>NC_138783.1:25340895-26698624 GCF_965178545.1 Coloeus monedula
CCATCCTCCCCTTTGCTTTTCTCTGTTGTGTGATGAATGTATCGTGTCCTCATCTTGTGACTCTAACTTTGTGTTTAAAGCCACATTAGCACAATGAATGTCTTTACTAAATTATATTTCATAATTCTTCCAGGGAGTTTGCTGTTTGAAAAGGCAGAGCTACTTGCAAAATCTTCAGTTTCAGAAATGTTTTGTACTTGAATGTATATGGTTTCCTTGACCTTGGTGGGCCAAAATGATTCTCAATATGAGGGTCTTGGTCTCCTTGAAAGAAGAATAGGGAAAGAGGAGGGAAGAACTTTATAGTGAGATTTTTGGTACTGCTGTGTTTAAAACTTAGTTTCCTGGAGTTTTGAGAAGTTTTCAGGTTTTTTTCCTTCCCTCTCTGACCTAATTAATTTTCAGGGATATCCCCAGGGATGTAATTTATAAGACAAATGAATTACACTAAAAGTTTCTGTCATGGTATAAGCCCCCTTGTTTAGGGTAAATTTAATATGTTTCTGTATTCTTTCCATCTATAAATACTGATCTACCAGTGACAGTCTGTTTTCTTTATTTTTTGGAAAATTTTGTTGTCAGTGTTGAAAATACTAAAAAGATGGAAATTAAAAAGGAGAAACATTGCTGTAATTCAGCTGTGGCTAGCAAAAACCTTCTGAAGTGGTATTAGCAGAGAGGTAGGGCTCTTTGCTTTGACTTTGTCTTTAAAAATAGATTTTTGTACAAAAGAGTCAAATAATAACTAGTATAAAAGCCTACTCAACAGTTTTCCACTTACTGTAAAATAAATAACATTCACCCTCAAGAAAGGATTTTTAGGAAGGAAAAGCACATACCAGTTGTATTGCTCTGTTCAGGGCTGTCCCAACTGCAGTGTTTGTATTAGTGAAGCTGCTTAACCTTCTGAAGCCCATGGATCTTTGTGCTATCTTTTCATGCAACCTTTTTTTAATATTCATGCAACCTACTGACTTCAGCAAGATAGCACACACATTAAAACATTTACCTTGGGCTTCCAAGGCTGTGCATTCTTTCCTGAAAGATTAAGGAGGCACAAGGGATAACTGCTGCTCCTGGTGAAAGCAGTAGGCGTTTTGAGAGCAGGAGCAAGTTTGCTGTAAATTCAGGCCATAATACGAGTTTGGAATTTACTTGGATTCCAAAATTTTCCAGTAGCATTGCAGCTAGGTCCTTATTCCTAAGGTTGGATGGTGATGCTGACTTTCCTTTTCACAGAGAATGAAATGCAAAAAATAGCTTAAATGGGGATAAAACAAAGTATGGTGCATCTTTCTCAGCTTTTGTTTTGGTTAGATGGAATAATCCAAGGAAGAGAACTTAGTTTGTAAAACCGTAGTAAACATAGCAAAACACATTCCAACATCAGTTCAGCAGAGTATCCACCCAGTGTTTAAAGCTCAGCTTGTGCCCCAGAGCCTCTGCCTGGCATGGGCTTTTTGACCCGACCATGGCCAGGTTCCAGCTGCTCACCCCCACCCTGTGCAGGATTTGGGGAGGATCTTTCCGTAAGTGTGAGGAACTGCCTGGGAAATTTGCCTCAGGAGATGATAGCAGGGAAAGGGTGTTGTGCAGGGAGAGTATTTTGAAACACTGGATGCACTTTTTTTAGTTTTCTATTTCCATCCTGTGTTCCCGGCTTTTCTAAAGGAATCCTAAGTAATTTTAAAACAGAATTACTTCACTAGCAGTTGTGTGGCCCTCATGAATATAACAAAGCCTGACACTCCCTGTCTTGCTTTTTCTTGAGGTGCTTAACCATCTTATGGCATTTTAAAAATCGTCCTTCTACATCCAGATAGCATTGTCTGTCGTTAAATATAAGGTTCAGAGGTAAATGTAAAATAGTTATTTATTATAGGTCTGCATTAACTCTGCCTTTTTTCTTTTTTTTTTTTTTTTTTGAGATGATAAGTTATTTTCTTTTCCTTACACAAATTATAGCAAACACAGTGCTATCCCACAGTCCCCAGCTTCAGTTTTTAAATGGATCAAGTTTAGGTTCTGACATAATTGGCAGAGTACCATCGTTTTTCTACCCCTCCCTCAATCTGGGCCATAATTGTGGATATCCTGTGGACTGCAGCCCAGAGACTGCCAGTGCTGGGAGCATACGGAAGGGAAGAGATGATGGCAATAGCTCTGTAGCTTGACCTGACATTTGCATTGTTTCTTAGTCACTCAGTGTGATGAGGGGAGCAGAGGGTTTGGCATGAACTGTAAGGAACAGGCCATGATTTGGAGGAGCAGTCTCCCCTACCCGGCTCAGATGTTATTAGTAGGTGCTGTTTGCACTTCAAAACATATAGTACAAAGAAGGGGTATTTTAAATAAAGAGAAAGAAAGCAAATAGATAGAGAAAGTCGTACTCTAGGTAATTCCACTGCTTGCAATGAAGTTTCACTGGGGATAGATATTGACCCCATAAAATCCCTGGGTCACACACAGCCTTATGACAGACCCTGATAGCTTTGTGAAGACAGATTATGTCAAGCCCTCAAATTTGGAAACATAGCAATTCCTCTGTAGTAAGATTGCAAATGAACACCCATTTGGAGATTGCCAACATTATCACAGTTTGTCAGGGTGATCTCACAGCCCACAAAGCGCTGTAAGAGATTGCTTTACAAGTTCTGAAAGATTAGAGCGTTGAAGTATTTGACACTGGAATGATGCTTTGATGCCTGGCTTTGTCAGTCAGCCAGACAAATAAATAATATCCAGTGTTTTTATTAGTGTAAAGCATAACAGGTAATAAAAATGTATGGAGAGACACTTTCTTGTTGCAGCCACAGGGAGCACAGAAATGTAGGCTGAGAGAGAATGGGATGTGTGAATGTCAAACCCCTCAAACAGGGAGTTGTGTGTCTGTGTGGGTCAGTAACTTACTGCTATTTCAGCAGGTACTAGTTCAAAGCATTAGAATTATTGCATGGCTAAATGAAACAGCAGAAGTATTTGGCAATCTTGGATTTTGGTCATCCAGTGAAGCATGAAAACATTTATTCTGGTAAAATAAGGGTGGAGTGTTAAAGACCTGGGCTGCAGAAACCATGGGTTCCTCTTATGAGTTGTGAGAGAGAGTAATGTAGTTGTACATGGAGGAAGTGGCATGGAATAAACAGCAGAAGAGTATAAAATCCAACATTTCTTCACAGCCTGGAATTGTGGAAAAGCTTTCGGGTAATATGGCATGCTCAGATTTTTGTTAAGAGTTTCAGGTCTCTTAAAACTTAAGAGATCAATGTGAGAATAATCTACAAGCATGAAATTGGTGTTTGGGACTTTCTGTAACAACTGAACTTCATAGGGTACCGTTCTCCAGATTCCTTCCACATTCAGCCCAGATTTCCACAGAGGATGCCTAGTCTGAAAACCATTTGTGGAGCCTCAGATGAAAACCATTTGCACTCATAAACAGCTCCAAACAAGGCAAATTTGTTAATCTTTGTGCTTTGATACAAAGCATTAGTATGTTTTTGTATATACCAGTCTTCCACCAAAGATGGAACATGGATCTGATTTACGTCAATTTTTAACCTTTAAACTTTCTGGAACAGAAGGTGTAAGATGTATGTTTGTTGCACTCCTTCATTTTTACAGAGCCATGAAGTTGTAGAAATGTCAGATCAGCTACAAACTCCTGCACCTCTGATGCACCTGTAGTTAGAAGACAATCATCTGCAGTTGTCTCCCACCTATAGAGCAAATCATAGTTTGTCCTTGACCCTGGAGAGCTTTTGCCCCTGTTTCCTTATTTCTCCACACATAAGGGCAGCAGAGTGCTTACAGGTACCCAGGCATTAGTTAATGACTGCTTACACAAACGTGGAGAAGCTTGGAAGAAAGACCTGGTGTAAGGGCATGGAATTATTATGACTATTATTAACCGAATTCCTAAACCTAGACGATGTATTTGCACATGTAAGTAATTATGATGCACTTCAAGGCATTCTGTTTGTAATGCTTTGTAATGCTTTGCTCTCCATTTCCTACAAATCAAATTACTCAGGGATAGATTTGATTTCCACATCATTTTGAAAATATTTTCTTTTTCTTTTTTTAATTTCCTTTGTATTAATTTTTTTCCAAGTTCAAAACACAACCAACTGTGACTAAATGCATAAACCCAAACAAAAACCCCCTAAAGTATAACAAAATTAAAGACAGCCTAAGATGATATGCAGCAAACAATGTAAATCATACCTAACAAACATGGTTGTAATAATATACCTTATCCATGTCTGATCCACTAATAACAAATACTTATTCAGAGAACAAATAACTCATTCTTCTTCTCTGAGAGAGAAAGAGGCAAGACCCAAATTCAAATTATATCTTACAGTCTAAACAAATATGAAAAACCTGCCAAATCTTCTTATAGAAATCCCAACAATCTTGTGTTTTCTTGGTATCTTTTGGGAATAAGGGGATTGGGAGGAGGGGAAAGAAAGGCCAGCTTTTGCTGGAAATACGTGTCCTGATCCTGTAGCTATTCCATGAGAATTCCTTGGTGCCTTCTGTTGAAAGGTTTCTCTTGCGAATACTGGATTCAAACCAAAACCTGAAAGCACAGCCTATGATTATTTTTAATAATTAGGGATTTTCTCCTCCCTTATAAGAAGTTTCTTCAGAGTGTTGGGTTGACTAACAGATTACAAGTGAACTCTCATCAGTTTATAAAGTTTGGTACAAGAATAAAGACTGTTATTAGACGTTAATGAATGCTTTCCTTTCTCGCTCATGTCAAAATAGGCTTTTGACATCTTCACATTTTTCCTTTTTGGTTACATAAACAATTCCTGTTTGGTTAACAGAATAATATTATCCTCCCTGTCCTACACTGTGGCTGTAGCACCATCTTCCCTAGGCCCCTGGTCCCTTCCCTGTTGTGGAGTCAGTCCAGTTTGGTTTAGTCCTGGGCCACGAGTTGCCATCAGTGTGATAATTGGCACAAGTGCTTCCCAAAGTGGGAAAAGGCGTCTTGCAGACGTGTTCAGGTGTCTTGCAAGCCATGGCACACCTTACCTGCCACACAGCACATATTTGTTGACTGTGACCAGGTCCTGACTCAGTTGGCTGCAAAACGTCTTAAAAATGTGAGCCAAGCATAGCTGGTACAGTGTCATGTCCCAGTGTGAGAGATCCCAGATTAGTGCCACTTAAGTTGTTTTGGTTTTTTTTATTGAGGACTACCCAATTCCACAATCATGACTTCCAGCAAAGATGTTTTCTTCCCAGATCAAAAATATGAACCTTATTAGCTGGAATGTAAAATGTAAGAGAGAAATGGCTGTACTGGCTGCAGAAACAGAGATCCCAGTTTCAGATACAGACTAGTCCCCTAGCAGTGGGCTAACGGCATTCACCTCCTTTTGAGTACCAGAGAGAAAATCTTAATGCACTTTGTGTGTATTCTCTTTGAGATTCTTATTAAATGTCAGATGCTAGCCATTTTCCCCTATACATCTGTATAAAGTCCTGTCAGGGGAAAGAGGGGTTTGGGAAAAGGGAGGATGTTTATAGAACATGTTCTGAGCGGTAATGCAGGGCAAGTTGACTTCTGTGGTAGTTAGACTTGGGAGGGAAATGGGGTAATGAGAAATTAATGTATAGGCAGAACCTCAAAGGTCAGAATTAGATTATATTCTTACTTTTTCATAGTAAAGCTACCTGCTTTATGAAGCAGTGTCCCAGGTATTTAGCCTGTAATATTTTCATAAGAATGCATTCCTATTTTCAAAGAGACAAAGAGCCCAGAACATGGTTTAGGGATTGGAGAGAATGTGTATCAGTCACATCTGAGTAACTATTCCTTGTACTGAAATGAAAATTAAGTTTATGATACTGGTGTCATTCTTTGATTGAGAGACATGAAGCTATAGAATTAAGCTTATAGTGCCTGTCATTTAGCTGGGCTTTGCTTTAGTCAAGTTGGCCAAACTATCAGAGAAAATTAGGCTTCTGAATTTAACCTTTTAACCTCTTGTTTCTAGCACTGAAGCACATCACTGCACTGCCCTGTAGCACAAGAACTGCTTAAAGTACTGTTCAGAACTTGAACTGGCAGTGTGCTGGTCCAGAGCTGCACTTTGGCACCCTCAGTAAATCTTTACAGATCAGGGTAGTAATTTAAATGTCTCTTGAGATCTTGTGTCTTGTCATGGGTTTGCATATCTCTCAACCTGTCCATGATTATGGTTGTTTAAATGGTTTTGGATTTTAACCTTGCTGGATCTTCCCTTAAAAGTTCCATTCGTTTAGTCAGCGTGGAGATGGCGCCTCTGCTAGAGCCGCACACGGCTTTGCATTTGTGTCTGCTTTTTGGATTCTCACAGGAGATTTGTTCAAGGAGACTGCATTCATTTTCAGTAGACATGTCTCCTTGTTGCACAAGGGTAATGTGGAACAGTTAAGGTTGCATTTATTCTGCAAGAGCTGAACTGTAACTCCCACTAGCAGAAGATCAGGATCCATGTAAGTAGGAAGAGTTTGCTTATTTGTCGGAAGACTGTGGTGAGATACAAGACCTCCTCTGCATCATAGCCCCAAACAGTGCATTGTCCCCAGAGGGTGGCAATAGCAGATGTTTGTGAATGGCAAGACCAAGCCTCCAGTATGATCAGGAAAATCATTTTCAGCAGAAATTTCACTTCATTGTGCTGAGGAGAAGTGAAGCACCATTTATTGACACAACTGAGGAGTTTTACATTCTGTTGTGTTATGGATGGAGAAAAATAGTAAAACAGCTTCTACTTGCCATGTTCTCAATGCAACCACCAGTTATAGGGAATTAATTAGTCATGCACAGTACCTTCACAGGGAAGGTAAACTTCTGTAATACATAGCATAGTCATCAAACCCTCTGCATGCACATCTAATCTATGCAACTGTTTCCTGGGTCATGGTCTGGTGTGAATACAGGTGTACATTATTACTTCCCATAGTTGTGTCAGTGGACAGCAAGAACAGACATACAAAATCTTGGGAAGGCATCAGAGCAAACAGGCACATGTCCTTATCTCTCCATGCAGTTGCCATGTATCAAAAGCACAGGCAGACAATGCATCATATGTGAGGGCAAAAAACCCAGACTGCACCCCATGCAGCCATCACACCTTGAAAATAGACATAAAATGTTAAGTCAATATGAATACACAGCTCCTAACAGCCGAATAGAATAGATCACACCACAGCCAGGTACATCTGTTCTCGGCACTAACCATTATCATTAGCTTAAAACACTTAAAATCACTGAGCTTCTTCAGGTCTGGGGACAGATTATAGCAGGAAGAATCTGCTAAATAGATTTAGCAATGTTGCAAGCAGGGACCTTGACTACATTAAAACGATACATTTTGCATCTCAAAGGCTGTAGGCTGTTTTCAGAGGTACAGTCTGAATGAAGAATGACACTAACACTGGATAGCAATTTCTTTATCACTGTTTAAATACGAAGCTTGAAACCCTTGGACAAACAACTGTGCCAAACTGGAAAACAATTTGCCTGTGAAAAATCAGGCTTGCAATGTATGGCAAGTCATCAACCACCCTGTGTTCTTGTCAGACTTCTGCACAGGCTGGACAGACTGAACTGTGGCTGGACTTCAGACTGTGTGGCTGACAGAAAGAATCAAATCTCTCTTCTGCAGGAAAAGAAACAAAAGAAATAGCATACTTCTCCCTGTCTCTCTGTGTTCACATGCTTGTGTCTGACTGCTGTTAAATGTGAGATATGGGTTCTTGCAGAGACTGTCAAGTCCTGAAAGCTCAGAGGAGGTTTCAGACGCAAACAAACAAAAAAGCAGTTTGATGTAAGTACAGCAGTGACTACTAAGGTGGTACTGCTTCTTGTTTAAGACTTGCTCTGAAGGAGCTGATGAAGAAGGTATGTGTCTGGTATGTGAAGGTTCAGTGCCTGTCTCTTCAAAAGAAGTGAAAGTGGAGATAGGGCATAAAGACCATGATAGAAAGAAATGTATGAAATACTATTTTTGATGATGAAGAATGTTTGGAAGATGCAAAAGAGAAAAAAAAAGAGACACATATCTTTTGCACATTAGCTAAAAACAGGTCCAAAGGAAGGTAAAGGTTTAGCCTGTATTCTCATACTTATTGTCGGGAAATTGTTTGAACTGAATGAATGGCCGTGAAGGCCTGATACCTCTGCCAGAACTTCAGTGGGGTTCCATATATCTTCACCCAGACTAGGAATTCTTCAAGAGCACTCCAGCTATTAAGAGAAAAAGCAATAGCAGGTACACATGGAAGGCCATCCTGGTTTTTAAACAAGCTCACTCTTTTTTGTATCTTAGCAGAGAGCTGAGATCCCATCTTCCACACTATCTTTTCCATGTCTCACGCCATTTGGTCTCATGGCACAAATTTCTGAGGCATTAAGCCTAACAGCAGTTCTGTGTTTCCCCACAACAGAACAGGCTGAGTGTGTGAAACCCCCTCCCCCCTTCTGGTAAGGTGAAGTGTCTTTGTTTTCACCACCTTGACCCAGAGTTTCTTAAGCTGTTTTTCCTGTGTCTGAAATGCCACATAATCTTCCCTTGCAAGCTCCTGAGAATGCTTCCTGGGGAGGGAATCCTTGCCTTTGGAGTTCTGACATGACCTGCACACAGTGTATGGAGGTCCCTAGAAAACTGCTGTCAACAGCCAGGCTTCTCTGGCACAACCATCCTCTCGGTGCTAAAGGACAATCTGTCACTTGCTTGGGAGGCAGTCTGAACCCGTGCAGTTACATCCCTGAGGAACTGGTGGTTGGTGTATACATTACCACCCCCTGCTTCCCATGGGAAGCGTATTTCTTTTATCATGTCTTCTTAAATATAAATACAGAGCATCAAGCGCATAAAAAAGCCTCTACCAAAACAGGAAACCATATTGCACCCAGTTCTGTCTCTGGAGGAAGGAAGGAGTAATTCATGATAGTTATGTTGCATGGCACACTCAAAGCAATATCCGGATGATGCTCTGGTGGCAGGACCATGGTCAGGGAATCAGGACCGGAGTAGGGCACGTCACCCTGGCAGTTGGGAAGGACAGCTCATGATGAGAAATAACCCATGGTATATGCCTGTTCATTCAGCCCCAGAATGGGGATAGGTGGAATGTAATCTTTTTAAGAAAAAACAACTAATAAAGTTGCCAAGAACAGATATTTTATAATCTGTGCTAAATCTCTGCTGGAAAACATGAACAGCAATGAAACTGAGAAGACACTAAAAGAAATTCGGGGCAAAGTGCCAGACGCCCAGACGGAAGCAGAATGTGGACCAAAAAGCTTGCGACAATTGGGTAATTATGGTTTATGAATTTCAGCTTTAATCTGTAGTTCAGTGAGTCCTGATTAAATATCTGTTAAACACAATTAAAGTTTGTTTTTGTATTTCACCGTCTTGATCAGAATAATTAGAGACTGCGTGTTTCATGTCAAAAGTAGCAAGAGGAATTTTAGTGAATGAACATCGTTTTTAAAAGCCATTTGTAGCACCAGCTGTTGGCATTATTTTATATTTTAGTGTTATCAGCATAAAGATGGGTCCTCTCAATGCTGAATGCTTTCCAGCAGGGCTAAGATTCCCGGAAAGGCGTGATACAGTCGGAACTGTGCCGGGCCACGGGGCTACGCAGAGAGCCCGGGGTGGGACTCTCTTGCTACGATGTGAGACTGTGCACTTAAGTGCTGGAGGGTGAGAAGTGCTGTGAACAGGTCATGTAGCGCCCAGCCTGCGCTTCTGTGCCAAAGATGTTTGAGATAGCAAGTGCGATGAGTGATAGGAAGGATCATTGGAAAGGGCACGGATCTGATGAGCTGCATTTGGATTCTCTCATCGCAGTGTCTTATCAGAAGCTCCGGGTGTCCCAAGGGTTAGGTGTTAGAGCGTTAGCCCAGAATGATAATTGTGGCAGCGTTACGAGTGCTCTTGGGAAGGAACCCTTAAACTGTGTGGTGGTGCCTTAGCAAAGGCAACAGGCTGCAGTGATGGCCCTATGCAGCTACTGAAAAGGATGGGTTTGCCCATGCCAGCTGCTGCAAGGACTTCATGTGTTCGTCTTCATCAGAAGCAGTTCTGTTTAACCGAGGAGAGCGAGTAAAGTCTACTAAGTTGTTCCTCAGAAGAATAGGAGATAAACAGTGTTGTGGAGGAAAAGCAGGATAGTTTTGAATAAAGGAAAGGCACGCTGAGATATAGAGCTCCATCTACGGAAGCTGGTTTTTTTTTCAAGAACCTGAAATGTATCTGAATGTCACCTGAACGTAGTCAGGGTGTATAAATAAATCTGGGGGTGGGGGGAGTGTGCACAAGTATATGGCTGACCTGGTTTTAGCCTTCATCTGTCTCTTTATACCGGCAAAAATGAATCTTCAGTCACACTTAGTGGTGCCTGAGGAGGGGGAATAAATCTCAAATATCATAAGCTAAAAATTGAAAATACCTACTAAAGAGACTTGAAAGACAGTGCCAGCTTCTCCTCTTGAGAATGTGTTTTGCTCCTCTATGTTTAGTTTACTTCAAATTATATGGTTCCTTTGGCCTCTACAGTTTCAGCATCTTTGCTGAGCGTCAAAAGAAGGAGAAATGCAAGTGTCCTGTGTGGGGGAGACAGTCTTCAAGCACAGGACTGAGACCACAGTCCTACTAAGTAGTCATCCATTAGTAACAGCTCTCAGTCACCAGTGGCCGTGTGGAGGGTCTGTGTGGCTCATTATCATCCTGCAGAACCACTTCATTTGCTGGCAGCTTAATGATTCAGTAAGAGACTTGCTCAAAAAGCACAACTCGAAATTCAAGAAAGGTATTAGCTTATCTATAGTTTCTTTTTTTTTTTTGAAAGCACTGGTCAGTTTCTTAGTACGGTTTCACCTACCTTTCCAGCTAAGGGGGGGAACAGTGCCAGAGAAAACAGAATTTCTAAATTAGCCTTCCAATAAAACTATAGATCTATTAATTCCTAAGTGAAATCAAGGTTAATGGTGAAAGAGTTGAACAGAACTTAAAAATCAAAGATACTTTGGAAGACAACATCAAAGGCATATCAAAATATGGTGGTCTTTTTATAAGCTGCAAGCCCTGAAGAGATGGTGCCCCTAATAGAGCTGAGGGAGAACGGATCAAAGCGATGATCACATGAGTCTTTAAAGTAGAAAGAATATGTGGAGTGAATCTATGAAGAGACAAGTTTTGGATGAAACTTGCATAGCACTGGGATCGTTTATCACGTCTTGAAGCCCGGGTACAGTACAAATGATCAGATTTCACCAGGGAAGGAGGGAAATGATATTCGATTCAGAAAAGGAAAGCTAAGACCAAGTGTCTATCTGTGGAATAACAATATCCGTGTTTAAATGTGTGTATATTTACATATATGTGTAAAAACAAATGCATTTTTAAAACATATATTTTATTAATATTAACCATACCCACTTTCTTCAGGAGGAATATATTCTGGTGAAACAAATCAGGGATTTGGTTGAGTATGATGTTTTATTTTTACTTCACAAAGTTACAAGGAGAGGAGAAATGGAGTTAGAGCTTTTCTGTTCTCTTCTGTTGCATTTCTGAATTACTCTGACTTTCCCTTGGAACCAGCTGCTTAAGTATATCTCATCAAATGGCTGAGCTTGTCCAAATCCACTACCCTTATGTCTGAGATTAAAAAAAAACAGGGCAGTGAGTAGGTCTTAATATGAGTTGCTTTATGTGGGGGTGGGGAAATGGAAATAGTAATTTATAATTCAGTGTGTGTAGGCCTTTCACAAAGTGTATACAAGCCCAGTGCAAAAAACCCAAGCTATTTGTTCTTTTGGCAAAGGTGTGCATAGTTCTTCCGCAGAATTTTATACTATGCCTGAGGGTCATTTCTTTTTTAAAGAAGCACTGACAGCTGTGATGAATGGCATTACCTGGGAAGAGGGAATATCTAGATGTTTAAACAGATCAAGTATCTTCTTATAGAAGAGTAAACATTAGGTCACAAATCTGACTATTCCACTTTCCTGGACAATCAGGATCAATTCTATGCTACTTAAATGTGAACTGGAAAGGTTTAAGTGTAGCTGCATGCTGACATTAACAGAGGAGGGTGGTTCATAACCTGTGTGCATTGTCACAGCTATCCTTTTCCATGAAGTCATGGATGAATGCCATGTGCCCATGTTGAGTTGCCTCCTTGTCAGCAGGCGAGATTGCCCGTCCATCACTATTATCTACAGCGAGGCTCATTACCTGCCAGCCAGTAAACATCTCACTCTTACCATCTGCAGTGAATTACAAAGTGACTGGAAGAATCAGGGTCAGTTTGCCTTGCAGAATGATTGTCAAGTTCATTTTCATCTTTGGAGGCCCTTTGGAAATGGGAAAGATGGTGACTGGGATGGGAAAAAGATGATGTTCATTACCCTCAGCCGTACAAGCTGACTGATGCTATTCTTTACATGCCTTCAAATTTTCACAGCTTGCAGGTGAAATAATTTCTTTTATTCTTGACTGGCTCTATCATTTGTGATAAATAGTGGTGCCATTTTCACATGAGTGGACAATGTGTTCTCTCATTCAGGAAAGATTTTTTTTTAATAAAAGCATTAATTGTACTCAGTACAAAGACATTTCCCATTGACAAAGTTCATGTCCAGCCCATCAGTGGTGCATTCAGAGAGGAGGGTAGTGTATTATAGTAATTTTTGCTGTTAGCATTTTGCCAGTCAGTGGGGTTTTTTTAAAGCTTCCAGGTAGCTTGACAATGATTGTAAACCTTGATGTCACTGCATGGGCTTACGGTGAATTCTGAGCATCTGCCTTAGGGAAGACAGAATCTATTTCGTGTGGCTGTTAAAGGAGAACATAAAATAAGTGGGGTAGATTAAAAATCTGTCAATAATTCTTGATACAGGGTCTGTTGGTAATGTACAGATAGATTAGATGTCTTGCTGTTGGTAGTGGGAAGGCAGACAGGGGAACAGGAGTGTTTGGAAACAAAAGCCGTTCTAATGGCTCTTCCCATTGGCTTTCAGGACACACCAGGTTAGTGCAGAACCTGGCCGTGGGCTTGGGTGTCTGTCCTTTCTCTTTGGCCTCTTTCTCTCAGCAAAATGCAGAGTTTAAAAAAAAAAAAAAAAAAAGATAAAAAATAGAGTGATATGTGTTTGGTATGTCAGCCAATGGCCACATGTGCAGTGAGGAAATTTTCTCTGAGAGCTCCCAAAGCTCATAATCATTGTGCAAGACATAATTATACTCTTTAGAAATCCAGATCGGTCCACAGTAAGGGGAGGATGGGAGGGAATGTTACAGACGGATTTTAACAAGTGTATGTGTCTCCTTTCTGCAACAATTTTGGTCTTAAGTGCACTTGGCTAAATTCTCATTCTCCCCCGGGAGGGTTACTGGAGGGATTTCCAGGCTTTTCTGTCTGCCTGCAGCAGGCTCATGGGGAGCAAACACGCTGACTACCATTCTTTGCACCTGCTTCAGAGAGGGGCAGCGTACACTCCCAGATGCTTGCCTCAGGGTGCCAGCAGGAATGGGGGAATAGGAGGAGGCTGGCACTGCTCTTCAACAGACAGTCATCCCCCTTGGGAGTCCGGAGATGCCAGTGGGCATGATGCACCCAGGACTTTTGAGCTAAGCAAGTGCTAATGACAGTGTTATACCTAATCCCAGTCAGATAAATAAAGAGGTTCAGAGAAGAAAGCTTTCCTGAATCCTTTCTTCACTCTCATAATACTTCAGGAATAGCTAGTATTTAGCTCTCTGTAAGAGAAAAGTGCTCTTTTTTAGAGAGCAAAATCAAAATCCAATCAAATTAAACTGGAGAGCAACCCTGATTTCTGACTGGGTTTAACCATTTGCTTATCTGAACTAATCATTGTTTTTAGGCTTTGTCCCTTTTTTTGTTTTATTTTTTGTTTGATCCTTTGAATTGTAAACATCATTTGCTAAAGGAAACAATCTCCTGAACAGTGATTTTTCCCATAAAACAGGGATTCAGAATGGTCTGCCATCCTGATTTTTGGTGATACCCAGACATCTGACTGACGAGGCATATTTCTTAATTCTTAGATTTGCTATATTTTGAAACTGGAACAAATGCTTATAATAAAGCAAATGAACAATACTAAAGTAAACGAACAATACTTTCTGAACCCGTGAAGTAAATGGAAATTTTGCCTTGGGCAAATAATGTCTGGAGCTTCACAAACACCCTCACTTCATACCGAAAAAAAATAGATTGCAGCTATTTCTGTAGCATGCAGGGATGATCTGGTACCTAGAACCAGACAGTGGATTACTACATGATGGACAGTGTAGCCTCTCTGGATCGTACCTTGATATTCAGGACGAGAGATAAATGTCAGCCCTTACAGCAGGGTTTTGTGTGTTGCATTTGGCAACACATGTATACTGTTGTCACTTTTCCCATCTCCAGGAACTCTGCAATGGAGGGATCTAATTGTTGGATGCCAGATTATCAAAAGCATTTAGATGTTTAAAGATGTCACTGATTGCCTGAAGGTACTTTCAAGAGTACATTAGCAGGTTAGGGTTGTTCCTTTAGCACTGGGTGTCTTTTAAAATTCTGGTCGCTGCCTGCTGTTATGTTTGATTATTAAAATTTCTCTAAAGATCTTTGTTGCCACCTCCAAGGCTTGCCAGCTCGCCCACCCGAGTTGTGAGTGCCCTCTAGGCTGCTCCTGTATGAAGCATGTGAGGGCGTGATGTGGTCTGCTTCTTTCAGAGTACCAAGAAGCACAAAAGTATTGAGAAGGGGGTGTAAATAAGAGGGAACTAGAAAAATAGGAAATTCCAACTGACTTTTCAGAGGGTAGAGAAAGCCTGTGCAATGAGCACTGCACTGAAAGCCACAGTGTTGTCATTTTGCTGTGCTTGCCGAGCAGGGAGGAGATGGATTTGAAGGATGGCATGCTTGCTGTGGGCTTCACATTCACACTGAAATACTGAGCAGACAAAATCAGCTGCAATATGAACTTGAGCCATTCAACAGTCAGCATAGCTTGGCTTGGTAAACAGCCTCTCAGAAGAAGATACCTACGTCACCAGTCCAGGCAGAGAGAAAAGCTCTCCTTTATGCTATGTTTTGACTATTACGTGCTTCCAAATGGTACATTTAGTGACACTGATAGAGAAAAGATGGCTCTAAGTATCAAGCAAGAAGGAAATGATAGAACACCAAGCTGTTGAAATAGCATATCGACTAGCCAAAAGAATGTCTGGCCACATTTTTAGATGTTGTAAAATCAGTATGATTATTTAGATCTTAGTTGAAACATGCTAAGTTATACTTGCAAAATATCCAGCCCTTTGTTTGTGATAATTCAGGAAAGTAAGAGCTTTATCCCTGTGTGTGGTTAACTATTTCTATGGGGGTGTTGATGTTCTTAAATTTCAAACGCATGTTTTTAAGCCAAATCAAATGGAAATGTCACTCTGTAACAGGTCTCATTCTTTGGGGTTTTTGAATCGTAAAACATCTAAAGAAAAACCTGAGACAAACTGGAATCTACAAGTCGCAAAGCCATAAATACTCTTACTCTAGTGGCTGAAGCAAAAATACAGAGATTTTCCAGCAAAGTAGCTCTGTCATATAGCAATAGAATACTTGCAGTTACACAAGGAAGAATCCAATGCACTTGACATTTTGCACGAATTTGGGAGTTTTCGTAATTCAGAAGGTGTTTTGGAAGTGCTTTAGATGGCATGCTATAAGAAATAGTTACAAGATGAAATAACATGCCATGATTTCATATGTATCTTTTTTATTTACTGATATTTTCCAGAAGGACCACATAAAAAAAATGTTGGGTTAATAGAGAAATTCCCACCAAGCTCACTGTGCCTTAAATCAGATTAATGGCAATTCAGAACTCCTAAAACCAGCAAAAAATAGGTTTTGGGAACCTTTTAATTGAAAAGTACAATTACAACACAAGCACTGAATTACATTTCTTCCTAGACTTTGTTTGACAGAGTTAGTTTCGTTCTCTGACAACTGCCAATGCAAGTTTTTCAGAGAGAGATGAAGGTGGTGTTCTGTACAAAGTGTATGGCAGAGTGAATTACAAAATGAGACATTTGTGGGATTTTAGCTAGTAAAACACCTGCAAAAGGCTGCTTACATACAGGATTTGAGGAAAACCTTGACTGAACTAAAGATTTAATGTTTAAATAACTGTTTGCTAGTGCAACACGCACTAAGGCAATTTTGGGTTATACTGTTACGTACTTTCTGTCCTTTTTCTGCAATTTAGGAAGTTCAGCAGAATTGTCTAAAGAAATGATGGTCCAGCATCCTTAACAGCATCTTTCTCATAAAGGTTGAGATAATACAAGGACTCTGCCATCTTCCAAATTCATTCAAATTCTCCCTTGACTTGCCTACCTGGAAAGTATAAAAATCAGCTATGAAATGGAGTTCTAATTCCTTTTCACTTACAATTGCACAAGTTGAGCAACTTGTTATAGTTTATCACAGTTGGGAATTTGTTTGATTTTGTTAGTTTATTTTGGTGGAGCAGTTTATAACATCCAGCCAGTTGAGGAATAAACAACACCTCTCTCAGTTGCCAAATCCTCCTCAAATGACGCCTTAGGATGTGGAGACCGACGTTTTAATTGAAGTACCACATTCCACAGCTGAACCAAAAAGGTCATGCTGAAGTATGGATGTGGCTGGATTTCAAGGCAAAGTCAGTGGTCATATTGAAGCTTTTCTTGTAATTTTCTGTCTACATATCTTGAATCCAAGTGATGTAAGATTAGCTTTTCTCCCAAGATTTCTACACTGTATTTTTCAAGAAGGATTGGTAGAGGAAAATTTTGGTGGTATCTAGATGGCACTAGGGAATGCACGCCTTCTGGTTATTTACAGTGGAAGTTTGAATCCAATTTAAAATACTCATGCCCTTTTGTAAGGGATTTTGAGACAGCACATGCATGTATATAAACAGGCACTTGTGACTGTATCATAAGATGATAAAGTTGTTGGAAAGCAAGTGCCTGAGTCTTCCTGTCTGTCCAGTTCTAGAGCACAAGGATGTGATGAGTACACATAATTTTATTGCAGATACTCAAGATGACTAAGACAGGCGTTAAGTTACAGGGCTGCCACAGAAGGAGCTGCCACTGGAAAGAGGATCATGGTGTTTGTGCAGATTGGTACTGTTTGAGGAAGCTGTGGAAGAGAAGGAAGGTGGAGTCTTGTCGGTGTTTCAGCTAGACATAACCAGTGCAGGGAGTTCTAATATGTGATCTTTGATGCATCATTATTGCTTGCAGGCTTTGCAGACAACTCCGTTAATAAATGAGGAGAGGTTTTCCCTCGCTCCAAAATGTAGCTATCTTCCTTTTGGGTCCAGAGGTCCTTCACCAAATCTTTTGCTGAGATGAATTCTTCAGAAGACCGGATCATCCTTCATTTGGCATTTACTCACTCAATTACCTTCCTGCATTTTGTGCAGGCCACATCACACTTTTCATATTTTGTTTGTTCTTTCCAGACCACATTTATTCATTAGCTGTATTTATTGTAGTTATGGTTGAGACAGCACTTTTATTGCAAGCCCCCTATCTTTGGTGGTTTATAACTTTCTGAAACAATTACCTTTTTGGCTGAAATTTCTCAAGCTTGTTCGAAGCTCAGAGGTGAATAATGTTTCTGTAAGGTTGAAAAAAATCCATTAAACCATTTATGAGGACTAGACGTTCCAATAAATGTAGGTGCATTTATTTTTTGATGACCTACTTATTCCAATAAAGTACATTATTATTCTGTTTTCTCCTGTTTTAAATTATGTTGTCTTTTAAAAGAGAATGAGGACATTTCATACCAGATTTTTAGACGGGCTTCAAGCAAGGTTTGTTCACATGCAGTTTTGTGCAGGCAAGCACACTTGTTTGCTGCACTGAGCTCACAAACAGGGCTGTTTGTGGGTGCAAAAGCTTTTGAAGTTCAGCACATTGTTCTCTGCAGGAAAACAACAGCTCAGACCCTTGTGGTTCTGGTGGATATCTGGCACCACGTATGCAAGTCTGACTGCACAGTGCAAGGTTAGATAGACAAAATGAGGCTGTCTCTTGAATACAGGTCTTTAGTTGTGCAATGATGCTAACTCAGTGTGAAGATTCAGATATTGCTTGTGCAACAGTGAAATGAATATACTTCTGCTGTCTTGCAGGCATGGAATACAATTTTCCATCATGCTGTCCTGGACAATGTGTAATAATTTGACAAGTGATAAAGTCTTGTGCAATTGAAAAGGCAGTGCTTTTTTTCTTCTTCTTTTTTTTATTGAACTTCTGCATAGACAATGTAATTAAATTCAACTATGCTTTGTCTCATGTCAACAATGTGCCTTTTAGTACACATGTAATGCTTTGTGTGTTGCAAACATTGTGAGGAAGTTCTAGTGTTTATGCACACTGATGTAGCATGACAATGTAACAATCTTTACTTACTAAAGTAAAGATATCCTAAGTTTATGCCAATGTGACTGAGAGCAGAATTTGGCCCGGTATGATTAAATGTACTGATGAACTTTAATGCTAAACTCCATGACCTTTGCACAATTAAAATCTCAACTTTAAATTGCATTATCCTAGGTTTACATTTAATTATACATATTTGGTTGAAAGCTTCAAAAATGTTAATATTTTAAGTCTCTTCTCATGTTTGTAATTAAACATTTTTGTGTGATTGTTTTCTGCAGTAATCAAAAGGACATTAGCATGGACAGGAAATGAATCTGGAACTCTAGAGATTAATATTAATCTGCTAATGTCCTGTCCTGATGTTCTCAGGAATCCTTTCTTCTCTAGCACATTATGGTACTTTAGTAATCAGCAATTAGGGTAAGGTTTCCTCAGGCCTGAACTATGTCTTCGTATGTCTCTCATTTTCTGATTGCTGTGGGAATGGTGGTTCTGCCCCCCGTGGAGTCAGAGCAGAACGTAATGTTTCTTCTCCAAGAGCCATACTGCTTAGACAAATGCAGGGCTGGAGGCTTAGCACATTATCAGGAAGGAGATGAGAGCTGGTTAGGGGAGTTTAACCTCAGGTTATATTGCTGTGTGGGATCTGCCGTGCTTCCATGCTTGGTATACTTACCTTGATCCTTGTGCTAAATTTGCATAGAGCCATGGGCCCAGTAGTGGTGCTTTGGGAAGCACAGACCCAGCTGGCCGTGACCCACAGCAGCACTTCACAGCCTGGGACATGCCGAACTCTGCATCAGGAGGCAGAGTCTCATCCTCTGATTGTGTACTTCAGACAACACTTTTTGCAGACCCAGTCTGGTAGTGTCAGGCAAAAAGTCAGAGGGACTGTGCAACCTCAGCCCATTTACCACCTCCTGCAAGAGACCTTGTTGTCCCAGCCCACAGACACACTGATGCCACTGCTGAAATCACTGTAGCCCTAGGATTTCAGTAGCCTTCACTGACAGTGCTTAGGTTTATATGTGTAGCATTTAGGCAGGAGATCCTGTAAGCCACAGTATTTCCTCACTGTTATTCCTCCACTTGCCACTCACAAGATGGTCTGAAACGTTGCAGCTCTGTGGCATGTAGAAAATACAGACCTATCTCCCAAGTATCCTGCTCTCATTTGCATAACAAAGCTGAACTGATTTTTATTTCTTTTAGCACGTGCACAGAACGAGAGGTGAAAAGAGAGAATTCATTTTCAGGTTTTCAGAGCACTGTAGGATTCTGTGGGTTGGTTCAGGGGAAGAGAGGGTTGGTGTGTGTTTTCTTCTTCTTCTGGCATAAGTGCCCCTGGTTTTGCTCCAAAAAATTAATTGATAGTCCATTAAAAACTTACTACATTTGTTCTGACTTCTCCTTTTTTTTATAATTTCTTTTATGCAATTCCATCTGAATAAAAAACCCTCTAGAAGGTGCAATATTGAGATGCAATATTGACTTGATTGTAGCAGATCATTCAATTTTTTTCCCTAAACAAAATTTCATTGAAATTGTTGTATTTTCAGGGCTTCACTTTTGATAAATCGGCATCTTCCAATGGCCATATGTTCTATTGGAAAAATCTCAAGTCGTCCTAGTTGTATGCACCCAGATGATACTCAGTTTCATGATATGTTCTGTCGTATGGTATGTGGTGCAGAAAGAGGAAAACAAGAAAGTGATAGTGGAAATGACACTGAGGCCTGTGCTTGCACTTCAGAATAAGCAGATTGGAGTCCAAGCACCACTTAAAGCTTCAAGTTCAGTAATTTTTACTTTGGTTTAGGATACAGGCTAATTTCCATTTATCTCAAGTTGGGTTGTGTTCTTTATAGCTTGTTTATTCCAATGAAAAATGCCTACCTAATCTGAACCTTTTACTGGTCAGATACTTATTAGTGGTTTTGCCTGATATTCAGGTAATTGAGCTTCCACTCTTCTTGGCAGATGAAGTGGATGATAAAGTTGGTTTGAATTCCTAGGAAATAGGAATCAAAATACCATTGCAAACCTTAGCCTTAGGTTTTCTGTGCCACCATTTCCCACCTGTACATACATGTCTCTGATTTATAAAGGGTACTTTAAAAATAATTGTTGCAAAAATGGGAAGTGTGGACTATACAAGTACATAAAAAGGTGAAGAGAATGAGCCCACAGCATGGGGCCATTTGCAGGGGAGGTGGGGACAAAGAAGGGTGAGAAAGCCCAGATTTCTCTGGCTATACAGTTTCTGCTATGGCACTAGGGTTAAAAGGGGAGAGAGTCACTTCAGGGGGTAGAAAAGCCATATATTTTGACTCATGAGTGCAGACAGCTTGTACTGGTGTGGTAAGCAAACTTACCTGCCCAAGCTGCCCAAGCTCTATCCCAGCTCTACAAACATCTGACGTTCTTTTGAAGCAACGAGCCCTGAACTGTACCAGTTTATTACCAAACATTTTCAAGAAAACCATCACTGCTTATGATTTGTTTTATTACCTCGAACTGTGAGCCATGACGCTTCAAAATCTGTTTCATGAGCATTTCAGACAGCATTGTAGCAGTGGTGGATGGAGAGCTGGGTGGCAACAACATTTGACATCCCAGTGCCTGGGACTGATTCTAAGTCATACCAATTCTTTTTGCTCTAGCATTGAGGTCAGGTGCATCCTCCATCTGTGCTCCATCTGCTCAGCAAGAATGCTGATCTGGTGTTCTGTACCTAATGCAGTATATCTGTCTTGCTATTAGATATAAAAAGGACAAAAGGCCCTGAGGACATCCACAATGTATAAGTATTTTTAAAGGTTTGGCTGAAAACATTTAAACTTCAATGGTCAGCAGGAGAGCTGCAGCAAACAAGATTTCTCCATTTAGAGCCCTTCTTTTCTATATTGGTCTGGTTTTCCTTTTCCAAAGGACTCCTGTTTCTCAGAAATATGAGCAGAAGTTGCAAGAAAGCTCACTCAAGGCAGAACCTTTATGCTAAGGCTCTGACTATCTCAGATATTGACTGTCTTAGGGCTGATGGAACTTGGGTCTTCTCCCCTTTTTGAACTGTGTTGTAGGGATCCAGGTATTTTTCTTGTGATAGTTACATTGTCATTTTAAAACAACAGTTTATTTTACAACTGAATTTATTCCATAGTGCCACGGGAAGACTGAGGCAAAAAATGACTAAATCATAGAATGGAGTGAATATGAAAGCAGAGAATGAAATCCCACATTTAATGCTGGCTTCTTGAAATCCAAGGCAAAGCTGACTGATGGGACCAGCTTTTCTGAAGATAGCTCCAGACTCTTCATCCGTTTTCTGTCCATTTCACCTTTGTCTGAGTACTTATGGCTTCAAATCAGGAAGTTGTTTAGCTAAGTATCCAAGATTGTAGGAATTCCTTTGAATAATTATATTTTCAAAACTGGACTATAAGTTATTTAAGAACTGTGTTGAACAGGATATTTTTTGTCATTTAGTGTCATAGGCCTAGCAAAATGCATTGTATGTCTAAACAAAGTCTTCAAAAGTTCATTGTATGTATTTAGTAATAAAGAGCTCAGAAATCCCATCAGCATTTTTGAAGTTTGAAGAAGGTTCCGAGTCCAAATATGCAACACTTCCCAGAAGAAAACGCCTGTTGCTTTTGTTGTTCCCTCCCAAACGGGCATGGTTAAAGGATTAGTTACTCAGCAGTGTTCTGGGTAAAAGATCAGGCCACTTTGCATTTTTTTGCAAGGCAGTTCACCCTTCCCTGTGGCAGAAAAGGACAGTTGTATTTATACTGACAAGAGCTGTAAATCAGAATTGGAATAGATGTTAGCACTGACTCTTAATTATTCCTGGGAGCTGGGATCAGGTATGGCTTGCATTTTTACCACGACTCTGAAAGGCCACGGAGTACTTTCCAAAAACTGAACAATGCACATGTCCGTTTTCTGTGGGTGCAGCTATAGCAGGCTGCAGCCCGCTGCTCAAACATCTGTTGAAGGAATGGGCCCATTAAAAGAACACAGCATCACTGTGGTGTGGCAATGCATTTTAATTGTCTCCTGCTATACTTTTGCATGCTTTTTTAGCCCTATGGAAAGCCACGTTCTCCTGCAACTGGTCAGAAGTGTTCACACCAAACTTATTTGCCCTGGGATTCACTATGAGTCACCCTGATTTCAAAGAATACTACCCAGGTGTTCTTGTTTCTTAGCAGTTTGTTCTAAACAGGTCTTGCGTAATCTTGGTTTTCTCTAGGGTGCAGAAGTGTGGGGAATCTGAGGTTTGGCAGGTTGTTGGCAGGATGGAGGTCTTAAAAGATCTTCTCTTTCCACTGTTGCTCATCACTGACCTGTCAGGCCAGTGGTGCCAGATAGCTGTGGTAGGCTAACTGCTCTGAAGTAGCTATTCACCATGGGGCTGGTAGAATTTTGTGATAATTCTGCAAAGCCTCACTAGCCCCGAGACCATCCTTCCTTCTGTACTTCTGTTTAAAGAGGTGGTTGTAAGTACTTGCACATTCCATTGCAAGCAGTCATGTTTTCAGTTGCATTTGCAGATTTGAGTCACAGCTTTCCCATATCTGGCAGCAAATACCGATATGAGAAAGGAAAAGAGATCACTCCCTTGATCAAATTATATGGTTGGTTTTTTTTTTTTTCATTGCCCCAGCTGGAAATTACTCGTTTTCCTAGCACAGCCTTGGTCTTCTACCCAGAAAGACACTTCTACACATGCAGAAAAGATGAACTGTAGTTGGGGGAGTTATACTTTTGGTTTATTGTTATTATTTCATTTATTAAACAAAAGTGTCTATTTCTTTTTTTTTTTTTACTAGAATTTAAAATTTTGAATATCTGAATATGCATGTCTCTTCCCATATCATTATGATAGGATGTGAGCACTCACAACTTTCTTGGAAGCTGGTAAAAACCAAGAGCATGAGGACCTTCTAGAATCAGTCATCTTAGACCTTTTAAACAAAAGCCATCCTCTACCTGCACAACCTAGAAGGTTTCATACAGCTGTACAACTGGGAGTGTAAATGAAGGCATATTTCAGTCTCTTATATGTCAGTCTCTGATATTTTGCTGTATAGTATAGCTCAAATGTCCATCTTCTTTTGGTATTAAACAAATCCCAGGACTGATTAATCTGATGCACAGGGAAGTAGGGAAGTAAATAACAACTTACCAAAGCATGTGTTTCCTGCTGTGGGAAGACCCTGAGAATGGGTTGATTTAGCATGGGTATTTTGTTTCCTTGCCTCTTTCCCAGTCTGTTTTAAAGGTTTGGTCAGGATCAGTAGCCAGACTCACCTGGTACAACTCCTCCCTTTGGGGTTGATGATGAAGGCATATCACAGGGTCATTAAGGTTGGGAAAGACCTCCAAGACCATCAAGTCCAACCTTAATATCAGTTGCTAATTCCTACGTTAAAGCTATGGGCACAAAGCAATAATTAAGCTCAGATTAGACTTTCCTCAGTCTGAGCTGGTGGCCATGTACTGTTGGGACCTTCCAAGAAACTGTTGATCCAGCCTTTTCTTTTGGGAAAATGAGACCTAAAGCATCGTGCCCTTTGCATGCACTTGGCAGCACAAGGCAGTGGTTCTCTGCCATTGGGAGAGACAGGCTCCCTGGAACCTGGACCTTCAGTGCCTCACATGAAAGGACCTCAATCCAAACAAGGAATATAAAGGAGAGTGCTGCATGTGCCTGTATAAACAGTCTGCAAATCCCATTGTAATGAGACATTCCTGAGGTGATTTCTGCACTCCCTCATCCCATTCAGGTGAATTCTCCCTAGGTTACACCCATGCTCTTCACGGAAGGTGGTGGAGTAGAGAATACATCACTGACAGTGTGTTTCTTAGGCCTTGTGGTTGCAGAAGTGTCACTGGAAGAAACATCTGCAGATGTCTGGGTTGTACAGGAGTTAACAGAGAGAGTGATTTATGCCACCAAATGCGGATATTTTATTGTGG
Organism: Coloeus monedula; assembly: GCF_965178545.1. Lineage (NCBI taxonomy): Eukaryota > Metazoa > Chordata > Aves > Passeriformes > Corvidae > Coloeus > Coloeus monedula. The sequence continues at coordinate 25,365,360 of NC_138783.1, forward strand.
CCCTATTGTAACTTTTCATATATTTTGTATCTTCTAGTGACTGCACAATCCTGGGACTTGCCTTCTGGCTGTGATTTATTTTTCCTGTTAAGTCATTGTTCGTCATTATGAGCTGAGATTATTTTTCTGTGTAAATTTAACGGAGAAGCATTCTTGAACTTGAACACATTTTTAATTTTTAAAAAGCAGCAGAACCCCCTTTGCTCTCCTATGATTATACTAAGCAATTATAGCTCTTTACCCTTTGGTCTTCACAGCATTCTTGTCAGATTAGTACAGAGAGAGGCTTAAATCAGGACATTGCCCCTGAACCACCTCATGAGCTGTGGACTTTGAAGGGCTTTTCAAACCTGGATCCAGACACAATCTTGTCTGAACACTGGAAAGCGAGAGCAGAAACGTGCCAGGGAAGCAAGGCTATGCAGTCATCCGATGCAGATGTAATTTTGTTGTTATTGCTAACGCCAAAATCCTAAAGGAACAACATTTGGTTGGGGAATCTGTTGAAGGGGAAAGAAAGAGGCCTGCTATTAGTTGACCTTGGCAGATGTCAGATGAAGGAATGCAAGCGACTCTTAGGAAGACTTAGAAGGTCGCTTGAGTAGTCTGAGAGAGGGTAAGCAGGCCTTCCTGGCCACCCAAAATTTGGCGTGGAGAGAGAAGCAGGTGCACTTCTGAGTAGGTCAGAGGGTGTTCCACTCAGCTTTGGAGAATTTCAAAGGCCAGGTACAAGGCAGGTCTCACATCTCAATTCTTCACAGAGGGGAGGTCGTAGAAGTTGCGTGACTGTTGTTGCATGGGGCTGGAGTATCAGGATAGTTTTCAGGGGGAAAGAGGAGGTCTAGTGCTTGAAGCAGGGAGTCCTTGCTTGGCAGAATGAGAACTCCAGTTTTACCTTTTCAGTTGCTACACAAGAGGCTGAGTAATCCTTTCTTTTACCGTTTATATTTTCTTACACTTACCTAGAAGAATGCAATGATAGCCTCTTCATAAAAACAAAACCTGGTATTTCTTAGGTGAAAAGAACTATTCCAAAGATGGATTAGATATACAAGTATTTAATTGTCATTCACATTTTTCTGTTCACGCTACTTAACAGTGTTTTGCTTACCACTCAGTTCATTTCTGTCCTGGTTTATAGTCTACGTTTTTCTGCCAACCCCAAAAGCTCCCTAACTTTTGTTACTTCTTGTTTGAAAGTCTTTGTGGATTTGTATTTTACTTCTCACTCACTCACCTCTTTCCCTTTTCTCTCCCTTTGCTATCTACATGTAAGTTCATAATTTTTACTATGGGTAAGGAAGCCTGTTAGTATTTGTCCCAGATTTTGAGGTCTACTGAAAGGGGGCAGGGGGAGAAACTAAATTAGAATGAGTCATCATTCTTGGCTCCTTGAAAGCTGGAACCAACTTCAAAGGGAGTCTCAACTTGGGGGCAGTTGCACAGATGAATCCCAAACCTTTTTACGTCCTTCTCTTTCCTCCTCCTCTCTCCTCATGTAGTCCGAACAGATTTGGCAATTTCAGTTAAGCACGTCTGTGCAGATTTTTAAAATCCATTACATAAGTTTGTTAGTTTAAGACTCTCTTCTTCGACATATGAGCCTAAAATGGCTTTGATTTAAAAATGGAACTTGGCAGGGAATTTGTTCATATGGTAAGATATTTTTTTTCTTAGTTTGGTTTCATTTATAATATGTTTTAATCATTTTTGGTGTTTTCAAAACAAATGGTGAAATATGTTTTTTTTCTTCTATTTCTGGCTACCCTCCTCTGAAAGGCCTCACTTCTCCCTGTGTGTTTAATTTGGTGCTTGAAAAAGCCTTTATAGATAGAGGCTGCAAATTGTAGACTTAACATGCCTGTGAGGAGGGAAAATTCAGACAGATCCTGCTGACCAGAGCTGTGGATCTCAAGGATCTTCTCTAATAACAAGCAGAAGGGTCACTAACTGGATCTCAGAGTATGTACAAATATAGAAAATAAGTGGAATACATGGAAAACAAAGGAGGGAAACAAGTCAGGACAACACTGTTTCTATATTCACTATCAGTGCATCATGATTATCTGAGCAATTATAATTTTAGGAAAGTTTTTTCACAGTCTGAAGTGCAGCAAAGCAGATTGCTGCCAAGTAAAACTCTTTCTTCTAATTGCTAGAACAGGGGGGATCTGCAGTCCCTCATTGGCCCAAATATCTCAAATTTTCTGAATTTTTTTACAGACGTTTTCCTCTGTGGTCTTCTTAGTACGTACAGTAACCCATAGAAGAGATTTTTGCCCTTTAGCAGGTGGTTCAAACCATGCATCCTGTTAAAATCTGTTCAGTGGAATTGGGTCCTAATTTTTCAAGTGATCTTCCCTTCATGTGCACAGATCCCAACTTTTCTAGGGATGGGAAAGCAGGATACAAGTTAAAGTTGTGTAAAGTCTTGGAGTTTCAGAATAAATGCTTTTGAAGGAAGTGCAAGTCTAACCACCTGGTCTGCCAGTTGCACCCAGCTATGTAGGAGACCCCAGCTTGTGTTTATGCCCAGACTGGCTGAAACAAAATGCATCTTGCTTTTGCAAAGGGTAACAGCAGAGAAGAGCATCATCAACCTGGAGAGCAGCCCCTTTTTTGAAAATGGACAGGCCCTGGAAAAAAAGAATCTCCTCTACTCACCTGTTGTGGGAAACCCAGCTGCCACTGCTGACAGTTTAGGATGAGAAAGAGGTGGACTCTGCATGACTAAAGCAAAGGAAGGGAGGATCCACTATAGAAAACTATGGTAAAGGGGAAAAAATTGCAACTACACTTCATCCTGGTTAAGGCTGATGTATGAGGTAGAGGGAAGAATCTTTCAGTCTCAGAGAGATGCGCTTTAGAAGATCAGCCAGAAAAAAGCACACACAAAAATAAGAAAGCAGAAGGCGTGGGTGGTTATGGAGATTAGTACTGACATATGGAGCCTATCAGCTTGAAGTTACATGTTTAAATCTGACCTAGGTCAATCATGCCCCAAAGTCATTACTGTCGAACAGCTGTTGGGTGGCCTCTGTGAAATGACTTAGGGGTTTGAGCCCAGTTTCTAGTGGCAGGTGTCCACATTACACAAAACCCATCTGTATTAATTACCTCCCCATATCTGGCAATCTCACCAGGAAGACCAAGTACTAAGGGTTCATCATAGAGATTGAGCTATTGTGTTTTATCTTGGGTGGCCCTTCAAGGAAGGGGCTGAAGAACTTTGGAAAAGTATCATAGGAGAAGACAACACATTCCCTGCTCTGTGGTTCAAGGCAGACCACCAGTTTTCAAACCCCTCAGACCTGCAGATTTCACTGGCGCTGCGTTTACTCTTGAAGTCAGCAGAAAGTATTTCATAACTGGCTGCGTGCACGATGTTGAATATACATCATTTGGTTTCTACTTTCGGATCATAATAATATAAACAGGAAAACTACATTTTGAATTCATTAAGTTCTTCCTCCGCTGTTTATAAAAGATAAAAACTTCTCTCTTTTTTTTTTTCCTAAGGATTGATTGGTGTCATGTACATATTCGTTCACTTCTGTTTATGCAAGATAATAAGAGTATTAACATGGAGGTGGAATAATGGTGTTTATAGTTCCATCACCACTGTTTATATAAGATAAAAACAGTTTAAAAAACAGAAAAAAAGAAAAATAGTGAGAGAACATTTGCCGTTATGTACATATATTATTTTTTTCCTCTTCTATTTGTAAAGAATGTAAAAGAAAAAAAAATGTGTTGCAAGTTGAAGAAGAGTTGATTCTGTTTATAATATTTTTGTGTTGTTTACCTAAGATAAATTAATTTAGAATTGATGTAATAAGTAGCTTGGAAGAGAATTGGGGTGAAAGAGGAACTGGTGGGGTTAAGTCTGATACTCTTAGTACCTTGTAATCCTTTCCTTTATTAAGAAACATGAAAGATGTGTACTGAATCTTTCTAGTGGGAATATGATACCACCGGTGAGGCTGGGGACACATGGTGCTGTCATGCCAGTGAATACAGCGGCTACCAGAGGGCTTGGAGGCTTTCTCTGGCAAGAGAGCTCTCAGAACAGAAAGGATACTACAACAGCCTGAAAAGATCTCATGAACGTTAAACCCCTTGGTATCATTGTCCATGGACTTAGTCCAATAATTGTGTGCCTGTATGACTCTGTTTTGTTCTGCGGCTTTGAAGTCTAATCCTAATTCCTTCAGGGAGAAAGGCTTGTAAAATGTCTGCATTTCAGAGAGAGGGGGAAATACTACCTTTGATGCGAGCCCTATTGTCAGTCCCATTCAGTCCTTCTGATTCACCCCTGCTCCTACCCTGTGCATGTTTGTATAGACAGATGAGGGAAGCTGGCAGATGTGCATGTATCCTTGGGATGAGACTGATGCTCTGTTTCTCAGTGTCAACCAGAAAGGCCACTTACACCTAATAAAAGAGCAACTGTGTGGACATTAATGCATGCACAGGCAAAAAGTCCAGGAGTATTCGCTTACTTTTCTAAATGAGTTTGCTCGGGCTGCAGTCACACCCTTTGAGTGTTTGCTTTGCACAAACATTCAAGCAGGCAGGCTTGAAAAATCACGTGTTCATACACTTTCAGGCAGGGAACTATCAGCTTGCCCTGTAAGTGGTAAGTACTGTGAGAGATGGCTTTTTGCGCATGCTCCTCACCTCCCTTGTGCAGGTAAAGGAATCAGCCCAGGAGTTGGCTTGATCTTCTCCAAGTGGTGATGGACTAGCTTAAGGAAAAATAATGAGAGAAAATCAAACTGCATCCTTAACCAGGAAGCTATAGAGTATCAGGAAATCTAGAATTGCATCAAAAATGCTTTTAGTCTTCTAAAAGAAGTCACCATCTTTTATAATTTCACAGTAGCATTTTTTTCCCCTCTAATTCTGAGTGTATCCAGTTCACAGTGATGTCTTCATCTCTTCTTCCCAATTCTTACTTCAGCTGTATTTACAAAGCAGACCATTTAAACACATACATAAGTCCATTTCTGTTTAATGGATCCTGAAGTAAAGGTTGAATTTTAATTATATTCTTGAACCCCATTGCATTCACACATTTAAATTTAAGCATGGGTTTGAGTACATGGTTTGAGGGCTCAAGGTTTAACATTAATGCTGTCAGGATGCAAAAACAATGCTGTATGTCAGTTGTGTGACGTGGTCTATTGCACTGCTTGATGCCATCTATGCACCCCTGCTCCAAATGTCAAGTACTTGAAGCAGATTGTATGTTTTTAGTGAGCAGCATTGCCCAAGGTAGATGAAAAAAATAGGCTTTGTTGGAAAAAAAATTGAATCTACTGGTGGACCTTCCAAAGGCAGATAAGTGTATGAATTTGCCTGGTAAATGAATCCTTGAAAACTTCTCTCTACTAATTGCCAGCCCTTACTTCCCTTAGAGCTGACATGGATGTAAAGAGAAAGGATAGATCTGTCAGCAAGCTGAGAAGGAGTTTAAAGGAACTTCAATCAGAAAGTTTTGTTTTTCAGATGAATATATATTGTCATGGGTACAAAATGACATTTCCTGAAGTGAAGGCCATTCTCATCCCTGTCTCAGAGCATTCCAACATACAGTAATATGTGTCTTAATTATGGTGTTTCTATGTCTAAAAATGGCTCAGAAATTTCACTTTTCAGAGTTGTATAATCAAGTTGCTCCACCTTGCTATTAGGCATAAATGGCAGTCAGTGCTCCAGGGAAGCCTGAAATTGAAAGAGCAGCAGGTGGGGAGCAGTGGGTCAGGATGGGTATGCATTTAGGAGAGCTGTGTGGGGAGTCCAGAAGTAGAATAGCGGGAAGTGCTGTAAATTGGATTGAACACGTTGCTAGTGGACAGGGTGAAAGATTATACAGCATTTGTCTGTGTGACCGTAATGAGCTTTTTTCCCATAAAAGATTTGGGGAGAAAGTACTGTGTATGAATAGGGTCCCTTTAAGAAGCACTTTTAAAAGAGCTCATTTTCGATTCCAATCATGTATATGCCCCAGCAAGACTGTAGCCAGATGCTTGTAGATCTGAAGAAAACAGCCCAACCCTTTTCTTATCATCTACCGGAGATGACAGACTTTAAATCTCAATGGCACTTTCGATAACTTCTAACAAGACCTGGGACTTGCCTGGCTCCATTTGTCTGGTCAAGGCTGTATTTCTGCAATTTATCCCATGGAGATTTTCAGCAGAACCTTACACTTAGTGTCTAAATTAATGATATTCCTTCCTTTTTGCCATGACAAAAACCACTCTGCACTATATACATTATGCTAAAGTTTTTGTCATGGACATAATCTGTAAAAGCTTTTTCAGTTTCATCATTTTGACAAGCTGATTCCATTAAACTCTTCCCAGTGATCACTTTTGTGTGGTGCACATGGGGGAGGTTGTTTGCTCACATAGTTTTCCCTTCTTTGAAGCTAGAAAACAGTGATCATCTCTGAGGTTACATATTATGTCTTATCCCTGACCTGTCCCCAGGAAAAGGTATTTTGAGGGAACACAGACACTTTCTGTATAGCTCTCTTAGTAAATGAGTCTTCTCTGTGGTCTAGTCCTTAACTTTTCTTCAAGGCTCTTTTAGGATAGAGACATGGTCTTAGTTCTTAAAGTGTGTAGGTTGGTCTGTTGATATGAGTGCATTAAAAAGCTCTGCACACGTAAGACATTTCTCAGTGTGTTTTACCATTCCACTTGCACTGAAATGGAAATAGTTGAGTGCTTTGAATAAGGAAACTCTCTAGTTTTTCTCAAATACATGGTTTATTTGAAATCCTCCAATGAAGATCCACCATAGTCTGGTGGTACCTCTGCCAGATACCTTGCACTATTGGAGGTTTTAAAGGGGTCTGGGCAAACACTGCTGGTTCTGATCCTGCCATACTGGCAAGTGCTAGATGCTGGTGATTAAAGCTGGAGCTGATAATGAAAGAAAAGGATGCTTTGTTTTAAAATGCATTCTCTCACATCATGCTTTCTAAGGAAGTGAGTTATTTTAATGTCAGGTTTTGGCAATAAGGAAACTAAGATTTTGTGGCTAAAGCAGATAAGGCCTGGAGGGAAGTCAGATCCCACAAAACCTGTGTTTGTCTTCAGGGAATGCTTTTTGTCTGCCTTTGCTACAAATGAACATGATGTAGAGCTGCTTCTGCATTTCGCTCTCAGTAAAGCCAGTAGAACTTTTCATGCCAACCTCGGTGATGAGCACAGCCACCAGACTTTCTGGGATAATTGTCAGTGCAGAATAGCATTGCCTACAGCCTGCTTTAGCATAAAACCAAAATCTATCTCAGTAGGCTTCCAAGGGTATTGAAGCATCTCAGATTCATTAATTCATTTATCTGTGCCCCAAACAAAAAGTAAATTTTTAAGGAGGTTTTTTTTTTGTGGGGTTTGGGGTTTTTTTGTTGTTTTGGGGGGTTTTTTTAGTTTTTTGGTTTGGTTTGGTTTTTCGGTTTTGGGGTTGTTCTTTTTTTTGCAACTGCTAATAACTTCGCCTTCCTTCCTTGTCCAGTGCATTTCCACAGATACTCATATTTCTCAAGCTGACAGCTTTCTGACCGCCCAGACTGAATAGCTGGATATCTCAGCTTCCCATCTTACATGAACTTTATCTCCCTCATTTAAAATAGCAAAAGCACTGTCTACATGAGCAGACCATTATCCTGGTTGGGTTGTTAAAGTTACTGTAATGCTGACTTTATTTTCTTGTAACAGTTCTGAACAAAATATTTCCTTTGAAAGGTCTCAGACCTCTATCCTCCCAACTTCTAATCACAGTAATATCCAACCTCAAGGAGTCATTAGTGAACACTCAAACAATATCCTGTAACAAGTCAGCTATGAAGAAATTGGCATAGTTTATCTCACTGATTCATGTTTGTATGAAAACAATGGGTTGCAAAATAAAGGTAGCATTGCTTTCATGCTATACAGTATCCATTGGATCTGAGTCTTTCCTCCCCCACCAACAGTCTCCCAAACTAACCCTGAGTATAACTCTGCAGTCACTTATGAGACAGGGTCCATCTAAAGAAGTGACATGTTCTTAGACTTTAAAACCAGTTCATTGTGCTGCATCTTAAACCAACTCACTTCTTTTTGGTCATCATAAGTTGTTGCATTTTTAGATAACTGGGAAAATAATATAATGATTATATTCAAATCCAACCCTTAAAGAGGGGTTTACACTTCTGAATTGAATGGATGCAGTGAACTACGTAAACTGAGTTTGGATGAGTTCTTGGAGTTGTTTGGTTTTGGTTTTGTCTTTGTGAAATGGACACTTAGCTTTGCAGGAAAGCTGACAAGTAGCATAAACTATGACTCACCACTAAGAGACTTGGTAAAATCTTTGTGTCTGCTGTTTGGTTTGGCTTCAGCAATCAAAGGGATTTTTTTCACAGAAAGGAGCATGCAGGTGGCTTTTCAGGTTTCTGTGAGGATTTTTCTTCGCATTTGATGTGATACAGGCTCTAAACTGGGCATCAAAAAGATGTGAGTTCATTTCATAGTTCTGCCTTAGTATTGATCAGCTTCAAGATCAGTTTAGCTTTCTCATCTTTCCTTTTTTCATTCCATAAATTGGGAATAAGGAGAATTACCCCTATAAAGTTAAAGGTGATGTTCAGCTGGCTGGGGATTTGTTTGGTTGGTTTTTTTTACAAATAAAGCTCCTGAGACTGTATATTGAACTCCACAACTTTAAGGCACGCTAGTTGCTCTCTGGATGAGCTGTATAGATATGGATAAGCTGTACTGTGTTAGGGAAAACTGGTAAGTTTGGAAAATCCTATGAATAATTCAGCCTTTCACAAAACATAACGTACAATTCAGTTTTAAGTATCATTTCTACTTGTTGACTGGGTCAGCAAAGGAAATTACCAGGTTGAGATAGCCTGAGATGTTTTGGTTGCTCAGGAGAGGAAGTTCAGGACTGGAACAAGAGTGTCACTTCTAAGCTAAGTCCTACTAGAGAAGGTGCTAGGTACTTACAGTATGACTTCTTTTACCTTTTCCCTTCAATTACATCTTGCAATGATTTGATTCAGCCGACTACGCTGTCTCATCCTCTATCTATAATATCAAATGAATACTCCAGTTAAGATAGAAGAGTTGGTGAAAAATGCCATCTAAGCTACTCTGCTGTTGCACAACTTAAACTCCCTTCCTGCAGTATCACCTTGGTGGTGAGGGTGAGGGAGGGAGGCATATCAAAGTTAAACTGATGTAAGAAGGATTCAAGAGGGAAGGCGGTTTGGATATATTGGCAGTAAAACTTAGGAACAGGTTCCTATAAAACAACATCGTATCATTTGATGAGAGGGATCAAATTCATTGGTAGGAGACTGCATTCTTGACACTTTAGCCACTCATTCCCATATAAAAGAGCAATGTAAAGTTTAGTCACCCTGAAACTCAGTTTTCAGGGCACGCATCACAGAAGTAACAGCGTCCTACAAAATATGCTGTTCTCATACCAAATACGAAATGGAGACTATTGTTCCCAGAAGCCATTTTAGTGGAGCTTTATAAGGTAGTTTTGGTTTATTTTAATAGGCATAAAGTGAGAAGAAACAGGTGAAAGATAAATTCCAAAGTATTGATTATGGCCTTGTAGGAGAAAAACAGTTGGTTCTCCTTCTGGAAAACTTGGAAAAAACACATACTTAACCTGTCTTTGTAGATGCCGAGGGCTTAACACTGCATACAGTTGCATGACCCCGGTGACTTCAGTGTGTCTGCAGGGGTTTAAAGGCAAGTGAAATCCTTCTGTAATGCTTTTTGTCTTGTTCCAAGTGTTGTGTACTCTCACAAGAACACATCTCATGTTCGAAGCAGTACAAATTTTAAAAGATGGAGCACAAGCCATATGCTCTCTAATCTTTCTAGGATTTGCTGCTCTTGACTATGGTATCTGTCAGGTTAGGATTTTCCTATAGGTCTTCATAGAGTCAGGTTGTGATTTCTTTATGGATAGGCAGTCAAGAAAACATCCTGACAGTTTCTTTAAATGATTGTGGTGATGGATCTGACATGCTCACACTTTTCCATAATGATCTTGCTGCCATTTTGCTCCTGATTTAACAAATACCCTCATAGTCAAGTCCTAAACCATGCAGCTCTCACCAAAGAGAGCAAGCTGGATTTTTAAAGTCCAGTGTAACCTCAGCCTGGGGTTTGCCAGAACTCTGCTCATACCCTCTGCCCCCCAGCAGCAGACCCCAACATCGCTGCACAGCCCTCCAGTCCCCTTGCAGCTCAGGCTTAGCAGTGTTCCCCAGGTAAAGCCCAGCCTGTTCTCCAGGTATTGCAGTACTCGTACACTCAGCCAGTGCCCTTCAGTTCTGCTCTGCAGTGCCATCAGGGGAAAATGATATATCAGAGTACTTATGTACCAAATTGAATGTTAGTCAGATGTTAAAATGAAAGAAATATTATGGAGAGTCAGCACGTCTTGCTGTGGAAATAAATTACGTACAGTGGAGTGTCATGGCTCTTGGGACCACATATGATCCAAGGACACCATTTAGAGAAGTGATCACAACACCACTAGATTTATCAGATAATGATGGAGGAACATTAATACCCAGAAAGCAAATAACAATTAGCAATAGAAAGCTCCCAACCAGTAACTTTTTCAGGGTCACTTCCTCACATTAGTAGCCTATTTGTATGTATCACTAGATTTTATAGCAATTATCTCCTTATTAATAGTAAATTCACTAATTGCTATTATTAATAAAGATGCATTTAGTTCTTAGTACCTTACTTTCTCAGTTTAACATTTTGGTTACTCAAGTGTCATCTGCCTAAATAATTCAGTATTATTTGATTGTATTTTCTCATGCTGTGCAGTCCAGTTTTGGAACAGCAGAGTTCAGGACAAGTACTTGAGAGGGTGTAGGGAACATGGACCATGCACTAGGTCTGCAAACCTCCAAGCAGGGAAGCAAAGATGCTTCACTGCTTATCCACCTTGCAATAAGGAGAGCATGACTTGATGTGGCTACGGTGTAAGACAACAGATCCAACTTGTGAGCTGCCACTTCAACCACACTCCCTCAGAACAGAAAATTCACCTACAAGTATAAGCAGAGCCAAGATGTAATTTTTAAGCTCTGATCCCGAAAGGCAGCCAGAACCTTTAGGTATATATCCTTTTATATTTAGGCAGATATGTTTTCTGTTTTCTTCTATTTAAGGTTTCAAAGCTGAGTTCTAAGTGCCAAGAGTAACCAACACAACATATTTTATAAAATGGAAATGCCCAGATTGCTTCTGGACCACCAAGACGACTCATCTGGTCAACAGCTGACCTCTCTTTTCTCTCCAAGAGTGAACAGGGAGCAGGCTGTATGCTGGGTGGGAACAACCCAGTCTCAATGCAACCAACATTTTTCCAGTGCCACCTTTGTTCCTTCACAGTCTCGTGATGGGAGCACACACAGCCCGAAAACGAGGGAGAAGGGCATCAGGAGCCTTGGAAAGATTACAGACAGGAGCAGGCAGCAGCTGCCACCAGAGCAGTGAAGCTGGCCTACAGCACAAGCCCCTTCGGCACTCAGAAGTGGGTGCTGTGAGTTATTTTGGCAGTGGCCACCCCTTCCCAGCTATTCTGTTTCCCAGAATTAGTCCCCTAGCAGTGACCTCCTTGTCCGTGCAGCACTCCAGGGTGGTGGTGGGCAGCAGGAACAGGGCAGTGCTGTGGCACTGGGAGATGGTGCTGGGCAGCCTCCTTCTGCCAGTGGGATGAGCTGTGTGAGGCTGCACTGGCCAAGCACCTGCCAGCAAAATGCCCTGATTTCACTTATGGTAACAAGTCCCTCAAAGATGTAGTCAGTGGTTAGTTACAGGAAGATAAAAGTAGTACTGTTCCAGGCCATCTTTTAAGTCAAGATGCATGGTCAAAATGCTACATTTACATTACAATACAAGAATTTATTTAACCTTTCATCTTTCTCACATTTTGCAAGTGTTGCCCTCACCCTGAGCCCCTTAAAGCAACTGCTGCTGAAGCTGTAATGTGCTGTTGCTTCCAGAGAACTCTCCTGCTCTTCTTTTAAAGATGTTTTGCTCAGAGGTGCTTTGTATAGAGACTTTTCTTGACTGAAGTTCTTCTTGGGGAGCAAGAGACCTCCAATGAATGATAATTAGAGTTCAGTTTGCAGATGCAAGAGATTACTGTTCTTGTTTCATCTGTCTCAGTGTTTTCACTGGGAACAGCTGTTAGGACTTATTTTGGGCTGAGTTACCTGTGGAATAAGTCAGCTTGATGTCTTTTTGAATTAGCTTACATATACATGAAAGTCCAAATTTGGATTGGATTAATTTGTCTTATCAAAACATAATATTACCCAGCCTTCCTGGCAAGCAGTGTGTGCTGAAAAATCTATGCCAGCAAGATTTTTCTTTTGTATTTTCTAGTTGTGGGTCCATGAAGTTTTCTGGTTTATAAAAGCATTTTTGTGTGTGTGCATTTGTAATGCACATTCGAAGTCTACTTTTTCCAGTACATATTTCTTGATGTGAAAAAGACAAGGCTAAATTTTTAACCGTTCTTAGCTACCAAAAAAAAACTTAAAAGTCTCCTTTTACTACACTTTGCAGCCCAAATTTAACAGTGATATTAAGTACACTAGTAACATTAAATACACTAGTGAAAGAAAATATAAACTTGAGCTGTGTCATAATTCCTTTATAGTATGTGTTAAGGCAAACAGCAAGGCATTCTGTCTTCAAATTTGAGAGAGGAAACAGTTACCGTTTCTATTATCTTTGGTGGACTACAGCTTCTAAACAAACCCTGTCTTTGGAAAATGAGTGATGGAAATATTATCAATTAATTTTGATTCAAAATTGTTGTCGTGTCATCACTGCATTCTTTACAGAACCACAATTTGGCTGTTTATTTTGTTAAAAAGAGCATGTGCACCTGCAGTTGATTAGATTTCTTTTCAAATTCTTTCATGATACATAATGAAAATACATACATGTGTGCCAATGTACACAGACTTATGTTAATTCTAATGTACATAGAAAAACTCCTTGTCATTTCCTAAAGATCATTTTATTTTGGTTCTCCAGTATTGCAGACTAAGGGTTTATACATGGCCATATAACTGGCTCTCGAGCTGTATTTGCAGTGTCCTCTCCCATGTGAGCTTTCTCCCTCCCTGCAATAAGCTGTCAGTTGTAAAACCATCTCCTCAGTTCATCCCTTTCCAAGCACTAGCTCAACTGAGTGATGTTCATTTCCTGTCTTATTAAACAGAGTAGCCAGCCCTTCTCCTCAGTCTTGTAGGAATGAGTGAGTCCACGACGACAAGGGCTGGGCTGTGGAGCTGCTTCTTCTGCTAGGCACACAGAGGTGAAGATGCAGAGGAAGAAAAGCAATGTGCCCTGTTAGCCCTTTGCAAAGACTTGCTCACTTTCAAAAGGAGCAGGATTGGGCCTCTCTGTGGGTCAAGATCTGCTGAACTGCTTTTTCTCTGATGGGCCTTTTGGACCATTTGTGTGCTGTGACACAGTGCTTGAGCCGGTGTCATTATCAGTCCCCAAGCAAACACCATTGTGCAGTGGAGCCTGTTAATACAGGTCACTGAAATTCCAGATATTTTGACTGCTTAAGGAGGTGGTCACTTCAAGTAGCATGACCACAGGAAAAAAAAAAAGGAGAACTTGAAGGTAATTTTCCTCTCTACATTGCCACATTGCTTTTCCTGATGTGGCCCCTTACCTTGTGTGTGACATCTGTGGCTAAGGTGTTGTCATATTTCTGGTATGCTAACATAACATTTGACTGCCTTCCTCTGCATTTTTTTAATTAACTCCTAATATTAAAGCAGTTTCCATCCCTGGATTCCTCAGCAAGCTGATTGAAAGGCGATTTAATTGCACAGCATTGCCAAGAAACATGTTAGGTGATTGCTGGCTGTAGTAACAAGAAATGTGAAGGTAATAGAAGATATCACAGGGACTAAGATTTTGCTGGCCATTAGCAGAGGTGACTTCAAAAAGCAGATGATAATTAGTATAGATTTCCCTGAACCAAGCTTCCATCTGCTGCTAGTCACTGGATTTTGAGCTGCTCTCCTATTAAAGATTTGCATGTATGTTCCTGGGTTCTCAATGGAAAGGACACTTAGGGGGAAAGGGTATAAATCAACAAATAACTCTGTAACCTGCAGAAATATAAATCTATGTAGATTAATCCGTGTTTCCTAAATTGCATACTAGATTGTAATTCAATCAAAGGGTAGGGGTCTTGTGACGTTTATGAACATTTATGGATGGTATAAGCACTCAGATTAAATGTCAAACCTGGTATTCAGTTTAGAATCATGTATTATTGTTATTCATTAATATATAAAAACAACAATTATATCCACTAAAATCCTCAATTTAATTCTGCTGTAATCTGTCTCTGCTATGTGAGAGATGCAGTGCAGCCTCTTTGCCCCCTCAGATCATTTAAAGGGCTCCACTGAATTTCAGCTGAGTCTGTTCTTTCCCCCCAGCATGACACTGGCTCCATTTGGCCCCCTTTGAACTGAGGAATTCTCTAGTAAATGATTTTCTTTATCTTCCACTGGGAGTAAATTTTAGTTTTGATACTGAGCAGGTGTAGTGCACCGAGAATGGGAGGAGAGACAAGATTGCATCTTAGATCCAATTCACTGAGTATATTACATATGATAAAGCTGTGCCCCTCACTGGTTCCATATCAGTAAAGGGTGAAAATGCTTTGAGGCAAGAACAGTCATTTTAGGATTATCTGAATTTGTTGTCAGTCCTTCAAGCCTGCTTCTTCCTAGTCTGGGGCTAAAGGACTAACTTTGCTCACCTTGGCGTAGTGCATTACATCAGAGAGATCCTAAATCACTTTGCAGAAATAGAGCAGAATTGCTGTCCCAATTTACTTCTAAGAAGGCACTTGAAGCAGGTTAACTCAAGCCATTTAGTGAATAAAGTCTAAGAAGCAACTGAATGCCAATTGCAAAAATGACTTTGGCACCTAAGATGTTAGTTTTGTTGAAAGTAAGCAATCCTTAAGCTAACAAAGGTAATATATTTCAGCATGGTTTGCAGCCAAAATTTTACTGACTTCCAATGGACTTCAACATGAACACCTCAGTCACTTTTGAAAATTGTAGTTAGCCTCATAAATCTGTTATCAGCTTATATAATGTAACTCATACCACTGGTTTTCACCATCTTAACTCCTAGTAAATGGCTATTATTCAGTGTTTATGAACCTTATTCTCATTAAACTCAGGGGGAGCTAGATTCCTAAACAGCCTTAACATTTAGACCTTGCTTGTCTCATAGTCTTTGTGAGTTAAATGGAATTTATTCATGTAGCAAAGAAAGAGAAGGGGAACCGAATCTGACCACAGTGAAGCAAGGACAGATTTAAGATTAGCCCTTTGCTATTCTGTTCAGTGGCCACAACATCTCCCAAGTAATATTGATTAATTAACACTAGGAATTCGATATAAAAAAAAGTCAGTGGATTCCATTTGTCCATCCCAACAAACAGAGCCATACTGGGCTGAAAACAAGCGACATATATAGAGACAGGTAACTATTCTGTTTATAACATAGAGACCTGGGGGAAACAGTCAGCTTTCTTCAACTTCATTTTCTTATGTCGTTATATAATACTATATCTTGAGGAAATCTAGTGTGTTACTCTAATGTAATTAGGTTAAATGTCTCTAGTGACCAACAGAGCCATATGATAAAAAGTTTCACCCCAGCATTTTAATGGTTCAGGTTCTGCTCATGGTTTCAATTAAGTCAGCATGATTGCACAGGGCAGTGAGAACAGGATTTGGCCCATTTCTCTCCCGCATACGTGTTCTGAAGTTATCTAACCTGGAATGAATCATAGCTTCCTCAGACACATCTTGTTTTTCCAGTACTTTACAGGGAAGGTTTTGTTTTCATATATTTTCTTTTGAACAAAACTGGTAATCAAGTGTCCAGACCGACTGCAGTCATTTAAAAAAGCAATGTGTTTCAGTTCTGGTGATTTTGCTGGATTCTAGTTTGCAGCTTCTAGTATATTGTGCCTGTCTAAAATTACCCTACAGTTTTAATTAGGGAAGACAATCTTGTTCACTTCTTAGAGCAAATTTGATGGTAATATTGGTGTAAGTCATTACTCAGCACATCCGGAATCTCGGGCCATAATTTGTAGAATTCTTTGGCATCTATGTTGTCAAAATTGCTTGATGCTTTCCCTTAAGAGACCTTGTTTTATGTTGCTTATAACAGAGCCAAACTCTAACCTCAGCCTAAAATTTTCCATTCTGTGTTTTGTTGGGTTTTTTTTCCCATACTGGATGCCTCCCACTTTTTTTTCTTTTTTTTTTTTTTTTAAATTCTGGGACTCCAAGGCACATTCTTTGGCTCAGACCTCTTGACTCAGGTTCTTCCCTGGTTTGCAGCTCACTGTCCCATCTGCCCAAAATTCTGAAAGAGATACTACCCAACTACCAGCCCCTAACAATCCTTCACTATCATCTACTACAGGTAAGTCCGTAGAGTTCCATGGTTAAGTCTTCAGGAGAAATGTAAAAGGAAGATAAGGGATACATGCTTAGGAAAGATTTTCTCCACCAGGAGAACTTCCCTGTTACAGTTCACTAGAATAATAGATTCCTGAAAGCAGGATAGTGACCTTCTCTCCACAAGCTTGATCTTGCCCTTCCTTTTGTTTTATTTCATTTCAGCTTTTCAGTCTGGGCAGAATCCATCCTGTCTTCTGTCTCATGCAAATCTTCCTTACTTGTGTGAGCAGTCAGCTCCTTTAAACAGAAATTTGCTGTTGAAAGGGCCTCTCAGGGTGGCCTGTCCAAAGGATGCTGTAAGCATCTTGGTTCCTGCCCTGCAGTTTTTATGATTGTCTCTGCTCTTTGCTGTGTTTCCTCCACTTCCCTTGCAAACCAGCCACTAGATTTGTACACATGCTTTCTCTCACGCTCTCCTCTACCAGGACCATAATTCCCACAAATAGTAGCTACAACTCTGAACAGATTTGCTGCCTGCCTTCCCTCTCACTCTCCTGTGACAGCTCCTCTCTCTTCCTTCACTCTCACAACTCACGTTTATATTTCTGAGTTTTTTAAGTGCTTTGAGGAATGATAGAGCTAATCTCTCCCTGTAACTAGGCAGGAAACAGAAGTTGAAGGCCATGTCTTAAGTGCTGGAATACACCACATGGATCCCGTGGTCGTTTTCCACTGTTCTCCTGATCCCCTGGTAACAATCTTCTGGAGAGCACTGTCTGGCCTGACTACCCCAATTTTTTCAGCTTGGCGAAGGGAATGGGAGACAGGACTGATATGTAGCTTTGAACATTTGGGGAGCATCTGCCTTTGTTTTCTGTGTCCAACAGGAGTGTGTCTTCTTGTTACAATTTAGAGCATCGGGCTTTGATTAATTTTGTTTATTGCTTCATCCCAGGTTAATATGTTTTGGAAATAAATATGGAAATAAATATGTTGGAAATAAAGCTTAGATACTCCATAGTAGACCTGTAGTCTGCCAGAAGTTTGCAAACCTTTAGCCATTCCACTTTCATGCAGTCATTTTTTTCTTAGGGGTCTTAGGGTAACAGATCAATCAAGTCCAAGAGATACTGTGTTGACAGAAGGAACTAAGACAACACAATTTTTCTGTGCAGCTATCAGCTGTAATGAAAGCATTCTCAGCCCTAATAATAAGCCTAACCCCTCTTCTGTGAAGGTCAGGATCAAGAAGACGAGTTCTGTTTCAGAGTCCTGTGTCATCTGGCATGACTGCTAAGAAGGATGCCATTCAAATCTGGCAGTGTTTTTGTGATAAGAGCATTTGTCCATAGGAGCCACAAGCCTATTTCACGGAGACTGTTGAACAGCCACCAGAGGATATTTAGTCTCTGCTGGCTTGGAATTATCCCAGGACTGAAAGGCTCCTCAACCATTACCAGTTTTCTCAGCTACATAGTTCTGGGGTCAGATAGTTTCAAAACTTTCAAGATCTATGTTGTTTGTGAATTTAAAACAACTTTTTTTTTCCTCTGCTGTGGGAATTGCAATTGTAAGTCTCCTTGATCCTTGTTTTATATTGTTACATTGATATCATTCAGTGTGTTTATTATCAATTTTATTTCCTTTTTTCTTTCTGTCTTTTCTTCTCAGATCACTCACAATCAGTTTGTGGCCTTTCTCTGAAGGAACCTTTCCTTGTCTCTTGTGTAAGTATTTATAACATTTTGTACTTTTCATTGATATGAGTTGTGCATTTTCTTCAAGTTCCATCAAAGTCAGCCTGGGGCCTCTGTTACTTCCCATGGCCACAGGACTCAATAGTGAATTTTTGTTCAAATGAAGTCCAATATTTTAATGCAGTGTCACCTTATGGGACTCAACATTTTAGTTCAGTCACATTGTGTGATTGATTGATCTAGAATTTATATGTACGTTTCTAGATGACAATATGGAAGATTTCTGTTTATGTGTGGGGATATACATGTTCTGATGGACATTATGCTGTTGTGCACTAATTCAGAATGAAATATAAAGTATTCCATGCTGTGCAAGTGCAAAACAAGTGCAGAAAACAGGCAACTAGCATTGCTGAAGTTTGATCCTGTGGTGTGGGACCCTTCCTTACCCAGTCCTGGCTGTTCTCTGACCTGCTTTCCTTATCTCATAAGATTAAATGGGCTATATTCTCATTGACATCCAACAGTATCAGGATTAAAAATCTGTGAGTGGTTTCTTTGGAGGATGTTATGCAGGGTTCTTTTCTCACCTTGTTGCATTCACTTGAGTTTGGCTGCTGCTACGTAGACTGGTGATTCGCTGACCTTTTTAACTGAAGAAAATGCTATGTTTATCCAGATAATTGTGTTTTCAAGACCCAGAACAGGAAGAATTAATGTTTTCCTGGTTTAAGTTTTGGTTTTTTTCTTTTTGGGGAGAATAAGGGATGGAGCCTTTGGGAGTGTTTGTTTGTTATCATTTGAGTTTTAATTTTGTCAGGTTCTGACACATGATGGTTTTGCGCATTTGGAACAAAAACGTGCATTTTTCTGGGATTCCTTCATACATATTGGCAGTGAAATCTAGTGCTTTTGAAACAATGACTCTTCTTGTTGAAATATAAAGGGAAATATAGCACTACCACTTCATAATATTTACTATAGTTAAGTAAAGACAGACCAAAGTTTTCCAAATGTCCACCAGTATTTTAAGCCACTGTTTTGGGATGTCCAAGCTGAAGCTATTTAGTGAATGCCAAAAATAATGAGGGCTTTTAAATTTAGGTTTAGAACTCCACGTCCAAATATACCTGGACTTCATGTTACTTTAGATCTCCACTTTGCAATTTAAATTCATATCTCCTACCTGTTCCGAGAGAAAAGTAGATGACTGTTAAAGTGCTGCCTGGAATTAAAAAAAAACCCCAGCACTGTAAGAAAAATAGCTCTTTCATATATGGGAGACAAATTAAACCTGCAAATCTGTAAATTTATGTTCGAGTTGTGTTTTGATTGTTGGAATTTCTTTAAAGGCATGCTAAAGTGCAAATGGATGTTCATAATTGTTTCAATGCGCTTGCTGAAACAATGAAAAAGCTTTCTTTTCCTCATACTAGACCTAAAATATGTGACTTTAACATTTAAAGTTGACCCACTACTTTTGCAGTGCTGAAAGAAATGGCACGGTGCCTTCTCCCCCGCCTTGTGGGCAGAACGATGACATTTGCTCCAGTGGCTGCAAAAGGTGGTATGACAATGCCAGCTCCCAAGGAGATGTATTTGAGCTGACCTATCATGCCTATGGTGTCCCCATATTTCTCTCCCTTCTCCTTTGCCTTTCATTATAAGGTGTCCCAAATCTGTAATTTACAACATGCTGTTCCAGTTTTGCTCTGATATATTTGCTACAAGTAAGTCGGAGCCTATGCGTGTCCATAGCTGCCCGTGGCAGTGTCAGGCCTGTGAGATGAGGGGAGCAGAGGCACCCACAGAATGCAGCAAGGCTTATGTCTAATGTGACATTTATTTGACTCAGAAAGGCAATTGATTAAAGGCCCATCAGACCCTTGCCATCATGTATTATGTATTTATCCAGCAGGGGCAGTTTATAATGGCCCCTGACAAATCCTATTACTTTGTTGCAGAACTTCATAATATCAATAAAAAGCATTAATGATACTCAGGGACAGGAAGCATTAACACCGCTTGTGTTAACACTTCCCGCAGCAGTGGCAAAACCATTTATATCTGTGGCCTGCACCGTGTGCCTTCAACATTCAAATGCACCAGTTTAACGTTGTTTTACCTCTGCAGGGCAAGGCAGTTTAGTTGGAAACAGCAAGATGGCTTCATGATAGGTAGGCATGTGTAGACCTGAAGCTGAAATCCCTCTTCGACAGTGCTCTGCTGTGTGACCGTGCATTAGTTGTTTTGCATCTGTCTGCCTTTCTTTCTTGACATGTGGGATTAGAATCACATGCTCTCTTGCTTCTCTAAGTCAAGCTTATTCCACAGCCAAGAGGGCCTTCTTGGTGCTCCTGCATTCCTAAATTAGCAAGCTCCATAGGAGCCCTACTCTATTTCAGGCATGTCTTGCTTGTTCTGTACTGGCTCTCTCCTTTCTCTCTGATAGGCAGGTCCTTCAGGCCATTGATAGTCTGGGTTCTTTTTGGTAACAGAAAAAGTGTAAATGGGACATTTTTACATTAGAATCCGTTAATAGTACCTGTCAAGGATGTTTCTGATCTAGAGGTAACTGATTTGTTCTGCCTTCTGTCCCAGTGTCCAGCACCGGGCTCTCTTTTCATATCCCTACCCACGAGTTGCTGATGATTCAGTCTTCATTCTCCTCCCGATGTTATGCACACGTCTGCCTAATTATATGGCATCAGGGTTTTGAAGGTGGAAAGATTTCATAGATCTCTCCCCCAAACTGTATTCCCACTTAAGAGGGATACAGTTAGTCTCTGCTCCAGTTGAATGTCCTCAGGACTTTGAGAGACACAGGTGTATTCTTTGTCAAAATCATTCTTTTCATGGAAGAAGTCTTCCAACCAGTCTGGAGCGTTTTAATCATAATGTCAACATCCTGTAGCAGTATCAGCATTACCAAGGTACTTTACAGTAGGAGAGATGGCTACACTAGGATAAATAGCTACAGCAGAACACTTCTTTTACTTCCAGAGCACTCTGTTCAGATGGAACCCATATAATATTGAAAAGTTATCCGCTGTTAGCCTTGGTAAGTGCAAATCAGAAGGGCACCAGAGTCATCCACATACAATGAAGTTGCAGGACATGTTAACCTAATTCCATGGATATCTGTCCATTCTGTTTAAATAGTTTTCTGATGTCACCAGGTTGTACTGAGCTCCAGCATCTTTCCTATCAGATTGAGCACTGATTGTAATTCTTGTTACTTGACATCCTAGTTTAAGACAGGCAAAAAAAAAAAAAAAAAAAAAAAAGAAAGAAAAAAAAAAAAGAAAAGAAAAGAAGGAAAAAAGTGCAAAAAAATGCCATTTATTCCCCAGCTTCATGAAGACATATTTGGTCAAGTAATGATGACCTAAGGGAAGCTGAGAGGCATCTTACTGATCTCATCATAGTTATGAGAACCATCCATCATATGGTCAGTGATTTGTGTGTCAAAAAACACCCTGTAGTATTCCAACCTGCCAGTAGCCAGTTTCTGAGAATACTTACTCGCTTTATCAGACGTGATGATGCTCAAATAGTCTTTGCTATCTATGTATATGTCCCTGCTTTGGTTCTTGTTCACCACCAAACTCTCATTTGTTACCACTCTGAACCATTATCATGAAATAGCAACTGATTAGCACCCTCTGAATCCCTTTATCTGGTTCTGTGCTTAGTGATATTTTGCAGATGAGGAACAACATCAGTGATTACTACATTAGGAACAGGGAGGAGGCATCTTTTCTCAGATTTCTTAAGAAGCTCTCCCTTACTTGAGAAGAGGATAGCAACCTCCAGGTCAAGCGTATTCATGAATCAGAAATGAACATTTGCAAAATGCCAAAAAAGTCTACATGTAATAAGCCTTATGTTTACAACAGCTTTCAAGAGTTAGCATTTTTCAAGAATTACCATAATTAATGTAATAAATAGACATGCATATTATCTAGAAGAATCAGTTGATCTGCTTCTGAAGGAGGTTTAGGATGGGGATGGTCACCTAAACAGCAATCTGAGACAGGAAAGGAGTGTTTTTTCCCCAGCTATTATGTGTCTCCTGAAGGAAGGGAATGTTCCAAAAAAGAAAACAACATGGGCAGAGGCAAATGAGAAATGGTGAAACAGCCTCAAAATGGCAGCAGAGCTGAAATCTACCCTGATGTGTTTATAGAAATGAAACTGTATGACTGAGAGTACACCTTGGGATGAATGTTCTTGAGCAAGTGCCACAATTTTAAGCTTTAATCTTTATCTGAAGATGTGGCCATCAAATACTTAAGCAATAGATGTGCATGAATTAAAAAGCCTTCATTATTTAAAACAAATCTGACAAAGTTCATGGGTTTGTTTTAAAACTTCTGCTTAAATAATAGACCCAATATGTAGAAAACCCAAGACGTAGCCAGACTTACAAAAAGGGGCAAAATTTGATCCCAGTTTTTCATTCAAGCATTAGTTTAAGTGTTGACATTCAAATTGTTTAGCAAGTAATGAAGGCTGCACATAGCTGTGAAGTTGATGTGTGGATTACAATAGAGGCATGTGTTCAACCTGCTTTCTAATTGCAATACCTACAGTATATTCACTGGTGCTGGATGAGATTGAACTTAAGATTGGCCAGCATGACAGCTGAAAATGTCACACCTTTCTGCCGTTATGCATACTCGCAATCTCTTTGTTCTGAGTTGTTTTTCATTTACTTAGTGTAATATAATGGACTGAGTGCTAGCTTGTTTTGAAATATTATGGAGTACGACAGGAAAAAAAAAATGGACTTTAACTAGACAGTTGTAGGAGCATAATATTTCAGATTTAACTAGAAAAAAGAAGGAGACAGAGAGAAAATGGAGCTGTTCAATGCACTTTTACCCCACACTGGCATAATTTAATATATTTGGATGGAAAAGACCACCTTTCCAAAGCAGTAGCAGCATTTCCTACAGCAGTTTGAACACCAACCATCAAAATATTAAGACAGACCAATTTGTTAGGTCGAAATCACTGTGCGAAATGGTAACAACTACAGAGTGTGGCAGAGTTTTTCAGAATATTCCCTTTGTAGTTATGGTAAATTATCTTCCAGCTTTGGCAAGCACATTGCTGTTCTACAGCTGTATCACCAAAGGTCTTTTTCTTTTCTGAGTTTTATTGTGAGTCCTTCTCATAATGCAGAAATCCTCTTTGATGCACCCTGCTTTAGCATCATGTTGTGTATCTGCCTCCATCTGATGTATTCACCAGATATAAGGTAAAAATGGTACCAAGAACAAGTTGTGCTGGAGGAGTGGTTATAAAACACAACATCCAGAAAGAGGAAGCTTCCCAGAAGTCACCTTTTGATCAAGACATCGTAGATTGTCTATTGGAACTGGCACCAAGATATGAATACTCAGGGAGGTCTAAATGCCTGCCCACATGTCCATGTCCATGCTGAATGTCCTATGTGTGAGACACCACAATCAGAATTGAGCTTGTAAGAGCATCTCTCCATCTCCTTTTCCTCTCCACCACTCCCACTTAAAAAAGAAGCAAATCATCCGCCATGTAGTTCATTCGTGTGCTGTTACAGAGGTGCACATGTCAGAACACGTGGTTGTTCTTCAGGCTGTGCTTCATGAAGGCTGTTTTACCTCTTGGTAGGAATGGGAACTCTTAGACATAAAAGATCACAGCATATTAAGAAATAATGATTCTTCTCTCTGAAGTTCTTGTTCACTGCTGAAGCTTTCCATCATTTTGGATAATATCATGCTGCGTATGGTTCACAAATTCAGCCCCCCAGGTAATATTTGCATTTCGTATGTTTGCATGCCCAAAATACTAGATTTTGCGCAGCACCAAAAGCAAATGCTTTTGGATTTAAACAGATCTTGCTCTCTCCCATTCCATCTTACTAAGTTTTAAGTTTAATAGAATAGCTGTATCCATTTTCTGAATGCTGTTTTCTAATGTTTTAGCTTCTTAAGCATACTCTAAACAGTTTGATTTTTCAGGGACAAAATTGAAATCCCAACTCCAAAGCAAGGATCACTTGCAACGTTTGGATCTGGGTGTGTATTTAAATTTCATATTAGTCCGTGTTCACTTATCCTGGATGTCTGTAGAGGGATTAATTGCTTTTCGCTTTTTGCAGTAAATCCACTTTTACATAAAAGACAAAAAAATAATGTGTAACATTCTGGATTCTCTGCAGTATGCACTGGAGGTTGTGAAGGAGAACTGCCATGTGTGATCAGCATATAACCAACTCTGAAGGATGAAGGTTCAGACACTATTTTTCAATTTTTGCATTTAAAAAATCTTTTACATTTTTGGGTTTAGGGCAAGTTTCTTGTGTGAATGTCTGTGCATGCTTAGCATAGTTCAGTCGTGACATTAAATACTTAAATTCTGCCACAGAAGGCTAAAACAAAAATGGAGCTTCTCTTCCAGTGAACTTTAATGGAAAGGTAACAGTTTTAGTCATTGAAATACCTGCGGACTGAGATATGCCTCAGGGAAGATTGTCAAAAATCCTTCTTTTTCTTAACTTGTTGAAGACAGTTTGGCAGATCTTTTATTGTGGAGCCTGCAAATTAATTTCACATTGATACTTTCTACTGTGACTTCTGTGGCAACGTCTTTGCCTTCCATCCTGGCTTGTGCCACTCTGCTAGTGGGCAGCCCAGTTTTTCCTAATGCAGAAATTCACAAAGCATTGTAGTCTGACTAGATCAAGAAAAGCATATCATGTGTTCAGGGAGAAGCAAGGCTTTTGTAAGGGCTTCTGTTCACCAAGTATTTCTCCTCCACATCTTATTCCAGCAGCGTTTTCTTGAGATGCAGGGTCCAGCATTCGAAGGCATTCAGCAAGCAGGTTTTGTAGGTGAATGGGCATCCTGTTCTAGGAATAAGAATATTTTAAAAGCACAAAACTGAACTAGATATTTAATTAAACTGTACAAGTAAACGGCTGAGAGAGTTGTAGGATTTCTGAAATTCCCAAGGAACAGAACCATAGAAATAACACTGAAATATTACAGGTGAATGAGAACTAAATATTGTTCATGAACAATTTATTGATGTTGATTGACCCTTTTACAGCTGTTAAGCATGACCCCACTTTTTCCTAATCTATGCCCCCTCCCTTTGAGTGGCCTTGTAAAGAAATGTTACCTGCTCCACCCAAATCTTATTAGATAGAAAAAGCTGTTTTATTTAACTAAAGCATTGTGGAAATACAGCCTTCACCTTGCCCAATAATTCTTTCTTCACCACTGCTCAATCTCCCCTTCAGGTAAGCAGTTTCTCACCTTACAGTCCTTTTGCAAATCTTGATCTAAACTCATAATTTCCCTTGTGATACTGTATCAAATGCTCTACTGATAAATTAAATTTACTGCATTTCCTTTGTCTGGATAATCAGTTATCTTATCAAAGAAAGTTATCCAGTTAGTCTACTACAAACTACCTTTGGCAAACTCATGTTTTGTTTCATCCCATTTTCCATTTACCTACATGTCTTTTCCATTATATTTTCCTTCAGTTTTTGCTTCTCTCATGCTATTGAAGCTCCTGATGTTACATCGACATCAAACAGGTGTAAGTGAGATCAGAATCAGTTTCAATACACTGTAATACAGCTTTGCAAGAGCCTATTCATTCTCATGACTGCAAAAAGTTAAGTTCTCATCTGGCAGACAAGTAAAATACCATTTTTTATTTTTCATAGTCATTATAGCAAAGGGCAGGTGAGCTGATTTTGAGCCTTGGCTGGTGAATGTTTGCAATGATGTGCAAAAGGGAGATAGAGATACAATCAGAGACATCTACCTGCACATTAGAGTGCTTGGGCACTTGCATTAGAAAAACCTTAATGTATGTATCAGTAATGAAAATCTTAATTAAGAACGCTGCATCATTGTCCATGAACACTTTTTCTCTGTGTGTGAAGCTCTTTGTGTATTGCAGCATCTACCTGGTCCAGACAGAGTCCTCAAAGAGTGTGTCTGGCAGATCTTCTCTTGATTATTAACTAGCAAATGGCAAACTCTTCTTTTGTCTCAACACTGAAACTCAGAATAGTAGAGCATACAGCATAACTTAAGAGTTTGTTTGGACTTTTTCTATGGTTTTTTCCACTTCATTGTTATATTGGTGGGTTTCAAAACCCAGTAGCATTGATTAGAACTGAATGATGTAGCTTAGAGTTGCCAAAATGTGCACAGACACCTATTTACCCAATAGGGTATCTTTTCCTTTAGGAACAATGCACTTGCCTGGACCATGCACACAAAAGTGCACTAATGGATGTGACAACTGAGATTTTAATCTACCTAAACTCAGGAAATTTAGATTTAAGGTTCCCAGAGCAACCTTGCGTCTGCCACTTGCTTACAATAGGGTCTCTTACTGATCCCTGGCTGTGAGCTTTCCAAGGCAAACAGTACAGAGAGAAGACAGGGCAATGGAGAGGAACTGCTTGAGGTTTTTTCCCTGTCATTGTTTTCCAGTGACATTTGTTTGTTGAGCACCGCTTGTATGTTTGATGTGGTTTGAGACACATTCAGAAAACCTCTCCAAGTAGTGGACATACAACTGATTTGTAGGTGTACTGATAGAAGCACAAAGAGTGTAAGGTAAGGAAGAGTGTATGCATGCACACACATATTTGCCAGAGTTGTATCTTTTACTTCCAGATCAGTCAGGCTGTCTCCTCAGATTCACTGTCATGTCACTGACATTTCTGTGGACTCACACCTGCATGGTAGGAGGATACGTCCCAGGCAAGGCAGGAGCAGGAGATACTGCTATTTACTTTGAATAAGAAACAGCTATGGAGTCTCTTGTTGTCTGTACAAATCAACACAGTTGAGCCCCATATAAAAACCTACACATGCAGTGACTTTATTTTTTCATCTTTAGAAAGAATTCCTCTAGTATGACAGAAGAGTTCATGCTGAGGCCAGCGGTTCATGCAAGGCACAAAAGCTGCATATGCCTTTATATTGTCATATAAAAAAGTAGTTCTGAGAGTGAAACCCATGTAATCCAATAATCCCTCAGACTACAGCTGCTGTTTCAGCCATCATTAATA
Source organism: Coloeus monedula (assembly GCF_965178545.1). Lineage (NCBI taxonomy): Eukaryota > Metazoa > Chordata > Aves > Passeriformes > Corvidae > Coloeus > Coloeus monedula. Next base: position 25,392,685 of record NC_138783.1, read on the forward strand.
TTCTCAAAATCAACACTTATTTTGCTAAGACATCAGAACCTGAAATATTCCAGATTAAATGAAGTGGGATTGAAAAATGATTGGTGGACTGAAGCATCCCTCTTATGTGGAAAGGTTGAGGGAGCTGGGCCTGTTCAGCCTTGGGAAGAGATGACTGAGAGGGAATCTTATAAAGGTATGTAAGAACTGCAGTGTGCCCTTGTGGCCAAGAAGGCCAATGGTATCCTGGGGTGCATCAGAAAGAGCGTTGCCAGCAGGTCAAGGGAGGGGATCCTGCATCTCTGCCCTAATGAGGCACATCTGCAGTGTTGTGTCCAGTTCTGGGCTCCTCGGTACAAGAGAAACATGGAGCTCCTGGAGTGGGTCCAGCAGAGGGCAATGAAGATGATTAAGGGACTGGAGCATCTCTCTTGGGAAAGGCTGAGGGAGCTCGGCCTGTTCAGCCTCAAGAAGAGACGACTGAGAGGGGACCTCGCCAATGTCTGCCAGTATCTGGAGGGAGGGTGTCAGGAGGATGGATCCAGGCTCTGCTCAGTGGTGCCAAGCAATAGGAGAAGAGGCACAAACTGATGCACAGGAAGTTCCACCTGAACATAAGGAAGAACTTCTTTACTGTGCAGGTGACCGTACACTGGAACAGGTTGCCCAGAGAAGTTGTGGTGTCTCCCTCACTGGAGATATTCCAGACCTGTCTGGACACAGTCCTGTGGCATGGGCTCTGGAATGACCCTGCTTGAGCAGGGAGGTTGGACCAGATAACCCATTGTGGCCCCTTCCAACCCACCCAGTCTGTGATTCTGTGAAATGGCTGATTTCTTCACTGCTTGGTATCAGGTCTGTCTAGGCAGAATATAAGTGAGGAAACACCTCCAGTCTGATTTGATGCCGTTCTATACCAAAGTGCAAAAACGCAATAATTGAAACTGTCCCCTAGTCCTCCTGCTACAGCTCAGTCACAGATTACAAGAAGAGTATCTTTTTTATATACTCTTTTTTTACTGGTCATTTACACAATTGACTGTCTACAGTTAGAAAAGCTCAGTGTCTGGAAGAATATTTAAGAAAATAAAGATATTTTAATATGGTAAAAAACTTGTTATTTCAAAACAAAATGGCTTCAAACATGTCAGTGCTGCTACTTCCCTTTCAGGACTATGTACGTGTCAAGTTTGATGTTTTAAAACAAAGCTGTGTTATAATTATACAAGCATGTTTGAGAAAAAAAAGGCTTATGGAAAACTTAACAGCTGGAAACTGTTTTTTACATACTTGGATGACTCAAAAGCAGCTGAATGAGTTTTTGCAAAACTTTACCAAAAATGTCATTTCTGGATTGAGACGAGGCATGAGAAATAGCAGCTGAAAAGGTAACAGTTGCACAAAGGTATGAGCAAATATAGACAGAGATGATTTAATTCATCAACTTCCACTGTACAGTCGTTAATGTAATGCTATAAAAATAAAAGGATTCCTATTTATATAGTTTTTCAAGGATTTCAAAGATCTGTACTAGACTTTAAGGAGCTAAGCTTTGTAGCTGAGCGCTAATCAAATATTAATATTTATATTTCATTGGAATACCACATATTCAAACAGGAAAACAAAGACATAGAGAAAGGTAGAGTGTTTGCCAGAGCCTGCACAGAAAGAGAAGACCACATTTAGCACCCGTGCCTTCAGATTGCTCAGCTTGGCAGTGTGGGAGCGCATTTGGCATCAGGGAGCTCCTGGCTTCTCTTTCCCTCTGACTCCCATTTCAGGCACACCCAGCTTGTAGGTGAACACGCATGGGCTGGGCTCAGGTACCTGGCTCCCTTCTTTCTGTCCCCACACTTCATTCCCAAAGGTAAAGTCTGCCAAATTCTGGCTACTGTGATCATGAAGCTTGACTGTATTCAGATAGCATCCCCAGTTCAAGCGTGCATACACTCCTCCTTCTCCCTCTGTGCTCTCAAGGACTGTCAAGGTGAGAGAGCTGTCACCAGAAGCCTCTTCTGGGGTCTTTTTCAGTGCATGGTCCAGTCTATAACTCTCTAACAATCACTTCACTGTTCGAAACCTCAGTCACTGAATAAATATGATTTTACTGCTGCTTAGTTTGGATGTTGAACTGTATTGGAGGAAACTGCTCTACTTTCATACTGAATTTTTTTTCAGGGTGGTGTGTGTGAAAAATAACACAAATAGGAGTGGTTTTGGATGGTCACACTGAGCAGTCAGTATGAAGAAAAGTACAGTATGGTGAAGGGAAATCTGTTTGTAGTAAAAGCAATATGAGCTTGTAGTTTGCTAACAGGACCGAAAACATGAATTTTTCACTTTAACCCCAGCTGTAAAACTCCCTCCTGATGGTGGGGAAATCACTTGATGTCCTGTTGTTGCACCTCAATTTCATCTTCATGGTGTCAACTATGACCTAGCTCACCAGAATACCATTCTTCTTGAAGTTCGGATATTAGCAGAGGTTTTGTAGAGATGCTTTTCTAACCTAACAAGCCCACTCCTTGTCAATGTTCAGAGTCATTGTCTTACTTTCCCAATTAAACAGGCTTTTATGGCTTTCACTTTTTTATCTTGGAAGAATCACCAATTCTGGGAGCAAAGATTCAGTGCTGCCTTGTGCATTATGCAGATTTCCAGTAGCAACCTCAGATTAAGAATTTGGTATTGATATTTTCAGTGGGATATAATTTCATTTTCTCAACACAGATTTGATCTGGGATCCTCGAGAAATGGTAATCATGAGACATTGCAATCTTTGCAGGCACATTTGCAGTAGCCCTAGAGTTGGTTAGATTTAATCTCTGCACCTAAACTATGGATTTACATTAGGAAAAACATGAATTTAGCCAGGTAGGAGCACCTAACTCCACAGGTTCCTTCGGTAAAAGCAGGTGTCATCAGTCGTTTCTCAGCTTTTCAAAAGTTTTAGCTGTGTGCCCTGTGTATTGACCATTTTACTCATGAAGGGCCTCAGTTTTGTTTTCCCTTTATCATTTCCACTTTGAGCTGTGTAGTGTTGCAGTGGTTCTCACAAGAAGCTGTCCACGTACTCCTGCCAAAACCAGAATCACAGCCTAAGCTAGCCTTTAACTGGGCATTAGAAGGAAATGACACTCTTCTCATTTTGCTAACAGTATCACTTCCTCAGCTTCACAAATAATTATCTGATCCAAAACTTCTCCATTATTATGTTGAAGTGTTTTGCGAGTCATGTGCCTAAAAAAATTCAAACGCTGAGCAGTGGTGTTATGCATATCTCTCCTTCTTGTATGTGAATATCCTATGCACCAGGAAGTGCCAGGTTCATGGATCTTTTTGTCAGAACTCATCAGTTCTTGCTTTCTGAGTCATCTTTCAGATTGTATGAATTTTAAGTATTTGTTGGCTAGAGAATGATATGCTGAGATGACTGGGTGGAGAAAAGAGAAGAACTACTGAAAGGCAGAAGTCAGCAAGTTGGGTAGTCTGTTGAAGATAAATCCTTTCCCAGAGAAGAAGTTACATCCTGTAATGCTCAGATCAGTTTGATATAACAGAGTTGCAGGCTGACAAATTCTCTGCTTTTCTGCTATTATGAACAGAATTTACAAAAAACCCAAAACCAAAACCAACTAACAGAAGATTACTGTGATTACTTCAGCTGTGATTGAAAGGGGTAGAAGAAACAAATCTCATAAACAGTCTTAGAAAGTATTTCCCATTATAGTCCATATAAGAATTGGCAACATTTAAATAGCATGGGTGCATATGGGATGCATTTAGGAAGCAGCAGAAACTGCAGCATCCTCTTTGCTCCCACTCCACTCCATCAGGTTTTTGTTCTTCAGCTCAGCTGCCTTTGCAGGACTGCATCTTAAAGTGTTGCTCCTTTTGGCTGAAAGTTTTCTGACTTTGTCACTGAAAAAAAAAGTATGGAGAAAACACAAAAGTTTCATTTCTCTTGCCTAATTGAAACAGCGAAATTGGTTTGGCTGTTTTGGTGTGAGAGGCAAAGCAGAAAGTACAGCCCCTCTATTTAAAATAACATGACTGTTTTACAGCCCACTTTGCACAAGTGGAGCCAGGGAGGTAGGCAGGATGGGTTGTGAGAGAAAGAGGCTGCAAGGAGAAGCACTGCAATCTCTGGCACATCTTAAGCAACAGTATGACCCTTTGATACTATATATGCACAAAGTTTTGTTGAGCTGGCACAGCAAGGTTGTGCTACCTATGTTTGCGTGGTCCACCTGCATGTACATGCTATTTGTGAATTTCTGAACCTTCCCCTCAGCCCATTTACAGTTTGCCCAGTGATTTAGCAGAGTTTTGCAATCTCACAAAAGTCTGGCTCGTCAGATGTAACATTAAATGAAATTGGTTTGTATTGCAACAGGATTGGTGGGAGGATCAAAGGCTTGGTGTAAAATAAAAGGAGGTTTTTGGTTTCTGTGTGCTGAAATGTTTCTATTTCCCTTATTTTTTTTATTAGTGTATATTAAGCAATTGAATTCTCCGACAGTAAGCAAAAAACTCCACCAAAGTGGTTATTAAAGAAAGCCTCTTCAGTTATTGTGTCAAGGGCTGTATGTTATTTCTATGAAAGGTCTCAGAAGCTGTGTTCTTTTAAGGCTGATCAAAATTTTGTTTTAAAATCAGAGGTGTGCACCTAGACAGCACAATATATCTGATAATTCTAGCTTATTCTGAAGAGCCTGGGGTCAGCTAGAAGTTTGGCAAATTGTCTCTCAGGCCTGGAAGTAGTTCTGGCTTACAAATTTAAAAGCCAAATTCTTTTTTAGTATTTCTTAAATGTCAAAACAACCCTCTGACCTTGAAGATTACTTTCTCTGTATACTTTTTGGGGCTTTTAAGTAAAAACCAGGCTTTTTCCTAGTGAAATATGGTAGCCTGTTAGTCATCAAATCTGAGAATTTAGAGAAGGGAGGGTGACATTAACTCATCTTTGCTTTCCCTCTGCCAGTGCGAGAATGGGCTTCATTCATATCAATGGCAGCTGGAGGGAAAAAGACGTGCTAACCTTTAACTGTGCTTCCAGTTTATTTCCATAATGTACACTGTGGCTTCTCCAATGAGGAGTGCTCTGTCTGCAGCCTTTCAGACCTTGTAACAACAATGAGAGGGAGGACAAGTTTCTCTGCTCTGTATCAGAAGTTACCTCCAGTGCCCTGATTTCGGTCTGTCCCCACCTAAGCACTGCAGGAAGGTAAAGGCCATATTTAGTGCAGCTGGCCAATTGTACACTTCTTTAACCCAAACTGAGCATTCCTGATCCTTAATAATATGATTGGTTGAACTTAAATAGGACATTTGAGCTGCCCATTTACTTCACATATCTCCCGTATTCTCCTTTTCTGGAAAGTAATCTTGCCACTTCTGAAAGTTTTTTGAAAACTGAAAATATGTCCTTCCTTCATCCCTTTTCCATCCACCTCTTCTTCTTACTCTTGCGTTTCCTTTTGGAAAACAGTATCTGTGTGGTGCCCCTGTTTCCAGCAGAGTAGAAGCAGCCTGCCCTTCTCACTGTTAATGAAAAATGGCCTGGGAGGGAGCAGCCTGAAGCCCTTCTCTCTCCCCTGAAAGTGGAGCATAATTCATCCTCATGGCTCCCAGATGCTGCTGCTCTGTGCAAAACTGACTTCATATCTTTTTGGTTCCAATATGATGAACCCCGAAACTTCTTATGGCGTGAGCTCTGGGCCTCTTCTGCCTCAATTATCCATAGTATCTAACGTTAAGGCATTCTCCAAGACTTTCTGCTGGAGGATTTGCAATTCCTTAGTGATTGTTAATGACTCAGCTTTCCCTGGACTTCTGTGAAGTAGGGAGGTCATATTCTCAGCACTTAGATGTAGAGGAAACTGAGTCACAGGATGAATCTGGATTTAACAGAATACCTAAGCACATAGTTCTTTGAGTTTAAGGGTCATTTCAAGAGATTTTCTGAGAAGTCATTTGAAATATCTGCCTCAAGTTGTCTGCTGAAAAGCATCTTACAAATAACTGCATAGTGTTTATAGCAATAAATTAATTAGGTACCGCTGTTACGTAGAGATGGAGAAACCAAGGCATAGCATTTGCTTAGGGTCAAGCAACCTGAGAGCTTATGCTCACAGAGTTAAGCAGCTTTCTTTTCTTAGTCTTTTGTGGTTACATTCCTTCCTTTCTTCATGTAGCTGACCATTTAAAAGATTGAACAAGGCTTTTTGGAGAAGAGATTAAATTTGGAGGTGTTGGCTGTAGTGTTCCAAGGTGATGGTTATTCAGCCAGTTTACGATGTAGTACTATAAATTATTAAGTATATTGAAACGTTAAAAAGTAATATCTGCTCAATGATATGCCAAGTTAATGTAGAACAAACACCTACTACTGATCTGTAGTTAAATTATTTAATCTAGAACTAATCTACTGTTCAAACCTGTTTCGAAAATGGAATAGTTCTATTGCTGATAATAACTAATTGTTCAAACCCATAGGGCTAAATCCAGCAGTGACCTAAATGATAGGACAGAATTACACATTGGACATCAGTGTGTGGGAAAGTAAGTAACAAAATAGTATATGTTGCCCTGGTTCTCTCTTATCCTGGCCAGTATCACACACTTTTGTTGGTAGGGTTTTGTTCTGGTGCTGGCTTTTTCCCCTAATTCTTGCCTCCAACATTGGAGTTCCAGCACTTTTATGATTATTTCACAGGGAAAGTTGGTAGAGGTTTATGTTTTCTTTGCCCTGCCTCCATGTACACCCATTCTGTGACCTGGCACAGGGCGTGGGCCCTGGCTGATCCTGTGGAAGAGTTTGGCTGAGCAGGGCTGACCCCACATCTGGCAAGGGGAGCTGCCTGCCAGAGCACTCTTGGTGACCTCACTGGAATTGCTACTGATTCACCCTGATGTGAAGATGAGCAGGTCTCAGGCCAGGAGCCCTCAGTGATGAGGTGTTTCCAGCATCCCAGTTTCAGGGAAAATACCAAGCCCCTTTGATGAGGAAGAAAAAAAAAATGGGTTTTTTTTCTCTCTATCTCCAAACACCTCCACAGAACAACATGGGGGAAAGGAGAATAGCAAATATTGAATGGGAAATTTTGTCTTCATTTTTTTCTTCTTGGAGAAAAAAATTCCCCACACAAATCAAAACAAGATGGAGCCCTGGAGCCCCACCTGCTGACTTGAAGGAACAGAAAGAGGGAAGATGCCTGGTCGTGTGCCAAGCATTCAGCACTGGGCTTGTAGCACTGTGATGTGGCACTTGAAGCTCTAGGGGCCTGGAGCCAGCGTTACAAATGCAACAAGAACTCTCAGGAAAACGAGCCTCTTAACAGCGTGTGGAGCTGGTCTGTGATGGCCTCAGGAAATCCCCCTGGCTAGACAGGGCCTTTTTATCCACTACATTGCTCTGACTCAAAGAGAAATCTCACGTAACTTGCTCGACCAGAAACTGAGCATGCATACAGTCTGCAGCGTGGGGCTTTGGAATTTCCATATTTTCAGGTAGTCATTCCCCTCCTCCTGCTCTGAAGAAGTCTGCCCTGCCTTTCTTTGTTGTCTCATCACACGTAGGGCCCAGTGCTGCAAGCATGTGGCGCGTCCTGAGTCGTCAGCCATCAGGCTTCATGCTGTCCTTCCTTTGTGGTCAGGCCCTTGACTGATGGACACTGGCCTAGGGCCCCTGATTGGAGTTAGGATTTTCACTCCTTGGACATTTGGCTCTTCGAAGCCCAGAGAATTACTTTTAATAGTACCACAACTGGCACTACTTGTTTTCAGGCTCAGGACCATCTACGAGCAAATGCTTGCGTATTAATTACAACAAAGAGCAAATCTACTTGACATTTGATTTTGTTTTTCTTGTTTCCTTACAAGCTTGAAAATGAGCTGCTTTTGCCAAAGGAAAAAAAAAATGAAAATGCATTTCACGCCTGTTTTTTTTTTAAAACTTGAAATAGGCCCCTTGAAAAAACTGACATGTTAAACACCAGCAAGAAAATGATTATTTGGACATATGGCTCCTCTTCCTGAACTTTGCAGAGAGGTTAGATAACGCTCTTTCACATCTTAAAAGACTAGACTGCTGCTACATTACTAACATATTCTTATGTAATAGTCTGGCCCTGATGATACTTTATCCAGTCCCAGTAATGTAATACTCATTTATGGTTCGGTCAGTTATGAGGGATTTGGTTTTTTCACAGATTATCTTCGAACTTGTTGGGTTTTTCATTACACTGTACAGAAGTAGAATATAGAATAGAATAGAATAGAATAGAATAGAATAGAATAGAATCGAATCATGCACGGAAACATATTGTGGCTCTGTCTTTCAGGAGGGTTTTGCATTGTAATGATTGTAGCTATTAAATACTGCCTGGTTAATACAAAAGTAAAACCAAATTTTGAAACCTCACTCTTAAATTGAGGCAAACTCATCCAAACTCATCCATTTACTTTTCAAATAAGGCTGTTTCATAAAGTGAAAAATCTGTAAGAATTAAAATAAAGTTGTGAAACCATCTGAGAGAGTGAAATATCAAAGGAAGATTGTCATTGCCTTGACACAACTGATGTTAGCAGTGATGCAAAGTCTGCAGGTACTTGCAGAATGCAGTCGTACAAGTGAGCTGGCCAGAAACCAGCAATATCCCACAGTGAAACTATTTGCAGCTTTGGAGTATGAGAATGAAACTTTATGAAACTCTTTCATAAAGAAACTAGCTTTTAAAAGACTAGGACCAGGACTCCTCCACTGGGTGAGGGAGCATGGGAGCCTCTTCACTTTGAGCTAAATTTCTATCCTCATCCCAACAAACTTCCCTGATTATATTTTTCTTCAAAATTATGTTTACCACAATTTGTTTCATGTTCAGTGACAGAGCTCTGCCATGGAAAATTGTAATTCACAGAATCCTGGAATAATAAAGTCAGAAAAAACCTCCTCAAGTCATCTGGTTCCAACCCTCACCCTGCTCAAAGTAGAGGCAGGGAGGATGAGGTTACTTTTTTAACCAGCTTGTTCATGTATGCATGTATGTATATATATCTTCCTATATACCAATTTTAGAAATACTTATATCCTACCATGCATTGTTTCAATAAGAGTTTCTGAAACTTGTGATTTTTAGAATAATTTTAGGTTCTCTCACTGATAAGCAAAAACTCTTCATCAGAAACTGTCCTGCACAGGAATGAATGTGCAGCTGTACAGTCCCTGTACCCAACCCTTGCTGAGCCTCATTCCTTCCTTTAATTGTAAGACCACTTTGTTTAGTGATGATGCGTTGTAGGGGCATAAATATCTCACCTAAGTAATAAAATAATGCTTTAACCAAGGATTATTCTTAGACTGAACCCTGTTCCTGCAAAGGGGGAGAACCCCAGTTCTGCTACCCTGCATTAATTGCTGCTGTTTGTTGCACATGGGATGTTCTACTAGATGGAGCAGTGGTCTAATCTGATGTGGCAGCTCCTACATTTTTATCTTGTAAGTGCTTTACTTACATGAATTAATTGTGAAAACACTCTTGTGATGTTAGTCATTGTTATGATTCCCATTTTAGAGACCCTGTGTCTAATTCTTAATTATACTAATTCTTCCTTATGCTGGTGAGGTTCCGGATCTGTGAAAGGGTCTCCCAACTCAGGGAGATGGATTGCAGAAATGTCAATGGCAAAATGAGAGTTCATTGCCCTCTAGCAATTCTCTGTTTCTCTGAGGTTGGAGAGAAATATTGGAAGACAAGTATAAAAGTGGTTCTGTTGATTTGTACTAAGGACTACACAGGAGTTGCATAGCTCAAGCCTGTAAGAGGTGTTGTATTAGCCAAAAATAAATTATTGCAGTTGTTGTCACTTCTTTCAGTGTGGCCGCTGTCTCATCAAAAGAAAGGGAAAGCCACCTCTGCTGGCCCTTCTTTTCCTTTTATCAGGATACATTATCAGAGAATTGACATCTTACCTCCCCCAAAAAAACCTAAACAATTACCCAGAAGGAGAGGCAGTGAGCTTGAGGGAGGGAGAAAGAGACTGAGGTTTTCCCAGGAATGAATAGCAAGCCATTTTAAAACTAGTCATTATGTGCTGTAACCAGAAGGACCTTCTGTCTTTCTGTAAGATAAAACTACCAGTGAGATGTATTGCAAGATAATTAGGAGCAAACAGGCAGGAAGAATGAGTGATGTGCTACTCTTCATTTCCTGAGCCGGTCTTGTTCCAGTCACTGTGCAAGCTGCAGCTCTGTCTGTGGAGAGAGTGGAGGTGGAAATCAACCCTATCTGTGTCTTCTTCCCTCATGGCTTCACCCAGCTGAAGGACGTGATGGACAATTATATCTGCTGCAGAAAAGAGTCAGAACTCTACACCCTCTTCTGGGTTTTTGGCTTCCCACTCTATTTATATCCAAGTCTGAGAGATGAAGTCGTGTGTGCAGATAGAGACCCTTTTGCAGCTGTCCCTGAGACAAAACTACTGGTTGGACAGAGAAAACAAAAGCCCTCAGTGGGGTTATTTTGGTGGCAATCTCATGTTTTTGGCATGGCTGTGGCTGTACAGCTCCCCAGACTGCAAGCAATGTTGTTGTTCTTACAAAGGTTTTGTCTAGAATGAGGAATATGAGAATAATTACAATTTTTCCTCACCGTTGAGCCTATGGAAAAGCCTCCTGAAACAAGACATCTTTAGATAAGAAAGGCTGGAAGCAGAGGCACAATACCTGTCACCTCCAAATGCAGGAAATAAGATTTATGAATATGTGACAGCACCAAAGTTAGCAAGAGGGATATGTAGCATGTTTCCCGTCAGCATTTAGAACAGAAGTGGGGCAGACGTCCGCTTTAAAGTTCTTCAAATCAGAATTATAATTGTCTACCCATGAAGGTATGAGAAAAAAATTAAACCTCCTGACATCCTGAGATACTTATGCTTCTTACAAAAATCATAGAATAAAATATAATAGACCAGAGCAGAATAGGCTGAATATAACACACAATGCTGTTTAAATAATTTTAATTTTAGAGCAGAGATGCAATTGGTAACAATAGTATGGATCATGATAGAGAGCAGAGAGTTAATGTTTTCAGTGTTTAAAAGTCTTCAGGGGCCTTCCTGATAAACTTCCTTGTAAATGTACAGAAAACACATTACCTGCAAAAATCACGTCCTCATTTAACTGCTTTTTAACCAGTGATCAGATTTCCTTAATTTTCTGTAAAAATACACTTTCAAAATGTTACTTTTGGACCCAGTGCAGCTGAGGAGGAAGAAAGGCCAGAGTCCTGCTCATCTCATGTCTTCTCAACCAGATGTTTTATGGAGTTCCCCTAGGTTGCAGTGTTGCTTTTCCAGTGAAGGCAAGCAAATTGCACTGGTGCCCAGGAGGGCATGGCTCACTTTTCAGCACATCTTACTGTGGTGGTAGCGCACTAAAACAAAAACAAAAGAACAAACATACTTCTCACAGACCAGTTTGCAGTATTTTCCTTTTTTTTTTTTTCCTAAGAGAGGCTCTCCCACAAAATAGGCCATTATGTATGGATTGTCTGAGAGTAAAAGTGTGGAGACCCTCTGATGCTTCCCTTTACATTTCCCTATTGTCAACAAATCTCTGAAAGGAATTGCCTTGGGAACTGGGAACTGCACATTGTAGGTAAAAGGTGCTTTAGGAACCAATCCTGGATATTTGATATATTTTGGGGCAGGAGGAGTGGGGGGAAGCAAGAGGTAGAGAGGGCTGATTTTGGTAATCAGTGCAGTAAGGAGTAAGCTTTTTTGTTTTGCCCCAGAAAATCAAGTGGCATTTATGATAGAAATGAGCTCAATGTGAGGCATGGTACCTTTCTTCCTTTAGCATGCAATGGTACCTACTAAGCACAGTGGTGCAAGTTAGGAATTATGCTTTCCCAAAAGATAAGCAAGGAGTTGATTTCTGTAATAAGTGGACTTCCCAGTCTCTTTCTCTAATTTCTTATGTACTGAATAATAACCGTGTATTCACCCTCTCCAACATGCTGTGCTGGTTTACATCTCTGAACAAAAAGCACAAACTCACAGCTGTTTATGAAGACAAGCCAATAAATCTAGAGGAATATATTTATACAACGCATCCTTAGATTACATAGTTAAATTCCATTTCTTCAAGCAGACAGAGCTCCTTCTTTGCAAAGGAACCAAATTCCTCTCTGTGCCACCCAGATCTGTTGATTTTCCATTAATGTCAGCTCTTGTCAGCTATACTGAGTGCTACAAGTTGCATTGCAGAATACTTCATATACATTAAAGGAGTAAGTATTCTGCCATTTCCGTGTCCTGCTTTTGGCATGGCGTTAAGTGATGCATGTAGAAGTCAGAAAGTGAGGAGCAGTTCTGGTGGCTTTTCCTTTGGTAAGTCATGCCGTTTGCCCATGGCAAATCCAGGTGCAGTTCTCATAAAGATCTCTTTCAATTCTGTAGCAATATTTTGTTCCTATGGAGAGGGTGTCATACACAAGTCTGAAAACTTGTTGCAGCACTGATTGCCTTTTCCATAGCAAACAGAAAACTTTGTTCAACTGATCAGACAGACTGAGCTTTCAATTATCACTTCTTCGGCTAAACCTCCCTGATATACACGGTAATTTATATGAAGGAAGACCAAGCAAGAGGGCACCATGCAAAGCTAGAGATCATCATCATCTGAGTTAAAATCTGTGATAAAAATCTCAGGAGAGGAAGGTGATGTACATTTTCTGGAGCTCCTCCTGGCCTTATGCATTTATTTAGACTCCAAGTTAGCTCTTGGATGATATTCAGGTAGAAAGCAGGAGGTCCTTGACTTCTGTAGCTTCCTGTAGAATGGGACCAGTTGAGAGCAGGACTTAACAGTAGTGTTTTCTACATTAAGCGCTATAGGAGATTTGGGGACCTCTGTATCAAGAACACATGATAATAAAATATGTGCCACATAGTAAAAACTCACCTGGGTGAAATGCTGCTCCTTCTGATATCAATGGAAATTTCCTTTTGACCAGGGGTTGCTATGGCAGCAAGCAGTGGAAATGAGAACAAGGACATTTTGATATGTCTACACTGTGGATTGCAAATTATGATACCCGAGTTAGTTTTAAACAGTCTTGCAAGGAGTGGTCTAGTTAAGGCAGCCTGAAACACCACGTGGCCTAATTTACCATGCTAAGCAGTTTGCTTTCCTTTATGCTCAGGGTCTGTTCATGCCTGGGATAGAGCAGAAGGGGAAGAGGTATTTGAGGGAATGCCTCTTTTAGGGCACTGGGATGAGGAACAGACTGTAACAAGGAGTAGTGTAGGGAGGGAGAAATAACGTGAGAGAAAGTAAGCTACAAAACAGGAGGAACAGCAGTCCATGGAGTCAACTGAATGGAAGCAAATCCAACAGCAACAGAAGATGGATGGGTTTGGGGAGCCAGGGTCCAGTCTCTCCCCATAGCAGTGTGCTTTGCTCTCCTCCTTGAAAGTCAGCTTAGGGCTCCTGTCTCTCAGCAATTTCTTTGTCAGGAAGACACTGTCAAATCACTGAATGAAGTATCCTCACAGTCCAGTGATTGATCCCCTCGTAAGTGCTGTTTTCCTCGAGCTGCTGCTGGCGCTGCCGGCTGAAGTGGTGGAGTCCTGTATTACAGCTCCACAGGTGCTAACCTGCCTCAGCCTCGGCAGCAACGTGGAACAGTTTCTAAGTTGACTTTTAAAGAAAACCCTGAGAAATTATACTGAAAATGCATCACTGTAATGTTAATGTTACTAAGTCAAACACTTAAAAGGTAGGAAATGCCACTGCTAATGTTGTCTGTGCAACCTTAGGGAGGGCCCCATGTACTATTATCATACCTTGTAGTTACATGACTGCACACTGTTTCTTCACTGAATTCCTGCATAAGGTGGTCAGGTCCTCTGCATGTTTTATTAGAAATGTAGCCCACAGCTGTTTTGCACTCTGCTGGATTATTACTTTGGTACTGACCCAGGGAAGAGACTTGTCTTTGTCACTGTGCTCTACAAAATCTCATCTGAAAAGGAGTTGAGGCCTTTGATGGTACTGCATTTCTCTGAAATCTCCTTTTCTGTTCCTTGGGATATCTTACGTTCCATAATATTTCAAATGTAAGCAATTCATATTTTGGAGAGGCTGAGGAAAGAACTCATAAATAACCTCATTAAGTCCAATGTCCTATTTGCTTCTTCAATGCATCCCTCTCCTTTTGACTGTTTAGATCTTCTGTAAACTGTGTGAGTCAATGGGCCCCAATGGGGCTGGTAGGCAGGTGGGACACATCCAGCCAGCATGTAACATTTTAAAAGGTGGAAGAGGCCAGGAACCCACCTTTTCCCATGGCAGAAGTTGATAGAAGGAATGAATAATATTGACATCTCCCATCAGCTCTCCATTAAAAGCAAAACACATAAAAACTGGTTCCAGATTTGCCTGGAGACATATGTCAAAAAGACGATGAAATTAATATAGAGAAGTTGATAGGACTTCGGTCTTTTGTTTCTTCCTTCCTTAAGCATTTGTACCCAAAATACAGAGTGAGGGGAGAATCCCAGCACTTCCTCTAGAAGGCCAGCAGTCAGCTGCATTGTGAGTCCCTTCTCTACTTTCTTCCCATGATTTTGAGTGGCACTTGCAGGTTAGTCATGCCCATTTAAAAGTTTATATACAGCAGATGTTCACAGAGCTGATCAGGAATTATGGATTTGTTGTTGTAGCTGCAGCCCTCTGTGACATACAGAAAATGTATTTAAAACACAGAGAATATACCTGCCTTGCAAAATAAATTCAGACACCTCCCTTGGTGCTGTTTGCTCAGGAGGAGACATCTGAGTCCCTGATGGGGACATTTAGTGTCCTGAAACCCAAAGCAGGTCCCTTGCATCTGACAAGGGAAAGTTCTAGCAGGGCAGGGCAAGGCAGGGCGGTGATGTCTGGGAGCTAAACATGCTGACAGCTCCCTCTGAGAGCAGAGTGTTACCTGCTGCCCTCCTTCTCAAGGGGAGAGGCCAACTGGGCCACACCTTTTCAGAAGCAGACTTTGCACAAGTGTCATAAATCTCTGCCTTGCCTGCTGCACAGCGCTGCCACTGCACTGGGTATCACCAGGAACCATCCATTTGAACTGTACCAAGAACCATCCATTTGAACCATCCATTTGAACTTGCAGCCCAGGGTAGAAGAAATAGATTACTTTGCCCCCTGTTTGGGGGGATAATTTCTCCCCCTCCTTGGTGCCTGAGACTTGTCTTACCCCAGTACCCAGCACTGCCTTTTCACAATGTCTCCGTCTGTACCCTGCTGGTGCTCGATTTGTCTGTGTTTGTGTAGACATGCATGGCAAGGATGTGCTCCCAGAGCTTGTGTAGTTCCAGAATCATAACATTCCAGTGATCCATCAGGAAAATTTGACTGAAGGGCAGCATGGTCTTGCTTTAAGCAAGCCAAGGTAGCAGGCAAACCTGCACTCCTTTCCCCACCCTGCAGGACAGGTAGTCTTTGAAGACTGTGGGATGGTGCAGGTGTTTGTTTCAGCAAAAGCTGCAGTGATGTGTAAAAAAGAGAGGGAAGGGATCTCCCAGCTTTTTGGAGATGGCCTCTGTATAATGCCATTTGAATCTTACTTTTTGTTTGGTGATAAGTTTTAATAGTTATCCTTTGAGGATTTTCCCTGCGAGCTTATCTGAATACACCAACAGTCTTTTTTGTAATATTCGCATTTCCCCTTTGGTTCAGCCGAGCCCACTGACAGATCATTCAAATTCAATTGTTTTATGTCTAAGCCGAACAGCTAATTAAAGTAGGGATGATTAACCTGACTGGCAGTGTCGCTCTCTCTCCCTCGCTCTCTCGCTCCCTCCCTCCCTCCCTCCCTCCTGTTCCAATCAGTCTTTTTCTCACACTCTCCCTCTCTCTCTCTCTCTCTCTCTCTCTCTCTCTGTCTTTTGCTCTACTGTGTGTGTGTGTGTTTTTTTTCCTCTCTCCTAAACGTGGTCTGCTTGCTGATGGCAGAATGGCACTCGGAGATTTGTGCATTGTGTCTGGTTTCCTACGGGCAGGCTGACCCAGTGCCTCTAGGGACTTATCAATAGACCACTCAGAAGAGACAGAGACAGGAGAAAGGAGGAGGGGTGGCGGGGGAGAGAAAGAGAGAGGGAGAAAGAGAGAGAGAGAGAGAGAGAGAGAGAATCAATATCAAGAATAGAAGGAGCTCCGAAGCCATTTTTTTTTTTTAAAGAAGTATCAGGACTTGGGAAGAGGGTGACAAAGAAGGTTTTTCAAAGAGGCAGTGGAGGAGGTTCTAATAAATTTGGAAGGAAACAGTTCCCTGTCTTGGGAAAAAAGGAGAACTCCTGGCTGATTAGCATTCACACCAGGTATGAGATGTTCCCTACCCCTTATCACTGTCGCAACCGAGATGGAAAAAAGCGCTTCCTCCCCCCTTTTTTGTTTTTTGGGTTTTTTTTGTTCCCTTCTTCCCCCCCCCCGTCAGCCGTCTCTGCTCTTTAAGGAGATGGAGCGAGCGTTTATTTTGGTACGTTGGTTGGTGGTGGCAGGGGGAGTGCGAGCTGTGGGCATTTGTGTGCTGGGAGCAGGGAGAATGGAAGCAGGGCAGCGGGGAGGGGGCGGGTGGGAGAAGAGCCGGGAGTGTGTTACTGTGTCTCCTCTTTGTGCACCCCTGGGGGGGGTTACCCAAGTTCATTTCCAGCAGGTGGATTTAGACAGGGAGTTACTTAACGCTTGACCGCCAGTTTTGAAAAAAAGGAAAAAAGGGGGGGAAAAAAAAAAAAAAAGACCTGCTTCCTATGTCTATTAAAGGAAGCTCCAATTTTTTCCCTCTCTCCTCTCTCTCTCTTTCCTCTCTTCCTAACCAGACAGCGGGAGGGTTTCTGGCTCCTCGCCAGCCCAAAAGCCTCTAAGTGTTTTGCACTTGTTTCAGGGAGCCCGGGGATTTTTTTTCAGCATTTTCACTAGAGAACAAAGAGTTCTTTACAAAGGAAGGGGGAGAGCGAGCTTAACGCCTGAGATATGTTTTTCTATTTTTATTAGGGATTTTTTTTTCCCCCTCCTAAAAAGAAAGAGAGAGAAGCAAAGCACAGAATGTGTGGCAGCAACAAAATAGATTGAAAGGAAATGCAGTTCCCTTACCTCCAAATTATAATTTGGAATTAATAAGAACAGGAATGGAAGGGGGACAAGAAGAAGTGAGTTTGGTATGTCGTTCTTTTCTCCCTTTTTTTTTAACTCTCTCTTTAAATTTGAATTGCTGTTTTGCCAACTTACCTAGCTTTTTTTTTTTTTTTTATAAAAGTTATACTGCAAACAGTTTCTGATTACTTAAAAAATCAATCAACAAATTTTTACTGGGAAAAAAAAAAGAGGGAAATGGGGTGGTTTCGATAAAAAAGAAGCAAATTAGTGGGAACAGAAATCTTTCACTTTCTGTCACTTAGAAAAAAAGTTGGTAATGGCTTGTTGAAGCTAGGATCTTAAAATACAGATGGGGCACTAACGTCTGTGTCCACGGACCCAGCTTTTCCCTGACCATCTGTCTAAAAGTCACCTCTCACTGGCAGCTCAAATGATTAGTTGGAGCTCAGGGATTTTTTTTGTTTATTTGTTTGTTTGCTTCTTCCTCCTGTTCAGTGGGACCCTCTTTTAAATGGCTCCATTTCACCTTCTGAGTTTAGTTCTTCAATCGATCCCCAGATTGAGGGTTTCAGGATAGACTTCCTTGCACTGTAGATTTTTTGTTCTTCTGAATGTGTTTCTTATAGATACACTCTTTGTCTAGTTGTACGTGAAAAAGGCACATGTAATATAGAAGGGAATAGCGCATCATGTTTAAGGAGATGTTTGATTTGAATTTCATTGCATACAGTGTGTAGCATGCAGGATATCTTCTCTACAGCATCTCCTGTGCAGTGGTTAGGATGTTTGAGAATATATACTGTTGCAAATTCAGTAGCTTAAGGAAGTGCTTTCTTTAGCCAAATTCTGCCTTCCTTCCTATATTGATTTGTATTTTCCTGGCTTTGACAAATCGCCAATCTAAGAACAGCATCATATAGCAGAGGTACAGAAAACAAGAGATGAAACTGTATATTATATCCCCCCTAAAAATGATCAGCACACAATACACAAAACTAGATCAAATTATTACAGAGTTACGATGATTGTTTCTGGCTGCACTACTGCTACAATACCTTGATTTTTATTTTCATGCTGCAGGCTTTCCTCAGAAGAGGTTGTCTGTTACAGCTACGTAGGTATCGCATATGTATGGTAACACTTTTTAAGCAGCACGTATGTATTGTGTAAGTGTACATGGAGAATTAGTCCATTTACATCTCCTCATATGATGAAGGGGAGAAAAAATCCATCCTTGGTCTCTGTGCTTGCACCGCTTTAGAAATCTCAGTACCCTACAGTGTCAAAACATCCTACAGGATACAGCCTGTCCCTTGCAGAAGTGAAGGAAAACTGTCCATGGCAAGTGAAACCACCAGTTAAAACACAGTTTTGTTTTCATACCAGTATCTAGACTGGGGGCTTGCAACCCCCCAGCTTCATTAGCCAGAATGCTAATGCTCTCCAAAGCTGCAGTGGGCACAGCTCTCCCAGCAGAAGTTGGGGAGTCATCCGGGGCTGAAGTCCCCCGCCCCGAGTACAGGTTCCTTAGCTGTAGGTAACCCAGGTGTTCTGCCTTTCCATGGGCAGCAGCAATAGTGGTGCCAAGTCAAAAGTACTTAGTGGGCTCCCCAGTTTAATGTGAAATGCTTGGCCGTGAGGGACGGACCACCATAACAAATAGAAAAACTTTTGGCAAATTAGAAATGCCTTTCTTCTACCTAAAATCCTTGCTTTCTTTATTCCTTCAGAGAGTTTTCCCAACTCCTGATGTTTTTCATGATCTGAATATTTTCTGTGACTTTCCTCTCTTGCTCTCTCCAAAAAAAAAAAAAAAAAAAAAAAATCACAGGAAAAGTAAGCAAAAGAGAGCAGAAATGGGACTTGGCCTTTGAAGTTTTCCGTAGGATAAGCAGGCTCTTTTTTTTCTGCCTGAATCTTTTTCTTCTCCCTCCACCCAACCTCTCTAATCCCCCTTTATTTTTTTTTTTTAAATCTAACATGCTTTTGGTGAGAATTTTGTATCTGCAACCCTGGAGGTGGTGATTTAAGAGAGAGGTCAGAACAGAGCTGAAACCTAGATTTAGCCCCCTCAATCTCAACTAGAAAGCATCTTCCAGTGGCTGTCACTGCACCCAGAAGTAAGGAGAAAGGCGATAGCTGTCTTTTGGGGACTCCGTGGACCTGACCTGAGAGTAACACATTCACAGTACAGGAGAAAAGAGAGAGAGGGGAAAAAAAATAAAAAAAAGGGGAAAGAAAAGCTCTTTGAGCAGTAACACACTGGCTCTTTCTTCCTGCAGGCAATCCGCTCCAGCTCCTGGCGACGTGTCCTGCACTATCAGATATCATATGACTCTTTATTTGGACTCCCGTTAGCAGTATGGGCCTGTTAGGAGGCTGTTTGTTTTCTTTTCCTTTCATTTCCTTCTCCTTAGTTCCCCCCATTTTATGTGTGCCTGTGTGAGCGTATCCCCTTTATAATCTCTCTTTTTGTGCTGAAGCTTTATAGAAAAGAAAAAAAAAAAAAACTTAATCATTTCCCAGGGCTGTTTTTAATCCTCTGCCAAAATTGAAGTTCATTGTCGAGTTGTAAAAATAAATAACACCTTTCGGCTTTATTTCTCTCTTTTACTTCTTCCTGTGCCCTTTCTGGCACTTCTCGGTGTGTCCATATATTTTGTTGTGTGTCTCCCTGTCTCTCCTGCCTGAGTGGGTGAAGTTGGGATACACCTGTGTCAGTCTAAGGAGGAATACAGAGCTGCCTGCTGCCGCTCCTACCGCTCCGTGCCGTTCCTTTCACTTTCATAAACTTTTCTCTGTTTATTTATTTATTTCATTTGGGCACCTTCTCCACACCGAGTTTGAAAAGCTGTCAGGCAGCAATCCCTGTGCTGGGCTTTTCTGCGTTTAGGTGAGCAAATGGGGGAAGTTAAGGCTGTAAGAACATGAAATGTTGTGCTGAAGGAAGAGAGGATGAAGTGCGAGATAGAAATTAGACACGCTTTGTGTACGCCGCCCATAAAAGTTTCCTGCACCAGAATGCTGGTGCCTAATAATAGGATGGGGGGAGCCAGACAGCAGCTAACAATTGGAGGTGTGTAGCAAAGTAGCCTTATGGCAGCAGCATTTCTGATACTCAGTCACATTTTAGTTAAGGGAGATTATATATTTCCCTGTTTGTGCTGTCTTTAGTATGACATTATTTAGATAAACACTGCTGCAAAACTTTTTTGCCTGAAAATGCTAAGTCACGTCAACAGAAACACTGAATTGAAATCAAATTTACTAAATCGTTGCAAGGAAAAAGGTCTGTCTTTCCAAGAGAGGTAATGTTTTGTTTTGATACTTTCCTACGCAATGTTTTAATTTCTCTTTGTGAACTGAGGATTTATGTTGAGAATTGTTAAGAATTGATTTTTAAAGGTGGGGGGAGGAAAATCCTTAAAACATTCCAGAATGAGAGGTTTTGAAGGGAGGAGACTTAGGTTTTTTTCGGAGGAATTTGAAGTGTTTGGGTTTTTGTTCATTTGCTTCAGTTTTTTGCAACCTGAATCGTAATATATTTTGTCAAGCAAACCAGTAAATAAGCTTTTTACACAACTTTGCTCCCTCTGTAATTACTGCTGCATTTTTATGGAACTTGGTGTTTTATTTGTCTGAATTTGGTATGATCAGCAAAGCTGAAATCCTGTTTGCACTGTAGAGACACAAAGGAGTTACTGATACTTTCTGTCAGAGGTAGATGCTTTGGCCAGCCAGTCATTCTACCAAGTTGTGCTGTTCAGCAGTGACTGTGTGCGGGCCGATCGCCACGCTCTGGAGGAAAGTATGGACAGATTTTGGTGTGTGATTTATATACATTTTGGGCTGATATTCCTATTAGAACAGCTGAAGAACTATAAGTTTTAGCCTTTCCTCTCCAGTGTATACTTAGGCCAATGTACAAAAACAATCCTGTAAGTGAGGCAAATACAGACCAGTGGTTTTTTTTGTTGAGTCCAGAAACACCTGCGTTTCAACTGTACTGTAGGTGGGTTGAAATGAATTGAGGTCACCCTGCTAGTTGGTTGTGTTTCTTCCTTCTCATCTAAGGCACCTTCCCACTGAAGTCAGTGCAGGTTTTCCTGAGAAAACGTATTGAAAAACAGAGCTAGAACATCAGGATTTAGGGTGGTCCCCTTGAAGAAGTGTTGGAAACCAGACAGCCCAGAGTGTGTGCTTGCATAGCATAGCATCCCTCTGGAGCCTGCAGGGTGCACTTGCTTTAGTGGAGATGCTACAGCTGAGTTGAGATGACTCCTGCAGTCTGAAACTTTATTTGTGTATGCCTCCAGTTCCTCCAGGTAAGTGCCAGTGTCTGCTTTGCTCTCAATAGCACACTCATTCTTTTTATTTCATTTTTGCCAGTTGTCCCAATGAGGAGTAAGAGACTCTTTGACCAGAGACATTTTCAGCCTTCTTTCCTTTTCTCTCTTCCTCGACCAACTTAAAACCAGCTTTACTTTAACATTTTATGCTAAGGCACATTCATGCTCCTGAGGAAGCAGTTACAGACTTTGTTGGAAGAAATCTGCTTTTGGAGTAAGTGTTACGAATGTAAGAATTGTGTGCTCTGCGTGCACGGTACGTGATGTTCCCTGGTACTCTACGCGTGCTCCAGTGCTCTGAGCAGTCCTAGCTGTGGGTATTGTATTTATTTGTCAGCCCGTTCTGGTAGTTGCCCATGAATTTAGTTGACTTGACAATCAGTAAACAGCTCCACGATAAGGCTGAAGTTTGAGAGCAATGTAAGTGGGAATTAAAAGGCTTCTTTCAAGTTTTTGTCCATTTCAGTGGACTGTTGCTCAACATCTTTATTTATAGGAAAAAAAGCCATGCTCTTCAGACTTCTTCAACATCATCTCTGCAGAGTAGATTCTTTTGTTTCAAAGATGTTACAAGCTCAAATAATTATAAAAGACTTATTTAGATGCCTCACAAAATAAATATAGCGAAGACATGTAGAAAGCTGAAAGCAAAGTGCTGCTGCTAATGCCTGAAAGCATGGCTCTGGGCCGGGCAGAGAAGGACAGGGTCTCTGCTGCTGAAGCTTTGTTAGCCTAACTTGGACTTGGTGGTATTGCACCAAAGTTGTGTTTTGACTTGGCTTAACTTCACTGCTTTCATCTGACTTTTTTTCTAAGCCAGCCCAATCCAGATCTGTTCAGCGCTCGGGAGGGTGATAGCCAAGGGACAAAACAGCTTGTCTAACACATGTCTCTTTAGTGCACCAGTGTGTGGCTTGTGAGGCCTCAGACTGGATAACCACTGTCAAGAGAAATGTGTTTTCCTACAGCGTAATAAGTTGTCCTGCTGCTTTCAGATGTCAGAGATCCCCAGTTCAGCACTTGGTGAAAAGGTCTGCTCTCAGAAGAGGTTTCCCTTCCATTTAACATTTCATTAGTGCATGCAACTCATGTAAATGTGATGTGGCCAGTAGGAGCAACAAATTCTGATTTATTTTTGCCAGGATGTATGTATTTATTCTATGTCTGTACTAATGTTATGGTGAGATGGTATTTCAACCTAAACACCAATTTCAGTGGCTTACCGCTAAAAAATGAGCTGAGTTGAAATGTCAAGTAGCTGTTCCAAGCTCAGAGGTGAAGCTTATATTGTTTTGGAAAGTATGAGGAAAGTCATGGTTACTTTTTTTCTCTTTTTCTTTTTTAATGTGTTGGGCAGCCACACTAAGACATGAGCATTTTCTGATTAACTAATTACTGAAACCCATTAATTTTTCCATTCTCATTCTATTTTTAATTTTTCTTACTTCTTCAATACAAAATGAAAATTATAAAGAGCTAATTTCCTTAAACTAATTAGACTCACAATTTTAATCTCACAAAACCCAGGAAATTCCAAGCGATGTGTTTTTGTAACTCTGCCATGTTGCACATGCCTCTCTCCTCTTTGAAACCCTTGTATTGGCCTTCAGAAAATCCTGGGAAAACACTCAACACTTTCCTGAGCCAGCCTTCTCGGTCCAAACTCTCCTGAACTTCTGGCACTGCTAGGCATCCAGATCCAGATTTTGTGATTTGAGCTCATCACTTTTGAAAATAACAACATGGAATTTCCAGACATTTCTTTGTAAGAAATTAAGGGGTTTTTTAAAAAAAAAACAAAATTAATATTTAGAGTGAGTCTGTCTCCACTGAAGCCAGCACAAGCAGAATCCACATCCTCTGGCTAAAATTTCTCATGTCACTTTCCAAAACTTGATTTTTGCTCAGATGGCCTTTTCAGTTTGACCATCTGGAGAGCAGTTAAGTTAGTTACATAGAATATTCTTTAGGCAGTCCTCTGAATAGGACTCCTAGAACTCTTTGACCTGTTAATCTCAACTACATATCCCATCAAGCCAGCGTGAGAAATAATTTTTGTTCTGTCCTTCCAGAGAAAAGGGTTTAGTGATGATTTCTTTGGCTGGAGAATCAGGAAATACCAGTGAAAGCTCTTTGAAAGGAAGATGCCAGAGTCTTCTTCAGTGAGAGCAACTGTTCTTGATAGATAGATAGGTAGATACGTAGATACATAGATAGATACATAGATAATACTATTTTTTTCTTGTTGAAATATATCTCCACAATTTTCAGAAGCCACAGAAAATTATCAGTGCCACAATAACCTTGTACAGCTGGAGAGTGCTAAGCAGAGCGGATCTGGGGCAGACTTCCCTGCTAATGAGAGAAGCCACCAAGCTGGTTTCAAGCTTTAGTTTGTGCCATTGCCTGCACATTGCTGAAGCAACCCCGATGTACCCTACAAGGAATTTTACTCTCTGTAATCTTTTTTAACATCTTGATTCAATTCTTTAACTTCTATTTTCATTGAATTCTCAATAAAGTCATCTCTGTCTGGCAAGCATGGCAAAAATGGGCCCTCTCTAAGTAGACTACTACTCATACAGTTGAAACTTCCATCCCTCATAAACAACAAAAATAACAACATCATCAAAAGAACATATATAGAGGAAAGTAAAGGGGAAAATTGATTTTCAGCCTATTCATTTTGTATTATGCTCAGACATATGCTCAGGCATTTTTCAGTTATGGTCAGACACCGTAAGACTTTTCTGGTGTTTGCTTTGGAGAACGTTTGTGAAACTCTGTAGAACTGCACCAAGCAAAGTCAGCAAGTGAGAAGCAATCTTGTTTCTGATCAAAATGAAGTACTGTGCCTAATATGTGCCTAAAACTAATGATGATAGAAACCTGGAGAGCTCTAGGTGCTCTTTTTTAGCAGACATATAAAAAGAGAGATTCAGACTGATGTTAAAGATTGCATAACGTCCTGGCTAAATTTCAATGAAGGTAATTGTATTTGACCTCCTTGAATTTCCTCTGAAGTGTCAGTTGTGCAGGGCAATATTCAGTTCCTGGCCTGAACCACACCATAAGGGTATGGAGCATAGTTAAGCAGCTGCCACCTCCCACTCTTGGGATGGCTGTATTAGCTCAGCTCAAAGTAACCACTTTGCAATTTGATCAATGACTGACTCAGCAATGACAACACACAACAGCTCTCTTCCATACCTTCATTTGTCTAAGATGCTTATTATAAAATCTGACAGCTTGGGCCTCTTACCCTCAGTGGTCTGCTGATATTTGTAAGAACTATCTCTATTTTGCAGATGAGGAAACTGAGGCACAGAAATGTTTGACGTTTCTAAATGCACACAGCAAATCAATGGCAGAGCCAGGAGGATAACTTGGGAATCCTGGTTCTCAGTGTCATGCTCTAAGCACTAGGAAACACTACCCCTCTGAATGTAAGTTATTGTTATTAAGATGTGGTTTATCTTTCATGTGAGTCGCCATCTGTTATATTGCCTACTTGCTATTAGTTACGAAAGCTATTCAAATTTTAAACTGTTTTGCATTCTCACAGCTATTTAAGCCTACAGTAGACTTTTTGACAACAGTAACAGCGCTTCTCATGTGAAAGAACTGGACAAATATTAACTCATGTTTTTTCAGTAAATTTTTGCCATGCCATAAACCCACAGTTTAGACTGAATTTAAACAGACCTTGAAAAATCCATGTATTCAATGTTGATTGGTTCCATATCTGTCAGTTGTACTTCAGTTAAGACATGACTGCATATTCTCATAGATATGATTAAGAACATAAATATCCAAATGGTAATTTAATGTCAATTGAGTCATTGATAACTTCACGTGTCTTGGGCCTAACAGCTCTGTGGCTGCGACGGTCCTTTGAACATGTAGTTGGAAAAACGTATTAATCTTGAGCTCTTAGTGATGCTTCTGGGGACCTCAGTGAGCCAAGGAGAACTAGGTCAGGCTTGCTGGAGGTAGTCTGGAAAAGCCCTGAGCAGGAGCTGGGGGAGGGACTGGACTGTAAAATGAGAAAAGGCTTTTGAAAAGTAGAATTTGCTCTGTTTTTCCTCTCAGCATACAGGTGGGTGCTAGGGGAATACGTCCATTTAGATCCTCAAAGTCACCATTTTTAAAGGAGCTGTGAAGCCCAGGCTTGAGAAAGGGTAACCCCTGCAAACAGGGAGAAATAGACTTGTAGCTGAAAAGGGGAGGAATTGTCCCAAACTATCCAATATCTGCTAGCAGTTGGAACAACAGAGACACTGCCAGGCAGAGTCCAAGAAAGACTGGACAGTGATGCCTTTTCATCTCTGAAGATGGTCAAGCAGGAAGGGCACTTCCTGTAGTCCTAACTAGTTCCTTTTACAAGATAAAGCCTACTGACTTCGTTAAAGCACTTTTGCTCTGCTGAGCTAGAACATATCTTTCAGGAAGACAGATAATCCTAAAGTCTTCAGCATACGTGGTCATCAGGAATGACCACATATTTAAGGCAATTATTCTGAAGATTTTAAAGTCTGTTCTACTTGTTTTGAGTCTGAATTAAACTTAACTTCAGCTATGCCTTTGTCTGATGTATTAAGGAGCCCTCTACTGTCAGAAATCTTCTCCCCATGGTTGGTATTAATAAACTTTGCTGGTCTGGCTGACTGATGGTAAATTTTTGACACCCAGAATAGAGTTAGAGGGCATGGAGAGGTGAGTAATGGAATTTGAAGTGAGAGGTGAGGAGTTACTGGTGGCAGAAGAAGTGGGTGAGTAGAGAAGAGAAACAGTATGCAGAGAGAGTAGGTTTCATTTTCTACTTGAATATATAAGACAGAAATGAAATAAATATGTGGCTAAAGTCAAAGATCCAGTTATAAAGAGGGAAAGAGATGGGAACAAAAGAGAAAAGGTCTTGAGAACAGACACCAAAAGTAATGTGAAAAGACAAGCATCGTAAAGCTAGTAAAGAAAGGAAAAAGAAACAAATTTAATCTGCACTTGTCAATAAGGCCAAAACAAATGGTGAAATATCAGAGTATGTTAAGAATGTAACAAAAAGTAGCAATAATTCACCTTGGACTAGGGCTTCTCAAGCAGCGGGTACTTTCCCATCTCACAGGAGGCCAGCAGGCTTAGCTCATTATGGCATTGAAAATGCACTGCTTAATCTGAAGGTTAGAGAGGGGTTGGTACAGTTTTGAAAGGTCTGAACACATTCAAACTTTGTGAAAAAGACTGGCCAAATTTTCTGCCCAAGGCCTCTCTGTGCTCAGGATTAAAACTCCAATGTTCAGGGCATAACGAAAGGGGGGCCTAATTAGGCAAGAGAAAGCTCTTCTGACACACATAGCTTTTGCTTCTTTTTTTTCTTTTCCTTACCAACAAAGGAACAAAGAATAGGGTAAAACTTTCTTACGGTAAGTGTACTGTTAGTTTTCTCCAGTTGTTTCTCTTCCAGCCCTCTCCGGAGCAACACCTCTCTTTCCTCTGGTGGCTGGGACATCACGAAAGGGACTCGTTCCTCACCCACTGCCCATTTATGATGCTGTCTGGCACAGGTCACTTAACCCCTGGCTTCAAATTACTCCAACCAACTCTAAAACCAGCTGGTGGTTTCCTGTCTCAGGGGCAGCTGAGAAGATGGCATCAACATGGCCTGTGAAATGCTTACAAAATAATTAGGTGCAATTGGCAAGGTTGCCTTTGTCTTTGGATTTCACACAGTTCAGTATGAGGAATTCTTGCATCTTCAAATATCGTATAATTTCTCTCCTGTCCTCCTTCACCTGTGAAACATCTCTGGTAATGCTCATCATTGACTGTGAGTGTAATGAGGTTTTCATGCTTTGAAGGTATTAGTGTTTTCCTCTTCAAACTTGATAAAAGCCTCTGGCCGAGGTAAACGTCTGGGTGGTTTTTATTAAGATAGAAAAAATATTTTTCTGAAGGACATTGGTTTGCTTGTGGAAATATATGACTGGTCCTAACCAATCTGGCAAAATAGAGTAAGAGAAATGGTAATTTCAAAGTTGCCATTGTAGGCCAAGCACTGAAATGGGGCCAGTCTGGATCATTCAGACTCACTTTTAAGATGATAACATGCTTTTAAAAAGATGTAAAAACAAAACAAAACAAAAAAAAAAAAGCCATCCCTTCAAACTGGTTTTGTGTGGCTGACTTGTCTCCAATGCTATGACACTCACTGCTTGCAAGAAACACATATCTGGATATTCTTGTTGATGGATGGATTACTGAGTGTCATATTCCAAGATCTTTTTTAAAAATGCTATCCTGTTGCATTTGTGCAAGCAAAGAAAAAAATTCAAAAGGACAAAAAATCAAAAACTGTTAGAAACATGAAAGTCCTTTCTAAAGCCATTTCTCCCTGTCACTGGTATGAGAAGAATTTTCATTCTCTTTAAGGCTATTTGAAATATACTTTGGCTCTAAAATAACAGAGAAGACAATCCAATGCATTCTCAGCCCTGAAACCACAATCTGTTACAGACCCTTGTTGCCACATCGCATCCAGTGAGATAGCTTACTGGAAGAACTGGTCAAAAAAACCTCAATATTGATTGGGAGAAAAAAAAAAAAGTAAAATAAGTTAAAATGTTATTTTTCTTCTTCCACTTATTCTTTTTTCAAAATGGAAAAAGAAAAGTGGAACACTCTTTTTTATGATTCAGTTAAATTAAATTGCTGGTTTTCGGTGATTTTACTTTCTGTGAATTTTAATTCTTGGTTTTTATGTGAGATGAAATACCAGGAAACTGGGCATGCAGTTAAAATTCTCGTTAATTTTTTTTGTTGTTTTTAATTTGGTATGAAAGATTATTCTCTCAGTTTCTGCTGCCCTCCTGTCTCTCTTTTCCATATTCATGCACACTCCTGGCTCACTCTGAATGGCACTTAACTGTTTCACTCATTAGAGAGAGCAAGTGGTGGTTCTGTAACTTTGTTGATTTAAGGTGAGATCATGGTAGGGACAACTCTGGATTCTCTAAATGATACAAATTCTTGAAGATATTCTTTGCAAAGCAAGTAAGGAATGTGATAGCATCTCTTTTAATCAGGATGAATATCACCGCAGTCAGCAGTAGGTGTCACAAGCTGTATGGGTACATCAGGGATCTGACATGAGAACACTTGTGTTCATAATGTTTCTGTCACTTACCCAATGCACAATTTCTGACTTATCTATTTTGGCTTGTTTTCCACATCAGGGCAACTTGGCACAGGTGATAAACCTAAATTTCTTACATTTGTCTGACAGACTACTTGAGGAGTTATCTATATGCATGGCACCAGTATTTGAGGTTGTTCCTGTTGGAAAGCCACCACCACTGATTTGGTCAGTGCTAACATTTATCTCCATGTTGAAGGCATGATTTGTTTTCAAAACATTAAATAATGCTGAAATTAGGATGCTCTGTAATGATGGAATTAAACCCCAAAATTTTAGAATAGGTGTTGATACAGCATTGCAGTCCACCTGTAGCATCTTTCCTATTGCACCGAGTGAAATGGCAGTAGTATTAAGGAGGAAAACTTAAGCAGGTGTTATTGACCAGATGGATGCAGCTGCTCCGTTACATTCCCACCATTTTGCATTTGAGCTGTTTATTTTCACTCCCTGGCTGTCAGTCATCACATTAATTACCATTGAAAGACTCTTTCCCTACTGCAGGATCTATAGTCATGGGTCTACCAGTCTGCAGGAGTGATTGTGCTGTTTAGTTCTGTCTTCTCTAGTGTTTCGCCTCTCCAGGTAGGGTTCTGCATATTGGCATCACAGTTTACTCTACTTCCAAGAAGTGCCAGACAAAAGTGAGGCAGAAATTTGTCCCAGTAGGATTAGAGGAAGCCTTGAGTGATTTGACCCAGTCAACAACTGTCAGGAAGCATTGCCGCTTGAGGAAAAGTAAATGCCTCATTATTGCTGCTAGACAGATGCACCTCCATAAAACACCTGGAAGTGGTCCACAGACCACAGACAGAACGTCACTGAGGTGGATTTTTTTTTTTTTTTCCCTAATAGGGAGAGATAGCAGATCTTGTATTTTTAGATATAAATTGTTCATCAACTGGGGTGAGGAAGTAATCTATTGCAGTTGAGTCTCATGCAGAAACCAAGCATGTTATAAGGTGATGTCCCCTTCAGCAGAAGTTGACTGCGGTGGGGGGACGGACATCAGACTGCCTGGGCCATCACTTTGAGCAGAGAGCTCGCAGGACATATGTTACTTGTGGTGAGGCTGAAAGTGAATGAGGTAACCACAGAGTAAGCTGCTAATGATGTGGATTGTGGGAAGCACTACTGATAGGAAGCAGACAGTTGGATTGATTAGGGCAGCCCCAGGGACTAGTTGTTTTTCTTTCACCATCCTGGGGTGAAGTTAAACCTGCTACTGGTAGTAATGAAGAATTGCTTATACAGATCAGACTCTGCCTAAGTAACAACAGTGGCATCAGGAGAAGAAAGTTTTGGAGATTTGTCTGTGTGTGCACTTGCTACTGGTGTTCCTGGTGGGTGGCTGAATCATCCTGATGGCATTCAACAGGAACCAGCTGCTGAGAATATTAAAATGCAAGCATTTATTCCTCTAGAGAGACAGTAGCATCTGCAAAGTTTTCCTGTCTTGATAGTACAGATAATCCCGTGGAGTATTCTCTAGTAGTTTTTAACTCTCAATTCATTTATACATGTATTTTAAAGCTGTAAGTGCTTTGTGTGTGCACAGAAAGGAGAGCCTAGTCTTACATCTGTGGCCACAACTGTCCTAGGCAGGTAGTTTGCAGCCCTGTGCTCAGGCTGAAGTACCTTACATGGGCAAGAAGAAGCTGGGCATTGCCTCCTTCTCCCCCTCCCACCTTTTTTCTTCACCCTCCCTCTTGTCAGGAAGAGCTGCCTTGGAGGCTGCTATGTCACAGAGAAGGAATCCTTGGCTGTGATCCTGTAACTTCCATATCAGGGTAAGCTCTGAAATTTATAGTAGCAACAATTGTAAGAAATGATAAAAACTGTGAGAAAGCAATTAAAAGGTCTGGTAGAGTAGGATGTTCAACACACCCATTATTGTTTGTATTTGTTGTTCCCAGAGAGGAACATGGCACTTCACAACCCTGTAAGCAACACTCCCCAGCCCTAAACTGCTTAGAGTCTAGGAGATACCTGTGGAAAGGAAACTGGGCCCTAGCAGCTTTGAGTAACCCATCAAAACCAGGGAGCACTCGGCACCATCAGAAGCTGGCTCTTAGTCCAACATGGTCCTAACAACAAAGGTCATAACCATAACAAGTGAGGGAAGAAAAAAAGCAGATAGTGGCAACAGTGGGGGAAAAGATGATAATTTCTTCTTTTAAGTCTTTGCTTAGCTCTGCATATCTCTTCTGCTTTCCTTAGAATATGTTCTCATGCAAATAGTGTGTGATTTCACATACTAATTGTTTTTACAGTACTGGAAAGGCAGAGATTCTGCCCATGGCATATGATGTGAGTAAAGGTGCAGGATTGTTTTATGGAGGAAGAGAACCCAAGTTCTTTCGCAGTGTGGTTGCAATGTTGGCACAGAGAAAAGAAACAAGCTGTAGGCTGCCAGAGCTGTGTAGCAAAAGAAAGGGTAAGGCTTATGATTTTATTTGAAAAGGAGCATAACTTGGTGCACTCATCACCGTAGCAATTTATTAAGGTATTTTATCCATATCTAAATAGCTTTGTGTAAAATGCCTTCTAATACCTCACGGCTGTGAATAGTCTGGCTATGTTTTTCTAAGACAGAATATTAGTACATGGTGTTAAAAGCACAAACTCGCCCAAGGCAGCAAACCTCCATTCCTGCTTCCACCTTTTGTCATTTCCAGTCATCCTCAGAGCCTGTCAGGGTGCGTCAACAAGTCAGGGTTTTGACAGGAACTTACAGACACAAGAGGGACCACAAACACCACTTTACAAAGTTTATTGATAGCCTCTCTCATGATGTGACAGGCCAAGGAAAGCTGTTGCAGGAGAGGTGACAGCAACGACAGCACTTTATATCCCTTCCTGATTTCAGCCTGTCCTTGGAAAGAGCTGTTGAAACCTCTTAGCTGTGTTAGACATACAGTTTAATCTCAGTAAGACATCACAGTGATGATGCATACATCAAAGACTCTGTTGTGTTTTCCCCTTTTTATGTGAGTTATGTTTGCTCATTTGTTTAAAAAAAAAAATAGCATAATGATTTCAATTTTAAGAGGCTTAAGCCCAAAGCTTTGGAAAGTCTTAACAAAGAATGATTTAATGAACTGGCTATTGTGTTTATTGTTGTGCTCAGCTACTTAAGTATGTCATAGGCACTGCAATACAAACAATTAATGGTCAAGCTTCTGAGCTCAAGTGCTACGGTCTTCTGCCTTCAGAAAAGGAGTAGCAGCATTTGAGGTCTGTTCCCACTTAAGCAGTAGTGCAGTAAAAATCCAGTGGATTTAGACTAAATGCCTTGGGGTTGGATTTGTTGTTTGTTTGTTGGTACAACACAATAAAGTAGAACTTAATCCTGAATAAGAGCAGCACTGGAAAATTTCAGGAACGTACTGAATAGTACTTAAACATTTTCATCCCAACATTTTCTCTAAGGACACATTTCTCTTTAAAAAGTCATAGGGAAGAAAAGACTCTTGAGCTTTGTCTTGATAATGCTGAGGATGTGAGTGAGCTTTGCGCTGGAAAGATCGTGCCCACCAAATTTCGGAAGGGTTGATCTACATTGCATACTCTGCTGTTAGACTACAGGGCATCATATGGCTCTTAATGCAGCTCAGCTAACAGTATGGTGTTGGTAACCATCCTGAAAGCCACACAGGATGTATCCCAACAAACCCTGGGGACTTTGGTTCTCCAGTGAAATATAGGCTATGACTCTTCAGACATGATCAAATCACTTTTTTTGCTGAAAATACTTTTGCTCTTCAGTTTTATGATTTCTATCGTGTCAGTTAACTACTGTTCCAAGTAAAGGCAAAGGAAGTATCACTTTAATGCTTCTGTATTTTGTCATGGGTATTTCACATCTTCTATTTTCTCTGCTTATCTGCACTTTGTATTTATCACTGCAAAATGATAATGAGAAGTTGGGGGTTAAAGAAAGTAATGAATTTTTAGAGTTGTTTATTGTCCTCAAACAGCATGATGCTCTAGGGCAATACCCCCCCACCTAGTCTAAGCAGCCAGCAAAGAGGCATTTGGATACAAGTTCAGTCACTAAGAATGAAGTTAAAGCTCACATCTATCATAAAAAATTCCATCCTGAGAAGAAAGGAAAGGCTGAGGCCGCCAGTGGAGCAACTGAGTATCTACAGAGCTATGACTTGGTTTTCCCTTTGCTATCCCACGGCTGAAATCAAACTATGTCTCTGAGTTATTTACCTCTCTGGCCACAGGAAAATGGCAAACCTGAAAATCCCATCAGTGCTGTCCATGTAGCAAGAGCTGCCCCTTTTTCACCTCTGAACACTGTCACATCTGAGTAGCAAACTACACTAACTCTGTAATAAATATTATAACAGTGGTTACTGCTGCATTATATTTTACTAGGAATGCTTTTCATGGTAAATTTGGATCAGGCCCTCTACCATTCTCCAGCCCAGTCCCATCGACGAATGCTTCCCCTGACAGCTGCCTGTTCAGTCAGCCCTGTACTGTGGTAAATAAATCCGCTATCAGCATAAGATGTCCATACCAGCTCCCCTCTTCATCTCCAGTCTATTTACATTCAGTGTAATTCTTTGACTCAAACCATCTCACTCACAATACTCTGTCCTTAGCCTTTTATTCTTCAGCTTTCACTGTGTGGGTGAAAGGAATAAACAGCAGCTGCTGGAACCCAGTGGCTGAAATAGTTGAGAGTTCATATTTCTTTTGAGACAGAATCTGTGAGGATTTTTGCTCCAGTCTTTTTTTTTTTTTTTTCCTCTTGAAGATTTGGAAAGAGTGCCACATGTGTGTGCTCTGGTGTGGTAACTCTTCTTTGCAACCTGAAACAGTAGTTGTTCATAATGACATTTCTAAGAGAAAACATGGAATCAGCAAATATACCAGGGCCACCAAAGAAGGACTGCTGTAGCCCACAGATTTTCTTGCAGCCTGTTGATGTTATCAGGATTTTCTTAAACTTCCTGTGTGCTGCTACCTTTTCACAGCGAGATTTCCTCTGTTCTGAAGCCTCTCAAGTTCCCCATTCAGGTGATACTCTCTCTAGCTGAGAAAGGGAAACGTAAACCCATGGGGGAACACTGTTACATGAAAATGGGAAGCAGATGGTAGATGCATTCCCTGTGTGGGGATGCAGAGGCGCTTGAAAGTGTGTTAGGACATCCTCTACTCTTCCAGGAGAGAGTGATCTCTGGCACCTCCAGGCTACATTGAACCAATGCAATAACTAAACCAGTGAACTGTTGGTTTGCTGCTTTGGCCAGGAAGAGAGTGATAGTTTAAGCCCTGAGACAACTAATCACATGGCACGGGTTTAATAACATCTTTTCAAATAACATTAATAAGGTATCCTATGCTGCCATTTTGTGGGAGAAAAAGACAAAGATGTGGCTGGAAGAAGAGTACTGCTCTTTAATTTATGGAGCTACATTTTTCTTTATGTCTTAGAAAAATAGAACATTTCCTTGCATTTCAAGAGGGGTGAAAAAGTTGTGAAGATAAACATTTTATACCCTTAAGATTATATTTCAAACATGACTTCTAAAATTCTGGGTAGTATGTTTAGAAACGTGGAATTTTGGAGCAAGTGAAATTTTATTCTAAGTCCATGGAGAGTTTTATTTCAAATCCATCTCTTTATCCAAAACCTGGTTGTGACCAGGTAACTGAAATTTAGCATATCAGATTGTGAAAGTCTGGCAAGACTCTACACAAGGCAAATGGGGGTGGGTACCAGACACAGTACCGTTTTCTTCATTAGACATTTTGGGGGAAATGTGAGTGAGCCTTCCCCAAGGTTTAGCAGAGGGCTAAAGAATCCAGGAGACACAGAATAGTTTTTGGCTTCTTGAGGTCTGTGATGCTGAAATACACACAACACTGTGAAAAATGAAAAGCAAGTCAAGAAGAACATTTCTGCTCCCATAATTTCTCTGAAAAAGCTATCTTGGTATGGTAATTTCTCTACTATCTTTCAGTTCCCACTACAAGCTATAGGGATAGATATTCATTCAAAGATGATGAAGCCTTCATTATTTTTAGAAAGTTCATCACAGCACATTTGCTTGTACACTGTAAAGTATTTTCACAATTTAAACCTAAGGAGTTGTCAAAATAAATGAACAAAGTATGGTCTGTGACACTTTATCCTTTATTTATTTATATTTTGTATTGTCTGTTCAACTGTTTGTTAATTTGAAAAATTCAGCTATTTGTGATGGGTCAGCATCCTCGCTGTTCCCTTGAATTAGCGAGATCACAATCTTTCCCTGACTAGATGCGCTCCTAATAGCAAGCGCATTCGCTGAGACAGTTGTGTTTGGGCTGGAAGAACTGTGGTTGCCTCAGATAATCCAAAGGATTATTCCATGACAGATTATCCTAAATGAAGCTTTTCCCAAACCGCCTGCTTTCTGCAAGGTCTGACTTCTGTGCGACTCGGAGTCAAGCCACATTTCAGCTCTTGCAGGAGGAGGAATTCCAAAGGGAAGGGACGGAGGTGGCAGAACTGGGTGCCATGTGGTAGGCATGTCAGCGGAGGGAACGGCATGCCACACACCTGCTTGGGGCTCTGCCGTGCCACAAGTTAACATTTTGATGAGCAATTTCCATTCTGTTGTTTTCTCTCAACACATGGGGTTCAAAAAACAGTTAAAAGAAAACTGTACCCATTTGCTCATCTCAGAAGCCTGTGATTTCAGAAGAGTCTGCCAGATTAATTTTCACATATAGAGTATTTCAGAGTTGAAATGCACAGAGGAATGCAGTTTATCTTTTGAAATTGTAGTGTGATGGCCAAAGAAGAATAAGTATGCATTGCTCAAACTTCATGGAATGACACTTACTGATGGCTTATAATTGTCAAAAAAAAAAATCTTTTGCTGTAATCACAATCTTCAGAGATTTCTCAAGTCTATGTAATAATCATGAATACTAACTTCTCCAGGAAGGGGTTTTTTGGTGGCTATATAAAAATGATTAGAGACATGCAACAATCATTTTGCTGTCTGCACATCTGTGGAGAACCTGCTTTCTGTAATAACTGTACTTGAACTAGTTTTCCTTGAAACCTGCACTTGGATGATAGAATAAAATCGATTGATCTGCTATGTTAAAACATTTCATTTTTGTCCATACTACCTCCAGAAAACCCTGTTGGGTGGGGGCAGACAGGAGGGCATGGAGGGGAAATGTCTGCAGAATGCCATTGGTATTGCTGCAGAAAGGATGCAGGTCTCACAGAGCACTCTTACCCAGACTTTAGGGGTAAGAAATAGGCTAGTCAGAAATAGGCTAGTCCTTTGCTAATTTACCCTGAGCAGTAGCTGTCATACAGTTGAGGAAAGAATTAGACATGTATTTCCTGGTTAAACCTCTAATCTGATATTCATATAGCCAATTTGGTTGTAAATTTTGGCTACTGAAAATTTTCTGGCTTGCAGTAGGCCTGTATCTGTGTAATTGGAAGACAGAAGAGATTCTCTCACTTCAATCTGACGCTTATCTCCATCCTCCTTAAGGCAGGAGAAAAGCCAAGGGATTTAGCATCTTCCTTGTTTTCTTGCAACCTACTGAGATTAACTATGGTTAGAAGCTCTTCTTGATGCATTTTGTAGCAGGATGTCCGTGCTGCTAGATACCTTTCATTGCTGAAGTCTGAAGCATTAAATTATTCAATAACCCCTTGTTGTCTTCCAGAAGAGTATCAGCTTGTAAAAAGTGACATGATCAACACAAAAGTCATCCTCTGACATGCCCTTGGACCCACAGATCATGTTCATGCACTCGCTAATAGAGCAGTTTTACAGGTTTCTCAGTAACCTTTTACAGAGTTAATTTCACTACTCCATTTCAAGGGGTCCTCTTGATTATATACCAGTCAAAAGAGATGGTATTTGAGAATGGTTGATATGCTCACAGTTTTTATAAGCAGAGACCTTGATGAGTTCCTCCACAGTCAGTCTCCTTGGGCTAAAATTTCAACCTATTACATGGGGATTTAGCCACTCATTTCCCATAAACATCAATGGGAGTCATGTGGCTAAATCCCTGTGCAACACATTGAGAATGTATTCCCTTATGTTTAAACTCACTTTGATGCAGAAGCTTTCTTCTGCAGGAAACAAGAGAATCATAGAAGCCATTTATTTCTTTCATTTGTCTGCCCCAGATCTCCAAACTCCCAAATTACCTTCTCTTCTGCCTAGGTACTACAATATCCTACAGGATTCTCTGAATCTGTGTGTGACACCAAGTTAGAGGCCAAGCTTCAAGGCATGAGGACAGTGGATGCTAATTGGTATTTATTACCTACTCATGTGTGGGGAAAATTGGACAGATGACAGGCTGCCCCTTCACCCATGAGAATGAGATTTTTCATTTCTCTGAGTTCTCTGTCACCTGCTGTATCACATATTAGAGGGCCCACAGGCTGTTTTTAACTAGTGGTCTTTGACGGAGTTGCAGTGTAGGATCATTGCTTGGCTCTCGGTTGATGTGTGCTTTGTGATACTCTCCCACAAGGTTAAGGGATCTGCTATGAACACGATATGGAGACTCTACTAACTTCCTTAGTCAGGAAGAGGGTCTTTTAGACTAATTATTGGAGGGAGGGGAAATGAAAGGCTATCAGGATGTAGGCACAAATGTGAATATAGTATTTCAAAATCACTGGGCATGATTTTCAGTAATGGCATATGTGTGTTAAGATGCAATTTTGTGCCTGGAAAGGATTGTGTTCATTATAAATGGCAGGTGCTTTTAAAGCATTTAAATATTGCATTTTCTGTTTCCACCTGCACACCAGGTAACTGGGTATTAATATGCTACTAGTTGAGCCCATGATTCATTGCAGGTGCAGTGCTTGGGAAATCAAGGATTGCATTGAGGTCCTGATGAAAATCATGCCCTCAGGCACATCTGAGCTCCATTTTGATCAACAAGCCAAAAATAAGACTTTTATTTCAATTACAGTTCGTCTGATTTTGAACTTAATGATGCAACTTGAAGTCTATTGGCTTAGCTCCTGAGACCCAGGAAGGAGGATGTCTGGGACCTTGCCTATTCAGTGGAATAGAGGTTCCCATTAAATTCACTCTGATCTCATTACATGTCTTTTATTTGGTCAGAAGCTCTATTTTTGCTCTTCCTGGCCTTATTGAATCTGTTGTTGATTCATTGTGCAGACTTGGTATTAATGAAAAAGACTGCCTCACTCAGGTCTCTCTGGAGGGTGAGATTTTCCATAGCCCTGTGTCTGTAGCACACGTTGGAAGCACAGACTCTGATGGGTTGCCTTGTGAAACTAGATTCGAGCAGAGCTTTATTAATAGGCTGATGAGATGTATCAGCCTGGCGAGGCTGCCTGCCTCCATAATGAGCGAGGGCTGTATTTTACTTCACTTAACGAAGAGAAAAATCCTCAGCAATGCCTTTTCTGTACCCCTGCTATCTCGGCTCCACATTCCACTTTCAAAGACCTCTTTAAAGGTGTCTATTATTCCAGCTGCCTTTAGGTGTCACTCGAAGCTTTGGGTTCCTCCTGTTCATCTGTCCCTTTGTGTGCTGAGCCCGGCCCTGCCATTCAGCTGCCCCAGCAGCCTGGGGGCCCCCTGGTCACCCCCCAGGGACTGCTTCCCTCGCTTTGTGGTTGCATTGCTTGTCCACACGAGTTGCACAACATTAGGTTGAATGAAAATGAAAGTAATTCTTTTTGGTAGCTTTTCTCATTTCCAGCAAAGCTGGATGTCAGAGGCTGCACCTGCATTACCTGAATTGGAAGCTCTGCCACAGGAGAGGATGGTTGTCCTACAGTATGTTGTGGGTTGAAGACCCGCATTTTTAGCTTGTGTAAGAGTGGAAGGGCTGACTTCTGTCCTGCTTTTGTCAGCCATTGTCAAGGGGTCCTAACTCCTTTTGCTACTAAATTTCAGGAACTGTTAATCTGATCTTTTCTGTTTCAAGACGATTCTGAACATTTTTGAGTGGGCCAAATACTTTCTTGGCCTTCTGACGAAGCTTAGGTCGCTCATATGGTAAATCATTAATTTGGAGACTGTATTCCGCCTTTGCTGGGAGTTAAGAGTGGTGTTCTAATAGCTTCCTTCCATCTGGAACAGTCATAAACCAGATGGATAAGGGATTGGCACCACTTATTTTGAGTCTTTACCCAATTCACCCTGTGTAAAGGGACCTTGCAATATTTCCCAGGCAATTGTTGCATGTATCCAGAATCACAAGTGAAAAATATCAGGATCGGATATGTGGGCTGCCTCTTGGGGAAAGGTTGGAAGGGGTGAGCAATAAAAATTACATCTTTCTTTAGCAGTGTTATTTTGGAGTCCATGATTAGGAACAATATGTATGAATTTTTGTATTGAAGTATTATTTGAAAAGGTAGTCATCTAGTTTGAATTCCAAAGTTTATAGCACCTTGGGCTAAGCCACTTCCATGCAGAATTTGTATCTGATATTGAATGGAAAGGCATAGGTTTTCAAAGATGTTGTGTATAAAGATGCTGGCATCTTCTCTTACTAGATTCATTGTCTTCATCCGTGTTTTCATGAAAATGAATTCATCACGCTGCATTTCAGTACATTCCTTTAATATGATTTAGTAAGGATGAGAATATTGCCAGAAACTAGAAGTTGCACCTACATTTATTTATTTATTTTGGTAAATTAGAAATATTATTGTTTTCATTAGTGAATGGCTGGAAGGAAGAAGTCAAGCAGTTGTGCAAATAGCATTTATTATGGAGAGTGTTTTCATTTATAATATGCCTTTAAAGAACTGCTCTTTGGCCCAGGCCATACTGCAGTGTTTAAGAATTGCTTCAAGAACACTTCTGATGTTGCTGAATACCAGAACAGATTCATAATGGTAGCCTATTTTACTTTGGCTTAAAGAAAAGAAAGGAAGAAAAAAAATATAATTCAAGAAAGGCCATAAAATGCAGGTGACAAAATGGAAAGGTTCACAAAGACTTCTTACGCATACCAGATACATGGTATTGCAAAGTGCAGGAAGGAAAGCAGGAAGGTGAGTGTGCCTGAATGGGCAAAAGTGGAAGAGGTTGTTCAAGTCAAAAAAGTGCTTTTCACTAAGCTCAAGTCCAGGACAAGCAGATCCATAAGAAAGGTTTATAAATCTCAGATAAAAGGTGCAGAGAAAAGGGTGCAACAGTGGTTGAAAAAGCAAAGAGCAAACCCATA
Organism: Coloeus monedula; assembly: GCF_965178545.1. NCBI lineage: Eukaryota > Metazoa > Chordata > Aves > Passeriformes > Corvidae > Coloeus > Coloeus monedula. The sequence continues at coordinate 25,432,589 of NC_138783.1, forward strand.
GAAAGAAAAGGTTCTGTAGTTTAACTTGAGTTTGAGGGGGAATAGATGGGGACATTATCAAAGAAAAGAAGAAGGATATAAGGATGGGAATACTGAGGCATTGTAAAGAATTTCTTTTCATTTGTCATCATTGTTTGTACTGAAGAACGTTATGATTCTCAGCCAATTAAGATCCTTTATAGACACCTTCCACAGAGGGTGTAGTGGCATATTGTCTAGGATCATATTGCATATGAATCCTAGGGCATGCAGGGAACTGGGATGGGTGGTGTTGGTGAGCCTAACAAAACAAACAAACAAACCAAATAATGCAATCTGTTCTGCAAGTTAGCTGGAGAAACAAGGAGATTCAAAAATTGCTCAATTACTTTGAAAGACCAAGTGGTTGTCTCATTAATTAATTTGGCAAACCTCTTTTCGGTAGTTTATAAATTGTTTACCATTATAGTTAAAACCATAAACACTTTCTTGTAGGCTGGTTAGTCTTTAGTGACTCTTTCCACTTGGCTGGAAGAATCTGTCCATGCCTGAGTGCCTCAATGCCTAATGCCTCCTGTGCTGAACAGCCCATCCCTCTGGTCCCAGGTGTCATCTCTGCAGATGGGCACCTTTTGAAGCAGTAAATGCCAGGAGGTTTTGTCACTTCCCGCTACCAGCTCGGTGCTGGTCTGTGAAGCAGTAATTGGCAGCCAATATTGTGTATTGCATCCAGGATCCATTTCCCAGGATATCCATGAGGATGGAAGAGATGGGGCAAATGTTATCACTACAGAAGTTAAAAATTCATTCCAGTCTGTCTTTGTGGTTTTATGATAAGGAGTGTATTAGAAGAGCCAGTTCCTTTTAGCAGTTTCTCCCTGAAATGTGCTGGAATGAGAAGTGTTCAGATGAAATCCTTTGTGCTAGCACCTCTCTCTCTTCATCTTCTGCCATTCCCAAATTGCAAATTTGTCTCAAGAAAGATGCTAAATCGAGGTATTGGGTCAAGAAGTGTGTCTCAGAGCAACTCATTACAAAACACTTAAAATACAGCTGTGCCTCTTGTTATAAAATCAAATTAAACTGAACTATAAAAAAAATTATAAGAGAACAAAAGCACCAAAGTAATAAGCAGAAACATATTGGCATTCAACATTAGTTCACCTGACCCTCATAGTATGGAAATACCCAAATTAATCAGTTATTTGAAAACGGAAGACAAGAGCACAACCTGTTAACAGCAGTAGTCCAGTTTCCCTACTGCCATGTTTGTAGCACCAGTACAAACCAGGGAATAAAATTTAGACTTGCACCTAGGTTTTGCTGCTAACTCCTTAAATTTGTGCTGGATGAACACCAAAAACTCTACTCAAACATGGGACCAACAGGAAATTAAAAGCTTTTCTCTCTTAAAATGCCAGAGATACAGAAGTTGCACAACCAGTACTGTAGTTCTCAAGTTTCTGAAGGCACATAGGCTGTTTTTCATTATTTATTCCAATCAATATCAAACTTAGAGTAGTTTGGTGACAGTCTTGCCTTTTGCCATTTTGTTTCAATTTATCTCCAAGTTACCTCTTGCTAGAAACTAGAAAAATTGTTAACAAAAGGGAAAGTTTTGGACAAAACAAAAAAATTGTTTCCAAAAGAAGAAAGTCTTGTGAGAATTAGGCTCTCAGTGTTCATACCAGCTGGAATTGGGTTGGGATCCCATTCGAATGTCAGATGGTGGTGGCAGCTAGTGCTGCTTGATTTTGAAACCTGACATCTTCTGCCCTGCCTGTGCTAGAGGAAATTCTGTGGCCCCATAGCAAAGGTTTCAGGGCTAGTGTCCTGTTCCAGCACCAGTTCCAGATGATGATCCACAAAAAAAAAACCAGTTTTCTCTCTGTCTTCAGCGCAAAGGAACAGCGCAGAAACACAGTCTTGCAGAATGACATCTTTAGTTAACAGAAACAAAAGGCTGAGCTGGGAAGGTCATTGTTTTGTCTTTTCTTGCTTATGTTTGCCTGATTTCTAAATTTAGAATTAATATAAAACATATCTCCTTTGCTTGTCTGTTTTCTGTGACTATTTGTATTGTCTGTAAAGAATTGTTAACGCTTTACAAAATGTTTTCATAGCTCACCATGATGATCAGTATGTTGGAAACAGGGATCTTAAAATATGGATTACTGATGTGATCATTTGCCCCAGCCTCAACCTTTCTAGATAATCTCTAATACAACAGGCGTTAAAAAATACAGCATGCGATAACAGGAGCTGCTTATTTGCTCCCTAGCAGAGCTATGAAGAACTCTGTGTTTTCACTTTGCAAACCTTGGCAAAGATATAATACTGTATATGCCAATTTTTTTTTAAATGATGGAATTTTGCCTTCATGCCCAGGATTAAAACTGCCTAAGGTACCAACCAATAGAAAACTTGACAGTGGGGGGAATACCCCGAGAGCCTTGTATGCTATTTTTTTATAGACTTTAGACATTAGCAGATATTACTACAGCAGGACAAAGAGTTCTCTGGACTTTTTGCTCTGAGAACTACAAAAATAAGCATCTGACATTAAATAGAACAATAAAAATACCTTCCCAAACTGTATCCTGGTTTGACAAATCTCAACTGAAAGTAAATGAGATAGCTCAAATGTCAGTACTCTAGAAAAAATGAAGGAGAAATGTTAGAATGAAAAAATGTATAATCTAGGTTAGTAATTGCTCTTTCTGTTTTTAAAAAATCAAAAAGACAAGTTAATAAACCCTGGATCATTCAACTGCTAGCTTACTTAATAGATCAACACAGAAGTTTTCCAAATTTCTCTCAATTTTACACACCAGTTCATTGCTGCGACCTGGAGTGAAGCTGTTTACAGCTCTGTGCTAAGTAGAAAGTTCAAATCAATTCTTGTCCATTAGAGTTAGGTATAACTGATGAAATATCCCCAGAGGAGCATTGTAAATGTAGCAAGATGTCCTCTGCCATTACAGAAATGGGGAAGCATGGTGGATTACTTACCTTCTCTCTTACACTTAATGTTTCTGAAATGCTGCCAGGCAGAAAAGGCTTATCTTGTCTTACTGGGTTTAAGAGAGGTCTGTGCTGTAGTCTGGGACACAGGGGAGGAAAAAAAGGTAGCAGTACTGAGGGCAGACCCATATTAGGCCTTATTCCCAGACAGGACCAACAATAACAACAACATCAACAACAACATAAACCAAAAAAAAAAAAAAAAAAGCTATTCAATAACCAACAGTGGATTCAAAATACATGCAGGAAATATCTGATCCAAAAATCAGTACTAGGGAGTTTTTAATAATGTAACTGAAATTTTTGTGCAGTGAGCTATATAATAAATTCACTCATTAAAATATACACTGAAATAGCATTGGGGCAGAACATACAAACAATAGAAACCAAGAAATCCATGCTTAAGGATGTCTCCAAATTCCAAAGCACAGTGAGCATGGTATTGAAAGTAGCTAGCATTCACAATTTCTCTCCATCAGGAAAAGAGCCTTCAGCCTACTTTTCACTTTTCACTGCTATGAATTTGGCTCTAGGACTGTACTTGAAGTTGTAAAGAAATATGGGAAGTCTAGGTTCTTGCATCAGGAGGCCTTTTGTATAAGGCCTTTGCTAGAGGTGTAATGAAGTTTGTGGCTGCCAGACACACTTTACATTTTATAACACCTGACAGAGATGTTCCCAGTCTACTCTTGCTGCTGACATACAAGATTGCTCAGTTATGGGGTCAGAGTGATCTCAGCTGCATGTGACAGTCTGCCACCAAGCACAAGACAGTAGAGCAGAGGGGAAAACACAACGTAGTGAGACCTCTTGGAGACTGAATGGCAGAGAAGAGAGAAAAGGAGACACAGGGCTGGGAAAAGCCATGCTTCCAACTGGCCTGTGAAAGTGAATCTTGATGTAGTGTTCAGTTTTATGAAAGACTCAGTAAATATCCAGTGCCCTCAGAGCATTCAGAAGGAAATCAGAAATACACGATGCAATAGGAAGAAGTGTGCATCCTCCCTTAACAGCCCCAGAAAATGTTGCCGTAACGGACTATAGTCTGTGCTGCCTACAGAGAAACTAGACTTGCTTTGCATGGTGCATAAAATTTTAAGCAACTCAATGACCCAAAGGGAAAAGATAGGGTCAGAAGTTCAAAAATCCTGTGTGTGGTTTTTCTGGCTCTTGGGACGTCTAACACAGCAGCTTCTACTGATCTCAGTTGCAACAAGTGGATACAGAAGGAAAAGCGAAGGTGAAACAGGAATAATGGAAGTCACAGGGAGGAAAAAAGAAGTATTCAAAGCAAAATATTTTTTAAGTAAAAGCATAGGACAAAATCTAATGAGAAATGGAAAAGCTTCAAGGTCCAATTTAATTATGTGGGATAGCAGGAGGAAAAGGGTCTTCAGGGTCTTCAATCACAAAGTGGACAGTGGAACTATTCCAAAAGTTAAATTACTTGCTTGGAATTGTAAAGTCTGATTTTCAGATTTTTGCTTATTACTTTCCTCTGTGAACCTGGCAAGTAACATCATCTCCAAGCCTTAATTTCTAGCCTGGAAGTTAGGAATGTCTGCATTTCAGTAACCTACAAGGACAGTATGAGACAAAATATTTTGAAGGTTATGTGAGGAGATGATGCTTCATCTGTATGGTTTGCATAAGTATCTAAAGAAGAAAGAAATAGTGGGAATGCACATCATCAGTGAGACCTAACCTGAGAGCAGTGGAACGTAGATTTGGTTGTACAAAATGCTCTTCCATCATAAAAGAATGATGATAAGGTGTATGGTGATGTCCAGCTCTCCTCCCAATCTCAGGCACAGTTTTCAAAGGATTTGACTCATAATAGAATGCATTAAACATGCAACTGAGTGTTGGAATCTAATGGATATTGAGGCACAAGCAAAATTCTATTGATGTCAGTAGTATATGACCTCAGCACTGCTTGTAATCAGAAGAAATCATTGTTGACAGGTTTGACTTTATGTTTTTTATTTTTCTCCCTATTTTTCCTTCCGAGCCATAGTGTCTAAGACAGACTCTGTTGAGAATGCCCATCAATGCATTAGTGTCACAAGGAAAGAGTCTGATCACTCTACATGACTATAAAGAAACAGGTTTCATTTATGATGGATATAGTGGTGTTCCTTCCCCCCTGCAGAAACCCTCCTGATTCCTCTGTCCGAAGCACCAGAGGCAGCTGCCTCTGCCCACCCCTCCCATACCCACTCTGGGTAGTGTTTTCCCCACGAGCTGCTCTTTTTCATCCTGCTGAGGTCTTTGGGGGAAAACAGCTCTTTGAAATGCTCAGGAAGCATAGCACAAATGGGCCCAAAGGCTGCTTCTTACAAGGCCAAGGAATAATCATTTAAGCTCCCTGCACTCCAAGATGTATTTCCCTGCTGACTCTACTGTCACACACTGCTGTAGACATCTTTTCTCTGGGAAGAGAGAGTTTATATTGCTTTCAGCCAATCTCCACTTCTCTCCCCCTCCTTCTGGATGGAGAAGGCTCAAAGATGTGAAGTGGGATTGCCAAGAAACAACAAAATGCAGCCACAGGTAAAACTGAGTGATTAGTAGGAAGGCTTCTGTTCTCACTGCTGTGATGTAGCTAGAGAATGTTTGACATCTGGCACAACATGTTTAAATTTTGAGAAATTTTCCTGGAAAGTAAGGTCTCTGATCAGTTAGTAATGTTAAGTCTTCCCATATTAGTGTCAGAATGCCTTAATCCCACCCTATTTCACTCTCTAACTTGTGACATACAATTATTTGTGAAGTATAACCATAACTATTTGCAAAAATATTAAGAGTTCTTTATTTCACCTATTTATATCTTGATTCTTTAATCTTAGGCCTGGCAAAACACCACAAAATGGCATCTGTGCATACTTGTCCACATTCTATTTTATTCTGCCATATTTCTCTTCTAATGAACATTTTCAAAATGTTCAGGTGAAGATTTTTGTGGTTATGAATACTTATGCATCATTTGGAATCTGTCCTCCTGCTTGAAAAGTTTGTCATTCAGTTAAAAACAGGAAGCATATGACTTAGATGACCAGACTGATGGTATAAATAACAAATGGTAAAAAAAGAATCCTTCATATACTGCCAAAGGGATGTATACCATCTATCCAGACTGCTCAGCTCATGCAACTGAACAAAAACATCTCTTGAAAAATTAAGACTTGTACCAAAAATAAAAAGGGGGTAAATTTTTCCATTCTGAATCAGTTGTACAGTCAACTCTACTAATCCTTCCTGACCAGCCTTGGAGATAGGGAACAGCTGTAAACATATGTCAGAATAATTGAATAATTGCATATATGGTTTTTCTGTACAAAGTGTTGCTATAAATAGCATTGCTGATCTCTCAGGACCTTTCAAGCCACCTTTAACCCCGTTCTGCATATCCTCTTTGAAAATCAAAGGAATTGTATTGCTTCAATACAGAATTCTTTTATTTCTTTTCATCATGAATTGCAAAATTCACACCTTGTATTTGTCATTGCTCCAGGATTCAAAATTGCCATTAAGGAACTCTGGGCCATTTTAGTTTATGGCCTGTGCAATTGGTAAGATATAAATAAGGAAAGAAAGAAAGAAAGAAGAAAAATTAATTAGGGAGCAGGAGAAGAGGTTGTTTTCTCAGTAAGCATTTGAAAACTTGAGATTTCGAAATTGCTCTGTGGAGGAGAAGCTTCTGAGCAAAGGCAGAAGAATCACTATCTGCTGTAGCTCTGCTTAGGGAGAGTGCTGGGGTAGGAATGGCAGACATACTCATGATAAAATACAGATAGTTTTGCTGACATGAGCTTGGGTGTAACGTACTCTCCATTTCCAAGTGGTGCTGCTCAGCCCAAATAAAAGAGGATGCAGGGAGAAGTTTTAGAGTCCTTTAATGGAGTATACATACATATATATGTAACAGAAAAGTGCTTTAGGTAAGCCTTGAGCATTATGGGTCTCTTTTCTGTAAGTACAGGAGTGATTGACCTACTCCCTTCCTCTTCAAATATCAAATAGTTCAGATATCACAAAAGAGACATTGCAGAGCTCAGGTAGTGCTCAATGACTGTCAAATGCTTACAAGCTACATATGTGAGTGTGTGTAAGTACATATACAAACATGCCTGTAAATAAATATATATATATATATATATGTAAAAATTAAATAGTTGCTTGCACATATGCATACATGAATACGTATAACTGTTGAAGTTTGGTGGGTGTGTGTGCAGATATGTATACTTATATTTGTACGTTAAATATGTGAGATATATTCATGTAGTCACTAATTTCAGTCTAGCAACAGGGTCAAAAATAAGCATGGCATGTCTGATTAAGAAACCTGCTCTCTTTTCCAAAGCAGTGACATGGACCTTCTTCTAATGCAAAATAGAAATTGAGACAGAATTTTGGATGAAGACAGGACCTTAGGTTTCTGTGGTTCTAATGAAGAATACAGTATGTGTAACAGAGAGGAAAAACCTGTGTCTTGTCTGGGAAGAAGCAGTTGTTTGAAGGTGCATGGGTTGGAGAATTGTTTATCTGATTCTTAGGGGGAAATCTTAGCCAGCAGGAGATGCTAATGTAGGACATTAAAATTACTCCTGTGAAAAATTAATTCAGAATACATGTATATGATTCATTACAGGTCTATCATTTTTACATACATGACATATGGTGCTTTCTGAAACTTGATCTTGTTAAGTGCTGAAATTATCTGACTGAGACAGGTTGTGCCTTTATAGGATTCATTCTAGGAGTTTTGAGCATTGGAAGCCATTGAACAAAAATCCTGAAAGCCACAGATCACCTTGGAGTGGCTGCAAACAACTTATTTCTGAGGAAAATAGTAATAGTGGATACTATAGTCCACAGGTATTCAAGGACACTTGTCCTCAATCCTTTGGGCCTTGTATCATCTTGAAGCAGATGGATTCTTACTGTGACCATGAAGCAACAAAGGTTCTTGCTGATGTGTTTCATCAAAACCTGCTCTAATCCACTCTGCTGCCTGTAGCTCTTGGAGATCATCTTCACTGGAAGGAGGAGGTGAGGGAGCTATAGTATTTGAGGCTTTGTGATGAGTGTGAAAATCCCCTTTCTGGGTGTTGGGAGGGTAGACTTGGTGTATCCATGGGTCATCTCCGTGCTGTTATAAATAGGCTGCTGTAAACAAGAGGACAAATTACTCTGACTTGTTCCAGACAGACATCCAGTACGTGCAGCTCAGCAGGCAGCTTTCTGAGTCACTGTATGCAAATGAAGCCTCCTGTGAGACTTTGTGATAAAACAGAAGAAAGCTTCTCGTTATTTCAGTAATCATGAGCCACTGAGCCAAATAAACTAAGGCTGCCCATAGAGCCACCCTTAACCTGGGGGAAGGACTGTCTGTGGCTCCTGCTTTCTCTTCCATCATTCAAGGCACTGGAATGCCCAAGAGTCACTGGGCCATCTTGATTTAGTCAACTTTTGTGTTTGGTTTGACTAGAAAATGACCTCTTAAAAATGAGCCTATCCTGGGCAGTCAAAGGAAAACTTGACCACTTTTGAGTCAGAGTCGCAGTCCAGACTGGCTGCTGCTGTGCTTTTCTCTCTGGATTACCTAGTTACCAGAGCCCCCTTGATGCCTAAATAGCCATTGAAAACAGTGCATGATGTCTTGCCTCTGAGCAAGGAACAGTCAGAAGAGTCTGAATAGACTCATCAGCACCAATAAAGAGCTCCAATCTGACTGAGTAGATATAGGAACAAGCTTTTTCTATAAATCCAAGATACAGCCATCCAAGATAGATGGGCTCACAGAGGGGGCTTGATATGCGAAATTGCATGAATCATTTGAGAAAATGTTTGCACAGATAAATGTAATGAACTTCCTTTTCTGTCCTTTTGCTTTGTCATGTTCCCCATCCATACAAAGCCACAGTTTATCTTTCTGTTCTCAGGAACAAGGAAGCTGCCAGGCACAAATTGAAGAGCCCACACTAGCACAGAATGGAGCGAAACATTCTCCATCATCTGTACAGATCTGACCAGCCTGAATTTAAGTTTTCTCTCTGTGCAGGCACAAATGCAATTAGGAAACCTGTGATTTCTCCTGAGCCTTGCCAGTCTGACAGCTTGGGAGAAGGAAGTGAGGAGAATGCAGGGAGTCACTGGGCTAACAGTGATCGGCAGCCACACTCAAAATGTCTGTTCAAGCAAGGAGGGTGTATCGGGCACCAAGGTCTCACTTCACTCCACAAACTGCGGCATCTCGGCACTTGGAGGCACTGTGCTCCTTGTCAATCAGTCTGTGACAGCCAGCACTGCCTCCACAAGCACTTCATTCCCCCTCCTGCATTCTCTGGGGTGGTAGAAACTGAAGATGATAGGAAACCGGGGTTATTGAAAGGTGAGGGTGTCAGACAAGAGAGAGAGTTATCCTACTAAATGCAAGACAAAGGTAAACACACAAACTAAAGCCCAGGTACAGTGATGGCATGGAATGTTGATGGTGCCAGGAGAGGTAAGTAGGAGAAACAGAAAAAAGGTGTATACTACAGAGTATTAGAAACTGTAGATGTGAAAGTGGAGAACAAGTGGCAGGCTAAGGGACTAACTAGAAATTAGTAAAGAGAGACCCAAAAAGGCAGATAAAGGGACAGGAAGAAAGGACAGTGTGGAAAAGGAAGAAACACAATGGAATGGATGGGTATCATTTATACTGCATCCTCTCATGAGATTCTGTGCCCAAAAAAATAGAGGTGATAGGATCTTTGAAATCTTCAAAAGAGATTAAACACACAATTTACGTTAAAATAAAATGAGGGTTGTGAGTGTAATACAATGAGCTGGTCTTAAAAATTCTTCTCTGTATTCATAGCAGCATACAGTAACATCAGCATGAACTGCATGACTTAGAGCCCTACACATCAAAGTTAGCATGGGCCCCAAACACTTCATTAAACTCTAAGGCATATACTATGCAATGTCAGTGTGTAGCAAGAGGTTGGGTATTTTTTCTCAAAAGCATGTATGTGTTTGTTCTCTACATGCTATAGATAACTTTACGTAGATGAAATTGCCACAAATTACTCATTCTAACATTTTGGGTGAGTTGCCAATTACTTTATGGTCTTCATACTGTATGAAGAACGTGTTCTGAACACTGTTCTGAACACATACACTCTGCATTCCTGTCCTGAATTTCACCACAGATTTGCTTTCAAAGTTGCATCTGTGCCATTCCTTGAGACTTTAACCAGAAAGAAGTTCTGGTGCATTTCTTGAAGAAATAGTGATATAAAAGTCTTTTTTGGAGTAAGCAAAGGGCTGAATGTAAGAAAACAGGCCCATAACTTCTACAAGTGAATTTCTTACAAAAGAAGTGGCAAATGGAGCAGCTCAGCTCCCACTTATCAGAAAGTTTCATTAGAGCTGAAAAGTAGCATCTGATAAGACACTTCTCAAGAGCCCCCTAACCTGTTAACAGGAATAGGAAAACCTTCAAAGAGTTTTACTCAGTATATTGCTCATAGCAAGTACCACGGTCATGTAACAGTACTGAACTTGTATGGCTTTGCCTCTTGTAGATGAATCCCAAGGCAAGTGATCATTTGAGGCTTTACATAGTATGATATTTTCCTTTCATTTTACACAGGTATCTATAATTGCATATTACAGTACATGGTGAAGAATGTGGGGGTTTTAATGTCCTAAAGACTGCAGTGGCCTCTCAGGCTGAAGCCTCCTGCTCTAAGTTTCAAAGGACAACGAAATACAATGACAATTATACTCCTCTGAAATAGAAGGTTTATTGTGTACAGCCAGGGCAGATGCTCACTTAGCTGTAACTGAGCTGCTAAAACAAAAGCTGTGTTTACCTGCTGCTGCTCAGTAGATTTGAAGCCTGACAGATCTGTTTGCTGCAATGCGAGAGGAGCCATGAGCATGCTTTAGGTTTAATGGCACACCTCTTGATGAGCCCTGAAATACTGCTCTGGGAGGTGAAGAGGAGGTGAAAATACTCTTCCCTCAGTCAGAAACCATCCCTGGACCATGAAATACACTTTGGTTGGGAAAAGGTGCCTCACAAAGGTGTCAAATAAAGCACAAGGGTCAATAAAGAACCATGGACAAAATCTGTCAGATTTAACAGAACATTAATTCAAGCTGCTAGGCTTTAAAACCAAGCTTTTCTTTAATCGATTTTGTGAGAATGTTAGTGAAGAATGTAAATTGAAGCCCAGCTGATGAATCTGGGCAACTGTCATGTAATTAGTTTTTGTAAATGTAAATAATAAAAGGATGTTCAGTAAAAGATAACCTGTTGCATTCTGCTTTAAAATAGCCCTATTTAGAACCAGTTGCTTTTCTAATATATAGCACATGGATTTCCCTTAGCATCGTTGAGATGACTTCATGCATACCCTGGGGCAAGTTTTGGCCCCAAATCTTCTATAATTAAGTGCTAGTGGCTCACACAGTAAGCTCGAGATTTGGATAACTTACTTAAAGCTGTTAGTATTTAAATGGCCACGACTGGGTCCTTAATGTTAATGCCCCATTAATCCCTCTGCTCTGGGAGTCAGGTTTTCCTGCTTTAACATCTGTTGCACCAGCAGTAGGTGCACCTACACTGGCAGTATGCAGACAGTCAGGTACACAGGGGAGGGTCTGCAGATCTCTACTAAAGGGAGTGTTCTAGCAGAACCACAGTTTGTGTTGGGTGGAGCCATGCTCATTGCTTCTGCCTGAAAAATCATCTTTATGTATCATATCCAGCCAAGCCCAATAATGGCTGACTTTTTAAAAAATGTCCTAGACTCCCATTTGGGTCCACCAGCATCTCTTATTTTAGCAGGAGCTAAGTCAGACATAAAACAGAGGTTAGGTTTCTAATACCTACACTGTGAGCCAGGAAAAAAAAATCTTTGCACCCTTTGGATGTCAAGATACCTGTATTTTGAAATTAAGATCTACTTGCATTTGACTGTCTTTTATTGCTCTGGTCTCAGAAATCTTAGACTTGTCAGAGATGTAGATGCTTTCTGAATATAGAAGCATGCTGTTGTTTGCATTAGTATTTGGGAGGTAAAAAGATCTTTCTTATTGTGGATCCTACTATGATTATCTCTGTGGGGGATGGTTTGAAAACTTCAGCTCATATACAGAGCGAGTTCTTGCTTGCATAGAATTTAACATTTTAGCACTCTGGGTGACGCCAACTTCTAGGTCATTCTCAGACGTAATCTCAGAGATACTTTTTGACCTTTGAGGGGCTTTTGGGGTTTGGCTGCTTTCTTAACAGCTGAATTAGCCTGATGAGTTCTGCCATTGATTCTCTTCCATGACTTGTCTCACTGGTTACATTGGTGTACCCTTCCACAGAGAAAGTCCAATATTGTTTTACTGGGGGGAAGAGCCCTATCTGTTTCCCCAGGCTTGAGTGGAAGGCTATGTAAACTGAGGAAAGGAGGGCCAAGCTTGTTTCTTTGAGCTGAGACACGTTTTTTTAATGTTGGTATGAGGCAAAATCAGACTGTTCTTTGTGTATGATTTTAGGCAACATTTGCGTACACACATGAAACTTTTAGGTAGGCTTGTTTTATAAATCTTAGTAAATTTTGAAAATCCCTTTACACTTAAAGAAGGTTGTCATAAGTATTGTCAAAGTGATAAAAATCACACCACTTTAGGCAGTTTGAGTCGCTAGTGACTGCAGTGTTATGCTTGGTGTTTAGAAAAGCTCTCAGCTGTCAGTCATATCAGCAGTACACATAGGGGTAGGAGTGCTGGTTTGGACAGGCTGAAGGTAATTAAAATATCCTCTCTATAAGGGTTCATAGGATGAACTTTAAAATTACCTTGCACTTGGGGGAGTAAGCAGCATTGTATTTCTTCCTCATATTTAAGTGTTATGCTAGCCAGAATGGGTGTCAGAAGTGTTTTGTCTGTCAGCTGCTTGGAAGGTCCTCTGTGTCATACGTGGGGCTTTAGGATGCAGGCCCTGTGGTAGCTGGGGTGAGCCATGAAATATTACATGAATCTTGTAAGTGTAGAGGTCAGGTTATCAGTGCGCATCAGCTGGAAAATAAACACGCAGCCTCCGGCCACCTTTGTCACAAGACTCCTCAGCACCAGGCAGACGCATGGTGGGCTTGTCTTCTGTCAGGCTCAGCAGGAATTCCTTTCTGTTCTTTAAAAGAAGCTATATTTGGCTCTGCAGTTGGACAGGTACATACCATTAGTTAGCAGAGACCTGCAGAAAGCTAAGATGGAGCACAGGCTGTGGTCGGTCGATACATGGGCTTCAGGGACCAAACCAGTGGAATAAATTTCCCTCCTTGGCTGCTCAGATTTACCAACATATTGCACAACTCTCCCACTCATCTCAGCACAGATGTTTGTAGAGTCAAGCTACAAACAGAGACCACCAATCTTTCTTTAAATCATGAGTTTTTGCAGGGATCGTAGAGTAATTTTTTGCAATGGCCTGGGGAGTAACGAGAGTACCTTACCTGATACTGCTTCTGAAATCACTATTTCATTGGACCTCCAGCCTCAGGGCATGATTTGCAATGTAATCAGTACTGCATTTATGTTTACCATTTTGTGCAGGAAGCACCCTTGCTGATACAACCAGCTCGACTTCTTCAAAGATGTATCTTAATGCTGAATTTGGAGTTGGGCCCCTGAAGGTAGAGCAAGAGGAAGGTTTTCTGGATGTCATACTTGACCAATGACAAAGGTTAGCAGAAGTATAGCTCAGAAGCCAATATGATCTTTGTATAATGTCACCTGAAACTTTATGAGATGTTCTCCCTTCACACCGTGGAAGGAGCCAACAGACAGCAGTGCTGTACTCATAAGACCTCAGGCTGAGTGAAGGGTCAGGAAGATGCTGCAGTGTCAGGAAGGGGCTGCCTTGTCAGGGCTACATGGCAGCATAAAATCTGAAGTAGCCCCTCCTATGTAAGGACACAGGAGTTAAATCACTTAGTGTATCTGGCTCAAAGAAGGTTGTCTTTTTTCCCCTTGCTTCCGAAAAACATGAAACCAGACACCACTCAAATGATGATAACCTAATTTTTCTCTTTGATAACATGACTGCTGTAAAGACAGACTTTGTTCTTCTTGCTGAAAACTATCAGTAAAAAGTTTATTTCTCTGTCTCTGCCTTCCCCTTGCATCTCGCCCATAAGGTCTTTACTTTCCAGTTAAAAAAACTAAAGATTATTTCCAGTACAGGCTGAAATCAGTCAGGATCTGGTTTGTTTGATGTAGTAACTTCTGTGTCTCAGGTTTAGTGGTTTTCCTGTCTGCACTCCTTGCTGCCTGGGGAGGTTATGGATAGGAAGTGACAGCAATGTTTCATCCCACTGTGTCCAGACACTTGCACTCCCTTCACTGCCACCCCCCGCATGTCTGTATCATACTTTTTGTCTTTGTGTGCAGCTTTTTGCAGTGTTTCAATACTCAGGTAAGTGGACTATTATTTTTTTCTTTTATAGGCTTATATCCATGGTTCAATAGTATGGAAAAGTGCAAGGCTCACTCTGTCTGTCATTTACTTTCTTAGGATACTTTCTAGAGAGAGACAAGCTCCCTTTTTGCACACTTAGCTTTCTGAATTTGTGACACAAGCATTTAACCTTTCCCTAGATTTGCCAACTTGTGATTCAGGAGGTCACATATGCTTTAAAGTAATTTCCCCAACTCCATTCTCACATCTTGTTACCTGATCCATATATACTGCTCTCTTTTTATGAAATGGATTAACCACTCTGCTGTGTGGCTGTTCCTCTTTGGGAACCTGATGCTGAAAGCCATTTCTTCAACCTGGTCGGTTTTACTCCTTGCTGGTTTACTTCTTTCTTCATATACAACTCTGCCTAATTCACAGGCTTATCCAATGAACATGAATTTAGTCTCCTTCTGGTTAATCATCTTCTAACCTACCAAAGTGTGTTTCATGGGTTTCCATATTTTTATGGATGGTTTTTAGACCAGAAAAACACAGTGTACCTTGGAGTCATCGTCATCAAGCTGGAAAAACAATCAAGACCTGCTCAGCCCATCTCCCCAGGGCAAATGAAGGATGTGTGCATTGCATGTCTAATGTTTTGTCTAGGTCAGTTTTAAATACACATTCAAACTTCAGTTACTTCCCTAAGGAGACTACTTTTCAGGTTTATAATATTTGCTCCTTGGAATTTCAGCTTTACATTACTGGTGTTGATTTCATCCATATACCTTTATATTATTAGCTAACCTCTTTTCTTCCTTTTTTTTTTTTTTTTTTGTCATTTGCACCTTTCAATTATATGCAGCTTGTTTTCATGCCTTTGCCTTCATCTGATAGTCACTGGCATGTAACCAGGCTATTGCAGATGTAGCTCTTAATTTCTTTCCCTAATAGCTCAGTCTTTCTACCACGCTGGCTGCTTATGAGGCTCTTCTCTGAACTGTCTACAATCACTCTGATGAGGAGGTGCCCAGAAACAACTGTCACATTCCAGGTGATTTCACCTCAGAGCAGAGACGGAGAGACTATTGCTGTATCTTGCTGTTATGTGATGTGATTACTTAGCTTTTAATGGTGACGATTTGTCTTGACTTTTCTCTGTGTGTTCAGTCTAGACTGTGGCCATTGTCTGTGGTTCTTTAAAAGATTCTCTTTAGAAGCCTCCAGGCCTGTTCCATTGATCTGAATTGTTCATTTTCCTTTCAGGCTCCTTCAGCCCCTTTCTTTCCTCTTTTTCCTCAAGTGTAGCTGTCACAAAAATCAGTATAATCCTCTCAGGGTTGGTGTGTTTCAAACACTTCAGTTAACAGTTCAGCTCTACCCGCTTTTGGAGCCAATCCTGTGGGCCAGGATTTTTGAGGCTACTTGCTCCAATGTGTAGGAAATACTGGCACTCACCTTTAGCCAGCTAAGTCTAGCCAAGGCTTCTTTGAAAATGTTCAGCTCAGTAATGACTCCGCATGAAACTGGTTTTTCAAGTAACATGCATACTCAGACTGGGCACTTTCCAGTCTTTGGGTGACTTGAGCCCAAATATTTCACCTTTTGATGTTTATCTATACAACTCTATAGAAAGAACCAAACAGAAATGCCATGTTGAGATACTCTGGAATTTCTGAAGGTGTTTGTATTCCAGTACTAATTTTGCTTTGGCACTTACTGTCAAAAGAACAGACGTCAGGTTAAAGTAAACAAATAATCTGAGCAGCTTCTTGAAATGCATGAAATGTAAAAGGCAAGGCTTCATTTCTCTCCAATGCTCTGCACCAGGTAAACCTACTTTGTCCACCTGTCAGTTGCATATTTTGATCCCTGTTATGCTTACAAACTTGGGGGTGGTTTTTTTATTATCATGTTGCTCATTCCTTAAATATTTACTCTTGACATGCATATATGCAGATATGAAAAAAAAGCTTTTGCATTTCCATATGCCCAGAGTGCTTTGGGTTCATGTTTAGCTCTGGAACCCCCTGGGTGGTAGCAGTGCTACTTGTGACCTTTGTGCTCACTGCAATGTCATGACCTCTGTGCTAATTGTAGCTTGGTATTGAAAGGACAGAATTTATGTCCTTGCTAGTGAAGCCTGTTCAGGATAAGATAAGAAAAAGATGCATACCTCTCCACTGTCTGCTAACTTTGATAGTGCAAGATAAGAAAAATACGCAGAATACAGTGGAAGGCACCATAAGCTGTAAACAAGCTGCTATAAATATATTTGTGTTGAAATGCATATTGAGTTCTCTCTGTCCTATAGCTGAACATGGTCGTGCTAGTCCTTTTGGGCTGGTAACACATCCCTGCTTAGAGGTTTTGGTAGATATGTTCCTAATCAGTAAACTGATCTGAGTAGTTCTGTCCCCTGAGTTCTTTCTTAACTCTTACTTGAGACAAAAGTTGCAACAGACATTGATGAACATATTTGATTCTGCCGGTCTGACCCATGGCATCTTGGTATTTTATGTTTGTCATTTCTGTCTAAGTAAAAGAGTTTGGAAAAGTTGGATCGAAGTTTTATCAAATCAGAATAATGGTATTGTTTTTATAATTCTCTTCATTTTAGTGTTCTTATTTTGTATCTCTCTTTCTTTCTTTCTAAAATCTAGTTTATTCTATCAAGGCCTATTCCACCATATCTGCTATTACAATACTCAAGGTTTTTAGAAAGTCAGGCCTATTTTAAACACAAGCAAAACAGGTACATGCCTAAGGTTGTGGATTGGTGGAACAGGGAGTCCAAATGGTTGGTCCCCAAAGTCTTAGAGTGATGTGGTTTCTTGCCTGAACTGCTGTGTCAAGAGTCTGTGAAAATAGACAGCTCTCCAAGCAGTCGTAACTTCTCATCTTGCTTTCCATTGGGCCAGCAGTGTGGTGTTATCTCGCAGGGAACAGGCACATGTACACAACGTTGCAAGGCTGCAGCCAGCCACGGCTCCCTCTTGCCATTTACATGATTATGTTTGCAGGGGAAACTTCTGTGCCCATTTGGCTGGGAAGCTTTATACTTCCTTTGGAAATAAAATAAAAAAAGGACATTATTTGTTCTCTTCCTCTGATTTGAGGAGGTGGTCGAGTTGTGGAATTTCTTTTTCAAATGTTTCCCAAATCTTCACATTCCTTTTTGTCTTTCTTGCCTTTAAATAGTTTCTACATAAAAAACTTAAAGTGTTTGCCCAACACCCATGAATTAAGATGCCTGTGAAGTTGATCTATTATTATCTTGATTGGTCTTACAGAGAAGCTGAAGCACAGAACAATGAAATATCTTTCTCAAGGCCAAGCATAGATTCCCCAGAAGAGGTGCAAGTAGGACCCAGATTTCCTGGTTCCTAATGCTGTTCTTTAAAATAAATAGAATTCCCTTTTGACTTGTGAGGATGTTCTTTGATGGTGGTTCATATTTGTTCATGTTCATATTTGTAGAATTTTTCTTTTCCTTTTTGATCTCACATTCTCTAAACATTATTATTATTATTATTGTTATTATTATTATTGCTGCCAGCTCTAAACAATTTCTATTTTCATTTTGGCAGTCACGCGTTTTCCATCAAATTGGTGGAACCATCACTTACTAAACTTCTTCACAGTATTAAAATTGAGATTGAGTTGAGGCTGCTTTGACTCTTCTTTTTTAACTTTATTTTTTTCTCTTTTAATAAAGGAAAATCAAACTGATATGTTCTACATTTACACCTGTACCTTCTTTTACTTGGTATATTATGATTGATGGCTCTGTTTCTTACTACTCCTTTTCTATTATCACGCATATCCATTTGCAATGAAATACCCATCTATCTTCACCGTTGTATTTTCACACTGCAGTCATAAACCTCATTGCCTCTCAGGCACCAATTGCAAACCCTTTTCTTTTCTGTCCTTTCCTGGAGATTTGTGTGGCAGCTCAGTCCTGCTGCAGACTAAAACCTTTGCCTCTTTTTTCCTTACTCATGCCATGAAGTCATTGCTGTCTCTGATATCACAGTGGGTTGCCCTGGGAAGTCTTGTGATATCTGAAGGAGAGGATTATAGCTAGGTTAACAAAGCAGTGGCAGGACTGGAATGATAAAGGTGTTTATCATACCATAAAGCATCTTGGTAATTAGAAATTTAAGCACAGACGTTTCCTGTTTTTTGAGGGAGAGCTGGAATTTTATCTGCTTTTCTCTCATGCTTCATCAAGGAAGTTCACATTTATAAAGCAAGGGGAATTGAAGCTGCACTTTGTTTTTCTCACTGTAAGAGGGAAGGAAAAAATGTGCAGGCAGGCTAGGTCTATAACATTGATTTGTAACCAACAAAGGAAATGTCTACTTATGAGACACAAATCAATGTAACCAGACTGTGAAAGTGCAAACAGAGATGTGAGAAAATTATTTGATCGTTAGTCTTCCTTTTGAAAAGACAGAGAGCCAAATTCTGCTCTCATTTATGAGGATGTAACTTCCATGAAAACCAGAGGAGACTTGCCAATGTAATTATGAACAAAATTTTATATGGTGTCCTTCTGATGGATGGAGGTGTAAGGCATTAGAGTCAGGAAGGGGGCTAGGCAGGAAAGGAAGGATGGTGTAGCAAAGAGGATATTAACCAGGTTTTGCTTTTAATGAACTGTAGGTACAGAAAACATATCGATGTTCCCTCCCATGCAGAGGTGACCTATATGAACTGTGCACCTCCTTAATTCAGATGAAATCTTAAAACAGTTTTCATTAACCTGAGAATTTGTTGCCACAGGCTGAGATATTTTCTTGGAGACAGACTTGTCTCCTGAGAATTATCTAATCTTGCAGATTCTAGACTACAGGGTTCATTATCTAGGAAAACCCTGTATTAACAATTAAACCACTGTATTTTGAAGGTAGGAAGAAAATTTGGTAGTCTAAGTCCTTTTGGCCCATGGAAAACAATAGATACTGATTTGGAAGTGAAGCCCTTTTTTCTTCCATGGCTAGTCTTTAGAAAGACCGTGTGCTTCTCAGGTGGGGGATTTTGTCTCCCCTGCAGCTGTTTGCACCCCCATATTTACCCTGTAGATTGACAGAATTGGTTGTTTGCATGCAAAATTAGTTTCTGAAGCTGTAGCTTGACTGCATAGCGGATCTCGGTCATAAAACAGTATCAAAACCACTGTAGCTGTGTAGCACAAAATGTTGATCTCGGATAGATTCACACACTGATTTGAATGTTTTCAGAACAAATGGATTATCTTTATGTGGCAGGCTGGATGTCAGATCAGGTATCACCTGTCTGCACCCCTGTGACTTCAGGCTAGATTAGGTATCGTCTGCTCTCCTGCAGCAACACAAACTCTTGCTAATTTAACAGTAATGTGATCGTGTGCCTGTGCCCAAACCAGGTCAGATCTACACTGACGACTGAGCTGAGTCTGTTCATTAGTGGGCAAACTCATCTCGACTTCAGTTCCAAAAACACCCCCAAGTGGAGGCAAACCACCTCCTTTAGCTGCACACCCTGCTTCAGTCAAGGCTTCAGCCCCTCTTCAGCAGTTCCCTGCATTTGCACAGGTACCGGGATCTCCCCATATGTCTCCATCCAATTCCATTAGTGCAGTCACTGGAAAGAGAAAGGCCAACACATACATACATACACAGTTTTTTGGGACTCATTTGGAGAGGTAGATATTTTTATTCTGGTTAAACTGCTCTTAATTCCTGGGGATATTGTTTTATTTATGCCACAATACAAGATTAAATCAGGCCATGGCTTCCCAACAGACAAACGAAGCGAGTATAAACAAATTATATTTTTGAAAGCTTTTGGGATAAGAACAATTTTGAATCTAAAATGCATTAAAGTGACATTAAATAACAGCAAAAAGCTTACATTCATTCCAAGTTAAAATCCTCTTTACAGAAGGAGGCGCAACAAGTTCCATCATTTTACTTTGTAAACTGAAAAATGTCTGCTTTTTGTTTTTTCTGAACTACTCCTGGCCTTTTGAGATGGAGGCAAAACTCTCCCTGGCTCTTGCCCTCAACTCTCACATGTAGTGAATATTTCCTCTTGAGTGCTCTTTGTGTCGTGATATCTTAAAATGAGTGTCTTTCTGTCAGGCATTGCTCTTATATAATACATGTTGTCATCTGGAGTGAGGCACAGTTGTGCATATTTTTTAGCTGGTTTGCTTTGTAATGCGTCATTACAAGTGACCGAAAACATGGTACAGGAAGTTGTTTGTGTGCTTTTTTTTCATTGCTTATGCAACTCCCAAGCAGAAAATGTTCTTGAGAGCAGATGGTACAGAAAAGTCAATTGCAGGTTCCATTTTCCAGATGCATAGATGTTTCATGTCTTCTTGAAGCCAGTTCAGATGGCTTTGGAAACTTGAGTCTAACTTTTGTTTAACCTGTTTCTGAGTCCCCAGTTAAAGTGTTTCCTACAGGAGTTTCAGTTCTAATAAAAACAGCCTGAATGCACAAGATCCATTGTGTTCTTAGATGCTCAGCTGGAATCTGGGACATAGTGTTATAATCAGCAATTAAAATATTACTACTGCTCTTCCAGCAAGAATGCTGCAAGTTCAGCAACTGATGCACGTTCTACGGTTTCCATTCGTTTCTCTCTTTCAACTTTCCAAAGAATACATTGTAGCACAGAGGGGCCAATATCTGAATTTCTCAGTGCTTGACAAAGGGCTGACTAGATAGTGAAGGCAAATTAATTTGACTTCCTACAGAGAAGGTAAGAACTTCTTACCCTAGGGCAGTAACACAGTCAGCTCATGACTGCATGATACTGATAAACTACAGTTTACAGCTCAGTAGGTTTCTTGTTTGATTCGGTTTTTTAACTTGCTTGGGTCTTCGGACTTCTCACAGTAAGCTTATTGCTGCTGAACTGTAGGCTTTTATTTGATAACAAATAAAAGCATTGGTCCAATTTTTTTCCCTGTTGCACCCACAGAAATCTGTGGGAGATCATATGAGTATTGTAGACTAACTTAGTGGGAGGGCATCCATGAAAGTCGGTCTGCAGTTGTTGGCCAGACCAGTCACTTTGTGAGTTCAAACACAGTCTAGATTTAGTTCAGGTCTGACTTTACTGCAAAGTGATTTGTAGATCTGTAGAGCCCCAGATTTGGGGCTCATAAGAAGTAAGACACTTGATCCCATAATAACAATACCAAGTTGTCGGTTGTTGTCCATAGATCCCGAGAAACGAGAAAGTAGGATTTCTTCAAAGATATTGCTTGGCATGCAGTACAGCCTGCCTTGGTCAGAGGTAGGCACAGAACCAGAGTTTGACATCTGATCCACTGAGTTTTGTTGTTTTCAAGTACTCCCAACAAACTTTCAATAAAGATTATCTGAGCTAAGAAAGATAACAGATTCAGAAATAAAAGCTGAAGGAGAACATTTTTTATTATGTCATCACCTACATTTTCAGCTGTTTCTTCACACGTATTATTCACCCAATGTGAAGAGATGAACCTAAACTGAACTCTCAAAGCTGAACAAATTCAGAAGTGAAACTGACTTTGCAAATCCCTGGCTCCAAGACATCTCCTTAAATGAGAAAATACAGAGTTTTGGGATGACTTAAATCTGGCTCTTACGTTGGTAATAGCATATAATTCAAGTTTAGATGCCCAGAAATGGTGATTGATGATAAGAGCGGTCAGAAGGAACTGGTTTCTTTGGAAAACCTTGTGAAATAGTCTAAAACCACTACATTTGCAAACAGGGTCCCAAGGGAAGTGGTCCTGACATCAGTCCCGTCAGAGTTCAGGAAGTGTCTGGATGGTGCTCAGTTAAATGATTTAGTTGTAGGTAGTCACGCAAGGATGACTTCCTACTGAATGAAAGTTCAGAATTTTGTGACATCAGAGTAATCTTCAGAAACTCCTTCCTTCTGTAGACCACTCATGAATTACAAAAAGAATAATATTTTCAATTTATAGAGAAGTTTCATCTGAAGACCTCATTATTGATTTGCAGCATTATCTATTAACCTTGTAGTAATGAGGGAATTGCATATTGCCATTTATTTTTCCAAGGGGGAAACTGAGAGGTGTAAAAATAAAGGTTTGTCAGAACTATGAGACGTATCTTACTAAAGTGTGGGCCTTCCCTAAGAGACAGAAGGAGAGTTAACACTAGAAAGACTTGAGCTTTCAGGACAGGATCCAACCATAGCCTTCATCATTCAATGTTCTCTCAAAACCAAACAGTGCAGTTGGGGTTTTTTTTCACTCCTTCTCGATGCTTGGGCTGAGAAGCAAATTGCACATACCAGACTGGCTTCTCAAGGCAATAAGTGAAAATGGCATTTTAAAATAATAGTTGCCATGTCCTGCAGCTCAGAACTGTCATATTGCATGTGAAAAGCTCACTTCTTCCCAGAAATGAGGTGTAGAAAGTAATATGAATATGTGTGTGTGCATGCATGTGGATGTGTCTGGGTCTGGGACACAGACAGAATCCCTACCTGGAATGGCTTGCTATTATTAGGCATGCAGTTACCACGGGTTAGGTAAGACAATTGGAGCTCTGTTTTTTAACAGAGACATGATTCATGCGACTTGTAGTAACAGTAACCACCTCCAAACCAGACAGAAAGCAGACATAGACAAAAGGCTGAAGAAATCAATGCTGGCTGAGCACAGCCATCCTCTTGATACCTTCTGCTTGCAAACAGACTTCAGGTTATCAGCAGTGGAGGTTGATGCTAATTCCAAAGACTTCTGGAGTTATTGAGCTGGTACATCTGTATTGGTGGTGTTTGCAGGGCATGGTTGAGGCTGCGGGAGCTGTGAGGGGTGACAGCATTGGGCATACTTTGCCATGTTCCCGGCAATGTCTCTGGTGTTCTGCAGGAGGCAGAGGGAGCTGTGAGCAGAACTAGCACTCCTACTCTATTTTCTCAGTTACTCCTGCTGGGAAAGACTGGAACCAAAACAACTTTTGGCTCCTCTGCAGTTAACACTTCTACAGACATTTTTATAGTAATGTGGAGGGAGAGTCGAGACCTGGAGTAGCTTTGAACTTGTGCCAGTGCTCTTCATTAGAGCAAATTGTGAAATCTGATTGAACTAGAATAGCTCTAAGCTCCCCTACAGCTAAGATTCATGATCCATCTCCTATGGTACTTATTGCCGGTCGTGGCAGAAATCAGAATATCTGCAAGCACCCTGATAATTTCGTTCATATGGGCCATTTTCTTATAAGATTTTCTGTCACAAAATAGCAGGAGTAAGGTAGCTGCCAGATTGTCAAAAACTCAATCACCTCCTCACAGAATTTCTTTCCTTATAAGAAAAATGTTGCGTTCAGTCATAGGTGGGGTGCTTATTTACAGTGTCACTCTCCAAAACTAAAAGGTGGGGAAGTTGCTATAAGGTTCCCTCAAGTCACTGCCATTCCCTACCCTGCCTTGTCTTGGAATATTGTGAATCTCCTGTAAAATTTCATTTCAGCACCATCTAAACCATTCTGCATAGTAACTTCTGCTGTCAAGGAAGAAGATGCTGAAGATTTGCAAATGGTCTTTTTAGCACTCAGGAGACAGCCCTCCTACGTTAGCAGAACTTATCCAACAACAGAGCCAACTGCCTTCAGTTTCATTCAAAAAAGTTTTGAAATGACCAAAGAAGAGGCCTCTAAAAGCCACAGAAGAGAGCTGAATACTGAGTTACAATAAATCCCAAGAGTATCATTTGCTAATACTGAAGTAAGAATAACAACAATTATTGCTATGTTACTTTCCTTAATGCATCACGCTGCATATACTGCACAGAAATCACTTCAGCTACTATTAATGTTAGTAATCATTCTCCATCAGCCACACCGCATACAGTTTTAAGAGAACAGTGAAAAATAACTCAGAGTGCCTTAAAAATGGCATTGTAGTCATATCCTGACTCTGTGTTTTCCTGGCACAGGGTGTTTAAAACCCAGATCTGAATAATGCAGCTGGCACTGACATCTCTACATTTAAGGCACACTTAAGAAAAATCCTGGTTTGATGCAGATGATACATAACTTTAAAAAGCAAATAATTATCACAAATATACATCACACCTCAGGACACACTGCTGTCAGTGACTTGACATTTCAAATGATGAGTTTCACAAATGCGCATAACCATCAGATTTGATTGAACAATGTTTTAGAATAATTCATATGCTCATCTAGAACTTTTTTCATTGTGTTTTGGCACTGAAGCATGAAACAGGAAATCTACAGTGGTTTTCTTTTTGCTTGTGAGGAAGCAAGCGCTTTGATCAGTTCTACATACTCCAAGGCTGTAGTCAGTTATTCCTCAATGGGTAATGAAACTAAAGCCCAGAGTGACTCGGTTTCTCTGTGGATCCCGTGTGATATTTTATATATAGTTTTTGACATAAATCAAATAAGCTTTCATTTGTACAGTTTGAGGCCAGAGGCAGCAAACACACAGGAAAAATGGTATGGGAAGACACGTTTGTGATGCTTTTTACCTAGTCTTTTCACTGTGTTGGTTACCGACTCTTTAATGAATGACTGGCAAGGGAAATCTTCAGAGACAGAGACACTCATCCAAAACAACAAAAAAAATTAAAAATAATTTTCATTTTTTCATAATTGACAGTAACACGGTTGTTTAGCTCAGCATTTGGGCAGCTGTGGTAAAAATGTTAAAACTTAAGGAAAAGATTCCTTGTCTCAGACTTTGCCCCTCAGAATCCATATAAATGTGATTTTTAATATAAATCTTCCTCTAGTAAATGCAGATAAAAATCACGGAAGCATTTTCATCTCCTTATAAAACAAGTCATATAATGAAAGCTCAGGGAGAGGGAGGAATTCTATCAAGAAGATACTAAGGACTTGTTGGGGGGAAGGAGGGTGTTCAATTTTTCTGTTTATCTGTTTGATAACCTCACTCTTGGTGCTTGAGAAAACCAGATGTATCAGTGAGACTTTTATTTCTTAGTTTACCTTGAAACGGATAGTTCTGTGACAAATAGATCAAATCTGTTGAAATTTATAGCTGAAATTTATTCCACTGTCCTATGTGGAATTCTACCTTTAATTAATGTAAACAGTATCTCATAGTTTCTGCAAGCAACAAGCCATGAAAAAACAGTATTTAATTACTTTTATCACTTACCATTTTGTATCATGTTCCATACTCATGAAAGGGTACTGCCGACTTGTGATTGAGATCGTCTTTCAGCGTAAGAACCACAAGCTTGATGGCCAGACATTGATGCCTCATGTGCTGTAGCACTGTGACCAGGAGGGAGCGGGTATGGCAGAACCAATGTCAATAGTGTAAATCTTGATTAAATTGTTATGTGCTGAGATTATACAGTCCCTGCACCTTGATGAAAATACACTGTCAGTTTGAAAACCTGGTTACTGAAACAGGGAGATCTATTCTTTGAGGATGTTCAGTACTTTCTGCAATTCACCAGCATCTATGGGACTAAAGGTTTCAGGGTTAATGCCAAAGTATTTGCAAGGACAGCATTTAAGGCAACATGTAGGGGAGAAGGAAGAAACTCAGCTCATTTTCTTCGTATGCTTTCATTGTTTTTGTTCTTCCTGAAAAATAATGTCCTTTCAGATTTCGTTTGACATCCCCATGATGTTGAACAGATTCGGAGAAATCACCAATATTTTGACAGGGTTCCTTGGCAATGAAATGTTCATGAAGCTCATCTGTCATGAGCTAATCTGGCTCATCTAGCCAAAGCAGTAGCTTAGGCGGATATATTACTGTAACAATTTAATTTCTACACATTTTCTTCGTCTCTGGTGATTGCAGTGATGGCAACTCATATTTCAGTTTCAGAAACATAGATATTAATTGCAGCACAACTATACCTTTAGTTTTGTGAGAATCTTGCTTAAGGTAGCAAGTCAGTATCATGTTGTCCAAGTGCCACCATCTTTTTAACAAGACGATACTTTGATTGCACTGGCCATCTTTAGTGTTCATGGGTTCAAAACCTTAACCTCTTACTTGTTCCCCTCCCACAAACCTTTTGAGTTTCAGGCCATAATGCTGATGCCTTGTAACCTACAGCATCAGCACATAAATGCCTGAGGCTGTTTATGCCCTCACACTGCTTCTATTAATACTAAGTATCTGTAGAAAAGTAGCACTCAAGATTCAACAGCGCTCGCAGTATACAAGCACTACCCACAAATCAGTCTGTTGCTGGGAAAGGTTATGTAGGTGCAGTTCCACTGAGCACAGATTATTTACTGCACATTTGACACCAACATCAATAAAATTAGGACTTTATCTGTTTGCCTCAGTCGCACCCCACTTTAATTAACTGCTTTGAGAATTATGTGGCTTCACTCATCATTCAGGTACAACTGTGAAGGCTCCATAGTAGGAATATACAGAATTCTGTGTTTTATATCCAGCAGTGTTTCACCAGAAAAAGATAATTTTAAAATAACGATCATGTATATAACTCCATATACATACAGATATATATGGTTGCTTATATGTATATATCTGTGTATGTGTACAATACTGTTTCTTGTGTTACCACTTGTGAAAAGTGGTCTGACCCACTGCCATGGTTTAGTCTGGCATCACAGATTTTTGTATTCATTTAAACCATTAGCTGAATGTTACATTAGGGCTTTTGGTGACCTACTCCTGCTCTGATTAGGCTTACCAACTATTGACATTTAGTTCCCTCTTCCAAGTAGCAGTTATCTTCATTTCAAATCAGGTGTGCAAAGTCCAAACAGTTGCTTAACATTGCCAAGCATGGCTTTATCCTGTTCCGCCCGCCCCGAGGAGCAGCCAAGAGAGCAGCACACGTTCTGCTTGGGCACCTGCCACACCTGCAGGTGTGGAGTTTATACACCCAACACACTGAGCATGATGAGATCTTCATTAGTGGGAAATAGGCAGCACTCAGAGTTAGACCTGAAATGAGACAAAATGTTCTGGGCTGAGGCCTTGTACCACTGCCCCAGGTAGGAGGAGACATTTGGCATGGGAAGTGGAAAGGAAAGTCAGAAGGACAAGAGTTATCCTTTTTGACCTGAACTCTTAGGCATGGTTAGCTGTTGCATTGAGACTACTGCTTCCAAATAGAAAGAAATATCAGAAAAATCAACAGACAAAAGTGAGACCTCTAAAATGCTTATTCCGAGTGCCAAAATCAAACTTAAGAATTGCAGCTTAAGAGCAGTGAAATTTTATAGTATCAGATAAAAGGCACTGAAAGAAGGGAAAAAGAAACAGATGCAGGCAAGTAATAGAGGGCCTGTGAGACAAAAAGGGGGAACATAATGTAGACTTTCCTGTAGACTACGTTGCAATTCTGGATTTCAGTAAGTACCTCTGGGACTTCAGGGAGAGATTTTTTTCTCTAGTGCTATTGCAAACATGTCCTTGTGGGAAATTGGCCTTTACCAGGCTAGAGCAGTCCAGCCTCTTTAAACAGTCTTTCTATAAATGTCTAATCCATTAACAAATTAATTTCTGATTTTTAGCCCATACTGATAGTGGACATAGAGATGTCCCAGTAGAATACAGAAATTAGCAGTTTCCTCTCCTAAATGAAGCATTGACTACTGTGAAAAAATATGCTTATGGCCTTCTAACATGTCCTATATTGCCAAACTTTTGTGGGTTTTATGGCACAAGTCCTCGCTTCTGTTGGAACTGTGGTTTTTATATCTCAGTCCATCTTGATCTCCGTTTAAGACATTGGGGTTGGATACATACAATGGGGTTCATACAATGTAAATGCCATAGTCAGGCCTAGTCAAAAGATATATTTTCTACTTACAGAGAAACAGTAAAATATATCTGGAACAACCCACTTCATGCAGAAAGCTGATTCTTGAATCATATTTGTTGATGGCTGACACTGCTGTTCTCATTTTCTTGTTGTGGCTTTAAGAATTTAATCCAAAATGCTACTCCCAGAGAGAAAAAGTGACCAAAATAGAATTGAGTTTAGCCTAGACAGCCCAGTCGGAAAGTATATCATGACTGTGAAAGCATCAATTAAAACTGACCCCACCTGACTCAAGAGACCTGTACAATAATGTGGATTAAGATCAGACATGCTAACTTCTGAGGCACTAGTGAGTTACTTTCCATTGCCTCATGATAGACAGCACTGTTCCAGCATAGCAAATAAGAATAATCAGAAATAAGTTCACAAGAAGCTCATCTTTTAATTTTTTCATTACTAGGGATTAGACAAAATGCAGAAGGAAGCATTCTGAAGATACAAGAGAAAAGACTATTGCAGGAATAAAATAAATAGCAATTAACTAAAAAATTGAGTCTGCTTGATCAGGAATCACTAAAAAAAAGTAACAGAAGATTGTGGTATCAGCTCTCAAGCAAAGAGAAGGAGCTATTTTGCTGATTGTCCCTTGCTGGTCAGATACGGGAGTGCCCCTAGCAAGCGGGGAATACTGAATGTGTTTGATGGTGTCTCTGAGCAGACAGAAGTATGTCCAGGGGGAGGGAAAGAAATACCCTGCAGGGAACTAATGAAAAAAAAGCCAATTTCAGGACCAAGAAACAGCAGTAAGTTGATGTTTATAATATTTAAGTCATCTGTAAAGGAAATATGATGGTGTGTTGTGTAAAGAGCAGAGTCAGGCCAGTGCTCGCTTCTCTGTGTTTTAGGTAATACAATATGACAGACCACATCAGGTCAATGGTGCTGATTAATGAACAACTCTGGAAAGGTAGCTAACAAGAGATGAAAGGGTCAGGACACAAATTTTAGGAGGGAGAAGGAGGATCAGTGCCTCAGAATATAGAGTTATGGTCCAGAAGTCTATTAATCATCAGTATTATTATGTAAAGCACCACATTTTCTC
The DNA here is from genome assembly GCF_965178545.1 of Coloeus monedula. Classification (NCBI taxonomy): domain Eukaryota; kingdom Metazoa; phylum Chordata; class Aves; order Passeriformes; family Corvidae; genus Coloeus; species Coloeus monedula. Next base: position 25,461,926 of record NC_138783.1, read on the forward strand.
CTGACTTTATGCTCACTGCAACTGCACTGAAGTCAGTATAAAACTGACCTAAAGTGTACATCTTAAATCACAATCTGTAGTACATCAGTACTCTCATAAAATGAACCTTCCTTAATAAAAACACTGATACGATTAATGTTCCTCACACCCTCTAAATTACCAGATAAAACTTGGAAAGAGCAAGGTGCAATAAAAGTGAGCATATATAAAATGCCCAAGTTACTATCATCAGTGGGAATATTTAAGTAATAAAAGTCTGCATTTCTGGAATGCATTCATGCAGAAAATTTATCCTCCAAAATCTTAATTAAGCACACAGTACCTCATGGAAAAGTAATATAATGCTTTCCGTTTCTGGATAGAGAAGCCCAGGTAGACAGGGGAGAAGTTACTTAACCCAATGTCACTCATCCCATTCCTCTGTTGTCCTGCTTGTCTCTCTTTTTGCCCAGTCTTCTTATGGTCAAAGATCCTTTTCCTCTAATTTTTCCAAAGAAAGATTAAGTCTTCTACAAAAATTTGGGGTATTTCATTCTCTGTTGCACTCCCAATGTCTTCAGAAGTACCATTGGCTTTGTTGATTTCAAGTACTTAAAAAGTACCTAACAACTGCTGAGGATCTCAGTGCTTTATGTTCATCACACTGGAGGAAAGAGATATATCTTCCCAGGCCATAGCAAAAAATATGGAGAAAAATGAAGATATTTTAAGTGTTGCCTTTCACAGAGATTTTTGTGCCCAGATTTTATAGAAGACTTCCAACAGCCCATCTCTAACAACTTGTCTGCCTGACCCTTGATGTGAAGCCAGATTGAGTGCTAGGCAGTGCTACAAGAGAGAGCCACTTGGATTGGGATCCCAGAGATTGGAAGAGCAATAATGACACAAAAAGAGAGGTGACAAAATATGCAGGATTAATACATGCAGTTCTTAGGCTTCTCTTGTGTGAAATTAGGAGTGAAGTGAGCAGGAGTTCTGCCGAAGTAAAGACTAAAGACCCGATCCTGTGATTTTTCTGCTTCTAGTACAAGTTAAAAATGCACGTTATCTGAAGTACTAGGCAGTCTTTAAGGCATGTGGGATTTATGCCTTAAAAAGATGAGCAATAGCCAGATAAAAGACAGACTCGTGTGCAAAGTGGGTATAAGAAGTAAGGTCAGCGTTAGCAGAACAGGTGGGGCATACATGGAGGTGGGAAGGAGAGCTTGAAAGTCAGCCATGCTGAGTGTTAGCAAGGACTTAAATCTACAGAATCCTTGGGCGTTGCTGCACCTTTGAAACTCAATCCTAGGTTCCGGTCAAAGGTGTCGCTGTTTTATGTAATTCTTTCGAGCTAACCTGATGCATGTGGTTCCTCTCCCAAGCCCTGGTGAAACTCAGAGGTTCAGACTAAGTTGTAGATTTTGTGTGTGTGTGTTTGAAGTTACTTAATTTGCGGTTCAAAGCAGACTCAAAGAGGGAGAACCTGAAAAAACTGGAATCAGAGAAAATGTTTGCTTGAGCCCCTGTAAAATGTAGCTGCCAGGTTTCATATAGCCTGTTGAAAATCAGAATTGAGTATATATCCCAGTCACTAAGGAACATCGTCATTATAAAATGTGTGAATTGAACATAAAACTGAATGTATATTTTGTGAAGTGCTTTATTACAGTGTCATCGAAAATCCTTCATTGTGTCCATTGGTGCTCATTGCAGTGTTCCTGCTGCACAAACAGTGGGTTTTTTTGTTTTGCATTTTCAGACATAAATTCCAACTTGCACAGTGATATTAGCTACCTGTGAAATAACAATTACATCTCTTATCATTTTGCATTCATCTTCTTGATTTCTTTGATAAAACAAATACTTGCTTTTCTGGTCTGCTCAGAGTAGGCAAAATCATTTTTTCATGGAAGTGGCACCAGTAGCTTCACTGTGGATGGCACTGAATATGTTCCTGTCCCAAGAGTTCTTTGCATAGGTGAAGTGAGCAGGATTTAATTCTGTCCCTGGATGTCAACTTCAGACAAACTCCCTACACCCACAGTGAGCCACCCAAGGATTATAAAAAGCTAGCAAAGGAGGAGTTCTCTTAGTCTAGAGAGGGATTCAAGTCCCCCAAAAATATAAATACTCCCAAAAACTTAGATCTGGATGGTGAAATCGCCATCTAATAAATACTGGAGTTGAGGTTTTTCTGTGGATACCATCTTAGTCCATTGATTCCAACTGTCTCTTTAGCTCAGAAGATTTCAGAGATAAAACTGCTGCTGAGCTGAACCTTTCCTGCAAGGCAGACAATAAGTTACTTCCCCGGTGTTGCTGCAGTAGACCAGGTGGCTGATGGGAGAAAAGTGGGGTTTCTGCTTTGATATGAGCCGTGCTTTTTGTGATGTAAAGACAGCAAAAGACATGAAGGAGGATTTTTTTCCTTCCTTTTCCTGCCTTTCAGTCCTGAGGAAGTGTTTGTTGCTCCTCAGAACAGGACTGGCCTTGTTCTGATGAGATGCACTTGAGTGCCAAGTTTGTGCTAGCTCTCCATCAGTGCTCCGTGCTCGTGCCATTGGACTGAGCAACTTCTCAGAAGGAATCCTACTGATAGCACTTTTGGTAGCTAATCCTCCCTCTCCTCCTTACTTCACCAGATCAGGTTGCATGGGCAGACTGGGATAACTGGGGACTGACTCTGTGGTCGTTTGCAGCCAGGGCTGGAGGGACTGACGTGGGAAGAATTCGGCACTACCAGGCTGCAGCCAGCTGTGCTCACAGCACAGAATGCCAGTTAGAGTTGTAGCAAGTTTTCTTGCTCTCAGTAAATAATTATTATTTCCCCCTGACCTTTCCTTTTGATTCTTCCTGGTACAGACACAGCCTCTCTCTGTTCCCTGCCCCAATGAACGTCTGCACTAGGTCCAAGGCTTGGAGTAATTTACCTGAAGAGTGATACCGTTTGGAAACCACTGTAAGTATATTTTATCTCTTATAAAAGACTTCTTGTTCAGCAAAAAAGAGACATCTTAAAAAAACAAAAACAAACTGCAGCACCTGTGAGCCTTACTGATGAGGGTAAACTAAGTTTTGCTTTTGAAATTTGCAAGGAAATATGTGGGCAAAAAGTATGTCAATAAAAAAACTGTTAAATATTTAAGTCATAGCCTCACAGCGTAGTTCAGCAATGGCTGGTTTGATCTGCTTGTATCTTTTAGTTTGGCAGGTTCTCCCTACTTATTGCTCTAGTTCGTGCTGTTCTAGTTGGTTGATCCATGTTTGTCTCTGCAGTGTTTATCTTCTTTTTTATTCTTACTACTTTTTAATGAGACACCTTTCCTGTCATTGGTGTTTCAGGCAATACAGATGGAATCTACTGCAACTTCTTAAAGGTTTACACTGTTCTTTCCAGACCTTGAGTAATTTGTGACTCAAGGCCTTTATGATTTGGTAGATTTGGCTGGGTTGCATAGGTAAAGTTGCCTGAGAGAATTTCGACTTTGCATTGTGGTTTTATTATGCTCTGAAATGACCATTTGTCTGATATTTGTAATTTTCCCCCTGTAGATATAATAGTTCTGAATTCTTTTGATCAATTCTCAGTAATTGCCAGTATTGTCACAGTGTTAGTGTAGCTGAGATGCTCTGATGTTACAAGCCAGGCAAGCTCTGTAGTCAGGACCCAACTCCCATGAGACTTATGGTTTAGATGGAATAAATGGACAAATTTTGAGACATATAAACCCTACTTCAGGCCTGAAAAGGACCCAGCAAATTTCAATCTTACTTTAACTTAATCTCTGAGTTTAATTTAATTATGTTAATCAGTCTCCTGTAAGGGATTTTGGAGTTTATTTTACTTTTCTGTGTTGATTAAATTTTCCAGGCTTTTATTGCACTAGAACATTGGGTCTCTCTTGTCAGCTCTCCGTGCCTCCCATTCTTGCTTTGCAGTGCTCCGCTGGGATTTCTCTTTCATATTACATTTTATGGCGATGTTTTCAGGAGTTTGTGTTTTCCATTGTATGACACAAACTTGCAATCAGAGATTTTAAACAAACTGCCAGTCATGTAGCTGCAACAGCATGAAGATCAATGTGGCTGCAAAATCATCAGAGAAGCTGTGTGAATATTCAGGCAGTCAGCCTGTGCAGGACTTTTAACTACTGAAGCAACACTTCTGGCAGGAAAACTGTGATGGCTCAGGTGGTTTATAGGGAGCTTGTTTTGGGAAGCTTCACCCTCAGCTCTGTCATTCAGTGTGCCCTGAATTTTGAGGTGAGGTCTCTGGGCAGATTTCAGTGGTGTTTTGTTGTTCTTTCAGGCCTATTTTTTTATATTCAGTGATTGTACTCATCTCTCCCTCTCTTTACTTTGTCAGTTTCTAAATATGTATTGTCAATGTCATGTCTGGAAGAGACACAACACTGGCAGTGATAAGCACTGATATCAGGAGCTGTGTTAGTCGCACACAGGCAGAGGAAGAATGTGAAGCAGAACACTCAGGAAAAATATTGCTTAAAATCAGACGTGAACTATTTTCACACTCTTATTTTTAGGATCTGAAAAGCCGGAGGTTTTTTTTTTTTCAATTATATACAGCCTCTGTGAATTACTAAGGTTACAAACGAACTGTGCACCAGTGAGTTAAGTGGAGTGCTTGGACACTACAGGCATCTCTGACCTGAGGGCACTTACTATAAGGTGATGCCATATCTGTGGAGAGGTGAAATAATGCCTGGAACATGGGTGGGCAGACGCAGCCAGCAGTAGCACTTAAACAACATCAGCAACCCTGTGGCATGGTCCCTCTGTGCTGTTTAATATGCGACGAACAAAGGTCTGGTTGGTGACCCAGCCCTCCCTGTATTCAGAGGCTGAAAACTGCCTCATTATTGTTCATTATGTATTATTATTCTCATGCAGCCACATTATCATAGCTTCCCCTGAGAGCCAAGATGCTACTGTGGGCTCTGCACAGCTACACTGGTTCCTATACCTGAGCTAATTTGTTCATTGCTAACCTGACGTCTCTGCAGGACAGAGAGCTATTCCCCTTGTAAGGGAAGGTTCAAGCATTAGTTATAGCTGCTGTGTGAGAAGTACAACATACACTGTCTATTTTTGACAGGGACCTCGTTTGCTGGCCCTGCTGTGAGAACGTGTTAACTCATCCAGGGGAAATTGATTCCAAACTCAAGTAATGGTTGCAAGGGAGATACATGCAAAGAAATCAACTGTGGAGAGCAAGTGGAGAATTGAGGGAGAGAAAGTTGTATGCAAGAGTGGCAGCAAGAAAGAGGAAGTGTGGCAGGGGTTTTAAAGGCATTCCAAAGCTCAGCAGTAGTAATTAGTTTCTAGATAGCTTTGAGGTTAGGACATCCAAAATACTACCCATTCTGCCTTCAAATTAAACAGAAATGAGCCAATTCTAGTTTACAGCCAGTGCCCAGATCATTGCAGTCGCTGCATCATTGTGAGTTGCCCACCATTTGAGATCTTGTTGTAGGATAGTGCAGTGCTAAGGTATGTGGAAAGGAGCGAATGTCTCAGTGCAATGAGGATGCTGACAGAAAACAGAAATAAAATGATGGCAGTGATTGTAGATTTTGCTTTACACATGAGCTGGTAAGCACTGATACACACAGTTCAGTTCAGGGATGACAGTGGAGGCAGTTAGCCTACTATTAGTTGCGGGAGACCATACAATGGAGAAAGAAGGTAATATATTTTAAGTGGTGGAAATTAACATAATGAAAAATAACACAATAAATATAAGGGAATGCTGAAAGTGAATACCAGCAAAAGGAAAGTACATGGACATAGGATAGAAAATTTAAAGTGTTAGAGTAGGTAGGATGTATAGAAATAAACTGGATAAATCTCTTGTAAATCAGGAGCAAATACAAATTCTGCAGGGACCCTCTAGACTTTGAAAGGTCAGTATCTTTTCTGTTCCCAACTCCTGGGATTCTGTGCATCAAGTCCATGTACAGAAGTGCCATCTCTTTGCTGTAATCCCCTTCTGCTGTTCTTCACAAGGAGCAAGGATGATGATGGCCCTCTGGTAATGTTAAGAATAAGTTCAGTATGGGAAAGGACTCGTAATGCACCACGGGTGTGTGTGGAGAAGGAGATAACTGGAGATAACTGAAGCCCCTTCCTTCAAGAGCACATTCCCAAGTCTTTTGCATTCCCAACATGGCAACTATTGCCCTTACTAACAAGTAAATAGCAAACAGCTCTTTTCCAAGATTAGTATGTAGAGAAAAGCGTAGTCATAAGAACTAAAGTAGCAAGGTAGACTGACCCTTGCTACTGAAATAATCACATAGGATTGCCAATCAATGAAATCCAGAGATGGGACATAAATAGGTGTCATTTGGGAAGGTTCCACAAACAATATTTATTACTTGTTTCATTCTTGCTCCTACCCTTGTTCTTTCAGGGTTTCTGACACACCTATAACAATTCAGTTTTCCAAAGTTAGTGTGCCATTTTTACCTTCTGGAACATGGCGATATATTAGAGAGCTTGCTGATGGAAGTGTTCATAGAAGTAGTGTGCAATCAGAAAAAAAAATTAGGTTGGAAGGGTCCTCTGGAGGTCTCTAGTCCAATTCCCTGCTCAGAGCAGAGCTGACTTCCAAGCTGGATTAGGTTACTCAGGCAGGGCCTTGTTCAATTAAGTTTGGAAAATCTCCAAGGATGGATGGAGATGCCACAACCTGATTGAGTACTTAACAACTCTCCCTGTGAAGACTATAGCAATAAGATAGCAATAGAAGTCGACTGTGTAAGAGAATGTAAGAATATTTAATTGGAATATATAGGTGAAGATCATGGCAATAGGAGCTTTCTGTATGGGTGATAAGGTAGAACAAAAGAATGGCAATATACTTACAGCAACAGCAGGATTGCTCTGGCTTTGCCTTTGCTGGCAACAGTAATTGGACATTGCAGACTGGAGAACTTTGTTTGGGTTTCTTCATAGGTAGTTTTGATCACAGTGTCTCCAGGATTTTTCTTTCCTGAAAAGCTTTCTTTAGATCCTTAGCTGACTTTGCTGATTCCCTTAGCCTTCCTCCTGTGGAAGCCTGCATTCCTTTCATGTGGTAGTGACATGCAGAGCATGTCTGAACAGTGAGAGAAATGAACTGCTGTGGAGAGGTGTCATCTCCAGTGCCAGTCAGCACCACTGCTATATTCTTACCATCCCAGTGAGCAAAAGTCACCAAGCTGCAGGACTGCAACATGGAAAGATGATGACACAAGAGCATCGCTGTGTTCAGTGTCAGCCTTAGAACTAGGCAAAGCAGAAAATATATGGGTTTGGATAGGAAGACGCAGGGGATGCTTTGCACAGCCTCCTTGGTGTCACTACCTGTTGCTCTAGTATTTTTTAACCTGTCCCTCTAATGAGTTTCGAAGGCCTGGGAGGCACAGGCAGGATCAGCCACAGAATGAAACATCAGTCAGTGCTTGGTTTAACAACAGAACTATGGCTGTGCTAGTGACTGACAAGTCTTGTTTACTCAGACTGAGCCCCCACTCTGCAAATCATAGTCTCCTGCCCAGGGTAGGCAGCTTTGTGTGTGGATAGACCTGGGGTCAGAGGCTGTATTCCAAGCATGTAACTTGGGCTAACTCTGAGCTGAAAACAGACCTTAAAGACAGCAGTTCAGCTCCCAGGTACAAGCTACTTCATTGCCCTCTGCATCCAGAGTCCAAGCCTACACGCAGCCTTTGCTTCGTGGCCAAAAAAGTGTGCGATTTGTAAGCTGCTTGGGTAGCAATGCTGTAAAAATTCACTGGTTTATGCACGGATTTCCTGCAGTCCCCAGCATGCTGGCTGCACATGGGAATGTCCTGGGATCTGGAAATGAAGTGTGTGAAGGTGTGCCAGAGTTTGTTTGGACTATGCCAAAAATCCATGTGGACTGTTACAAACAAAACATATGCAGTCCATGTACTTTAAAATCTATGTGCTCACATACAAGCTTTGTGTCTCAGGCATTCTCATCTGTGTAGCAAGAGATGGATTCTGATGACAGAACAGGGAACAAAAGGAAAGATGCCCAAGCTTGGAGTGACAAGATGCTCTGTTTACTCTTCATGAAAAAACACACTTTTAAATGGCTTCATTTTCCTTCCATTTACAATGGAATAGATGGGTTCAGCCCTTTGCTGTACCGCTACAACTTTAACTAAGGTCCATTTAGTCATGTGCTATTGGTTTCGATCAGATTAGACTTCAGCCAGTGCATTTTGACCACATTGATTATAGACGTGTAGTTTACAGCAGCAATACCATCTGCCCGTCCTGTGGCGTGGAGATTTGTAGTCCCGGTAATCCAAAACGCACCAGGGCTGCCAGAAGCTGCGGGGTTATCAGTGTGACCCCGTGGTTCACCTGCAGAGCTCAGTTCCCCGGCCGGCTGCCACCGGGCGCCTCTTGCTGCCCCTTGGCTGGTCCAGAGCATGCCTTCCGCGCCCACCACCTCCTGGGAGGGGCTTTTCTGGAGGAGGGGTGGGGTAAGGATTTGTTTTCTTTCTTTCTGGCCCGTTTAACTTCTGGTTTTATTCTAATTGCAGTTTTTCTTCCCCGCTCTGCTCCTCGCCCCGGGCCGGGCCGCTGCTGCCCCCCGCCGGCGGCCGCAGGCAATGGCGGCAGGTCGGGCCCTGCCCCCGGCCGGGCGTGCCGCCCTTATATAAGGCCTTTATGTAAGCGGCTGGCCCGCTCTGCCCCTCCTCGCCCCCCGCGGGAACGGCGCTTTCCGTGCTGCACCATCGGGTTAAGGATGGAGAGGCCGGCGCAGCCCTCAAACCCCGTCCCGGGTGGGACGCAGGAGGGCAGAGGCGCGCGGGGACAAGGGGCTCCCGCCCTGGCCCCTCGTGAGGAGAGTCCCGCCCTGTGGAAAGGGATCCGCCGGCAGGCGGAAGGCAGGACCTGCTCCCCGGGTGCCCGGCGCTGCTCGCGCCTCGGCAGGAGATAACGCGTTCCACTGGGATGGCTCCAGCCTGCCCGGCTCCCGCTGCTCTCCCGCAAGAGTGACCAGGGTTCTCCCCCCGGCGTGCGGCGGGAGCAGCCGGATGTTTGCCGGGGTGCCCCAGCCGCATCCCGGGCCAGGGCAGCAGTGTCCCCGGCCGGAGGCTGCATCCCGAGCCTCGGGGAGCACAGAGGCAGCACCTGCAGCTGAGTAACGGAGGGGGAGCAGTGAGACAGGTGCTCGCCGCCCTGTTCAGAGTGCTCACTGTGTGTTTCAAAACCTGACACTTCGCCCGGTGCCTCGTCTTCCACGTCCGTGAAACTAAGGGGGTGACTAAGTACCTGCTTGGTGTACCACTGAGCCTTAATTCCTTGGAGGTCCTGGATGGAGGGGGGTGTTTAGAGTTCGTGTGCACAGCACCCACAGACAGTTGTTTGAGGTTCTGAGTCTTAATGCTTTACTTAGATGACCTCTGCATCTCAAAATTGCCTCAGTGCTTTTCCCTACAAAACAAGTCTCTGCACTGATTCGTTTTGAACTGGAAACTTGCATATTTGTTTGCTTTTCAGACAATTCTATTATATTTCTGTATAACTCTCTCTATTCAGAATGCTACAGCCTTGCTTAATATTTGTCAAACGGCGCTCTGACTGTCTAAACTACTGGGACGAGTTTCATTTTATATGTCATCAGTAGGGGCAGAATAAGGAGCTTCGTGCTTGGCCTATTTGCTGTAACACAGTCTCAGGGCCATTGCATCAGAGTCAAAACAAGGAGCAGCTTGTTTCCAAACAAGAAGTATGGAGGAAAGTCTTCTCTGCCTCCTTCCCTGTAAGGGAAAAGAGAGGCGAGAGGGGGGTGGTGGTGGGGGAAGAAAGTTATCTTTAACAGATTCTAAAAATGCCTTTTCCCAAATATGCAGTCAGTCCCTTCAAAGGTCTCTTTGTTTATTTTCAGGAAGAAACCCAAGACAGCTGAAAACCAGAAGGCGTCTGAGGAGAATGAGATTACTCAGACGGGTGCATGCAGCGCCAAGCCGGGCCTTCCCTGCCTGAACCTTGAAGCTGTTCCTTCTCTGAGCCCGGCCCTCATCCACTCTCCACATTCACCAACAAACCTGCACGCACACACAGGGTCATCTGATTGTGAGTACACCAACATGCTGCTGGGCCTTGCTGGGGTTCTTGAAAACACTTCCCTTACTGTGGACCAGGTTTTCCAGTTGGATGCTCTTTCCATAATGTCATAAGCAGTACGTCCTCAGGGCTTACCTTTTCCCTTCTTTGGGAATTACCGCTGAAGCAGAACATTTTTGTGTTAAGGTTGTGATAATGTAATCAGCCAGAGAAAGCTGAGAGCGTGCTGTTAGGTCAGGTTGCTGCTTATTACAAATTAAAAAGGGAAGACCCCTCAAGCATGTCCCTGTCCAACTAGAACTGTTGCTCCTCTCCATGTAGTCACATGCTTCTTATTACCCAACCACATCTCCTGACTGGGGGAGTTTCAGCCTGTGCTGAAAACAAATGCCTGGCTCTGAAGCCCAAGATTGTCAAGTATTGCCACGAAGACAGGAGAGTGTGTTGTGGAGAGGATCACTCTGTGAGAGTCTGGAAAATCTTTGTGGACCTGTGTGGTTGTACCAGCTTGAAGGCCCTTGTTGTGAAGGCATTCACTTTCAGATTACTCAGCATGGGTTAACTGGCCTTTAGAAAATGTTCTTCCCCATTTTGCCAAAAAATACAAAAATAAGGGAGGAAATTATTAAAACTGGATTTTGGAAAGTCATCTTACCTCACCAGCCCTTCAAAACATTGTCGTTTCACAGAGGTCCCTGCCCAAAAGTCCCTTGGGCAAGAATGTGCAGGGTAATGTGAATCTCATCTCTCACTAGTTTTAGAATATATAGTTTACCTCTTCTGTGGTGGTTTAGGATCTTGTAAAACTTACAAGACTGGGAAAAAGGAGGAAGATGATGACACTAGGTTTCAACAGCTCAGAAGCCAACCAGACTTTGCAAAAGCCTAAAAAAAAAAAAATCAGGGCATGACAATAAAAAATCAGATTAAAAAGTATGTGTATCCTTTTCTTTTTTTAATTTAAAAATCCTGCCTCAGGGCCAAGCTTGGAAGCAGTCGGGTTATAGGGATCATCACTATCAAAATCACTTTAGCTGCAATTCATTCCTGTTGGCTTCTGACTTTATTCATTATGAGCTTCTGCCAGAGATCTTGATTTTAATAGAGCTGGTAAACATTGGGGAGACTTTCCTAAATCTCACCTGGTGATTTGGGGAGAAGAAAGAGATGTGAAACAGTTGAACAGCAGGCAGCATGCAATTTAGTATATACAAGAATTCTCTTCAAATTGGACATGTCAGGCTCTTTGTTAAAACTGGAGTGCACTTTTGTCTTGTAATATTTTCTGAAAACAAAAAGCTTGTGAAAAAATGCAAAAAATGAGCAGAACAACAAGAAAAAAAATAATCCTTATTTTCAAACAAAGAATCCCTTTATCCCATTCACAAAGATGAAAGAGTTCATTAGTAAATGGGATTTCAAACCTCACACTGATTTTTTTGACAGTACAAATGGAAACCCATGAAAGCAACCTTAGGACAGAGGCCAGCAAGGATTGTAGGGAACTTGGAGAATGAACTCCTGCTTTTGCTTTCTGAGGTGGCCAAGTTCAGGGTGAGGAATATTGGCAGAGGGCAGCGGGGGAAGGTGGAGTATGCAGCTCTTCATGCTCTACCTGTTCTGTGGACAGTCTTTTAGACTCCTAAGTTTTTTATGTCCCCAGATCACCTTCCAGATGATCTCACAGGCCTTCTCCAACCTAAACAATTCTATTACTCTATAAATAAGAATAAACTGCCAGCCCAGGTTAGATGCTTCTTTCACACTGAAAGTATGGGGGATTGTTTTCAGAAAATGGGTTTAATAGCAATTTCAGCATTAATATTGTCCTATCTTGTGAATTGTTGAAATTTAGTTCCCAAAATATAGCTAGAGTCCTGCAAAAATTCAAGAAATGGTAAGATGTCTTGTGGTATTGATCTGTTAGCTGATTCTATGAACTTTGAAACCAATAGAAAAGCTCACAATTATTTATGATGGGTTATGACCTTTATCAGGCTGTATTTGTTGGGGGTGGTATGCATATATTTAATGTTTGGTATGCTCTTGCGAAATAGCAAGAACTCACATGAACTAAAATGAGGCATGATGAATATTTACTGCATATTTGCTATAGCTTTCTACCATGTGTTGTGGTATTCTTTTTTAATATTGCCTCAATTCATAGTGCTGGAATATGTTCATGGGCACAAGAGATTAATTTTTGTGGCTCCCAACATTTCAAAATGGGCTTTCCTGTCGTCACAAATGCTTTTTCCATACCTCTGATGTGCCCTGCCTTTTGGATCAATTCTTTCCCCTCGCTCTAGAATCCCTTTCTTTGTCCTTCTCTTCCCCTCCTTTCAGAGCTACATTGCCACATCTTTCTTCCTCTCAACTTTTGGACCCATGGTGATCCTTTTCTTTAGATCAGCAAGACTTCCTGTCCTTTCCCCTACCTTTAGACAGCACAACATTGCTTCTCCTCCTTTGCCCAGACCATGCTACTGCCTGTACCCCCACAGATGGGCAGATACTTCATTTTCAAAGGGCATTCTTCATTCTGCTGGGGAGTTTTTCTAGTGGATGGAAAATAATACAAAAATACTTAAAAGCTGGAGTTAGACAGGAAGTTTCGAAGGAATTTTCAATAAAAAATTCAGAAACACCCAGAAAGAGTCAGCATGGTAGGGTATATTAATTCTTGGAAAAATGCACAGATGTACAGATGGTTTCATAAGGCCTCATTCATGTATCTGGGAAAAAAAATACTTGCGTTTTATGGGCCACCTATTCAGATCAGTTTGAAATCTTCACTGACCATTTTGCATGCGCAGTCACTAGTGCTTGTCAGAAAACACCACCACATATTTATTAATATGAGAAATGTTCAGAAGCCAATCTACTTTAAAATATCAGGGTGCTTTTGGAATGATTCAGATCAATTTTTTTTTCCAAGCATAGGAAATAAAAACTCAGTGATAGCCATCTGCTCCTCAGCTGTAAAAGGCAGAGGTGAAGAAAGCCTAAAGCAATAGTCTGAATGCCAGTCTTACTAATATGAATACTTAGCAGAAAAAAAAAACCTGTGTAGAGTCATATGTGATGCACAACATAGTTTAGGGTTTCATTCTGTAGCATAGTATGTTCTCCATGCTGTTTCTGGTGCCACTTATTCCAAATGACATTGCATTATTTGTCACACTTGGACTGGGTCCTAGATTTCTGGATTTGAACACTCTATTTCCAGCAGAGATGAGTCCTTGAAGCTAGGTCCAGAACACAGGATGCATTGTGTCCAGTCCCAGCTCTTTAAGTCTTGGGAAATGCTGACTTGTGCAATACAATTGGAGAAACAAGTTAGAGGAAGAGGGAAGAGGTGCTTCCTGAGGTAACTGTTTTCATGGAGGGTTTGGCAGATAAAAACCACCACTTGGAATTAATTTGGAATTAAGCGATAGAGTGAGCTGATAGAACTCCAGCTGGGTTATACCTCTAGCTACTCAGCTGTCACAAACAGATCTATGTGCTTAACCAGAAGAAAGGTGCTCATGCAAGGACAAACACAGGTTCTGGAAAGTTTATACAAAAGCAAAGGGAAGCATATGAGATTTGTGCTATTTGCACGTCTTCACAAATTTCCTTGCTTACGGATAGAGAATGCATAAAGTGCATGAGGTTGTAGTTCAAAAGCTGAACAGCCTCAGGTAAAGTTTCTAAAGATTTTGCTGAGAGGAAGGAGGTCATCAGGACTTGGCTGTATTTAAACTGGTTTGGTCTGTATAGGCCACTTATTTCAGGAGCCTTTCAGAATGCAGCTATAACTATATATGTTTTTCAAGTGCCAAGAGATAAGATCATTTTGGCAGAAACTTTCACGAGTTCTCAAAGATACAATCAGACAAAAACTTCATTCAAACTCTGATGTATGCATCTTAACAGATGTGTCCAAACTCAAAGGAATCCCACGGGAACAGTGCAACTGAATCTCTTTGTCTCTATTGATAGTTAAAAGAGTTATTCTTAGACATTGGATGGTCCATCTGGGAAGGAATTTGTTCCAGACAAGACAAAAGCAACATCTTTGCAAAAAGTTTCCATGGGACTGAGAGGCAGGTTGGACAATCACTGGAAAAACTTCTGAAGCAGTTTTTATGATTTTAGAGAACACAGAATTCTTGCAGAGACCTGAGATTCTGGTAAGGAATGAGTAGTGAAGGAAAGTAAGGCATGTGTATTTTTTTTTAAATCTGTTAAGCAATTATTGGCAAGTTGATGAAATAGGGGAGGACTTTCTAAAGTTACATTTTAGCAAGGGATCAGGGAGGTTTTTTGCATTAAATAGCATGCACTTTATAAGCACTGTCAATGATAGACCACATCTGAACTCTTTGCCTCTACATGCTCAAGTACCGTGGCTGACTTGATCCAATTCCAGCATTTTTCAGCTTTCACAGGATGGGAACTTCAAAGCAGAGTATTTGTTTTTTCCCAAGTTGTGATTTTGGTAGCTTTATAGCCTTCCAGCATGACAGGGAAAGACAGAGTGGGAGCCTCACGAGATTCCTGAACTCCACAGAGCATTGAGAGTGGATATGTAAACTCTGGGTTTTCATTTTCTTGAGCAGCTAGAGGGACCCACCATTCCCTTCCCATGAATCTGCCAGTTCGATATGCCTGGGGCTAGTACAGAGGCTGGATAGGTCTGAAGGTGGTTTGGCCTCATCTTTACCTTTTAGGTTTCCTGTGTTTCTCTTTGAGATTCTGTGGCAGGAAGAGAATGGTTACATGCCCTTATGGTCTTTCCCCTCCCCCTGGAAATACGTGGCTGTGATTCCCTAGGAGCTGCTCTGGAGCTTTCAAATGGTCTTCACTCTCAGTGAAGACGAGGGGACCCTGATTCTGCCAGCGTCCTTGTTTAGAGAGTCAGGCAGTATGTCAATAGTCATTTCTGCTGTATTTTTGCTGATCTATGTATGGCATGTCTTAGCTAATGCTGAATATTTTTAGGTTGTTTATGGTGACCTAAGAAGTGATGTATGTTTAGATATCTATTTTAGATGATATAATAATAATGATGCAGGCCTTTTCTGTAGAAAGCTAAACTGAAAGCAAGTATATCCGTAGTTCTCAAATACTGATGTCACAACACTTAATTATACTTTCATCTTGCAGAACATTTGAAATTTGTTTAATATGTGCTTCTCTTTTTAGTAGTCGTAAGTGATTTCTATGTCCCATGCACTTGTATTTCTGTTTGTAAAATTATCAAAGAAATATCAGTAAGGAAGAACTTGTGTTTTCATAGAAGCAGATGTATGTTGCTTGAATTGTGTAGAGACAAAAGCAAGTACAAGCACAGGTATGTAAAATTATAAGCTGAGCTCACCCTGCCTCTTGAAAAAGCCATCACAATACACTGAAGAACTGGCAGTGTAAAATGCTGTACTACTGGTAGGAACTGGTCTCTGTATTCGAATCAGTGCACTAAGTGAGTTTTGTCAGGTTGGTCTCTCGGGCTTTTCCTCTCTTGAGAAATGGCTAATAGCATATGGTACTTCAGTTACAAAGTCAGTGAGTATGTTTTCAGAAGCAACTGTGTCACTTTAGAGCCCAACTTTCACTGATGCATAAATCACTTATATTTGTAACACATAGCTGCCTTTGAAAATTTGTCTAATTATCCTAAACGTTGGTTCTATTACTTGATGCCCTGTAATACTGTCTTGATGTTAGGTTGTGGTGTTCAGTGCTTTCCTTACTGGTCTCCATTTAGAGAACTGTCAGTGATAACATGCATAGTCTCAGCTTTGGTTTAAAACTGCCATGCAAGTTCCTAACTCTCATGATTTCAGGGGACATTTTCAGCATATTTGTGCAGTGTGTCTATCCTTTCTAAATACCAGGGGAAAGGATAAGACTTATTGCTCCTCACAGTTCCATAGCTTCCATTCTTGAGGTGACTGAGTTGGTATTGTAAGTCATGCTGCAGCCACTGAGACACACTGTAACTGCCCAGTAAGATGTCTGCAGTCTGTTTCTGAGTTTACTTGTTCATGTCTTCAGAGTCAGCCCCTCCAAGATTTTAATTACCGTTCTTTATGTTGACAGTCTTCAGTAAATCCTTCTTTTATGTATATTTCAATCGCTTCACTCATGAAATGAAGGACTGAGGAATATGTACCAATATCTATCACTGTTCAGTGTATCAAGATGTTCCAGTACTTTCTTTCAATATTTGGGATTTTGTTTTGTTTTTTGTATGTGGGGTTTGCGTTTGGTTTGGTTTGTGGTATTTTTATAAATCTCCAGAGCAGTGCTCTCCTCTTCTTCCCTTGAGCTAGCTTACCTTCTTCCATCATACTCCATCTTGAAAATGAAGCAATAATGTCAATTCCACTGTAGAGTTTCTGTAACCTCTGTGATTACCTTTACTGCTTTCATAGATAGTAGTCTAGTTAACACACTGACACTACTACTTGCCTACCTAATCTATCAATCCACATAGTCTACAGCACTTCATAAATACCATTGTTCTGTTAACTTTCTCTGTCTGATATGTTTAAATAATGTTTTGTTACAGTATTTGTCTTTATGCTTTTAGTGAGTTTTTCTTTAAATTTCCTCTTCGCCCTACCTAATCTTTGTTTTACATCTAGTCTGCTACAGTTTATGCTCAGTTCTATTAATGTCACTTGGGCATGATTTCCATGTTTGGAAGAATAAGTTTTCAGCTTTAATGAACTCTTATACCTTGTTATTTAACCATTGTAGCATTTTCTGCTTCCTCATTTTTCTGTTGTTGTCCTTGGATATACATATGGACTCTATTAAAAGTGTTATTAAGGCCACCTCCCTGCCGTTCTTACGGATTTTACTTCCTTATCTTTTCCTTTCAGACTCTTTCTGACTAACTTCCTCTTCTTTTTTTCCTTTCAGTAGTTGTTCTTCTCAAAGTTGCACATACCAAAACTGTCACTTTGTGATCTGCTTGAAGGATGTCAAACATGGCATGCCAATCATTGTTATTTCATGTCTTAACCATACATGCTACTGCTGTCATCTCCTCTGTTTTAATTGGGTGAGAAGACTAAACCAAATGTGCCGTTTCCCTAATACGGTCTTCAGAGGAACACTTCAGCTTTTGACAGGTGACTCTTGCTTGAAGGAAACTGAAGCAGCTGCATCTACATCTCCTTTTGTCCTACTGTGGGTTGTTAAAATGCTGCGTAGCTCAGTGCTTGCATCTTTCTTGGTTAGTCCCTTGTGTGCTGTAGGGAGACACCTTCCACACATTGAGAAGCATTGACTGGTGTAGTAGTGGCCTGGTTTGTTGCAGCTACACAACTCCAAAGTTACAGGTGTAAAAATATGCTTGGTCACCTCCTGCTCCTTTTCACCACTGTGATCTGTTCAGCACTGGAGCTTTTTGCTCGTCTCCCATAAGCTTTCATAGTTGCTTTCTTCTCTTTTGCTTACCTGTGGTAGAATAGCCGTGTAATCTTTGTGCTGTGATCCCCCTCAGTAACTTTAGAACAAGGTATGGCCAAACCAGTATTCAAATAAGAGAAAACCAAAACAATTCTTGCATTGTTCACAACTGAACAGAGGGAGCTCTTTCATTTGAACCTTTTTTTGAACTGAAGCCTTAACATGGTAGTGGGGGAGAACCTGAAACATAAAACGAAGGGATTGTTTAATACCACCTACTAAAGTTTATAAAGTGTGCTAGGAGGTGTTGTGGGGGAAAATCATGTTCACAAGAAACGTGGTGTTTGATCTGCTCCATGGGTGAAAGTCAGCTGTAAGCCATCAGAATGTCACTAAACTTCATTTGCATCAGGGTGTTTGCCTGGCATCACAGTGCATGGAGACCACAGCGGTGTGTTCTGGCTGGCACTGTGCATTTGAATTCCCAAGGATACCAGGTGCTGTCATTTCTAGAGGAGATGCCGTTGTGCCATGTCTTCCTTTATGTTTTCTGTGACTGTTTTCATTATGCATGGAGTCATTCACAAGGCTAAAATAACATGAGATCCAGTCTTATGTATCTACCACTCAGGAAAGAGAGTACAAAGAGAATTCAAGAATCTGTCAGCACAAATAGCTCCTTGAGGAATTAACTGCACCTATGAAAAAAGAGACAAACAAATCCTAGAACCCCTACTCCTCTCAGCTTTGTTGTGTTAAACACTGAAAGGATCTCTGCCCGGCTGGGATGTGCAGTGTATATACTCTGTATCAATCTGTGACATGTGGTGAAACGCTTCTTCTTGAAAGCCCACGAGAGGGAAGTAGTATAAATTAAGAGTAATCTCACAACAGCTATTTTTGCGTTCTTAACCAGTGAAAATGTAAGTGTAGCAATATTGTGCATCTATTAAAAATCTTGAAAGGCTCTTTATAACTAGATGATAGGAGTGATAACGTGTAATTTGTTGATGTTACAGAGATAGAGAAAAAAACACAAAGTAGCAATTTTTGTGTGAAAAGGGGTATGATACAGGAAATAAAAACAGAGAAAGGGACTTCTCGTAGTTTCATGCCTGTGTGGGCAACCATGTCAATTTTAACAAGAATACCTTGTGCTTTGATCCTATGCTACATTTCAAAACTGAGCATATTCCCTGTATTCAAAAGTAAAACTCCCAGATGCTATCTCTAGTGTTTTTGGTTGAGTAGAGGGTAGAATGTGCCTGAAGGCAGACCTGAGAAATAACTCTCATGCACTGCATTAATATCACCTGTTGGTGTCTGAATGCTTGTGTATATGTGTAATTCCAGGGCCTTTTCCCCAGGGAGTGGGGGGAAGCACTGGAACTGACAATGTACATTTAATGCTAGAGTTCCATCTGATGATATCAAGCCACCCAGGAACGCTGTGTTCTTGCTTATTGCCTTGGTTTATTAATTTAAAGCATTCAGCCATACATTTCTATTCCTATCAAAACTAAGTAGGTGATTTTGGAAATAAGTCTGTTCCCAGAGATTGCAGAGGTCTCACTGAGGACAGTAACATTTCCTGTGGCCTTCAGTATTGTAGACATGAGCATGTGCTGCTTCCCACTGATATTTAAATCTGAATTATAAGCAGGCCTGAACACTCGTCCCATAAGCTCAAAATAAAGAAGCCACAGTCCAAAATAGTATGAATATGTGTCTCACGACATTTCTAAGTTGAAATATTCACCAAAGCACCCAGTTGTACTAGTTAACAATTATCCTTTCACTAGTAGATAAAAAAGACAAATGGAAAAAATAACCAAATAAAATCTAGCATTTTCATGTGGTAGCTTTCCTCTACTCAGGGCTGAGAGAGAGGCACTGGAAGAGATAAAAGAATCTTTTCTCAGCCCTGAGGACTGGCATTTACAATTTTTCATCCATCCCTTGTTTCTCCCATCAACCATAGTTCTGTGACCAGAACAAAACCTAGACTGAAAGGCTTTTCTCTGGAACTGTGGAGGAAATAAGCACTGCTCTCCCACAGAACTCAACCATAACTGACTGCACCCTTTTCCTAACAGACTGCTGCAAACACTCCCTGTAGAGAATTCTAGCTTGAATGGAAACCTCCTAAACAGGTAATTACCTCAAGAGGTTTTAATCTATATTTTCCTTTTAACCAAAGCCCACAAGCTTTCAGGCTTACTGTATTTAACCACACTCAGGTTGATAAGCTTTTCCTCCTTGTCTTTCTGCCTGAAGGAAAACCTAACAATACAGGGTGAACATGAAGGAGTTCATGGAATAGCAATTGTCTCTTTCAGAGACATGTTTTAATATATTTGCACCTATTAACTTCTAATCCATTCCTTCTCCAGACTCAGCTCCCACCTCCAACCCCAGCCCTTTCTCCTCCCTAAACAAGGTTTCTGAGAGAGGATATAAGTTTATACAGTCCCTCCACAGCAAGACAACCAAAAGTAATCCTTATCCACTTCCCTTATGGGGATTCAGTCTGAAATACACTATTAGGATTTAAACAAAAGCCTTTAAAGCAGGTGGAGGTATTCTTAAGGACTAGAGTAGTCTTTTAATCAGGACCATAGAATAGGAAAACAAATCACCTTGTTTGCCTACATTTTCCAAAGAATTTTTTTTGTTCCAAGAAGCATCCCCCCTAATCTTTTTTTGAGTAGGGAGTGCTCACACCAGCATTGCTGGCCCATGTCCCTCTTTCCCTGCTCAGTGACTCTCGTGCTGTGGGTCCACCAGTGAAACATGCACTCTGAGTAACAGCACCTGGCACTGGGAAGGAAAAGAGCAATAGATGGCACCTAGATTTTTAAAAATATGAACTGCCTTAAACTTATAGCCAGTTAAAACAGTGGGACCATGCTGGGGTTTGACAGGATCATGCATGAGCTCTCTGGGAACAAGAGAGTGTGGTAGAAATGGATTTCGTGTAGAACATGAAAATGTTCCCTACTGAACATCTCTTACAGAAGAGACGAGCACAGCGTTGTTTCTTTTCCTAGGAAATGGTGCCATCATGTGGCACCACATTTTCTCTCTGTTTCCTGTTTTTAGAGGGCAGTTGTGCAGTTTTCTCCCTTTACATTTTTAAAAAGTGCATTATAATGCTCTTTGGCAAACTTATATTTCACTAACATAAATAGATTACAACTGACTGGAACACGGGAATTAACACCCTTGTCGTGCTGTGGCCACAGCCTGTTGAAATCCCTGTTAATGCAGCTATGACAGCTCTGAGGCTTCTTCTGTAATGTCATACATGTTGCTTGGAGGTGTTGAGGGTACCCACAGGAGAGGTATCCTCCATCAATGCAGTCCACATATGTGCTATGGAGATACAATGGCATGGTTGTAGATGGTCTGCAGACAAGGTCTGCGAGAGGAACCGAGATAATCAGAGTGTATGTGTTGAATGTGGAGGTATATTTGACTGGACCCCAAATATGTGCCTGGGAATAAAAAATGGCTTTTGCCTGTATCCTCTTTGAAGTGTCTTTGGAATTTCTAAAATAGCAAGTATACAAATTGGATTGAGAGTGAGAAAAGTAAATATCCTGGCTCAAAATGTAGTACTTCTCTAACTTAAAAATAGCTGAATGTGCTGTTAACACTGGAGCCTTTGGTCACTACACTGCTATGAATTGGAGCCAGTTTTTACCTAGTGTTTTACAATTGTAAGTAAATTGGAAGCAGGATGCTGACCCTAAAGAGGAATAGAAAAATTAGCCACTAGAGTAGTTTGAAAAGAAAACTAGGTTTTTGTAAGCCTGGAGAATAAAATTTGAAGACGCCTGTGGAGTTAATTCTTGATATTTCTGTAGTATTCTTTATCCAAGGGTGCAAAACAATCCACTAAAATTCCTGGAGGCAGGTAGCCCTGCAGGACCGGGTGCATGATGCTGTCCTTGTTCAAGGTGTGGAGAAAACTGAGGCACAGACATTGCCACCTGTGGACTGTAGAGCAGACAGGATTAGTGTGGACAGACACCTCCTGACATCTGTCAGGCAAAGCATAGGAAGGTGACTCCCTGCCTGCCCCCAGGCCTGGAAGCTGAAATAGAGGCTTTTGTGCTTGACACTGGAGATTTATGTCCTCTGGGTATAGAAGCCATTTTCTGTACAGAACACCTATGGTTTAGTCTTCTAAACTTAGTTTTATGTAAAACGGGTATCTCATCATTCAGTACATGCTAAAAAGGACAGGGCAATTAACTGAACAAATCATCCATAGGAAATTTGCTGAGCATTCTCTAGTCTGCAGAAAAGGGCTCCTGAAAAAAAGTTTAAACAAACTCACTCTTATTTGCCATCTCCTTGGTGTGTTTTCTCCTTGGAGAATAAGGTTGTGTTCATGTGTGCATGCATTTCTGTCTTTCAAACGAATGTAGTTATTAGCTACAAAATTTAGAGAAGTTTGACAGCTTTCAGAACACAGTGATTCTTTCTTCCATAGAGTGTATTACTGACACATTAATAGATGTTGTGCTGGTAAAAATACAGTACTTCCTGTTAAATGTAGACTGCTACATATTTTGATTCTAACAACAATCTGGTAGGGTTAGGGCAATTTGTGTAGTGTCATCTGGTGTTTGTTTTGGATAGATATTATAGAAGGAGATACTGATTTTCAAGATGTTCAAGCAGATGATTGGGTGAAAACT
Organism: Coloeus monedula; assembly: GCF_965178545.1. NCBI lineage: Eukaryota > Metazoa > Chordata > Aves > Passeriformes > Corvidae > Coloeus > Coloeus monedula. The sequence goes on from NC_138783.1 coordinate 25,484,137, forward strand.
CCAGCAAACCTTTAAAGCAACAGAAAGCAAGGGCTACTCGTGGTCAGATCTCCTGCTGAGGATACAAATGTTCTTCTATATTCCTGAAACTTCATATAAGCTTTTCCTCTTGCAGGCCTCTGTTTAGAATGAGGCCAAATATTCAGAAGAATCAGTCTGAGCAGGTGTGGCTGAATTGGTCTCTCCCGCATCTCTAAGATGTACTGAGAAGTCAGACATTGCCAGGTTTTCAGGATTTGAATCCTGGTCACTTCCTTGAGTGAAAGAAGTGTTACTCCACTAAATTGGTGCCAGAGAGTTGGAAGCTGATGCAGTACTAATGTTGTGTATGAAAACACTATATAGGAATTTTTGCTCTATTAATCCAGTTTTATAGTAACTAACTTGATAACAACAGAAAATAAAGCTTTATCAATTGGCATAAGTCAGGTCATTGAAGCTGAAGAAAGCACCCATGCTTGTTGCAGTGCAAAGTTTGGAATACAAGACACGAATGTATGGAAATGAGGACTTCGTATGGAAATTGTGGGGCTGGAGTAGCTTTCACATATTGTGATGGAAATGCTGTATTTCCACGGAACTGTTGTGTTTATGAAAGAGTTGAGATTTTTATTCCAACATAAGGATTCTTTACTCACATATATCTTTCTTAAGGAAAATCTGTTTTGGTAACAGGGCTTTGTTTGGTTGGGGTTATTTGTTCTGTAAGGTCTTTAACAAGTATCATAGACAATGATATATAGGCAACTCCTTCATGCACCTCCCTCAGTTAGAGTACTTTACCCACTTTGGAGCTGCATTTTAAGTGAAAGAAGGACAAGCTGGAGAGAAGATAGAAGAAGATAAGAACGAGGAGAATACCTATAACCAATGAGGATGATTTGGAGACCTGAGTTTGTATTTTCTAGAAAAGACAGGTCTAAAGAAGAAAAGTAGAAGAAAAGTGAGGCACCTTCCAGTATATGAGAGAGTGCTATAAAGAGGAAAATGGTCAATAGTTCTCCCTGTCTGTTAGGGGAAGGGGTTGAGTAATCAGTTTCAAAGTTAAATACTAAGAAATCTCTCTTGCTAGAAAGACAGTAGACAGTCTGTCTGGGGAGGGAGGTGAAATCCACGATGCTGTTTTTGCAGACATGGTAGACAAATTTGTGAAGAGATAGTGTAGATAAATTATTCCCACATGAGGAAAAGTAGTAGACTAGATGACTGTCTGAAGAACCTAATGCATCCTTTTGATACAAACAGGAGGCTGTGGTCATCCAGCAGTTGATGTGGAGACCAAGGATTAGAGATTTCCAAAACCACACATGGTAGAGGAAGAGAATAAGGACTAGATGATACTGCTTGTCTCCAGCAGCCGCCGGTTATTAGGTTTGTTGTGCTCCCAGGAGCTAGTGGCTGGATTACTGTTGGCAGAGAAACAGCTCCAGAAGCAGGAAGACCACCTGCTAAGCCTAACTCTACATCTTCATCTGAGCCCAGGGTGTTCTCCCAACTAGGGAAGCACTTGTCATTTTGATAATAAAAACATAGAGACCATGTGCTGTCTCCGGCAAGATACATCTCCAGCATTTCCACCACCTCTCAAAGTGTGCATTCTTCTCAATGCAAGGCTTGAGAAGGTTCTCAGAAAGACAAACTAGGCAAAAACACCAAGCTAGTTCTAGGTGATCTGGTCTAAGTGAGACATCAGTAAGATGTTTTGCCAGACAATTTTCTAAATTTTGCTGCAGAAGATTGAGGCAAAAACTAAATCTATATCTGTCTCAGCAAGCCCACCAGTTGTCAAGAATATAAGACAATTATTTTCTATTCCCCATAAGTATGAAAGCACACAGTCTTTGGGTTTCACTCTGCTAGTCATTCCTGTGAAAGAGCACACAGTGAGTTTCCAAAAAAGCTTGGATTCCAGCATCTTAGGCAGTTTTGCTTCAGGTGAAGGCTGTACTGAGCTACTGCTGAGTTACAGTAGCTGTGGTGGATTCATCACCACTGTGTTTCTAGAAATGGTAGTCATTACTGTGCAGTGAGCTTTGAGATACTGTGATTTTAAAAGACACTAGAGAAAATCAAATTCTCTGATATCCTTCAGTTATGAGCATTAAGACTTTCAGGAATTGCCTTTGCAGAAAGGGACATCTAGTGGCTGTACAGGAAAAAACCTTACTAAATGCATTTTCAAATGTACAGCGTAGCCATTTGTGAATGGCCTGCAGTGTTCAGCATTCTGTACATATTTTTGCTTCTACTACATCACATGTTTTCTGGTCATTTTTTATCGTTTTGACAAACAAAAAAATGACCATTTAGAGCCATAACTTCCTAACTCTATGTAGGTCTAAGTACGGTAACTCTGGCAAATAGAAAACTGCCTCAAGCCATTCTTGATGTACCTCACTGCTGCACTTCCACGTTTTCTATAGCATCTTCCAGGAGTCCACTGCCTGCTGTTTCCTTCTGTCATTGCCTTCTCCTTTGGTACTGTACTTGGAGAGCTTGTCATTGTTATTGTCATGGTAAAACCTACTTTCTTTTGAATGCCCATAGCATAAAAGTCAGCAGGAGGGGTGGGTGAGATTCAGGGAAACACTAATCTAAGCATTCAGTCATGTATTACACAACAAAAGTTTTTTCCTTTCCCATCCAAGTTGTGCTCCTTCTTACTAGTTGAGGATGAATTCCATGCATGTTTCTGTGAATAGCCTGACAGTTTAATCGGTGCATTTGCATACGAGCAAATGAAGCTTTTTTCAAAGTTGCACAGTAATATGTTTCACCTTTATGCCATGCCAGCTTCAAATTGTATCCCAGGAGGATTTCAAATGTGCATAATCTGTGCAGTTGTCTAGGCTTTTTTCCTTTCTTTTTTTTCTGCCTTTTTTTTTTTTTTTTTAAACTGGCAAATGCCTATTCATTGCCCATCTGGGTAAGAATGGCCTTTGCATTTTCACATCCATTCTTTCCTATATGGTTTGTGAATACCCCTCCAATCAGAACTTGCTTCACAGAAAGAGGACAAAACCATTTTACAGGAGTTTCTCAGAATAAGTCCATTGGGATCTCTACATCATGTTTACTGGACAAAAAAAAGGGGGGTACTTAACAAAGACCACTTGAATTTCACAGAAAGTTTCCCACTGTCTCGAGTTTAAAAGAGTGGCAGGCCTGAGAAGAGCCTGAGACAGGAGTCTTTTTCCTGAGCTGGGCATTCTGTGCAGTGACGAGCAGATGAGTGTGCATGTGTGCAGCTGGGCCTTGTGAGGAGCTGACACACTTTCTGGCTTGTCCAAGGCTCTAGGAGTCTTTGTCAGAATGTGGCATTTACTTAGACTCAAACCTGCATTGGCCAGTTCGTGTTTTGTGGGGAACGTCACCTTTGGACTTTCAGCTTAGTACAGCATAAAGTAGGGGTCAACCACGAAACTTGGATCTGGACCCGGTTTCCTGCAGAGAGGGAAAGGATCTGCATTGGACAGCAGGTTTTGCTACAGACCAATCTCTGGAATTTGTTAAGACTGCTCTTTATACCGATGTGGCTTGTGTAGTAGTGTTTCTGACACTTATGCAGATTACTTGGTTGCCTGGACTTTGGATAGATACGGTTTACAGTGTTGAATGTCGAGGAAAGTGGCCTAGAAAAATCATCCTCAAAATCTGTATTAGCTTTTTTTAACCATTTATTGTGTGTCTCTTCCAACCACCCTTCTTCTTTTATCCTCAAGGAGTAAATTTCAGTTGCTTCTCAGTGGAAGAAGTGGTAGATGTTCCAACAATGAGAGGATCTTTTTAAGAGCAAACTCTAATAGCAACAAAAAATAACACCATTGATGAAGTGACTCAGTTGGCTTTCAGACCAACTCCTACACCACAAGGTGCATCCAAGATCAGTTCCTATAGTAGAGCTCTTCATATCACTCTTAGAAATGCACACAGACCTCTTTTCTGTAGCCAGGATCAACCTCAACTGCCTGTTTCATCAAGTTAGCTCAGGACCAAATACACTGTGGCGTGACATATACACAACTCTTGATTCCCACAGCTAGGACCTGAGAAGGGCTGTTGAAACTTGTAGATGAACCTTGCCCTTCCTCCTTTCTATACATGATTTGTGGGTTAGTGGCAGAATTCACTTTACCAGGAAGTCATCCAGTCTCATGATGCGTATCACACCTTTCTGGAAAGGAGTTGTCCTAAGGATGCATTTTTCAGAGTTCTGCTCACAAAAGTAATTTTATCTGCCAAGTTGCATAGTAACAAAGTAGGTTTTTTTTCTCAAATCAAGAGACCTGTCTGTAGCATCTCTGGTATGTGTAGAATATTCCACATTGTGCATGTTCAAGGTAGGATTTTGGGTTATTGGGTTAGACTGCTGCATATTACTTCTTATTATCAAATACCTCATTTGACAAAGCTGAAAATAAAGACATGTTTCTGTGAACATGAGCCCTAGGAGCAAACCAGGTAGTCACTGACACTACTCAAAGATAGATGGACATAAATGGGTAGCTGTACAGTCACTTGCTATAGTAAGTCTTGAAAAGAGGTGTCACCTATTTATCAATAACTTTCCCTCCTTCTGTTGCTGCACCAATACAAAGCTTTTGCCAAGGATTCTGACTTTCTGTGTAAATCCATTTTGGATTCTTGTATGATCAGACATGTTGGGCAGGGAAGCATCTGGAAGGGCCTGGAGGCCCCTGGAGAATTAGTCTATCAGGAAGGAGGAGGAAATACATCTCTTCTGTACAATATTTTATGTAATAATGGTTGCAATGCCCTTGAAGGAAAGTCTCCCAGTTTCTAAGATGTTTTTCTAGTCCTGTGGTAAGTCCCATCAGAGGAAGAAGGTTTCCTGGCTAAACTTATGAACAAGACAGATTTATTTCACACTCTCCATGATGGTGTTAGTGATTTCCTCCTTGTTTCTGCTATGTGAGCATCCCTTCAGTGTGCTAATCACACATGGAAATTAATAACCTTCTGGTACAGGTTGGTTTACATCTGTTAACATGAGACTTCTTCAGACAGCTTGGGCCCATTGTGATTTCCAGTTCCTGACCTTTGTGCTTCCCTTTAATGATCAGCTACTTCAGAGAATTAGAATAACCACCAGTGTCCAAGGCGGTTTCTCTTTGAACCACCAGAACAGAGGGTGCTCGAGACGTTGGTAGTGAATAAATGGGAAGAAAAAGGCAGAGCAGGGAGGATGCCACATTTGCCTGCAAGTTGCAGCGAGTAGTGTTCTACTGCTTGTGGATGAGATGTAAAGCACTCCTTAGGGCAAAGCAGAGAGACATTGTTGGGCTAAGAGGCCTGGGTATGCCTTTCAACTGCTTTCAGTGCTATTTATTTGCTCTGTATATTCGTTAGACAGTGACGATAAGCTAGTTTAATTTACTCACACTTACTAACTTTTACTTTTGGATGCTCACTCATTAACAAGTTATTGTGGCAAGAGTGGTTATATCTTTGGTGGGAATATTCAAGACAAAATGCCTGTAATACTAGTGGTCATTTAGCATTGCTTTGTCTAAGTTTCTAGAAACCGAGGTGATGTATGTACTACAAATGCTAAAAGAAAAAAAAATATTAATAGTGTTTTATTTGTTTACCTATCAAGGGGTGCAGCTGATTCTTCATAATTAAAAGGTGAAACCACAGTTTCTGCCTGTCACAACCTAAATAGATGAAAACTTGCTGAAGAGCAGGAGAGGAAATGGGAAAGCATTAAAACCAAAGCAAGCAAGATGAAGATAGGGAACAGTGGACTGAGAGATTAAGAAGTTTCTTTTCAGTCACTTGTAAAAGTTAATTTTGAAGATTATATTGGTTCTGTATCCAAATTGGTTAGCTGCTTTTCTAAACTGTTCTCAATTTAGATTATTCAGCCAAACTAAGACAAAATCTTCCTTGGAGTAAATGTCTGTAATTTTCCAGTTTCTGTAAAGTAAATAACAGCAGGAGAACATTTGTTTTTATATGATGGCATTCTGGTGCAAGTCAGAACTTGGGATATGCTAAAAATGAAGGGGACAGCTCATGTTAACTTTTTGCTTTGGGTTTTTTCAGAGGACTGTTTGTCACTATTGAGTAGCAAATGTTCTAAACCACAACCCCAGACAAAACTGTGCATGGGATTTTAGGAACATTTACAGCCTAAATCTTGAACCAGATTTGGATTTTACAAAGTGACTGCCAGTTTTTTTGATACAAGTAACTGTACTGTGAAACACAGGCAATCTAGATTGAAATCATATTTTCATATATACTCTTTGCATTAACAGCTTAGGGTCATTAAAGTAAGATTCTGATCTCTTCTGGCATAGGTCCAATCCAAATCTTAAAATCCAGCTTTAATCCATGTGCTCAGTGTTTGCAATTGACTGGCTCTAAGCTTTTTAAAGCCAGATAAACTGATAGGGAGTCCAAGGCCCAGGAGTGTGATTGGAATTTAGGCCCAGCTACACCTGTCTGCATTTGGTTTTGTTCAAAAATTCAGGACTTGATCTTCTGGAAATGAGTAATGAAGTTTATTTGTAGCCTTACAAAAATGATGTGTTCTTACTGATGTCTCTGTGTGAGATTTTTGCAGTGCAATCGGTTTTGTTTACACAGTGGGCAGTCACCTTTGCCAGTGCTCTCGTGGTGGCCCTGCAGAGGACAAGACTCATTCTGTTCTTTTTGTTTGTTTTTGTCACCTGCTCTGCTCCAGGTAACATCAGTTGCAAGGGGATGACAGAGCGCATTCATAGCATCAACCTTCACAACTTCAGCAATTCTGTGCTCGAGACCCTCAACGAGCAGCGCAACCGTGGCCACTTCTGTGACGTGACGGTCCGCATCCACGGGAGCATGCTGCGCGCCCACCGCTGCGTGCTGGCGGCTGGCAGCCCCTTCTTCCAGGACAAGCTGCTGCTGGGCTACAGTGACATCGAGATCCCCTCAGTGGTGTCAGTCCAGTCTGTGCAAAAGCTCATTGACTTCATGTACAGCGGGGTGCTGCGGGTCTCACAGTCAGAGGCCCTCCAAATCCTCACAGCCGCCAGCATCCTGCAGATCAAGACTGTGATTGATGAGTGCACAAGGATTGTCTCACAAAATGTGGGAGAGGTCTACCCGGTGATTCAGGATTCTGGCCAAGAGACACCCAGGGGAACACCTGAATCAGGCACCTCGGGGCAGAGCACTGACACGGAGTCTGGCTACCTGCAGAGCCATTCACAGCACAGTGTGGACAGGATCTATTCAGCCCTCTATGCCTGTTCCATGCAAAATGGCAGTGGGGAGCGCTCCTTTTACAGTGGAGCTGTGGTCAGCCACCATGAGACAGCCCTGGGACTCCCCAGGGACCATCACATAGAAGACCCCAGCTGGATTACCCGGATTCATGAACGGTCGCAGCAGATGGAGCGGTACCTCTCCACCACTCCAGAGACCACACACTGCCGGAAGCAACCCCGCCCTGTCCGAATTCAAACCCTGATGGGCAACATCCATATTAAACAGGAGATGGAGGACGACTATGACTACTACGGCCAACAGAGGGTGCAGATTCTTGAGCGCAATGAGTCTGAGGAATGCACTGAGGACACTGACCAAGCAGAAGGCACTGAGAGTGAGCCCAAAGGGGAAAGTTTTGACTCGGGTGTCAGTTCCTCCATTGGCACTGAGCCTGATTCCATGGAGCAGCAGTTTATGGCTGGTCTGGGCCGGGATGGGCAGCAAGAACCCTCTCAAGCAGATCAAAATGACGTCCCTGCTGATGGCACTCAGCCGCAGCAGCAGCAGCAGCAACATGTAGATGCCAACTCTTCCTCACCAGAGAGAAGCAATGACGTTGAAATGGACAGCAAAGTGCTCACAGTCAATAACAGCACCGAAAAGGGGGCTTTGCAGCCTTCTGTCAACACATCTGTTGCCCAACCATTGCCAACCACACAGATCTACTTACGCCAGACAGAAACCCTCACCAGCAATCTGAGGATGCCACTGACTCTGACCAGCAACACTCAGGTCATTGGCACAGCTGGCAACACCTACCTGCCTGCCCTTTTCACCACGCAGTCTGCTGGCAGTGGCCCTAAGCCTTTTCTCTTCAGCCTGCCCCAGCCTTTAGCTGGCCAACAGACACAGTTTGTGACAGTGTCCCAGCCCGGCCTGTCAACCTTTACTGCCCAGCTGCCAGCCCCACAGCCCTTGGCCCCATCTGCAGGCCACAGCACAGCGGGTGGGCAAGGCGAAAAAAAGCCTTACGAGTGCACTCTCTGTAACAAGACTTTCACCGCCAAACAGAACTACGTCAAGCACATGTTTGTACACACAGGTAAGAGTACTTCCTTCTGGCTTGCATATGGAGCCAGAGAAGGTCCTTTACAACCATGGACTTAGATTCTGTTTGCCAACCTGCCAGCCCCCAGCACAAACAGGAGGGAGGGCTTATCCAGGGAGCTAGTGTCACAGAACACTTCCTGGGCTCACTGTGCTGAAGTTGAGCCCCTGCAGAAACATACGGATCCCAAACAGGGGCCTAACTACACACAGTGCAGAAACAAGCTCATTTTAGTTGGAGTAAAATGTGTCTTGCATCCATCCAAGGAAATGGTGAGCATTCATTGTACCCTGGAAGCTGACCAGGCAACATTCAGTGGAAGAGTGGAAACTAATAGGTCGTAAGAAAAACTGTATCTACTAAGAAAAGGCATCCCCCTGTAGGTTTTACAGCTATGGGGTGTTAAGCTCAAGTGGTGGTGAGGTTAGGGCAAATTAATTACTGGTGGAGCTGCAGCAGTAGGTCCAGGCCCAGATGTTACACACACACACTGTCACTGTCACATATTTTCTAGATCTCACATACTACTATAAGAAAGTAAATCTGCAATTTGTCAGAAAGTCTTTGTGTACTTCACTGAAGCTGATTGCTGTAATCCCTTGTCTCTTGGTAAGTCAGAGGTATCACTAGCTGTGAGTACAGAAACATAACGTTCATTGAGAAAATATTTAAAGGATACGTGTGGAACACAATGGAACACAACATCGGCACCTTTCTGTTTAAAACTGCAGCTGCTTTAGTACATTATGTATGGTCTATTGAGATAACATAGGTAACCATATTTGCCACTGAGCCAAAATGGCTTTTTCTAGTGTTACCAAGTTATGAGGCTTCAAAGCCAGGATATAAATGCATTCTACATGGAGGAATTATCATGGGTTCAGGACTAAGTTTTGCTTGCTTTAGCCCTTGGCTCTTTCTGCTGTTGGAGAGAAATTCTAGTTTAGAGAAAGAGTAAATATTTCTTTCACCAAGCAGTGGCTTTGTTAACATCAGATCTTAAAATAAATGCTGGGTTTGTGATACATGGAGGAGAACCTGGAAAAATTGCCCTAAGTATGGGAGGAATGTAGGTCATGCCTCTCAGTTGCACGCAATAGATTTCAATTCCATGTGCATATATAAACTTTTAACTTCAATTTACCTGTATTTATCACTTAAATGAAAAACTCCTCTAGACATCTAAGGCAGACATGTATGTGTACACATACAAAAAGGTCAACTTCTCAGGACTGGTACAAAATGTATAATTGCAAGGATCAAGAGTCCTGAATCCCAAGATTACCTTTATGTCTGTTTATATTCTCCATCTTTCTGTTGTGGATGAGTAGCTAAAATACTACACAGATAGTGTCGTTATTCAGAAGAATATCCCCTTCAGAACACAGTCAAATATATCTGCTTGCATCCTTGTTCTAAAAGCTAGAAAGGCTTTTTTACAAATAGCTTCACTGAGATTAGATACTTTATTTCCCCCACCCCCAGCTTGGTATTTATTTCCCCCACCACTGCACTTGGTATTTGGAGTCAGATAAAGAATAGTGCTGGAAGACCTGTTCTAAAACATTCTTAGCTTCTACAGGTAATACCAACTGAGGAAATTGATAGGCATCTCCAATCATGAATTAATATTTTATTTATGTGGGTCTGAGAATGCCCAAAATAATGAACTGTGGTGGCAAGGAAAAATTTGGGTAGATAAATCATTTCAAAATCCATTTAGAAGCTAAGTGGCTCCTCGAATGTCTGGGAGAATAATTTCACCTTAACCAACAGAGAGCTAGGCTTCAGAAACCCCTCCTGAAAATAATCTTTATGTGTGCAGCCTCAGAGAAAGTCTGTCTGCTACCTTGTCTAGTGCTGGACAAGATCATTACAAAAATAGAGGGGAGACAGCTGTTCCCACTGTCAGGGTGACTTTCCTTAGCCCTGTTAAAAGAAGCCAGACAAAGTGGCTCTGGAAAAGATCCACAGAAAAATGGAGAGGTTTGGGAGATGCAAATGTTTGCATTAATCTTTCTGTTTGGAGCGCTCACAAGAGAAGTCATGGAAGAGTGTAATCATAAACCAGAATTCAGTAACTTAAAGGCCTCTATATCTCTGTATGTTTTTATGTTTCCAAAAACTACAGTCTGATGTAGCTTTCCATGTGACAGAAACAGACCTCTTTTTCTTCTTCCACATGGGTGCAAACATATAAGTGATTCATATTTTTCCATGTTCCCTGTAGACTCACTTAAATATATCCCACGATGTAATGGAAATACAGTGCTAGGATGCATGCAGTGTCTGCACTTTATAAGGCACTATTGCCTTTTCCTACATATCACACTGTAATAAATACTGGATTAAAGGATGCAAAAGATGTGCCAGGGGGATCATGTCAGGGCACCAACGTTGCTGCCTCCACACCTTTCTAATCTGGGCTACTCATGGTGACCGGATGAGGGGAAGTTGTATGAGGAGTGGCTGAGGTTACTTGCCTTGTTCAGTCTAGCAGATTTAGGGGAGACCTCGTTGTGACTTACAGCTTCCTCACGGGGGGAAGTGCAGGGGCAGGAACTGATCTCTTCTCTGTTGTCCAGTGATAGGACATGAGGGAATGGCGTGAACCTGTCTCAGGGTAGATTTAGGTTAGGTATTCAGAAAAGGTTCTTCACCCTTTGGTTGGGGTTGTTGGGCGCTGGAACAGGTTCCCCAGGGAAGTGGTCACAGCACCAAACCTGACAGAGTTGGAGAAGCTCTTGGACAACGCTCTCAGGCACATGGTGTGATTCTTGGGGTGCTGCTGTGCAGGACCAGGAGATGGTCTTTGATGATCCTTGTGAGTCCCTTCCAACTCAGGATTCTATGATTCCATGACCTCGGTGTCAGCACCAAGCATCCATTATGGCTAGGGTTCAAAGAGCTGCAGAGCCTACATCTCCAGAAACACAGGGGCTGGAAAAGGGGACCATGACCAGGGCACTGACATTGCTGCTTCTCCCATCCAACTCAGGATATGCTATGGTTCTATGATTCTAGTCATCCCATGTTGCTGTCTAATACCAGCCAAATACAAAATACAGAAGCAAAAGGAATTACGTGCACATTTAATTCACTGAGCAAAGTTTTCTCTGACTTGAAGATGAAGAATCATGGGAATAAGGAATCTACAGTGCTCGCTTAAGAAGCACAAAAATTTGCATACAAAAAAGAAAAACTAAAGTTTTGTGATTTTTTGGGGAGGAGAAATCCCAGGAAGGCTTTGAAGCTAAGATTAAAAAGCCACAACGCAGTGTATCTTAGAAACTATGCAGGCAAAAATTAAGGTGTTTTTATAGCATAATCTTAACAGGGTCTAGAGTGGAGGAGACCAATTTATTGCAAACTCTGGGATATATATTGCCCTAAGCAAAAATGAGCTCTGTAAATACAATCTGTCTCTTGTAAGTTAATCAAATGTTATTCTAACTGACATGCTATCATTTTCCACATCACATGTCAAGCATATTGGCCTGTCTACACACAACACAGCACTGTGTGTGGCAAAGCCATCAGGGAAGTAAGGACTTTGTGTTTTGAGCAAGTGTCTTTCACCAAGTAAGGACAAACTCCTCATGAGTGCAGGAAGAGCAGCAAGTGGATTTCATTCATGGATGTCACCATCATACATGCAAACCATGAAATAAAAGGAAACAGAGACTTGGGGAGAAAAAAAAGTAGGCCTTTCACATCTAATCCATTTTAATTATCTCCTCTTAGAATTGAATATAAGTAGCATATGGTAATCTCACTATATAATGAGTGAGTTCTATATTACCACCGGCATGTCATGGTCCCTGAAGAGTGACTCTTCAGGATTTAAAACAGTGCCAAACAGACTGTAAAAAGAAGGAAGCAGGATGTCTGTGGAGAGAAAAAAAGAAGGGAAATTGCAGAATAACCACAGGAAAATAATTTTCTCAGTCAGTGAAACAGAGGATCATTTTGATTCTTACAGAGCTATGGTACCATCTCTATCCCTGAAAGCTTTGGGGATGATGAATTCCACACCTGAAATAGACCACCAGTGATTCAGAAAGCAAATTAAAAAATGGGTTTGGATGGGGCAGTCAGGGTGTTGGTTGTTGTCTACATTACCAGTGCAGCAGCATATCATGAAAACATTGCTTGATACCATGAAATGTGAGACCATGCCTTATCTTCCAGAACTCTGAGCATGAGGAGGATTTAATAGTCTGAACAAACCAGTCATATGTCCTCAGCTAAGTATTTTTCCCAGTTCATCCTTGTAGTCACTGGTTTGTCTGAACATGATCAGAGTTCAATTATATGAGTTTCCATAATAAGTTTTACAACAGTCCTGGGCACACAAGGCAGTGTGGAAGATTACATAAGTATTTTATATCTCTAGTTTCCCTCATAAGGCATTTTACTTAACTGGGCAGTCAAATCATTCAAGTTTCTTGTGTCTTAGAATGGAAGTTCATCTGTTAGGTTGCCCTTTGCATGGTGCTGGCTAAGCAATTCTGTGTCCTGAGGTTCCCTGTTCTGCTCTTTGTACATGCTTCAGCTATGACATTTGACCAGAAAAGGGAGCAACAAATGTAAACCTCTTATAAAGTGTTGGATTCTTCTGACAATCTCTATCACTCCTCTCCTGAGAAATTTAAAGCAATTTGACCAAAATGAGTCTGGCACAGGTCAGCTGGCACAGGTACTAGCTGTCTGCTAATCACTGGCTTTGTCCCTGTTTTTATTGCATGCCGGTAAGGAAATGGAGGCACCGAAAGGTGAAGTAGCATGTCTGAGACCTTCCTGTCTAGAAATGAGCATGAGGGGCTAGACAGGAGCACAGACAGGAGAGGCTGTGCCATTGAAACTGGGTATGGATGCCAGGACCTTTTAACTCTCATCCTGTCTTTGTCAGTGCCTCCTGTGTGACCTTGAAGAAATCACCTGAGCTGTTTTTTACTGTATGTGCATAGGGAATACCTCCAACCCCCTTTGTAAAGCATTTTGAAACCTCTGGTTGCAAAAAAATGTTGTGTGTCAAAACACATTGATTAACAGACTTATTTCTTGTTAGCCAGAGCACCTCTCCAAAGGCCCCCATGAGACTTACATTAGTTTATTGCAAAGAGTTCTACCAAACCGGTTTAATTTTATGATTTTTCTTTTTTTTGTCTGTTTCTCTCTGTCTCTCTCTCTCTCATTGGTAATGGGCAGGTGAGAAACCACACCAATGCAGCATCTGTTGGCGCTCCTTCTCTTTAAAGGATTACCTAATCAAACACATGGTGACACACACTGGCGTGAGGGCCTACCAGTGCAGTATCTGCAACAAGCGCTTCACCCAGAAGAGCTCCCTTAATGTGCACATGCGTCTCCACCGCGGGGAGAAGTCCTACGAGTGCTACATCTGCAAGAAGAAGTTCTCCCACAAGACCCTGCTGGAGAGGCATGTGGCTCTGCACAGTGCCACCAACGGCACGCCCGGAGCCACCGGCACCGGCGCGAGGGCTGTCCCTGCTGGCGTGGTGGCCTGCACGGAGGGGACCACGTACGTCTGCTCTGTCTGTCCAGCTAAGTTTGACCAAATCGAGCATTTCAACGACCACATGAGGATGCATGTGTCAGACGGATAAGTAGAATCTCTCTCTCTCTCTTTGTTACGAACAACAAAAATAGAAACAACAAAAAAAGCTATGGCACTAGAATTTAAGAAATTATTTTTGTTTCATTTTTACCTTTATTTTCCTCCTTTTTTTGGGTTCATTTTGTTTTGTTGTTTTTTGTACTACATGAAGAACTGTTTTTTGCCTGCTGGTACATTACATTTCCGGAGGCTGGGTGAATAATAATTTTCCCAACCTCCCTTGGATGGTGGCCTTAAGGCCAGGTAGTGCTTCATGAGCTCCACTGGTTGGATCTCTAGCTACTGGCCTCTAAATACAACCCTTCTTTACTACAAAAAGCAAACGACAAAAAAAAAAAACCACAAAAAAAATTTTAAAAAAAACAGACAGAAAAATAATAAAAAAAAAATCTTTTTTCTCACTTGTGAAGAGCACTACAAAAAAAGAAACAAAACAAAATATATTACAAATCTACAAGGCCTACTGTCGTTATAAGTACACCGCTTGCAGTGTTTCAATGGACATGATTCACATTGCTGACCGCTTTTGGACTTCACAGTATCCAGTTAGAACTGTGGAATATTTTGCTTCTGGTTGAGCAGCAACCAGAGGAAACAAGGCCCTGCTGGTTTCCACCACGTGTCTGCTTTCTCACACACACACGCATCCACAAACACACAAAAGGGCTGAGGGGAATGCGAGGCAGTGTGGCTTGGATAGTGTGGAGTCCCTGGAGGGTGAGGAAAAAGAATCAGAGTTTCCTCACCTGGATTCTGCTCTATCCCACGCTGGCTGGTGCACCCTCCCCGCTGCTTTTCTCGTACCACCACCACCACCTTATAGCAGAAACCAAGAAGATTCAGACAACGAGCAACGGTGGCTTTTTTGTAATTTATTCAGTGTCTTCGCTGAGCACAGGGCCTCAGCACAATCAAGAGGGACTTTCACAGAAGGCAAAGAGAAACACAGAGGAAAATCAAAGATATCAGAGGTTGCAACCTATGGATCTAGGTACAAGAGAAGGGTTAGTTCCCACAATCTTTGCAAAAAAAAAAAAGTTGCATCAGGATTTATTCTTGTGGAAGAAAGAGGAATAGAGGGTGGGAGGGGAGGGGAATAATAATTAAAAAAAAAAAGAGTTGTTGGGACTTTTTTAATTCAAAATTTTATAGAGGGGAAAAAGTGACGTTTACCAGATAGAATGCTGATTTTTTTAATATATTTACAACAGTATTTGTGTAAAAAAACAAAAAAAGTGAGATTGTTAAAAGTAATTTTTCTTTGTTTTCTTTTTTGTTTTGCATACACTGCCACTAATATCTTCTCTTTTATTATATATATGAATATATATAAAAATATATATTTTATTTTAAATTGAGACTGTTAAGGTTAGCTAACCTGCTTCCAGATAGAGGGGGGGAGGGGAGATGATCTTGATTTTTATTTTAAAAAAGAGGAAGGATGTTTTCTTAATTTTCTTTTATAGTATTATTCTCTCTCTTTTCTAACGGAATCAAGAATTACCTGGGTCGATGAGGGGCTCTGTGAAGTCATCTGTGAGATTATCTACTAGTGTTTGTGCATCCTGCAGTATCATTTGAACTGCTACTTTGTTTTTTGAATTACATGGTTCTCTTTTTGGCTCTTACCAAGCTTCTGTTGTTTCTTTTTTGGTTCCATCTCAGAATTTATTTCTGCTGAAGGACAGTTCCTTTTGAGAAAGAGATTTTTCTAGCAATGTTCCCCTGGTTTTGGGGATGATACAAACTGTAGTCTTTCTTCTTTGAAAAAGTAATGAAAGTTTTGGAAGTGTGTAATAACTAGGATTTCCCTTCTTTTTGGTCACTGGACAAGAATTAATCTGCTGTATTGTTCTCTCATCCCTGCCTTGCTCGCTAGAGAGCTTCCATATTTGTGTGGGAACCTGATCCTGCCCCTGAGAATTTGTGCTGATGCCAAAACAACTTAAAACGTTACCATTGCAAATAATCTTCCCTTCATTTGCAAAAATGTCTGACTGAAGGGCCACATCCCGCATTCTCTGCATAGACAAAGCTATGCAAGGAATGTAGGATCAGTGTGAAAGATTGATTCCTGATCTGCGTATATATGTTGGTGTTTTGTATTTTGTTTTATTGTGTTTGGACTGGTGTTCTCCCTAGTTGTCTTCTGTGTATCTGTGTAAGAATTTTTCCCCCAAAGCCAACTCCCAAAGTACATAGGTCCTTAGTTCAGTTGGATCAGTGTCTGACACTAGCTTTGTCTTGCTTGAAATCCATATGAGGACTTACACCAACTGCACTCTGGACTTCATATTTTAGGCAGAGAAGAAGCACCTAACAAAAATATGCAAAAAGAAAAAAAAGAAAACTTGCTAGTTTAGCTTTTACTTGTGTCTATATTAAATTAAGCTTTCTTAAGTTTACAAAACCTTTTGCTTGTGAACACTGAGCATTTCATATGAGACATTCTTTTATGCTGGACAACTTTCTGAGTATTGACTTGGTAGATCTCCATATACAATTTTGCGTGTTCTTTACACCTGCGGCTTCTCTATCAGATGTCTGTGATTCAACACAGGTAACTTCATCCATATGTTCTATGCCTGTTCCATTACAATTTATTTGGGGAAAAAAACCTGACAGGTGGTTCAGTCTCAGATTCTTTCTGTACCCTGCAAGGTATTGTTCAGCAGATCCTAAATGCTGAAGCCCAGATTCTTGGTTGCAATATGCAGCATAGAGAGACTTTGAGGTGGGTGCCAGAGCAAACAAGTCTCTTATATGGTAACATCTTTCTTTGTTACCAGCTTGTTTGGGTAGTTCAGGGGGCTGGAGAAGGAGCACAAGTTAGTTAACAAATATTGTTCTAATAACCACACTGGTAAAAGCAATGCTGGCATGTAAATCAAGACGTGAAAAGACAAAGCGCAAGACACAGAGAGGGAGAACTGGTATCTGCCATTTAGACACACTGAATCTATACAGTAAATAAAGGTTCTGGAGATGAGGGTGTGGAAGAAAATGAGGAAGGTGAACCTAGACTAAAGGATTGAAGGTTCTTCTCTGGGGAAAGGAGGTTTTTTCCTGAGATCTTTAGTATCAAAGAATATTCTCCCATATGAGGAACTAGTGAAGAATTTTACCCAGCTTACAAACATGTAGCTGTTAATTTGTCATCTGAGGTCTGGGGAAAAGCTGTTTAATTTGCCATTGTAAGCCTGGTGAACTGTAGTCAAGATGTAGCATATTCTGGAATATACTTCTGACACCAGAAGAGATATGCCAGTAAACAGGAAATAAGAATCAGGGTTTACATCCACCAAAATCCAAATACTATCCAAATTTTAATCCTTCAATTTTCATCCTTCCCTAAATCAAAGCATTATCTTTGAAATGCAAATTTTTATAAGGTCTGATAAATTTGAAGTGAATTAAAGATAAGTTGTGAATGAATGAATGAATGAATGAATGAATGAATGGTGGCAATTAAAAAAACCTAAACATAGTTCTTAAAGTAAAGCTAAGGCATACTAGACTGAATTCTAAAACACTTGACAAAGAAATTAGGCCAAGGTCTTCACAAATGACTGCCTGTAATATAAACTGACGTTGCTGGACTTCCAGAATTGATCTTGTAAAACATGGAGCAACTTGCAGCATGATTGCAAATGTAGCTGAAAGTGCTTGTCAGGTCACTATGAATTTAGAAGCTCAAACACATCTCCTTTATCTTTTAAAATGTTAGATTCTTTTTAGCAATGCTTACTTCCATCTTTGAAATACTTACTTGCTACTTGGAAATAACTATAATATCTGAATGTTACCGGTACATTCAAACTTCATGTATTGCTACAATATGCCTTTGCAGAAAGAATAGCAGTCACAGTGATCTGGAAACTGCTACTGACAGTGTTTGAGCAAATCTATCTCAGTATGCTTGAAAGGCTTCCTTCAAAACAGCTGATGAAATGATACAGATGAGAAAATGCAGACTGTAGCACACATTCTTTTGTTGAAGCATGCAATATCCTGCATTCCTTGAGCTTGATTCTCACTTTCCCTAAAGCTCTCTTTATATTGCTTTGGTAATGGAAATGGGTATTAAATAGAACATGAATTCAAGCTTACAAGTCAGGGCCTCTCTGCAAGGCAAAAGCGCAATAAAGGAAGCCTTAGAGTGAATGAGAAGTAAGTGCCTTCTCTTACTGCTGCTGAGGCTGGTGAAGTGAATTGGAAATGTAGGACTGGCCAGAGCAGATCTCCCCTGTGGTCCATCTTGCCCAGTACTGTGTTTGTGCTATGTGGCCAGTTAGAGATGATTTGAATGAAAATGAAAGATCTGTGTTGGATTATTACAAAGCAATAAGCCTAAGGAATAAGATTTATTATGTAATCCTCATTAGCTATTTCTACATATAAAATACATATAAATAAAAAATAAAATATGTATTTGCCTCTAACCTAAAGACATAATAATTTATGGGTTTACCTTTTTATCCCATATAAAAATCATGTATTGTGGCAGATAATTCTCCTTGTCCTTCAAAGATCTAGTTTATTAATTCTTAGGTGACCTCCATGCTGTCCTGTGGAAGTGAATTCCTCAGGTTAATTACCACATTATTGAAATGATTCCTTTTCCAGTTTATTTTGTTGTTGTTTGTGGAAACACCCTTATTCTTGTATTGCAAGAAATCACAAATCAGAGAACCAGAATTTGACTTCCCTTGCCCATTTCTCTGAGGTCTGCCTCTCTCTGGGAAGCTGAATCCACAAGGAATGCAGGACCACAAGCTCAGTGTCTGCTGATTAGCAAGGAGAGGACAGCTGCTGAGTGTCCATTTGTGTGTGGGGGGCATGTGCATTAGCAAGGTTCTCCTACAGTGATCTCTTGTAGGGGACTGGCAGGCACAACTCGTAAATGATAGGAATGTAGCAGCACAGTAACCAGTCTGTAAATTGTAGTATAACATTTCAGTCTGGTTCCTCCTCTCAGAAAACCCATATTAATAGTGTCTCTTAAGGGAAATAGGTGTAGATGTTTTGCAGGAGCTGCTCTGGGGACACTTGCTCAACATCCATCGGTCTTCTGCTAGGCCCACTTTTGGCCCATGCTGTACCTTCAAAAACAGCTCAAGTTCACAGTAAGGTAATAGGGGAGAAAAGATTTTAATTGGCTTTCTAAGTGAATGAGATTTCCCTTTGCTCTAAGATTGAAGAGGCCAAGTGGAACCCGTTTTTCTTCTTTTATTTTTCCTGCAAAGGAGAGTAATCACCCACGTACCATCAGCACCCCCACTTCTTATCAACCCCACTGACTGAATTCAGTCAACCTTGAGCTACTTGGTTAACACTGGATCACTCACATGGTGAAGGAACAAGTCTCTTACCATTAGTATTATCCCAACATCTCCTGTCTCCCTTAGTAATGAAAACAAATCCCATAGGGAGAAGGTACAAAACATACTCTTTGCAGGGGTGTTGAGTCCAGTCCAAAATCAGAACCACTCAAACCATTTCAAACATAATCAGACCTTCAGTATGCCTAAATCTGTGACCCTCCTGACAGTCGTATGGTAAGGAAATCCTCCCACTCTCACTGGTGAAAATGACTTGCCACTCAAAAGGAAAAAATAGCATCAACCTGGAAGAGAGAAGGGTCCAGGCAGACTGTCCAGAACCTGACAAGAAGGCTGGAGAGGGACTTTTCACAAGGACATGTAGTGATAGGACTGAGGGGAATGGCCTTAAGCTGATGGAGTATAGGTTTAGATTAGATATTAGGAAAAAATTCTTTACTATAAGGGTGGTGAGACACTGGAACAGGTTGCCCAGAGAAGGTGTGGACTGTAGGTGTTGAAGACCAGGCTGGATGGGGCTCTGAGTGACGTGGTCTAGTGGAAGGTCCCCTGTGCATGGCAGGGGGGTTAGAACTAGATGAACTTTAAAAACCCTTACAACCCAAACCATTCTATAATTCTGTGATAATATCAAATTAGCATCTGGTGGTTGTTCTGCCAAGAATCAACTAGGCCTTGGTAATCAACCCTTTCAATTCAGCATCCAGCTCCTCTGAGCCATTAGAATAAACATGATAGAAATGAGTCAGCAGGTAACCTAACTGAAGCAGTATCTGATCAGCCTCAAGCAAAATAGCTGCCTTTCATGTTCCCTAATTTGTTTTTATGCTGGCTGTGAAAATTCGTGAAGGAGGTATGATGTGATAAGAACTTGGCCTTGAGAGGTTTTGAGAGGTTTTGATACTCCTTTGCTCCCGGGAGGTTTGTCTTCATCTGGCCCCTAAGAAATCACAGTTCTGTTGAAGAAAGGCTTATGAGGGAAACTACAGATTAAGTCTGGAGTCTTGAGTTTGTAAATGCAATAAACACCTTTCCCAGCCCTTGACAGTCCTGCTGACAGAAACCAAATGCAGGTAGAAAGGCCTTGTGGAGGGGCAGGTGCTGAAAGTGCAAAGTGTCTGCAGCATGGCCAGCAAGACAGGCAAGTGCATGGAGGTGGCCTAGTGCTGAATACACGTCCACCAGGAGCTGGTTCTGGCCACACCAAGTCAGTGTTCTTGCTGCTGCTTACCTTATTTGTCATGCAAGAAGTAATAAGCTCTCAGCTAGTTTCCTTTAAAGCTACTCAGTGATCCAGTTCATTTCAGCCGGAGCAAAGGAGCCAGCTAAGCTGGGAAATACAGAGAGAGTTTTAGGTATGTGCATATTCTTCAAACTGACAAAAAAAAATGTTGGTTATGCCTTCTCTAGCATGAAACAGAGGAACTTGGTCCACAGGGGAGACAACCTATTTGAAAAATAAGAATACTTAACTCTCTATTGTCATAAGGCAGCACAATGGGGAATCTTTGCTTTGTTTTTCTAAGAAAATATTTAAATGAGAAACAAGATGTGTGAGGTATTAGTGTATATCCGGCTAATTATTCCCAGTGCTGATAACTAATCAATTAGATTAGTGCCTCTAAGAATAGAGAAAATGTTATGCATTCATTGTTGTTATTTCTGCTCCCCCTCTGCTATAGATCAGGAGTAACTAAGGTGGAAAGAGCAGAGTGATACAAATGTGAAATTTTGGTGAACAAAAAGATTATTTCCCTATGTAGGTCTGCCAGTATCTGGATAAATATCCTCTCTGAGTTAATGTTTATAATTACTAGGATACTGTTAGATAATTTTGATTTTAAAATTATGTTTCTAGTGAAAAAAATGCAAAGTTAAAATAGATATTTTTACATTATGTATTTAGCAATGTTGCTGATCTTTTTGCATTTTAGCCTCTGCAGTAGTGTTTGACTCACGGGCATTAAGAGAGAGTCCAAGTGTAGGAGAAGCAGAGTTGGCTGATGTACTGTGAATAAGATTAAAAAGTAAATTGAACCCATAATCTGCTTTAATTCACTATTCTTGCTGCAATTGGTAACTCAACTAAAGTGTTTCTAGGTTTATTTTTCAATAAAAGGAGTCAAATATATTCTACTCATCACTCTAGCAAAGTCCTATCAGGAGAAAAATAAGTCATGGTTTTTAAATGCCAATTTCCCCAAGAATTGTTCATTAATACCTTTTGAAATAAAAGAGGCCAACTCAAGATAAGCAGAACTCTGCTGCTGTAACACAATTCTTCATGTTACACATGATCCTAGTTTCCACCAGCAGACCTACGTGAACTTCACTAACTTTCCCGTAGTCAGTAAACTGAGATTTTTGTGCACAGCCACATGTGCCCAAAGAAACTCTTCATGTTTCCCCTAGGAAAGGGAGTGTAGCACTGAGGTAGGCAAACCAATCACAGAACCACAGAATTGTTACTGTTAGAACAGACCGCTTAAGATCATCGAGTCCAATTGTTAATGCAGCTCTGCCAAGCCCACCACTCAACCATGTTCCCAAGTGTCACGTCCACATGTGCTTTGAATACTTCCAGGAGCAGTCATTCCACCACTCTCCTGGGCAGCTTGTTCCAATGCCTGACCTCCCTTTTAGTGAAGAAATTTTTCCTAATATCTAATCTAACCCTCCCCTGGTACAACTTCTGGCCATTTCCTCTCATCCTGTCAGTTGTAACCTGGGAGAAGAGACTGATCCCCACCTGGCTACAATCTCCTTTCAGGTAGTTTTAGAGAGCAATGAGGTTCCCCTTCAACCTCCTTTTCTCCAGATCCCTCTGTGAAGCCTTCTTAACACTTTGCTAACTGTATTTTAATGCCCAAATTTACACATTTGAACTCAACTAATTTTCAAAAACAGAGAACATTAAGATACTTCCTTGGGAAGCAAATACACTACAGCCTTGAATACACTACAGCCTCATAGACAATTGCTGCCTTAAAACTGAAATGCATCTGAGCAGTATGGAGTGTACTTATGTTTGGTATCTGTAGCAAAGTTTCATCTAAAACGTTCCCTTCTTACAAAATATGTTGTTTTCCTCCTTGAAAGGGAAGGGAAAAAGTGAAGGAACAGTAGTGAGGCATAGCAGTCTCTTCATATTGGATGGTGCTTTTCCGCTGTTTCTTACCTTCAGTTTCAGCTCCAAGTTTGTTCCTCTTCCAAAGTGATCTACTTTTGATTGGGTTGGTTGGCATCAGGTCCCCATAAAACACGGGAGGGCAAATGCTCTTCCTAAACTAAATGAATTATATGAGGGTAAGGCAATGTGATTTGACTCCAGCCTCTCCGGTGCCAGTGAAATTCATGAGAGAGAAATCCAGTGAAAAGCTACTTTAAAGTGACAAATCCTGTTCTGAATTTCTGTCAGTGCAACCTCTATTGGCACTCCTGGGATTGCATGCATGTCACTGCAGATAAATATAGCCCCTTTGAATAGTTTAGCTGTGATTCCTTTTAAGAGAAGCATATTCTAAAAATATCCTTTTGCTGCAACAATACCATTACACAAACAAAAGAGCTGCCAATATCCCATCGCATGTGACAACTTCTATCCAGTTCAGCCCACAGAGGTATTCTTGTTTTCACTCCTCATGCAAACTTTATTAGCACTTGAGCCCTCTTTGAGCTGTGACATTTCCTTCACAGCCATGCAGCCACACCTCAAGCATCCCTCATAAATGCTCTCTGTCACATTGGGCTTAGGTATTACAGTAGCCCATGTGCTTTCATGAGTTCCCAACTGGAGCCTTTCCTGCTGGAAAATCTGGTACCAGTGTAGCAAAGCATTGCTTGCTTTAGGTATTTTCCAGACAGGACTGCGGACTTCTACAGTGTTCACGCTTCCTTCTGTTGACTTGTTGGTGATTTTTTGCTAAGTTCACGGTGGCACTTGAGGAATGTGCAGAGCTCAGTTAGATACTTATTGTTGTGCTCAACTGTCTGGTTCTGCAGTGTCCTGTTCCTACAAAACAGGCAGATATCTTTCCGAGATCTTGTTCCTACAAAATTGACGGATACCTTTCTGAGATCTGTATGTTAAATAGGCATCTCTTCTATTTCACTTTGCTTCTTCTCTTTTTGCCACCTGGATATTGTCATATTCTTCATTAAACCTTATAAAGCTCCTTAGAAGTTCAACCCTCATGTTGAATATATACTTGATTAGAGGATCACTGCATTCAAGAAGCAGGATTACATTCACCCAACTGCCCAACTTTCTTTTAATTGTTCTCATTAAGTCCTTTACTTTCATTTGTCACATAGACTGTTGGTACCTATGGGATCTTTGAGTAAAATCAAATTATAAGGCCTGTGTGTATGTGTGTGTGCATTGCAGTTGTATGTCTGAGTGTGCATGTGGATGTGTGCATGTGCAGGGAGAGAGTCAGTTCTCTCTTCCTGGCTTTACAGACAGGCTGCTAGTTGAGTGTGTGGACATGCATGATTTAGATGCAGGGAAGGGTTTAGATGAAACAAGGATTGCAACATTAACTGTGGAGCATTGGTACATAACTCTAATGAAAAGTAAGTACACTACTCATACACTATATTTGCACACGTATATTCATAATGAGCCAAATGCTCTTAGTTGGATGTTTGCCCAAATTCGATGTTTGCCCTCACTGAAAATGTGGCACCCAAATTTGGTCCAGTGTATTATTGTGAGTACCCATTCTGAAGGGAGGGCTGAAGTGTGCCTCTTAGAGCCTTATGTGGTCTTTCAGCCACAAAATAAATAAAATAGTCCATTGCAGCAGGCTTCACTAGCAGACATAGGCATCCATGGGGGATGACAGCTCTGGAACAATACTTTTGAGTTCAGTCAAAACTTTTGAGTTGAGTTCAATTTCAACATGTTTACCTAACAAAGGAATAAAATCCAAGCAAAATAACCTGCCTGTTTGCTCCCTTAAAAAGAACAGTCAAAAATTACCAAGTCCTTAAATAGTTAGCAGTATAATATATATTGATAGGCTCTAAAATATTCCAGGTCTGGAGTCTCTAGTTTCCAAAGCATCATGTCAAACAGCTCTTTCCCCACCTCATGTACTCTGAAACATGTTGATTATGAATATCTTTACGTGTAATCTGAGTAATCCATTCCAAATGTGCAGTCACTAATAAATAACAAGTAACTTTCTCTCCCTTGGTCTTTGCCAAAATCTTTTCAGGACCATGGTTAGTGTGTCTAGAAGACCAGTAGATATTCAGGAGGAGAAGAAATTGGTCAGTAAGATTACTCAGTACGTAATCCATGAGAGCTGCAGGATTTCTAGAACTCATTTTAGGCTCAGAACTCAATAGCCTACAGCTGCCTATTTTGGTATCATGTTGGGCCTGAAAGCAGCATTTTATTCTTTTAACTCTTTTGCCTGACTAGGGGATTTTCCTTGTTCCAGAAAGGGTAAATAAAGATTTAGGGGGATATCTTTTTTCTTTCATTTTCGGTCATAAAATGTGAGTAAATAGTCTTCTTCTTCCTCTTCTTCTTAGATTGGTGGCATATCCCTTCCCCTTTTGAATAAGAAAATAATGCAACAGTTTTGGCTGGTTGATTTTGGGGTGAGGTTTTTATTTTGGTTTGGGGTTTTCCTTTGGTTAAATGTACATTGTCTCTCTATAGTCAAAATGTCTGTGACTGTAACAGTATGTATTTCTTTTACTGGAGAAAATAGACTTTTTGGTTTTTGTTAACAGTACCTAGTGACTTCGTGGAAAATGACAAGTTGCTATTTAGGTCTGCTTAGTTAAGTACAGTACACTACAATACAATATTTCTGAAAGCTAGAACATACAGTACACAATATATATAGCAATTCTATATCAATATATATACATAGTATAATCATTTAACTTTTGCATCTGCCTACGATCATAGAAAAATAATTTTTCACATGTATCATTCACAACCCAATCAACTGCTGCAGCTATTTGAAGCATTTACCAATAATTATTACAGCTCTATTGTGCTTTTTCATATTATTGGCTTCTTTATGGTCTTTACAAGCATTTTTCAGGCTTTTTTAAAATCTCTATGTAGTAAGATGTAGAAAAGTAATTTTTTAAAGAAAAGGTAAAACAGTATTAGGCTCTACAAAAAATTGGAGATTGTTCCCTGCTACCCTTTCATATCAGAAGAACAATTAATCAGAAAAATACGGTTACCTATTAGCTCTCTTCTAAGATTTCCTATTATTTCATTTGTAAAAGTGCGTCAGACTTTCCTCTTCCATTCCTCGCCTTGGAGAAAGATGCCGAAAGTGGTCTTTCACTCCTTCCAAGTCCTGTTTCTTTAAAGTTTTAAGATTTCCTAAAATTATCCTCTGCACTAGGGTGGGGTAGAAGAAACATTGTTCTCTGTACAGTTATGCAGAATGTGGCCAGGAATTCAATAATAAATACCTCCATCCACCACTATTAATATATTCCAATTGGATCCTTACTTATCCACTTGATCACTCCCTTTTCAAATGAAAACAACCTCTGAAAGTTTTAGTTTCAGTTAATAAGTTTTTCGAGGTGAATTTTCCCTTTACCACCTTCATAGCACATTCCTGTTGATTCTGAATTTTGGGTCAGTCCCACTGGACTTTAATTGTCACCACAGAATTGCTGAGAAAATGTCACTAGGGATATGTGAACATCTAGATCCAAATAGCCCAGGAACAGCTGGTTGACACCCAAGCCGCAGGACTTTGCATGTCATTTCTGTATTCTCACTTTGCAACAGATGGCCCAGGCAGAAAGTCTTGATTCAAAATTAGTAAGAGTGCAAACTTATGAGAGCATGGAAATTTATGTTTGCTTTCCTAATTCAGGTACATCTAATTCATCTGACCTTCATTCCTTTGGTCAATAACATATCACTCCTAAATGAAAATGTGCAAAATGAAGTGGATGGGTGTTGTGAAGGAGGTATTCATTTTGTCTCGTTTCTCCTAACTGTGAAGACTGGAAGAAATGAGAGATGGTCACATCAGTTACAAACTGTGTTTTCACTGAGAATGAGCAAATCTGTGTCACTGCAAATCAATAAAGTTATTTTGGAGTGAGAAGAAAGGGTTACCTATGCCACAGCTTGGGATACTAAAATGAGAACTTCAAGAATGGGAATCAAGTGCTGGCATTCCTTACAGTCTCCTGTCATCTGCCATTTGCACGTACGTGGAGGCCACTACCACATTCTTTTTCTTTCTACTTGCAGTTTAAAAGTTATGGTCTTCCAGCAGTGATTTCTAAGTCTGGCTTTTCTTTAGTCTGTGTATACCCATTTGTAAGGGAAGGAGGAGACTATCCTCTCAATATTAATTACGCAGGTTCTATTCATGAAGGATGGGCTTTGTTCCATGAAGCCAAACAGGTGCCATTTCCCAAATTAATTCCAGTTAGCTGCTGCAACAGAGTGCTGATTCAGTGGTCCACATTTTCTGACCATGCTCTTTGCCTTTTCCTTTGTCTGAATGCTGAATCATACATATTTTTGTAGAGAGTGTTCTCACTTGACTGAGAATACCAGATCATTTAAATGGCCGCATACCCATTCCACACTTGCCCTGCTAATCCTTTTTAAGGTTCAGTAATTCATTTAGCATAAATACTAGTTTAATGTGTTTCTTGATTTAATTTCTTTGTTGCCTTTTATTTTTCCTAATGCTTTTTTAAACACCTCAATTCATTTTGCATGTTATACAGTTTACAGTTTATATTTTTAGGCTAAGAAGTGGTTTTACAAACAGGATGGTACCAAACAGGTAGATTATCCACACTAGAGATTGTACTTTTAGAATGCAGTGTGTACAGATACAATTGCCTAAGGGAAAGTGAAACTAACAAAATAATCAGCTGGTGAACACTATTTTAACATATCTTCTACATAAAAGACAGTCAGTCATTTGTGATTCCAGAAATCTTGCTTTTTTTGAACATGTATCCTTTCTTTTTCATTCTCTGAAGAAATACTGATCTTGAGAATTGTGTTGTTCTAAGAAACTCATTTCATATGTGCATATTTTCTGCTTTTCTAAGGAGAGAGAAAACAGGAGGTGATATCAACTTTACAGTTCTATAGATTCTTGCATTGGTGACTTTCCTTGAATGATATAAACATCAAGGGAACACTATGCAAATATTAGCTTTATTCTAGTATATGGTTTTCATTATTAGTTTCATTTTCCATCTCCTCGTTGACCAAGTAGACTTCCAGGGCTAATGCAAGCAATGGTCTCACGTTTCTGTGAGAACATTTATATTCAGCTCCTTTTTGCACTTCTTTTCTGTTTTGTACAGCTTTTGAGGAACACAACAGCTGAAGTAGGTAACACTGTCGCCACGAGAGGGAGAACCTTGTACTAAGAGAATGTTGCTCTGTGCTACTGTGCCGGGACAGAAAGGGATTTTAAAGCTCTTTGCTGCAAGGTTAAATAAGAGGAGAGTCCCCCACTTTGGGGGCGTTTGCACCAAAGACAGGGGGCCTCCCAGGAGAGGGAGATGCTTGAACTCCATACAAGGGACTTGCTCTTCACCTGTGCCACTTAGAAGAAAAGAATGAATCTCCAGTATCTGCTGCTGCTCTTTTTTTTTTTTTCTTAATGTATGAATAACTTGTAAAAATTTTATACTTCCTATTTATTGGTGAAAGAAATGTCACCACATTTATTGGTGTCAGAACTACTTTTTCACAAGTATCTTCAACAAGCTTCATTGTCTTTCAGGATGTCCTCTTTCCTTTGTCCTAATGCCAGGATGTAGCTTGGACTGCTGCAAAACTCATAGAGGTCCTTTAAATCTGGACTTTATTCCCAGTTTTGTATGTTCTGAACAATCAGTTCCCTAGATCCTTACTCTAAAGTTCAGGTTCAAAGAAATTCTTACAATGAATTGAAGTGGAAAATTGGTGATTTCCCATTCACTCCACCCGTAATGAGCTTTTGTTTGTCAAACATAATATAAAAAGGCTGCTCAGTTCAGGCAGGACAAACTGCATGACTTTTCTTGTCAGCATCAGTGAGGTCTCTGCTTAACCCTGAAAACTGATTGGACCAATACTCTGTGGGCCAAATTCTGCAGGCAGGACTCACGTTCCCTTTGTTGACTTGAGTCCATTTTCTCTGACAGAGAAAGCATATGTAGTCCTACAGAAAGCCATAGTCCTAAAAAATCGTTTCATATACATAATTTAAGATGTCACAGGACTGTTCCCCAAAATTTAGCGTGTTTCTGCCCAAAGTTTCTACTCCTCATAAAACTGACTCAAGATTTGATTTTACTCCACCAGGCAGGTTTTGCCTGTGTTAAGGGCTGTGAGATTACATATTCTCTCCTTCTTGCTGGAAGACTTAATTCAAAAAAGTCCTACAGAGCATGACAGTTGCTTCCCTTTGAACAAGGCTTGGAACTTGCTTTGTTCAGGGAGTCCTAAATAGCCTTGAGTCTTTCTTTGGGTTTGACTGGTGATAGCATGTTTTTCTTAAGTAATTAAATAGTGAGCCACAACAGCTAGTGTAGATCTATGATTCACAGCGATCCCTTTTCCCTAATTTACACCCTTGATGTGTCACTTTTCTATGGCCAGAACAATGTAAAAGCATTTGGGTATTGGATATTTGGAGCTGATTCCACATTTCTGACTGCTTTACCCAGAATTGCTCTTGCCATGCCTTTTCTGTTATGGTGGTCACATGTTCATGTGGGTAAAATAAAGTTGTTTCTTTATCATATCTGATTACATAACTGCAAATTCAGACTATACATCAAATTTTTGGTAAACTTTTTAAAAGTGCTACTGCACTGGATGTGCAGGAGAATGGATAGTGTGAACAGCATTTCAGCAGAAACGTAGGACCCCCTTGAAGTACAGCAGCTGAATAGCAAAAAAATTCATTGCTGCTGATTGTAGTGGCTAAATTGAAGTTTATAGACTTTACAGAACAGCTGGTAAGTGTTACTCATTTTGTGTCTCATGTATGCTCGGGCATGGGATGTGCACCACTGGAGCTCTGCACCCAGAGGGAGTGGACTTAGGTGCTGTCCCTTTGCCATGCCCAGTGATTCCATTGTGCACTCTTTATTTTTCACTATAGGCTCATTGGTAGAGGTAAACAGCAAAGATCCTTGCAGCCTGGCATTTTTCTGGTTTAGAGGTAGATATTCAGGATCCCTGCACCCCTATTTCGATTCTTTCTCTTATGTTCTTTCCTTATTTCTGTGCATGTGGATGAAACAGTGCACCTGCCTGGAGGGAAGGGCACAGTGTCTTTGCAAGAGAAATTAAAAAGAGAAACTTGCTTCTTGGTTGTAATTTGGTTTATCTGATGGTATTTGCTTTTGTTGACATTCTGGGCTGGGCTGCCATCTTCAACAAGGGACTGGGAGTGACAGAAGAGGCAGAAGGCAAGAGGAAGCATGTGCCTGAGCCCAAATGAAGCAGCATGCAGTATTCCTCTATATACTGAGCAATTACAGTGAGATTAGTATAGCAGCAGCAGCATTGCCCTAATGTGTTCCACTTTCCATACATTTCCCTTTCTTGCTCCTCCTTCCCTGACACGGCCTCTTACACTGCTTTGGTGGTTCCCCACACTCCTTTCCAGTAATTACAAGGGTTTGATGGAAGCTCTTGTGGCTGTCTAAACTGAAGTTATAACCTCCAAATTGGTGAATACCCCAAAGTCTTTGTTGTGTTTTCCCAGGTGATATCTTAACGAGTGGCAAGCCCTGGCAGATGTTTTATTTTGTTAAAAGAGATAGATAGGCTAGAGCAGGTATGATCTGATTGGAATTCAGTAACCTGCTTGCCTTTGTAATTAGTGAGCTTTATTTTGTTTTCCTTTAAAATTTTCATTTTGAGGTACCTAAGAGCTTATATGCCTGTCGCTAAAATTCCTGCTTTCTCCACCATAGCCCTAGATGGGCTGTGAAAAAAATACTTTATATATATCCTCAAGTATTTGCAGGATGGAGGAGGGAGTTGTTCATGCACGTGTGCCTATGTGAGCAGGATAAAACTGAAGTTAGTGTTGATCTGTCCAATTGTTTTAGGGTGGCCACAGAGAGCTGCCACTTTGAAAAGTTGATTGCACTACAGAACCTTAGCTTGGGCACTGTTAAAATAGCAACTGTATATTTGGAACAGGGAAGCTTTTTATTTTTTTTTATCCACGCTTACACATGCCCTTTGCAAGGTGTGCCCTTGCAAAGTTTGCATCAGACGACTTCGTGTAAAACCACTACTGACCTTTTTTGCTGTATCCATTTAGTTCTCTCTTCTTTCTGCAGCCCCCAAACAATGGCATGTCTCCTTTCCAATTTCTATCATTTGACTTTGTTTTTGATAGATGTCCTATCTGTTAATGAGATCTCCACATCGACTGGGAGGAGAGAAAATGAGGCACGTGAAAGTGTGTCTGGGAGACTGCAAATCCCCCTTTGTTAAGGGGCATTCATGTACTTTTACTGAGAGCTGACTTCTTAGGGCTGGGTGGGGTGGGGAGGGAGTTTGTGCTTATTTGGTCTGGATAAGGCTTTTTATTTTTTGCACTAAGTATGACTGCACTGCACTGCATTGCACTACTGAAATATATTTACATGTGGTGGGATTGGAAGGGGCCAATTAAGCAGGAAGGGAGAAGAAAAAGGGATAGGCACAGAAAACAGGATGTACCATAAACCTGACCAGGTTGAATGACAAGTGGGGTTACCTTTATTTTAAGAAACTAGTCAGACACTGAGACAGCTGTATTGGATACCTTCTGTTAAAATAAATAAACAAAGCACTATAATAGAAACTGAAGAGGCATCACAAGTTTCTGGGTGCTACAGATCTTTTCTCCCCTTTTTGTAGAGAGTGTTCTTTGGGGCTGTGAGAAAGTTAAGAGAACTGCTCATTGTGTAAACCAGCGGAAGGCTTCACCATAAAGACACCAATTCCTAGTTCCGATGTCAAAACTTGCATTGTTAGAATCTCTTCCAGAGGTTTGACTATGATTAGCATCCCTTCAGTAAAAGCAAGATCTCTCAGCTCAAGAAGTGAAGTCACAAAGCAGACTTACCAAAGGGGAAGGTCACTGAAATAAAGCACGTCTTTCTGAGGCTGTTATGGGAACAGTGCAATAAACAGTCATCCTGAACACTCAAGTACAGGTGTTCCAGTCAAGCCTTTGGGGTAGAGGAAGCAGGAGGGACATTTGGGCAAGAAAGGGTCATGCAGAATTCAGTACATACAGAAATATTCCTGCTTAGGCAAAGATGCTGTCTAGCATTTTAAGTTCTTCTCTCTGATTTCTCTCCTTAAACGGATATTCTAGCATTGTGAAGGCTTTCAGCTGGAACCAAATGGAATGCTAAGCTGAAAAATATTTTTACAGTCAAGATGCATGTTGGTTTATGCCTTGGTCATTAATTTTGTAACAAGCATACTATGAGAAGAACTAAAACAGTAGCAGTGTGCAGCAAGATCCATCTCTGCTATAGCTCTTTGTGATCTATAAACTCTCAAAAGTTTAAGTTGAATCTCTTCAGTAAGACTGTAATGGCAACTTTAGCCAGATGGTAAAACAGGATCCTGAAAAATGCTCTGTAGAGAAACTGGGAGAAGAATGTAAAACATGAGTGCATCTGCTTTGGTCCTGTAGTGGAGGGATCGCCTGTCTAATGTACCACAGGGGTTTCATGGACAAAAAAGGGGGATACTCATCCAATTGCTAAGAAAAGGCTAGATTAATTGGGGGACTAGAAATCTATTTATGCCCTGAATTTCAGCTTAGATTTGAAACTAAGATATTTTGGCTTCATTAGTACCAAGACGTGGGTAGTATGGACCTTTCCCAGAGAGCACAATGCAAAGCAGATTGCTGCTGATCAGTCTCTTGGGCTGCCTCATTTAACAAAAGTGTCAAGAACTAGAGAAGGAGTGGTATACAAGAGGCAGGTGTTGGGTGGGAAGGAACAAGTCTGTCTGGAACCAGGAGAGACTTTGGGGTTAAGGATGTGTTTTTCTGGTGAGCTTTGAGATTTCCACTCTGATTTCAGCCATCCTGGCTTGAAAGGACTGGAAGAGAAGAACTGGAGATATGCCCTGATGTACTGTTAGATTAACTACTGAATGACTCTTCCCTTGAAAGTAAGTGGGACAATGGAACATGCAGTCTGTTTCTTTGCCATCTGCAGGAGCCCTCTAAGATGAAAACCACTGGAAGGTCAACTTCCAGTAATGAGTCAGTGGATGCCCAACAAAAGCACAGTTCATGTGAGAGCCAGCATAATACAGAGGCAGGAGAGCACCTTTATTTTGTAAAGTGGCATTTGCTTCCATAAGAGTAGTGACAGCTACAGAGTTGTGATATGGGAGGAAATGAAGTCTGTCTGCTGAAGTTAATTCATATAATGAGCCTATACTCCTGTTTTTTGCTTTGGTGAGTTTTTCTGTTTCCTTGTTTAAAGCAGCTGCATATATTGCTACTATCAGAGTGGATTTGCATTGTCAAAGAGGAGTAGTGGACTGCTCCAGAAAAAAAAGTGAAGCTGAGGGTTTACTGAGCCTGCTGTGTCCAGAGTGCCTTTCCTGCTGTGGTAAAATAAAGAACTTCTGTAGGTTGAGCTGTTCCGGCTGACTGATTGCTGCATATTCCTCCCTTGTGGTGTGACCTGATGGCAACCATATTTGGACAAGGAGAGGAACACTGCATGTTTGCAATGCTGTGATAAGATGCCATTTGCACTAGTTTTTTAAAAGTACTGCAACCTGAAGAAGTGGGCTTTGAGCCATGCTCCAAATCCGGGTTTGAATTCAGCCTGTTTAAACCTGATTCCAGCTGACTCAGTTTCAACAGAACTGTCTAGTTCATGTAAACAGGAACCAAACCATTTTTTAAAAGCCAAATTCCAGCTTATGTTCCCACCCGGTTACAGTGCTCAACCACACCAGTTCCTGGGCATAAGTGTGATTGTATAGTTCCAATGGCTTTTAAATAAGTTGTTCCTTTTTACATGGTCAGTTTGAAACTAGTTTAACTGGAACTACATTTAAATATAGCACAAACTCTTATCTTTTTTTCAGCATGGTACTATAGCCCCATGTAGATAGTGCTTGACTGAGAAACCAAGGATAACTTGAGGTTTATTTTAAGAAGCCAAAACATATGTTGCTGACTAGACATGCCACATAACTTAATGCCCTATTTTTTCTCCAGATGGAGAAACACTAACTTCCATAATTCTCCTCCATTTGTCATCCTGCTTCATTGTTGCACCTTTTCTCTTGAATGAAAATCCCTTTGGCCAGTGGGCTAGATCCAAAACAGAACTTCCCCATACTGATTGATCATCTTGTTTCTGTACGTTCCTTTCCTCAACATTGACAAGCACTACTGAGGATCAGCTTGAGTTTTTGCTGGGACTATGGCATAGTTATGGTTCAAGAAAATGCTAGCGATATTTTCAACATTGTAGTAATTTCAGAGCTTACCCTTGAGGAAAATGTTATGTTTCAGAAGTTCCACAGAAAAAAGAAAATGCCAGGAATCACGATGGAGCTTCAGTCACAGTGCTGTAGCCAAGTTTGTAGGGAATGCATTTCTCGTGGCTGGTGACGCTGACATTTACAAAGGCAACTCAAAACCAGCAGAGAACGTATGCTTTCTCATCCCTGCTGAACTAATAGAATTTATACTAACAGAACGATCCCAGGGTAACCTGTCAGTGTTCATCACTTTTCCCCTAATGGAGGAGGCTAAGCATCTGTCACATCACCTTAGACAAGCCAAGTTCGCTTCAAAACCGCTCCCCAGTGACCTGCCAGCCAGATGCCTTCTCTCACTGATCCTAGTATACCACTGGCTGAGGATTTGTTACATAGCCAAGGTGACCAAGAGATACACTTGGCCTCAGCTTGAAGCCTTTTACTTTTTCTTTTCCGTTTGGTTTTCCATCAAACCAGGTGTGCATTTAGTGGTGAAGTAGATGTCGAGTTAGCTGTTACTCCAGATGACAGGAATGGCAAAGCCACATGGCAACTGAGCTACTGCTGTCCTCAAGGACATTGGTAAAGTCGAAAGACCAGGCTCTGGTTGGTGGTGTAGTTGTAAACCTACAGCTTCTGCTGCTTGCCCCTCCAAACTTGTTTTGGTCAACTATGCTGTTGCCCTCGAATATGCTTTGTGTGTGAAAAACTGAATGCGGCTGTTCTGTTGTCTGTCTTCTTTCTTCTGCATCATGGATGTGGCACCAACTTACTCTCACAACAAGCTTGAGTTTTTGTTTTGCTGTTGTTATTAACATGTAATTCTACTGTAGACCAAAAAATATGAAAAGGAAAAAAAATCAGTTTCAAGACATAAAAGACCAGTGAGTGAAAGGTGAAAAACTGAGGAAGTGAAGGTGTGAGAGAAGCAGTGGTTAACTGTGTTAAGTTAGAAATCTCAGAATAGCCTTACGTATTTCTTAACCAATGCTTACCAATCATCCAGTAGTGGGGTTAGATAGCTTTCTTGGCTCATTCTTATCACCTGTATCCTAATATATATATATATTTTTTATTTTTGTTTCTTTGGTATTGCTGTTGCACATCATGTTGTCTTTTATAATGCCTGATTTTTATTGTATTGTACTTTATTGGTCTGTTTTGGTTTTGTTTCCTTTTGAAGGATGGGAAAAATAATGTTTCCTTTTTGTTTTGAATTTTTGAGAAAAAAATGCACTGGAAGTAAACACAAACACATTTTGCCATTTGAAAAAAGGAAAACACACAGCCATGCAGTGGAAAAGACTAAGAAAAAGCTCCCCTCTTCCTTCTTGTTATGGAAGCATCCTTTAAAGATATGCTAGAAAAAAAAAACAATCTCAAACAGAAGAAGAGAGAAGCCTCTTTGATCCTAGCTCTGCAGTCTGGAGTATTCTAGCACAGTGTTCTGCAGGGTTGGGCTCCTACATGGCCAACAGGCATAAAATCCAGAACCACATGGGGCAAATTCATCCCTGGTGCAAGCAGATGTAATTGCAATGAAGTCAAAGGAGGTACACAGAGGATGGATTTAGCCACATGCATGGAAGATACAGCTGCCTTCCCCATAGCACCCAAGTCCCCACTGCTAGAGTTTATTGCTGTCAAAACAGTTGGTCTTTTGGCTGTGTTAATCACATCATATCCCTTGAACATTGTTCAAGGTAGGCAAAACATTTTCCCACTGAATAAATCAGTTCTGGATGCACCTTGGTGTGACACTTTTTGCCTACCAGCTTTCAGCTGTTACCCACTCCCAGCCGTGAACTGGTGTGATCTATCTCTGGCTTGCCTTTGCCAGAAAAATGGACTTGACTATTAAGCATAGTAAAACTTTTGCTTATTTAACTACTATGATCCAGAAATGGCCCTTGCACTTTTAAGGCATATGGAAACATCCTCTCTGTCTTTCAAAATGGAAAGAGCTCTTTGCAAGTGGAACACCACATGCGCGCGCACACACACATCCGCGTGCGGTCCCTGGGCTCCTGACCCCAAATTCTTCCCGGATCTTTCCGTGCCGGGCAGTGTCCTGTCTCCATAGTGCCTGGTCATTTGAGTACAGCGGGGCAGAGACTCGTATTGAGATGAATGCAGAAAGCATACATTTTAAAAGACAGATGATTTTCCTGTTATGCCAGCATCTTTGAATCCCCTTATCAGCTGATGGGTTTCCCTAACCTGACGACTTTCAATCAGTTGTTGAAACATTGGCTTTCTCTGTTTTGTTTTCTAAGGAGGGAATGTGGGGTGGGGAGAATAATGAAGTGTTGTTTGTAACTTCACAGTCCTGATAGTTGGTTTTTATCTTCCATATTTTATGCAAAAACAGACATTATAAGTCAATAAATAATTGTGCCCTAGGTTGAAAGTTAAGTGTTCAGGAAAGGAAAAAAATGGTTGGCATTTTTCTACATTTTTGTGAAGACTCTTTGGGAAAGGAAGGGTACATATTTTTGTTGTGTAGTATTTTCTATTTTTGAATGCATTTTCTTGGTACAAGACTGTTTTGTGGAATTTTTTTTCTTTTTGGTGAACACATTATTTAAAAAAAAAAAAAAAAGAAAAGAAAGAAAAAACTAATTGAAAAGTTTGCCCTTAAGGATATGCTGCAGTTTTGAGGTTTAACATTAAAAAAAACATCCAAGGCGCGTGTTAAAAGTTGGGGAATTGTATTGTTGGGAGTTATTTTGTAATTGTTACAAGAAGTTTGTAGCCACTGCTGTTTATTTTGTTTCAGATGAGTAAGTAAAGGGATTGTTCTTCTGTTATTCTTTTTTAAAAAAAAAGTTATTTATGAAATGTCACAAACACTGGACTGTGAGTTTGTAGGGAAGCATTTTACCACCCTGTGTCTTCATCGAGCTGTTGGTGATCCTACTTCTCATTACTCTGCCTTATGATTTCCTGAGCAAATTTGGAGGGGATGGCAGGAGGGGGAGAGAGAAACTGAATGCATTTTTGAGTCAGAGACTTGGGGGAAAATTAGGAAATTCCAGTGTTTTGGAATTCTAAAGCTGGACCATCAGCTCTACTCCTTCTCCCATCTACCACAGGAATGAGAAAGGCTTGCAATCACTGGAGGAGACAGAAAACTTATGGTACCTGGACATGGCAGTGTGCAAGGGGAAAGTGACTGAGAGACGCGATGCTCATAATGACCTCTGTAAATGTCATCCATTTCTCAGTCAACAGCTCCCTTGGTTTGCCCTCATCCTGCCAGTGGCTTTTGTGAACAACTCACCAGCCCCATTGAAACCATGAGGTTGGTTTGCATTTTCCATCGCTGATCAAGCCTTTCTGGGCACCCCAGCAGTGGGAGTGACCAGCAGGGAGCACAGCTCAGTTTGATCACTGGTCTGGATTGGAGGAGGAGTAGAGGTTGAGGGTGACCAAAGAGATGTGCCATGTTCTCAATGTTTGAAGAACAGGCTTAAAAGACTAAAGCAGTGCTCCAGGTATTCATGGGACTGGAGAAAAGGGAAAGAGGAAGACACCAACAGCCATAACAAAAACTGGAGATATGTAACTGGGCTACATTTGAGACCAACCAGACTCTTTTCCTTCCTGGACAATAATGCAGCCAAATCTTGAGACTGTCAAGCAGACAGAAAGCTGAATGTGGCCTTCATTTCTCCTGCCTTTCCTTTTTTATTCTCCCGCTTCCTTTGCCCTGAGATTTCTTCTCAGTGAGCACCTGCTCCACTGAGCACTTTTTTGCCCTCCACCTAAACTGCCCTTGCTTTCAAAATGTGGGTTCAGTCAGGACTGAGTAAAATCATGTGCCTTCTTTTTCCCCTTTTGTAATTATACCAGCCTCCTCCCCTTCCCCAACTTACACATGTGAGAGACAACAGGAGGAGGCTCTTTAGAAGTGCTACTTGTCTATAGGTGTCCAGCAAAACAGTAAGGTGGTGGTGAGAGGAAGGGGAGCAGGGAGATACTATTAGCTCCTTTCCCTTTCCACACGTAGCAGGTCTTCCCAAGGAGACACTGTCCACCACCACCTCCTCAGACGCTCCTCTCTTTACAGTGCAGCCGTAGTGAGCATGTGGTGGCTCTTCTCTCCCATTTCTATCCCAGCTTTGTGAAGCACTCAATTTCAAAGCATGCCGTTTTCAAGCAGTCACATTGACAAGACAAATGCAGTTTGTGGCCTTATCAAGATGACTTAAACCACTAAAATAAAAAAAGGCAACTCATTGCCTGCCCGAGGTTTGTGTCACTTCTAAAAATCCAGTCCATAGCAGTTTAGACTCCTTTAATCTCAGTCCATTTGATGATGGTGGCTAAAGTGACTAGCCTAGAGCTTAAATGCTGGACCGTCTGGTCTCATGTTTTCTTTGCTATTACCCCTACTGTCTGCTTGCTTTCCTCATTTTCAACTATTCTCTGCTTTATGAGGCAGCCCTAGCCTTTGGTGAAAGGTGAGAAGAGCCAGCGGGACCCTGGCACAGGGAAGGGAAGGTAGTTCGTGGACATTATAGTAGGAGAAGGATGTACTAGCTGCCACAGCAAATGCACATTATGATGGGCTGACTGCAGTGTTTTTAGGGCAAATGAACCCCACCCAGTTACTGAAACATCACTTTTTCCCAGGTCAGAACCATGGAGAGAAAAGAGCACGTTGGCACAATGGAAAAGCAGCTTGCAATCCGCAGCTGCTCGTGGCCATAGACAGGACCCAACTGCCACCCAGCTTCTCTGCACACTTGCCCGCTGCACAGTCAGTGTCCCTGACTCCACAGAGGAGTCAAATTTGCTGGAGAAGCTTTTCTGATGGTAAGAATCAGCGCAAAGCAGCCCCTGAGAGGTGTCTGTCTGTCCAGCAGGCAAGCGCAAGGGTGGGCGCCCACCTGTGCTGTTTCCCTGCAGAGCAAGAAGCTCCGCGCAGGCTTTCCTGGAGCTTGCCCTTTCAGAAATCCACCTGTAAAACCTCTAGCACCTGGGTGGTGGAATGAAAAACCCCTCGATTGCTTCCATAAATGATCCAGTAAATGAAAATGTTGTGGATGGGGGATTGGAAGTTTATTTTTTTATGCTTGGCTCTAAAGCCTGGGAGGAGCAGCACGGGAATGATGTAGTTATTCCCCCTCTCCCAATTAAAAAGTCAGCATGTGTGCACATACATACAAGAGAAAGGGTGCATTCCTACCCATCTTTGGTGCTGATGGACTTAAAACATTTGTCCAAGGCCTACTTTTGACACACATAGAGAACATAAGAATAGACTCTTATCACATGCAATATTTTCCCCCCGAAAAGGGAAGGAGGGGGAGGAGAGCAGTGTGGGCAGTCGGGATTATTAGGGTTGGATTATTTTGCATCTTTTGTAAAACTGTAATTTTAACAGTGCCTTATTCCTAATAGATGCTGGCACTTGGGACACATACACGATAAAAGACAGAACTAGGGAGAGTCAGATGGGTACATCCATAAGACAGAGGTTACTAATCATTGTAAAGGAAGCTGTATTGGGAATGACACAGCTGCGTCAGAATTGGAAACAGTTCAAATATTCAGCCTCTAAAGCAATTTCCCTTCCACCACCTCCTGCCTTCCCTCCTTGCCAATGGTGCTGCCCAAGAATAGCTGCCTACACTGAGGCCTGTCACTGCCCCATTTGCTTTTGGCATTGTCAAGTCCAAGGAGTTTAGCATGCTCATGCTTTCCACTGCAATCATGTTTTCCAAGGGGTATGTGAATGCCAGTTATTTTGCTTTAAATGCACTTTAAAAAAAAAGAAATCAAATCAAAGCTCCAGACTGTTTCAAATGCATAGGGGAAGACAGTGCATATGTGTTTGAACCCAGTTGACTTTATCTCCAGTTCCAATGTACTCCATGCAGTGTGTATGTATAGAACAATGTGTATGCATACAAACACACACGTCAACCTTAAATATCAGCAGACTAACCTTTCTCCTTAAGCTCATGAAACCAGATGCTACACAAACACAGCAGCAGCAGAGGAATTATGGTTGGGCTCTTGAAACAGATCACAAAAAATAAAAACAACTGCTTGGTCCTTTCTGTACGTTCAGTAATTACAGAAGGAATTGGGTTGTAACCAGAATAAAAAGGAACGGTGCTAAATGAATGAATGGGCAAAAAAAAGAAACAAAAACAAAAACTCAGCCCAATAACACAGTTTGACTTTTATGCTAATTCTCACATTGGGTTGGTTTGTTACTTTTTTTTGGTTTATATGAAAATAAAATTGCATCTAAACTAATCTACCACAAAGATAATGAAAAAAACAACAAAGCAAGCAAACAAAAATGCATCCTGCCCTGAGGAAGCGCTTATTTATGGAGGATGTTAGAAATCTCAAAACTCTCGGCCTTGCTCTCACGTACCACATGCTCAATCAGTCCTTTTTTTAAAATGTCTGAAACTGAAAAAAAAAAAAAAAGAAAAAAAAAAAAAAAAAAACTTTTTGAAGCACCTTATGTGGCTTCCCATTCCAAGAGTGGGAGCTGCCTTTTTTTCTTTGAGCACCTTACTGATGTGTTAATGCTATCTGCTGTCTTTTTGTTCCCCGTGGGCCGAGTGGCTGCTGTGAGCACGGGCAGGGGCATGCGGGGGCCGGGGTGCTGCAGAACGCTGCACGGCCACACCCGGGCACATCCATCCGCATTCCCATTCCTCGCGGGGCTGGCTGGGACCCAGGCGGGAATTTCTCCGTTGGTCTTTGCTCTGGGAGCTAAACAGTGGAGGGAAGAGCACACGCTCTTGTAAAACGTAACAGTTGGACACTTTCTTCTTGGGGCCAAAGGAATTCCCAGCAGTCAGTGGATGCCGAGTGGATGGGAAACTGCACCCAGGCCTAAATCCTAAAGTCTTTACGCAGGCAACCAGTGACGATGACCTCGGGCACCATCTTGCCAACGTGGAGACTTCAGGATTTGGGCGCAGCTGGCAGAGGTCCCGCGCAGGACATGGATCCCTGCAGGCCCCGGCACGCTGCCCTGGCCGCCCGTGCGATGAGACAGCCACGCAGCCGCACAGCCCTGCACGCACCGCTGTGCACACACACACACACACCCCACAGCTGTACAGGCATCTCTCCAGAAACACGGTTTGTGACGATGTGAAGAGCAGGTCGAAAGTTTTGAGGGGTTAAGTTCCTTTTTTTTCTCTCATTATACTCTGTAAATGGTATGTCAGTTATCAAAAACAAGCAAATAGAAAATTGTTAAAAAAAAAAAAATACCTTGCATACGCCTTTTCTATCAAGTGCTTTAAAATATAGAATAAATACACACATCCTGCCAGTTTTTTCTTACAGTGAGAGTATCCTTACCTGCCATTTAATATTAGCCTCGTATTTTTCTCACGTATATTTACCTGTGACTTGTATTTGTTATTTAAAACAGGAAAAAAAAATAAAAAAAGAAAATTAACTGTAGCGCTTCATTATACTATATTATTATTATTATTATTGTGACATTTTGGAATACTGTGAAGTTTTATCTCTTGCATATACTTTATACGGAAGTATTACGCCTTAAAAAAATACGGAAATAAATTTTACAAGGTTTCTGTTTTGTGTGGAAGAGTAATTGATGTTGCTAAGAATGATGTTTGTTTTTTGTTTTTTTTTTTTTTAATGTTACCAGCACTTTTTTTGTAAGTTTCACTTTCTGAGGTATTGTACAAGTTCACACTGTTTGTGAAGTTTGAATATGAAGGAATAATTAAAAAAAAAAAGACAAAAGAATGTTGCAGGTGTCTTTGTGTGTTTCTTTGTCTGTGGAGAACATGGAAGGTGGATGGCAAGCGTCCTGTGGACCTCTCTTAGCTCTGATGGGGTCTGACAGGAGTCCTGCTGGCAGCTGTCTGCAGGATCGGCCACAAACATTGCCATGGGATGATTGTCAAGTCTGAACAGCAACAGTAGTTGATGTTGGGGCCACATGCCTGACAGTCTGGGGCACTGGTGTCTGAGACACTGCTCAGAGATAAGATTAGAGACTTCCCATTCTTCTAATTTTAAGCAACTCTGCACCAAGCCTATGAAAGCAGGACATTTCATTTGCTCAGCCCTTGCCAGCCCCCTCCAAATACCAGAAATGTATTCTGCTGGTCAGTTCAGGCCCTGAAAGAGCAAAGTGCTCCTTGGGAG
Source organism: Coloeus monedula (assembly GCF_965178545.1). NCBI lineage: Eukaryota > Metazoa > Chordata > Aves > Passeriformes > Corvidae > Coloeus > Coloeus monedula. Next base: position 25,526,121 of record NC_138783.1, read on the forward strand.
CAGTGGGATCCACACTCACTCTGAGAGGTCTCATTTCCCCTGGATTTCTACTTCTTGACAATGACTAGTCCTCCAGTTTCAATATTTTTTTTTCCCTCTATAATTGCAGTAAGTGCATTTAAAAAATCTTACAGCAAAAGTGACAGGAAAAACAGGGCACAGACACTGCCAAGCTTGGGCTGCTGAGGCTGAGAGTACTGTTCCACAAACCTGAACTGAAAACGCAGCTGAGCTCCTGCTCACTTCCCAATCACTGCTGCCACTTAACCAAAACCATGTTGGACCCAGAAAAGCCCCTAATTTTGTTTCCAGGTCATGTACTATAAACAGGTTTACTTTAGGATAACCAGCTTTGTGCTTGGAGCAGAGTGAGACCCTTGAGATGAGACCACAGTACCTTCTCAGCTCTTCCTTCTTGTGTAAATTAGGACCATATTTGGCCTTTTGTTTCCTGCTTTAACCATGGCATGCAAAACAATTATCTTCTTCTTTTTCCATAATGGAGTGAAGGACAACTATCCCCACAGTCCTTTGACCCATGAGTGTTAGAACAGAAAGGATCCTTCCCCCTGGGAGAAACCATGTTGGAAAAACTGTTCCATGAACAGCTACAAAGGTAGTTTTAGCATGGAACTAAAACCCTGTTTGTCAGGCCCCATTAGCAGAAATGCCAAGCTATCACATGTCTAACTCCACACACCTCCCTCTGAGGCACGAGGGCAAATCCACAGAAGTCAACTCTGGATACTGAGGTTTGCTGGACCACAGGTGTCACAAGCCACAGCCTTCCCAGGCATGTCCCCTGTGTGTCCCTGGCAGTGGCCCCTCTGTGTGGGCTGAGACATCAAGAACATGGGCTTGGTCCTAGCTGAGCTCTTAGCTGAGACCTTGCTGTCACCTTCATTTGTGACAGACCTGGGAGGAGCCAGAGAGGCCCAGGTACAACTCATGCCAGGAACAACAGGGTTGATCTCACGTTCACACGCTGTCCCCTCTCAGCCTCACCCTCCTCCCCTCTTCACCAAACCAGCTTGTTTTTGTTGCAGTGTTCCCATGCTGACTAGTACCAGAGTTTCAGTGAGTTTGGGAGATGGGCTGGTATGACCCTACCAAGGGTTTCACTATCTCAGGAGGAGGTTTGGGATGGGAACTCAGTGGAGGAGTAAGAAGGAAATGGAACAGAGGTGATGCAGGATGTGTCTCTATACCAGCCCCATAGGCTGGAGTACTCCTTAGTGGTGTCACACACACAGTTGATGAGGGAGAAGCTCCTACAGGAAATCTGTCACCACTCCAGGAAGAAATAAAATCTCCCAAACTTTACCCTCACATTTGGTCTGTGGGGAAGAGGTTGGTCCCCTGTGGCTTCTCTATGGGCCAGGGTCAGTGCAGCTGTAGGATATTCCAGCACACTTAGACACACAAGATAAGCCTAAAATGAGAATCCTGACATGAGCCTCTCCTCCAAATCACACCTGTAGTAGCTGGGAGTGGGAAAACTGGGAAAATGCCTAGAAACAGGCTTCTGGGGAGCCACTACATGTCCTCAGGAAACACTTCAAAGGATGTAGGACATCTCACATGGACACTCGTGGGTGTGCACATGCAGACATTCATTTCTACTGTCACAGAGATTCCTCACTCTGAGTCCCAGAGGACCCTGAGTCACAGCCTCAGCTCAGCCCTCTTGGGGGACTTCTACCTCACACCCCACATTGCATCTGAAGAAGCAGTTGAACATAGAAGCACAAAATTAGGGTGGGATCAATACCCTCCTTCAGAGTTGCTAAGGTTAGAAACTTCTGGCCAGGAGACATTTGCTTCAGTTTGAAATGCTCAACTGAGAGCCTGCTGGCAGGGAGGTGATCCAGCTGCCTGCCAAGAGCTGGGGCAAGGTGCCCCCCCGGGAGAGCAGCCATGACTGGGGTGTGTTTAACCCGGCTCTGGGCTCCTGGGGTGTTGGGTGTGCACCAGTTGTCCCCCAGCACAGTAAGAGCCATGTGGCGGCATGGTCCCCTCATGTCACCATGCACTTCACTCAGTCAGAGGCAGGTGGCAAATATTAGTGAGCCCTATCTTCCTGAGGTATTTCATGATTATAATAATCACAGATGGGCTGGGCCATGGCCAGAGCTCTCCCTTACCTGCTGGAATGAAATAGCAGCCGAAATGTACCAGCAGTGCATGTACTCCCTCTCCAGACTGCAAGACTGTCAAAGGAAGTGCAGGATTGCTTTCCCAAGCTAAATATGGTCCCAAGAGCGCTCCTTGCAGGCCTTTCCCCCTACCCTCAGGCTCTTTGCAGTCGTGGAACTGGGCAGTGGATGTTGTTTGCAGTGGTAGCCTCCATTTTTTAACACCTCAGTTCCCCTCGTGTGCCTGGCACCAGACATGGCCTGACAGCACGAGGCACCTGCAGGCCCCTCCATCCAGGCCTATATGCCCAGACACACAACAAAGGGGATGTATGGCTCAGAGTGTTGATATGCAAGGGCTGTACATTCAGCCATATGATAAGGCAGGGGCCACTACAGCAAAGAACCCCCTCCAGAGTCACCATAACCAGCCAACAGCCTTTCCCAGCACACCAGCAGGGAGGTGAGGCTGCACTGCCAGCTGGCAGAGAGGGCTGAGCTCTGTCAAGCTCAGTCTTAGTTGCTGTTGCTGTTTTTTTCCTAAAGGCTGTTCACTGCAAGAGTCAATAGCTAAACTGCCCACACAGGAAAAAGAATAATCAATCCTATTGATATACAGTTGTTTACAGCATTAAGAAAGAAATGCAAGATCTGTACGTGGAGATTTGTGGCTCAATGCTCAGGCTACAGCACCACTCCCAAATCAGGATTTTCAGGAATGCATATTTAAAGCTTCACACTTGCATATCTCAGAGTATGGAATATGGAACATTTTTTTTTTTAAAATAAGAACAGGAAACTCAAAGTTTTTTGGGCCAACATTCTCACAGAACTAGAAATGCCTCCTTGTGCCAAAACAAGGATGAATAATCCCCACAGGAAAATGTGGAAAGTTCAAGTAATTTTTATCAAACCTGCAACTTTTGGTAAGTGCTGATAATTAAATTGCAGTCAATTTTCATTAAAAATAGCTTGTTTTTTTCAGAAGGCTTGCAGTCCTAATGTTCCTGGTGGATACCCATGGGATGTGGAACAGTTGCAAACAGTAACTCTGATTTCTGGGGCCCATACAGATTTATGAAGTGCTGCAAGGCCAGGTCCATGGGGGCCATTCAGTGACTCTACCATAGCTCTGTTTCAAAGGAGGCAAAACATCTACACAGCTCCTCAGGGCTGAGCTCCAAGCCCTTTTGAAAGTGGGGTGTAGCTGCTTTTGCCTTGCTTGTCATTGCTTTGCTGCAATTTTCCTTGGCTGACCTATTCACTGGTGGGTCTGTGCACTGAAACCCAAGTCTGAAGCACAATAGGAGAACGAGATATCATTTCACCAAAGGAACAAAAATGTGATTTCCTTCAGGAGACACAGGAGGATGCCCTTGCACAGCTCTATGGAGAAATACTGCCATCAGTGCCCCCACTGCACATCTTTTTGAGGACCAGAGATATTCCCCGAGGCCCTGGTGGGGTGGGGTTGACTATGCTTCAAGGCCTTGGCATAGGTGCTCCTTTTAGTAATGATCATTATCCTCCTCATCCTCATCATCATCATCAATGACAACTCTGCCACTCTCATACAAACACTATGCAACGAATTTTGCAGACCAAGTCATTATATAAGAAAGGAGGGAAGACATAAATATCATTCATCCAAGTAATTAAAAGTGTCTGTAGAAACTCAGCTATACCAAAAAAGCTCTCTGTGCCTGACCAGCAGACAAGGGTCTCCTTACCCACATCCACCCCAGTATGGGCTTCAAACTCAGACGTGGGTGGAGAAAAGTGCTCAGCTCACATGACCCCCTCAGTGCCATGTGACATGTGCCTCTGTGTCATGGCCCTTGTGCCACTAGAAAATTGTAGGCAACAATTTAGCACTTCTTTCACCCAGGGACTGTCTTTGTAGCACAGCTCTGATGGACCTCTCTCCAAAGCATGGCTGAGCCTTTCCCCAGTTTTAAATTCCCTGGCTGTTTCACAGGGATTTCATGCCAGGCTTTTGTGCCCAAGCCAGAAGAAATGCATGATAACAGCACTGGCAGCACTGCTGACCACAGTCCCATCTCTCTCATCTCGTCTCATTAAAATATGAAGAAGAATCCTGCTATTCAGACAAATTCTATTTCCATATAGCCACATTGTCCATCATCAATTAGCCTGATGAATGAGGCAGAGCCAGCTGTCTGGAAAAGACTAAAAACAAAGCAATGAAAGGAAAGAAGGAAAACAAACAAACAATGAAACAACAGGAGCCAAACTTCCCCAGACAACAGCACAACCCTCCTTTTTTTTTTCTTTCATGATTTTGGAGGCCTGTAGCATTAACTTGCCCCCACTGCAGATGAATGGCAGCATTTCAGACAAACCCCAGGATTTCTCATTCCCTGTCTGAACCCCAGGAAAGCCATCATAACCCAGCACCCTCCTAGAACCGTACCTGGACCAGCAAGCATGAAGGTGCTGGTCACACACCAGCACAGCCCCCTTGCTAGGAGCAGCCAGGCCACACTACCACCAAGCTATGTAAGCAACAAGCAATAGCTCTCACAATTCCCACTCCATATTGCTATTACAGTGAGAATTTAGGAAATTATTTTAAAAGCTATTCTCTGAAATAAGCATAAACAAGCATGCCACCGACCTGCAGTCAGCTGCATCTGTCTGCAAATGGATTTCCAGTCCCCAGTGTAGCAGTTACAGGGAGGGAGACAACCCCCTCCTGTATCCCCTATGGTGGAAATTAGCCATAAGGAGACCTCCAGTGTTTTGCTGGGGAAGGAAGAGTGGAGGAGCATCTGCAAGCTCATGGCTTTAGTGATGATGGGAGGAAGTCTCTCAGCCCAACAGATCCTCACTCTCTGAAATTTATGACCTGCCACACCCCATGTCACGAAGCCCTGGGCTTTGTGGCACCTCTGTGCCCACCCCAGCTCCCTGCAGAGAGCAGCTCTGCAGCCCACAGAAGCTCAGCCTGCCCCAGGGACTTGGGCAGCAACTGCTTTGCCTTTGCCTAAGTCCTGGCCTTAAGCAAGCTGGCAATGCACCTCTAAAGTTTGCAGCTATTTGTGTTTTCTTGAGTCTTGAAATTCCCTCAAAGCCTCACAGAAGGAAAGTTGTTAGCACTCTCTGCTAAGTCAATCACACAGCTGAGCCCTCAACACGTGTGGCAGCCCTGCCTAAGGCCTGTGCTTTGAGTCCTGCCTGGAGAGGCTTGATCCAGACTGCCCAAGGGCAGCTTTTCCAAGCTTTCAGAAAGTGACCACTGCCTTGGAGGATGGGCTTGCCAGCTGCCAGTTCTCCAACATCAGTCAAATTACATTTTTTCTTCACTCCAATTCTCAATCTACATCTCCTCTGATGCATTCGTTCCTTCATGCTGCCAAACAAGCTGCAGGACAGGAGCTTTGGCAAAGCATGGGTTGGTTTGGGGTGTCCAGACACAGCCATGACAGGGGTTCCTTTGGTCCTGACAGCAAATGCAGCTTGTGCTGCTCACATCTCTCAACATCTCCTTCCCCAGGCTTAACAGCGAACCAAAACTTCACCCGCTCTTAATTTTCTCTCTCGCCTGCACAAGCTCCTTTTAAAGCCAGACAGTCTTGCCTCCAAGGGGCTTTACAAGCCAGCACACTGAGGTCATAGCTTGACTTCAGAGCTGCTTTTGGCTTCCAGAACACTCTGTGGCCTTCTGTGGTGTGATGGCTCGGGGCTGAGGTCTCCCAAGTGCCCCTTGGCTCAGAACTGCATTAGCAACCTGAGCTGACCATAAATACAAGCTGCTGAGTTTAAGAGCTCATGCATAAAAGGAACTTCAAGGCATTTAAATCCTGTTTCCTCTCCACACTTCCCCTAGGTTTTAGATGACACCTTCCTGAATCCATATATTTTCCCACCCACCCCTTTTCATCAGACCTTTCTTTGGTCCATTTTCAATCTGTTTACATGGCTTTTGAGAAGATATTTTAGTGACTGTGTTTCATCACAGTGCCCAGGCTTATTTGGGTTTATGTCTTTGGACAGTCTCCAAAGGACTTCATTCAAGCGACTTAATTAGTAACCATTAATAAAATGTATAAACAGCTGCTTAGGAGAAAATCAGATCATAAGCCCAAGTATTTTAACAAGGCCATTAGCCTGCAATTATATGTGAGACAGAAAAATGTTATTAAACCATCCTGCACCAGCCTGGGGTGATGTTTGAATAAACACCAAAGAAATGTAGGTGCTGGCATCCTCCTAAGTTCCTGGCACTGATGCTGGTTCTGCAAAGCTGCTGCTCTTCTTGGTGCCCTCTGCACCTTCTCTCTCTTGAGTGTCTGGAGTTAGGATGTTGGCAGGAACCCAAGGGCAGCAAGCACACATATGTCATCTACGTGCATGGTTCATAGGCCATGGACCCTGTGAGGCCTGATCTTGAAAGCATTTGTCTAAAAAATATAACTGACTATGCTCTGGAATGGACTCTTTGGGAAAGGCCACCAAGAAACACCTCTCCTTTTGCACCTACTCTTGAACTATCCTCCAGCCAAAACAGCTATAGATTTATAAGGCCAACCTATGGGAATTATCTTAGTTTGATGTGCACATTGAGCCCAGAGCTTTAATTCCTCAGTTGCCCACATGAGGTTTGTGCTAGTTGGAGGTCTGGTGAGAGCCAGCAGCTTTTTCTTCCAGCAAAAACCCAACAGGGCAGCAGCAAAGTGCCATGAACTCCAGCCCAAGGGGCAAGCTCCACCTTGAGCCTGCTGGTGTAGGAAAGTCCAGCCTCACATCCAGCCCCATCCCAGACAGGACCAAAGCACCAGCACCTCTTCCTGACTGCAATAGGAATGGGTCAGCAGCTGCTGCATGGCAGCTTAATCCCATTTTCCCCCTTTGGAGGAGCCTTTCCTGAACCTAATATACATTTAATATCTTTATCAAGTACATCTCCTGTGGTTTCTAAAAGTTCATGGGGAATTCTCCAAGGTAATGTCTCCCCTTTTCTGTCATTACAAATCCATATCAGCAAATGACAGGAGACCACCCCTCATTCCTATGCACCAAAGCTTGTATTTCCTTTACTGCAAATGTCCTTAGTGCTTGAAATAATTTAAACTTTTTCTCCAATATGTTGACATACTTTCAGAATCTGTAGGGAAGCATACAGACAGCAAGAACTTTTACGGAAATATTTAGTATCCCAAGGAAGGCTTAGGCAAGGAGCTAATTTCTGACATTGGCCCACACTGACAGGCATTGACCCATTGAGACAAGAGCAGCTGGCAAGAAAGATGAATAACAGCAGTTTAGTTCTCTCCAATCCCTCCCAGAATGAAGACCAGTCTTGCACAGTGCTGCAATAAACTCTGGACGTTTAAAAGTTTCCTAGCTTTTCGTTTTACGGAAGGAACAGCTCATGTGAAACTTCCATTGTGGGGGAAAAAAATGAAAAAAACCTAAAATAACCACCCAAGAAATAAAGCACTGGGAATACGGCCAGCCTTCTACTCTGGCACAGTGTAGGGACCTTGCAGAGCTCTGCTGTGAAAATCCCAGGCTGGGCTGCAGGACAGCCCATGGCCTCCCAGCCCAGGTCTCCTGCACAGCTGCAAAGCGATGGTGTGACAGCTGTGTCACTGGTGTGAAGGAGCTCTGGCCCCCTCCCAGAAGGCACACTGGAACAAACTCAGAGACAGGTATCTCTAATAAGGGACTGAGAAGATTCATATTCTGCATTGGAAGAGAAAAGGTTAGAAAAACAAGTAGTTCTCTCACTGCATTTGGTGGCTTGCCTGACTTTTTGGGATATATTTATAGTTAATCAGTGTTGGTATTTTTTTTTCCATATCTGAAAGTTTCCTTCCTTTGACTAACACATTTATCCCATAAATGCAAAGCTCCTCAATGCAAACACACTACAGCAAATGCTTGGAACAGTAACATAAGCACAAGGCAAGGGGGCAGGCACTGAGAAGCATTAATATCTTTTTGTGTTTCTCCTCTGCCAAAGGCAAAACCACATTTTTACTTCCTTATTTCTGCCTTTTGGAGTGAAACTGTAATCACACCACTCCAGAGGAGAAACTGAATTGGACATGGGGCTTGGGGAACTAGATGATCTTTAAGGTCCCTTCCAACCATTCTATGATTTTATGACCTCCTGGGAGGGCTGGCTGATCTGCGGACTGCTGGCAAAGCCAAGTGGACAAGCCTGTGGGATGAGCAGCTCTTCAGGCACCTCATGTTACAGAGGGGGCTGGTTCTGAAAGCACCAAAAAAGCTTAAAGTTAGGTACAGCAGAGACCAACCATAGTGAAAGTTTGTGAGCAGCCAGACCAATGCAGGAGCATGTCTTATGGCATGTGCTGGTTTTGACTGGGGTACAGATAATTTTGTTCACAGCAGCTGGTATGGAACTGCATTTTGGATTTGTGCTGGAAACAGTGTTGATAACACTGGGATGTTTAAATTATTGCTGAGCAGCTCTTACACAGAGTTGAGGCCTTTCCTGCCTCTCACACCACCGCACCAGTGAGTGTGTTGGGAGGAAACACATCTGGGACAGCTGACCCCAGCTGACCACAGGGTTGTTCCAGACTATATTGCATCATGCTCAGCATATAAAGCCAGGGGAAGAAGGAGGAAGGGGGGCCATTAGGAGTCGTGGTGTTCATCTTCCCAAAACATGTGATGGATCCCTGTTTTCGTGGGGATTACTGAACACCTGCCTGTCCATGGGAAGGGGTGAATTAATTCCTTGTTTTGCTTTGCTTGCATATGCAGCATTTGCTTTACCTACTAAACTGTCTTTATCTCAACCCATGAGTTCTCTTGCTGTTTTTTCTTCTGATTCTCTCCCCATTCCACTGGGGGGAAGAGAGTGAATGGCTGTGTGGGGTTTAGTTTAGGCTGGGGTTGAACCACAACACAGCAGTGAAAAAAGACCCCTCACCATAATCCAGTGATGGCCCTTTAAGAGCTGTGCATACAGAGCCTGTTCCTGAGAGAGCCTCTCTTCAAGGATTTGCAGTGTCACTAATCTTCCCTGATATTAAGACAGCGAAATATTAAGACAGGGAAAACACTCAGCACTGACAAAGATTGTTTTTTAAACACCATCATTATCCTGTGTGACTCATTGCCACACCGTTATCATTGCTACCAAGAAGTTAGATATCGATTTTTGGAAGAAAAACACATGGTGTTTGTATGAGTCAGAAGACTGTACACAGCTGTGTTAGACAGGGAAACCAATGCAGGATACCTCTTTCTTTTCTTGGGGCATTGGTCATGAGCAGGATTATGAACCTCTTCTGTATTTCTACATTTTCTGAGCTGCCCCTCTGGCTGAGACACAGGGGCTGTCACCATGCTCCCACCAAAGGGCGGGGGTTTGCCCCAGGGCAGCTGCCAGGATACAGCAGAGGCTGTTTCCAGGAGCCCAGCCCCCACTTGGGGCCAGGCTGTCCATGGGGTGTGGGCCAGGGGTGCTCAGACCCTCCCGGTGTCCGGGTTTGCAGCCACGTGCTGCAGCTTTGTCCACCAGCACCAGGACCAGGCAGAGGCACTGCTCCAAGAAGGAATTGGGAGCTGCTGCTTCAGGGCCACCCACTGCTGTGGGACACAATCTAGCCTTGCCACTGGCAGGGGGGATGAAGATAGGAGGTTGTATCAAACACCACAGAGCACCTACTACATGGAAAATCTCTTTTCAAATACATTTCCAGAGCCATTGTGCATCCATTCTCACCCAGGGAAGCAACATCTTGTCCTCTCACATCCCACAGACAGGCCTGTGGGCTGCCATCACTGCTCTGTCACTGACACCCCACGTGCCCTGTGACAGCTTCCTGTGCCCCCTCCCTCACCAGCCCTTCCACCAGCAGGAACAAAGTCTCTGCCACTCCAGCTGCAGTCATCCCATGCTGTAGGCCTTGCCTGCATACTGGGAAATAGGTTCCTGTTACTCCAGGTATGCCCAGTGCCCGCTCAGGATGGTGCTCCTCTCAGCTGGCTTTCCTGGATGCTGAAGTAATGCAAGTGATCAGTCCTGCTACTACACAGGAGCTCAGCAGGGCCCACAGACCCTCAGAGCTGGTCAGAGCACCCAGTCCCCAAACCTGTTCATGAGCTGTTACCTCTATGTGCAACCTCAGCTCTGGGATGGACACATCACACTAATCCCTACATGAGCAGAAGAGGGCTCCTCCTGCAGGAATTCCCTGTCAAATTTTGAGTATGAGCTCTAAACCACAGGAGATTTCAATTTTAAGAGGCAGGGTTTCAACGAAGACATTTTGTTCCCCTGTGTTCTAGTTCCAGTTTAACACTTTTGAAAATGTTCAGCAGGAATCAGGCCACTGGCATGGAAAGTTCCTATGTGCAGCATAATTAAACAGAGTGAAGAAGAAGGTCATACCTTCTGCAGTGGTGTTGGGCAAACGATCAGTAAGGGTTGCTGCAGGAGGAGGACAGTGAAAGTATGACAGGCTTTCAGATGTGTGAAAGAATATCTGTTGTTCATCAGGTCTAGCAAGCTCTGGGCTCTTGGCTTTTGGGCATTTTCCATGGTGAGACGTTCCCTCACAAAACCACTTTGCTCCTTGTCACCAGCCATCAGCCACACGGAACCCCTCCAAGGAGCTGTGGTGGCCCAGCTACCTTGGCATCACAGCCCTGGGCCCATGATACTCCCACCACAGCAAAGTCCTGGGGGAAAATGGCCCCAAAGTTGAAAATAACTGCACAGAGGAACTCCTGATTTCTGGCTTTCGGAGGCTTGGCTTAAAAGAAATAAATAAATTAGCCTGGAGCTACATAACACTTGTGCGACTGCAAGCGCACTGCAGATGACTCTGATGAGGCTGTTGTTTGCTTCTACAGGAAAAAGCACTTAGTGTGAGGTTTTAAAACCTGAGCAGCATGTAAATGGCAGTGAGACAGGAAGATGCTGTTCTGAGCGACACCTTACGCTACGCGTCTGCTAGTGAGCTTCAGGGATGCAGGGGAGGAAACCAGGGAGGCAGCAGCAGTTCTCAACATTTTATGTCCCAGCAGACAGCCCAGAATAGAGGTTGGCATTGAAAAGTTCACAAGAAACCATAGGTAAAGCAAAGTTCACTGAGGCGAGCAGATGAGTAAGACTCAGGGCAGGTATTTGAGGGGGTGAAGGAGAGAAAGGGGAGGTCTGGAGGAGGTATGACTTCAAGGCAGACAGAAAGCAGAGAGACTTCAGTTCACAGCCAAGGAAATCCATAAATGCTGCACCCACCTCAACAATTTTCACTTGATATCAGTTCATGGTATGTCTGTATATAGCAGTTGAAGTACCTCTGAAAGCTGTAATGAAGTGTACCAGAATGCAGCCTAATTTCTTGGCTCACTGTTCGGGCTATAATTTTGTCGGTCTTGCCTCAGCTCAGCGTTCCAGTGCTTTTAAGTAAAAATGGTTGAGATGTTTTTAGCTTCATTGCTCTTTGAAGGAAACATGACTCGTGCAACTGAACCATCTCAATCATACTGTGGAAAAAACTTTGAGCCCAGTGACCCAAGTCTGACAGGGGGAGTAGCAGCAAACCTAAGGAGGATGGCATTACTCCAAGCCCCACGCAAACTAGCAGCATGAGGAAGAAAAATGCAGCAGCCCGGGCTCCTGGAACAACTAATTTGTGAAAAAAAGTGGAAATGGAATCTTCTGCTGTCTGTCCTGAAATAGAAACTAAGCATCCTGGAGCATTTTTGCTCTACTCATGGGTCATGCCTCAGGGCTAGACCGTCAAAATTTGGCAGAGGCAACACTCCTGAGTGAGACCTTAATGTTTGGTGTGTGTTATGGGATACACGGGCATCTCAGTCAGAGGCAATTAGGACTGTCCAAGTCCATTTAGGAAGCATGGTATCTCCCCTGGGAGCATCCTCCCCAGGGACACAGATGTCTGCTAGTCACACCACAGCTGGAAGAGGAGAGGTGGCCAGTGCCACTGCCTGGTGAAACCAGTCTGTTTCTTTGTCCCGCACAAAGTGAGAGGTAAGTCTGGGTGGACACTGGGCCCAGAAACCAGTCAGTGACAGGAGGGAGCCACAAACACCCCCTTCAACTCACCTGCACACACGTGTGTGCACACAGCCTCTTGTCTCAGGCAGGAACAGAGGATTAAAGATGCCTGCTAGCTGTGAGATGAGCATATTCCTGTCACCAGCTGTGAGAACACCCCTGAGCCAGACAGCCAGGTTGGAGCAGGAATTCCAGATGTACAATAAAAAGTGTTAGTACTGATGATGCCAAGACCCCAAAAGCCCTTCAGGATGGAGGTGGTGTGAGGGAAGAAGAGGGGCACAGGCGCACAGAAAGAGCTGATGCTGCAGCAGACTGTTGCTAAGGAGGGATCCTGCTTGCTGAGGATCCTCAGGCTGAGGTGGTCGGGAGAAATGGGAGAAGGAAGGGCACTGGCTTGAGAAGATAATATGGCGTTAGCATTTGTGTTTGGCTCAGAGAACCCCTCCTCTGTTCAAATTGAGCAGCTGTTCCTGAAACCAGCCTTCCCTCCAGGGCACTTTGCTCCCTGCCAGTAGCGCCGAGCTGTCCCGGGCAAAAAGAAAGGAACATGCCCCTCCCTGCCCCCAGACATGTCTGTGGCAGGCGCTGAACCCCCTCCAGCCTCTCTGAGATTTAGGGCCACTTTGATAAATGACTTTACAACCCCAGCTACTGAAGGGCTGTTCCTCAGAGGAGGGCATGGTGAGAGCCCCAGCAGGACAGTTCCTCACAGAGCAGGCAAGTTCATTTTCCGGGCAAGGAAGGAGGGACAGAGATAATGACAGCCCTGCTGCTTCACAGCTTCTTGGCGTGAAAATGTGAATGGGTTACTCTAAAAAGCATCGTGGCACTTTTGAAAATTGATGCTCTTTTTCTCTCATGGATATTTTTCCTCTCTTATCTCCTGAAACTGCTCCACCCGGATGAGCTCCTTGGACTCCCTGTGCATGGTGCAGTGTGAAGACCGTGGGGAGACACCACAAGGTGAGCTATGGCAGTACGATCCCCTGGCCTCCTCCACAGCGCTTCCTCTTTCAGGCACCCCTGCAGAAGTCACCCTCCTCATTTTAGAACCCCCATCTCCTCTCCTCACAAGCAGCATCAATTGCCCAATACTGATGCAGAAGAAAACGGTGACAGGATCCATCCTTCTGGTGACAATCTGCAAAATTGGTGTTCTAACATGACCAAAATTTAATTAAAGCAAAACAGGATCAAAACAGTAATTTGAGAGAGGAATTTGGCAGGATGCTGGCTTTATCTGATCAGCCTGCTTTATGGGATACAGTGCCTGAAGTCACAGTTCTGCCAAATTGAGAGAGCTCCTCTACACCAGATTATGCCTGAGGTAAAGCGGAAGGAGGACTTAGACCTGCAAGTCCCAGTCTAATACCTAACCAACAGATGAGAGAGTTGTTGTGCTACCGCCCACCCTTGGAGTCACGATGTTTTGCTGTATAAAATCAATTGCAGATGTGATTTGCAAGGCAAAAATTCCCTGCAGGCTAAGCTCACATCCCTGTGGGCTGTGCAGGTTTGGGATGCGCCACCTCTTTCCGTACTGCTGGAAGAGGGAACAGGGAAGGTAAAGGCTGGGCAGAAGGGAATCAATATCCTCAGGATCTGAGTCTCATGTGAATCTTATCTGACATGAGCTGTGGTAGCTTCTCCAAGAAGTCTGTACAGATTCTGCAAGCTGCTGTGCATAGATAATCCTGAAGCTGACTAAATTCCATTTTGGCCACCACTGTGAAAATGGGCGAGTTTTGTAAAAAATTTAAAGCTACTGAGGCCAAACAGGCATATCCTGCTTAGATAGTATGGGTATGAATTAAAGTTTTGTTGGAAGTTTGCAGGTTGTGCCAGCCAGAAAAGTTCTGTTTACTTCACATCCAGCAGGCAAGGTTATTTTCATGTCAGCGTAGGATAACTGAGCGTGGGGAGGGTCCCCAGGAGGTTTCTAGCCCAGCATCCTGCTCCAAACAGGGTCAGCCATGAGGTCAAATCAGGGTTTTGTGCAGTCAGGTATTGAAAAACCCCATGGACACAGAATATTTTAACAATACTGTCACAAGGGCACCCTGGCTTGCAGGATGAAGGATGGAAGATTTATTCCGCCTGAGTGGCACATTTTAGACACTACACCTCAAATACGGGCTGTAGTGACGGCAACTCTGGTGTGAAAGCACAATAATACCATTTGCAAACAATCCTTTAAGCCACAGGAGTGGAGGGCACAGCAATCCAGCCAGAGATGGCAAAGTGAAGAGTGAGTTTGGGAATCAGCAGTGGTAGGGAAGGACAGATAGGTTTGGGAACTGGACAGGCTGCTGAGACTGTGGCTGGAAACGAAAGGAAGACACACAAGCACAGGCTGGAGAGATGCATAAGGGAGCAGGAGTTCACCGGCCCTCAGTGGACAAACAGGACAGAGGAACATCGGGACTGAGGGGCAAGGAGGTGGGGAAATATTAAGAGGGAACACTGGCATTCATCCAACATTTGAAATCTTTATCAAAGAGCTGGAGGACACATACGACTGAAAAGAAGAGTTAAGGAGTTGGTGTTGGAGGTGAGGGCAAAGAAACAGGTTGGGAATGAACCAGGTTTGGGAACAATAGCATCTGTCCACTTTCTATACATGGGGCAGAAAGCCTGTGAAGGAGTCAGAGAAATGAAACCTGTTGGCATATTCTTTCCTTTTGAGGTTATAACAACTCACTACTGACCTGTTTCTCTGCCATGCTCCAGCGATATCGTGTTGTCCCAGCCAAGGCCTGCACCGTGTCCAGTGTCTAACAGGGGCAAATACACACCACACACTTGATTTTGGAGTAGGAAGAAGGAGAGGATTTTATGAGACAGACATTGCACTAAGCATGGTATTAAAGAAGTTGTACTGTTAAAAAAAATCACCACAAATACACTCTAGATTGCTAATGCAATTTTAATTCAGCCTTGCCTCTGTGTGTGGTGCAATCTATTCTAAATTAAATGATCACATGGATTATTATCTTGCTCCACAAGACCTCTGCTGCAGAGCAAACACAAGGAAGTCATTAAGTCCCTTCCCCGAAGAGCTTCCAGTTGAAAGGAATGAGATAGATTTGTCTTTACACACAAACTGTGGGTTTGCTGATAGGTAGAGATAGATGCTGAGAGATGAAAGAAACAATGGGAAGAACCATAAATTCCATAAGAATTAAATAAAGGGGGGTTATACATTAGAAGGGAGTCTTAGGTATTAGGCGTTTCGGGAAGTCTGTACCTCTCAAGTGCCTCAGCCAAGGGGGAAAGGGAGAGGGAAATGCAGATGGAAAATTAGGATAAATAGGAGGCTGCGCCCTCCAAAAATTTGAGAGACCCCAGGGGAATGCCCCATGGCCTCTCCCTTTATTCAAATAAAGTAACAGGACTCCTCTGTCTCCTTTTTGGACATAAACCTCTGCTGTTTGTGGATTAATTTTCCTGACACAATCTTGGTAAAACCAGACAAGGGTGTGTGAGGGGGGCCATTCTGGGAAGGAGGTGGGAAGGGAGCACTTAGGATAATGAGCTTCAATAGAGCAGCAGCATTTACAACTAGATTATTTTTGGAGAATTGCATTTGGACAAGAGAAGCTTCCATGAACACTTTATAGAAGCCTTCCAGTGCCTAAAGGGGCCTACAAGGAAGACGGAGAGAGACTTTTTACAAGGGCACATAGTGACAAGACAAGGAGGAATGGCTTTACACTGAAAGAGGGTAGGTTTAGATTAGGTATTAGGAAAGTGTTTTTTACTGTGAGGGTGGTGAGGTACTGGAACAGGTTGCCCAGAAAAGCTGTGGATACCCCTTCCCTGGCAGTGTTCAAGGCCAAGCTGCAACAAGATGAGTTTTAAGATCTCTCCAACCCAAACGAGTCTATGATTCTGTGAGTCTACGATTTTTTTTTTTTTTCTGGAGTCAGAGTAATATTAAGAAATGAGACAGAAATAATTAAAAGCAAGAAACAAGTTTCACAAGGGAGACAGAACCAGGGGCTCCACTGACACACAGGGCAAGGAATCAGGGAAGGTTTCAGCACTGAAGATAAAAATGAGAAGCAGAACAACGGTGATTTTGTGGTTAAAGCAGTGCATTCCCCCTGCTGCATCTCCCTTACCTTCGAGGAGGGCCAGGCAGTTTATCTGTTTATCGATCTGTGGTTAGCTGCTACATGGAACAGCTGACAGCAGCAAAGCCTGTTGCTGTCGTGCCTTGTGGCCCCATCAGCCTAGAGCCAATGTGAGCACCTTGCCAGCCACAGTCCTTCGGGAACTGCCCACAAACAAGCTGCATTTAAAACCCGCTAAAAGGAAGTTAAAATGCCTCCATGTCTCTGTCAGCCTCCCTGTGAGGAGTCATGCTCGCCGGGCATCCGCACCCAGCCCGCCACTCGCACAGCCCTCGCTAGTCAGGACAAGCATCACGGTGTGTGCTTTCCCCTCTGGCTTTAGCCACACAAGTGTGGGTGTGTTGGACTCTTCGAGCTCACAGCTCAAAAGCCTCTGCTGGACATGGGCGGGAGGGCTTCCCCCCTTCCTTGACTGCCCCAGGCACGGTTAGCATTTCCCCAAAAGTGAGCAGCATGGTTCAGATGACGGCAGAAGTTCAACTGTACAGATATAATGTAAGCATGGTAAATGCAGTCCATGTCACACCATTTGGGGGCTCCCAAGGGAGCAAAGGGGCTGTAGAGCCCTTCACGGGTCATTTGGTCTAATAGGCTGGCAGCTATATCCTCCGGCGAGGTCAAGTGTGAATGTGTCGCCTTAGGGACTAGGCAGTGACTCATCCCACTGTTCCAATGCCATCCACAGAGCTGCCATGGGGCAGTCACAGCCTTGGTTAAAGGCAGTGCTGCTGATTAGTCCGCATCAAATCCTGCATGGGCACTTTCACCATCCCCAGCCAGGCTAAAGATGGTACTTTCACACCCCTCGCACCTGATGGGTAATGAGGGCTTTCTGCAGCACCTCTCCCTCCCACCACTCTCACCCACAAAGAGATTAGCTTGCAAAGCTGCAGGCAGGAGAGATGATCCAGGCAGCCCAAGTCCCAACACATACTTCTTAAGTAAATTCTTAAAAGTAAGTAGATAAACTCTGCTTTCCACAGTATCTCCTCTTTTCCTTGCCCACACACAAGCCAGCCTGTGGCCCCCCCACCACTGAGTGCATAAAGGGGAAGGGCACTTTGTCTCCTCCTGCTAGGGCCACAACTCATACGTGCAGAGAAGGGAAACCTGAGCCCTGCTGCTGAGCTTCCTGCACCCTCCTGGCAATTCCCTGCAAGTCCCACTTGCCGTGCCAAGTGGGTGGTGGGTACAACCCAGCCCCCAGAGAGAGAAGATCCACTGGCATCAGCAGTACCCCAGTGACTACAGTCTGAGGAGAACTGTGCCTCAGAGACTTGATCTCAGACTGCAAGGGAAGAGACATCGCAGAGATGGGGTTTGTAGCCGAGCCTTGGCTATCGTGCTGTGCCTACTGGCGGTCGACCCCGGAGAAGGACACTTCCCAGTATTAGTCTCCTTTCCAGCTTCCTCCCCGCTTACCCGCACTCCATCTCAGGTTTAAGGTAGTTTACTTAAATATATAAATATTTTTAAACCTCCCCCTTCTTAAAATCATCTCTGCTTTGATCTTTTTTTTCAAGTGACAACTTTCTATCTGCAGGGCAAGCAGCCCCCGCGCTCGGCCGCAGCACCGGCTCCCCGGGCTCCCAGCTCTCCGCTTCGCCTCCAGGCAGGAGCAGGTCCATCCCTCAGCAAAGCCCGGCCCTGCCGCAGACCCCGGCTCCAAAATTCGCCGCCTCCCTTTAGGAGAAGGGCAAGTTCTCGGGCACCTGAGCAAGGCACGGGGAGCGCACCCCGGCCGGCTGCCCCCTCGCCGGGCGCCGCGGGGTCCCGGGGCAGGGGCGGGCGGGAGGAGGTGGCCAGCTCGGTCCCGCCCCGCGGCTCCGCGCCGGGAAGGCGGCAGGAGGGAGCGGGTCGGGCCGGGACTCAACGGGACCAGGACCGGGACCGAGCTCTGCTCGGCGGCGGCACGGCCCGACGGGCCGGGGTAAGTCCTGATCGCTGCCTCCCGCTCGCCTCCCGCCCGTGCCGGCAGTCCCTTTGCCCGCAGCCCTCCGCTTCCCTCCCCGCCCCATTTTCCCCAGCGCCCCGGCACCCCTCGGCATCGCCGGGGCACACGGCAGCGGGGCCGGGGCACCACGGGGAGCGGCGCAGCTCCCGCTGCCCCTCGGGTGCGGGAACAGCGGGAACAGCGGGAACAGCCGGAGCGGCGGGCGCGGAGCAGCACCCGCAGCTGGAAGCGAACCCAAAGCCGCCGCCACGCCTGGATCTGCGCTCGGACCCCGGACCCTTCCCGCACCCCGCACCCGGACCTGCCATCCGGCCCGGGACAGGCACCCGGACCTCTCCGAGGCGGAGACCCACGGGGGGAGCGTCCCTTTTCCTTCCTTTCCCCTCCTTCTGCGCGTCCCCACGACTGCGACCCTTGTCTCCATCGCAGTTTGTCACCCGGTTGCCCAGGGTGGTGGGTGTCTTGCCACCCCCCTATGAGGGTATCCAGGTACACTGGCACGTGCCTGGTTTGGCATCACCCTGGCCAGGTGCGGAGTGAGCAGGACTGGGGGGGCGGAGGACAGTCCAGGGATGGGGGACCTGGCAGGGCTGGGAGGGATCTTGGTAGGGAAGACTGACTTTGGGGTGAAAGTCGAAAACGGTGCTCATGGATGTAAAGGACAGAAGACAAGACAGGAATCCCACAGCTAAACTGTGTGTTGGGATGCCTTATGCCTTCTGTTTATATATATTATGGGTGATGTTTTGTTCATTCCCTGCTCTGGCCTTGCTTATCAGCTAGGCAGCTGCTTAAGGTAGGGGTTTTTTTCCAGCACTACAGAACCAGCGTTTCCTGGTCCCAGGCATTTTAGAATTCCCAGAATGAGAACTGTGTCAGTGCAAGGGACACAGTAAAATTAATGCTGTCTTTGGGTGGCTGCAGCTCAACTGTTTTATGAACAGTCCTGGACTCAGCAGAAGCACTCATACTACAAGAGATCTTTGTGATCCAGTGGAAAGCTTAACTTGTCATGGACAGGAAGAAGAAAGACAGAGGAGACAAGCAAAGGCATTTTCAACCAAAGCACGTGCCATTGTTTCACCCCTGTCCTGAGGGATCTGTGTTCACAGGACATAGGGTAGTTCAGTTTCCATCTCATTCAACCCTTGTCCTCTCCCAGCTACAAAGCATCAGGGGAGAGTGACACCAGTTTTAAGGATGAGTATATCCCCAGGGGCTGGAGCAATTCATACCTATTGCACTGCTACTCTTCCAGGAACATAGCTGTGCAGCAGCTGTGCATCACAGATGCTATTCAAGGGGTGAGGTGAAACAGAATAATATTTATACCACTGGCTTTGCAATGTTTTCTCCTTGCTTTTCATACCTGTCATACTGATGATGAGTTCAGCAACAGGAGCAGTAGCAAAGGAAAAAAAGATACAAACCATTAAATGTCATGGAACAACCTTGGTACAGCAGCTTTCAAATTTCTGGAAAAAAATCCTCCTCCTGAATCATGGTAGGTTGCTGAGAACAGACTTGAATCTATTGTAAGAAAAAGAAATGCAGAGTACCCTGCAAGCATCTTTCCATTATTTCATCCCAAACATCAAGCTGGTTTGCTTTTCAGCACTGGAAGCACATCTTCTGGCCAGGCATGGAAAACACAGAGCACAGTATGGATGAAATGGGAACAGCACCAGCAGTCAACCCTTTACAAGGCAGGCAGGGCTTGGGACAGAAACATGCTGCCGAAAAGGAGGAATTCTGGAGGTGGTGCTTGCTGCCAGGCAGCCAGGGATCAAGAGGCTCTGCCAGGCTGCCAAGCACTCAAGTGTGTGAAGTTATTGAAGACGTTTTTTGATGAGAGAAGGAAGAGGATACTTCCCAGAAGAAAAGATATAAGTTCCAAATTTTGGCCAATCTCTACCATGTTTGGGTAACTGTGTTGGGTCTTTCTCATCATTTCAAATTGTTGTCTTTTAGACTGCCCTCTTGCCCAGCTGACTTGTACTGTGGTGTGACTTTGGTGCATCTCAAAACCATTGCCACTTTCCAAACAGCTGCATTGGTTGGCAAGATCCACCTTTCACATGCACACAGGAGGTGAAGTCTTGCATTCTTCTCTTGGCTTAGATTCAGTGAAAAACAAAACAGGCCAAACAAATCTTTAAGCAAAGCTCTGCCTGTATATGAGCAGAAAAAACACCTCTCTGATTGGCTTGAAGGAGCATTCGTAAATAAAGTATAAAATCATAACAGTACCCACAGGGGGTACTGTTCTCCACAATTATTGCAGAGCTCTGATTTTCTGTCATCTCTTTCTTTCTCTCTCCAGTGGCAGCCCCATGGCCCTCTTCACCAGAGCCAGCAGCCATCCTAATACAACAGACCCCATTCCCTGTGGGGCAAACAGCACCACAGAGCCTGAGCTGCCCCACTCACATGCCTACTACGCCCTCTGCTACTGCATCTTGATTCTGGCCATCATCTTTGGGAACGTGCTGGTCTGCTTGGCTGTGCTGAGGGAACGCACCTTGCAAACCACAACCAACTACCTCGTGGTGAGCCTGGCAGTGGCAGATTTGCTGGTGGCTACTTTGGTGATGCCATGGATGGTGTACCTGGAGGTGAGTGCCTTTTAGGAACGATCAGCAGAATTTAACCACACCACTGCATGCGTGGTCATGTTCCTAAAGAAGGCAGTAGCAACGTTTAGACTGATCTGTGTGGGACAGCCCTGGAGCTGTCCTGCAGGATGTGTACTACTTGGGTGTGTTAAATAGAAAGATTGAAAAAAAAAAAAAAAAAAGAATAAGTGTGTGTGTGTGGGAAGCCAACCCAACAAGACAGAATTAGACTCTTCAATTTGATTGCAGCTAAAAAATATTATTGAAAGTCAAGTTTTATTTCAGATTGGAATAGTCTATCAGCTCAAGTGCATTCCAATCCTTAATGAAATCACATTATGCTTTGCTTTAGAAAATACTTGGCATTCACTCTTGCTGCGGACAGAGTGGGATTGAGGCACATCTGTGGAGCAGCCTCTGCCCCATTCAGTGCCGTGGTCATGATTTGTGAGCACAACAGTAGGTCCATTTCCTAGTTGTGTTTGTAGACCCATTCAAGACTAATTTCTGTCTGTGGAGCTTGGATAATCAAAGCAGCTGATGGAAGAGTCATCCAAACAACAGGGAAAAGAACTCATACAGATCCCAAACTACCAATCCTGGCATTGCACAGTTTTTCCTGTAGAATTGGGCTGTAGGACTCCAGCAAGAGTAAGATTTAAAAAAGAGTCCAAAAAGCCCCAAAGTTTTTTCAATATTTGCTGCTGTTTATGGATCAGCGATGCTACCAATGAAGCAGAAATGGCATCATGCTTCAATACACTATAAGCCTGGAAATTGCCAAAAAATCATTCTGTTCCCAAAACCATGTGGAATACCTATTCATCAGCTGAAGGTCTGCCAAACCAGACTTTGGAGAACTGGCCCTTATTTATGGAGAGGCTAAAAGGTGGATGAATGCCTCAGATTTAAATGTCGCTTGTGAAGTTTGTGCTTTCCACTCCATTTTTAGTCATCTGTGGCCATGAAATGTGTTATTCTATCAATCATGCAGACCAGAACTATCTCTTTCTGAGATATATTTTGAGATGGATGTGACAGAGGAGCAATAAAAACATTTTATAGCCTCAAAATCCTCATCTCCACCTAAGGAGGTTTCTGGCACAGAAGTGCTATTCAGCAGTGTGTCTAGCAGTCCCCTGGGGGCCAGCGTGTAGGTCTGATACACCAATACTGCTGCCCCTCTTCTTTACTGATCTCTGGTGCTGTGGCTGCTGAAGCTCACCAAGGTTTCCAAAACAGTGGCATCAGGGTATCCTGCCCACTGGATAAGGCATGATTAAACACCATCATGCCTTGTAGTCATTGCATAAATGGAGGAGGACATGTGGCAGGATGGCTGGGAACACCCTCCTCAGTCTTCTTACAACATCCAGTTCTACCTCCAAAGGAGAAGAAAGCTTCAGGAGAAGGTTGTTACTGAGATCTAATCTGCTGAGACTGTGTGGGAGTCACACTGTCTCCTCATCTGTGTCTCTCACACAGGAGCAGTGAGACCTAAGCTGCTCTGTGAGCTCCAGGAGCTCTACTGGACTGGCGTCAGAGGGGGAACAGAGCTGAGTTACTGCAGCTCAGCAGCCCTGACCACGAGTGCTCTTTGTACTCCCAGCGTGCAAACCCATGAGCAGCCATCTCACAGCTGCAGGAGCCAACAGCACCCCCAAGCAGCAGCTCTCAAACACAAAACCCTTCAGTGAGCCTGCTTAGATGCACCACTACTTTCATGCTTGGCATTGCCTGATGCAACTTGGTTTCCTACTTTCCCATCCATGTGCTCCTCAATGTGGCATCACCCTTCATATCTGAATTGTGGAGATTCTGTTATTTCAAGAATTCAGGAGAGTGGTGGGTATGCATAAGTTTAAAAAAAAATAATCATTGTGCATTCATAAACTGGAAATCTTCCTATGGAGTTTGGAAGTTAAAAATAATAATACTACAATTTTGTAGATAAAGCAGACTGGTCATCAAGGAAGATTAGATGAGAACCTGACCTGAATAGTCTATAGGGATCTTTAGCATTGTGTTTGATAGAGCCAGGATTTCATCCTGGACATTATTCCCACTTCTGCTGCACAGTCACTGAGTGGTAATGAGAGATTGTATCACCTCATCTCTCTGTGGTTTGCTCTCATCAGCTGTAAGGGAATAATATTTGACTATCCACCTCACCCAGGCAGATGTGAGGATTCAATCAATTAATACCTGGGATGTCCTTTGAGATTCCTGGACAAAAAGCACCAGAGGGATAAAGAAGAGGTACCCTGCCAGCACATGAAAACCAGAAATGCAGACTAGCAGGTTCTAGCTGCTGTAGCAAAGATGATTAGAACAGAGCAATAAAAGGAAGAGCAGAAATAGAATTTTTAAAATTGTGAACAAAGCATATAATAAAATGGCTCTTCTTCACTGTTAAATTCTGGAATGAATTCTGGGTTCGTTTACCCCACAGGTAAATATTAACTACTTCAACAGAGCTACTCCCCATTTTAGAAGTGGCAGGTGGAAGTGAGGACGGGTTTTAAGCCCAAACATTTTGATCTGTCAAGCATCCTCTTACACAAGCTACAGTCTAGTATGCAGGTGGTGTGATCTGAATGCATCATCCTGAGAGGGCTCACTTCTAAGCCGTCCCCACCAGCACCTTCTTCAGTTTTAATGGTTCACATTCTTGAGCTCAGCATTTGAATGTGCTCAGGACCTTGGAAACTCCCTCAGTTAAGTGCTTGTTCATCTGCTGGGTTAGCAGCAGCTGGCTTTCATGCAAACACCTGCCACTGGATTGGTGAAATATTCTGCAGACTCCACAGCTCATGCAGAAACTGCATTGCTTTTTGCCTCAAACAGCAGAAACATCCCTTACTGGGTCCCACTGCAAAGGCTTCCAGCATTTTTTTTTTTTTAAATATATTTTGAGGTGGTCAAGCAGATCTCAAAGTCTGAAACTCAAGTAAAACCGCTGTAATGTTTCTCTGGAGCTGAACCTACCTATTAAGGTCCCTAATCTCAGATGGACAGCCTTCAGTTTGCACATCTTGTAGCTCACCTAACTGTGCAGAAAAGCTCAATGGTTTTGGTTTGACTTTTTTTCCCCCCCTTTACCTACTTTTTTATAAGAAAACAAAGGATCAGCACCAGTATCAAGAGAACTGAAGAGGAAAGCACAGTTCCCTTCTGCATTCTGCAAGCCAATTCCCATTTCCCCTCTCTGCATTCATTCAAGGTCAGAGGGTCTAATGGAAGACTGCCTCATTCAATACCTGATTTCTGAAATGTAGCAGCTGGGTCCAGCAGAGAACACCCTAAAGACACAGCTCACCTCAGCAAGTTTCTGTGCCCTTGTGTGGGAATGCTGCCACTATTAAAGCCATTTAAATTTCTCAGGATTATTTCTTGAACAACTCTCACTGAGTGAATTCTGTATTTATACAGGTGCTTCTCTCTGCAGGGAGCTGCATCCTTCCTATGCACCAACACTTGCTGCAGGGCTGACCCACTGCCTGAGAAGCCAAACTTGTGGCACCCTCTCCAGCCACCTGGGATGGGCATTTTTGAATAGGTCTTGAAAACGTCCAAGGATGGATCCTGCACAGACTTAGCAAGCAACTGGCTCCACTATCTCATTGTCCTTGTGGTCAGAAAAGTAACCTTCTTAACCAGTTTGCACCTTTCTTCCAGCTCATTCCTGTTGCCTCTTGTCCTCCCACCACACTGCTGCAAAAAACCCAGCTCCATCTTCTTAGCAACTTGCCTCCAACTTACTCAAAAACCTCCCATGAGGCACTAGAGAGCTGTCAGTCTCACACCCCTCTCAAAGCCATCTTTTTTCCCGACTGAGCAAGTCCTATTCCCTTAGCTGGTCCTCAGAGCTGCTCCAGCCCCTATGGATTGTTTTGGTGGCTCTCGACTGGACTCACTCCTGTTTATCAATATTTTTCCTCTCCTGATGCCTCAAAACCAGATGCAGTATTCCAGATGTTGTCTAAATGTAAGCAGAGAGACCAGGAACCAGCAGCAGTTTCTGATAGCTTCCCAGGATTCAGCTGAACCAGCAGGATCTACGGGGCTGAAGGCTTAAATCCAGGCTCTCTTCCAGGCACGGACTTTCCCCCCTTTTTCTCTCCTACTCCCCCATTCAGCACAGCACTGGGTTTGTTTGCAGTTGAACAAGGAGGCAGCCTGCCCTCCATCTCCTACAAGGAGTGGGCACTGAGGCAGACCACCTCTCTCGCAGTCAGGCTGTCATCCCAACCCCAAGGAGAGCAGGGCCACACAGTGCTTGGAGCATGGTTGTCAATCAGAAAGGTCATTGCCAAGGACTCGGTGGCTGGTCCAAAACCACTTTTCTCCATCGCTAAGACTGGGTACAGCTGAGCTTTCACAACCACACACTTCAGATTAAAAACTCAAAGCAACCAGAACAACAGCTTGGTAGCAACCCAAGCCCCTTTATCTGAATGGCCTGTGAGTTCTCACTCAGATCTAATAATCAAAATCTGTAACTGAGATAAGAATTCAAATAAGGTTTTTGAGAGGCCTCAGTCTCAGATCTCAGTTTCATACATAAATGCAAAATATTTGCAGCACTTTTCCAGCTCACTGCTTGCAAGAGCACTTTGGCAGCTAGGCTGAGAAAGACTTTCAACCCTTAGATTTTCTCAGATAATCATTAATCAAAGGATAAGTACAGTGATATCAAATTTAAATCAATTTATCATGCTAGGCCTTGAGAGAAGGGATAGCTGCTGTGTCTTCTCCCTGCCTCCCTCTGCAAGAGCAAATAAAGGATTGAAATTAAAGTGAGGCTCCTTCTCCATGACCTACTGCCATGTTATCTTGAACACAACACAGGTGCCTCAGTTTCCCTCTGCCCATCACTGTGGACATGAACTCCTCCAGCTGCTGAGATGCTTGGGGGAGAGAACCCCCTTACACATCACTTGTCAGGACTTGGTGCAGAACAAGGCTGACAGTTTTGTGTTGCCGCTGCAGGTGACCGGAGGGGTCTGGACGTTCAGCCGGATCTGCTGCGATATCTTTGTCACCATGGATGTAATGATGTGCACAGCCAGCATTCTAAACCTCTGTGCCATCAGCATTGACAGGTGAGGCACAACAGCATCCGGGGGGATAGTCTGGACGTGGGGGTCAGCCCTGTACCCCAGTGGGGCAGGGACAAGGAAGTGGGGTGAGCACAGACAGCATCAGTGTCTTCAGGACAACAAAGCCCTGCAGGTCTGTGCCTGCCACTGCTGCTGTTAATGTGGCTCTGCTCACACTGTGCTACAAGAGGTCTGCACTGGAGTGGGGGAGATACAAGCAATAAAACACGCCCCAACCACATCCTCAAGCTTTTTGAACGCAGGAACCACAACTGGTCATCCAACTCCCACTGAGTCTCGAAGGGGGTTTCTCCTTCTGGAGATCTCACTTGTGAAGCTTTAATAAACAAAATCCTGCTGTATACATGGGGAGAGATTAAGTTTATTGCTGTATAATCTTGAGCTTTGCTCTGGTTTTCTGCATTTTAAAACTGAGCCTATTTTAAGCACTGCTGAGGGCTGGGAGCCAAAACCTTGGGACATGTGGTGCTACTGGGACCAAGGAGTGGGAGAAGGGAAAACTACTGCATGCTGTACCTTTGTAATGTGTAGTTCAAGGATAATAATGCAAGGCAGCTCTCAGTGCTGGGTAGGTCTGGTGTTCCTCAAAGGGAATCTGTATCCCCATTTCAGTTTGGCTCTGTCTGCAAGGAGCAGCCCCCAGACTCTCCTAAAGATGAGACTCCTGTGCCTTCCAAATCCTAGCCCTGCTGAGCTGCATCTCCTGGGGTACCCCAGGAGCTGAAGGTCTTTGACACCTGGCCCTGGGCAATCCTCTGCCTGTCAGGCTAACACCAGACCAGGCAGCTGAGACAAAGAGTTTGGTAGTTTGTGGTTGCTCCAGAGAGTGCTCTTTCCCAGCAGTGCCCATATAACTTTAGGGGCTTGAAGATTAGGGGTTTCCTGGGGTTTCTAGATCCATCTGGTAGCCCAAACCTTGTAGCTTCACATGCTGTGAGTTCTGCTGAGCATTTCTCTGCACTGCTGCCAACTAACTCTGATTTCCTCTGTTCCTCCCCCTGATGCCCCACTTACCATTTCTACAAATTGCTGATCCCATCATCTGATCTTCTCTACTTTCCTCTTCTATTTCTTCGCCACATTCACTGTCATGTTCCCGATGTTGCCTTCATTTCTCCTTTTGAAAACTTGGTCCTTTCCCTCCCTCCACTCCTCCATCTCCTCTTCCTGGAGCTGGTTTGGTCTGCAGATACACAGCAGTGGTGAAACCAGTTCAGTACCAGTACAGCACTGGGCAGAGCTCCTGCAGGAGGGTGTCTCTCATGATCGTGATAGTCTGGATGCTGGCGTTCGCAGTGTCATGCCCTCTCCTCTTTGGCTTCAATACTACAGGTGGGTGGTATCCTGAACAATAGCATACAGGAGGGGTTTGCAGTGGAGCTGCCCTGTGTATGGCCAGGTCATTTAACATGGGTCCTGCAGATTTGCCAAGTTACAGGAAATTTTAAGGAACTGGAAAGCACACTATGAAGGGAGAGAAAAATCCCCACGTGCTCTTATCTGTAAACTTGCCATTTGCTCAGGCAGACACTGACTACTGCTCTAAAGGGCAAACCTGCCTGCTCTACTGCCAAATCAATGCCCATCAAGGTGTCCAGGTCTTCAGAATCCCATCAAACAATCACTTTGAGCACACAGAGCAAAATGTGCAGCACATACAATACATTCACACACCAGACTCAGTGGTGTCTTGCTGATATCAACAGGTTCAGAAGCACAGTTTTGACTCTGATACAGAACACATTTCTAAACAGCAAGGATTGCATAACAGCATTGCTTGTTAGAAACCTCCTTCCCATCCAACTGGCTGTCTGCTTCCTTAACTAATCCCTTGAGGAGGGCAAACAAAAAAATTTCCACCTTGGAAGCAGGTTGATCTTTTTCCTTTCCCTCAGCTAGGGCAGCACAGTCTCCCTGGAGGCAGAGGAGCAAGGGAGCCTTCCTCCCCACTGAGTCACAGGCAGAAGCTTCTGCTCCCCATCCATCCTCTCCTCAGTGCTTGAGGCAAGAAGGGGATGGGAGGGGGAAATTCTTCTGCCCCCTACTGCCTGGCTCAGACAGATAGGGGAGAATGCACACTGCATCTAGACAGCTCAGAGGCTGTCAAAGGAATAGGAGAAAGTATGAAGGAGACAGGGTCCTCTGAGAAAGGATAGGAATAGACATGGAAGAAGAGAACAGAGCTGTTGACCAGAAAAGCAGGCAG
The DNA here is from genome assembly GCF_965178545.1 of Coloeus monedula. NCBI lineage: Eukaryota > Metazoa > Chordata > Aves > Passeriformes > Corvidae > Coloeus > Coloeus monedula. Next base: position 25,554,326 of record NC_138783.1, read on the forward strand.
ATGCATGCTGCCTAATGCTAGATGGCCCTGTGCTGGGTTCAATTTAAGCATCAGTCAGGTAGGTGGGTTAGACAGAGCAAAATCTGCACTCCTTAGACTGCCTTTGTCCCCAGCCACCTTTTATCCTGCTTTACCAACACACCAGAGTGTCCTTGACTAAACCAAAGCAGCTCAGCCGCTCCTCTCTCTCTCTCTCTCTTCTCCTCCCCAGGGGATCCCAGTGTCTGTTCCATATCCAACCCTAGTTTCATCATCTACTCCTCTTTGGTGTCCTTCTACCTCCCCTTCATGGTGACCCTGCTGCTCTATGTCCGGATTTACCTCGTGCTCAGACAGAGGCAAAAGAAGCGAACCCTCACCCAGCAGGGCAGCCAGAGCGCCAGCACCAAACCGTGTTATGCACACCAAGTAAGAGCCACGTGAACACAGTAGGAGCTGTCAAAAAGGACAGGGAATGCATCATCTCTTCTCCTCAAAGGGCCAAAGCACAGAACAGAAAGCATAAGGAGGGATAGGACATGTTTTCATCCCTCGCTCATACACCGTGATATTTGAGATGTAGAAGGTCCTGTTAAATCCTTTTCAGACCTCTAGAGAGAGGATATTCCCTGTGTATCTCTGCCCTCTAGAAGTGGCAACTAGAAAAGAGCATAGCCTACTTCAAAATTTCTTCAGAGCAGGGTTTTCTCAGCCATGCATAAGTCTGGGTAATTTCTTCATTTATTGATTTTAATGTCTTCATTTATTGATTTTTGCTCAATGAAGCTTCATTCTCAGGGCTTCACAGGCTTTAACCTCTGTTATTAAAATAAAAAACTGTCTTTATCTGTCAGACTTAAGAGGTCAAGATACTCATGGTGCATGCAACATTTGTTCCACTGACCTTTCTAGATGAAGTATCTGCAACCATGGGAACAAACAGAACAGTTTGAAAGGAATTACCTGGTCATGCATATCCCCTCCTTTTACCCATTTTTGCACAGTGAAGCTACATTAAAAGGGTGGGAATGCTGAGAGGAGTAGGGCCAACACAAAAATACAGATGACAGGTTAGCAGAGCAGGTATTTCTGTTCTTACTGTTCTCATGCTTCTCCTTGGTGGGATGGAGGCAGAGCGTTGTCAAGTGCCGGTTCACCCCAAGGTCAGTCCAGAGGACATGGTGCAATTTAAGAGGCAAGTGAGGCTGAGGATAACTCCTACAACTTCCCTCATCATTCTCTGATCCAATGAGCAGTTTGCATGGTTTCCAGTTCCTGTGTGGCATCCTCTTTTGCAGGAGCACATGGAGAGAAAAGCTTTGCCGAGCAGATGCCAAGGCACGTTCTCCCCCTGTCTCTCACTCAAATGCACAGGCCAGGAGATGTCTACAAAAAGGAGGTTGCTGACTGTCTTCAGCCTGCAGCGGTACCGAAGCTTCTGCCATGAGCCATCCCTCACCAAGGCACCAGGGCCTGCACTGAGCAGCAGGTGGGAAGAGAGGAGAAGGAGCACGAAGCCCGCAGTGGAGGTACGGAGGCTCAGCAGTGGCAGAACCATCAGCAGCCTGAGGCTGGCACAGCAGCAGCCCCGACTGATCCAGCTGCGGGAGAGGAAGGCTACACAGATGTTGGCAATTGTCCTGGGTGAGTGAGAGCCATTCTGCCTGTAGGGTGCAGGGGGTGATGGTTTGGGACTTCCAGGAGCACAGAATCTCCTAATACTGAGATTTTTAAAAATGCAGGCTAGGCCCTGGCTTCAGCTGGTACAAACTCAGGTGAGACAGTGGTGGGACATTTAGGGATCTAGAATAATGCTCCCAAACATTGAGAGCCAAGTATGTTAGTGTTTTATTTACTATGTTTTGTTACCTTTGTTTAAAATCAGTGGCCAACAAGCCCTACTAGAGGGAGCAACAGCCAACACCTTTGCTTTTCCTTTGTTTTACTATTACAAGGCTGGAACAACCCTAAGTTTCTTTACATGCAGGAGCTCTTAGATCCAATTACAGAAGGGGAAGCTGAGGGCAAGGAGCCACAGAGGAAACAGTTCATACAACTGGGTAGAGAAGCCAGGTGACTGGTGTCCCTGTCACCTGCTGTGGTCACCAGATGCACTGCTTCCCCCCATTAATTCACTAGTAGCAGGGAAATAAAGCAGCCCTCATCCTAATTGATTAAAGCAGCTGAAGCAGCAGGTTTTCCCTCAAAGTTGTGCCCACTTGCTTTTGTCTGTCATCAAACCACTTCTGATCCATTCACAAAGCTGGTCGCAAGGAGCCCAAGCTTTTGCCAAATCCCTGTGTCAGGAATAAACATGGCCTTCAGTGTTTGTGAAATACAGAAACATCATGGAAATAGTGAGGGGGTGGAGGGAGAGGGCACCAGTGCAGGCCCCTTTCCAAATAGTTCTGCTCTAAACTCAATGAATTATTTTCTGCCTCTCTCTAAACTCAGGGGCATTCATAGTCTGCTGGCTGCCCTTCTTCTTGATCCATATCCTCAATGCCCACTGCCCATCCTGCCATGTGCCTCCAGGGCTTTACAGCGCCAGCACCTGGCTCGGATATGTCAACAGTGCCCTCAACCCCATCATCTACACAACCTTCAACACTGACTTCCGCAAAGCCTTCCTCAAGATCCTCTGCTGCTGACTGCGGGGCCACAGCGGGCTGCACAGGTCTGCAGCAGCTGCCTGGGCTGGCACAAGGCAGTGGGGAGTGCCGTGCTGCCCTCAGCCACGAGCAGCGATGGTCAGCCAGACGTGGTCACTGCCGACAGCCAGGTACCCCCTGCACACGAGTGAAGAGCGGGAACACGCCCCACCTGCATGGCTGCCTTCCCACACCGAGCCTCAGTGCTCCTGCCTGAGACAGTACAAGTGCTTCCCACTTCTGGGGAAGGAGGGAGGGAGGGGAAAAAGAGAGACAAACCAGTGAGTCCCTCAGTGCTGGGCACAGCTCCGGGTGTGCAGCAGATCCGCCACCACAGTGCATCGCTCCTGGGAGCTGCCAGGCTCGCGGGGCACACGGGACCCAAATGCAGATGGCATCTCTCATCTCTGCTGCCTCCATGCTGGAAATGCGTTTGCCCTCCCACAGCTGGATCCTCAGCCTGCAGAAGGCACCCAGCTCGTGCACAGCAGTCCTAGCAAGAGGACAGAACATGACCTCTTTGAAAAGGATCCTGATCTCTTCAGTCAGGAGCCAAGAGCAAAAATTGGACAAGGAAACTCAGAAACAGAGCACTGATGGAGAAATAACAACTCTCCTGTTGTTTCCATCAAAAGGTTTGCCTCGTAAGACTGGGTCAGTCTAAGTGCTTGAGAAAATCGCCCTAGTTGCAAATGAAATCTTCCCTTGTGTTGCCAGCTTGTATTTTACTGCTCCTTGTAAGATAGAGAGGTGGCTGCCCTCCCTCTGGTAGGTCAGTTCACGTGAGAAGTGGAGCACTACCCCAGGGTCCCCTCTCCTCCTGACCCAAGGACCAGCGATAGATTGGCTGCTAACTACCACACACCCCAGTGATCTACTGCGGCCACTGAGAGAACAAGGCCCGTGATAGCTCCCAGAGTCTCAAACCTGTTTTTTCAGCTGGTTGCATGCACCCTGTCCCAAAACCTGTTCACGGTCTCTTTGGAACCAATTTTCACCCTTGCTCCTCTCCTGACAGGAGCACTGCTGACAAGTTTAGGGTTTGTACCACCTGACTGCTGCAATAACTCCTGTTACAATCCATACCTGGGGGAGAGCTGTTTCATAACATCTCTCCCAGTAAGAAGGGACATTTGCCTTGGGATCAGCCCCAGGACTCTCCCTGACACTCTTGTCCTCACATATGGCATCTGTATATCCCAGCATCTAGGAGCTGGCCAAATACAGCCTGGCCACAGTCTCCCTTCCCAGCAGTATTTTACAACGCCATCTCCAATAGTTCCTGGATGAAAAAAACAGGCAAGTCCTGATGTACCAGGTAAGCTAGTCTCATGTCAGGGCACCCTAATGCTCTTCCCCTCATACAGACAAACCTGGCATGGGCCAGAGAGCCTCAAATGGTTCTCTCATTTTGCCCTCTTGCAGTACTGGATCAGAGGCTTCAGCTCTCACTCCCAGGACTTGGCTTAGTTGTGCTGTCAGCCATGCTCGTTTGGTAGCTTCGGTGTGCTGCTCCTGCCTGTGTCTGTGCCACAGCTTCTCCATCTGGGAAGGGCTTCCTTTCTTTCCTAATAAAAAGCCAAAGCCATTGTCCTCTGCCTCCAGAGCACATAGCAGAGCTCTAGCTGCTGCTTTGGTTTGTCTGGGTTTTGGGAGGAGGATCTTGTGGAGAGCATGTGTCATTTGCCTGGGCAGGTGCCCTCCATTCTGCATTGTAACTGCCTTAACCCAATAAAACACAAGTGTAACTGGAAGTTTTGGTACCTTTGTGCTGAATGTACCCCCTTCCATAAGCCTTTTGTCACCTGCAGCCCTCGTAACACTTTCCCTTTAAAAAATTATCATCCACCTGGACACCCACAAGAAATTTATTATTACTTGCATTTTCCTTGCACTGGGAAAGTAATCAAAGGCTGCTTTAAGCACTTCCAGCAGATGAATTCTGAAAATGTGGTCAATTAGTTTCCCAGCTATGCCAAGCAGACATGCAGTAGTGTTGCTCCATCTGCTCAAAGATGCTGGATAGCATGGGAGGCACCCAGCACACAGGATGGAGGAGCTATGAATCAGGTGAATCAACCTGTGGACAGACTGCCACTCGCTGCTTCATAACAAAGATCACCAGCCCAGTTGCTCTATACAACAATTGTCAGAAAGGAGGAAATTAAAAGAAAATCTTTTAAGGGATGAGTAGGTTCATTTCAAGACCTGGCCTAGCATCTCTCAGGGGTCAGTTTGATCTTACCTGAATTTGAACCTGTTCTTCAAGGAGTGCTCCCCAAGATGATTCAGAATACAGGTAAGAACAGGAGGTGTGGCAGAAGACTAAGCAGCATTTTGGTGTCCACACAGCTATAAGGGATGGGGAAAATTCTGTATCTAAACATACAGTCCTTTCTTTACTAACTAAGATTTGAGCTATCCTATCACAGAACTGACAGCAACCTCTTGAACTATAACCTGCTATGGACCAAAAAAAAAAAAACAAGACAGCACACAAAACCCTCACACAATTACAACAACTCTACTCCAAATCAAAACAATCTCTGTCTCCTCCTCCCTCAAGTGCTGTTTGAGCTCCATGCCCAGTTTTACTCTGGCAACACAAACACAAGTGACCCCATAGAAAATTCCAAGGAACAGAAGCAATCAAAGGTGCAAGCAGTTGATGCCTCTCCACCCTCTCCAGCAAGCCAGAGAGACTGCTAAGGATGCCCCCAAGACACACACACCTCCCTCATTATTTACAGCAGAATAATCTGCATTCTCCTTTTCCAAGTGCTCAATGTCTCCTGCTAACCTCAATTTTCTACAACACTCTCCTCTTTGCTGTTTTGTTTTCCCTGGCTCCACAACTGGCTGAGAGGGGAGAGGTGAGCTGTGACACTGTACTCTGCATTCTACAGGGATTTATTTGCATGCTGATACTCACATTAGAAGAGCCTGTGGATAACACAGAAACCTCCTCTCCTGCAGAGAGGAGAAGGGAGCTCAGAGACAGACACAGGTTGCTCTGGCAGCAGGGCTGGGCAGATGTGCAGGTGCAGCACAGGGCCCTGCAGTCTGTGCTCACCTCCACCCTGCTCCTCCAGGCAGCTGGAATGGGATAGCTCAGCTCCCCTGTACTGAAAGACATTTGTAAACGAGCCACTAGAGAGAGCTGAGGAGAGTTAAGACCCTTTGGAGATGAAGGAGAGCTGGCAACACACTGGGAAGAAGATCAGCCCCCCCCCCTCAAGGTACAAGGCAGCCATCCAAGTACTGCCTGTCTAGACACATTTACAGCACGCCTGAGAAATGGACTGAAAAACACCATTTATCCCCTGCATCCCCCATCTCCCAGAGCCATAGGCTCTGGCTCAGCTGCAGGAACCCAGACAAATGAGCCACTGAGCCCACATATCCCACAGTTTGCTCTCCTATATGTACCTGGGGCTCCCCATCTGTGACAGATGTGCCACATGTTGCACATGTCACACCTGTCAAACTTCAGGTCTAGGAGAAGGAACAAAGGTTACCCAAGTTACTAAAATCTTAAATGGTACCAGGCATCAAACTGAAGCCATCCAGAGTCAAAACCAAAAGCTCTTATGTTGAGTTTTACACTGTAAAATATAAACAGAGAAGAAACCATTATACACCCCGCCTTGTCAGAGGCAGCACCAGGCATACCAAGCACCAGATCATGCAGGAATCTTTAAGCAGAAGAGCACAAAGGTCCATGGGGCAGAAGATAAAACAATCTTCCATGAGAAAAAGCTGACTCCTGGGAAGGCAAGAAAATTATGGAGGAGGTGGGTTTCACCTGCTAGCACAGCCCAATGCTCTGCAGGTGACACTGCTCAGTTAATATGCTCCAGGTACCTTGCAGCAGCTGTTGGACATGTTTTAACAATCCCAGCTGCAGCCAGATACTAAAATCCACATTTGCCAGACTACAAGGACAAAGCAAAGCCTTGCAGAAAAATCTCACTTCCCTAGGTAACCTTCCTTAGGCCCCTTAGGGGATGGGCTGGCCTGGCCAGATACTCAGCTGAGCTCAGCTGGACCCCACTGCAGAGCTCACACAGGGAGCTTCCCCCTTGGGAAGAGGAGGGGGTACACCTGGAGTCTGCCTCTCTGAGGGGGATTGGAGTGGCTTGGGGTTCTCTGTTCCCAGCTGGGGCCAGCACAACCTGCTCAGGTCGGCAGCTCCTCTGGGAGACAGAGCTTGGCTGCAGCTTATTGCTGTTACTGATGTGATGCTTTCTGAAGAACGTCTAATCGATGCCAGCATTTCAAGCAAGGTTCAACAGCCTGCAGGCTGCTGATATGGCGGCACTCAGACAACTACAAAAAGGAATTGTGGACAACCCAGAGGACACTGGTGGCAATCTGATTAGTTTCAGCTAAGTGTGTGATGGTTTGGTCACAAAGTGACAGACTCTGGCAGCCTTCAGCCTGCAAACACACTCTCACCTCCCAAAAAGAGTGGGCTCATCAGTTCTTTCTCTGAGCAATGCAAGTATCCCAAATCTGCATGAGCCTTTGAATGAGCCATCTAAGTGAGTTTTCCTTATCCAATGCTAATAAAGAATTAACACCGTTGTCACCTCCTGGCAGTATTTTACCAGCTGACCCACTGCCTTAGGAGCAAAGGAAGGCTCACAGGCTGTAGGAATTTCAAGGTGTGAGGGATTCAAAGTATCTGGTATCCCAGACCAATGCTGCCTTTCAATCTCAAAAGCCACTGATCCAGTTATGCTCTGTTACTCTCCAAGTAGTCAATCTCAGCTCAAGACATAGCAGTGGCCTTTCTTGTTATGCCTTCCTGGCATCACTCATGCCACCTTTCCTTGGTTTCTTCCTGCCTCAAGTGTCGCATCAGGAGCCCACCAGCTCTGATGCCAACCACATCTTTCTACAACAGGGATACACTTTCTCCCAGGCCAGGAGTTCTCCTGAGCTTCCCTTGTGATGATTCTGGATACACATCAGTAAATCTCCTCCTGCCAGACACTGGTCTCATCTTATCCCTAAATGCCTCTGGAAATATGAGGCAAAGAAAACCCCTAGGGCCAAAGAAAAAAATGAACATAATTAAAAATTAATGTCAGTATAATGACTTAAAACATCTCAGTGAGACATGCATCAGGCTGTTGTATGTTTGGTGACATGGGGAAGACCTTTCTGGTTTCCTGCCCTGGGGACTCTTGTCAGTTTTAATAAGTTCTACCCCACAGCTGTGAGCATGGCAACTTGAACAGCCCAAATAAAGACCAAATACTGAGGTAATCACATTTTCTGCCAGCCTGTGTCATGGCAGAAGGGCTGTGGTGCAGGTGGACTGCTCACCTTGCTATGCCTCAGCTGAGAGGCAGCAGCACTTCTGTCTCTGTGGGGGTCAGGTCGAGGGACGTGAGCAGATGGTTGATGCTACAGGACTGCCTTGAATATTTATGATGGCACTGGCTGTGGGAAACAGGGGAGCCAGTACCAGGGTTGAGTCCAGCACTAAGTACCCCTGTCAGCCTCAGGTCTGAAGGCTACCAGCATTACTCTGTGGCCTTTTGCCTTTGTGAGCAGGAGCGTGGCAGCCATTGCTACAGTCCCTGAACCACAAAACAGCGCTCCTTCCTCCTCAAGATGCGCGCAAAACAAGGGATGCAAAAAGGCACGTGCCAGTGGCTTCTGCAACTTGATGTTGGCAGTGCTACCCACGGACATACTGCACAGCTGCCACTCCTTTTTTTGCTGGCCTTGCCAAATCCTAAGCATCCTGTTTGCCTGTGTTCCTTCCTCCCAGACGCTCCATCTCCTGTTCCCTTTCTTGAAGAGGCTGCATCTCTTTAAAGGCTTCGGCTGCCTGCCAGTCTGTTCTCCCTCATCCCAGTTCCCTCAGCTTTGTCTGAGGAAAGCATCTGGCTTTCCTAAGGGCTGGTTTCTTCAGCTGTTTTCCAGCACATAGTACTACTGAAGTTGACATTACTTTGTAGACGGTTCCATTTTAGTCCAGGAAGGGCAGTATAGAAAGCTCAGGACAGATTTGTAGATTCTGCTGACTTCCTGCAAGATGCTGGCTACATCAGTATCTCCCCTGATCACCTCATCAAAAGACAAATCAGATGTTCTCCTGTGGAAGGAGGGAGCAATGAGCACAAAGCATTGCTACAAAGCCACCTTCATGTCCTGTTGCAACACATCCACCAGCCCAGAAAGGCTGTCAGCTCAAGAGCACAAGGTATCAAACACAGAGCACAGGAACAGGTCCAGGAACTCTGGCCAAGGACCTTGAAACCACTCCTTCCTTTGTGAAAGTCTGTGCTGGGCCATTACATATAAAGGCTCCAGTTTTTAGATCTTTTCTTGATCAGCAACCTGCAAATCAATCTACTCTGCACATACAGGCAGTAAGATACATCCTGTCCTGCAGAGCCTCTGGCATGAACAGCCATCGCCTTTCCCAGCGCACTGGCCATTCCCTTGGGCCAGAAAATGCTTTACATTGTAGCAGAAGGATAGGGAAGACAGAAAGCTGGTTAATATTGAGCTGTCTGGCAGACCCAAAGGCTTTTATTTATAATTTCCTTACCTTTGGTCCTCACTAAACATTCCTAGATTTTCAGGCTTCAGAAGTTTGAAATAATCCTGGTTAACCAGATAACCCCTTCTCATCCAAACCTGCTTCCCAAAGTGCTCTGCAAGATGTTCAGACACACAAACAGCTGTGAACAGAGCAGGCTTTCTCCAAAGATTTTGTAATGATGGGGAGTAAGCAAAGCCAGGAGCTGGAGGAGTTGTGTGAGAAGCACAGAGCATCCCACTGTGTTGCACCTTCACCTTACCAATGTAATTAAATCATACAGACGACAGATGTAGACTTAACCAGGCAGTTCATCATCACCTCATTGTGAGGCAGGAAAGGTATTACTTTTCCAAGTCAGTATGTCCCCAGGGAAGAGACTGTGTACTCTGACAGACACCGTTCACGTTGGCAACATCAAAAGGGAAGCAAGAACATTTTGCTGCATCATTTTTGTGCCAGCACCAACTTTGCCAGTCCAGATCCAACTTTTCAAAGGGATATAAATTAATTCTCTTTTTGTTTGAAAAGTCCTGTCATGCCTACAGAATGTGCATAAGAAAGGATGGTAACATGTGCTCGAACATCTTCAATAGTCTGAAAGGAGTGCTGCATTAGCAGAAAAGAGATGAGGTCCCAAGCGAATTATGTAGATCACTCCAGAGTACTACAAATAAAACCATTAAACTGGCCTGCACCATCATCTATTTTATGTATGCCTTCCACATCACAGAGGAAACATCCCTGAAATTACTAAGATAAAGGTTTAAACATTTTATTGGAGCCCTTTGTCTGCCAACTCAGATTACATATCACAAAACAGGGTTCAGGATTAAAAAAAAAAGCTACTCAATGCTTAAAAGCACCTCTGAAACACACCTGGAACCGATTTTTCTATGCATAAAAATCCCATGATCTGAAAGCCCTCTGGACCTTAGAGATGTAGAAATAAATTGAACACTCTGCTGGGACACTTCCAGTCTTGGGCAGCTCCCACAATCCTGCGGAGCCACAGAGGAGCACACCTAGAACTGCTCAGACCAGGCTGGATACACTGTGTGTGTCTGGGACACTGTGTCCTAGTGATTTACAAGATGGGGTGGATAAACAGCAGGAGGGGAGTGGGAAATGACAAAGCTGAAGGAAAGGAGAAAACATTCTTGTAATAAACCAATTTGATTTTTTTTCTTTAATACATTTCAAAGCATACCTGTGAAACTGCTAAAGAGCCTGCAACATTTAAATAGATCTGAAAGGAGGAAGTTACTGAACAGAATACTGATGGTCAGAAAGGCACAGGACTTAACATGAGGCCCTGCCAGATATTCTCATCAGCATGAAAGGTTTTTCTTTATTAAGGGGAAGATTACACTAAAAGTTGCTAAGGAAAAGATATTCAAGGGTCTAATGCAACACACCATCTTTTTTTGCATTCTGCTCTGCTCTTTTATATTCTGCCCTTTGGGGATGGATGGCAGCCAAGGATGTTTTTGCAGTCTTCTGTGCTTAGTGAAGTTAATTTAGTACAGACATTTTTCCACTCCTTATTAATTTCAATTTTCACTTCTCCATGGAAAGTTTAGCTTTCTTCATGCAGTTTTGATCCCTGTATTAGGGCAGGAATTCTGGTTTTGAAAGAAATTAGATCTCTGCCTGGAAATAAATAAAAAACTTTCTAAAATAGCATGGAAAATTTTGCTGATTTTTTACAGTGTGAATTAAGAGGATTGACATATTGAGAAGTTGTATAAATACAACACATTAAGATGGTTTCAGGGTTAGTGATGTTTGTGTTTGTTAGACAGTGAATAGGTGTAGCTGGTCAAATTCTGCCCAGTAGAAAATGGTTTATTTTTGCAGCCATGGTACACATGTGCACACACATAAAAGCTAAGCAGAGAACTGTAACAGGAAAGCCTAATGGGTATGACTAGGAAAAAAACATAACACGGCAGTATGGAAAGATTGGAAAGCCAAAGAAGAGAAGGGTGGGTTACTGAGAATAGCATGTTATTGGCACTTGACTTAGCAGACCACTAAGATCCCAGTACAGCTAAGTTCATCTCTTTGGGACATCCAGGCTGGGAGATAAAGAAAAATTAACAAATCCTAATGATTCACAGACGTGGGGCAGGATGGGGAGACTGACTGATCACACGTAGCTCCTAAAAGGTATAAAACAGCACTTCCAAAACTAGCATAAGGTTACCAGCCTCTGAATTATACAGGAAACATGAGGAGGACACAACCACCACCATCCCTTACCCTCCATGTCATCACAGAGCATCCCTGACTGACCTCCTGGACACAGCTACCTTGGTGCCCGAGCGCTGGGCTGGCTGAGTCATTTCAGTGATTGCACGGATATAGGAGTGTCAGTGAATGAGAAGTTGCAACACCCATCCCCTCCCAAAAGATTCTGCACAGGCACTTGCAACATTGCAGAAACAGGCACTGCAGAAACAAGCATTGCAAGGTCCCATGCACCACCACTGCATTCCTCTTGAAAGAAGCATAAACCACTTTTGTTTCATTAGAATTTCCTGCTCTTTAAGCTAGGCAGACCTTCTACCTCATGCTGTATGCCCAGGACACCATCTCCAAGTTTCCCAGTGCTGCATCAATTTTAACAACCACAAGGTACCACACGGAGTGAGGCCGATAATCCTGTATTTTATGTTGTTTCTGTGGCTGAATGATTCTCTGTAATCCCTGCTTGAAGACAACAGTAGAGCAGTATTTGCAGCATTTCTTTAGGATCCTGTGGAACAGAATTTTAGTTAGTGCAACACAGTGAATAAGGCTGGATTGGTAAAAAGGATGGTGACAACCTTGTGTAGCTGCGCAGAGACAGGGAAACTAAAAACCCCTTATGCTCTATGTTAAAGTCATTCTGATGGGAGGTATTAAATCTTAAAGCATTGCAGAAATTGTGAAGAGCAAACTATGGATTAATCCTTAATGGCTTTAAGGCCATTAAGTGTAGTATTTTTTCAAGCTTAATTCAGGTAGTGGAGTTCCTATGGGGAGAGGGACAGGCAGCTGCCTTCAACACTTCCAAGTCGATTATGACATTCTTTCAACGCAAATTATTTGGAACTCTGCTCCATTATAAGATCCTACTCCTAGATAATGTCCTCCATCAGGCTGCTAGGTCAAGTTTTCAGGAGACATCTTGATTCCAAGCTCTCTCGTATACCACCTCTGTCACACATTGAGGAGCCAGTGTAACTAATAATACATTTTTTTTATTGTTGCTTTGTAATATAAAATTATTAAATCCATGATTCCACAGTAAGGGCCAGTAAAAAAACCCAACTGAGTAACAGGAATGTGACATAACTAAATCGTATTTTAAAAAAAAAGGAGCCAAAATAATGTTTTCTAAAAGCCCTTTCCTATGACACATCCCTTCCACAGCTCCACCTCACAGGGACAGTTGTGTAGTCTGCTCTGTGACCAGCGCTACGGTGGCTGGAAAGAACAGTACAGACATTGTCACCCATGTGCTAACACGGGAGTGAAATCTGGAAAAGGCACACAGAGTTTAAAAAAATCTCTACAGCAGGACATGGATTAAACACTTTATTTTCTCTCTGGCTCTAATGTCACTGAATGGGACTCCTGAGGCAGCGGTGTTCAAGGCCAGGCTGAGGTGGAGGGCTTCTTCCAGGCCAAAGAACATCCTGCACTGCAGGTGGCCTGAGAGAGCAGTAAACACATAGTCCCTTGTGCCACTGGACACAGCAGCACTTCCAGTCAGTTCTTTCCAAGGACACAGATGCTGGCAATGGCTACAAGGTCAGTGGGTTAGACTGAGGTGAGTTTTCTGACCAAGGAGATACGTGATGAGACACTAGGACACCACTAGGTTTTTCTAGAAAACTCATTACTGTCGGGTATGGAACAAGAGTCCCAAACAGCTGCTGAGCCTCCAGGCAGCTGGATTAATTTTAAGTATATGCCCTGCTTTATCCTCAATCACAAGTTCAGTAACTCTGTCCTTGCACATGGGAAACCAACAGTGAGTACCTGAAAACAAAGTTATCCATACTGGTCTTACTGGTGAACTGTCCAGGCTCTTCCATCCACCAAGAATGCACCGAGCCAGCTAACCAAAAGAGATGTTTGAAAAACATCCCTCCCCACCATGAAGTGAGATCTTCTTCAAGCATCTCCTTCAGGTCCCTCCAGGAAGGAAAAAAGGCATTTTCCTACAGACAGGTCCAGGTGATACTGTTCCACTGGAGGAGGATGCAGCCTGCAACCTCCTCTGTCCTCTCTGAAGTCATTGGCTCAGCGTCGCATTTGCTGGGCCTTGCAGCGCCTGCCTGAAGACAAGCTTCTTGAGTTGGTCCAGTTTACTGTCCCTTAAGGCATCCTGAATGGCACTGAAGAAACCAAAGTAGTGCTGGAAGTTGTGCATCATGAGCAGGACACCGGCCAACAGTTCATTGGTCACCAGGAGGTGATGGACGTAGGCACGAGTGTGCCTCTGACAGCAGTAACAGCTGCATCCTTCCAGCAAAGGACCAAAATCATCGTGGTATCTAAGGAAGAAGCAATGTTGGGTAACATCAGAGGTAAGACACATTCAAGCAACAATAGTTACCACCTGGCCTTTTACTGGGACCTGAGCATTGAAGCCCTGAGGTCCTTAATTCAGATTTGGTGACAACTCAGACCAGCACCACTGGCACAAAGGACTTCAAATATCAGAGATGGTTTGGGTTGGAAGGGACCTTAAAGATCATGCAGTTCCCAAACCCTGCCATGGTGTGGGACCATGGCTGCTGAACAACTCAGGTCTCCTCATGCCAGAACTCACTTCAGAGCCAAAAGGCCACACATTTAAGTCAGAATAACTCTGACTACATCACAGCTAACAGCAGAGAGAGGCCTTATCTGTGCCTTCCCTGGCAGGAAAGCAGCAGTGCAAGACACCTATCACATAGTTTATGAAGGAGAAAGCCACCAAAACCACAGATTAACTAATCCCACTATTCACAAAACAGTATTCCCCTCTTCTGTGAGATGCACCATTTCACAAACTGGAGAGAATAAAGCAACACAACTGTCTACTCAGACAGTCTGGAAGTACCTGTGGCAAAGAGAAGGAAGGACAAGTGGTAACAATGGCCAGTTTTTGTGAAGTATCCAGAAATGGCAGAACTGATCTGCAGCTGCCCAAACTGAGTCAGACAGCAGAGGGTCTCCATAGTTTAAATACAATCTAGTATCTCAAGATGACCCAAGTTAGATGTGGAAGACCAAAGTGATTCCCAGACCACCCTTGTGAACCTATGGTCTTTCAGCTGAGACATAATTATGACCACAAAATGTTTGCTGGATAAATGATCAGAAAACCCCTGGTTCTAGGTCAAGCAAAAGACAGTGCTTTCAGAGATAGGCTGTTGCCTGATAACAAGCTAGAATGCTTGTCCAACACTCTCCACTCAATGTCCAAAGTACTCTCTTCAACAGCTTCATGTTTTACAAAGTCTCTCATTCAGCTGCTGACCAGCTACAAATAAATACAAAGGAGAAAAGCATCATATTTAGTGATACAGCTGCAGGTACCCTCCTCACTAACTCACATACTTTTTGTCTTTCAGAAATATCTCAAATGGTGTCATTTCTGGGTCAGCTTCAGAGACTTCATCCTGGTCTTCTTGAGCACCATTCTTCTCCAGGTCCTGGGCCCAATTTTGTGTTAAAACTGCTTAAATTAAAAAGACAACAGCCTTAGAACAGAGAGAAAGGGCAGAGCAAGGGTAGCAACCTTGGAGTAGATATTTCTGCTAGTCTCTTGCCAAATGAAAACTCCTGCTGCAAGTTTCCACCTCTTTGTCCTAGAAACCAGGTATTTTACTTTAATTGCCTTAAGTTAGTTAACACAAATACACTTTTAGATGATTAAAACAGCAAGAGACAAGTGAAAACTAACCAACTGAAACTAATCAAAAGTTAGAGCTGAAACAACAGTATAACTTTTTGCTGCTCTACTGAGCTGAATTCTTTATAAAACATCAAAAGTATTTTGTCTGAACTGCATGCTGAATAGAATGCAATCACCTGAACAAATGGATTTTATTGAGACTTTGTTAGAGTCGACAGGCAACTCATCTGCATTCAATCATTCTACTTCCCATACTGTGATCAGACTCAGGGATTTAGATGCCTCTTGTTTTTTTTTTAAAAAAAACCCCTGGAATCAAAAGAGGCTGGTAACACTAATTCAGAAGAGGGAGGTTCCACATCTGCCTTTTCAGCAGCTATCTGAAAAATAAAGAACCATCTCATAATTTTGTAGGTTTGCATTTTTAAGTTTGCTCTTAAGGAGAAGGAGATGTATCTGGAAATAACATATTACTGTTTGCATAATCCATGCCTATTGTGTTTAAAACAGACACAGGCCAAAACTACTGCCATTACCCAGACCCTTATAATTTAAGAATAAAGTGAGACAAGATAAACAACAACGAACAAAGAGAAGGGTTAAAAATAAAGCAGCAAGCACAAAGAAACAAGATGTTCTGCTCTATTCAGCTGGCTCTGAATTATCCAGGCATGAAAAGCCACCAGGTTCTACCCAAGAGTAAAAATGTAAAATGTTTCCCTGTATTAAAAATACTTAATAGGCCAAAACAAAACAGCTGCTTGAAACACATTTGATAGGTGCTTTAATGAGTGATACATATTTCCATCTCACAGTGTAATGAGTTATGAACAGAGCATTTTGGTTTTGATACAAACCCATGAATGCAAGGACAGAGAGAAAAACTGCCCAAATAAACTGGAAACTTCTGACAGCTAGAAAAAGTAACTTCAAAATATATTATTACAACAGACACATATTCAGTTAATTCTACAGATCGCTTAATAGGTCCAGCCTTCACTGCTAACGGTAACAGAAAATTTGCCAATGGTGTCAAATTAAAACCCCTCTGTTCAGGAGGTGTTTCAGAAATATTTAGTCATATTTTGGCTAATGAGACATTCAGAGGCCTTAAGTTTTACTCAACAGATTTCGCACCAAAGTACTCCACCTTAAAAAGAACACTTGGTAGTGGAATTCCAGTTTCTCTAGTGGTCACTGCACTTATTTCAGGAACAAAGCCCTCAAATACAGATTGCTCCCAAGTATGAATTATGCTTGCCACAATGTAAAATGTAAAAGCTGTAAGTACCATCAAAAAGCCTACCTGTTGCTTCAGGGTCTGGATGGCAGTCATAACTGAAAACCAAGGCACAGCCTCTCTCAGTCACTTGGAAGGGAAAGAAGCTCTCAAAAATGTCCACTCCCCTTTCAATGCACTCAAGCACCTCATCTGGTCTGCCTACACCATGAATGATTCTGCAGGAGACACACAAGAAGACAAATCTACAATACTCTGAGGAGAAGCAAGCAGGTACCTGAAGGAAAAGACCTCCAGGTCATGTGCAGCGCATGTAGCTTATCTCTGGGACTGCTAATCAGAACAGTCATCACTCAGAATTCCACGTGCTTCCACTTCCCCACCTCCAACCTATCCACTACATAGCTGGATTTCATTTTTTGCCATTTGGAAGACAGCAATAATCCCTCATTTACTGCAGAAAAACCCCATTCTGTTCATTGTGTTTGAAGTGATTTGTATGTGATTTCTTTCACATGCACATAAATACAATTAGATTCAAAACATCTGTGCCACAGAACAGATATTTTCCTTAATCACATTTGTGCCCCAGTGAACTACCAATTCCCAGACACATGGACCCTTTTGCTTGTCAGCTGTTTAGAAGGCAAGTCTAAAAAGAGTCTCAACAGAGACAGCAGTAGATGGCTGGTTAAAGATACAAGTCCTTCAGGTGACAGACACGTCATATTGCACTTGGAAAACTGCCCGAGGGAGAATGCACTAATGAGAAACATCATTAGAAAGAGAAAACTTCCTTGCTTTAGTCTTCCCTTCTCTTTACACTCTACTTGCTCAAATGATTTACCCAAAAACGTGGGCTGTAACATCTCCTGAGACACAGCATTAGGAGCCAGGAACAGCCTGGCTGGATTGCCATCAATGGTAATAGAGATCCTGATGGCAGCCAAATTTAGTTGGCAGCTTCATCAAGGGTGGGTGAAGTGTAAGAGAGTAGAGCAGTGCCTGCTCTCCTGCAGGTGCATAGCTGGGCTGAAAGCAGTAGAAGTTAATGTAGGGCAATGAGCTAAACAGATAATTAGGAAAACACACAGGGGCTGATAAATGAAGTCACAAGGTGCCGTTTTTAGTCACTTTTCTAAGTACTCCAATTAAATTGATGAGCACAGAATAAGGATAGGAGAAGTTTACAGCGTGAGTGTTTTATGTTTCAGGCTCCCGTGACAGGGAGAAAATGATATGCAAAAGTCAAAACAGTAGCTCTATATATATGATCAAAGCTTTGTTGAAACTCATCTCTGCACAGGTAAGGACAAACATTTGTTCTTGCAAGGGTTCCTATGCTATTGGAAAGGAAAACAAATTTTATCAAGAGACTTCAGCACCTTTAGATACATGAAAGGACTCTTTATAAAGAGTACATTCATAAGATCATTTTACCATCACACAAAAAGCAGCCAATTCTTGAGTGAAGCACAGAAAGTGCTTGTCTTCCAGAGAATTTCATACTGCAGTAGAACAGGGCTGAAAAACAACTTCTCCAGTCAGAATGGCAAGGGTGATTCAGGAGCAAGGACTGCCTGAAATTCACTTGAGGTACTTCCAAGAGCCCCTGGGGCTAACCAGCTCTCTTCCTATCAAGAGGTCAGAAACAGTTGTCTTAACAAGACAAGCAAACAATTTGATAGATGAGGCAGATGCACTGGTAGCCACTGAGGTTAGATGAGCAGATTGGACTCTAATGCTCCCAGGGGATCTTTTAAGTAGCTCAACCAGACAGGATGGCAACAACACAGCAAGCCTTCTAATTGTCAGGAAAATTCAAACCCCAGGCACCACTAAGCAAGAACAAGCTGGAACACCAGGCACAGTGCTTTTGCATTTAATTTCCTTTTAAACACCATTAGGTCAGAGCAATGCTCTGCTAGCAGAGGGAAGCAGGAACACAGTGGGGCCTCTGCCATTCTCTTCAGGAAACCATGAAAAAAGCAACCATATTATTTCTGTAGCAGTTGCTCTGGTAATAGCAATCCAGCAAGCTCAACCCAATTAAGATACCCCTACACTTCTGAACCACTAGCAAATATTAGCACACGTTTTCAACAAGTCTTTAGTTACTGTTAGTCAGTTGTAAAAGCTGCCACTCCTGTCCACTCCCTGGCATGGGTCTGATGGGCACACTAACAACTCAGATATACAGTAAGCCCCACACAGTCCAAGAAGAGAATACCACTGTTCTGGGTCAGGCTGCACCACCCCAGGCAGTGCACAGGCTCAGTGCCTCAGGTATGAGGACAGAGCTGACTACCAAGATCGTATAGCAAGCACTGGCTAGCTCTGCCAGCAACCCTCTCTGCCATCCTCCAGTTCAGACCACAGAAACTAGAAACATGACAGTTTTACTGAGAAGTCCCTGCAAAACATCTAGGTCATAACATTCTTGTTTGAGCTGAACTTCAAGTAAACCACGGCCTCCAAGATCAAATGCAAGTAACTCTGACGTATCCTACCTGTAACTCTTCCTAAAAATGTAAGGATGACAAATGTGGAGAACACTCAAACCCACAGCATGAGCAAATCCTGGTGCCAGTTGCAGCTAAAAACTGGAACAAGTGATGAAGACTGCAGCCTGACAGTGGTAAAATTTATGCAGCCTGGCACACACAGAGCTGTGCAATACAGCAATTATTTCCTACAGGGAAACTGCACAGCAGCCTGTCAATGCTGCTCGTAATAGGACAGATGGATTTCTTGGGATGTTGCCCACACAACTTACCTTGGTTTATCCTCTGGCAGCTCCGCTGTGACAGAAGCTATCAGTTTCAACTTGGTTTCCTTGGCCATGGCACTTCCCTGGAAGCCATCTAGCAGAAAGCCACCCACAGGCCGCTTGGCAGTCTCCCTGGCTGATCTGAGTCTCTCTTCCAAGATATCTCCACCTTCAATTGCCCCAAACATTACACTTCCTTGTAGTTCCTGTCCCAGGAGAAAGCTACAAGTGTTAGAGCATGCTCTGCCAAAGACATGAGAGACATCTCACAGCCCAGACTTCAGATGCCTGCTACTTAAGCCCCACATTCCCAGGAACTTGCCAGAACCACAGGATTTCATCTCATTTAAGACTACTCTCCACACAACACTGTGAAGTCCATGTGTAAGAAAGGAGACTAGCAGAGACAAGATTCTGCTCCTTGCCTTGACATTGACTCACTGAGAATTTTGATGCCACTCTTCCCACCTCCCTACAGAAGGCAATAACCACACACCATCTTTGTACACGGCTTTTTATGGATGCAGTCTCAGCAATAGATGTGTTAGTGCAAAATACAAAGCAGGGGCCATTATCCTGGCTGTCAGACACCAGATCTCACAAGGAACTCCCTTTCAGGAGATACAAATATCAACTCCTGTCACCTGTTTTCCCTTGTAGTGCAGACTCAGATAGTATATCTCCTTTCACCAAAAGGAAGTTTCAAAGCTGCTGGAAGAAATAAAGAATAGCACTAACTCTATCAAACCCTCCTTCACTTGGAGCCAAGGGGACTTCAGAGCACAAAGATGGGTTTTCTCAATCTGAGTAAGAAGATTCCACTTTGCCCATGCATCTAATAATACAGCAAGTGAAAGAAATGCATCACAGTCCAAAAGCAGAAAGAAAAAAACCAAAAAAGTAGTTCTTCTCAGCTGATAGAAATGAGGGGTGACCCTGGTGCAGAAGACAATTTCCTAGAGGAAGGAAGGAAAACTCACTGTGCTACTGGTTATACCTCACTCTGGACTGTAAGCTGGGCATTCTTTGATACACACATGTGACCTCATTTCCTACTAAATCACATCCTGGGGCTGGTCCAGCACGCAGCACAGACCAAAACACAGGTGCAGTGCTGGTGCCTCAGTACTTTGGGGACCTTACCGGTGATTTTTCTTGCAGCTGAAGGCATATATCCAAGAAGGAAAGTGACCTATCCACAGACTTCTTGGCTCTTTTTCTACCAGCTTCCCCAGAAATGGTGTCTCCATCAGAGATGCACTGGAACCAGTCTGGCTGGATGGCCCGCTGGATGTCCATGAACTTGGAAGCTGTCACTTCCATGCGCCCTGAGCTTCCCCACAGGGAGACCGTCTGTGTAAGAAGAACAGGGATGAACGTCAGTTGCAAGGGATAGCAGATCTTAAGGGTGAAAAGAGAGAAGGAATTGGTCTGGTGAAACACCAGATACTGGAATGATATCTCATTAGATAAGTTGTCCTGGGGCATGGCTCAGATAATCAGCTGCACTTGGCACAATGAGTGAAAGGAGCTAAATGACTGAACTGGAATTTCTAAGATACTATGGTGAAACCATCCCACTCAACACTGACTTCTCCATGTTAGAAAATGTGAGAGAGCGCAGCTGGCCTCTCATCACACACAATTTAGTGGCAGAATTGGGGAAGAAAAAAAAAAGCTTGAATTCCAACCAAACTTATGTTGCCACAAAAGTAAGCAAAGGCTTATAAAAAGCAGCAAAGGCTGCAATGGCAAATACAGCTCGCCAGTTTCCTGTACAAAATGCAAACCCAAGAAACTATTTCCTCTTCTAAGCAGTTAACTCTTGCCACACATGTGAATGTACATGTATATGTAAACCATACAGACTGGGAAGAATACAAAAGCTTGTTTAGCATTCAATCTTAGAATCCCAAGTTATTTTAGGTCCCAAATCCAGCAAGTCTAGAAGGCAGTAAAATACCCAAACCGAGCCAGTGTAAGAAATGGCAAGTGCTCATTCGGATTTCACACACAGTCCTCCCTGTCTCTTCACATGCTTCCCATCCTGCCGTGTGGGACCCCATCTTCCATCCGTGATATCCTCAAAAGAATTTAAAGCAAGACAAAAGCACATGGACAGACAGGTTTTATCTTACCTGAACACCTCCAGGCTAGCAGATGTCACCATTCAATTCACTAAACATTCACATTCACAAAATGTTCACATTTTAGCCTATTTTGCAGAATCACTAATTAACCTGTGAGCGCAGCTCAGCCATTGCTTTTGTTGTATCATTGCTAGGCTTGTGACACTGATGCTCCAAAATTTTAAAGGAGTATTCAAGTACATTAAGTACAGGGCTTGAGCCCTTTGGAAGTCAGCCCATTTCATCTGCAATTCTGTTCATGCTTTTTTAAATGAGAAAGGGTTTTCAGCCATCAGAAACAGCATATAGCTCGGAGTCTCATGGGCACTTTTTGGGGCCTGAGGGTTTAAATACATTCACCTAGCCTATGCCAGACAGACAGATTAAGCAGTGCAGTTCTCATGCATACTAATTTGCAAATTGAATTTCATCAGCCGATGCAAAAAATATAAGCAGAACAATTTTTTCTTTGGTCTGGTCCCCACAAAAACCCAGAAGGATAGCACAAGTATACCGTGTGCCTGTGGTCCATCTGTCTGTCTGTCCGTCTGTCCATCCATCCATCCATCTCTCCTGATTACTTCTGGCCTTATCAGCCAATTTCACCAAATTTGAATAAAAACAGAAGTCTCCTAAGTAATAACATCTTTTGCAAGTTTCCAACTAAAAAAAAGAGCAACTCCAAAGAGAGGAGATCCAAAGTTTGTATCTGCAGAATAACTGGAGCACAGCAGCTGTAGGTTGCCCTGCAGCAGCATGCTGTTCAGACAGTACCTGCTGCCTCTTACTGAGAGAGCATCAGGGAACAGCTGGTAAAGGCAGACAGAGGAAAGTTAGAGCTGTCTGAGCCAAAGGGCAGAGTGTAATCACATCCAGTTACCTTCATTCTGCTCTCCAGAGGAAAAAAAGCTGCTTTAATAAATAAAATAGCCATGCAGCTTAGAGAGCTGAGCATTATCCTCTGATTATTTAAATCCAGCCCATGCTAGACTTTCTGGCACAGAGCTTTCTGTCCCATTGCTTTCAAAAAGCTTTCGTAAGTATTTGTCAGCACAGATCCAGCTGCAGAAGGCCTTACAACAAGGTGACAAATACCTTCACCAGCTTATTTAAAAAATCCAAAAGAGTCTGAATCAAACTTCCAACACCCAGGTTCAGATTGCTGCTATCACCTCAAAGCTGCACAGTGGTGGGACAAGCTTCAGGTAATTCCTTCCCTGCAGACAGACAGGACTCAGCCTGGATCCCAGCAGCAAGGAATATACACTGATAGCTGTATGGCAGTAGTTAACCTCTGTCACTCAGTGACCTTCCACCAAATGTGGCCTTAGGACTGACTGCATCTGAGCAGGTTCCAGGAGCGGCCGCTCCAGCACAAAGCTGTGTCAGGCAGCAGGCAGGGCATGGATTACACAGGGAATGTGTGTGCCTGTGGGGTGGAACAGGCAAATGTCTGCAACACTATGCACTCTTGGATTGCTGAGCTACCTTCCTGCAAAAATTCTGAAGTCTTTCCCTTTTGTGGGCTGTAGCAGGCTGTAAATACACACACAAGGGTTCAGATGTACTACTTAACAATGCCATCACCATAAGCTTGTACAGCACATATGCCAAAAGACAGGTACTTTCTCTTACTGCCATTTTAACCACAACAGCATGGTAGGCCAGAGCTCTCCTTTCTACCTGAATTGCCCCTTAACTGCTCAGGAACCATTCAGGGTGCATGCTGCCAAGTAAGAACATGGACAGCTTTATTTAGTTGAGGTATGAGCATGTAAATGATAATCCTCTTTGTGCAAAGATTTATTTTGCTAATCTTGTGGCTGTCTGAGCACACCCACACAGAAGGAGGGAGGACTGGCAGGTTTCTTTTGGGAACTTTAGCGGACCCTTTCAAGACTTTACAGCTACTGTACCTTGTTAGTGTTGTAGCCAGATGGGCAGGGAGTGACTGGGTCATGAAGGGAGCAGTAGAGCACAGCATCTGGCATACCTGAAAACAGAGAGACAGACACAGAGGAGAGCTTCATGAACCGAAGCAAAGCTAACATAAAGATGTGGCTCGTGGATCTGCAAAAGGGAACAGGGTATTGTCCCCCACACAAATACAGCCATTCTGACAAAGAAAATGTTGTTCATCTATCTCTCAGCACCAAAGAAGGCAGTCTTCATCCTCAGTTTTACCAACTGCCTGGAGGAGAGTGCAGCAGCAGGACAAACCATGAAATAATACCCTTTGGTCCTGCAGCCTACATAGCTGCTTCAGGATTTATTTATGTTTCTTCTTGATTAATACTCCACCTATTAGAATTTTCCAGACCCAACAGTTGACTCACTTGACCACTCAACTGATAACTGATACACTGGAGACACCTGACATTTGACACAATCCAAGCTGAGCAACAACCCCAAGCCTAGAACTTCTAAGGAAGGACAAAGAATCACAGAATGGTCTGGGTTGGAAGGGGCCTTAGAGATCATGACCCATGGGCAGGGACACCTTCCACTAGACCACTTTGCTCAAAGGCTCATCCAACTTGGCCTTGAATATTTCCAGGGATGGGGCACCCACAACTTCTTTGGGCAACTTGTCTGAGTGCCTCACCACCCTCACAGAAAAGAACAGGATAGTGAGGGAACATTATCAACTACACAAATGAGAAACTCATCATCCCTGCCAGACAGGAGGTTTCAAATGTCAGAAAGCTAGACAGTATGTCTCAGCGACATACAGACATCTATCTCTTCAGAGATAGCCACTGAAATTGGTAAAGCCTCCAGGAAGTTTCAAAGACATTTTTCAGTTTCTCTTGAAAGAGTAAATTGCTCCAAAGCAGTTAAAGTTTATCAAAATTTGGGTGCAAACTTCCTTTAGAAAGCCAAACCGTAATATCTTTTATATAATGAAATGCATGTCCCAAATTTATATGTGCTGTTTAAAAAAATAAAACAAACAAAACAAGTGTTGGCAACTCAATTTTTTTTTCTTGCAAAATGTGCTAGATTCCATACACAAAGAACTGTCTGTAAATTATAGAAATTACAGACACTTTGTAGCCTGATTGAAGGATTTTTGGCCATACTAGTGACAACATACTATTTTGAGTCTTCCCTAGTGGCACTTTGAGTGAGAAAATCCCTAAATGTGCAAGCCTACATCTTTCTGCTTCCTGTACTGCCTGAACATGCTCTAGTGGGATCCACCTGCCTTATCTCTCACATATGCAAGCAAACACTTGTACTTTACCTATAAATTTTGCAGCTCCTTCTTTATACTCTTCCAGAACGTCCTGCATTTCTGCCCTGCAATCCAGATATAGAAACACATTAACTAAGCAGACAACTGTCTAAAGAGATTGGTGATTTCATAACTACGGCTTCTGTTTCCATACTTATGCATTGTCTGATGCTGAACTGGTATTTGCCATCCAGCTGTCAGGCAGCAAAGCAGGGACAGATGGAAAGAAATGACAGAGTCACAGAGCTCAAGAATCACAGCTCACAACCCAAGGCACTCATAATTCTGTGGCAAAAATGTAAAGCTTTTACCTGCACTGACTAGTGACCACTGACTTGATGGAGAGCACAAAGCTAGACTATGACTTTTTGGGTAGCATCACGAATGTGTTCAAGATCATTCAACAACCACACAAGCTTTATCATGTTAATCTTTACTTTCAATTGCCGTTTACCTAACTAGTTTTGAGAGTTAGCTGCTGCTCCAGTCTTACCTTAAATGTTTTCAGGTATGGGGTACCTACCACCTCTCTGGGCAACCTGGTCCAGTGTTTCACCACCCTCATTACAAGAGATACCCTCTTACAGTTTAAGCCAATTATCTATTATTCTATCACAACAGGCTCCGTTAAAAATCTGTCACCATCTTTCTTATAATTCCTCTTTAGGTACCAGAAGGCTGGTAAAAGGTCTCCCTGGAGCCTTCTCTTCTCCAGGCTAAACACCCCCAAATCTCTCTGCCTGTTGTTATAGGAAAGATGCTGCAGCCCTCTGAGCATCTTTGTGGCCTTCCAAAGGACTTGGTCCCACAGGCCCACATCTTTCTTATGTTGGGGGCTCCAGAGCTGGATGCAGCACTCTCGGTGCGGTGCCAGCAGAGCAGAGGGGCAGAATAACCTCCCCCGCCCTGCTGCCCACCTCAGGAAGATGACTGTGAAGTCACCACGATGGGTTTGGCCTAAACACGCTAAAAATCACGCAGCCCTCCAGCTCCCTTCCCCTCACCTTTCCTACCCCGCCCCTGCACCTCCCAGGCTGGGGAAGCAGGGCCCCAGGCCCGCGCGCGGTACTCACAGGGCGGGCAGGGCGAGCTGCGCCACGCCGGGCACGCCGCGCAC
Source organism: Coloeus monedula (assembly GCF_965178545.1). Taxonomy (NCBI): domain Eukaryota; kingdom Metazoa; phylum Chordata; class Aves; order Passeriformes; family Corvidae; genus Coloeus; species Coloeus monedula. The sequence continues at coordinate 25,579,911 of NC_138783.1, forward strand.
CTCCCGCAGCGAGTCGTGGGTGAGGTGCGGCGCCGCGCCGCTCCGCGTGTACAGCAGGCAGCCCGGCAGCGCCAGCGCGCCGGCCCCGCTGCGGCCCAGCCCCGCCAGCGAGCCCAGCCGCCCGCCGCCCGCACCCAGCAGCTTCAGCCTCATCCTCGCTCCGCGGCGCCGGCGAGGGACGCGGGGAACGAGGGACGCGGGGAACGAGGGACACCGGGAACACGGGCCGCGGCGAACACGGGCCGCCCTTTCCCGCCCCGGCCCCGCGCCGGGCGTCATCACCGGGCGCCGGCGGGCAGGCACCGCCCTTCCGTTGCCATGGCCGGGAGGGGCGGGCGGCGGCCGGCGTGCTCGGCGCGGCCATGGCTCTCCCGGGGCAGCGCCTCCCGCAGGTAACGGGGCACGGCGGGGAGAGCGCGGCCCGCTCGCCCTCAGCGGCTCGGGGGGCGCCGGGGGCGGGACGCTGCCCTGGGATCCCGCTGCCCTGGGATCCCGCTGCCCTGGGATCCCGCTGCCCTGGGATCCCGCTGCCCTGGGATCGCGGGCAGTTAGCACGGCAGGGTCAGGAGCAGGGATGAGGTTTCCCAGGGCTGGGCGGTCTGCCGGCGGGCGGGAAGTCCGCGCTGCACTCGAGCGAACGGCGCCAAAGTTGGCAGCGTGAAACTCGGGTTCAGGAAGGGACACGAGAGGTTGGAACGCTGTGGTTTGTCTTAGTCCCTGCCGAGGTTTGGATCGGGTGGCATGGAACAGTGGGCCAAGGCGGAATAACTTGCTCAGTGACATTCAGGGTCAGGTTGTGTCAACAGACGAGGCTCTGAGTAACCTGAGATGGTTGAAGATCACGGAATCATTAAGGTTGGGAAAGACCTCTAAGATCATGGAGTCCAACCATTAACCCAGCACCACCATGTTCACCACTAAACCATGTCCACAGGTGCCACATCCACAGGTTGTTTGAACACTTCCAGGGATGGTGACTCTGCCCCTTTCCTGGGCAGCCTGTTCCAATGCCTGATCTCCCTTTCAGTGAAGAGATTTTTCCTCATATCCAATCTAAATATTCCATGACAAAACTTGAGGCTATTCCATGTTACCCGGTCTGTTGTTACCTGGGAGGAGAGACTGACCCCTGCCTGGCTACATCCTCCTTTCAGGTGCTTGTAGAGAGTGGTAAGTTCACCCCCAAGCCTCCATTTCTCCACACTAAACAATGCCAGTTCCCTCACCTGCCCCTCTAAACCCTTCAGCAGCTTTTCCCTTCTCTGGATAAGCACCTCGATGTCCTTCCTGAACTTAGGGACCCAGAAGTGGACACAGGACTCAAGGCAGCCTCACCAGTGCCAAGTACAGGGGGATAGTCACTGCCCTGATCCTGCTGGCCACACTACTGCTGACACAGGCCAGGATGTCGTTTCCCTTCTTTGCCACTTGGGCACACACTGGCTCATGTTCAGCTGCTGTCAAACAGCATCCCCAAGTCTTTTTCTGCCGGACAGCTTTCTAGCACTCTTCCCCCAGCCTGTAGTGATGCCTGGAGTTGTGACGCAAATGCATCACCTGGCACTTGACCTGGTTGAACTTCATGCAACTGGCCTCAGCCCATCAATCCAGCCTGTCCAGACCCCTCTGCAGAGCCTTCCTGCCCTCAAGTAGAGCAACACTCCCATCCAACTTGGTGTTATCAGAGATGTCCCTGCTCTTGGCAGGGAGGCTGGACTGGATGACCTGTAAAGGTCCCTTCCAATCCAGCTCTTCATATATGAAGAGTAAGGTGTCTTGTTGCTGTGCATAAAACTCAACACACAAAACTTGCTGTTGAGCAGTGCTGCAGGTTTTTTTTGGCAAGTAATACAAGATATTTACCCCAAAGCACCGCGTCCTGCACCTGCAACCACCTGACATCAAAGAAAATGAATTCTAGGGTCAGGTTCCCTTTGTTTTGCTTCCTTGGGCACACCCATGCTCCCACTTTCAGCCTGCTTCTTGTGGCAGGTAGGAGTGTGCATCTGCTTCCTCAGGCAGCATCCTGGGCCTCTGGCAGCAGCACAGAGTTCAGAAATATGGACTGTCTGGAGCACAGGTGTTACTTGTGAAAACACAGTGACATGTCAGGACCATTAACATTGCAGAGAGATGAATGTGGGACAGGAAGTCTCTCAGCCTGGCTATGACAAAAAGCTAATAAAAATTTCATAGTTGCTGGTTGCTGGGCACTAGCTCAGCAAGTCTCTGTCCTGGGTGTTTCCTTTCTCTCTGTGTTCTCCAGTCTCTGTGTTTGGCATTAATTGCCAAATGAGTGTTTATTGCTTAATGACTTCTAAGTCCAGTTTATGCAATCAAGCAGTCATAGAAATGCATTTCAAAAGAAATCTATTCCTTTTAACAGCCATGCTGTTTTGTGTTACATTCCCACTGATGTTTGCTCTCTGGAGGAGAAATGTGGATATAGTAAGTGTAAAAATTAATATCTTTAGAAATGTTTTTCTTTCTTTAAAGAGAGTGGACCGAGCCTCTGAGTATGCTTTCTCTGAAGCTTTTTCCCTTCAAAAGTCAAGGTATCCACAGAGGCCTTGGGGTCCTGTGACAAGTCTGGAAACTGCAGAACGGCTGCAAGATCATCATGAGGCCTGTGAGGAAGGTGAGCTAAAATTCTGCTTGCCACAAGCTGCCTGAAATGAACTGTTCTTGATCCAGCTTTGTTGTTCTGATCTGAACAGGCTCTTGCAAAGCTTGAGTTCACAAGAAACAGTTCATAGTCAGATGTCTTTCATCTAATGGAGAAAGGCATAAGAAGGATCAGTTGCTGAAGTTCAAGGTTGATCTTAAATGACATACCTAAAAGAAGGATAAACGCTCTGTCTCCTGGAGATACCAGGTCAAGAAAAGGATAAGAACTGCCCTTGAAGACACACTGTATGGTCAAAGCCAAGGTAGTGGGCTGTAGGAAACCAGGTGAAATTACCTGACATATTTCTGATAGCAGACTAGATGTGGAATTGGAGTTGCTCTATGTAAATTTCACATCTACAAATAATGATGTGGTTCTGTTTTGATTCCCATGCAAAATTTTCCTCACTAATGAGCTAACTAAATATTTCTTTTTAAAGCCTGCAGCCAAAGGTGCTTGCTGCAGTTTGAAAGTAAGGCTGTGGTAGATTTAAAAAACAAAGAGGAGGGAAATTATCACCCATCAGTGCTAGGAATATGTCTGCAGTGTAAAAAGCTGATAGGAGACAGGATTTTAAAAACTGAGTTAACCGCTCTTTTACAAGTCAGCATTACAGAACAGGATGATGACACATCTTAAGAGCACCCACTTCAATACAGGAAGTCAGCTTTTTCACTTGTCATCATCGAGGGTTCAACTGACAACATGGAATACACTTACCTACTTAGAGTGCACTGTCTGAATGCATTATACAGCACAGAGACTCCAAAGGAGCTGTCTTGGCTTTGGTGAAAAGCCTTGTCTTTTCCTTTGGTGAAAAGGTTCCTTGCTTTCCTCACATTTCTTTAATATTTTTGTTTTCTCTTCTCTGCTAGGGTTTTCCTTTTTATAGCTACCAATCTCTCAGAACTGTTCCTAGCTCAACTGAACTTCTTTTATCTGGAATCCATTTTTACAATACTTAGTGGTATTAACTACACATAGCCCACTTTTCGAAGGAAGGTGTCAATAAGAGAAGTGCCAGAACGCTTTTCCTCCAGTTATGAGAAGATCACAAATCCCAGTCAAAAAAGTAACCTTTCCCCAAGTGACAAGTTGTTTCTGCTCTTCTTTCTGTTATCAGATGTATTTCCCTGTTCTGAGCTGACCTGAGAGATTATGAAAGAGAATAAAAGTGATTGAAGGACAACAAACATTAGATTTATGCTTTCTTCAAAAAACACACAGTTTTTTAGGAAAGTTTGAAAAAGGCTTTATTGCCTTAGAAATACCAGGGAGCATCTTCACTTTGTGTTGGGAAATATTTGGAGCAGCTGTTTGCTCCTGTCTGTTGTTGACTGTGTGCCTTACACTCTGTAATGACTCCCACTAGAGTGGCTGCCGAGATCCCAGCTCCTTGTCCATCCTCATCGCACGGACGGCTGAGGATGGCTCCACTTCTTGTGGGGCTGCTCCTGATGCCTTGCAGTTTACAGCCCTGTGTCCTGCTTCAGGAACAGCTTGGCCACCCATACAGCAAGGTCAGCTGGTTTCTTGAGGCAGCAGACACGTGAGCTGACCTTGCTTTTGAGAAGGAACTCTGAAAAAGGAATTCTTTTGTTTTTCCACAGAAGACTGGAGATGCAAACAGTCCATTGAAGGACTTCATACCCAGCTGTTCATTAGGCATTTGAGCTCACTGAGGAGCACCACATCCATCATGGGTGCATTCCTGTAGCTGCAGTCTTAACCCTGAGTTCCAGGTGCAGTTTGCCAGCTGACAGATTTGTAGACTCTCCAGTAGCTGATGTGGTACTTGCAAAGGGTTAACCTGTACACATGAAGCAAATGTTTGTCCAAACAGCAGTTCTTCTGAATTTAGCATATGACAGCCTTGGCTGTAGATGTGGAAACCATCTAAGTGTCTACAAGTGCAGTGGTAAAACATATGAAAACTATCTGAGTTATGAATTATCTCATGTGAATTCCATCTCCTCAATAAATGCTGTAAAATAATCACAAGTGATCTAAATGCCCATGGAATCATAGTAGGAAAAATAAGGAGGAGAAGAATTAATTTGTGACACATGTGACAGGGACAAAATTTGGTACCTTTTCTTCCTGTTCTTTTACAGATCAAGAAGATGAGAACGGAACTATTAGCTTTATTCCATTTTCTGTTGCCGATCAGCTTGCAGTCATTCTCAGCATACAGCTATCCCAGACTATTGCTAGTTTACACTTAGCCATATAGTTTTTTTACACAAGTGAAGTCATCAGTCTCTTTCTTCATGATAGCCCAGGAGCTGCTCAGTAAGTGGATGAAGTCCAAACTGCAACTGGAGCTGAGTGATGGAGAAGAGGAAGTTGACTCTGTCCTTCAGGAAGAGCCTCCTGCAGCCTCTCCGAAGTATGAGCACTTTGATGGTGAGAGCACTGCAAAGCAAGTCCTGGTTTCGTCTCTGAGGCTGTGCTGGGGAAGGAGGTCAGGTCTTATGGTTTATCAGACTGAGAGGTAACAGTTGTTTTGAGGCCAGGACAGTGGACTCAGTAGAAACAAGATTAAAGATTATGATTTTTGTCCCCCAGCTCTTACAGCATTTTGCTGTATGACTGCATAAATGCACCTCATAAACATTCAGTGTCTCCCCTTGTAAAAGAGAATTTTTTTTTTTCTTTTGTGAACCTGTATTTTTGAGGCCTGTCAAGTTTATACAGCCGTTTGAGATGCTGAGAGGTGGGACAGTAAAAAATGGATGAAACATTGTTACTGCTCTAGCGTGTTCAATGGGAGACTGATTAAGACTCTGGAGATAAATGGAGTGCAGTCAGTGTGTCCACGTTCATCAGAAATGCATTCACAGTCTGGGGAAGTGATCCCTTTAATTACATTAGGCTTTGTGATCTGAGAAGGGTTTATTCATTTCAGGCTAGCCTGAGATAATCTGGATTTCTCATTTCAGACTTGTGCAGCTATCTGGAATGTGAAATGGAAAGTTCCTCTGTCCAGAAATACCTTCAGCATCTTTTGCAGAGTGAAGTTGTGAACTGTGGTATAGCAAAACACCTTCGACTTGAAGAGATCAAGGAAAAAAAAAAACTTGCAGATCCACGAATAATCATGGAGCTCAGACACAAGCAGGTGAGCAGGCAAGGCAGCTCAGTTAAAAGGAATAAGATGGAGGATTATAGGATTAGAGTAAATGCTCAGTGATACCTCCCCAGTATTCTCTCAGAGCCTGCAATAATCTCTGACTTGGAAGCAACTACCCAAAGATACTCTTCCCCAGTTCAGCTGAAACTTTACTTCATTTCCATGTGCACATTAGCCATTCAGCAGTAGCTTGCACAGTCAGCTTTCACTAAAACTGTTCAGGTTTTCTCCCTTTTTCTGAAGACTTCCAGGAAGAGCTGCCATAGCAGTCAGTTCTGAATTTGCTCCCATTAAGGAATATTGATTTAATTTCACTCTCTCACATGGTCAAGAGCAGAATCTCTCCAGTCAGTGCCAGCTACGGGTAGGGTTTCTTTCTTAATGTGAAAGGTGGATTGTGACCCAGCCTGGCAGTCTACAGGGAACTTCAAATTCTTCAGCCTTTGGTGCTTGCTTTCCGATTTTGCCGATTTCCTCCTTCCCAGGTGAAAGAAAACCGAATGAGGCATCAGAAGGCTTTAGAGCTTCAGAGACAAAAAGAGTCCCTGAAGAAAGCAATTCTGTCTGAGGCCAGGCTCCAAGCACAGGAGGAGGATAGAAGGAAGGCCCTGCAGGCTAAGAAGGAGGAGGAGGAGATCCAGAGGGAAATGGTGAAGCTGCGAAAGGAAATGGCTGAGAAGAAGCACACTGTGGCAAAAGTTTGGAGAATGTAAGGAAGAGGGGGTGTGTGTGGGTGTGTGTGTAGAAATATGAAAGCACTTATCAGCTCCTTTTGTTAAATGTAAGAGCAGTGGTGATCCCAAACAAAACAACTGTTATTGTCTCTGAACTCTCCCAAAATCTTTTAGTCTTTGTTACCAACATCAGTGACAGAGTTTTCCATGAGTGGGAAGGTGGGCTAATACAGTGTTATCCTCTCTCAGCCATTATGGTATGTGCACTGGAACACAGAGTAGGAGTGTGTTTGCACCACTGTACATTCTCTCCATCAGCTCTGTGGCTACATCCAGCCTTGTTAGCATCTAATGCCACCAGAAAGCCAGTACACAGAAAAAAATAAAAGAAAAAAATAGTCTGTGTTGAAAGTCTAACACTTGCAATACTTTCCCTATTATGAAAGATAAAGAGCATTCTTGGCTGAGGATTCTGCAGAGACATAATTTTTTTCTTTTGCTGAGCTTGGATTATCACAGAGATGTCACTTTTAGGAATGCCATTTATTTACTTAGGCAGCCCTGAGATCCTAAATCTTCTCATACAAGTGCTTAAATGAAATATTTACTGAAATTATTTACTATTTTCTTCTGCCTTCTATATTTAGAAAATGCACCAGACTGTTTAATCTCTGGGACCCCAAACCATTACAGAGGTGGTTTTTAAGAAGGCCAAGTTAAAATAATCAGCAACTTTCTAAGCTGTAGAGGTGGTTCTTTTGGAATTGGACAGAAAGAGAAGGTATTAGATTGTATATTAGATATTAGATCTGTATGTTTGTTCACTTTGCAGGGAGGGGAAGATACAAAAAATCCCTCAGAAGCTGTCAGTGCAGGAGGTGTCTGTTACTGTGTCACCACCCCTGGTCCTGAAGAGAGAAGAGCAAGGAGAGGAGAAACAGAGAAGGACTCAGGAGCTGCTGCACAGGATTCACATCAGTAAGCAGAGAGTGAGCATCACCTTTCTTTATCTGAGACTCTGAGCTCCCTGCCCTTGGCTACCATTTGCAAAATGAAGTCATGGTTATGCAGAAGTTTTTACTTTTTCCAAGGCCTCCTGATACCAGGAAAGTATGAGAGCAGGGCAAAAAGTGTCTTATAAGACTAGGAGCAAGAAATCCTGAGGTGCCAACCCCAGTGGGCCTGTGCCTCCAGTGTACTTAGTGGGACTTTTCACTTAGAATTGTGGAAAAGACACAGCTCTCAAGACAAGTGAGACCATAAAGGCTTCTGCAATCAAGAAATAAGGGGATATACAGAGTAGGAAGTGGAGTGAGATTTGTTTTCCCTCAAGGAAGGAAATAAAAGGAGAAAGTGGCAGAAAAAAGGCCTGAGAAGCCCTTATTGTCTGTGTGGGAAGGCATTTTAAAGATTGCTTTGCAGACTCTAGTTCAGGAACAGGGAGAGGAAAGAGAAATGCTGCAGCCTGGGATGAATTTGGAGCTCTGAGAGTTGATGCATGCCAGCACATCCACAGTAACAGGTTCCTCAGGGATCCCCTTCCACTTGGTGCAGTAGGATATTCTGTGTTACTGCAACAGCTCTTTCGAGGCAAACAAACTTCAATAATTCCTAGCAGGAACCTCTTTCTTTTACCTTCATTTTTCTGGTACCATGGTCAGCTCTGGGTTAAACACGTATCAAATACTTGCAACTGAAGAGTGATCTTTTAGTACTGAATAATTTTCTATGGGCAGTCTGAGCAAAGGGAATAAATTTCCTGAGTGGAGGTATGAATGCTATCCATCACATAATGTTTTCAATTAATAGAGCAGTCATCATCGATGATGTCTATATATCTACATCTAGGGTTTTTTTCAGCAGAAGAATCCCATAATTTTTATGGTGATTCTCCTCACAGCTCAATCCATCTGCCCATCTGCTGGATTTGAGTTTGGCTTGCTGTTTAGCAGTACACAGCCTCTCTCCAGCACAGTCTAAGCTGTGAAGATAAGCCTGAATGAAACCACAGAACAATTCAGGACTGGCGTAATGGGAGAAGCCACAGCTTGGCTGAGCTAAGCAATAGTGACATTTTGATTACTTTCCTAAAGCAGAAAGAAACAGCTAATGCATTGACTTTTTGTAAGTCTCCATTTGAAGATTTCAAGTGAGAGAGGAATGCAATTAACACAAGGCACTATGACAAAAAGGGAACAGCAGAGTCCTGTGAGTTGACCCATTTGGAGGATCAAAATGAACAGTGTCTGCAGTGACAGGGCGAGAATTATGGGGTAGATTAGATAGCAAATTGCTGCTCTGTACAATGTAAATTACTCCCAAAGGCAGCGAGTCTAATTACACAATAGGGGAAAGGTTTGGCTTCCTCCTGGAACAAGGATGAGCTGAGGCGGTGTCATAAATTCACTCTAGGATGTGACTTGATTTTTGTCTAAGTTAAAAAAAAAATTTTTTTAAAGCAGGACTTCTTCACACGTGTTCTCATCTGTAACATCTTAGACATCTTCTAGATTTAAGAATATTTTCCATGTCTCTAGAAATTCTACATTCCTCACCCATTTCATTCCTTTACACTTGGTGAACTAAGTGCATTTCATTCCAAAGCATGGATCCCCATGATATGATGTCTCTTTTTAGACCCTTTCTGCTTTTTATAGAAGACCTGCACATGCTCTGCAATACTTTTTTTTCTTTATCCTCAAGGTAATTGTTGAAAATGAGGATTCTAAAAAGAATCTCAAAAAGGAAAGTTAGAATAGGCAAAGGGCGGAGAGGATCAGTATTTGTGTGGCAGACTGTATCTTGCTCATTGGTTTTTTGAAACTCTCCCATGCAGTGCTTGCAACGACATTTCTCTGCTTGGCTGAAAGTCATTCTGGAGCGCAGAATTAAAATGGGAAAAGCCAGAGCCCTTGCTGACTGGAGATGCCAGCTGAAGGCCCTGCGAGCTTGGAGAAACTATGCTTGGGCCAAGAAAGTAGAGCAGGAGACACAGCAATTGGAAGTTCATCTCCAAGATCAAAACAGGTAGTGACCCTTTACTGTGGAATTCCTCCTACTGCATCCGTACTTGGGCAGAGCGGTGATCAGGGACTGTAAAAGGAGCCTGTCAGTTACCCAGCAGGAGGGAAACAGCAGCTTTTTGAGAAAATTGCTACACTGCCTGCAGTCTGCCAGAGGCATTGTGGCACAGATGAAAAGGAGGACAGATAGAAACAAGTGCTTTAGCACTTTCCAACAAGCCTCAGTCTCTCTGTAGGTATCTTTCCTAGAAATCTCACCCTGGCTCGCTCTGGCCTCCAGAGAATATGAGTTGCCAAATTTATTCCTGATTAATATATTTGCTGTTTCAGTAGTAGTGTAGCAGAGATCATTTTAGCCAGTGCCTTTGATTAAGGAGGCTGTTGGATGAATTCCCTACCATCCAGAGAAACACTGCTCTTGCAGGTGTCTGGCAGGCTGTAGTGGTGAGACGCTGTCACTTCCCCATATGCAGCTGGCCAGGGAACACGATACCTCTTTCGCAACTATCCTGCATTCCAGAGATGACACAGGAAATTGCAAAGTGTGAACTAGTGAAACTTAATTCAGAATAGCAGCCATCCTTTCTGCCCTCCCACTCGTCCTTGGACAAGCTCTGTACAACTTCAGAGGGCCTTCAGAGTTAAGCAACAAAAGGAGTCAGGAAATGATGCAGCTTTGTGCCTTGGCAGAAGCCTCACTCCTGCCATAACACAAACGTTTTGTCATTCAGGAAAACCCAACTGGCTGTGGAGCACAATGAGCGACGGCTCCTGCGCTGCTGCTTTCTGGCCTGGCAGCGCTGGAGCCGAGCAGAGACAGAACAGCGAGAGCTGCAGATCAAGAGGGTACAGACAAGGAGAAAGATGGAACAGCTGCTGGAGGCTGTGTCACGGGGGAAAGGTGGGGACAGGCCTCTGGAGGTTAACAAGCCTGGGACAGCAGAAGTAAACAATCATCAAGATTTACAGCAAGACAAGGTAAATCCTTCCCATGTAGTTTTGCCTATTGGCATAGCTGTACTCTTAGAAAGTACTTACTTTATGCAGTCTGAAATAAAAAGTACATTGTCCCAGAGGAAAGCTTCTTTCCCAGGGTGACCCCCAAATACCTGCCTGCAGCTGTTCAGAAGAGATGTCTAAAAATCAGAGGTAAATGTGAAGGACAATGGATGAGTTTTAAAAATAATCTCTAGTGCTGCCAAAGAACAACCCTTCATGTACTCTGATCGCAATGAGCATCCCACCCCCAGATCACTTTTACTGAGAGATTAGTTACATCTTTGATGCCAGCTTAGACTGAAAAAGAATAACTTGACTGCATGACAAGAGATATTTTTCATGCCAGTGCAGCTCTCCAGCCTTTAAGTATGGGGAAAAATAGAGGCTGTCACTGGCTGTTTCAGGATAATGTGCATCACAGGGAGGTAAGAGAGGAGAATCAGAGGTTGCTTCCTTAAATTGTCTTTTGTCAGGTTGGATCCCCACCTTCTCTTCTGTCTATAAAACCTGTACCACAGCAGTATCCTGATGTCAGTATTAGAGCCCACACACACATATTACAGGTCAAGCTTTCTGTTTGCCTACGTGTAACCAAAAGTTGATTTCTTTCAGTGCTTATACTATCCTAGTAGGCCCCTATTTTTCTTCTGCTGCGCTGATAAAATCTGTGCTGAAGGAATGGAACTGAATTTAGGGTTTGACCTAGGAATCAGAAAGCAGACCTTACAGCTGATGCCTCTTCAGAGAATGACCATGTGTCAGAAAGGTGCAGCCTCATTCCCCACTGTGCACCTGTTCCATGGTAACATTTATCAAAGCTGGAAAAGAGGCATGAGGAAGCAGCACCTTGTAGACTTCCATCTAAAAGAGGACTGTTCAGTAGATCAGTTGTGTAGACCACTTCAACAACTGTTTTTAATTTTATTCTCCATCTGAGTGCTGAGCAGGGACAACACAGTCCAAAATGGAGTGTGCTAATCCCTGAAAAATGAGCTGTCCTAAGCCATGCTCCCTGACAAAATAGCCAGGATGTATTCCTGCCAAAGCTCTTGCCTGATCAGGACTTTTTCCTCCTGGTGAAATGGCACTCAGCTCCTTAAGAGTTCTTCCCCACAGCCTCCATTTTGTGCATAATGGGGCCCCTCTGGCCTGACTGGATAAAGACTGCATAGCTGAGATTACCCTACTTCTCAGGCATCTCACTAGATTTGCATTAAAAAAACCACTATGCAGGAAGGGTAGGCAAGTGCTTAGTTTTAATCAATGCCAAATTTTCCTAATTTCTTTTTTTTTCCCCTAGCCAACTGAAACTCACCTCATACAGAAACAGCCTGACCAGACCAGAGACCAGTCTAGCTGGGATGTTGTTCACACATCTCATTTCCGCAGAAACCCCAAATTTGCCTGGGAGATTACCATAAGACATGCAGCCCTGAGTTCCCAGGACCAGGCTATGTACAAGAATCAAATAGCCACTGTCCTCCAGCAGTTCCAGGCACTCAGTCCAAAGACCTCTCCTGCTTACGGTAGCCGTTTTGAGCACCGTCACGCCTTCCAGCAACGTGTGATTGAGGAGCAGAGGCAGCAGCTTCAGAAACAGCAAGAGCTGATCCTTAAACTGCAGGAACATCAGAAGCTGAGCAGAGATAAAGAGGCAGCACAAGCTACGGCTGTAACCCAGACGTTTAACAATTCTGTTTCTCAAACCAGGGAGGAAAAACAATCCAGAAGCAAGAATACAACCCCTTTGAGGTATATGCCCTCAATAAAGCAGGGTCAGTTAGTCATCCTGTCTCATTCCCACTCAAGCTGAGACAGAACTTGCTAGGCATGTTTCAGTCATGTTAGTGCTATCTGCTGTTCCTCTCAGCTGTGACTTAGCCTCAAGGGAAGTATCAGACTGGCTGCAGTTCTCTCTCCTTCTCGCCTTCTGCACTGGCTCGACACCAGGTGATCTCTACTTAGGATCCACTTAGAAACAGCAACACCAGTGCCACCCGTAGTAGCAGCAGGGATCTATTTAGTCATGAAAAGAAGGAGTATCATCCTCCATATTTCAGACCATGCAGCAGCCCTGGAACTCAGTTCCTTTGCAAGGATGCATCATCAGTCCCATTTCAAGCAGAAGAAGGGTGTATCAGGGATAATGCAGCACAATGGAGAACAGAAGCTGCAAGGCCATAGGTGGTAGGTATGAGACGTAGTTTGACCACATTCACTGAAGAATTTCTTTACTCTTCTTTCATAGCCCACCTGATTCTCATGGGCCAGGAAACACAAGGGCAGCAGTGCAAGGCAGGAGGCCCTCCAGCTGGCTGACCTCACCTCATCCCATACTGAAAGGTATTGTTCTAGATAGTAAAGACCATTCCAGACCACTTTTCTCAACAGCTTATCTGGAAATGTCTCTCTTTGCCTCAGCTTTGCTGGTTGATGATTTTATGCAAGTAAAATTCTGCATTCTCTTTCCCAGTCTGATGAGTGCTGTGAGAGAGGGTGAGCTGTTTTCCTATCTGAGACAGGCATCTGTGAAGCCTGGGACACTGCAAACCCCTCCTGCCCACACTTAGTACACTGTTGTGGCAGTTAGTCCTAACACCCGTGGTTGTCTCTGCTATGACAAAACTCAGAGAGAGAAGCTGTACAGGGTTTGTTGCCATTAGTCTCATTCCCTTCATCATGCATGTAGGAACCCAGACTGCAGAGAATATTTCTCTGCCTGTTTCGAAGGGGTTTTACCCCCCTGAACAACATTGTTTTGACCTCCAACCTTGGAAAAAACTGCCTACTATTAGAAAAGAACTAGAAACTAAACTGGTGCAAATTAGGTGATAGAATACTATGTGATACTATCACAGGGTGAAAAATTTAGGTTTTAGGTCTATTTGCATAATAAATAGATAAAAGTAGAAAACCTCAAAATGGAGGATAAGTTGTAGTTAAAAACTTCTTTCTCCTTCTTCACTAACTCCATATCTTGCAGCAGTAGTGGTCTGGGATGATTGGATAAAGAATTCCACAGTTCCTGTCTACATGATTTAGGAACTTGTTGGACATTGGTAAAAAAGTGAAAATATCTTGCATTTTTTTAATTGGGTAATTTATCTTTAAAAGGCTGTGTAAATCTTGATAATTAGGCTTTTCACCTGCATTCTCTGCTCTGTGCTGTGTCTGGGTCGTGCTACTGACTGTTTCTCTGATAAGACTTAATAAACAACTATCTAGCAGCTGTGAAGGCTGAAAGTCTCCGTTTGTCTCTCGAACTAACTCCTGGCAAGGACTTTAAAAACTCTCTCCCATCAGGAGAGATTCGATTTATGGCACAGATCTGTGTCAATGCATCCAAGTAACATTCAAACTGGCCAGTCATTTTCATCCAGCTTTGACAGAGGTGTTGAGATTTCAAAGGGAGTTAAATGCCTAGTGAGACAACAGTAGCCAGGCTGGGGAAGGAACTCCAGATCCCTGCCTTTTGTGAGATATCTCCCCTTCTCTGGCCACACTGAAACAGCATTTTCACAATAAATATGCAACACAGCCTTTTCATCAGTAAATTGGGATTCTGGTTATATCCTATGGTGAAGTTCTTCTGCATCAATGCACAGTAGTCACAGCCTGCATGAAAGGTTACCTGGAATATAATCATTGTGATGTTTCAATAGTTTGGGCATCACCAGACCTTTTTTGCCATGATATTTGGGCATTAATAGTTGCCTTTCACTACCTGTGTTCAGCTCTGACGCTATCTAGTCCAAGCCATCATTCACCCTGATTTGCCTGAACTCTGCACACCTCAGAGACAGCAAGCATTCAAGTGTTTATGTTTAAAGATCCCCAAAAAAAACCAGTGATGAAGTTATCACTGCATGGTTTTCCCTTGCCAGAGAACCCTGGGACAGCTGAGAGGAGAAGAGAATCTGAGGAAACCTATTACCGCAGGGCTGGTTCCTACGATATATCACCATGTCCTGCAGCCATAGGGAGGAGGAGGAGAGAAGATCCAGCAGGCAGGAATTGTGCAGCAAGATTGATTTATTTAATTATTTTACAAACCTTTTATAGACTTTTTCTTCATAGTCTAATTGGACAAGGGACCAGCCACCCCTTGGGGGTGATTGGCCAAAATCCTAAGACATCCATTGTCAAAATATTTTTCTACTATACCATAAACAAGACTTTCCAAGGTTGCAGGTGGCTTGGTTGTTTACATTCCCTGCTACCTCTTCTGTGAGAGAGAAAAGTCTCTCACGGACTTAGAAAATAACAAGAAGTCCTCGCTAACAGCATTTTTGTACCTACAGAAACCTACTGTGTTCAAAACACTTCAATGCCTCCCAGTTATTGACTGCTCCAGCCTTTGCTTTGTCTGCAACTGCAGAGGAAGCAAGCACAGGTTCCCAACTCTTCTGCGTGTTCTGTGTGTAGCACCTTTGCTGATGGCCAGCAAGATCCCTGCATTGCAATTTACCTTCCAAAAGAAGCATTATGCAGCAGTTTCTTACTAGTGGGACCAAGTACCTGTATGTCACTGTGACAGTGATGCTTTCTGTCATGAAATTGCTTTTAAATAAGCAGTTAGAGCTTACTGGAGACCTTACAGCAATTGCTGCTAAATGATGTGCCCTGAGCCTCAGCCCTCAATCAGGAAAGGCAGGGACAAACCCTCTGAACACAGCTTCTTTCATAACTAAGCCTCATGGCTGTGCCTGTCAACCAAGGAGGGTGGAGAGAATGTCATTACTGTGGTCCTGAGTCATCTCAAAAACATTTTTAGGTTCCTTGTTCACAACACTGCTGGCTGTAAGAGGCTGCAGAAAGCAAGTCCCTTTGTGCTGGCATTGCCAGGACAGTGGGGCCCGGCATAGAGTGATGCATCCTTGTTCACCAAACTTCTGCCATAACACTGTAGCTCATTTCCTCTAAGCTTTATGTCTTCTGTTTCTGTAGGGATGGAGGAGAGAGCAATTCAGCGGGCAGAACAGAAGAGGAAACTAGAAGAAGCCAAACAACGAAAAACAGAGGAAAAACTGGTAAGGAAAGTGGAAAATGAAATAAAGTGCCTTTCATATCATTCCAGTTACAAGAAATGCTGATTTAACCCCAGAGTCAGGGACCAAGAAAAAGCCCTTTATCCAAAGCAGGAGTTTTATGACTTGTGAGAAAGCAAATGTCCATCACACATCAAAAGAAGTAGTAAGAGCTGCTTTTGCAGCACCAGCCCTGCTATAGCATAGGCAGACACTTCAACTTGAAGTCGCAGTTCTAGAAGCAGCCTCCCCTATCACCCCCTAAACTTTTTTCACACCTACCCCATGATTGTAGCTTGTCTTTGCTGAGAACGGTAAGGGTGGAAGTGCACACAGAGATCCACTTGATGGGACCTGGCAGTGGTGGGGTTCCCCTCCCTGCCTTTCCTCTCTGGTCACATGCAGCTTGAGGACATGCAGTCTTGCCTAGTAAAAATCTGCACCTTTTAGCAAATCAATGCTGAAGAGGGAAGATACTGACAATGTTTGTATAGCTAATACACAAATTCTGTGATACACATCAAACAGAGGAGCCCTCTTCAAGTTAGGGTATTAAACTGTTACTGAAAACATTGCTGGTAAGTTGCATTAGGAGTAGAAAGTGTTATCTTCAGTGTTTGGGGAAAGAAATGTTTGGGTACCTGTAACACTGCTTCGCATGTGGAAATCAAACTTGAGAGCAGGGCCCAGGGATTCAGAACTGACTTCAGTAATCAAATTCTCAATAAATGACTTGGTGTGTGGTTTACATTTTTTTAGAGGAAGAGTGGACAAATACTGTAACTTATGGCAAAGAAAGATAAACATGTACATACATAGAAAAATAAATAGATAGATTGATGCAGATATGTGTCTAGGTAGTAAAAAGGACAGTCCCTCCTTCCTGTCCCTTCCACAGATCACTGTTGAGCACAGATCATGTCTAGTATGTGAAAAGATCTGTACTTTCTTCTAAAGTTCCAGATGCTGGTCAATACTAGAGGAACAGTAGGAAAGTTTAAAGATCTGTGTTCATGGAAAAGGTCACATGAAACAAATTGAATTTCACCTTTCTCCATTTCAAGGCCCAGCTGAAGGCTGAACAGGAAGCACGACAGAGAAAGGAAGCCGAGGAGAAGGAAGCACAGCGGGAAAAACGCCGGGAGGAGAGAAGGCAGCAGAAGCTGGTGACCAAATGTTTCACCTGTTTCTCCCCGTTTAGCAGGGATAGGGAAGAAGATCATTACCCACTGGTACTCAGCAGCCAGAGTAATGTGAACTGAAGGTCTTCACTGGTAGAGCAGAGTTCCACATCACAGCACCCACAATACACACTCACAATCTTCCCCTTTCTGGCAGCGTTAGGGGAAGGGCTGTGTCCCAAACGTGCTATGCAGTATATGTTGTCTGTCTCCTCAGCAGGACTAGAGGTCCCAGCTGCTGGGCATTCTCTGCTGAGACAGAGCCACATAAGCCCTCCACAGTGACAGCATGTTCAGTCTACTCTCAGGCTCCATCCACTCTTGTCACCCCTCGATTGTACACAGTGATACCAGTCACAAACATGTGTTTCAAAAGTAAACAAGCCTGACTGTTGTATCAAGGGCAGATTTCCACCTGAAGAATAGAAGCATTCTCTCCTTGGAGCTAACCTAGGAATATCTGCACATCATTACTGTTAGTTGGAAATTACTTGTCCTAATAACCCAAATAGTACATTTGAAATCCTACAGGAATTCAACCTACAACTACTGATCTGCTTGGAGTGTTTTAGTACGTTTGACCTTCATCCCTGAGTATCAGTCAAAAGTAGTATTTTACAGTTATGAAATGCCCACATCCCTCCCCTTCTGTTCAGGCTAAATTAAGTGGTAGGGTCCATGCATAAACTCAGAACCATCTTTGGACCTCAAAGGAGGTTCCTGCCACATCATCTCCCAGCAGAAGACAGTTTGCTTTAGGACACAGGTTCTACTACATGGGGTCATGTCTGGTGTGCAGTGCTAAAGATGATACAGATCCCTATTTCCTGTCAGGTCAGAACCTCCAGCTCCAATATGATAATCTATTTTCATTGCTTAATATCCTCTTCATCCTGATGGAATTAAAACTACTGCTTTTTGTATTGCAGAAAGAACTGGAGAAGCAGAGGAGGCTGGAGAAAGAACAGCAGCTCCAGAAAAAGGCTAAAGATCATTATGAGAAGGTCCTTCTCAGAAAGCTGGGAATACTGCCATGGAAAAGGCTGAGGGAGCAAGCCAAGGAAAATGTAGTGGTAAGTGCTGAGGGTAAAGGAAATGACTGGTGCCATAAGAGGAAGGGAAGAAGAGTAGATGCAGCACTTAGCAGAAGTCTTAATAGGCTTTTAGGCCAGATAGAGATGGAAAAAGCAAAAATTCTCCCTGCATACCTTGCCCTGTATTAGTTCTTTAAATCAGCCCATCTGACAATAATCATTAAAAGCCACTAAAAACCTGCAGGGATGGCATCCTCATTTATAGCTGATTAACCAGGATTAAACAGAAAAAAAAAAAATTGAAGTTATATGGCATGCACCTGCCAGTTCTCGTACTCCACAGCAAAGCTTATCAGTGAGATACCATCAAGCAACTTCAGCTGCAGGAGTTAACCCCAGCCTGTCATCAGGGCTTTCCCTCTCTCTGAAGTTGCTGGTACAGAGCTGGCCACTGCTAGTGGCAGGACACTTCAGGTGATAATCCAACAATCTATTCTATCCTGGCCCTATCCTCAGTGCAGAACAATGAGTGGCAGCTTCCGAGACCTCAGTGCAGGAGTATTGCTAATGAAACATTTCCACACGTGACTGACTCAGCATCCCTTATCAGGGGGAGACTGATAACACTCAGCCGTATCCTGAAGATCGAGCCAGAGCCCAGGGCTAAGTTGGAAAGCTTCCATTTAAGTCACTGGAACTGAAGCTACTCACAGTACTTCACCAAATGCACAAAGGCTTCCAGCTGAGAAGAAGTAGATGGATACAAGCTGTTCCATATGTCCACCCTGCTGGTCAGCATTATGGACAGGGTTGGACTAAGCTGTTACAGGCCATGCCTCTGCCCCATCCACAATCAGTTAAACTGAGCATCTCATTCAAAAGGGCATTCTCTAGAAGTGATGCAGCAGTGGCCTGGTAGAGAGACTGGTGGTGTTCCTTATGCTGACCCCTCTTTGTGGGATCCTGTAAGTTATTCCAGCTGTCAGAAATCTGGATTTGGGGGTGACCCAAAAAGCTGAGATGATTTTCTAGTGCACTCAGTTTTCTGTGGCGTTATACTTAGGTCGTCACCAGTTCAGGTAACCAGCTGCTGTCTCTGCTGTTTTCACTCAGGTGGCACAAAGGCATCACAGCTTGGGCCTGCAGAGGAAATGCCTGATGGCTTGGCTGCAGGATGCCCAGCAGAGTCTCAGGGAGAAGATGTCTCGGGCTGAGGACTTCTACTCCCAAATGTTACTGAGACGGGGCTTCAGGAACTGGCTAAAGGTTGGCCTGCACCACAGTGGAGAAATGATACCAAGAGAGCTGGCTGCTGCCACACTCTCCCCTCACCACAGTGCAAATTCACTCACCTGTAGCACAACCTCTGCAGAGTTTTGCTATCCCCATTCCAGCAACATTATTCCCTTCTTCAGAGACCTTCTCTCAGCTGCTTGCTCTCCATCACTATCTTCCACCCAGAAGTTTCTCCTACACACTGCTCTTCCACCCTCCACTCTCTCACCCTGCTCCCTGCTGGTTTTCCTCCACTCCTGTACCCACTACCCTTCATGTGCCCACTACCCTTCACTGCCACAATCTCAGCACTGCTCTATTTATTGGGCCAGAGGTTGGGATAGAAAAGAAGAAAAAAAGCCATTCTCACCTGTTTCTTTGTCCTCCTCCCCAGTACAAGGATTATCTCTCCACTCAGGAGGAGAGAGCAGATACCTTCCACACAGTCTGCCTCATGAGGAAGTACTTCTGGGCATGGTTTGATCATATCATGGAGGAAAAAAGGGCCTTATGGGAGAGGCTGAAGATTGCTACTGAACACCGTAATAAGTAAGTGTATGCCCTGACCAGCAGTCCTTTTTACTTCAGTTTAATATACCCTGTAGATGATTTTAGGGACTACTTTTGACAGGTCAGCTGCTCCCCACGAACACAGGAAAAATAGGTTCTATACTGCTAGTGTTTTGCTTCTGTGATATGCACAGACAGCATCAGCTGGTTTATGCTAAGTTTCCATGCAGCCTGGAAATGAAAGTGTAATGGCACCCTTCACAGGACTTCTAAATCTCAAAAAAAGAGAATACAGTGAAAGCCTAAGTAAGGATAAGTAGCTGAAACTTTCTAAGCTGATTAGCAGATCTGGCCACGCAGATTTTGCTAAAAGCTGCCTTAGGAAAATCTTTAAGTACAATTATAGCAAGCCAAATGATTGTGTAGGAATTACATAGTACTTTTTTGTCCACAGCAGATTATTTAGTTCTTAAATCCAAAATTGATCAACTAGAAATCCTACTTAAGGAGTCTTTACATTTTTGCCATCACCAGCCTATCTTGACAGCAAAAACTAGAGCAGTCAGTTCTACCAATCATGACTGGAGCTGGACACACCCAGTCCACTCCTTGTCCCATAAAAAGCATTCTAGCAGGAAGAAAAAACTACTGTCAAAGTTCAGCAGAAAACAGAAGTCTGTTCACCTGCCTCACCATGAAAGAGCATGGTAGTTTTATGCAGTCATGAATAAGCTGTGCCTTTGCACAGCCCCAATGGGATCTGCAGCACCATGGAGGAAGAATTGAATTAAATTAAATTCACCTCTTACATAGTAGGGCAGACCTGTACTAGCTTGCTGCATCAGTAAGTTCTGAATAGTGCACAGTTTAACATTAATAAGCCAGCAAACTGGAGGAACCAGGGGAAAGTCAAACCGAGGAAGAGACTGGATTCGTTCTACATATGACCTCCTGTTAGGAGCACAATCACCTGTCATTCCTTATTATCTCTTCCCCCACCAGCAAAAGGCAGTTCAGACCTTGCCATAACAAACTCTTCTTTAGACAGGACTGTTGGTCCCTATTATCCATGTGGGAACCCAGGGCAGGGCACCTGTGATGGGGTGATTAAAATCAGGTAAGAATTGGAGCCCAGCTGCCTGCATTCCCAAGGGGTTGGTCTGGACCAAATGAACCTGCATTTTTCCTAAAGAAACTTCTTTCAGAGGCCCTGTCTATTCTTCAGAAAACCTCTTTCATCTTTAGAGTTCTAAGCAAACACCAGCTAATGAATCCTGTCAGAGAGAAGAGCAAAATTCTTGGTGGAGACTAATAGAAAAGGGAAATACGTTATTTTTCCCCAGCATGATTGACATATCAATGAAATGGTCTGCATGTCGATGCTTAACATGTGACAGCCCTGAGTATCAGCAGAAAGGACAAATCCTTGAGATTTGAATTCCCCCCTCAAATAGGAGTGCTCTTTTGATTGCCTGTTACGTTATGAACACATCTGCACGTTGTCACCTTGTTCCTTGTGTCCCTAATTTTTTTAAGGAGACTTATACTGAACGCATTCAAGGCATGGAGGCAGTACCCATTACTGATGAAAAAGGAAAGGGAAAGAGAAGAAAGAAGAAACCAGCTACGCAGGAGAGTAGCTGAAATTCTCCCCAACTTCCAGACATGACAGAAGAGAACCAGATGAGATGGGAAGGAGACAACAAGACCAATTCTCTTCAGTTCTATCTCTCTGCTGACTGAAACAAGTCCAAGGGGAAGGCTGACCAAGTGCAGAGGGTCTTATATCCAAAGGGAGCTCCCTATGGTCACTGTTGTTGTAAACAAAGCATAGATGGAAGCTTATCTGACGGTTTCACTTTACACTTGATGGAGTCATTCCCCTCAAGCTCCTCCTTGGGGAGGACCCCACAAGCCTCCGTAGGGGTGTCTTGGCTGGTGGCTATGAAGGCTGGTGGCTATGAACCCCAGATAACCAAAGCCTAGCACGGGGTGTGTTTGAGGCTGAGGCCATTTCCACATGCGGAGCTGCAGCACTGACATGAATCTTCCTTCATCCAAGGAAGCACAGAACTGAACTTCATCTCTTTTTCCCTAAGCAGTAGCCCAGTGCTTTTCTGTTGGCAGTACTCTGGTGACAGCTTGTTCAGAGAGCAGACAGACCTGACTGTCAGCTGACCCCTAAACACTGCTGTGAACTTGGCCACCCAGAGCACAGTTTCTAGCTAACTGTGCCAGGAAAGTTTGGATTAGAGGAGGTGAGGGAAGAGCTGTTTATGCAAACTGTATTTGCTAATGATCCAGATCACAGCACTGCATATGGACAATCTAAAACCTGGGTTCTTTTGCAAGAGACTGCCTTGTTTGCAGCACTGGCCAGCTCACAAACACAGTGCTTTGATTTTGGCATCAAGCGGTGATCCCAAGTTTATGAGCCTCAATTATCTTGTCATTTAAACACTTCCCAAGCTGTTTAATATTTCAGGGTATATTGTGCAAGTCTGTCTGGGCTGTTTCACTTGATCCAGTACTTCAAAGAAAAAAAGATAAAACTCCAAGAAAAAGGCAGATTGTAGCTTTTACATAAGCTAGAGCTAACATGATTAAAATGCAAGTTTCATACCTCTGTTTAACCTTAACTTGCAGCATAATGCAGACAGGGTAATGCTGTTCAGGTACAGTATGTCTTAGGAACAACTTATGGCAGGAAGCTAGAATCACTTCCCTCTCACAGCCAGATAGGCAAAGTTCTCCAAAAGCATTTGGCAGTACAGGAAGTACTTGAGTAACACCAGGAAGACAACAGTTTACTGTTATCTTGTAACAGATCATTTGTAAAACCCATATATGCACTGAAAATTTCCAATAAACCAAAATCTGAAATGAATACAACTGAGCTGTTGGTGCAGATTGTGTCAGAAGCCAACTGAATGGCACTGGACAGAAGGCCAGAACCAGGGACCTAGACCAGCACTAAATGTCGCAAAGTGGCATAGGTGGGTGCCTGAGCACAGCAGCACACTCCAGAGCTTTAGCACTGGGAATCTGTCCATGTGAACACAGGGATATGGTCAGAGACTCTCCCTGCCCACAAAGCCAGGCTGTCACACAGGCTGTTGGGGCAGGTCTGAAGACAGCTGTCACTCCCAGGTACCTCCCACAGCCATCCTCTGCAACACCCGAACATTCCCCATCTCCCAAAGGTGCGGTGCAGACCTGACCAGCAGCAGGTCAGACAAGCCTGTTCTCTGCAGAGAGCTGAAGGTGCCTGCATGGAGTGTGGGCAAGCTCAGACCATCTGGCTGCATTACGAGGCAGATTGTGAGAGGAAGCACAAGCTGGGAGAGGCTGGATAACTCGTGTTGCGGGGAAGAGCGGGCACTGCAGAAGGGGAGTGTTTTTTGCAGAGGATTGAGCCAAACAGGCAGGGAGGAGCAGAGCTGGGGCTGAGCTCCCAAAGTAATGCTCCAAGTGCAGCCAGCAGCCACACCTGGTGCTAACAGCAATCCACTTGCTCCTAGTACATTCTTCCCCATTGAAAGTCTCAGCCATGTAGTGCCCAATGAGCTCCTGGAACTCCTGAACCAGCCCTTATGCTCCCATGCTTCTGCTGGACTTTTCCTCCCTACTGGGGCTTGACAATGAACACAGCAAGGAAAGCCTCTGGCCCACCCTCCACCTGGATTCACAGTGTAAGGAGAACAGTGATCCGGAGGACAAAAGGTGAGGACATAACCTTCCTCATCTAGGGAGAAGGCAGCATTCCAGCCAACCAGAGACAGGACATGCTGTAGCTGTAGAGGGAGGAACAGGAGTTTGGAGCAGTAGAGTGGATGCACCCACATGCAGCCTGGAATTGACCCTAGTAACAGGCTGAATACGTACTGAATTTACATCTTGCGTAGCTAAAAAGGTGCCCCAAAGCACTGGCTACTCAGGGGTGTATCCAGTTTACTAAATTGCAGATTCTTTCCCCAGCAATGCACATTTTGTCCTCAAAGCCCACAGCTCCCACTCATCTCAGTGCCCACTCACCATCACGAAAATAATACTGCTTGTGTAGAGCATAGTTTCCTCCAAAGAACTTGAAGTACTACAGTCAACATTTTGAAAACTGTCCTTTGCCTCCAATGCTCTCACCTTCCAGGGTTTCCTTCTATTCCTAGTAGCTTTGAAAGATTCTCCTGACAGATGCTCTTTGGTTGGACAGTTCCAGCAGCAAGAAGCTGAAAGATCCGGGGAGCTGTGCTTTGAGAGCCCTTGCCTACTGCCAGTGCAAGCATGGAGCTGAAGCCTCAGGTAGATCCAGCTGAAGAATAGGGAAGATGTTCAGGGATCAGGCACATTCATACTGAAAGTGGTGTGAATTAAAAGGGAGAGGAGAAGCCTCTTGACTTCCTTATTGATACACACATGGCTGAAACATATACCTCCTTGGCAGAAGCAAGGCTGTGCCAGATGATGCACAGGATACCCCTAAAATCCCTGGCACAACGTTAGTGTTTTGCAAATTGAGGCTCCCACAGGAGGGTGACGTGAGAGAGCTTGTCAGACCAAGGAAACAGCTTCAGCCTACAGCTGTACCAGAGCATTCCTCCTGCTCCAACACTTGGTTAGATGCAGATGTCAATGCCTTAATGCTGGTCATCAGCCCACACTCTCACAGCTCAGGCACACTCCTGCCTGTCAGCTCCTTGCTTTTCTTAGCAAGAGAGGGAGGTGGCTGTACAGCCAGGCTTTCGTTCTCCTTCACAGGAATGGGGGGAGGACTTTCACTGCGGTACAACAGCAAATACAGAACCTTGAAGTGATTGCAAACTCCCCATCCTCTACTGACACCTGCCCTCCAGAGTTCTTACAGAGTTTCCCAAAAACCCTAACCACAGAAATACCATCTTCTCATTAAATCTGCACACCAGTCACTTCCAAATCCCCTAGGCCCTGCACAAACTGGATCTGAAAGAATGCCTGAAGTATTAAACAATTTCCTCTGCTCCCCCTAGGCAGGGAGGGACACTAGTAAGCCTGGGAGGGGTCCATGGACCACTGCAGCGTGATCCACAGCTCACATCGTTGCAGACCTGCTATCCATTATGGGCACCTGTCCCAGCAGTGCACCTTGGCTGCCCCTAGCACAGGGGCTGCTGCTCCAGACATGGCCCTGCTCTGTAGGGGCAACACAGCAAGCCACAACGGGGGAAAAAATAAAAGCTGGGGAGAGACAGAAGTGTCTTGTGTCCCCATCAACAGCCCTCAACAGAGTTCACAAAGCTGGTCATGCTGGGGTGTCAAAGTCTTGACACCCTTCTTCAAACACCCGTCTCATTCCAGCTAAAACCCTGGTGGAAGGTCCTTGCTGTCAGCAGGGCAAAGTTACCTTCAAACAGAAACAGCTGAACAGCAGACAGAAGTACCACCCAGGCGAATCAAAGCAGAGATCTGGAACAATCAAAGGCACCTGTGATTCTACTCATTAAAAGTCATCTTGCCTTTCAGCAGCTGTCCCAAGATACCAACAGGATTAAAGGCTACATCTCTTCCCACTATCTACAAGGAGAATATCCATGTCATTTCCAAATATGGCTTAGAAAAGGGTTTAAAGTAAGAGATTGTTCTCTTTTGGGGTTCTGGGTGTATTATGTGGGCAGGTGCCAGTGGGAAAACAAGACACATGACAAACAGGCCAGGAACCTGCTCAGAGACCGATGATTGATTGATAGGATGAAAGATCCCCATTCAAATTCCTACCATGAGGGAATATCCCTAGTTTCTAGGATGCTGAGAAACTGCCAGCAGGTCTGTTTTATCTCAATACCAACAAACCCACAGGTCAACTTTTGCAGAACTGGAAGAACATCTGTTTCCCAACTTTTCCTTAGACTGTTGGTCCCTTATTCCCAAGTCCAGCTGACAGCTGAACAGCCAGCCATGAGATGGTGGCAGCTTTTGGTCATTTGGCTTGCCTGCGTGTGTTGGCAGAAATCAACAGGCCACTCCACAAATAATTTCCATTAATTTATTTTGATTCAGTTGATACCCATTTGTAAACACTGAATATGATGCAAAATGGACACAAACATACACACATCAGTCTCTTCAAAAAGGCTCACAAATACTTCACAAAGTTTCTTCCTAAAGCTCAGGTTTAAAAAAAAACCCAACCAACCAACCAAAAAACTTTCCAAGGTAGACAGTTCTTCCAGCGCCCATCACTCTTCACATTATCATTAGAGGAGTTCCATAAAGACAAGACCTTGGGAGGCTGAATTCCCACATTTCAGAAAGAACTTCACCTGTCTGCAGAAAGATTTTTGCTGCATGAACATCCTGGTAGTGGCAAAAAAAAAAAAAATCCTAGGTAACTAGAATTTTTCACTGAAAGGAATACAGGAAAACACATCCATAATCACACACGCTTCCTGCCCTAATGAGGCAATATACATTCATATAGGAGGAAAAAACCAAGCACATTATTAAGACATTAGGCAGTGAGGCAGTATCCATTTTATCTTCAGAAGAAATTTTACAGCAAATGGTTTCATTAAGACACTTGAAAGCAACCTACTTTGAAGGGAAAAAAAAGCACCATCATAGCATGAAGGCTGAAATGTGATTAGGAGTCACAAGCAGCACCAGCTCAGGCTCACCAGTGACTTTTGTCATTTGAGGACAAGTTAAATGGAGAAACAGTCGATGTGGGGACCTGTGACTCGCCTACAAAAAAGCACAATGAAGGAAGACAGTTAAAGAGTGCCAAGCCACCACTTATAGGGTGTATCTAAAGGTGCACTGTTCCTACAGACACCAAACAGTGGGGTGTTGGCATTTGGGCACGGAGGGTGTAACATTACAACACCAGCAATACCAGAAGCCTGGTCCCCTACAAGCTGCCTGGTCTGCAGAAGTCCACATTATTTGTAAAACAACAAGTGCCTCTTAAAAGGTCATGGGTAAAGCAAGACAAACTAACTTCTGAGTCTGGGTGGAAAAACATCCGGGCTGGCTGTTACCAAAATCCTTCCCTGCTCTTGATCAGCTTTAAGTCCTCTTGTTATACAGAGGGAAAACTTTTCAAGAGCCAGCAGGGTACTGTCTTCTGCACTGCCAGGCATACAGTTTTACAGGTGAGACATTGGTCCTTGCCTAAAGGCCACACACAACCCACAAGTCATATGCTGGCTGCTCCCACTGCTCCAACCCCCAGGCAGCATGGATCTAGGCAGCTACTAACATAGTGAGCCGGAGGACTGACTCTTAACGCTCTTAGATTTTGACATTTTTCTACCACTATGGTCAGTACCAAGCTCAGCAGGAAATAACTCAGAAAAGAAACTGTTCCTGAGCACACCGGATCACAACAGTTTGCCCTTGCAATAACTGCAAAGGGAGCACTACCCTCCAAGAGTTCCCTGCTTATTCTCAGGGATGTTAAAAGGAGAGTTCCCAAGTATGCATCTGAAGGGATTGAAACTCTTCCGCCCATTTAGATGCCTTTTAAATATCCTATTACTTTATGTTTCTCATCTCCCAAGGCATTCACAAAGCAAATCCTTTCAGGAAGAAGAGGTAAACAAATCCTGTTAAAGAAACAGTCACCACTGCTATGCAGATTACAGCCACCTGAACTTCCTATTCACTGAGGAATCAGCACTGCATTTTCCTCCTAGAAAAATCCCATCCTTGCAACCCTTCAGTGCCCTGAATAGTTTTGGTTCCCACTGGAGCCAGTGCAAAAAATGAAATTTACTTCAGCACTTCCCTCCCGCTATACTGGAGCATGCCTGACCAAGGTATGAAATGGTTACATTAGTATCAGGTCTTTTGTTCCTAAGCTGCACACCAAATTCCTCGCTGCCTGGGAGAACAGCCCTGAGAGAGTCTCGGTGTTAAGCAGTTCAGACGAAACCTCCCAATCACTAAGAGCTCACTGAGAGACAAGGGACAAGGCTACACTGACAGGCTGCAAAGTAGAAACCAATCTCTGCCTGTGAGTGCAAGTGAGTACCACAGGGCCAACACTGCCAGCCCTGCGATCTGCTCTGCTTTCTCCCAGCCAGGAGTAGCAGGACTGAGAAATCACTTATCTCAAACCTGCAAAAGCTCCCAGAACTCGTTCAGCCCGTGGGTGCATGATTGATTCCTGTGCATGCAAAGCACAGGGACAAACAAATTGGCTGTCTCCACTGCAGGAGTTTGTTTAGCCCAGGAGGTCCTTCTGCCTTAATCTTCCTCAGTGCCAGCAGGGTAAGATCTAAGAAGATCCCACTAGGCCACAGCATCCTTATATCCAGGGTTGCCAAGCTCCAGTTCATCTCAGCAGGCATCACAAAATACATATGTGCCTTGGAAACATTTACAGACAAATCAAGGGAAAGCAACTTTGTCTCAATTTCAACTCCTAGGATCAGGCTTCAAGCTCCAAACAGAGGGTCATAAAGGAACGCTTTGCACAGTCCAGCTAGGTGCCTTTTTATTCACATTAGGATCAAGGAAGTGATCAGAACCTCTTAGGGTGCTTGGTTAGAGGTAAGAAGCAAGAGAGCTGTCCCTTTACCTCCTTATAGAGAACTGTTCACAGGATGAAAAGGGGCAAGAGGAAATAAGGGAAATTCAGTAACTCTGTACAGCCACATTCCAGGTGCAGCTGCTCCTCAGTTATCTGCTGGTTATAAAAAGTGCCACTCAAGGAAACCAAACAGTACAAAGAGGGACACAATCTTTACCTTAAAGTGGGACATATAATGAAGAGCACTCACAACAAATTTGGCAGGGATCTCAAGGGACACCCCTGACCCTGCTTTCTTTTGGCACCATGTACCATCCATCCATTCTTCAAAGCTAATGCACAGCAGCACAATGAATGAGCATCACTTGCCCAACATCACCCAGCTGCCTGCCACGCCCGTGCAGTCAGGGGCAGGCCTGACCTGTGCATGATGCACACATCTGAAATCACCATGGCTGGGACAAAGCTCTGATCTCTGCTTTTTCACCTTAGGCCCAACCTGTAATTCTTGTGCCATGGTCCCCAGCTTTCCAGCCAGACCCTTCCTATTACTGCAGGGCCAACAGCATACATGAAGGGTTTAAAACAAAAAGCAACAAAAAAATCCCACCCACAAAATCCAGAAACCACCGCCACCAAAACCTTGTCATTTTGGCTGAAGCTCAAGTCCAGGCCATAATACAGTTGCAGGCTGATGAGGAACAAATCACATTCTTGCAGGTTCATTCACCTGCCACTACAGGTCGTCTATCCCAAAACCAGACACCTCCAACACATCCTCCACCTCTCCCTCCGTACCCTAAGGCTGATCTGTTCCTTGGCTTCTTGGCATGAGAAAACAGCTCTACAGTCAGGCAGCTCTACAACTGGGGTTGAGACAAGATCACTGTGCTGACAGCAACACAACCAATCAAGATGCTACCTACCAAACATGCTGCTAGCAGTTGCCTACTCCCCCACAGATTCCCTTCTCCCACAGACAGAAGAAGAAGGTAATTTCCATAAAGCTACAGTAATACCAGATGGACAGCACTCTTGTTTTGCCCTCAGAGTTCATTGTTACTTCAAAACATTTCCTTACTTGGTGTATTTACCTGCTGTCATGTGTCACAACCCATAATCAGAGCAGAAACACTTTGAGGGAGATGAGCAAAGCCTTCAAACCAATACAGACCCAGCTCACAGAAAGAACAATGGGATCTCTTTTCACTCATTTAGACAGGGATGGAATAACAATTTTAGGGGTCAAGAGGTGAAGGGATCTACAAAGCCCTACAGGAATATAGCTCACAAAGGCACTTAATAGAAGCATGTACACAGCTGGATGGAATAGGAGAATAAAAATAAATAAATGCACCAGAGAGGAGAACGCTGCTCAGTGACTGCCTAGACAGTCTCTTTTAGCCAAAGAGCCTGGTTTCTGCAAGGGTCCATCTGTATCCAGAGTTCACTCTTCTGACATCTCCAAAATGCCACACGTAGGTACGAGCCAGGGATTCTTTAACCTTTGCAGGAACCAGTGCACTCCCTGAAGCCCGGCAGCTGGTTACTCCTGATGCCAGTGTTCACATCTAATGAAAACTCAAGTTCTCAAAACCTTGTGCTCTTCTTGCTGTTTCCCACAGTGGAAAATGGCAGCAGGCTCCTCCTCTCCCCATCTGCACATATGGCTTACTGCTTTCTGCATCCTATTGCTGGCTGACAGCATGTGAAGAACCATTCCACCTGGGAAAACCTCTGGTGCTGTCGGTGAGGGGATGGGCAGCCTACCTGCCGACCACAAGGGAAGGTTGTGCAAGGAAGGAGTCCTGGAGGGAGGGGCTGCTCCCCTGCTAAACAAAGTCAGTGAACCACGACACATCTGCAGAAAGAGGGGTGTCACACAATGTCCTCGGCAGAGCGCTGTGGAGGAGAAGACCCCAGGCTCAGGAAGTGGCCCCAGTTGCACAGGAGTCCCCGGTTATACTGGCCAGTGTCTATCACTAAGCCGCCCAGCAGTCTGCGCCCGGTGTTGTCCCGCAGAGCCAGCCGAGCTTCCCTCTCAGTCACGTTGTAGCTGATGTTCAACAGCTGGATAAGGAGGATGTATCCCATGCCAGCTGTTACAATGGCACAGTACCATACACAGGTGAACAACAGAGCAGAGCTGGCAGAAGGGAAAAAGATGGGAAGGAAGCCATTTAGTACTGAAGCAGCTGCTATAAAGTGACTTTCCCTGGTAATCACTATCCTTTCAAATCCCTGTCTAACATCTGCCACAGTGATCTCACTTTGCTGCTTTCATCAGATAATCCTTAAAGGCTTTCTGGAAATTAAAGCTTCAGGGCTTACTTAATGAGAGTTTTTACTGCTACCAGAGCTACTCTTGAACATTGCTGTCACACAACCTAGATCTTTACTCTTCCTGTTGTAAAGGTGCTCCAGCCTTATTTAAGGACCCCAGGATGCTCATACTCCACCAGGCATGAGATGGAGCAGAGGAAGGAAGAGTCACTTATGTACTAGCAGTACTCTGCCCATCTGTGGTAGTGCTGGTCTCTGAACTCATGTCCAACAGCTCCCACCAGCCTTCCTGCCAGACAGGGCACGTTCTAGGCAGATAATGTGGAGGACAGTCACTAGATAAATAGTGAGGAATAAGAGGGAGAGAGCACATGTGGATTCCAGGCTGTCAGATTGTTACCTGCATCTGAGGGCAAATGTATTTAAAAGTACATCTATATATAACACAGTAAGTACTTCAAATCCCAGCTCCTTCAACTTTCTCCAAGTCTCAGGCTGCCCACCTTGGCAAAAGCAGAGACATGTCTTTGCTCTCCAGGGTTTTTTAGGGAGCGCTTTGCATTCAGGTTTGACAGCCAGCAGAACAAGGAGCAGGAGCTAAGCTGCCTGAGCAAGGCTGCTCCCACCCCAGCTCTCTCCCAGACAGACATCTCACCTGTAGTCAGAATAGGCCCCGGGGCAGTAGAACAATGCCACAAAGGGAGTTCGGCCTCTACAGATGGTGTGCAGGGTCAAGGTAATCCCATACACAGAGGTGAGCATGAAGAACGAGAGTGCAAGGATGAAAGCTTGATGGTTGTGCTCCCCTACACAGCTGTTAATCCTCCAAAAGGAAAGAAGAGATTACTTGCTTAAAATAAGAAAATAAACTGTCTTCTATTTCTTCTCCCTCCCCCAGCTGTCAAAGAACCTGATTTCCATGGTGCTTCCATTCAACACAGGCTGAGAACTTTGAAATATATTCGAAGAAGGTCTATAACTTTATAAAGTTACAAACACAAGACAATAGATCTGTAGGGTAACAGCAGCAGACTGTTTGCCTCAAATTTTTAGCAAGGGTAGTATCCTTTACTGAGACACATTATACCCAAAAGGCAGCTTTGGGCTTCCTTGCCTCAGGAGACCACTAAAGCAACTTAACTGCAGGATTGCTAGTGCTCCACAGACCAAGTCTAATAAAGAAAAAGAAAAACCAAATCCAAAACCCTCACCAAAAAAAAAAACAAAAAAAAAACCCAACACAAACTGATGAAAAAACAGGAGAGAAGTAAAGCCAATTCCGAAGTATGCTGCAGAAGCTTTCAGCTCTCAGCTCAACCCACTTAGAATAAACAATTATTCCAACTGTTCTTTTAAAGGGTAAATGCAAAGCTTTTTGTATTTAAAGAGTGTCATAAGGTCTTGCACATAGCAAAAACAACTCTATTGGCCAGGGATTGTAAAAAAAAGAAGCTAGCTTAAAAAAGGAGGGAACTTAGGAGAGAGAGAAAGAGAGAACACAGGGAGCCTCAGCAGTGCAAAACCTACCAGACACAGTGATGGTCCAGCCTCCTCACACACCTGCCACAAAGCCGGCAGTGCCCTGCTCGGGCTGGCCTGACCAGCTGGCATTTAGTGCACCAGTCCTTTTTCACACCTTCTGGCTGCCCAGCTGACATCCTGCAATAACCTTTAGCTTCCCCATTCACAGCACGACTGCTGGCAGCACCTGAGATACCATGGAGCCCGCTGGAGCTCCCTCTAACACTCTTGCTGGGCAAACCCTGGTGCGATGGCTCCTCATTGCCTGCTGGGATGGGAAGATAGCCAGGGTCCTTCTTGGCTCGAGACAGGGCTGCAAGCATAAGAATTAACCCGCACGTGAGAGCGACCACTTGGGAATACTCCACGTGGCCCCGGGGAACCACCTCCCGGAGAAACACATAGTACATATATCCCAAGGAGAAGAGCCCCAGGCTCAAGAAGAAGAGAGTCCGCTCCTTCCTCCGGTGGGTGAGGTAGTAATACCACAGCACCACGACGGGCAGGGACGTCAGGATTACGAGCCCCAGCAGGAAGTGCAGGGCGGCAACGTGGAGGAAGACGGGCAGCAGGACGAGCGGCGGCACGAGGCTCACGTTGATCTTCACGGCCCCCGAGAACCACGGGACCCGCAGCCGGTCCGCGATGGTGTCGACGATCCTCTCCAGCGCTCCCGGGGGCAGGGATTTGCACGTCAGCCACCTGTGAGCGGGGGGAGCACAGCGCCGGCTGGCACCGGGGCAGCCGCCCTCCCGCCGCCCTGCCCCTGCCCCGTCCCGCTCCCGCCGCCTCCCCTTGCCCTCTCTCCCAACAAGTTTCTCGGGAAGCGGGACGCGGCTCCCCCGCCCTCAGAGCGGCAGCCCCACAGGGACGCCGCCGCCGGGAGGATGTCCCGCAGTCGGGCGGCCCTCAGGGTGGCGGAGGTCGCAGCACCGGTACCTGTCGCAGCCGTCGTCCAGCTCTTCGCAGTCGCAGCAGCACGCCGCCAGGTGGTTGCGCTGGCCGCGCCGGTCCACGTATTCGCAGCAGCAGAGCGGCTCCTCCATCGCCGCCGCCCGCCCCGTCCCTCCCGCGGGGCCGGGAGCGGCTCCCGCCGCCGGCGCCGCCTCAGGTGCCCCGCGCGCGCCGCCGCCCCCGCCCCGCGGCCCCGCCCCCGCCGCGGCGCCCGCCCGCCATTGGCCGCGCGCGCCCCGAGGTGTGCGGGGGGCGGCGCCCCCGCCCGGACCGTCCACCTGACGGCGGCGCGCGCCAATGGGCGCGCGGGGGGCGGGGCCGCCGTCACGCGGGGGCACCTGCCTTAAAGGGACAGCGCAACAGGTGGCGGGCGCGGGGGGCGGCGCCGCGGGGCTCCCGCTACCCGGGGCTGGACACGCGGCCGGGAAAAGTCTCCCACCGTACACCTTGAACTCGACCCTGCGCCCCGCTTCCCGACCCCACACCCTGCGTTTGCACCGCTGCCTGACGGGCTGAGCACCGCCCCAGTCAGGGCTGCCCTCCAACCGCACCCCAGCCTCGAGGAAGGGGGCCCTTCCATTTTCCTGGATTTTTTTTTTCCTATATTCATCTTCTTTCCCTCAACCTGCTTAGAAAACGCTTGAAGCACATGAAAAGGTGTTTCATCATCAGTGGGCACACCACACTGAAGCACAGCCCTTGATGGAGGGAAAAGACCGAGGGCTGAAATTTCTCTGGGAGAGCTAGAAACATATGGCAGAAGGCAGCCTGCCAAAGCTTGCAGTATGCAAGAGATATCAAACCTCTTCCTCTTAATTAATCTTAGGCATATTCATCTTAAGATGGTGACTTGTTTCACAAGGTCCCCATTGCTAAAAAAAGCCTATGAAGATCCTGTAGCTGTGAATCCAGTAACATTTTTTCTACGAAACACTCCTCAGTGACGGTCATTTTGTACATTGACATAAAAAGCTGTGATTTCATAGAGACAAGCTCAGTTCTCTGCTGAGGGTGTTTTTCACCCTCCAAAGTGTTCAGATCTGTTCACCAGCAGTACAATTGCCCTCGCTCACTCACCACGGGATGGATGCAAGAGCTCTGCACTGTTTGGAAGTGAGACTCCCCACGGTAGAGGGCTGGCAGGAGAGACAAGACTGCCAAGCTGTGGCAATGCAGAACCCGACTTACTTCTTCCACAAACCTTTATTCTGTGCAGCTTTTGAGCTAAACAGTAAAGAGTCCAGAGGAGACAGTTACAATCCCTACCCCACAAGTCCTCACACACACGTGTTCTTCAGACATCTTGAATAAAAAGCTGATGTGGCTTTTAACTCTCAGTCTTGCTGCTCTGTGTCCTGTTCAAGTGGTCAAAGCTTCTTTGGAGCATGGAAAGAGAAATCTTCAGCTGTGAAGATACAATCATCCCCCCCCACCAATTACTTAAGTCAGTCTCCTGTATGGGTGAGCATTATCAGGAAAATAGTCTCCCTCCTCCTTTTCTTTTAAAGATTTCATGTGATTTCCTCCTCCCTGTTACCATAAACAGTTGGCTTACTGTGCTCTCCTAACAGCTACACTCTGCAGAGTTTATAAATACTAACAGTCTAGGATGATAAAGTCTTAACACCTCACCAGACAACAGCACAAAAGATAAACCACCCAACTCATTTTTAGTCACAGATAATGTTCAGTGCAAATACTCCAAGGAACATGGCAGTACAACATGAATTTTCTTTTAACACCTGGCCCTCCTAGTGCATTTTGGTGCACAAAGTGTGTTTAGATTATTGACAACCCTCAGAAAACACAAGGTAGCAAGCACTAAGATGTGTCAGGACTTCCAGACAAAAAGTGTTATTCTGGATGAAAAGGTGGCTAAATTCTCACTTTTCTTTTTTACACTGTGTGTTCAAAAAGCACTTAACACTTCAGAATTAGGAATTGTTTGGATAGTAAGCAGAAAAAGTTAAAAGGGCATGGAAACCAGAAAACCTTCTCTCTAAAGTGAAGCTTCCAGCACTCAGGCTTTTTCAAGTTGTGATCAAAGTGGTTAATTAATAGATGAATAGCAGCTGTGTGTGCAGAGACACCTCTAAACAAGGAGTATAAAAAATGGCTTCTTTTTCTAACCTCCTTTAGTGTATGGAAGAAGAAAGAGCAAATGATGGAGAAAGGTACATGTGAACTCCCCCTTCAGCTTTCCGAAACTAATAATTTATTCCATTGCATTTAGATTTAATAAAAGAAGTTAAAATCAGAACATTCATGAGTGGTAAGTAAAAACTAAAGCACCAATTTACTGTCCTTCAGTTACTGAGTTGAAATTTCAGCCTAGGGATTTTAGGGATTTAACGGTCATGGACTTCAGGATCAGAGACACAACAGTATTCAACAACTTTTTTTGTGTGTGTCTGTAGTATACAGGAGCCTGAAATTTTAAGTTACTGTGACAGAGGATTAACTTCTATGGAGCCTCTCAGAAAAATATGATTCTGCAGAATTTATTTATTTTTCACTAGAGATTAGGTGGCCCCTTGATACCAATGTAAGTGAAGCTCTTGACAATATCTAGAAGAGTAGCAGGGAGCAAAAGCCAGGATAAAAATGAATGAAGAAACCCCAAAATAAGATGGGAAAAAAACCATCTTAGTATGAGTCTTCTTAGGAAAGGGAATCTGTTTTGAAATACTCCAGTCTTTGCTTTGTCATGATTCAGAACTGCATCAACACATCTCTTAAGCACTTGACAAGTTGAAGAAAATTGACATGCACACTTACATCTTAGTTAAGTAAAAAAACACAAACCAAACAAAAAAACCCCAAAAAACAAAAACCACAAACCCAAAAAAACTAAACCAAACAATAAAAAAAACCAACAAACCCCCCCCAAAAAAACAAAAAAGCCCAACAACAACAACAAACCCGAAAAAACCCAAACAAACAAAACCCAAACAAAAAACCCCAAACAAACAAAAAAACCCCAAAAAACCCTCCAAGAAACAAATTCAAAACCAAACCAACCCAAAACATCAGAAACATAAGCACTGCCTAGGGCAAACCGATCAAGAAAACTTTATCTAGCATCAGACCACATCAAACAAAAGCTATGATAACACAAGGGAGAAAACTTGAGTTGTTGAGAAACAAGAACATCACCAGGAAAGAGTGTCAGACCTACCTGCTCAAGCATTTCAATTGAGTCTCTTAAAACTCCCTTCACATGTTTAACCTGTTCCTTATCATATTGAGGGATCTCCTCTTTTGATACCATTTCTGGGGATATGCTGAAAAAGATGGAGATTACATCAGAAACATGAAACAAGCACCTCAATGCCTTTATAAAAGCAACAGTTCTCTGCCACCATTGCTCTGCCATTGCTAAAAGCACCCTCTTACAAAAGCCACATAAAAAGCTGCCTGCAGTTGAACTTCAATGCCTCTTTTCTTGAAGCTAGTACCTCAGATCTTTGTAGACAACAGCCACCAAGAAAAAAGTGTGCTGACATTACATTTATGATATAAGGCTCACACTTCAGGGAGCAAGATCCTTCTTATGAAGAAAGTTGCTCTAACCAGTTCTGAGATGGTCACTATGGGAGGTCCCTACACCTCTTCCAGTCTCAGCATCAGGATATGGTTTTTAACTTATTTGTTGATACTGTATTCAAAAGGAAGTACCATCTTTCTGTGTCTGAGTACAAAAGGCACATAACATGGAAGTTTTTGAAGGAGAAGAGATTTAGCAGGAGACTCAGAAAGAAGCTAAAAAGCTAAATGAACCTTTAACATTCCATTTGAGAACATGCTGGTTCACACAGGATGAACACTTTGGTTCTGTGATCAGCACTATGATATTCACAGAAGATGAGTCACAGCAGGCTGATAAATGCAAACTAAGGTTAACATTTCTCCCAAAAAAGCTTGTCAAAGGAGAAATTTATTACTGCAAGATGCAGTCAGACATGTCACTGGATTTCAGCATAGACCACAGCAAGCCCCAGCCACTTCTGAAAACTTGCCACTGAATTTCATTATTTATAATTTATTTCCTTAGATCATATTTTCACATAAGCTGAAGAAGAAAGCAAGCAAAGATTGTGAATTCAACTTACTTCAAAGAGCTTTCTTCCTGAAGCTGGACGTGATAGAGGGACTGAGCTGCATGCTCTATCTTTGACAGTTTGAGGAACAGTGTTATATTCAGCAAGACCAAGAGCAGCAAACTGTAGAGAGAAGAGAAAAAAACCCCAGGTTTTGTAATAATTTCATTTGCAATGCTACAAACACAAGATCATGGCTAAAGACAGCTAAGGAAACAGAATCCTCCCAGAATCCTGGGAGAAAAAAGGTGTGGGGCAGCACTATACTGGAAATTAGTATCTATCTGAACAATTCTTAGCAGTTACCATTAAGCTGGGTAATAGCCAATAGAAATAACAACAGTATCTCTTCTTGGAACTTTTAAAATTAGGAATCTGTAAATTCTAGACTTTATTTTGTTAATAGGATCAGACCTAAGAAAAACGTGCAAGGTAACTAGTTTGGCAAGTCAGCATTTTCATTCTGCCTGTAATTTTCAAGTCAATCCATTCCCCTTTTATACCCACATGTTCCACTCAAAGTAGGTTAAGATTTATCATGCTACATGCAATGTTAACATGCAAATGAGGAACAAATACAGATAAAGATCACGATGAGCTTAAGTCAAGCAACATTTTAATGCAAGTGAGTACTTACAAGACACTCATTACTACAATGATGGTGGTGGTCCTACTTACTGCATCTCTTTTCCTTCCTATAGGGCATGGAAGAGAAGGAGGTTAAAAAGTACTGAAGAACATTCCTAAAGGATGTGTGCAGATAGATATATGTCAGTGCCCAGCACTTCACACAGAACTGCTCAACAACTTCTGATGGAAAAAAATAACAGGTCATGTAGGTGCACATGATCACCTCCACCATTCACCAAAGCATTTTTGCAGTCATCTCTGAGAAGCTGGCTGAACAGTCAGGCTCTTCCATCAGAATTCCCCCTATCCCACTGTACTGGGGAGAACAGAGTGCTGGGGCATGGTCACAGTAAAGCTGAATAGCGTGAGAGGATGCAGTCCATCCATTCCTAACGTGCATCCAGCACATGTGCTGCTAGTCACACACAGCAGAGACAGGCTGCAAAGTGGCTCTCTGCTGCTTGTTCTCCTGCTTACATTCATCTTTCTGACAACCAGTGTCAGTCACATTTTCCTGTAACTGGTCCCATCCTTACTGGCTTGGTTTATCTATTGTCCTGGAAACAGCCTTTCCAGAGGCCATCTGCTATTCATCAGGCAACAGGGATCAGACACTACTGAGGGACAGTGTGCATGTTCTCTCCAAACTGAGCACCTATCACCGTGGGCAGGCTGATCTTCAAAAATAATTCCAGTTTTGCACATTCTGCCCTGGACAAAGGACACACATAAAAGTTGTAGTGTACAGAGACACGCTCATCTGAAAAGGTGGAGCAGCAGTAGCAAAATTAAGTAATTAGGAAGCAATTTCAGATAGGTAAAGAGTCCTTCACACACACTGCTGATCCAAATATTCTCTCAAAGGTGTACTCAGTGTTGTCTCCCCGTTAAGGGAAGTGCACTTGCTCCTACTTCATTGTTTACAATTCAATTTTTGTCATGGAATCCACCACTCCCCAGTGCCCAAGTCTGTCGTGCCTAAGGGCAGTGGAACTGCAAGAAATGCTTAAGTGACCCAGAAATTACAGAAGCATATGGGAACCAGACTTCTTAACATTAAAAATAAATAACCAAAACTGAGATGACAGGGCCAAGAGGCAAGTGGCAAAGTTTAATCAACTTGTGACCTGTGTGTGCAGTTATTTGAAGAAAAAAAGCAATTTTTCAGAAATGTTACAAGAATCAGGTTAGGTTTTTTTTCCTGATCCAAACTAATTTTCAATCCTTTGCAGATACAGAACAGCATTTTAGATTTTGATTGATTTTTGTCTTAAAACTGAAGGTGATATTAGGCTTGATTTCATGAGATACTCATGATAGATGTAACCGTGCATACTCCAAATCTACTTTATGCAAGCTTGAAGAAGCCTGAACTTATTAAAGCATTTGCTGTCACACCAATTACATCAAGACAACAGTAATATATACACAAGTGCTACTCTTACACTATTTTAAGAGTTATGCTTTCTTGAACACACCTTTTGGAAAGCACTTGGTATGAAAAATTCCTACCTATTAAGCTGCCCTGGGACTCTACTCCCATGTCACCAGAGGAATGTTGGGAAGAACGTTTGGGAAGTGATTCTGCCAAACCCCGGTGTAAAGTGCGTCGCCTCCGTCTCAGAGCAAGTAATTTCCCAGAGTCTTCTATGGACTGATTAATTGCATATTCCTCCATTAGGAGATCTGATTCTGCAGTGGAAAGAATAAGGTTACTGAAGAAATCTGGAAAGCTGAACAGCTTAACACTGAAGACAAATTGTGAGATATGCAGGATGGCAGCAAGAGGAACAAGCACACCTTCCAGTACATGAACTTAAAGCAGCTAATTGGCAAAGTACACCCTGACCTCCACCCCAGTTCTATTTGCTAGAGGCACTTGGAACACTGCAGAGGTGGTGCACACTCACCCCAGGCAGGATTGTTCAATGGTATGCCAGACAGCAGTTGGAAGAGCACTGCAAGACACTGTTAGACTGAGACTAGGAATTGTGTCAGACTGAGAGCCTGCAGCCGTGGCTGGCCAGGCTGTGAACAGACACTCATGGAGCCTGCCAAGTGCCACTGCTTCTCTTCTCAAATGCACAATCAAGGAAATTCTTAGAGATAAGCACATGCAGTTGAGAATAACAGCTTTCCTGCTGCTCCTCATGTTTCCTTCTGAAAGCAATTATGACCAGGTATACAAAAGCCCCTTGTTAGCCAAAAGGCTTCTTCCATACCCTGCAACTGGCAGATACATTGATGACAGGAAGTTCTGTCTTTCAAGACTGCTTAGGCGTTGCCTTTTTTCCAAGCCTTTCTTCAAGGAGCCAGGTTTGACAGCCACAAAAACATACATAGCAAAAGTAGCCTCCTTACTCCAGCACAAAGAAGAAAATGTCTCACCAAGTTGTTTGAAGTTTTCCTGTATTCCTCCCCAAGTATTCTTCTCGATTACAGACTTGACAAGACCCCAAGGCTGTTTTTTGTACTTCACTTCTGCAGAAACCCTAGCAAACGGAATGCAATAATGAAAGAGTGCTCTTCTAGGCGGCACCGTGATAGCAGAAATCTCTTATCAGAAGCAGGCCTCCAGCTTATGTCTAAAATCTGAAATACCAACTGGAACTGCCATTGCTCTCCAGCTGGGCAGCACTCTCTGAAGAAAGGCAAGAGACAGACAGTAGCAAAGACAACATCTCTAGCTAAAGCCTCAAAATCTGAATGTCCAAATTATGGGAAACATTTTGAAATGTTTCCTTCAGACTCAGACTAGAAGACGATTTCTACCCTCTGATGCATTCTCATTTTAATACACATTTAAAATAGGATTCAGGCTTCCAGATAATAAAAACCCTGATTTTTACTTTGTATATGCACACATGATATATTACATGGGCACTACAAGGTGCAGAAGGTGAAATTCTTTATCACCACTCATACATCAAGTGCTCACACCCTACTCTGAGAAATTAAAATCTGTCTTTCTGTGAGCATGACAGAGGGGAAAATGACAGTCCTACCTTGCATTCCTCAGGTCAAGCTAATCAATAATGCTTCCAGAATAAAAATGAATTGACTAGAATCCTTCAGAGGAATGCTTCTAACAGCTGAGTGAATCCCAAAGGATTATTATAAAGGATTTTAAGGATATAAGGATATTATAAAGGATTTTGTCCTTTATAAAGGACAAAAGCATAGCCTGTGATTTCAGTCAAGAACACTGACTATCCTAGAATACACTTTTTTCAACTTTTTAAGTAATCTTCCAAATCAGTGTAAGCCCACTGTGTTTCCAGTCTAACACAATAACTCCTTTCAAATGGAGTTTCTGAGCCATTTTAAGCACAGTTTAGTAAGGCCAGCTGTGACATCACCATGTACCTTCTGTTCTATACATGATGTTAATACCTAGGTTTTTACTCTTTACCCTAGGGTTGTCGTGCATCTCAGAATAAACAAGTCTAGGTCTCAAAGAATAACAGTGATTCACTCCAAAAAAAATCCAAAGCAGTCTTTCAAGGACCTTTCTTCCCTTCTCCTCCTAGTAGAGTTTGCAGTAGTTTTATAGCCTGAGATAAACCAGAATAGAATCCAGGCTTGCTAACCTTTCCTGAGTACTGATTAAGTTTGAGATAAAAACTCTCACTAAAGACAGCACCACTTCCAATGTTTTCAACAAATGGGAGAGGAACTTCCATATCTAGGCAGAGTTCACTTGAGTACCTCCTTGCAAAATTAAGTACATTCTATCTCCCCCGCACATTCCTGTGAAACCATTCTCCTCTGCAGGCCTTTAGCAAGGATGTCTGGGAAACCTTGTAATAAAACATCTAAATTTTTTCCAATTTATCCCACTCACACAGCTGCACTTGAAAACACGAGGCTGGTCAGGACCCAAATTGGTATTGGAGATGAGTTCTGTACCTCAGAGTCACCATCTCAGTCAGTTTCTCACTGCATTAATGAGATCCAAGCACAGCATACATGCGACCAAGCTTATTTTCAAGAAGAGAACCCAACATTTCCTATGCTGCTGGCAGATCTTTTACTAATCATCAGAACATCCCTGCCTTGGCTTCTGCCCTCCTCCCGTGGACCACCCAGGCTCACCGTAACCGGCACTTGTGACTGGATGTGCGACTGATACAGTATCTGTTCACAGTGTAGAAATAATCATGGTAAGGGACGTCATGTGTCAGCACCTCAGCATCCACCTGGTAAGACTGACCTTTCTGACTCTGCTTATGCAGGATCTATCATAAAAGAAAATAAAAATAAGAAGGTATATTCATGGTACATAAATTCCCTCCACCCCCTTTCAGCCTGAGTTCCTTAGGCTGGATTAACCAACTCCAAGTGAACTCAAGGAGAGAGAAAGCCTGAAGAATCACTATAGAAACCAGGTAAGAATGTTAACCACAGGTGGGGTGGGAAAAGAGAAGATGCCTCCTGCTAGAGCCAACACTGGCAGCAGCAGTACTTCCCCACTGCCACTTCAAGTACCAGATGCAAGGCTGGCCACTGCCTCATGACCACAGCTCTTCTTTGAGACCGTTCCCAAAGCAGAATAACAAAAAGGGTTGAGACTGGAAGGCACCTCTGGTGCTCGTCTTTTCCAAGAACTAAGGCAGGACTATCTGCCCATGCCCAGGGGGCTTTCCAATATCTCCAAGGAAGGAGATGCCACAATCTCTATGGACAACCTGCTCTGCTGCTCAGTCACCCTCACAGTGAAAAAGTGTTTCCTGATGTTCAGAAGGAATTATCTGTGTTTCAGTTTGTGCCCATCACCTCTGGTCCCATTGCTGGGCACCACTGA
This sequence comes from Coloeus monedula, assembly GCF_965178545.1. Taxonomy (NCBI): domain Eukaryota; kingdom Metazoa; phylum Chordata; class Aves; order Passeriformes; family Corvidae; genus Coloeus; species Coloeus monedula. The sequence continues at coordinate 25,622,233 of NC_138783.1, forward strand.
AATGTGTGGCCTTTGATGGTGAAGGCCTGACTCAATTTTTTGCACCCTCCCTTCAGATACTTCTATAAATTTTAAGATGCCCCTGAGCCTTCTCTTTTCCAGGCTAAACATTCCCAGCTATCAGCCATTTCTCAGATGAGATGCTCCAGTCCCTTCATCATCTTAGTGGCCCTTTGTCAGGCTCTTCACATCTCATACTGGGGAGCCCAGAAGTGGACACTGAAAGCCTTTAATTGCACCTTTTCACCCCCCAATTCCTAAGAGATGATAATACTTTTCCATGCAAGTTTTATGGAGTTTACAGCCATCTGTAAAGGTAGAAAACCTCTCTCATTTAATAAGCATTGGCTCAGTAATGGTGAGAGAGACAGCAAGCCACCCTTAGAGGTGCTCTGTTTAAACTGCAGTCACATTCAGTTCACTGAACTTTAATCCCAGTCAGAACTCTGACAGACCACAGAGCTGACCTCTCCCTTGCCTTAAAGGGCACCAGACAGACACACACATGCACATAGTACCTGCTTTTCAGTTGCAGTTGTGAACTTCCCACAGAGTGGATTGTTAATCGTGACAGTGTACGTCAAAGTCCTCAGCTGATTGCCATTGGAGTCTCTATTCCAAGGGGTTGATACAGCATCTAGATGAGAAGTGATGCAAAATCTCACATAAAAATTACCTGAAGGGCATTATCTCTGCCCTATTGTGTCTTAAGAGTTTGAGAACAGCAATAGGGGGAGAGACAGAAAACTGATTCCAAATAGTTGTGAGGTTTTTCCAGGAAAGGGAAAACTGTAGTGTGCTAATGAACAAAGGTGAAGCTCTGAATAGCTGAACCTGAATCTACTGAAAGATTTGAGGGTGGAGAAAAGAATAAGCAATTAAATGAAAATATGTCATTTCCCATTTGCTTGAAGTTGAATAGATTCACTTAGCATTATCAAAAGCTTTTGCCACTTTGCCTTCCAAGCTGACACTGAATAAATATTACCCTTTTTAACTTAATTTTCTGTTCTTACTGTCTCAGTGAATAAAATTTACTCATCCAGAAAATTAAAGCCTGTGAGTATCGTTTAGGAGGATGCAATGATTTTTGCCTGTGTGCCAGCCGTACAATTTTCACTATTTCTGGGACACAATGTAATCAGAAATACCCCACAGAATGCATCAACTTAATAACCTACTCAAAATTCAGGCATTAAGGTGCAGGTCTGTGGTGCACTGAAATGAGGCTTTTACTCCAAAATGTACATATCTAGGGAAACAACAGTCTAGCTTTAAATATCTTTTCTCATAGTGAAACTTTAAAGCTTAAAAATTCTTTTAAAGCAAAGGAGAACCTTAAAATTCAACTTAGCCCTATTTAGCAATTCCCAGAGGTAAAAATTTTCAGGGTAGCTTATAACACACACAGAAAGAAGAGGAGTTTATTACCTACTATACTCCTGGAATTAAGAAACCTCTGCATGAAGTGAGAATTGGTGAAAAGGATTTCAAACATCTTGTCTGCAGTGATGTGGAAAACTCTGTTTATAAAAAGCCTCCCATAGATATCATTGTCAGAGACAGTCTCCTTCACTGCTAAGAGAGACAGAGAGATCAGGTTAAGAACAGTATTATAAAGAACCCTTCTAGCATTCTAAGCCTTATTACATCTTAAATCCTTCCCAAGCTTGCATCAGCCTTTGTTTCTCACTCTCAGAAACCAAGTAATGATAGCAGCAAATGATTTGGTAGGTAGGTTGCCTTCAGGAACAAGTCCAGAGCTGATTTTCAAGTATACACAACTACCACCATTTCCCTGTGCAAGTTGATAAATTAACAACAAAAGGTCCCATCCCTTTAGTTTTCCCTTCAGTATTTTACTAATTCTACAAGAAATATTGGGGAAAGACAAAGTTAGCATAATTTTCATTAACATGTGTCTCTATTGTACAAAAGACAAGCAAGGACAGTAAAACCATAACAGTTTTCTTCTTAATTGTGGCTAGTTTCAGAATTCTGCTTTTAGCATTTATAATACTGGTAGTGTCCACAGTCTAAGGGACCAGGTAGACTCCCAAACAGTTCTTCAAACTGTTTTTCCCTCCATACGTATTGAACAGGAACACAAGAGATACCCTGCTCCATTTTGCAGTCCCCAAAAATGCACTAAGAGGCTCAAATGCCACCACCCATTTCAAAGCCACCGAGCACCCCAGTGGCATTCTGTGGCTGCAGCACTGATCTTTGCTATTTCTGCGTCCTGGTGGTTGCTGGCATGACTCAGCTTTGTGGTTGTCTCAACCACGCTTGCAAGAGATAAGGGATAGAATTATAATCCTGGAGGGCAAGCAGTTTCCTATGCCAACCCTGACTCAATCTGCTTATGCTTTAGAAACAAGTCAATCCTAAACTGTAATTACCAACAAGACAAACAAGCCCCTCCCCCACTCCCACACATCACTAAAATGAAACAAGAAGCCCAAAAGCGAATCTTCAGGATGGCCAACCTTTCAACTGATACAAACGAATGCTCGGGGCTAGGAAAGGTCAGTGCCAGCCACTAATGCAAAGGCAGCCTGAATATCACAGTGTAGTTCACAAGCTGCCTACAAGCTAAGGTTACAGCACTTAAAACATTGCTGCTTGGTAGCAGTCAGTATCAATAAAGGCAAATGCAGCAGCTAAACAACCACAGCAGTCCCCAGCGAAACCCAGCTCTGACTGAGCAGACTTCCTCTAATGCTGCTCCTAGCCTGCTTGAAGCCTGTTACAACATCTGCCTCCAAAAAAACTCTCCTTGATCTCATCAGGCTTCAATGTAGGACCCCAAAAGTGAAGCGTGAGTGCTATATTTTTGTGCTTGCACAAGAGATTGACTTCCTTCCTGTGCTATGTTCTGCTTATGCAATTGTAATTCCACACAATTATGAGATGGGACAGAAAGCAAATACACAATTCAAGAGGTCTATTTAACCAGTCAATACACAGTCATCACATGTAGAATACAAATTCTGCTGTGCTGAAACATTCTGCAGGAAGCCAGAAATCAGCCTGAGCTTTCAGCTTATGCTCACTGTATTTCCACTCCCAGCTGAACCTAACTCTAACAAAAGGCAGGCCAAGTGAACTGTAAGTTTGACCTCACTTAACAAGACCTCAACACTACAGATCTCTCCTTTCAGAGTGCACTTCCCACATCCTCTCTTTTGCTAAGAGACAGGAAGTTTCAGATACTGCTGCTGACATCCCCTCTGCCTACTGTGCATCAGCTGGCATAGAATCAGAGAGCAGGCAATTCAAACCTAGTTACTGTGGTTGAGTGTCACTCAGCTGGATGTTGACATGCCCAAGGAACCTACTACCACTTAAAAAAAAAAAAAATAAAGAGCCAGACACATGATCAAGCCACCAGATAAGCATCAGATCAGCTTTGTCAGCTATTTGTATACGTCTTAGCAAATACAAGATAACACAAGCTACCTCTGCCCCAGTGAGCCTGAGCTAAACAGCACAACTTCACGTTCACCTGAAATGCCTGAGGACAGCCACTATTTTTCTGCTGATGCAAGGTAATTTGGTAAGCCAGGGCAACTTATGATATGCATGAAGCCCATGCATTTTTACCTTAAGGTGCAGATCTTGCTACCAAGCTGTATTACTCCGAGTCTGTCCTCTTTCTAGTGAGTCTGAAGAAAGAGCACCCCCAGGTCTATACAAAACTTCCTGTAAGTTAATTTACCTACACTATCTCTATATAGTCATGTCTCTAATAAGGAACAGTCAGTAAAGTGCCAAGTGCATGAGAATCTATAGAAAAATAAGTTTTTACTTACAATCCTTCTTAGCTCTTGAAAGAAACAAAGTTTGGGGTTTTTTTAATGCTATTAGCACATAAACCAGTAACTTTTAGGAAATTCAAGCTAAAACTAGGTTTATATATCAGGCCCATCAGCTACTTTAGATGCTAGGATTCAAACAGCTGTTCTCCAGAAAAACTGGAAATCTTTTGGACAATGAGTCTGGAAGGTGCATGTATGCATAAATTGTGTTGCGAGTTCCACATCTGTGGAAGCAAGTACCTTCCAAGTTCTCAAAACATATCCATAGAAATCCTAAATGAAGCAGCAAGCACAAAAAGTAACACAGCAATGAGTTAGGGTACACTTTTGTACACTTGCAGTTTGAACAAAACAGGCAGCTTTAACCACCTATCTCTCTACAAATGAAGATGCATGTTGGTCTACTGTTGTGTTTGTTTTAACTCACACAAGTAAACTTCTATCTGCCTTTATTTTTCACAACAGTAGGGCAACATGAAGCATTTTACCTAAGATTGGCTTGGAATGCTCTTTATTAACAGAATGTTATGTGCAAATACAGAGATATCAGTCTAACTCCTTCACTTTCAGTGCTGTTCTAACCCCTCAGCAGCATACTATTATCACACTAACTCTCTTAGCCTGAATACATTTATAGCTGAATTGGAGCTGTCTGCTAAAGAACATGAGATCATTCTGATTTTAGGTAAGGACCCTGAGGGACCCAAAAACACAGAAGTAAACATATTACCCAGAGTGTCCTGGTTCAGCCTAATGACAGCAGGTCTATTCCCTCCCCCACTATTGCCTTGCACTTCATAAGGTCATTTCATCACTGCAAAGCAAGCTGTGAAATAATGTTTGAATATAATACCATTATGCAGCAGTGATGGCAGAGGTTTAAAGACATCTGCAGCGCAAAAAAAGAGACAGAAAAGGGCGAGGGGGGAAGCAGTAAGAAAAACATTGTTATTAAAATTCTCATCCACAACCAACAGCAAAAAGTTAAAACCACAACCAAATTAAGAAAGCTGAACTGATACAAGCAGAGGCTATCAAACAAATTAATAAGAAGGTTTATTTTTCCACTCCACTGAGTTGGGGGAGGATCGGATTTTAAAATGTATGTACGCAAATCTTGGCACCATTGAACATTTCTATACCACTGGGGATGGGGAAAAAGTTACACGCTGCATGAAAGATATGTAGGTAGGAGCCTTTAACCAGATACACCAGAAATCAAGTGAATAAAACCAATTCCTAGAAGTGAACATGTTCCAGACATCATCTATTTAAAGACTGCATCAGCAGTATTAACCATTTTCAGAGACCTCCCCTATACTTTAAACATTAAGTACAGAATTAACTTGGGGAGCTACTGAGTGAGTATTGTCACAATGCTAACCCTTTCCAGTTCACAAGATAAAGAATCCCTACAACCTTTTGCCTTCAGGTGACTCAAACAAATATCCTCCAAAATCCAAAGTAAATAATTTTTTTTTTTTCAACAAAATACATCCTTTCAGTATTTTGATTAAAATTCCAACAAGATAACAGGGCTACTCTTCCTTACATACACCATATACCCAAAATTTCATATTGAGGTGGGGAGGGGGACAACTAACACAGGGCTGAACCAAATTTCAACTATCCTGTATTTCAAACACCATATGCCCTATATACCACTATCTGCAAGCAAAGTCAAGCCTCTGCTGTGCCCATCTTACAGCACCACAGTACAGGCAGTTATGCTCTCCTGCAGATCACACATTTAAGGTGGTTATTAGTACACACAGAAACAACACAGTAAGTCTGTCACGTTACACAAGGACAGCAGAAATGTATGATCTCCCTGCATACAGTAAAGCCTTCTAGCAGAAAAAGACTGTTTTTCCAATATCCTGCTTCCCCTTCTTTATTTGAAGTATTTCATGCTGCTGGACACAGTCATTGAAAACAAAGAAACAAACTACTCTATATACTAAAGAGTCATTTGAGGAAATTAAAAAGATCTCGTGGTCCTGTGTTGCAAATACGTATTCTACGCTTGGACTAAAATCTGTTTTCTGAAATTCAGAATTAAGGCCACAGATACTAACGTTTAGCTTAGCCAAAAGTTTGTCATGGCTCAGGATTTATACTCTGATTTATAAACCTGGACAAAAACACCAAGAAGCAGGTCAACAGGCCAGTGGTGGACAGTGGGATGCAGACCCCCCCATCCCCAAGGTGAGAACTGCTTAGGACAAGGGAATTAATCTTGTGAAGAACCAGAGTCTTGAGCTTGCCCCTCACCTTATTTGCCAGGACACCTCCATGGGCAGCCTGAGTATGAGCCAGAGGACACAAGAGAAATTAATCGCATGGGTAAACCTTTGCCATGTAGGAAAGCTAGTTTCGTTTGCGTGAAGGAATTCACCTTGTAAGAGTGTGGGGCAACTGCAACAGAAAACAGACAGAGAAACAGAAGAAAGACATTCTAAGCATAAAGATTCTGACAGAAAAGATTAATGTCGTGAGTCTAGAAAATCCTGCTCTGAATAAAAAAAGACTAGTCTTGGGGAAGGGAAGAGAAATAAAAGCAGCATGAAGTCAGTTGTCTTTTTATTAAAGAGACATCTCCAGTTTATTCAACATCACTAATGCAGGCATGACAGGGAATATTTACTGCTATGATTTAGGCAACTAGTAGCAGGAAAGACAACAGGACTACTTTTTAATCAGTTACACTGGAGACCTTTGCCATAAAAAGTAAAATCCAGAGAAAGAAGAGAGATGTGGTAATAGGAAGATAGGAAAGCTGCAAAATATCTAAAACATCCAAAGACCAAAACTTTCTGCTGCTCTAAAAGATACACCTTTGGAAGAGTAAATTAATTTGTCAAGCTTGTTATGTGTGTAGGAGCATGGCATAAACAACAGCCTGTTCAAGTACGTATATTCACAAAAATGGTAATGTCTGACATGCATTGAGTTGAATCTGAACTCAAGCCAACACAAAAGCACTGTGGGGGAGCAAAAGCAAAGTTTATTGAATATAAAGTATATCCCCAGGCAAAAAGCACAACTTGAAGGCAGCCAATTCAACCTGCAACTCTGAAAACTTTCCTGGACACCTCAATGATCCCCACATAATGTCACCTGCAAACAACTTCAGTTGTCAACTCTGAAATGACAAGATAAAAAATTTCTCAGTGAGATTAAGAACTGGCCTCAATCAACTGAACTGTTCTATTCCTTGCCAACAAGTGATGAAGTAAGTTCTCTTTGCACATGAAAGAAATACACAGCTGCTACTGACCACAAGTACTACTGTTGGGCTTTTTGTCTTTCATTTGCTCACCACCATATAACCTTGGAACCAATGCAGGTTGTGCACACTTTGCTTTAAAGGCATTTACAGAATCAAAGATTCAGATATTACAGAACATCCACCAAAGTTCAGTGAGCTGCCCCAACAACTACAGCCCTTTGGCACAGAAAACTTCCCCAGGGTAAGTGAAAAGCTCACCATAGAAAGTGAGAACTTGTCAGAGGCTACTGTGGGACCACAGGACAAGCACCCACAGACCTCAGCACAAGTTTATCATCCAGGTATCCAAGTTTCTTCTATCTTATATTGGGTAACGAGTTATGAGGTTGGTACATTAGGATCCATTAAGATTATGTTTGCACAGAGAGTGTAATCTGTTGCAAGATATCCATGAAGGTTTTTCATCTTCAGATCAGATTCAGAATATGCACAATACTCTCCTGAAAGCTGGGAAGTTATCTTCCCTGGGCTTTCAGTAAATTCCTCAGCTTACACCATCAATAACAATGAAGCCCATAAGCCTTAAGAACATAGGAGTGTAAAGAAGGGGGAGTTGGGGAAATCTTTCAGAAACTTAAAAACAGTCTGAAATGTTCTCCCTCAGTTTCCAAGAAATGCAAAGGATGGAAAGAGACATCTTTGAAATTAACACCACCCCACTGTGAAGAAACTTTCTTCAGTTTCAGCTGTTAGCAACTCTCTACACACCAAAAGAGAAAAACCACAATTTATTTTCATTCTAAACACCCAACAACTTTTTTTCCCCCAGAAACTAAGATAAAAAACCTTTTTGTTGCAATTCTGTGAAACAAATAAGCAAGCAAGTTTCATAAGATCAGGAAGTTCTCTAACTTTCTCCACAAGTGAGACAGAACACCAAAGTCATGTTGTCTTACAGATCCCAGCTGTTAAGAGATTTACCTTCTTCACTATCTGAGGCACTGCTCTTCTCTGAAAGATTTTCATTCTCATTAAGGTCTAAGGATTTTTCTAAAGACCTGCTCCTTACTAGCTTAGCAGGTTTTCTTTCTGAAGATGGAAGAGGGTTCTTTATTTGTTTCTCACTTGGGGACTCCTCCACCTGAAACAACCAAGAAAAAGAAAATATCAGTAATCAGAGATCATTAAAAAAAAAAAAAAAAAAACAAAAAACCAAAAAAACAACCCAAAGAGAAAGTTCCTTTAAAAAAGACAGCCATACAAAGAAAGCCACAAGTTCTATCTACTCAATTACCACACAGACAAGAACTAATTTCTCCCTTGTTCCTCTACCCCAGACAACCTCTCTTTCCTTTATTTAAATATTTTACTAAACCCCAGTAACAAGGAGCAGACTTGTTTCTTGTTTATGCACTGTTGGTACAAAGAGCTGCCTTACACAGGACTGTCCCCTTGTACCACTCTGCACAGTTTCAGCCCCTTCCCTGCTTCAACATTAGCATTTATAAATTCATTAACCTAACACAGATTTGCTTGGTATTAATCAGGTTAGTTTTTTCCTAATGGCTTAAGCAAGGGTCCAACAACCCAGAGGGGAAGCACAATGAAACAGGTAGGACCTTCCTCTTTCAGCAAGACTAAATTATCCCAATTATATATTTGAAAAGTTCTTATTTTGTAGGACTCCATCACTCTTTGAAAAAAAGAAATTTAAAATACTGTCTAGAGCCATCCTACCTATAAAATGTTGCTTCTCAGAAACAAAGCAATGGAGTATCATTTACCATCTCCAGTATATAAGCAGAAAGGAAATCCCCCAGAACATCAATCACTTAATCAATGATGCAGCTCTTAACCTTAAACAAGAACTGTCAGCTAAGCACACATACCACTGCACACTTAAAGAAGTAAATCTCCAAGGAAACTGTATGGACAAAGTTCATGTATCTCAAAATGCCACCCAAAAAGCTTCTCATCAGTTTTCACTCTAAACCTCTCCTCAAGGCCCCACCGCTGCCAGTGGAACACCTGGAATCAAGAGCAGTACAGCCCCTAGAAGAGCACTGCATGGACCATAGTAAACATGATCAGGGCTCCTCAACTGAGTTGTTCTGATTCATCTGCAAAAGCATCTTCCCTAAAGATTATTCAGCAGTGACTCAAGAAAGCAAGAGCATCTGGTGCTTGAACAGTCATCATGTACTTCCTGTACTTCTTGGGTTTTTTTCGAAATAAAAACCTGTTACTTTTTTTGTGCAACCAAGGGCCATTAGGAGGAGGTAGGTGGCTGGAAAATAGAGACAGGCATCAATCTGACTGCAGTATAAGCAGACAAAAATACTCCTTCAAGATCAAAAAATTAAAAAGGAAGACTGAATCAGAAAAACAGATCAGTTAACAAATGGTCCTATTGAGAGGAGCTGCCATGTAAGTTATACTCAGTCCCACAGCAGGATCTGGACAGAACCAATATTAAATGTCAAAATACTCTACCAATACAAATGGAAGTCAAAAAGGAGCTAGTTGTGATAGAACTGCCTAAAAATTAACACACTGATCCAGCACAAACCCAAGGAACTCTCACAGTATTTTGACAACAATTAGGGATCTACTGAATACGTGGAGCTCCCACCAGCAGCATAAGAGCAGCCCATTATGCCATGAGCAGAGAAGGAAAGTCAGGCTCAAGTCAGAAGACAAAAGCAACAGCTTCTAGAAAAAAAAAAATTTCATGATGTCATGGAAGAAGAGATTCAAGCTGGGGCTCCCGGAATAACTGATAGAGTTTAACACAGATTTCATGGGGGTTTGGGTTGGTTTGCATTTGTTTGGGTTGTTACCACACTAAAGAGTAAAGATTTTAAGATCTATCAGCTGAAATTAAAGATTAATAATTTCTTCCCTATTGTACATTTATCTCCCAAGCTAGTCCAGTATTGCTAAGCTCAGTGCCAAGGCTTTTTTGGTTTTTAGCCTGTGAACAGCAAGCTCTGGGACTGGAAGGCCTCCCTGCAAGGGGTGAAGGGAAGATGATGGTTACAAAAACAGGCAACAAGTTGGTTCCCACATTCACATACACTGAGAGCCAGATGAGCCATGACCAGTGTTCCACACAGACTTTCCTCAATCAACTACAGACAGCCATTAACAACATTTCCTTCAAGATGGGCCAAATACAAGACCCAACCCCTCCACTATTTTCAGATTTTCCTCTTACAAGAGCTTTGGGACTTACTTTGTCTATCAGAGCAGTAAAGGGGAGTTTAAGCCTGTTTCCCTCCAGTCTTTGGAAGGTGGTTAAGTGTGCTTTGTGTCATCACTGTGATGGCTTCTGATAAATGCATTCTAAGCACTACTGCCTCCTCCTATTGCCCTTGTGGTTCTACAAAATATGCTGCAATCCTGGGGCTGTGGAGAGAGCATGGACATTCTTGAGTAATGCCGAATGACACATACAGCTGACAAAAACACTGTGCATTTTAGCTACCCTGAAACAGTAAACTAAACAGTTTAGTTACACATTTAGCAAGATTGCACTTTTACACTATAATTAGAAGACTTTTCAGAGGCAGTTTATTCAAGGGAGAATCCTGGCATTTTTACAGACCAAATCCCCAGGCATTCCTCCTTACCAAGATGCCCAATTAGATTTAGCACCTATAAGAGACATCTCTGGGTGTGGCTTCTTTTTCCAGGCACAGCAATTATTTTTAAATGGCTTGTTCTTGTGCAAATAAGACTTACAAGTCCAAACTAAGGCTACCTGTGTAGATTTTTAGTTATCCCAAACAGCCCAAATTCCAGCAGCATCCCCAGTCCTCTCATGCCTCTCTTACAACTCTCCAAAAATCTTGTTTTATACTGTTAGGGTTTCCATAAGGAATACCCATCACTCAAGTAACTAAGCTTTTAACATCTGAGAAATACCAATATTGTTTGCTGGATATGAGTTTCTAGCCATTAACTTGGATTTTGGCAGAACTAATTAAATCCTACTTAACTTCCAGATCACTTTCAGCAAGTGACAAAAGTCAGAAGATTTACAGGGTAGTAAAAACTATTAAAATAATCTCCTTCCTTCCCCCAATTCTCCAAAGTAAAACTGGCAATTAGGTACCCAGCCCTAGTAAAGTTTATAAAAAATGCATTAGTGGCTTATTTTCTTTTCCAAGCTCTTTGGGATATCTAATAACCCAAAGAGAAAATATCTGCAACCTTTTAGACTACAGCTGCACATGGGAGTCCCAGTAACAGTGCTAGACACTGTGCCCATCTCAGATGTCACTACTAATAGTGTGATAGCCCCCACCAGCCAAAGACATTCACAAATTCATACAACATGAATGAACACAAGTGAGACATTCATGCTTGTTCAGTTGTACTAACCCAAGGCATTAAGGTAAAATTCATCCTTATAATAGCAAGTCTGGGGGTTTTCCCCTTCCTTCTGAAGCATTTCCACAGATTTCAATAAAAAAAGGTTTCATATATTCACAACAGCAGACTAACTGACCTTTCAAGGCAAGGGTAACAAAGCATAACTATCTTTTAATATACCCTATGTAGAGGATAGCAATATAAGAGATCTTTTCAAATGACAAACAGCACAAGCAAGAAAGCATTGGTGAACAAGGCATTACTATCAAAAAGCACTTGGATAAAAAACAAATACGGTATCCTCAGGAACTGGGTAAGAAAAATCAGGTAATGTTGTTTTTAAAGGAAAAACAAAAACCAGACCAGGGCATAAGCCTCAGCATTCTAGCTAGGCTGTGCTGCAAATTAGTGACAGAGCATTACTAAAGCTCACACCAACAGTAATCTCTTATAAAGAATTTTGCTCGTTTTCAGATTTAAGAAACATTCTTGACTTCTCAAAGACTTCTTTAGAAGTTGCAATCTCCATTCATCCTATGCTTACAGATACACAAGTTAAGCAGATACGCTTATCAGCTACAAACAGCAAGAAAGGCTGTGTCAGCACTTACTCCTGGCAACGTGTGTCTGTCGAGTGGCTCTCCTTCTGTTTGAAGCGAGGGCTCACGAACTAAACCAATCATTTTGGGTAGTTTTTCATCCCTTTCTCCAGAATCATCACAAATGCTGGATCTGCCCAAAGCAAAAAGGAAGATATCCTTGGAGATATAAGTGCTGAGAAATCTCAGAAAGCGTCTCATGTGATTTTTGCATTCAAAACATTGCTGTTCAGATAACATTAAAAAATACCAACTCATTTCTTCCCACACCCAGCTCATTAAGGTCAAGCCATTTTCCTCATTCCAGCTACGTCTCAGAAGATTCAGCTTCTGATCATAAGGTCAATAAAACCAAGCACTGGTGCGTCAAAAAGTAAGCAAGTGCTGTGGGAAATGAGGAAACAGATGTAGCTTATAACTAATTTGGAAAGAAAATGTTTTAAGAAAGTGTCAGAAAATAACTTTTTTTTCCTGTGTCCCTTATTCCAAAGTTGCAAAGTTGTGACTTTTTAACAAAAAACCCCCAAAACATAACAAAAACAACAAAAAAAACCCAAGCAAACCCAAAACAAAAAGCAAACCAATCAAACAAAAAAAAAGACAATCAGAACATATTTAATAGGGTATCTTTTGAAGCCTGCAATGAACTCAAGACATTTTTCTCACAGACATACTCAGATAATACAGGATTGAAGAGACATAAATTACACTGTTCAGTTTTGTAGAGTCATGCTTATTTACATAGAGATACGTAAAGTGCTGTTATTAGATTGACACTGGCAGGTCATAAATTTGTTCAAAATTCACATTTGTTCAAAATGTGAATTTTGTTCAGATTTGTTCAAAAAAAAAAATCAAGGCAACGCTTCTAAAAAAACACATCATTATTATTACAATTATTCCAGCTTATCATATTACTATTTCTGTTTTTTAATTCAAGCTGAGGACAATACAAAAATAAGCTAAGACCTCAGATATCAGGAGAACAAGGCAAAACAAGTATTTCTCCACAGAGGAGGGGAAGAAAAAAGTGCCTGAACCACAATACAGCTCCATTCCATTCAAACCTTCCAAACCGTTGAAAGGCATACAGGTGCTGACTAGGCACCATCATGGGAAAAGGCTGCTATTTAAGCTACCCTATGCTGATCCCCAAGCAGATCCAGGGAAAACAAGGTCTTCCTCTCTCCTCTTCTAAGGGGCCTCAGCTGCACTGCTACTGTTTCAGAAAATTCACTCAGTTAAGTTTTTATACATGCCCAGTCTATGCTGTTCAGACCTCTGCATCCTTTTACTACAGGCTTAACCTTTCTGGTAAGGCTACAGCAGCTCTTTAGAAACAGTTTCTAAGCAAGAGGACACTGCTTCTCCCCAGGTGTTTCAATAGGCTGTACAGCCTCTCCTTACCGAGACTGCCCATTGTCTTCAGACGATGAGTGGAAGCTCTCCATCTCCTCACTGTTCAGGCCCAGCTCAGAGCCATAGCTCTGGTGCACCAGCTGCCAGAATTCCTGCTTGGTCAGCCTCTGAAACAAAGCGAGCTAGTCAAGAACCACGGTATGGCACAGTAAGGTGCTGGAGGAAAAACAGCAACAAGTTCGAATTACGCCACAGCCTTTAACCTCAATTCTGACAAGGACCGAAAGCATTCAGGTATCACGTTCCGAGATTGGGTTTCAGCGTTTTGGGCAACTGTACTCCTGTCTGCTCCATACTCCCAACCCACTGCTGTTCAACCAATAACATCAGGCGTAAGAAAAAATGTCATTTTGAGAAAACACACACTTGTGGCCAGTACTTGCTTCTTCACATGTTACCAACATTTTCAGAGATACCTTCAAGGTACCTCCCTCTCGAATTTCACTCGATATGGCACAAGACCAGTTAGGTCCGTCTTTGATCCTGAACAAACTGCTTAATAGATACCTGCCTGTTTCCTGAGGATGCTCAGAGTACTCTACAAATCGTGGCAGGCTAGCATTTCAGTCACTACACTGGTGTCTAGGTCAGCCAACTGCCCACTTTGCCAAGGTGGGACAGGAGGTCTTCAATTTGTACCACCAGCATCCTCTTTATGAAAAATAGTTGCTTTTCTTCAGCATTACCTTGACTCACCACTAGCTAAGTCTTCTTCTCTACAATATCTCTGTCCTGCTCTATGAATTCCCACAGCTACCGGGACATATTTAAGTTCTCTTAAATCATCAGGAAAGCTTAGAGGTGAAAGTATGACACAGTCCTATCTGCAGAGTAAGCAATGAGTTTCAAAGTCCACCTTGGCCGTAAAGGGTGGGAGGGGGGGGAGGGGGGGGAGGGGGGGGGGGGCGGGTGGTGGACAAAGGAAAAAAAAAAAAAAAAAAAAAAAGAAAGGAAATAAAAGGTTTTGGTATTTAACAGAGCTCAGAGAGCAATACTAGCGATCTTAAAACAGGAGACACCACACTGGAAAATGTGCCTCGGCCACCATCCATATTGATCAAGGGAACAGGACTGTGCTAATGAGGCAGTAACACAAGTAGTGCTTACTATTTGCATGAAATGATGACATTAAATACCCATGCATTATTTAAAGGACCTTTAAATGATCCTCTCCACCCGCTTGCTTCACCTGTAGAGTGTTACAGTACCCGCAATTTTAGACAGACACGGCGGAGCTGACCCGCACGCAGGATGCAAATGCGCGCCCAGAGCCGTCCCGGCGCTCCTCGGGCTGCCGGCACATCCCGCCCGCTCTCTCTCCCCGTCCCGCTCCGCGACCCACCTGGCGCGTCCCGCCGGGCAGCCCCGCTCCCGGGCAGCGCCGCTCCCGCCGGGAGCCGCCGCGCTCCCACTTCCTGCTGGGCGGCGGCGGGGCCCGCCCGGGGCCACCCCCCGCCCGCGCCGGGCCCGGGCCAGCGCCTTCCCCGGCCGCTGCTGCCGGCCCGGGGCGGGACCGGGGCAGTCCCGGCCATCGCCGCCGGGCCGGGCCCCACGCCCCTCGCCCCCGCAAAGCATCGCACGGGAGCCGCTCCCCCCGCGGCCGGGGCAAGCACAGCCCAACGCGGGAGACGAGGAAGGGTTTTTCCCTCGGGTGTTTTCCGGCACAATACGGTTTCGGGCTTTTCAGAAAGCAGCTGGCAACAAGCGCCCTCCTGGCAGAGATCAGTTTCAAGGTATTTAATCCTAGCGAGGGCAAAGTAAACATTAAAACACAAAACACACAGCAATAAAGCAAGGGTCATAGCAGCTAACGCCAGCCTCCCCCTGCACGGGGATTTGTTCTACAGAGCAATGCACTGCTGAAACACGTGCATCCACTTACAGCTGGCCTTACTTTCCCCAGGCATGCTGTCCTTTGGAACAATAAACTCATAACCACAAACAACTACCTACAGCTGTTCTTATTATATGGCTAAAAAACGGGCAGGCATTACATGGTTTCAAAATATGACTGAGGTGTATTTTTAGCTAGCACACCTTCCAACCAGGAATCAAAGGACAGAAACAAAGCCATTTTAGTTTCTGTTGCCCAGTATTGCCAATGCCTTGATTTCCAGTCATAATGGGTCAGAGCTAATGTTGCTAATGAAATTAATTGGTATGTTCTGTCTATGGGCAAATCAGACTGCCCTTGTACAGTCAGCTCAATAGTTTGAGGAAAGCAGAGAAGCTTTTCAGCTTCTATAAAGGAATCTATAAAGCTGTTTCCTGTTGTTTTGTAAAGCCAATGTTACTGACTTCTGCTTCTAAAACAGGATTCTTGCACTCTGCTCAATTATTCCTAGCTCAGCTAGATATAATAAGTTCTTAATGGTCACAAGCCAAGATCAAACGAGACTTGCTTTATTGTGTTAGAAAGAGCCAGTTCTGAAAGCAAAGAAGGGCATAAATTTTCTGGGTCAGACTTCTGCTTCTGAGAGGATGGCTTAGAGAAGCTCTGAAGC
This sequence comes from Coloeus monedula, assembly GCF_965178545.1. Taxonomy (NCBI): domain Eukaryota; kingdom Metazoa; phylum Chordata; class Aves; order Passeriformes; family Corvidae; genus Coloeus; species Coloeus monedula. The sequence continues at coordinate 25,638,185 of NC_138783.1, forward strand.
TTGAAAGGCTAAATCGGAACATGAATTACTTTGCCCATTCAAGGTGATGGTCTACACTGGGTTCTTCCTCAGTTCTCTTTGTATACAAAAACAAAGGCTACAAGAAGCAGCTGGGATACACTTCTGTCTTTTCAACCAGAACATAGATCATCAATACTTTGCTTCATGCCAGACAAAGCGGTGTCATGGCACAAGCAATACTACAGAATACCACTGACAGAAGCAAAGTTGCTGATTTTTACCCTCTATGGACAAATGCAGAAATATGAACAAGACATGCCATACAGGTTGACTCAAGAGACAAGCCCCACCACACACCACACTCCTGCCAGGCAACTCTAACACAGAACTCTGATTGTTTGCAGGATAGGGGAGGAAAACAGCAAACTCTCCCTCTAACTGCCCAAACATGATGCTCAGAATCAAACCAAGCCTTCTTTAGTTTTAAAATTAATCTTATTGTACACAAAGGTGCAAATAAACATCTCTCTTTTCACAACCTTCCCTGAGAAACTGCTGGGAAAGGCAGAACTGCTGTCCTGGTAGATGTTTGCCACAAGAAGCCCAGCTGACCAGAAATTCTGTTCCTACTCACACCTCTAGACTTACCTGCTACAATGTCTCTGGAGACAGGTGCAAATCTCTACCCAGCAAAGCATAAGAAGAACAATAGGAAAATAAATCCAACTCTAAGGAAGAGGACTCATGGGAATTGAGACCGATTAAGTTAAGATCTTGTTCCATTAGAAATAAGGAGTGCTGTGTTTGTTTGGGATTTGAATGACCTGCCTAATTACATTTTAATTTGTTCCTTCTCCCTTAAACTTGAGGGATATTTGACACCCATAAGGTTTAGGAAAATAAAGCAAAACTGTAAATGGCACTGCTCTTATTGTCAATAGCAGCCATGAATAAACTTCTTGTACCAATCTGGAAAGCTCACTGCAAAACAGGATTTTGGGCTGATTTTATAAACAGATGTATTATTGAAAGCTGCAGTGGATGTGGAAGCAGCTATCTGTTTTATCAAGACCGGTGTCATGTCTCTTCCAGACCTGCATTAATGATTCCTTATTTTCCATGATGCTGGATCATTTGAAAAACAATGGCAAGGTAAAAGCCTAGGAGGCTCACTCTGCACACATTTTTGCAACAGGGATGGGGAAAAAAAAAGTGGAATTTTCCTTCAAAGAAAAAAGTCTTTACATGAACATTTAAAGAATAAAAAGTTTAAGAGAGGCCCATCTTAAGAGGAAAGTACCCACTGATTCACAGAGGAACAAAAGTTGAAGGGCACCAAACACACTGTAGTGTATTCTGAGCAAGTCTGAAGAAGTTATGAGCTAGAAAATTATAACTCAGCTAAAGAGGACCAGGAGTCCTGTCCAAACAGTGGTACAGAGTTGGGGGAGAGCATCTTGATAGACGAGTAAGTTTGGGCACAGAATAGCATGTAACCATTTACGCATTTCCTTGCACTGTGCAAGTCACTTTCTGAAAGAAAGGCAGGCTTGTCAAAGGACTACTTGTTCAACCATGTAAGACACACAATACTTGGGAGGTACCAGGCAGAACGGCCACCAGATGGAGATCTGGGAAAGGGTATGAGGCTGACCCCACTGGGAAGTTCTACACGTGGTGAAAGCTTAAGGTGTATCAGGTAAAGCAGACAGGTCACTTCAGAGGTGAGACCTCAGAACAAAATCTATGCCCAGGAAGTGTTAAAGAGACCAGTGACTGGAAATTACCTCTGTGCAGACATGATTTGAAGCAAATGCAATTCCAGTCCCCTGGATCCAAATCCTGAAAACTGGGGATTATTCACCGTCAGGTGGCGCAAACCAGCACTGTGACACCACAGTCAGTTATACTTCTGAAGACAACAGAATTACTTTATTTCATCATTTAACAGTTGGGTGTCATCTCCAGGTCTAGCAGATGTGCTCCAGAATATAACCAAGCTATTCACAGGCTTTAAAGCATTTAGCTGTTTGTAGAGGAAACATTAAAACCAGCTCCTTTTGGAACTGGTTCCAGAGTGAGATTTGTTTTTTGTCAAAAGCTTTGTAGATTCTGATGGCATCCCTTTGATCAGGAACACCAAGCTTCACATACTCAGGCATTGCATACCATGGCAGGGTGTCAGATGTATGAGATATCTTCCAAATGTATGCTGGTCCTGACATTGGGGTGGTGGGGAGAAAACAGCAAAACTGCTTGAAAACACCAAGGGCTCTCTTTCAGTATTAGTTCAGTAGACAACTGCTACTGTAGTGGAGTCAGTGGATCCAGCTCTAGCAACTTCAATTTCTACTTTCAACGCCACAGTGCCCCTCTATAGCTTGATCTAAAGAAGGCTGACAGGTGACTCAAACACATTCTAGCAGAGAATCAAAAGTCATTACTACATTGCAGAAGAAGCACTCAACCTAACAGAAATCCTGTTTCAATAACAGTTCCAAACATACTACATTAAAAAGCCCTACAGACACCTTATGACAGTGTTCCATTTCACAACTGAGAACCCCAAGGGGAAATTCTCACAAACAGATTTATCTTATTAACATACTTCAGTGAGGATGCAAGCAAGCTAACAGCACAATTTGGTAGAAATAATAAGGCTAGTTCCCAAGCTACTCAAATGCACTGGTTCCTAAAACCTGCTGGCTTAATTCATCTCATCTTGCATGCAGTTCATGCTTCCTGCTTTCTTATCTATCCTTTAGCTACTGCTCTAAAGTGAAAAATTGATCCTAATGTGACACTCATTTCAGTGTCACAGAGTAGAAACACACAAGAAAAACTAATACTGAACAGTACTAAGCTAGTTACCTCTGTTCCAGCCCTAGAATAGGTTTGTATACCTGAATGTCCACAGACTGACCCTCCAGCACCACAAACCAATCAACTGAATAATGTAAGCACCATTTCTGACAAATTTTGCACAATGAAAGAAAGCAAGGTTACTTCCAGTTGCACATTGCAGTCAACAGGTGACATAGTACTTTGTGGCTGGATTCAAGACAAGATGGTTATGAAGTTACAGTTATATTGTATTTGATTTGAGGGACAAGAGATTTGCAAGAAACATTGGTTTTGCCTTAAATAGCACTTCCCTTTATTTTCAGCTTTTGTTTTGACAAGAAGTGCCTCTAGTCTACCTTAAAATTCATCTAACACAAGAAAAAAGAAAGTGTAGCTACTATGTGTGAGTAGCACAACAGCTTTAAACCTTTAGGGATCGTTGCAGCATTATATATGGGTATTTCAGTGTGTAATTGCAACTGTGTTAAAATATTTAAACAATGAGAGCCATAAACAGGAAGGAATTGGTTTACAAAAACTGTCTTTCTTGCAGTGATGTTCTGCAAAAGTGTCAGTCCATTTTTAATAAGATGATTAGCTTAAGTATCCACAAATTGCAATATAAATCAAGCTAACTAGCAGAAGTTGCCAAAATACACTTCCATATCATACAGCCTGCCTTTGTTGCACTTATTCAAGGTCAGCAGAGTTGTAATGAGTTGGCTGGCAAAGGTTCTTAGCTGCTAACTTATCTGAATAGGAGTTTTGGCCTTTTTCCTTGAAAGTTTTCACTGAGAAAACCTCTTGCTTTTTTTGATCACAAATTAGGCATAGAAAATGCGAAGCAAATGCATATCAATTTAGTAACATATGCTAGAGCTGGTAGCGAAGAGAAGCATGCAACCTATATGCAAAGACAAAATGCTCCATCAACAGCAGAGTTGTAGGTGGCAGCCTGCAAAGGAAAGGATGAGAATTTCATCTGTGATCTAAAGTACAAGGAACCAAAGCAGAACATCAGATAAGAATTCTAAGTCAGAAGGGAAAAGCTAACTTCAAGTCTCTTATTCTCCAGAGGCACATCAGTCTGCATTAGAAAAAGATTATTTGGTTGCTTAACCACAGGTACTGATGCAGACAAGCTTACCTTATCCAGCAACACATTCTGCCACAAACGGAAGATACTGAGGTAGCTTCTGTCTCTTGCACTGAATGACGTGAAGAAAAACTGCAGAAAAAAACAAGGTAAAAAAATAAGCTCACATGTAGCTATTTTCAAGAGTCCCAAAATGCTTCCTTGTATCTTGAATATCCCAAGGTTATCAGAAACAGCATGCCTCCTTTCACATTCAACAAACCTGGGGTCATATTCCTCATGTTCCACACTTTGTATCACTTTCAGTGAGTGATAATATGTTCCCCAATGTCCACACAGTCTATAAAATAGACACTTGCTGTTCTGGCCATGTAACTACCCTTGGCATAAAGGAAGAGATCCTCCCTCCTCAACTAATTACACACTTAAATTTTTCCCCCACTTGCAAATAGGAGGTTGAACAATTCAGAAAAGCACATGCCTGTTTCCTACAGGCTGCAGCTATTTCCATTCTTCTGCCACATATGCCTTTTACTAACATTTTCACACAAGATGATGTGAAATTAAAATAATTAAAATAGGAGATCAAATTATATGCATCATTTGCAGTGTTAAAATCTTTCCCGTTGGAAAGCTGGGGACTTTTTAGCAAAGAGGTCTATCTTCCTTGTCTATGAAAGTTAATACTGGATAAATTGAGAGGGACCAGCCAAATATGAGGAATCACAGTTCCTTCACAAAGAACAGTTGCTCCAGGTTCACTGTGATAAGCTGTTCTCTGTTCTTTGCAAAGAACTATTATTTTCAAGGCATTTATAGAAGAACTAATCACAAAGTGTGTTGCACATAAGAAGACTCTGCATCATGCTTTTCAGTTTTTCAAATACACACTCAAAAACTTCATTTCCCAGCACATGTTCTGGGGTAAATTTCTCCGTGACTTGACATCCATGACATCATACTCCTTTTGTTTCCAGTAGTTTTCTTCCAGGAGCACTTGAAATTCAGTGATTTGATATTTTTCCAATATGAAGAATACACATTCTGAATTCATGCATTGAATTTTAGTTTTAAAATAGATTTCCTTGGAATAGGTGAGACAAACTTTTACTTTCTGGTTACTGTATCAACACCACTAAGGGATTCTGCAATCAAACTGGAGTTCAATTAGCAAACCAACATGCACAGGCACGAAACCAGAGTCTGCCTTCTAATCCCAATCACATTTAAACATTTGACAGGGAAGTTACTTATGCAAATATAGACTAGAACAAGTGCTGTGTTCTGGACTCTATCATTTAGCAAGAACATATTTAAACACAGATTTTCACCTTCTCTCCTTTTGTTGCTATTTGTATGGCATTTGGAATGAGACGAGCAGTCTTCTCCTTTGTCATGAAAGTGATATCCTTCAAAGCAATAGAAATCTAAGCAGAAACACATTTAATAAGACATATTAAAAAAAACTTATGACTAAAAAGTTAGACGTTACAGAACATGCAAGAGGAACTCAAACTAACCCCAAACCCTGGGATGAAATTCAGATGAGATCACAAAAGCAATTACTGTCTCCAATTGCTGCTTTAACAGCAAGCATTTCAAAGTAGAAGCTGAGGTGACTTAAGAGTCATCTCCTCTTCTTTCACATTAGGACTAGGGAAGTAAGTGGTTCTTTCTTCTTTTCTTCCACTCCTCCAGCCACACACCACAATCCCAACCAAATACAAATCACAGATCTGAAAGTCTATCCCAACCAGAATGCTACACATAAAGCAGGACATAGATGAGAGAGATCAGATAATAGACTGTGTTATCCCACAGAAGTTTACTATATAGTCCATCTTCAGAGTTTTATTTGCAGTCTAGTCACTGCAAGAAATTCTTCCTGCCTAGACATGTTTGACTTGTATATTAGTAGTTGAAATGTTTGTGTTTTGAAGAATATGGTCTATCTGGCCTGCAACAAGCCATTTCCTTCCAGCCTACCACCTCTTCTCTTGAGTATGAGGTTGTGCTGCCATTCAGCTTAGAGAAAGGAGAAACATACAGCTCTATCTTGCCTTTTCCTCAGTGAGAAGAAGGTTCTCCACTTACTCCATCTCTCCAACAACACAGCCTGCTAATGAGGTCCCAAACTTGGCTCTAACATTGTAGCTGATGAGCTCAGATTGCCTAAAGGTATTGCTGAATATACCACTCTGCTAGACAGGCAGAAACAGGTTACCTGGATGTATGCTGGTTTGGCTAAAAAACCCAGTCTTTGAACAGTTTATATATTCAAGCATATAATTTCAAAGGCTTTATTTTTTAATTAATTTCACATCTAAAATAAGATATATTCAATCACCAAATCCATCTGACAAAAGTAAGCTTGGTTTTCAGTTAAGTATTTCTATAGCCCCTTGCCATCTTGAATACACAAGCTATTTGTTGTTTGTCCTGTGTATTTCAGAGCACTTAAGTCTAAGAGACTAACTTAAGGCGTGAGCAGTCTCACAGCTCACAGAACATTTTGACATGTCCATCCCCTCTTAGCTAGGTTGTCTTCCCTTTCTCATTCACTGCTTCATGCAAGTTCTACAGCAAGTGCAACAACTGTTTGAATGAAAAATTTTAACTCACGAACCTAATCTGACAGAAATAAAGGGCCAACAGATCACAAATATCTACCTTTGCTCATACTGTTCAAAAGCCACAGACCACAATATGAGAACTTGCAGAAGTAATTTATCAATTCCCTTCTATTGTTCTCAGATGCTGATAGTTACGTGTGAGGCTAAGTCAATAAGATTCAATGCTGGAGAGCTCTTGAATAGGGCAACACCACATACCATGTCATGCCCCAGGTCTAACAGTAGAAGATTGTGTGTTACATGCCTTTATAGGACAACTGCATGGTAAAGAAAGGCAAATTGCCATCCAGAAAGGTTAAAAGCCATCTTTAGCATAATTCCTAAACTTCCCATGCTGAGTGACTGACTGAGCAGGCTTACTTCAGCATTCAGATGCCTCCATTGCTATTCTTATTTTACAGAGAACAGATCTGCATTTCCACTCAGGGATGCAGGCTCTTTCTTCACAGCCCAAAGTTACTAGTCTGAGATTGACAGGGTAAGATGTGAGAGACTCTAATCCTATATCCTGATAGGATAGGACAAAGAAAAGGTGGGATTCAAGTGAGCTTAGAGATCTTACTGTGGTCTCCCATCGGAAAATGTTGCTGTGGAAACAGAGCCAGTTTTCAGAGAGATACAAGCGTCCCTGCAGCAGGATATCCTTCTGGAGCGCACAGGCGTAATCTGTGTACAGAGAGCAAAAGCAAGTTACTCACCCACTGACTGCAGCACAGTTGACCCCAACCTGTTACCTAAAATGAGATGGGCTATTACAATACAATAAAAAGCCATTTCTTTCACTCTTAAGAAGACTATGAAGGCAGACTTGTACTGGCTTGCATCCAGACCATTGTTCTGGGAACAGCCCAAAGTCTGAGCTGATGGTACATCCGTGTGAGGACAGCACTCCATGTATCAACCCCTGTGCATTATCTTAGGTTTTCAGAGAAGAGGTGTCAGGCAAGACCAGCAGTACATGGGAGAAATATTCATTAGTCAAACTTCAAAGCACCTAAACAACAGAATACACAAACATTTTATAGTACAACAGATTATACTGTCAACTCCTACTTAACAGTAGCTCGTATATTGTAGTAAGATAATAGTTTACCACTAAACAGATCCTATCACTAGCTAAAACTATCTGCAGAGTGAGACACTAACAGGCAGCTTGAAGATATCCAGTTCTTCAGGCAGGGGATATTTCCAGAAGTTGACTGTTGTTTTTATGATACTGTCTCTGACTGAAACACCCATATTGAAAAACGGATTTCATCTACAATGCAATTACCCATCATCAGATACCTGCTAATTAAGAACAAGAGCAGAGGATTTGGTTGCACTGTTTAAAAATCTCCGAGAGCTTTCCCAATTTCAGAGCCTGAAGATCCAAACGAAAGAAATTTTCACAAGTACTGCTGCTAAATAATTAAGATAAACCTCTTTTGGAAGCTCCAACCTAAAGAAGGCTACCTAATATATAGAAAATACACAGAATGTATGTATTGATGCAATATATTAGTGATTTTACCCTTAGAGGTATCAAATAGCTTTGTATCTGGTATTGTCTGAGCCTGAATTTTGGTTTTGTGTACTATGAGAAGATAATACAGTTCTTGTTCAAATATCAAGAAGTTCAGAAATCCCCAACATCCTAACTTCAAGCTATGTCTGCATTTACAGAAGCTTTTATTATATTTTTTAAAATTCTCTAGCATTTCCCCCCTCAAATAATCAAGTGGAAATAAAGTTTCTTGTAACAAGAATGAGAAGTGTATACAAGCCCTAAGAGACATAACTACACACAGAACTACATAAATCTAAATAAATAAGTTGTAAATGCATGCTTAAAGAACAGTCAGATACCAAAATGCTGAGAGAAGGCGGCAACAGGAGTTCAAGGTTAAGGACTTGAGGAAAGCATTAGTAAGAAGTTTGCATCTGACTTCTGTGTTATTAAGAGAGGGATTCAGACCTATAAAGGTCATCACTGAGCAAGTGATGAGCAACCCCACTCTGACCCACCTACACAAAAGCAAATATCAAAACAAAAGGAAGAGATTAGCATTTCTCCTTCTAAGATTTCAGAACCAATAACTTAATATGTTGCTTGAAAACATTTTCAGGCAAATTATAGTGGCACTCCTTTAAGCTCCCATTTAGACAGTCAAAGTAATTCCTTTCATTTTAAGAAAATAGTTTTAAGAAAATAGAAAAAGATTCATATAATCTTTACATACTGTGCTCATTACAGTGGAATAGTTGCTTCTTTTTAACAGCTAATGTAAGAACAGAAGCATTAACAATTCTTTTAATGAACAGTGGCAAGCAATGGGTTCTTGGAGCACTGTAAAGCCTGTACCAAGTTTCTCTGCACCAAGCAAAGGAAGAGCTCCTTGCTTGGAGGATGCAAAAACTCCTTTAAAGCACTGCTTTTTGTGGGGTAAAAAAAAATTTTATAAAAGTAGTGGCTTTTCTTCTGATGGAACAGATTGAGATTAACCCATTACTACATCTTTCTCTAAATCCTAGGCAGTCTCTTCTCTGAAACTGCTCAGAGTTTACTCCATGGCTTTCATTATCAATCAAGTGTAAGGAGAAACATCAAAACAATGCTTTGAAGTAATATCCTTTCCTTCTGTTTTACTTCCCTACTGAAGTATTTTAAAAATGCAGAAGGCATTTCAGAGGATAACTGCCTCCTGAGGCTGGAAAAAGACACAGGGATTTAACTGCTTCAGAGCTATTGCTTGCATGCTGCAAGCATATGCTAACAGCCTCTCAATGTTCACTTCCTTAGAAGTTGCATAAAATGAGAGATGAACTTTAAACAGTCACAGTGCCTCTTTTGTATGAAAACATACAGTGTATTTGTTACACAAATATAACACAGGCAGGTGATAGAGAAGGGAATAAGGTGCATCACTGTATGCAGAGGAGGTAGGGCTACATGCTTGCTTTGGATTCTGCAGTGGAGTGAAACCGAGCTGGAGCTCAAAGGGAACATTTCAGTGTTGAGAAAAGTTATGCATCATAGTTTGATATTCTCTGACATCTGCTTCTTTCCTCTCCTATTCATCTGAAAAATAGTCTTTTAAATTACAGCCACCCACTGTGTCACTCAGTCCCAGGAGTCACATTAATCAAGGTGCCTCGGGCAAGGGTGCTAGTTCCAGAGAGCAAGGGGAAAGTTTTTGCTAAGGATGATTTACCCAGTTAACAGGGTCTCAAAAACAACATCCTTTTTTTTTTTCCACAAAGCAGGCAGTAGAGGAAAGGAGTATGGACCTGGCTTTTCCTTGAAAGTATCTGGTGCTAGCTCAGAGAGAGGAGAATAAGAAGTTATCAGGTGTAGCTAGAATTTGCCATACAAAACCCAAAATGCTTTGACATGACTGCAAGTTGAAGTCATCAGCCATAAGACAAGGACTTTTGCTGTAATTGCTTCTTACCTACTATGAGTCTCTCTGAGTCTGGCAGATGAGAAAACTGTCTCTTGAATTCCTCACTCCTATATTTGTAAGTGGAACTTGAGAGCTGCAACAAAGAACAGTAAAAGGTTATGCAAACAGATTTATTTTCAGCCATCAACTGTCTTCATACTGGATGTGTAATTTTATCTTGAAGAACAAATGAACCTCAGAAGAGCAATAAAGAATAGGTGGTATCTAAATGTGATCATCACTGTAACTTTATGCTTACTTATGTAAGAGTATTTATTTGGCATGAGCCAAACTATTCCCTGTATCAGGCCAGATGTCAGTCACAAAGCATTACACTGCTATGATGGCAACCTGCTCCACCCATAAGGAGATGAGAGCCCTTCTGGGACTAAATATTCGTAGCAAGGCCACAACACTGAGGTGACAGAGAAAATCAAGCTCTCACAGAGGCCAATAGCTAGACACAACCTAGAACATCAATGTCTATTTGTAGTACCACTTCAGGAATACTATGATGCACTGGATTTCTCACCAGGTGCTATAACCAGATCCGCAGGAATAAAGGTAGTAAGTTTCCTCCAGTAAGCAGCATCACCATCACTTCTTGATTTTCTGTGATGTTCTACAGTTCACCCCATATTTAAAGAGATCACTGTCTGTCTATGATTCTCTTAAGATTCAAACTGGGCAGTAAATTCACAGAAAGAGGACTATCTTGATGGACTTTAACTCCTTAATCTTATGAACAAATGTGCCTGCTCCCATTCAAATGAAGAGCTTCAGCACATTCTCCATAAAATATTCTGCTGTAAAAGCCCTGCTTTTCATTTTGCAGTTATAAGAGGATTGTATTTTTTTTCTTCACAGATATTGGACACTTATTTTAGAGGCGGTCTTAACTAAATGGTGTATAAGGCCATGACTCAGCTGGACTACAGCTATTACAGGAAGAAATCACTTTTAAGTGTTCCTTGAACCAGGTATAAATATACTACAAAAGCCTCTTTCACACTTTTTTTTTTAAACCTTCCTAAAGATTTTAAGCACATACATGCTGTTCTCTACTTGAGCAACTGTATTACTCCAAAACTTGACATTCACCATTAAACCCATCTACATAAGATTAGTTACTACTTACATTGAGGGGGGGAAAAGAAAGAAGAAAGGAGGCAAAGAACCATTTTTGACTGTATGACCTTGCAGCATGCTTACTAACAAAACACCTACTTTTGACACACTCCTGCAGCATGTTAGTCAGCCACTACCCTTTCACTAGGTTTGTGCTTGTCCAAAAAAATCTCAGGTCCATGACAGACTTATCTTCAGCTTGAGGGTCTTTTAATAAGCTAGAGCCAATAGTGCTCCCATCTCCTCAAGATTCCCACATTTTGCTCTTTTTTATTGAGGACATTCTGGCTTCTTACAGTTCAAAAGATCCTGGAACACCACCCTACACTCACATCCTACGATGGTCTGGCATCTACTTACACTTGAGAATTGAGCTCTTAGGTCACAAGAACACAAGTGCAACCTCAAAGTCAAGTGTTTAAGTGCATGTAACATGGGAGAGAACAAAGTTGCCCTGACACAGATCAGCTTTTAAAAAAAAATAAGTCAATGTTACCTTCTATTACCATGAATAAAAGAAAGTCTTTATGTTTGACCTCTGTTTGAGTAAGTATTCGCTGTCCACTGATATTCTGAGTACTGTAATGCAAAAAGCCAGCAAGGGATGGAGACAGAAAATACATCCAAATACATCCACCCCTCCCCTTCTGAGAAAAGTAAACACAAAAGGTTTGGGTGCAGTTAAAGGGCAACATGTTAGACATGTCTCCTCTAAGATGTAATGCTTCCAGTTATATTGCAGTTATTTCGGAGATTATAAAAATAACATTCTTGGAGAGCATGTAATCTATTGAAATAGGTGGGCTATAGTTTCTTGGCTTGCAACATCCAGCCCTGAAATGCACACTTTTAATTGATCATCCAAAACAGGAATCCAGTGTCTGCACCGCTTTGAAGAAACCAAGTTCTTTGCAACTACTCTGGAAAGAGATGTGGGGGAAAAATGAAAAATTAACTCACATCTATAAAGTTTCCACCTGCAATTCCAGAGTCCTTGTGGTTTACACACAGTCCTACCTCAGCTGACTGAAGTCTGGACTTGTGTAGCCAATGCCAGCATACAGGGGATAAAAGAATTGGTATGCCATGAGAGGAAACTGAAAGCTCAAAATTTGTGAAAACATGATTTAGAAAGCAATGCTTTTAAAGAGAAGTGTAGTTTCTCAGAGAAACATGCTGTGTACAAGAAATGGGAGCTACACTGAAGTTCAGCATTTCTGTGGTTATACGACAAAAGGAATCAAAGAAAATCGGAGCATCACAGACACATTTATATTAGTGCCTGAATCAGCCAGTCCAACAGCTCTGAGAGTCAAGACTCAAGACACTGAGTTTTACTTAGAAATGCAATTTTTCTAGAGCATAAAACCTGCTATAGCTTGTCTGAGAAATGCTTCCTGGCATTTAGAAATGTTGTCATGAGTGACACACTATAAGAAATCCTTATTAATTGCAGATTTCTACTGAGCTCTTAGGACACTTATGCAGAGTCTGCTCTGAATCCTCATCTAATCAGCAGAAAAAATGTGAACACATTGAAACTTTTGAACCTTATCTTTTCCCTGCCTTTCATGGAAACTAGCTCACTTAAATCTGTACTTTTTACCTACTTCATATGTGGCTTGATGATAACAGAGAGATCCCTCAACAGACCTGGGAAACAAGAAGGGCAATTTTAACACTACTGGTAATTTCAACTTCCTTAAAGTGAAGGAAATAAGACATTTCTATGAATTCAGCATCTCTCCTAATCACTACTACAATGTCCAACATGTGGCAGCATTTGAAGCAGGTTGCCACCTCTGGGTTACAAAATCTAGCACCAAATACTAAAAGAGGAAAGGCATAAATCAGGTTGTAGTATGGCACAAGATGAAAACAGCAACTTGTTTTTAATACATACACGTTTCTAAGTTTAATTATAAGTCATCAGGCAAACACTTTGCCTGAGGATAATCTTAGGCATTTATGCTTATGCTATATTTAATCACTAAGGAAATTATTAAGTGCAGCCGACAACTTATTAGAATTTTTCATCTGAAGCCACAAAATATACCAGAAACCTGTAAAATAGCATGAACAGAAAACCATTTTCAGTGACAACCAGAAAGTTTTACAGAAGACAGTTATGTAAGAACAAGATATTGGAGACACATAACCAAGTGATTCTCATACCTTTTTTAGAAATGGACCAGTTCAACTATATAAAGTCACGTTCCAGAAAAAAAATGTAAACCTAAATAGGACTACGCTGAGTTATTTATAGGATAGAGGCCTGTTAAAAAAAACCAGCTTCCCTTCACATTCACATCTTCAAATTGTAGCCACTGCAAACAATTTGAGCCATTTAGCAAACTGCAGAGGAAAATTAAGCAACACCTTCTCCCAGGAATACTGCAAAAATCCTAATCATTGGGAAAGTATTTGATTGCAGATATCACTAAGCATGCAAATAAGCAATCAACTTCAGCAGAATGGTGTGCACATTTTTTATCACTAATGGCTGCAATAATTTTGCATTTGTTTCGTTAGTGTTTTCCCTTTGTTTTGAGACACCACAAAACACAGGTTACCTGACAATTTCCAGTCGGTAGTTGTGACATGCAGCCATGAATACAACAGCTGAGATCACATGTAAGTTGACTTCACCAGCGGGGTAACAACTCTGATGTCGCCTGTCCTAGGTTACAATATAAGATGTATTCTATTATCATCTTCACAAGCTGTTAAAACAGGTGGGACAGTGTTATCTCCTACCGTGACTCATCCCTGATAACTCCCTCCGGAGACCATCTCTGTTAATGGGCCATCAAGGACCCACCCCCTGACTCATAAAACTACGTCAGCCCATTGTGAGATGCCCTGCCCAGGGGGGAGGAGCCAAGCAGTCCCACCTGGATACAATCCAGGGTTTGGAACAGCACAAGCAGCCCTACTGGATTCCTAGAGGACAAGAGCTACCACTGGACCTTCAGGCAAAGACCAGACCCTTCTGTATGATCACCGCTTCAAGAGGACCTCTTCAGCTGGACTGCTACCACCACCCTGACTAACAGGGTGTCAGGCTGTATCCTGACTGTCAGTGTTCTTGTACTATTGCATTTATTTAATTTTCCTATTAAATTCTAATTCTGATTTACAATCTCGCACTGGTTTGTTTTCAAACCAGTACACACCTCATTTCAAGAGATGTCTCCCACTGAGCTTCAGTCTTGGTATCAGTTACCACCATGGGCTAGGGGTCCCAGAATCAAACAGGCCTATAAAGCAAGCTGCCCGAACTACTGTTTCTTTTATGCTCAGAAGCCTCACTTAACCACCAGAATATGGCCCATGGAACACACAGGTTTGCTCCTCTGTCTAACAGCATGTAAATCCAGGCCACTAACTCTAAATCTCACTTAAAGATCACTTGACTATTCCCCAAAGACCTGTATTTTCCTATGAAATTTCTAGACAGGGTCAAAAACAAATTTGGAGGTATTAGTAAGGTTAGGATAAAAGTACATTTTAACCTTACGTTAGCATATTAAAACAAACATTAAGTACTCTGGCAAAAGCTGTTGCATTTCTACTGAATAACAATTTCTTCCCTATTCAAATTCATAAAAAACCCTTCTTAGCATCAGGAGAAAGAAAAAGAAAACAGCCTCCAGAAGAACAACACTCAGAGAGAAGTTTGGATTTTATACAACAACACTCCTCTATACTGCAAATATTCTTCAAACTTATCTGATATGGTGGGGAAAAACATCAACCCCAAACCTACAAAAAAAACCCACTAAACAAAATATACCAAGATCCCACTTTCACTCAGATTAAAGCCCCGCTAGGGTAGATGAGAACCAAGTTAACAGCCCTGAACAAAAGCCTCATTAAATAGTGTAAGGCAGACACACTTAAATCTTCACATACCTCAAAACAGATTTGGGCAGACTCCCTTATTAACAAAGGAACAATTCCCATGGCACACTGAGATGGTGGTCTCTCACCTGTAAAAGGTGCCAAGTCTGACAACCTTTCCATCACAGAAATGTTGATCCCATTGCAACCATTTCTTCAGTCCACAAAAGTTCATTAATGATCCAATCTAATCTATGTAACACACAAGCCACAGCTCTCCTGCTTTAAAATTAGATCTGCAATGACCAAATTTCCCTTTGGCAAAGAACAAAATATGTATTCTACCTTTTTAAATTAAAAGTCACTCTGGATAGAAAAATCCATCCTAGCTATGGATTCTTCTACTAGTCCAGTTGGTTAACTTTATCTTCACTTCATGAATTATTTTTGGATTGTAAGAAAGTTACTCCATATCTCCTTCTGAGGTAGGGATTAAGCTTCTCAAGTCTACTAGCAAAAAGATTTTTTTTTTTTCCAGAATTATTCTTAAGGCTTTTCTGAATCCTCTCTTATTTTCAGTGTTCTTCTTGCTAGATATAGCATTGCAGGAGTTACCACAAACAGAGAAATCTGAATCACAGATTGCTTTTAGGCACAGAACCACAGTGAAAGCTCACATCCACATGACTACCAGTCTGCCTTATCTTTTTGCTGTTACAGGGCACAGTATCCCATTTCTGCTAACAGCAAGAACTAGGCTGTATGTTGGAAGTGTCAGACTTGTTCTGTTTACCTTGTCACATGTAAAAAGTCCAGATCCACTCTGTTACAGTGATCTATTTCCACTAACCACTTCTTGACAAAATCGCAGGAAAAAAATTGTTTAGGAACAATTTTCAGTCATTGAGTACACAAAAGCTTTACTAGCAGTGACTTCTGTTCTGTTCTCTCTTTAAGGGCAAAAACATTTAACTTACACAGGGAAAAAAAAATTCACAGGACCTGAAGAGCAGCATGACATTACTTAGGGTGACTTACTGTGCTGTGTACAGAATACTGAGCACTTTGGTCCACTTTTGTTGGTTTAGGTGTTTTTTTTCTTTTTTTGGGGGGTGTTGCATGTGTTTGGGAGGTTTTGTTGGGTTTTTTTAAAATAAGGAGATATTTTATCACATCTGCTTATTCACACAGTTGTATTTAATTCACAGGTCATGAGAGGCATGTCAACCAACTAAAAAAAAAAGAAACCAAGCAACTGTTGCCAGGCTTTGCTCAGCCATTATATTCCTTAGGAGACTGCTTTCCAAAAGCTCCCATGCTCTCAAGGAAATGTGAAACAAGCTCACAATCACAGTGGGAGGGGGAAATGTTTAGGGAGCTACAACTATTTTCCTTACATTCATTATAGGCTTTTTTCCCTTCAGCCTTACCTGTGGAGAGGGGAGTCTCATAAGCACAGGGCCACTGGTAGGCACAGGGCTGTGCACTAAGGTCATTATGTCCCCACTCCTGTGGCCCAGCCCCCCTCTTCTTTGTAGAGGCTGAAGGAGAAAGAAACTCTGAAGTATACATACTGTATTTCCATCAGAAGAAAGACATACTCTCACCAAAGTTCTACTGGATGCCACTGAAGGAGAATGCTGTTGATTTTCTCCTCAGTCACTAAGAGATGTTAAAGAAAGGGATATTAAAATATAGGTCATTGGCAAATACTTCAGCTACTGTATCTTCTAGGGATCAGTTTGGTTGGGGAGAGAAGGTTGGGGTGGACAGGGGAGTGAGGGGTGGTGGCTGTGGCTTTTTAAGCCCATGAGATCCCATAAACAAGGCTAAAGACAGAGTACCTAGTTCTCCCAAAATGAGTGTTACTATTAACTAGTTCTCACATACGCACAGGCAGGCATACTAAAAGTGTTAGATTATGATTTACCACCAACGCCTGGAGCTTCCAAAAATCCACGTAGAAAGAAACTCCTCACAACTATTTTATTATGGAGAGCTGCTTAGATGCCCACTTAAAAAACATTTGACACCCAGTGTCACAAAAGTGACGGAATGAGGTGCTTCTGAAAGGGAGACTGCTTCTGTTTATTTTAAAGACTGGATATAGTACATCCAAGCACTGTGTCCCACAAGAGTAGCCCAGCTCTCACCAAGTAAGACGGACATCAGTTTTAACAAGCCATCCTTGGCCTGACACGTGGTGCAAGTCTGTTTTCCTGAAAAGCAGTTCTGGTCAACTAGTGACCAGGGAGACCTGATCACAAGCATTTCCCCACATGTAACATGAACTGAGCTGAACTGGAATACTGCTCACAGAAGGCCTGGGTCATTCCCACACCTCACAGTGTCCTTCCAAAAGCAGGAAGGAAGGTCTCATCCTTGAGCTTCACCTGTGTAAGTACAGATATCAAAACATGGTGGAGCATGGCTTGAAAAACAGCCTAGAAAATCCACAACCAAAATTGTTACAATTATCATTTTGACAGACAAGAAAATTTAACATCATATGAAATACTATGCTGCTAACATCAGGTTATATAATTATAACAAAGGTAACATTTTTGTGAAGAATTTTAAAATCTGGCATCCTTCCCAAGAAGGAGATTCAAAGACTTAGAGCTGAAAATATAAAGGTATTTCTTCAGAGAACTTTAAGTTGCATAACCAGTTAGAGATTACATTTTTAATGCTCTTTAAAAAAAAAAAAAAGGCAATCCAAGGAGAAAAAAAACAAAAACAAAAATAAAACAAAACAAACAAAAAAACACCCCACAACAAAAAAAACCCAAAACCCCAAAAAAACCCCACCAAACCAAAAAACAGTAGAACAGACCTGGAAGAATTTTGTAACACAGTATTTCGGTTTAGAACATGTAAGGAACTCTCCCAAGTTTCTCCTTCAAGGTCACACTAGAATTAGCTCATTTTCACAAGCCATTACATTTCACTGAAATAGGGTTCAAATGAAGCTACTCCAACAAGGTGCTTGGGGAATAAGCTTCTTATCAATTATAAGAAAGCCTCTTGCCATTAGCAGTACTATATATTTTTTTCCTGAAAAACAAGAGTTTGGACTGAGAAGACCCCCTGCTTATTCTGAGGCAATGGTTTCGTAGTATTCAGTACTTTTTTTTCTGCAAGTAAATGTTTTAGAGCATTTTAACAGTGAAGCCAATGTACTTTCAGAACAACTCTGATTTGGAAATAAAAATCTCAAGCTTGACACATACAGTGCAGAGCAAAGCATATGCTCCATTCCAGAATAAAACTGACTGAGGAATGAAGCTAATGTAAAGTCAGAAGACACACACCCCCCTACACATACCTCCTCCTCCTCTAACTGCCTGCAGCCTGTTCCAAACCATACAAATCCCTGGCCAAAGCCGCTACAGCTCCCCCCTTCTCACCCACTTGCTCAGAGCTGCTGGACACCCTCCAGCAGTGCTAGCTAGCATTCTGCCAGCCTCTGCTTGTATGCCAGCTTGGAAAACAGGCTGAAACACCCCAGCCTTGCGGAACAGGCACACAAATGCTGGAGCAGCTGGGCAAAGAAATTTCCACAGGGGGTAACATTTAAGAGCTGCCCAGCTCCGATCTAGAACCGCCATCCTCGGAACTGATTTTGGGAAGCAGACTGCAGTAGCATAAATCATTTCAAGTTCACAGAGGTTCCAAAGGGAATAGCAGAGGGAAGTACTATCACCAGGCAAACACCAGCTGGGAAAGAAGCACTTAATGCCCAGCACCCCTCCTCTGTGCATCACTGAAGGCTACAATCCACAAACCAGCCTTAAGAGTACATCTGTACCTGGCAACTCAGCATGGAGAAGAATCTACTCTCACACAAGACTCAGCCACTGTCCCCTGTTCTAAGTCAAGCCCTTGCTAAGACAACTTCTCAGTCTGAGCTCCAGCACAGGGGAGGAGAACATCAGGGCATGCTTCATGCACACCCAAATTCCCCAAAATGTGAACATTACCAGCCACCCCTTCACCAGCTGCCCAGAGCTCAGCTCTTCAGAGGCACTTTAAGGCAAGGGATCCAGGGCTCTGCATGTCCAACAGACCTCTGCCTGCTCTGAGAGGGGAACAGCAGGCATGCACCTACTCTGCTTTCTTTATGCTGGCTGCTACATTTCCACAGCTAACTACATGGAGTCAGCAGCAAAGAGAGATCCCTCTCCCAGCACAGCCCTACTGAGAAAGCTGACAGAAGAAACAGAAAAATGTGTTTCAAGGCATTTTAATCACTCAGATTTACATCTGCAAGTCTGAAAGAAGATAATTGAACACAAAGAGGCTGTATTTACAGTCATTTTCCAGCCTGGGCTGCTGGCTAGGATAAGTAGCTGTCTCTGTGCACCTAGTTGGGTGGTGGCTTTGGATGGCCCACAGTTCTGCTGTCAAGATCAGCTACATATGTAAATAGCAGGAACTGGTTTCACGAGAAAAACGAGGTAACTCTTCTGCCTTCCCAAAGCAAAGACAGGATACATCACGGGGAATCGCCATGTGCTGAAAGAGCAGCAAAATATTGGGAAGCATAGCCATACATAAAAATACTCACTGGCAATTTATTTCCATCAGAAAGCCAGTAAGAAGATTCAAAGTGATCTCAGAAAGGCCGTACCAGAGCCTGGGTACCAGTGTGACTCAGGTCTCCAAAATAGCATTAGCATAGACTGTTTTAAGTGCATTTCCTGTTTATAAGATAACACCATCTGCAGCTGATTGAACACCTGATTGTGGACATCTGCAATTAGCAATAAGGCAGATTATTTCAGTTTCAAATTAATTATTTATATAACTGCCACCAAGCACCTCTGAGTTTGGATGGCAGTTACACAAAAAGTGCGAGAGATTTGGACACTTCCATTGACAAACTAATTCTAATTCATTGACAAACTAATTCTAATTCTTCCTCAGTTCTGAATTAGAAATTAGGGTGCTTTTAGCTTCCAAGAGCCAAGATGTCCCAATCTCAGATTTACTCAGCATCCTCATCAACACCTCCTAGCTGGCAATAACATCTTTGAACCTGGTAGTAAAACTATGCCTGTAATGCCCCTGACCAAAGACAATGTCTCAGGCAGCCTCCCCAGGACACTAGCACAAGCCAAATTCACAAGGCTCTTAACAGCCCTGCTCATTTTAGGGAAAAGTTGTGGATCTGTACCTACTTTCTTGACTTCAAAAATGCAGCATTCAAGCATTCTTTTTGTTCTATTTCAGTAATTTTGTCTACCCCATGAAGACTTAGAAAAAGGAAAAAGGTAAATCAAAATAGGACAACAAAGTCCTGTGATACATCAACTTCTAAAACAAACTTAATACAAATAAACCAAGGGTTTGGATGAACTCTGCAGTTACTGTTTTAACTCTGTACTTGAAGTGAGTTTGTCACTCTCCAGCAGGAAGTTACCCTTTAGCTCAAGTCAATTTGTCTGCTCCCCAGCCTAATTTTGAGTCCTGTAACTATGTTGTCCAGGTTTCAACAGCCACAAGTGTACTAAGTATTATGATGCAATGGCAATTAGAAGCTCAATCAAGATTATTTCCTTTTGGATAACGAAATACATTCCATTCTGAACAGCAGTTTCATCTGACTCACAGCTGTTTGTATAGCACGTGTGTGAAACAAGCAGCCAATGTTATTGGTTAAGAACATCTGTTTTTTCACCTGATATTTCACTGCAGGCTACCCAAGTAAAACAAAAAAAAATTCAAAATGCCTGTCTTTAGACTTATTTGATCCATTTAACAAACAGGGAAAATCCAGATGCTTTCAGGGTGAGGAAAAACACCTTATACAATACAGAAACTACAAGACATAACTTCTCGACTCATCTTCCTTACCTGCAACCAAGTCCCACCAAGATTATTTGATGCCAAAGTAGCCAAATACCGAAGCAAAAGAATGGCACATCTCAGCTGGACATGTCCCTCCTTACTCTGCCAGTAAAATCTGTCTCTCTGTATCTGCATCTCTGATCTGTATTTAAGTTTAGTAACAGTGCCCAAATACAGATCAGAAAACAACATCATGAAGGAAACAATCACCATGGTAGTAATTCCCCTTGGTGCCATTTACTTTTCAGCAACTCATAAAAGGATACATAAATACTTTCGATCAGGACTACAGTGAAGACCTGAAGGAGCATATTAAACCACAACACTACCTAGTTAGTAATGCAGGAGTGACTGTGGCCAGTTACATAAACTGCTTTGCTATAAATTGCTCTGGTCATCTCATTAAGCCTGCCAGTAGCCCTACTGCACTTGAAATTCCATGGAAAGTGGTACTGACCAAGCAATTGCCCCAAAACTTCTTCTCTTGACTGCTGCTAATAACTTAATATACCACAAAACAATCATATCCTGCACAGTTTCATCTTCCTGTCTTCTTTCCCTCTTCTTATATACAAGTGCCTCATCCATAGCAGACCTGAGACAGTGCTACACCACTACCTGTTTGCAGAAATACAAGCTGTAAACAAACCACAAAGCAAAAAAAACCCAAAAAATATT
Organism: Coloeus monedula; assembly: GCF_965178545.1. Taxonomy (NCBI): domain Eukaryota; kingdom Metazoa; phylum Chordata; class Aves; order Passeriformes; family Corvidae; genus Coloeus; species Coloeus monedula. Next base: position 25,659,646 of record NC_138783.1, read on the forward strand.
TTAAAAACCTTATTCCCATCTCCTGGAGTTGACTTTTAAAGTGCTCATTCTGCAACTTAGGGACCTCCCTTTCATTAAAAAGATATCACTGTTCCAACCCCATGAAGATTTCCTGAACCATGTTTCATTTCTAATGGTTTTGCTCCCAGTGACTTGAAAAAAAAAATTAAATCACACAAATCTGAAGTATTTTCTTTCTGACCTATTAAACTTGATTTTCAGGTTCTAGACTAATTTACATGTGTGTACTAATAATTTATATTATATAGAACTATGTACTGCTGCAGCTGGCAAAAGCTTACTTCAATAGGGCACCCCCATTGGTCTTTGTTCAGAACTGGTTGAAACTTGATGTCAGCCAGATCTACCCCAGTGCTCAGTTTGGAGCTGCACCAACAGCAATAAAGACATTCCCAGCATGAAAAGAAGGGAGAAAAACCCCTTTAGCCTAACCACCCATGATCAAGGGTTGGTTAGAACTGCAGTTTGTCTTTTCCTACCACCTTAAAACACTGTTCCTGTATAATCAGTGCTACCACAGGGCTGAAAAAAGGCACCTGTTTCTGGATTCCAGGTAGGTAAACAAACAACACACCAGTGCTACAACTATAGCAAAAGCTATTTGTACTAAAGTTAGGACTTTAAAAAAAACAAAATAAACATAAAAACCAACCAACAAAACACCAAAATGCAGCATTAATGTGCTTAAAGGCTTTTATTCTCTTTGTAGACCTACCCAATTAATTCAATCAATTCTCATCCTCTTTAGCAGACTGCTTCACACCACCAAATAAAAAGGAGGCTAAAAATCCTCCTCCAATGTCAAGAGAATTGCTGTATCTCCTGCACATCCCAAACATTTGGAGGCACAGATAAGAAGCAACATACCAAACATAGAACATAAGAGAGAGCTAATGTCACAAGGCCTTAAATATCAACCCCCAAAACAATTACCACTTCAACCAGCCCAGCAAGCCATTCCAAGAGTGGTGTGAATCCTCAGAGAAAGCTGGAAGGAGGATTCAAACAACTATAGATACAAGAAATATTTCATTTAACCCTACCAGTCTTGGGCCTTGAAGTACCCCAATTTACTGCGCTTCAGTAAGCTCTCTTCCAAATTGTGACACTTATCTGCATCCCTCCTGTGCAGGTTTGAGTCACACATGCTTACTGTAGTCTTGCCATACATATTGTCACATACTCCCAGATTAGTTCTTTCCTGTAGAAACCAAATCCATGTGTGTAAAAATTCAAAATACTTTCTCGATCTTGTGCAACCTCATTCGCTCTTCTATTATGAAAAGTAAAAGGCTTATTTTCACTTTTCATTGTATCAGTTATTTGTTTCTATTGTCAGACTCCTCCACACTGACCAACTCTTTAAACTAGCATTACACTCCAATCAATTGCCTTTTTTTAAACCCTCTTTTATTATCTTCTTTCCAACACCTCCTTGACACCTCACATTTCCAAATGCTTAACAAAGCCTCCCAAATACAAGCAATTTTCTGAGATGCTCATTTGATTTCCAGTCGTTCCACCTACCTTTTCATTCCAAGGGAAGGACTTACTTTTTTGAGTTTTTTTCCACAGGCATTCTTCTTATTGCAGACATACATGAACTTTCTTTGACTGTTCATTAATGTAAACTAGAGTCCCCAGACACAAGGGGCTCACTTTTGATGCAAGGATGCTTTTCATTAGCTTTCTCATTCACCTTTACCTTCTTCACTATGGTAGAATACTTAAGGCTTTTAGGTTTCTTCTTCCAAGGATATTAAACTGAACCATATTTCAGTATGAAGGGCATAAAAAAGGATAAAAAGATGAATTCAGAATCCTGAGATAGGGCTTCTAGATATAACTTAATTTCCAATCATCTTTGCCTTTCATAATCTATTTGCAATTGCCAAAACTAGGACTATTTAATCAAATGGAGATACAAGCTTTACTCTTTCCAGCACAGAGAGAAAGCCCCAAGATTAAGTTTGTAAGCAATCTTTTTTCTTCCTCCAGTGAGGTTGTAGAAGTCCAGCTTTGTCCACCGGCAGGTGGAGGGGGCAGGGGGGGACCAAACCAAAAAACATCCTATGACACACTATCAACCTTACAAACAGCAGTTAGTAACACTATCATTTTAAGAACTGCTTACAGTAATAGAGAAAACTAATTATTTCTTCAAAATTTTCAATAAAGATATCCAAAGGCTTGGGTTTTAAGAGATAAGAAAAATTTCACATAGGATAGTGATAGGCTACTCTTCTTCTCTCCCTGATATTTCTCTGCTACCCTTCCTTCTCCCCACTCACCATAGCCAGGAGAGAGATTGTATCCCAGAGGCTGCCAGCCCTAGCCTGCTGCTAATTATATGTGCTCACAGCACCTACTGAGCATTCATGATACCTGGCCTGACTTCCAGAGGCATGGCACAACTGCCTACTCCCACTCAATCCATGAAAAATTGAAGTCAAACCAGTCAGGCTCTAACATCCACATTTGGTTTCTATCATCAGCAAAACAAGAGTACATCATCCTCAGAAGAAATGAACCCTTGGAGCAAACCTAAGCTGTTGGAAACATGCAGCCTCTCCAAGCGAATAACCCAGGCAACAAAGCTGATCCCTGGCTACTACCACAGGCTAGTCCTGCTGTTGTAGCAATCCCTCCATTCTACTGACTTAAGAGTGGGAATGAGCATAAAAGTCCCCACCTGCCACAGGAAACTCAGATCATCTTCATCAAATGTCAGTGACACATGCTTCACACACTGCAACAGGCTGCCTTCCATGCTATCACCTACACATTTACTATGACTCAGACTTTTGGGAGTTTTAATGATTTGTTTTTAATACTCAGCAGCTGATCATCAACCATGCAAGTTATTGAAACATCTTCTGTCAAGAAGAGATGCCAATGACATAACATTTTAAATAGAAGATCTTAATTTTTTCCTTTAATTTGTGACTTTCTCGTTCCTGCTACTTTACACTTCAGTTGCCTTGAGGCTGAGAAAATAATGGCTTCCTATAACCAGGCTGGTAGAGGTTTTTAAAACTAATCAGTGACAGGCTGTAAGGCTACAACATTTCAAGCCACAGCGTTATCTTACAAGAGGGAAGTATTATACAATGACTTTGTTTTAACTGCAAGGTCATATTTGCAGAACCAGATAAACACCAACATCAAACAAATACTAAGGTCTTGAAGTATAAGTTAGACAGAAGATAATAATTTAATCATACTGGAAAACACCTCACACAGCACCTGCCACTGCACTGAAGAATCCCACTCCCACGAAGTTACAGGCACGCATTACTACAGGAAGCAGAGTGGCACTGGGAGGATACACAATATCCTGCAATGTGCAGGCTCAAAGCTCTGTTCAAAGAAACTTCAAGCCTTCAGCACGTCTCAAACCGAAGAGTGCAAAGCCAAAAGCACAGCTACATTCTCCACATAGAATACTTTAATAACTTTATTTTCAATTGCCAAGCCTATCAAGGAAACACTGAGCTGTTAACTGCAGGTCCTGACAACCTGACACCGAGACCTGACAGGTTTATTCCTCACACAAAATACCAGCTGCCTTAGTGGTTGTACACAAACCATCAAGCATTAGTTTGCACAATCTAATTTGCCACCTCACAAGAGCATAGCTGGCAGTTACAATGTCTGCACAGCACACTTCCTATCCACTCGAGTGCAGAGACACAGCTGGGCACAGGCAGGACAGCCCCGCACCATCCTTGTCTCTGTAGGGATAGTGAAGGAAATACTGAACACCACAAGTACTCACTCTAGTAACATAAGTCTACAACCTGCTGGGATTTTATTAGGCCTGTCCCATTTCCATCAGTTTCAGACTACTACTGCTCAGTTTAAGAGTACACATGCATTTGGAGGGTGTTTATCATATGGCCTGAGATGCAAAACCAGATGTCCTGACCATTAGGACATCTACTTGTGAACAGGAGGGATGAAAACATACAAGCTAGGTTTATTAATAAGGAGTTGGGAAATCTGATCCACCCCCACTTCTGCTCACAGCTCTGCCACGGATTCCTTATGGCCTTTGCTAGTTACTTAATCTTTCACCTGCTAAGCATAGTGAACACTCTGACAACCTCATCAGGAGAAGGACACAGTAGCCCAGATGATGTTCCTATGAGTTTAAGCATACAGATGTACTGAGGACACCTGATACAGAACCTGAGTCAGATTCCCCTCCTCACAGCTCTGGCACTCGAAGTCTCTCACAAGATCAGCTGTCACCCTGCCTGTGGCTCCATGCACGCGTGGTCTCCTTCCTATCAAACAAAAGGGATTCACCAATCCATTCACTGAACTAGCAACAAAACGTATATTCCAAGTCCACATACATATATTCACCTTCTCTCAAGGCAGTAAAAAAAAATCTACCAAAAGAAAAGTACTGAAATCAGCATTTATTATTACATACTCTGCTTTCAGTCAGGCATTTTCCTGGAAAGGAACAAAATTAAACTCCTCCTTTTCTGCCTTTCTTATTAACAAATCCCATTTTTAGAGAAAATACAGGAAGTTTATCTACTCTTGTTGAAAACAAATGTGTTTACTTGACAAAAACAGACACTAGGAATCCAATTCAGAACCAGCAACGAGAATCAAAATTCAGCCCTTATGCTTAAAAAGCATCAGAGCTCCAAAAATGTCTTTCTATAGACATAAGAGACACTAGATGGGTCAATGAACCATGCCAGAGACTGGGAGACAGGACTAGACACAGAAGGCAGAAGTTCTGTCACTAACTTGATCCGTGACATCAGATAAACAACTTCACCTCCTCTCAGTCTCACTTTACGCTTTAGTAAGCCGGTAATGATAAAATTACCTGCCTCACTACATGGGTGGAGAGCACTTTACTAATTCATGACCACAAAGCAACTTGAGAACTGTGGATATAAAGCTTGTACATATACACACATTTGTAAATTAAAATAGACGTGTATTATATTTACAAATTGAAACCAAGTTAGAAAAGAGATGAAACACATTACCCAAAAGCTCCAGTCAGCACTCCAGCTATACTGAGCAGGACCCTGCATTTTCTCTGTGCATGAACTAAGAGTCTCCTCTGAATTAGCAAGTAGCTGGTTAATAAGACCATGATCCACTTCATGAACTTCCTGTGAACAAAGAAATAAGGTATGTAATTCAGCAACGGTGGAGAAAGGTGAAATAAGATGGTTAGTCCACTTAACAGCTGCATATTAAATGAAACCTGACATGGTAGCTTCACCAAGGTGAGTGGTATGGAAACACTTACCACTGACAGCTTTCTCACTGGAGGTTTTTTTTCCCCCTAGACTATACTATATTTAAATTTCTTTTACATTTTTTATCAAAGTATTTTATTTCCACTGCAGCCCCCAAATTGTACACTGAAGCTGCAGATACTTAGAACTGAAATAACATCAACACAAGACATCAGTGCCTAGCCTGCAGCACGTCTCAGGAATCTGTGAGACCTTTCAGAACCTGAGAAAGGTCATACAGGAGTAGCATTTTTACCAGAGGACTGACACATATTATTATAATATCGATACATCAAATGTTTATACTTACTGCTAGTTACACTGTAAGTTGTATATAAATACAGGCCGAACACTTCAGAGGCAAATAATTTAACTCACATCACTTACTATGAAGATATAAGCAGTACTGTTTTCTAATTCTGTAGTAGTCTCCTTTGTTATCAGTATTCTTCGCTTTGGAGGTCAGTTGTACTTTATGAAGGGTAACCGAGCCACTGAAAGTCACTTGTGCCATTCCACCCAGCAAACGGCACAAACCCAGCCCAGGGCCCTAACCAGTAACCCCGCCTGTACTACCGCATCCGCCGGGCCGAGGCAACGCTGCGTCTCCACTCCAACTCCGAACCGAGCCGGTGCTGGGCCACCCCCGGCGGCCCGGGGCGCGCATCCCCGCCCAGCGCTGCCCCGGGGCTGCGGCCCGGGCTGGGGACACGCTGCGGAGGGGACACGGGGCGAGGCAAAGGCACAGACACTCCAGGCTACGTGGCGCGAGAGCAGAGCTGCCCCCGGGGGGCTTTTCCACTCAAACACCCGGACTCGCTGCAATCCCCACCAGTTGCTGCTCGCCCGCTCCCGCCCCACCATAACGCCGGGGTGCAGCAGCCGCCCCCGCGCTGGGTCTCCCGGCAGCCCAGACCCTCCCTGCACGGAGCCCGCAGGGCGCTTGCCACCCCCACTCATCGGCGAGCCCCGGGGACCACCCTGCCTCTGGCCCTGCCTCGCCCCAAAAACTTTCGGGGAGGTGGGTGGGCACGGCCGAGATTCCCAGCGCTGCCGGTGGAGCCGCGCCGCCGCCGCGTCCGGGGCCCGCCCGTGCGGCCCCCCGGGGAAGGAGCGGGGCTGCCGCCCCCCGCACCTACCTGCGCGGCCCGCCGCTGGCCCGGGGGACGGCGGGGCGGCGGCCGGGGGCACGGAGCCCGCCGGAGGGGCGGGCGGGGAGCGCAGAGCGCGGCGCTTACCATGGAGGGGGGCGAGGACGGCGCGGCACCCACCGGCTGCCTCCGCGGGGCGCACGGCGGGGCCGCGGCCGCCATTTAAAGGGGCCGGCGCCGGCCGCGCCGCCGGCCCGCGGCGGGAGGAGGCTGCCAGGGGCGAGCGGCGCCGCTGCTGCTGCTGCTGCTGAGGAGGGGGAGCCGTCATGGGGGGCGGGGAGCGCTGCGGCGCCGCCGGTTCCCCCCTCGTCCGGCCGCGGCAGCCCCTCTGCGCCTTCCACAAGGGTTAACTGGGAAGCCTGCGCGCCGGTGGAAAGTTTGAAGGCTGTAGTAGGAAAAAACTCCCGGCTGCGGGGGGGCGGCGTTCGCTGCCTCCTGCCCGAGGGAGAGTCCCGCGCCCGCGGCCCTCCGTGAGCGCAGCCGGTTAAACAGCGCCCGGGCAGCAAAACGGCTCCCACATCCCGGATTCGTGGGATTCGACGGAAAACACCGCCGAGAGGCCGCTCCGGGGGGACTCCTAGGGGGAGAGGGGGAAAGCTGGCTGCGGGCCGAGCAGAGAATGAGGTGACATGAAGGAAGTCAGTGAGAGGGAGTGTCATCGCAGGAAACCCCGGGTTTCGTTTTTGAAGCTGCTGAGCGGCGCCGAGTGGTATGATGGCTCGCAGATTTGTGCCCTCAGGTCACCTCACACAAAAAGAAGAGCCCTATGAGGTGCAAAGAAGTAGGCTGGTAGATGATGGTAAAAGCGATGGATGGCCAAGGGAAGGAAGAGTAAAGCAGCCTGTTGTGACAATAGTGCTTCCTCCTGTTCCCTTTCTCTCTACCTCTTCCCTAGAAAGTGTGTGGAGGCTCTCCGTGAAGGGACATGTCAGGGCCCTGTGATACCTGCTCACTGCTACAATAGCAAAGGTGCCCGAAGTCCCCATGGGTGACATCCCCTCCCAGCTGTTGGCCCAGACAGGACAGCTTTAATGCAAGCAACGGCAAGTCTCCAAAGTTTACAATAAAGTGTAGAAAAGAATGTGCATTTTGTTTAATTTTTTGCCTTGCTTTCTTGATTTGCACCTGAAACTCGAATTTTGAGGGGTTTTTTTCAACAATACTCAGGGTACCAGTTTATTTTTCTTTTTGTACAAAAACTGAATCATATTGGGTTATCCAAGTGGGAGAAGATTCATGTTCAACTGCTGGCTGCCAACAACACTAACCCCCTTTGTATTCCCTCGGTTAAAAGCTGGCTGACCTGGCACTTTGGCTCAGGCATGACCTACTTAATGGAGGATTCACAAGAGAATTGCTAGTTCAGGATGAAATGAACATAAGTAGCATTTGCAGGAACAGTGGTGGTATGTCCATCACAACACACTTGAAGGGTTTTTTTGAAGCACACCAAGTACTTGGGTTTAAATCAGGCAATGTTTGGATGGCCTTTGGTTCAGATCCATCTTTGCACGCTGACTCCTCTACACAGAGTCAAAGTCAGTACACAAAACTGGTAACTCGGTCCCAAATCCTCTTGATCTGCCAGATGCCTTTGACTCTACTGGTTATTCCCTCCTCAAACTCTTCGTCGTTTTGGACTCCTAATTTTTTCCTTTCATGGATATTTTGGGTTTGCTCACTAACACTTTGGCAGTACTTCCTTCAGAAGACCCTCACCATCTTCCATCTTTCTTCTCAAGTGCTCTGTTGCTCTGCGCTTGGTCCCAGTTCCCTTCCTAATATGATTTCTGCCTAGTATTCACAGGTCTTGCCGCTCTCCCAAGCCATTTCAGAGAAGAATTTGCCTCCCAGGTTCCTTTAACTGTACTCCCTCTAGCCTATCCTGCTTTCACTGATTCCACTGCTTTGGGATCAGCACACCAAAGCTAGAGTGACAACTGGTGACTCCAGGAATGGACCTTGACATTATTTGGTCAGCCAAGTTTTGCAAATCAAGTGTGGGTCCTTTTTGCTTTCAAATGCAAAGAAAAGCAGAAATAGTCATGCCTCTCTCAGCTGCATTGTGCTCTAAGAGGTATGGAATTGAGTCTTTACTGGATACTCAAGCACAATTCCATTACCTGAAGAGTTTTAAAGAGATGCAAGATCCTGAGATAAAGTGTGCCATAATCCCTAATCCTGTAGTTGAGGGAAGAGGTGTCAGCCAAATAGTGGCAGTAGCCCATGCTTGGTACAGGGGTAGCACGCCTGGCAGGGCTGGGTGGTACATGTGGGGCTTGGAGCTGCTGTAGCTCCTCTCACAAAGTCATGCTCTGTGTGGGCCTTGTATAAACACAGGCTAACTCAGAGCACACCTGCTGGTGTTGCACATAGGCCACCCTCTCCTGCAGTTTTCCCCTCCACCCGAGTCATATAGACAAGCTGTACTTAAATATAAATAGAGTTTAAGTAGTCGACTTTTGATGAAAAAGGGTTTGCTCTGCACTGAAAAAAACACCTTGGGGAATACAGGTCATCTATAAACACCATGTGCATATAGCCACAAAGATACTGAGTTCCTTTTGTGGTGCATTAGGGTGATACTGTGGTGCATTAGAGTCTGCCTGTTCAGAAAATTAAGCCAATGCTCTTTATTTTCTCACCATCACTCGGGAGGGGTTCAGCAGAAGAGAGGTCTCCTTTGGAGTATCTGGATATTCTGTACTTGGCCCAAAGTTGTGGTTTATACAAACCTAAAGTGAAAAACAATGTATTATCTTCCCTCTGCTCTCAGAGCATTTTTGACATGTTCTCAGAGAGAGATCAGAACAGCCCCAGGGGAAGTCACTGTTGTCACTTCAAACGTGGCTCTCATCCAGGGAGCAGGCAGAGCACTTCGAGCTCGAAGCTGTGGTAACTTTAGGAAGTGTGACACTCACTGGGCAGAATGTGAGGTCCTGTTGCTATAATACACACATATTTTTACCCGTACTACCAAAGGGAGAGATGGTGAGGCCATGTACTTCAGCAACCATGAGCCAGCACATTGGGAAATTCTATAGATCTGCAGTGTCTTCATTCATCTTCTTCTTGGTGGTGGGTGAGTACTAAACCACCTTCCTTAATTAGAAGAAATGTAGGTTGTTCTTGGAGCTTAGCTTGAGAGGTTCTCTTCTTTTTTTCTTTTTTTTCTGTAATGTAGCTTTCCACTGAGGGCTTCCTCAGGGTGCAGGGAAATTGTATTTAGTGTTGTGCATTGCATTAAAACATACTTTTCTTTTTAGATATGTTCGTGTTTATCTAATATAAATGTTCAGAAAGAGTGTATTTGCCTGCCTTTTCCCAGATGTGTATCATCATTGCTAGAAGTTTCATTTCTATTTTATTTCTCTGATATATTAGCAACCAGTTATTGTCACAAGGTAGTTATTCATATCCCTTTGTGAAAGCCAACCTTAGCCCAGGGCAAAAGTCATATAAATTAAGAGTAGCAATGTGCAGCAATTGATCACTTAATCATAGATGTCTGGGAGCTGGATACAGCTTGTAAAGCACCCTCATGGCACCAGCATGGTATGAGTGCGAAGCTGAGCTCTAAAGCCAACAAAACCATCTGAAAGACAGTAATTTCAGCAGGAGATGATTTTTTGTGGCTTGGAAATTGGGCCCTATTTGTTCTCAACCCCTCCTCCAGCTGCTGAGTGTGAATGAAGGAGAGGAGGTTGAACTGGAAAGGTAGAATTCTGCACTGAGCTCCACACACCATTTTGGTTCCCCCATGCTGTTGGCGGCTGGCAGAAGAAGCTTGCAGGGCTTTACTCCAGGCACCAAAGACTTCAGTGAGGCTCCAGGACAGGAAGAGAGTGCAGCTGTTACTTTATTCTTTCCTTTTGTCACCCCACGTCCTCTAGCCTGCCTTGTGTATTTCTCACTTACAGGTCTGATATGGCCTTACATGGGAAAGTATCAACATGGAGATTACATAAAGGGAAGGCTGAGGGCTTCGTAGGTGCCCTGTTAGTACTGCCAAATGTGGAGCACATTCCCGCATTACAGGGAGTCCCGGAGAGCTTTCTCCCCCGTGGCTGAAAATTGGACGTGAACTAACGACTTCATATGACAATGACCTATTAGATCATCTAATCGTTTTTCCAGGTCTAGACAGGATCATCCGTGCTGTATTTCTCTGTACCCTTGTCTAGCTCAAGTGCTTTCACCACAAAGCCTTGCATTCCTCTCCATGAGGCTTGAGCCCCACAACCCGCATAACAAGGGACCTACACATCACTCTGCTAATGAAGCGATTGACTTAAAAAGAGCTTTGAAGCAGAGTCAGCAAAGCATTTGGCATGGTATGCTCCCAGATGCCAAAACGATAAGGGCATTGTGTAATTGAATACCAGTGAACTAATATGTTCCAGTTTTGCAGCCTTAAAAAAGAAAAAAAGAAAACAAAGGGAGAGAAATAGAGGTAGTGCTGTGACCTTCTCAGTGAAACCCTCAAAGAAAGCTGGGGTGAAACAAGACAGCTTACTCCTCTCCTGTTTTGATTTTCCTAATTAAATTACATGATTTGTATTGAACCAAAGATGTGGAATAAAACAGATGACAAGGCCAGTTATTTCATGATAGGAGAAGTGTATAAAACTCATGATGAACAAAAGCGGCGTCAAAGCACATTGTTTCTACTCAGTTACATTCTCTATGTCATTAAGTGTCTGTGCAAAAATTATACCTTTTGCATCACTAAAAGAAATAAAAATTACAGTTGTGTCACAGGGGTGCATATGGCAAGGCTGGAATACTTGCAGAAGAGAAGAAATTTTGTGGCCATTCCTTGAAAACAAGGTATCAGTAGCACATGCTAACTAAAGCAGCAGTTATCTTGTGGAGAAAATGGTTGATAAACTGAGATTTTAAAAGAGCATTATTATAAAACTGCTCAAATTCACTGTAATAAATAACTAAATATATCACTTCAGAATATTTGATGCACAAAAACTGTAATATGTCAAGCTTTGTCTGTTATTTCGATTATACTTTGTATTTTGTCAAAGTATCTTGTCAAGATACTTCAACTTTTATGTCTGCTGCCTCGATACATGGATCTAACTGGACAGGGAAGATCTGGACCTCAGATTTCCCCAGGTAGCTCCAGTGGGCTCATTGGTAAGATTACATATGAATGGAAGGATATTATCTCATCTGGTGCCTTTAATACGAACTACTAATTTTAGGGAACTGGATTCAAAACTATATTTGGGTACCTAATTCTCAGTCATCCAATTCCCATGGATTGGTGTTTCAGTTCTAAGGCCAAAGTTTTCACTTGGAGGTAAAAGCACAGAGCACCAAACAGCTCATAAGGTTTTTCACATGCTCTGTTGTTGCCTAGTTTCGTGGCCAGTTTACAGTTCCTGTATTTTTGCATCTGAGAGTTATCTCTTGCCTCATATTTAAACTGTAAGCTCTATACCCCAGCCTTTTTGAGGTGCCCAGAACAACAGGGTCCTGCTGTCTGACAAAAATCCTCTACTCCTATAAGAGGCATAAATAATAATAACTATGAATACAACTGTGAATTTTGTGTACAAGCATGCCTGGAGGAGCCATTCAAGTAAGTCTCAAACTGATCATAAAGAGGGTTGGTTCTCCATTGCCTCGAGACATTTGTCCCTGAGCAGAGAGCATCTATTGTCATTGTGATGCTTTACCAGACCCACACAATAGCGTTTCACTCTCTGTGCATGGCAATGAAAGACCCAAGACAATGGGAAATCACGACCTTCACTCTGGAGTGGTCTGCAGTCCTTGACAGGACACGAACTAACTCCAAGGGAGACTGTTTCACTTGAAGAAAATAAAACAACGGAAGAAGCTTTTCCAGAAATTGGTCTGAACTCCTTCTTGGCAAAAGCTTATTTTTAGGTTTGTTTTTCCCTCTTTTTGAGACAGCAACTATTCCTCTCATTTTCTGTGCCCAGGCTTGTTTCCAGAAATGAGATCCACTCCCGCTACTCTTAGCTCAAGCATATGATACTGTGATTAGCACATGAGTATGAGAAGGCAGGTTGAAATATCTAATACAGACATGTTCATGTTTTTCTAGCAAAAGTTAGCAGGAAATGGTCCCTTCACAGAGCATAGCTGTCACCCTCAGCCTCAGTATGTCCACAAGGCTGATGTTCAGTCCCCCAGACTGCTGATAGGATCTGCTGGGGATTCGGTCTCTGGTATTGGAGATTCTTCCCATAATTTCAGGATTTCCTGTCCTGTAATGAAAGTGCATGTCAGAAATTCTAAGAATCACATTATGTTTTGGGATGCAGGCAGTTGCGTCAGCTACGCACTTATTCAGTGCACTTGCCAGAATAGAACTGCTGGTGTATAACTCTACGTGCATTTTTAGCTTTGCCTCAAAAGCAGTTGAAGCAGGGACATCAGGCCCTGAGACTTTTTGGGGTGGGAAGAAAGAGATTAGTGTTGCAGGTGGAAATGTGGCTGACTAGATTCAAAATTTCACCCAAAGCCATTAGACAGTGGCGTTGTTCGTCCTCTAGGATGGCAGTAGAAAGGAGCTGATATTCAGGAAAAGACCTAAGAACATAATCTAAGCAGGACCTAGGAAGAAAATCCCTATCATCATAACAATGACTGCCCTCAAGTCCTAATTCCAGGACCCATTCCTTGTGTCGGTTAGAGGTCAGGAGCAGCAGGGACATTTATCATATTTATCATGCTGTCACCCTCAGCCATCCTCTTCTCTCTCTTCCCTGGTACAGATGTAGGAGTTACTGGCGGAGGTGCAAACAGGGAGAACGCAGCAGCTGTAACTCATGTAACAGCACAGCCTTTGTTGTTGACACCTGAGCCGTGGAACCTTTTGGTGACTCAAACACCAGCCAAGGAGAAAGCCAAAGAGGGTGAAACTGTGGTCTTGAACTGTCATCTTAACAGTCCGCAGCGTCCCTCCCTGACCGACCTGATGGTGAAGTGGTACAAAGAAGATGAAAAGGGCCAGATGGACCTGCTAGAAAAGAATGTGACCATGTTGCCAAATAACTCCAGGGTCTTCATGAGTGGAGACTTGTCCCAAGGGGATGTTTCCTTGATTATCCTCAATGTGACAACCAGTGACCATGGTATTTATTTCTGTGAGGTTACACTGCCGGATGGGAAAGTGGTGACAGGAGACGGCACAAAGCTCAGGATCAGGAGGGCTCTGGGTAATACTTGGAATTATTTACTTTTTTCCTCCTTGTTTTTCCTCCAAAGCTGGTCTGCACATTTGCAGAAACAGGGAAGTTGGCCTGTTTAGCCTCTGGCATTAAGGGCCTGGTGTCATGCAGTGTAATTGCTCTATAGCACTTCTCATTATTTTTGTAAGGCCAGCTAAAATTCATTAGCTTGTCTCTATAAACAATCACAGGTATTATTATAAGAAGGAGCATTTACAACAACAAAAAAAGAAGGAATAACATTATCCATAAAAATAAACTCATTGTAAAGATTGAAACAATCAAACAAGTTCCCCTTGTACTCACAGCTCTGGCAGAAGCCCTGTGAGTGACAGGTGACAAGGTGCCATCTCAAGGAATAGCTCTAGACCTCTTTTTTTTGATGTTATTTCTCTCCAACCCACTAGCTTGCATAGTCATTCCTTAACTCCGAATGACGTAAGTAATCCCACAATAATCATGAGGATCATATATAATATCATCGTTATATAATTTCTGATGAACTTCATTCACATCAAAATGAAAGTAGCATTAAAAGGGCCATGCTATGTTTTCTTAGCCCCACAGATACACACTAGCCATGTTAAGTAAAGTAGTAACTTGCTATGCCTGTATCAGCTGGAAATGTCAAACCTTCCCTTTTTGTAGGCTCAACAGATTCCAGTCCCAAAAAGTCAGCACATCAGAAGGGTTATTTTCTTATTATCTAATTAAGAAAAAATACCTCCTCCTGTGTCAAGAGTAAATTACACAAGTGCCATTTCCCTCTTATTCATTACCAAATCTTCTATCTCACCAAGGTTCACTAAACCTTTGGCCTTTTGAGCCTGAGTTACTAATTTTTATAAAACTTCTCAGTTTAAACTATAACACTAGGGCAAGAAAATTGTGCCCCTCTGCAAGGGCTTGGTTGTATGTCTAATAAGGTCTCCTGTTGGCTTGATCTCATAGTCTCAGTAGCACAGGTTACTCTTGAAATGTCTGCACTCTGGCTAGCCTTTCTGTGTTCCTGAGATGATGAAATGTATAATTTCAGCACTATGCCATCTCTGCCATGCAACAGTCCCAAGAGCAGCCAGTCAAGGAAAGGCCTTCAGCAGAGCTCTGTCTGCTCTCTGGTGCTGTCTCCTTTGGAAGCAGACAGGGAGACCGATGGCTTTCTCAGAGTTGTCAGAGTAATTTTTTTCTTTTCAAAAATAAAGCATACAGGCCTGAGTCCCATTAATTCAAGGAGCAGCTTCTTTTGCCATCCCATAGTGCCTAGCTGATGAGGGAGATTGCTGGGTTGATGGGGCTGTCCTGTCTCTAAAGCCCCAGAGAGCATAGCAGCCTAGGAATGCTGCTTAGGAATTCCTACATAGGAATGAAAAAAATCAGTAGCTCTGTAGTGCCAGACACTCTAGTAGGGATTTCATGTCAGACAAGACATCAGCATAATCACAGTAAGCAGGTTCCCCTGCAGCCACTGCAGAAAACGTGCTGGCTGCATTGCATGCACTTGTCTGGAAAATATCTTATGTTACTCTCTCTACCTTCCTTTCTCCCCCAGGCTTGTTTGGAATAGAAGAATCCATTGGAACAATCATTGGGGTTGTGGCAGCTGGTATTGGAGGCATAGCGGTTCTGATCATTGTTTTAACCCCGCAGCTGAGGAAGTGCATCCTCTGCATGAGACAAGAGTCTCGCCAAAGGTACCAGTGTTCTAACTGAAAGAGGAGTTAGATATTTACTTACCTCTGGTGAGACATGGGATCTGGTTCAGGAGATAAGCAGTGTGAATGAAACTCTAACAGAGCTGGCTCTATGTTCCATCACTTTTTCAAATAGTTTTTTGTTTATATTGGGTAGAGCTTCACCAATGGGCCTAATGAGTTACCTATAAAGAAAATAATAGGATCTTCTTCAATTGCCACTTTTCAGCTAAGAGTTTTTCAGTGAGATGTTGCAGCTTCTTTTAACAAAGACCAAGGACTGATTCAGTTCTTTAACATTTATGCTGAAGGATGGTTCTTCCTCCTGCCAGCTTCATGCTTACATCTGTATTCTTGCAATGCTTGTGTACAAAAAGCCTATTAATGGCTTAGGTGTGTGAGGTGTGGTTTTTAAAGCTGTATTTAAAGATCTCTCTTCTATTAGAGCAGCTGATAACGTTGGGAAAACCAGACATTTTCACCACACATGAGCCAGAGAAATGTCTCAATAAGAGGCTGATGTACCCAAAAGCTTGCCTGCTTTTTTCCTGTTCTGTCAACTGGTCTAATTTGAGGAGACTGACACTGCATTTTGAAACAAGTTTAGTTCCCATTTTGAGCAATCCAAGATGTGGTATGCGTTTCAAACCGAGCTCAGCTGACTTTTTGCGTTCAGTGAGGAGACTTGTGATTTGCACTTCTCCTGGCGCCCAAAAATCTTGCTCGGCGTGATGAAAAATATCCCCTCCCTGAAGGGCTGAAGGAAGAGCTGCTCTTGCCATTCACTGGAGCGCTGCCGCCACCTGATGGACAGCGTGGCGGGGACAGGGACATGCCGGGAGCTCTGCCTCTCTCACCGGGGAGGATCTTCCAGCCTTTGCTGGGAAGCGTACTCCCTTCCATAGGCTGATGCTGCCCACAGAGCATCATCCCTCTGCAAACAGTCTACATTAAGAGTTTACAACTTCGTTTTTTGCCAGAAAGCCTCGGAGGAGTTTATTGTGTTGTCCTGACTCTGTGTTGCTCACTCATTCTCTCTCCTTTCCTTCTTGCTCAGCATAGCTTGAGGTGCAGCATTAGAGGAGTTGCTGGGATATGCGAAGCCTGCAGGTGGAACAACTTCTGATGCCCCATAAGTGGAGTTCTAGATGGAATAAAAGCCTTTGCCTCTACATGTTGACTCGGCTTTTTAATTTTTGTTAGCAAGCTTCTTTTTCCTGCAGCTTTAACAGCCACAGTGGCATATTCACCATCCTCCTGCAGCAAGGAGCAAAGCAGCCTTTTGTGAAGAAATTTGTATTATCACCTGCCAAAACTCCACTTAGTTTGGCCACATATCTCCGAATTTAGACTCTGATGAGGTACCCTGGGTGTTTCCATGCCATTAGTTCTTATTTAAAGGTGTGGCTCAAAGTTTGTAAGCTGAGCTTCAGCAGAGACAGAAGGAGCCCAGCCTACCCAGGTGCTCCCAGTGCCCATGTAGTGCTAGCACCTACCTGAGGAAATCAAAAGCATTGGTTCTGAAAGCAGCTCTTGTCCTTTTGGCTTGCTCCAGCCTAAACACTTGTAACAAAGAGGCAAAGAAGGCCCACTCGTACATAGCTACTCCTGGCTAAAAGAATGGGATTTTGGTTTCTCTTGCCAGAAGGAAATGTGTTGTTTGAATATAAGCCTCTAATACCCTCTAAAAAAAAGCAGAGATGAAAGATTTGCTTGACATGACTGATGTTCTCCACAGCCACCGTTTCCTTACATGACAATAATTGATTCCCAGGCAGTCAGTGACCATGCCTATATAGGAGATCATCTTCCATATGTATCAGAGAGCAGCGTATCAGCTCTGAAGCCTGTGCAGCAGTGAGGAGTGTATATTCTTTTGCAAAGTGTGGGTGTGCCTGCTGGTAAGCAGAAGTCAGAAACCCTTGCTGACCTTGCAACTGCAATAGCTCAGTGTAACTCTGCTTACCCTTGAACACAGCTCAGAAGTGTCCCCAGTGCTGTGAGGCAGGAGCATGAGGGATAAGACAGCTGGGCTCTGAGCAACCTGGTCTGGTTAAAGGTGTCCCTGCTCATTGCACGGGGATTGGAGCTAAGTGATCTTCAAAGGCTCCTTCCAACCCAAACTACCCTATGATTCTATGACCCCTGCCCAAAAAAAAAAGGCGCCATTTGGTGGCAGGAAATGTGTTCCCACTGCACCACAGAACAAACCCTCTGCAAAGGCCATGATCAGAGCAGGATCTTGCCCTTGCTTCAGCATATTTGTTACCCTGTCACAGAATCACAGGCTGGGTAAGGTTGGAAGGGGCCACAATAGGTCATCTGGTCCAATCTCTCTGACCAAGCAGGGTCTTTCCAGAGCACATGCCACAGGACTGGGTCCAGGTGGGTCTGGAATATCTCCAGTGAGGGAAACACCATAGCCTCTCTGGGCAACCTGTTCCAGTGTACGGTCACCTGCACAGTAGAGAAGTTCTTCCTTATGTTCAGGTGGAACTTCCTGTGCATCAGTTTGTGCCCCATTGCCTCTTGTTCCATTGCTTGGTACCACTGAGCAGAGCCTGGATCCATCCTCCTGACACCCTCCCTTCAGTTATTCGTAGACACTGATGAGGTTCCCTCTCAGCCATCTCTTCTCCAGACTGAACAGGCCCAGCTCCCTCAGTCTTTCCTCATAAGAGAGATATTCCAGTCCCCATATCACTTTTGTCACCTTGCTTCTCCAGCGGGTGTCAGGGTAGTTAAAGTCCCCTGCCAGACCCAGGGCCTGTGACTGTGAGGCTGCTTCAAGCTGCCTGTAGAAGGCCTTGTCCACTTTCTCCTGCTTGGGTGGCCTGTAGCAGACACCCACATCAGTGTCACCCTTACTAGTCTGCCCTTTAATCCTAACCCCTAAGCTCTTGACTTGCTTGTTGTCCACCCAAAGACAGAGCTCAGTACATTCCAAGTGCTGTCTCACACAGAGGGTAAATCCCTCCCTCCCAGACCACTGTGCCTTCCTGGTCTGTCTCTCCTTCCCATAAACCCTGGCCTAACAGAAATTCTCTCACACCATTGCTAGAGCTGGAAAACGAGGGAAAATTTTATTCCAGCACCTTCAGGTTCAAACTGTTAGAAGAAAGGTCCTAAAAATATTATTCTGGCCCCCCATATCTGACATGGCAGGTGGGATGAGTCTGTCCACATAAAAAGTCTGGCCAGAGGATGAAGTGTGGATTGTATGGGGCTGCTCCCCAGCACTTGGCTGCTTCTTGATCACACAGGCACACCATTTTTTCACACCGGTCTGTCAGGTTATCTGCAAAAGAAAATGTGAGCAAAGGATGAGAGATTCTGTATCAAAGGCAAGAAACAGTTTTAGAAGGCATAATTCCCTAAAAAAGCAGCTCTTAGGGATCAGAGGCTGTGGCAGCAGGACCAACATGTTGTGCTGTGAGTGGATCTGACCCTCTCTGCCCTCTTTCTCTCAACAGATCTGACCTTAATTGTAACCAAGAGCATCAGAAAGTAGCAGCTAAATATAAATTGGCAATGCTTATAAAAATCTGCCCAGCATGGAGCACTCCCTTCTAGAACTGTGTGAACTATGAGGGTTTAATTCAGCAGCCAAAGCTAAAAAAGGAAAATTATTTTATCTTAGCCTGAGGTAAAGATATTCCACCGTTCCTCAGTCAGTGAATTTCCTTTCTAACTCCTCCCTCTGCAAAACAGACTGATTTCAAAAGGCAAAAAAACCCCCCCAGCTTTGAAAGGAGGAGCCTCCCAGAGGGATATTCAGAAACCTGAGGGCATCAGGGTGCCCACCAGGCGTCCTTCACTCTTGCTGTATCAGTTGCTGTCACGTGTCTCTGATCACAGCAGAGGAGCCAAGAAGCTCTGCAGCAGGGCCAGGTACCTGATTTTTATGAGCCAGCAGCTAACAAAGTGATCAAAGTCGTACATGGAACTATATAGAATGCAACTGTATGACTACATGACCATAAAGAACATCAAAGCCACTAGCTTAGAAGGCTACATTGCAAATGACTGAGTTTGGGTTAGTGAACCTCTCATCCCACCTATAGGTGGCTTAAATGCAGCTGTTGGGTTAGTATTATTTAAAAGCACAGTGCCTTGTTTATTTGAGGCTGCTGCCATGGGTTATCTAACAGCCCCAAAACCCTGCACTAGGCAAAGTTTAATGTATAACTTGATGAGCCAGTGCACATGGGCTTTACTCCAAAACCAACTGCAACAAGTATAGGAACTTTTTCAGATTTCACTGGACTCTGATGGATAAACCCTGTATCTGAAAAATAAGAAAAGCCCATGTTTGCTAAGCTGTTCTGAATAATCACATATTTACTGGTAAAAGTGTTTCAAGGGTCCCATCAATGAGGACCTAAGGCCACTTTTTTCTTAGCTACCAGTCTTGCCTGATATTCTCCTTGCCCCTCTGTTCCTTGAGCTCTTCCCATGCTGTGCCAGCCACTGTAATGTGAGTGCAAAAGTCTGGCTTTGCAACATTTCTGTTAGAGCAGAGTGATTTTTTTGACCAGACCCCACAACTTACAGCCTTTTCTATATTCCAGATATCTATTGAATGAAATTTGCCTACAGGCAGTGGCATATCTGGACTGAAGAATATGTCTCTGCCAGTTATTTCATTCCACAAACAAAACTACCTAATGGTAGCAAAGAGAGAAGAAATCCCACATAAAATGAGTTTCTATTTCTTTTACATGAAAATGTCTGCATTTATGATAGTGTCAGGCAGCAGGCATCTAATTCCTGTTGCACTGAAATGACAGCGCAAACAGTTCTGCTTCTAACACTTCTGGACATCATTACCCTGGGCCCAGCAAGCATGCCTGGAAATTTAACTCTTCATCCCTTTTGTTTGAATGGGATCAGACATTATACCTTCACATCCCAGTAAGACCTGCTGTGCTGTAGCCTGGGGTTGGAGATTTGCCTACAGAACACATTTCTATTGTTTCTCCTCACCGGGGATGTCGGGGGAAGTGAAGCCTGCCGAGGGCTTGTGCAGAACAGTTGATGGATGCATCAGGTCTTGCCTGGACATCAGTTAAGGAATTAATGGTATTCATTTAACTCATGCTAGTTGGCCAAGTCAGAGCAACTGCAGCCCCCTGCACTCCTATGGCACACGCGCCATGAACTCAGTGATACATCGCATATCTGCAACTTGGATTGTTCCTTCACAGCAAAGAGAAACTGGGCTTTTTCCCATAAAATGACCAGCAAAAATATCAGTCAGCTATGGAAATATGGGTAGGCAGGAGGGAGGGCAGTTGTACATTAAAGTGACACATTCCTTTGCCAGCACTTTGTATTTAATAGGTTGTTCTGGAACTTGGAAAAGACCAGCTGTAGATGTGCTGTGTCCCATCCCCTATCTGCTGGCAGATCTTCAACTGCTGGCGATGCTGAGGATTGCACCAGTAGAATATGGTCTTCTGAAAAGGCAGAAATAGTCTTCTAATGTTCGAGCAAGTAGCTTTGAGGATTATAGGAATATGTTTTACTCTCACAATTTCTTTTCAAACTTTGTTTTACAATGGATTTTACCACCAGGAGCTTTTTGGAGACTTGGAAATACAAGTGACAAATTCTAAAACTCAAGTCATCTGGTGTATGTCAAAACAAACTCTGCGAGACACTGACGGGCTGTGACTGCAATTCAAACCTTCTTGACTGGGTACCAGCTGTAGAGCTGAGCACAGCCCACACTCACTGTCTGCCTGTAGCACTCGAGAGCATTTGATTCTGTACTGTTCAAAATCCCTGCTGGAACCCCAGGACTTCAGGCTGGAGCCCCACATGGGGCAGAGGTGCAGGCTGGCATCCTATTTAACCTGTCTTGCAGCCATGCTAAGTAGGCTGCCTCTTTTCTAGCAGTGCTTAAGGATAGTAAAAAAGTGGACAGTCCTGCTGGAGGTAGGGCTAGAATTGCAATGGGAAGAGCAACCTTGAAGACCTGCAGCTGTGGGAAGAGGCCAGCGAGGAGCAGGCATGCTTAACGCCAGCGAGCAGAAAGTCTCCAGGGATGCATCTGCATCCCTGCCAAACTAAGATGGCTTGTGGGCTCCATGGCCTCCACTCCCACTCTTCAGCCTGGGGAGATCTCAGGTTATCTGGAATGGGTTGTGCTGGGGCTCCAGCTTTCCTCCCAGCTCCAGCTGGGGACTCCTGCCAAGGAATGGGCAGAGAGCTTGGAAGAGAACGGACATTGCCTAAAGCAGCTTTGAAACCAGCTTGACAAACACAGACCTGCCTCTGGGGACCCCAGAGCTCTTTGGTCAGCCTGGTGCCAGCAGAGGAGGCAGAGAAACCACCCCTGCCCCCGACAGGAGACAGCCTTTACTTACCGCACCGCACGGTGTTGTGCTCGCATGCCCACTCGTAGCGCTGCACCTTGGGGTTGCAGCCTTCCTTCTCTGCCGTGTCGTAGCAGCAGTCGTGCCTGTGGCAGCACCTGGGAGACATGAAAGGGTAGAGTTTGGGTGTCTTCCTGCATTCCACTGTTGGCACAGACTCCAGGGGTGCTTTGCTCACACAGAGCTCATGACAGCAGAGTTCACCCCGGCCTGTCAGTAAATCATCTGTTGATGAACCAAGTATCCTGGCATCTTTGGGAAGGCTCACGTGTCTCAGGAGCTTGTTAATGTCATATATTCTCCCATGACCACTGTACCTCTTCCTCTGAGCTTTTGCCCTCATGAAAGCATGTGTGGTCAAGACACGGTGATCTGGCTGAAAGGGAGCTGAAGTGTTCCTGTAAGTTGTGCTTTTGTGGCTCACTGGCTTAGGCTTAGACTCATCCCAAAATCTGGAATTGGGATGTTTCTTGCCTTCCTCAGTATCATCAAGAAGCTTCATCTCTTCAGTTCACCTGGACCGGCCACATGCTCCTTGGCCCATCCAGGTTCTGAGGGCTGGCTATAAATTAATCCATCTCAATGGTGAAATTTGCATCAGTTAACTTACGAACTGTTATAAACATATATTATAGTATTGGCTTCTCGCAAAGTATTAAAGTAGATATTATATAATGTTAGAAATGATTTTTGCTGTGTGGATGTAGTTTTTTCCCGTTTTAGCAAGAATGTTAGCAAGTGTGAGCAAGTAAGATAACCTCCAAGCGAGCAGGGGATGAGGCCCAAGGAGCTGCTGATCAACACTTTGTCCAGAGAACAAAAGGGCCCAAAGGCTGCTCCACCCGGGGAATGGGCAGCCCGGAGGGTCCGAGAGCCGCTAGCACCGCTCTGCCCGGGGGGCAAAGAGGCCAAAGCTGCAATCAGCCCTGACTGTCTGGAGAATTAAGAGATCCACCCTACCATCGACTCTCGCCTAGCAAGCCCAACCCCAAGAATCAAAAGAAATAAAACCACAAGGAGAAGACTACGCATGCTCTAAAAAGGCAGACCCAAGGAGTGGCCATGCAGATCAATTCCTGGAAAAGTTTTAATATGAATGAAGAACAGACAGTAAAAATGGTATAAAAAGGACTCACCTCGAGCATCAGGTGTGCTCTTGGCAGAGCGCCAAGGCACCCGGCCGTTATCCCTTTGCTTTATTTTATGTGTCTCTTATTGTCTTTATATTAAACTCTTTAAATTCTAACAGGAGAGTGAACCTCGTTTTTCACACGAACCTTAAAAATATCTACATCTAAGGCATTCACCTATCTTCCCTCTGTGCACATCTGCACCACAGTTCACATTTTCATGCTGCAGAGATCTAACATAGAGTGACACAACATAAACTCTGTAGGACCACAGGATTTGGGGCACAATTCTGCTCCCCTTACAGCAGTTCTTCGTGATGATACCCACAGCTGCAGCAAGGTGACAGATAGCTTAAAGCAGCACAAACTGAGAAGACTTTTGGCTCCTATTTTACAAACATCTGAAAGAACCGCCAAGGAACAAAGACTAAGGAATCCTATTGTTGTCCTTTACCACCTTCAGATGGTCTCCTCCTGTCTGGAAATGCCCTTTGCTGCACCTGGGTCAGAGTGGTGCTAAGCTTATAATAACCCGCTAACACTCGGTTACACCAACACAGAGTCAACCAACACCATGGCAGAGCACTGGCCATCAGCTATGGCAAACAAACACGACTGTGTCACCTGGCTAGTAAACAACCTGCTCGAGACAGCCCTAATGGCTACAGACAGCTCCGGCTGGTCCGCAGGGATCAGCTGGCCAGACCCCTGCTGTTGAGCAAATGCCACTAAGGTAAGAGTTTGTCACGTTGTGTGTCACATCAACAGCACCCTCATTGCTGTGCATATTTTCCTTTTGCTTTAACTTTGCGACAGAGGGGAAATCTTACTCTTCCCGATGAGTTTGCCGGGATTTAACAGTTGGACGCAATGATCTTAGAGATCTTTTCCAACCTTAATGATTCCATGACTTAGATGAGTCATATATGCATCCCTGCCTTTCATGGTGTTTTCAGGGAAATGCTGAGCGCCCTCAGGTCCTACTTTACAACACAGGTGCTGCAGCAATCCAGGGGAACAAAAAGGAGAAGGAGGAACAAATCTATTGCCTCTATGTGGAAGAAATGCCATGATGTCTTGAAGTGATGGAACTGTGAGAGTGGAACAAAAGAGAAAAGGTAATTACTGACAACACCACATCAAAGTCAGTATGTGGAATAAACCTTATAAAAGGCTTACCCACTCAATGGCATTTTTTCCTTTTGCACATAAAAGAGAGGTGCTTAGAAGCACTCTAGCCCTGTCTAGACAGATTGACTGAATTACACACAAGAAAATTACTCCTTTTGTAAGGGTCTCGGTAACAAACCTAGAAGTGACAAGGGGGTGACTAATTTCAAACAGTGTTTGTCACTCACAGCCAGTAGTTTTGCCACTCTATTTCTTTTTTAGAATGGCAAATATGGAAAATAATGTGGTCACTTTGACAGGTGTGGGGTACTCAACTACACTAATCATTGCAGTAGTTCTTAGATACCAATTTCTCTAGCAAACAGAAAATGGAAATTTTTAGTGCCAAATCTAGTGTGGCATTGCTGATTCTTCCTAGTTAAGAACCTAAATAAATCTTTCAAGTTTTTCTACAGCAGCCGAACATTGCAGGTAAGGAATAATAATGAATGTACTTAGAGGATCAAGCTTCTCTTTTACAAACTACCTGATATTTTGAGGCATTTCCACTTGAAAAATCTCATTTTCTTCCTTTAGGATAAAATCCATACTCCAGGGAATTTAAACAGCAGAAACACTGCCTAATGAACACCTGGCCATATTTTACTCTCTCTTTTTCAGGAGTGCTGACTACTTGCCATCTCCCAGGGTCACCTACATTTGGACATCACTCAGCCTCTATGGAAAACAGCTTTTAGTTCACTCTGCTGGCCCTTCAATAAAAGCCATACTCCAAATTAGTGAAGTCGTGTTTTACTTTAAAGGCTTTGTTATGAGATTAGTTAAATTGTTTAAATTGTTAAAAAATAATTAAACACCTCACACACACTGCTGTGATAAGCAGGTCAAGAGGTATTACTGCAGTTACTCATCATTTGTGAGCCCCATATTGACTGTTTCATAGATGAAATGCTTCACAGACAAATAAAGGGACGTGATGAGAGGGCTTTGGTAGTGAAACATCTCACTGCATTAATGAAGACAGCTCCATTAGTTTTAAGGGACAACTTCTCTCTCGTGCCCACAGAGGCCTTTAACCTTGATGCCTTTTCTTCCTTTTCCCCTGCTTTTGCTGTCATGCTAACTCAGCAAAATTTGGTTTTGTAGCAATGTGCACTGTCTCCAGCAGCAAGGTATTCTGGAAAGCTCAGTTTCCTTCCCAGTGAGCTGCAGACTGCCTTCACCCCTTCTAAAAGCAGGGCTTGCTTACTAGTAGCAGCTGGCCTGTTGACTGTAGGTAAAGAGAGACTTGTGTGCTCTGACTCTGATATTCCAAACCTGGTGAGATTGCAAATAACAGGCTCAGAGCAGACAAGAGTTCACCATGCTCAGCTTTACTTGGATGCTCATTGCACAGTACAGGAAAGAAGCCTTTCACTGTAACACCTCCAACACTCCTTGGGAATAACAAGCTCAACATCTGCCCCACTAACTAAGAAAAGGGGAAATAACATGTTCTCCTCTCTTATTCTACCTTGATTCAATGTGAACTAACAGGCAGTTAAGGCAACAGGTTTGATTACTCCTTGCATCAATATGGATTTCTTCAAGAAAATAAACAGTGATATTCCCATCACTTCCATTTTAAGGACCTGGGTGAAATAACCCTCCAAATACCTTGGATTACTCTCCTTTTGTCAGGCAGGGTTTGGTCTCTATGAAAAAAACATTCAGCTATTTCAAGAAATTAATCCTGGTTTCTCCTTTGCCCTCTACCCCACATAGTACAAGGTCCTAAGAGCTTTGGTGTCATCCAGAAGGAGGTTAAGCCCTCATTCACATCCCAAGAGATACATGGGCCATCACTCACAAATCCCCAGTATGTTCATATGTACTAAGTTCCCTGTCCACAAGGCAGCAAATGAGTCAGTGGATTCACAGTAGCACAAACAAAGAAGGGTAGGGAGATCCGCGCTGCTTCTGGACACGTACTTGAGGTTTTTCTTACCAATCTGTTTTATCTTTAGGCCAACCTCGTCCTCCCAGTCCACAGTAGCACCCATAGCCAATATATGCCAAGGGAGAGCGTCCTGTGCCACACGATATAGCTCCAGCCAGTTCAACGATTCCTCGAGTGTGCAGTGAATGGGATTTTCCCAGAGCACCTTTCCAAACTGCAAAGACAGAACATGGTTACACACCAGGATTAAACATGCCTGCTGCTGATTTTCCTACAGTCCTTAAAGGGAGATGGTTTTGATTTTGACTGGTTGGTTGGGTGCAGCCCTGACAATCTAACTAGTCGTGACATTCAGCTGGCAAAGGGTACTCCGCAGGGAGCTTTGCCTGAGGCCTGGGATAATCAAAAGGTGGATGCAGAAATACCCGAGCAGGCTCTTTCTTCCATGGGAGCTCAATTCAAGCAGGACTTACTAGTTCTGGTGCATTGGTGTGTGATTGCAGCTGTATTGCACCCAGGAGCAGTGTGCCTGGTCCTGCACATCACAGAGCCCAAGCTGTAAAGCTCTGCAAGGTCTGTGCCAGCAACATGCAGGGCCAGCTGGGCTTCACTGCACCCCAGAGCTCCCAAACCTGGGAAAGTTTTCCAGCTGTGCTATGGTCCCAACTGGGACATGAAGCAGCAGAGTACAACCAGGCAACCAGACCTAACCTGGGCTCTGTGGAAAGAAGTGAGGTTTCTATGTTGCTCAATATTTCTTTCATTATCAAAGTTTCCCCCACTATTCAGGATCCTTTAACCATTGTCCAGGTGGCAGAAAGTACTGACAGTGCTCTTAATCTGCATAGAGGGACAGCTATGAGTCCCTGAGCCTGAAGAGTACATACTTTGTCAAGGACAAAGTGCCTCCCTCAGCCAAGATGGATGTATATCCTCTTTCTCTTGAGACTCTGGAAGTGCTGGCAATGCTTGCATCCGTTTCCGTTATTATGTTCCACCTAAGTCATAACAGGTGGGCGGCATTAATTTAAAGAAAAAAGAAGAAAGGAGCTCTGTGTCAGCTGGAGAGTATGGATGGCCACCCAAGCCACTCTGGAGATTTGTGAATTACAAGTCTTTCAAACAGTCTCATGATTGTGCATGTTAATTTGCAACATTTTTAGAAACCACAGACTCAGTCCTGCAGTGTTACGAACACCAAGAGTAGCCTGTCCCTAATGCTCAGCTGCAAACGTTGCTGCTTATCATGCTATAGTGACAAATAGGAGCATTTCATGCCTGGATTTACTGTGAAGGACCAAATGCACTTTGCACTGCTCTATTGGTAGGATGAAAATCCTCAGCCTGACAGCCTAACCCATCTGCTCATCCCACCCATGCACAGCCACTCCAAAAACACACAGGGGGACTTTCGGGCATGCTTGGATGGAGAGGGAGGTGATGCCTGGGAGCTGGGAACGCGCCATTGAGGTTGCTTTGCCACCTGCCCCTGGCTATTGCAGCATGCTTGACCTCTTCAAAGTGTTGTGCAAACACGGGCTAATTAATCCCCTAAACCACCCAAGGACTCAATACTATTATTAAAACAGTTGCTTTCCTTTTAAAACCTAGCCTCTAATCCCCTTGCTTGGGCCTCTTCCGGCATCTCCTGGGCTAGCTCGCCCTCCGAGCCCAATCCAAGTACCAGTGAAGACAAGGAGGGGCTCTCCCCATGAAGGACAAGGCAGAGCTTTGCTCCCTCTCCCAGCCTGACCCCCCAGCAGTAACGGGTGCCACCATTTTCACCCCAGGGATTGACACCTCAGGCTGTTCCAACACAGCGTCTGTCTGCTTCCTGGGGCATTCCTTGGGGATTCAATGCACATTCCTGAAAAAGCAAACGGCTTCTCACCTGAACACTACTTAAGTGTTCAGCTTTCATGCTAAAAACACATTAGATGGGTTTTATTGAGAACTAAAGAGACCACTTATTTTCCTTGTCTAAACAGCAAGGCTCCAGAGTTAGAAGGGGGCTCAGCTCTCAGGGGAAATCACAAGTAGTGAGCTGCTTTGGATTTGGGGGTATAAATCATGCTTTTTCAACCTGTTGCAGTTTGCAGACCCTGAAAATGTTCCAATGGAGACAAAAACTTCTTTGTAGGCATTCCGGCCTTCTGACAAGCAGCTTGATTTTTTTTTTAGCTGTCTTTTGCTGGCCTCTTAAGCCAGGACTGCTGGGCTTGGTCTGTTGGCCACGGGCTGAAAATGGCTAAGGCTGGTGTAAGGTAACTGTACCTCACCCAGAAGAAGAAAGGCCATTCTTCTTTTGGGGATATCTCTGAGGATCAGGGAACTGTAATTACAGTGCAGAACTGCTCATGAAAGTGAGTGGGAGAAAGCCCCAAAGGAAATGGAGTCCAAAAGACTCAATTAGTGTGCTTAGGGCTGCGTGTTCTGCAAGAGGCATCCAGGCAGCCTCTGATGTTCCTGTTCTTTGAAAGCTGTCTGGGTTTTGAGCCAGCAGCACATTGCTGCAGCTGAGAGGTCAGCCCCAGCAAGAGCATTTTAATATTCAGGTGCACAGCTAATAACTTGACCAAAAACTGAAATTGCTTTCTCTACACTAGGCAGCCAAGCCAACACAGACGGAAAGCCTTGAAAAAGTCTGAGTCTCCACAGCAGCCTGCTTCTAGCCAAATATCCCGTTAGCAGCACGTCCAATCATTAGTTAAACTACTAATGGAGGACCCTAGAGAAGAACATACCTGCAGGGAGGTGAGCAGAGGTGAATCTGACAACTTAGCACTACTTCCTGCTTAAACTGGCAGCCTTTGCTGTAAATGAAGGCGGGAGGTTGTTTTTTCTTTCAAAAGTCTACTGCAGGTATAACCTCAGATATGCCAGTTTAGTGTTTTGCTGCCTCTGTGTGTAGGGGCTTTATGTTAGCCATCATTTATGGCTTTTATAAACAGAATTTTAAAAAATTATTTTAAATTCAGATGAGTTGGAAACTGCTCACTCCATGGCCACTGGTATAAAAAGAAGGTATTTCTATGAAAACAGACACTAACAACTCTGTAGCAGAAAACTATTAAAAAATAAAAAGACCTGTGTTTATACAGTTTATGCAAGCCATAGCTGGGGCTGGGAAGTGAGGCAGGCAGGCAGCTCACTTAGGCAGTCCCTCACTGTAAGGTTGAGGATTGTCTAGTGACACTTTTTTTCCTCACTTGGCCAAATCACACGGAGGTCCTGCCGTGAATCACGCAAAGCCGATGGCAAGGGGAGAGGCTGTCCCTGCACAGGGGGAGGCATGGCAGGGCAGAGGGAGCGAGGGGTGGTACTCACCTGCCTGAAGCAGCATCAGTGTGAGCAGCAGGCGGGGGCCCATGTGCAGATCGCTCCCACTCTCGCGTACTTCGGGGTTCGCCTGCCGGCACTCCGGCAGCGCCTCGCCGTGCTGCCGAGTGAGCCCAGGTGTGGCTGTGCTAAACAATCCTCCCGGGCTGCTGCTCCGGGCTTTATATACACAAATGCCTGTTATGGCTCTGCGCCCGTCTGAAGTGAAACACCCTCTCCTGCGATGCCCCTGAGCCCCAGTGCGGGTCCGGGCCGTCCCCGCTCCTTGCTGCGTGAGGAGAGGGCGAGGGCTGGCTCTGTTTGCCCAGCATCGCCTTTGGGAGGGAGGGGCTGCTGGGAGGGCATTAGGCTGGTAGTCTCTGGGACAGCCCAAGACCCAGGCACTAAGCCGGGCTCCTTCTTTAAGCTGTTTGCTTACAGACCCTGGTTAACCTCTGAGAAGCTGCGGCAAAGCGAAGCCTTCAACCGGGCTTTCTGTGGCTTGGGCTCGCTGCTGTGGCATGCCCTTGGCAAGGATTTACTCCTTTTATAGATCACTTCCCAGGGTATTTTTTAAAAATTATTTTATTTTAAGACCGATTATTTTCATGTTTAAAAAAGAAAAGACAAAACTATAAACATCCAACAGAAAGAATACTGTTAAGTGCAAGTACCTAATTATAAACTGACCAAAAGAGCTAATTCAGCACCACTCGGAGGGATAAATACCCTCTTGGTCTGTTGCTCCACCTGACCAACACCAGTGGATTTCTTGAAGACTCGTCAGTATGTGGGTGCCAGCCACGGCAGAAGACCAGCATTGGGTCCAGCCCCCTGGGGCTCTAGTTCACAGTAGGCAGCCAGATCCAGAGGTGACCTCCCCCTCACACAGCCTCTGCTTGTATGGGGTCACAGGCAATGTGGGCAAGAGGAATGGCCACACTTATTTTGTCTTTGGGCTTGAAACAGCTTTAAAACTCCTGCCTTCCTTGGTACAGCAGCCACCCGACTTGGGGTCTGAGCATCTGCCCCTTCCCTGGAGTGGGCATGATGGGCAGGGTGCTCTGCTGGAGGGGAAGAAGGCTGCTTGCCCCTTCCTGGGCACAGCCCAGGACTATCATAGCAGCACACCTTGCCTGAGCTCCCCATGCTAAAGCTGTGCTTCCTTTCTTAATGGCACAGGTTTAAATATTTGCTTGCTACATATTGGTAGTCAAATCAAAGGTCATCAGCAAGTCATTTATGGAGCTCCCTTCTGCTGAGACCTGCCCCAGTGCAGCTGCCATCACTCTTTGTCAAGCAAGTTTTCAAGATACAGTATATCCTGGGTGCCTGTGATACAGGGCAAACGAGACAGCAGGACTGAGTAAATCTCATTACAATTACCAGCCTGAAATTTCCTGCCCACCACCACCCCCGTGATGGGCCATGTGCTGGCAGCAGCAGAGGGAGGAGGACAACTCGGGCACCCTGCCCTGGCTTCTGCACTACCTCGGAGGGGCTTGGGAGAAGCTTACACTTCTGCCCTTGGAAACCCCCTTCAGTAATTATTAATTTACTCAAGTCATAATGCCAAATCATACAAAATCATAGAATGGTTTGGGTTGGGAGGGACCTTAAAAATCATCTCGTTCAAAACCCCTGCCATGGGCAGGGACACCTTCCACTCAAACAGGTTGCTTCAAGTGCCATCCAGTCTCACCTTGAATGCTTCCATGGATGGGGCATCCACATCATCTCTGGGCAAACCTGTCCCAGTGTCTCAGCACCCTCACAGTAAAGGATTTCTTCCTGATATCTAATCCAAAACCTACCCTTTTTCATTTAAAAGCCATTCCCCTTTGTTCTGTCACTACAAATCCTTGTAAAAAGTCCCTTTCTAGTTCTCTTGTAGCCCCCTTTAGGTACTGGAAGGCTGCTATAAGGTCTCACTAGAGCCTTTTTTTCTCCATGATGAACAGCCCCAGCATCCTGTCTCCATAGGAGGGGTGCTCCTGCCCTCAGATCATTTTCAAGGCCCTCCCTTGGACTGGCTCCAGCAGGTTCATATCCCCATTCTTATGCTGGGGCCCCTGAGCTGGATGCAGTACCTCATATGGGGTCTCACCAGAGTGGAGCAGGGATGCAGCCCAGGATGCAGTTGGCATTGGGGGCTGTGAGTGCACATTGCCAGATCACCTTGAGCTTCTTGTCCACGAATGGCCCCAGGTCCTTCTCCTCAGGGCTCCTCTCAATCCACTCTCCACCCAGCCTGTGTTTGTGCTCAGGGTTCTGTGTGTGTGAGCTGTTGCTGGCAAATGTTAGACCGTAAGAATGGAAGTTTGCAGAAAGAGGATGCCAGAGGACAGATGTGCTGCGATCAAAGGCTCTATGGACACCGGGCCTGCGAGAAGCGACACGAAGAAGGCAGGCTTTGAAACATCACGTGGGGTCTGGCTGAACTACGCCCTGTTAGAGAAACCCCCACCCCTGACGGATATTTGGCTGCCCCAGTTCTTAATCGGGGACCAAGAGGGAGTTGTGAGGAACCTCTGCAGTTGCTTTACAGGATTCCTGGGGTCCCCAAGTCAGGGGAAACTGTCACCAAAAGTATCTACTCTCATTTGGATTTATCTGAATCATTTGGATTTGAAAACAGACACTTAATCTTGTTCTTTCAAAGCCTTGCTGATTTATAAACCTGATCAAAAAAAGACATTATAAAGTTTCAGATCAGAAATTATTTCTATTCTTCCCATTCTCACAGCACCCCAAATAACAGATTAGTTTTTTGCCCCCCCATTCAGCAAAAAATGCAAAATAAAGAAATAGAGACTCCTTTCATAGCCAAATGTATCTTCAGTTTTTGAAGAAGGTTTCTTCAGGTATTAGGACAGGATGCCCAAATTCAACCCCAAAACGCAAAGCAGAGTTAATATAACACATCCTCATGATTGTTTCACACCACTGACTGGTCAAGTTTGTTAATCTGTGCAAAGTACTGATTACTGTTGCCTATGTTAATCAGCATATTTATTAAATAGTATTAAGTGCTAATCACATTCTTACTATGTTACAACAAATGCACTGGGATCACAAGGGCATTTTTAATGCTGTTTAGGGAAATAAAATTAATTTCCTGATCCCACCCATTCCTGTGAATTTTGCATGTTACCTGTTTGAGCTCCACCCTCACTAGTGGCAAGAGGCAGCATATGAGAATTTTAGGTGTCATCTCATCAAACTCCGACTCAGACTAGTCTGTCCAAAACTGCAGGCACAAGAAACTTACTTTGAGCCTCAGGTGACTTGTGTGGGACAGTCAATCCGTACTGTTGGGAGGTTGTTTCTTCAGATGAACTGGCTATGTTGAAAACAGTTCCCTTGGCGTGTACCACCAAACCAGCTGGCTCTCAGGAATGATAGTACTTCATACTCTTGGGTTTGTTGTTGAAAAACTATATTTGGGAAAAATCTTCAGTTGAAGGGGTGAAGATATTTGTAAGGACTCCACAGTTTTTAACTAGGCTTACCCAATGAAGTTTAAGATGTCAGATCTTCTTGTAGAAGGTGGGCTGTCCTTCATCTCCTAGAGGCTGTCCTTCCTCAGATGAAATACCCAGCCACCACTGTGGATGTCGCCACCAACCTCAAGAAGAGATCTCCGTTCAGCACCAGCAGAGTCAATGGCGCTTTTGCTGTCCCAGCTACTGGGTTTTCCTCTGAGAGACAGAGGAAGCTTTCTTGCAATACCACGAGTATTAGATTTCCTAAAGGATCTGCCCCTTCAGAGACCAGGACTAAAGAGACTGAAGGATACAGAATGACTGTTTGGGTAGTCAGAATAAAAAGAGAAAATCAGTTCTAAAGAGAAGCAAACCCCACATTACCTGTCTGGAGGTAGAAAAGTAAATCTAAGACTGCCACATGATTTCTGGTGACATAACCAGTTACAGAGTTAACACAGTAATATAATAAGTAAACAGTCTTGCTTAATATTGTCTTGCATGGAAGGTCTGCACCTCTTTTAGTGCTGATAAAGCCCAGTCAGTCTTTAATGAGGAAAGACAACATTATTATTATTATTATTATTATTATTATTTCCAGTTTCTAAGTCAGCCCTGAAAAGAGTTCTAAGAGTGGCTCCTGGTTTGAGGGTGTCTGGTATGTATCTCCTTGCCTTTCACTGCTGCTGTGTGCTGGTCTCATCTTGATTGTGGCATTTCTGAATAGTGAAGCTGGATGGCTCCAGCCTGCAGCACCCTCTCAAAAGTCAGTGCCTGCTTTTGTCTATAGTTAGTCACACTCCCCCCCTACCGCCTCCTAAGGTGATAAAGGCAAAAGGCCACTTCTCTCAGGCTTTCACTGTCACAGTTTTCTCCCAGCAGTCTCCGAAGGCACTGTCTCCTGAGCTGACTGTGGGGGACCTTCCCCTCTGAAGTAATTTCTATGTGTGTCATTCCCCTTCTGCACACTTTCTTGCACTGCTCCCATGAAGGAGTGGACCTCATGGTCTGCATGTATAATGCTGCTGGAGGGAAGGCAGGCAGAGCTGACTGGAGTCAGGGCATGATGGGGAGTTGAAGCAGGGGAGTAATATAATATGTGGAGGGAGCAGCAGCTTCTTCCTTGTCAGCATTGCTGAATGTGGGGTAAACACCGTGGGCTGTGTGCTAGAGAAGAGCTACACCATCCCAGCAGGCTGCCTTGTCACCCTCATGGCTGCCTCCATCCAGCCCTGGTGAGGATCTGGAACCATGCAAGCTCCATTCATTTCACATGAAACCCAGAGTTGCATCCCTTCACACATTCCTTCCACAAGCCATGGAGAGAGGAGATGCAATCCGCAGAAGGGGAGATGGGGTTCAGATGTCCCATTGTTGTGCAGCCACTGCAGGTAGTGGCAGGCTCCCGTTGCCTTCTTCTGTTGTCACTGAGAACATCAAGGCTTTCTGACTTTAACAGCCTTCTTTTCCCAAGAGTTTGTGACACTCTGTTTTATGCTGAGGCCTTCAGAAGCACTCATTTCCTTGTTTGTTCTGCCCTTCTGCTGTAGAGCAAGCAGCCATCCTACCACCGGAGAGACAGGCTCGCTCAGGAACAGAGAGGTTCTTGTGTCCTCCAGGAGCTGTTGGGCTTTGGTGGAACTCACATAACCTGCTGCATGTGCCAGGGCAAGGGAGCCGTGACTCCAAAAAGGTTTTCAAGACTGCAGTCAATGTTCTTTGGCCATAGATAGTCAAGAATGAGAAACACTGCCTGCCCTGGCAGTGCAGAACCCACTGCCATCGCCACCCGGGGACATTGCTGTCAATACAAACCAGGGACAAGAGCATCTCCTTGGGACCACACTGAGCATTGTCTGGAGTGAAAACCAGGCATACATGATCAGCTGAGCAACCTGAGACAGCTGGCTTTCATTTTAGAGCCCTGGTGACATTTCCCACTTAAAAGATGAAGTAAATGGATACAGGTTGAATAAAGGTGTCTTCTTTCAATACTCACGCTGCTTTAGCCTGTGAAATCCACCAAGAGATTTGGCTGCTTCATCCAACTGGAGACCAGGGAACACCCACACATACGGAGATGAACATACAGTCTGGTATCCAAGACAAATTCCTGGAATGTCTCTGAGTTCCCCGTAAAAGAACAGCTAACATAAATGTTTGTGCTCATTTAACAGGAACTCCTGTTAGAGACAAAGCTGAAAGACCCATGACACAAATTCATACCAATTGCACCAAGATTCGTGGTACTCACCCAGACTCTGAAGCCCGCCAAAATACTTGGTTTGATGTGTCAGTGTTTTGAAGTCTGTTGTTTAAATTCATGGGCAGTTCTCAACAGAGCAAAATCGTACTTTTTTTTCTTTTCTGATTGTAAAGTAAATGTAAACAGAGGTGTGTTCATAGATCCTCCTGGGAGACAGAGGAAGGGATGGCCTGGGTGGGGAAGGTATGATACAGATCAGCACATAAAATTCTTATTCCACCTTTGCAAGTACATTTCAACCCTGACAACTCTAGACCACTATCCTCACTCAGCTCTGCCAGTGTATTCCAATGCTGCCTTTCCACGTAGTCTGCTGTGCACTGTCTGCTTCCATTTCTCATTTCCCCACTATTCAGGCTTCATTTTCTTTTTTTTCAATTACTAAAACTTTTCCTGCTTCTACACTTGCCATCTCATACCTCTCTCCTTCCACCTTTTGTCCCAACCAACCACTTTCACCTACAAGATCATAAATAGCTTGGAGACTCACGTTGGTAACTATCTCCAGCCTCAGGTAGCAACAGACACAGGAAAGTGGGTTTTTTTTGAAGGCTTCCATTCATAACAGCACTTGGTCCTGTTTGCATCAGGGAGCACTTGGGAGTTCTGAATCTTCCACTTTTAAGAAGCAGGGCAATTAGAGCCTTCCTGAAGAAAAGAGGATGTATGTTGCACTACCTCTGCTCCATTATTCAGATTGCTAAATTAGGATGCATCAAGTGTACAGGCTAATGTCTCCCATGTTTGACATCTGAAGACATAAAGAGAAAGCCAATAATGCACTGAGTTTTAGGTGGTGTTGCTACTCCTACATGAAATGTGAAATCACCCCCTGAAGATACTACCATGATGATTCACTATCATCTTTCCTGTAGCCCTCCTGAAGGTTGGCCACGAGCTCAAGGGTACTGCTACAGGCTTAATAGAAGAAACATTAGAGAGCAAAGGTTTAGCTGCTCTCTTTTCTTGACATCAACCAGTGCTGCATATGGCTAGTGAAACCATGACAGCAAGATTTTAAGCATTCCTGGAATCTCTGTGCTGTTCATCAGACCCACACAGAGACACACAATTAAGCTTACATTAATGAAAGTACCCTAGAAACTCCTCTTCACTATTTCCACAATCACAGTCTGAGTTACCAAGCCCAAATTCAAATACTGTCCCTTACACTGTTGACATCCTTCCACAGGTCCTTCAAAACCTCTTTCTTTTCTATATATACACATCTGCACCAACACTCATATTCACTACTGCTACCTTGTTTTGTTACATGACTCACCGCCTCTGCTGCTGCAGAAATTAGTTCCATATTGGGTATATTAAAAGGTTTGGGGAAAAAAAAAGAAAGGAAAAAACATCAGGACAGTGAGAAGAGCTCCACCCTCCAGGAAGAAGAGAGAAGACAGATCTGCAATTTGTTCTGCTGCTACACAATGCTCTGGGCTGGTCACTGTGGTC
This sequence comes from Coloeus monedula, assembly GCF_965178545.1. Taxonomy (NCBI): domain Eukaryota; kingdom Metazoa; phylum Chordata; class Aves; order Passeriformes; family Corvidae; genus Coloeus; species Coloeus monedula. Next base: position 25,696,115 of record NC_138783.1, read on the forward strand.
ACCTAGTAGGTTTGTGGGTTTTTCCTCTCTGGCCAGCCCCTAGCTGAGGGCATGCTGCCTGTATTACATCTCCTCTTCAGGCTTTGTGCTTGTAGTGGGTAAATGACCACATTTGCAGTCTCAGTGCAAGTCCTCTCCTCCCTTACATGACAAGGGTTTATCGGATCCAGGCCCGTACCTTTGCACCCAAGGGCAGGTTTGGTGAGGGCTAGATGCTGCTGTGCTCTGAATGATGACCTTAGTGACTTGTGCCTTGAGACTCAGCAAGGAACTGGCAACACAGGAAGCCCCCTTGGAGCTCCCTGAAGCTCATGAAGATGTCCTCAATTCTCAGTAAAGCTGCCTCTTTTATATTCATCAAATAATCCAGGTGAGGCATTTTGATTATGATTTCATGTAGTCTTTTGCTTACAGGTATAGGAAATTTTCAACCTTTACCTTGCTCTCTTGCCTGTTTCTCATACCAGACATAGTACTTACAGAGAATTTAAGACTTTACTGAACGACACAGTGTATTTATAATTTTAACTGCTAATGTATGATTAGAATGCCGTTGTTTGTGAGGTGGTAGAATGAGGTAACAGGCTGTGCCTGATGAAATGTCTTATCACTTCATGGATGCCAGTCATCACTTGGGAGTTCAGGAGTTCACCCAGTTCCCAGCACACCAAGAAACTGCCTGCAATAAGAATGTTTGAATAGTTAGCAGAAAAAAGATCTGCAATGATAAAGTGTATAAGTTAATGTAGGGTGTCTGGCCTTCTAGGCTGGGCAGCAAAGAGTAGGTCAGTTCCGGAGAGCCCTAGTTAAAATGGCTATGTTCTACTTCAGTGCATTTTCTCACAGTCAAGACACCCTTCCCACTTTGCTCCATTGTATGTCTGGAACTTGTGTATTTTGTCTCTTTTTACACCTTGTTCCTATCCATATATACCCCACTGGACATCAAGTCCCTGATCTCTATCGCTGTCATATTTGCACAGCAAGCAGCATCCATCTCTGCCTGAAGGCATTCTTGTCATTCTGAACAGCTGATATGTGTTGCAATCAGCTCCTGAACTTTCTAACACGAGACTTATTGAAGGTTTCAGGATCTTCATAAGTGAAGCTATATTGGACACTCAATCCATAGTGATAACATGGGACACATGAGAAGATGAGGCTTCTCTTTTCTTCAGGCAGAAGAATGAGTGTGAACACTAGTAAAGCTTGTGCCACGTCTTTGCCTACTCACAGGTTCTCTCTGGCTTCTGCCTGGAAATTAGCTCAGAGGCAACTCCATTGATATTTACTCCTACTTCTGTTGGATTGGGCATACAGATATTTATTGGTTCTCAAATTCCTCTGTTGGGCAGGCAGCATATTACAGTATGACAAGAGCTCCTGACATGGGCATTTTTGTGGGGACTTTCTGCCCATCTTGCCAACCTGTCAAGGTCTGCACAGCCCTCTGGGGTATTGGCCACTCCTCCCAGCTTTGTGTCATCAGTGAACTTGCTGAGGAGGCCTCTGCCCCTTCACCCAAGTCACTGATGAAAAAGTTAAACAATACTAGGCCCAGTATTGAACCTTGGGGGAAACCGCTAGGGACCTCCAATTAGACCCTGTGCCACTGATTACGACCCTCTGGGATCTGCTGTTCAGCCAGTTCTCAATCCACCTCCCTGTGCCCTCATCCAGTCCACACTTCCTGAGTTTGCATATGAGGATGCTGTGAGAGACAGTATCAAAAGCCTTGCTGAAGTGGAGGTGGACAATATCCACTGCTCTCCCCTCACCCACCCAGGTAATTGCTTCATTGTAGAACACAATCGGGTTGGTCAAGCGTGATCTACCTTTAGTGAATCCATGCTCACTACTCCCGATCTTCTTCTCACCATGTGAATAGAGATGTCTCCAGAGCGAGGCGCTCCATTACCTTGCCAGGGACTGAGGCAAGGCTGACTGGTCAGTTGGTTCCTTGGCTTTATGTACTTCAGTACAAGGATTCTGTCTATTTGCCAATTTCTTCTATTACTTTAGAAATACAGCTTATTGTAGGGTTTTTTCTTCAAACAGAATTCCACCAAGCTCTGCTGGACTGAGTGACACAAGCAGTCTAATTCTTGGAGTAACTTATCCAGAAAATGTTACTTGTTTTGTTTCCAAAACATTACATTTTTCTGCAGTTTTGCTAGGGAGAAGCCAAAATCACATGCATGCTCTTCCAGTAGCAATTGTTTTGTCTGTAGATCTACTGAGGGCATCCCTTGCCACTTGTTTAGCAAGTTTAACTGTAAATAAATACATCCATCAATCAAAACATATTTCTCAGTAATCACTATATTCCCTGATAGTTTAACCTTTCTATTTTCCTTGGCATTGCAGTTTGGCTTTCCCTGGCAGAACGATAGTTAGGCCACTGTTTCGTTTAAATTTGGCTTGGCAAGTTTGCTATCCTCTTGCACAGCGCTGAGCATGTCTTCACACATTCCAACCACTGCCAAATTATGTGTTTGGTGCTTTGTTTACTGTTCATAGAGAGTATTTTTTCTGAGACTACTGCCGAATTAATTTTTGCTTATCAGTTTATGTTAATGCCAGATATGACCAAAATATTGTTTTCTGAGTCACATCTTATTTTCTTTGAAAGAAAATATTTCTTTCCTTTTCTTTTCTGCAGACCTTTTCTGGCTACAATTATTGTACTTGGTTAGTAAAAGAAGATTTCTGAATTTGCATTTCATACTACCTACATGTGGTGAGAAGTGCCAAGACTGATATTTTGCCCATGGCTGTAACTGTGTACTTGTGTGTTTACTCTAACTTGTATATTCAAGGCTCTGTTGTGCTATTTGCTCACTTATCTCTGTACCATCATACCGAGCTTTAACTGCAAGCCTGATATTAACATACTTTGTGAAAAAGTAGGGATTGGAAATGTTCAACTGGCTGACACTTTCCCTTCATCTAATATTTTTGTAAGTCTTCATAGGATAATGCCTTAGACAAAGTAAATTTGTCAACCTTGAAGCAGTCTGACAATCTACAAAGCAACGTAATCCTAGAGATTAAATGTGTTGATGCAGTGATCTCTGGGGAGACAGTTCTCTTACTAAGATTTTCTTTGTCTCAAAAACAAAGGAAACCTCAAAGCAAAGCAAACCCCATGAACTGAAAACCACAACATACTTTCAAAACAAATTCCCTATACCGCAGAGTCGAGGCAAGCAACAAAGGCCGAAAGCTTCTCCTTAATTTTTCTATAAAATGTAGGGCAGTATGTTGAAACAAAATTACCATCTAACACTAAAATCTTGAAATTTTATTTAAAACCCTTAAGTGTGTGATCTGGTTATACCAGAATTGAACTCACAGCATTTCCTTCTAAGTTTTTAATACGAGACCTACTACCTCAGCGTCATAGACCCAAAGTGCCCAACACTTTGTGGCATTGAGATGCTAGAAACTCTCTTCAAATTTGATTATTTCCAGTTGGACCAGCTCTTCTCTCTGTGGGCTTACCTGCTCATGATTTTAATGTTCTCCTCTTGTTTGTTAAATTTTGTCACTATGAGAAGATTTGTGCATCTTTTGATAACAGAGCTGGAAACAGTTCAAAGGACTCATCTGAGAGAAGTCAGTCACACATTAGAAAGAATTTTCATTAAAAAATAAAGATACAGAGAACAAAGGGGAGCTCAAGAATGAAGCACACACTGACTTCAGATAGGGCAGAATCTACTGTTAGAACATTATGATGAGAAACAAGTTATTTCCTATTTGAAAGAAAAATCTGTCTTAGAAATTTATGACAAGGAAGAGGAATATGTAACAAAGACATCTTGCTTAACAAACGTAATATTCAGTCACAAAATTCCAAAATAAATTCCAAAGAAGTTTGTGGGGAAACTGCTGATGAGTACTCCTGTGTGAACAAGCTCAAGAAGAATACTATCTCAGAACACGTATGACTGTTTCACTAATATGAAGCTGTTTGCTCTCCTGCAAGGGCAGAAGGAATATCAGCTTCATTATTTACAGTTCAGACTTATTTTCCAAATTTTACTTTTGTCTAGTTCTGCATCACCTCTAATTTCTGATGCTTTCCTTTGATCACTTTCATTTCAGCCTGACTCAGCATAACAAACATCAAAAAGACATCTCACTGCATATCAAACATCTGCCCTTATTCTGCTATTCATGACAAATTTTTAATGCAACTCCCTATGAACTACTCCAGCAATGCCTAAAAACAGCAGTTCCGGGCTACAAATAATGTGTGGTCTCATTTCAGCCCTACAGGAAATGCCATAAATGAGACAAGAATATGGTGAGATGTATCCTGTAGAGTCAAACAGAGGTTCTTCATTACACCAAGTGACAGACTTTCTTAGAATGCTGCACCAAGGTTCCAAACAGTTACATATCAGTTACTGGGAATTTTACAGACCAGATCTGCATGACATCACTCAAATGTCTGCAGGATTTCAAGGCTAGTCTTTTGTTTGTTCTAAATCCAGGAGAGCAAACCCCAGTGCATTTCTTTCACGTTTTGCAAAATCACCTAAAAAAGTCTTGATACCTAATACCTCTCATTCATCGTATAGCAGTGACATCAGTGATTAAAAAAGAAGGGTAAGAAAACCATGAACTGTCATCTAGACAAAGGATTATTCTGCTTAGAACATCTTAGTAAGCACTCAGATGGCAATGGCACCTTCAATAGAGGCATTAACAGCGTCCCGTCCTCCACAAAGTTCCTTTACAAGAAACAAAAACAGTATTTCATCATCTCTGGCTTGAACTGGCCAATAAATTCTAAACAGGAAGGAAGGACAACAATCATAGTGTCATGGTTTAGAAACCACTACACATAAATATAGACATCCTAGTTTCCTCAGGTTTATCTCACTGAGAAACCAGATTAAGCAAGCCCCAAACTAAACGCATCTTGAACAAATACAACAAACTAAAATTTTAGGAAACAACTATATAAGTGACTTTTTGGAACGCATCCTGAGCCAGTGTCTCAGGTAAAATAAGTAATTGAATCATTGCCAAATTTCACAACACTCATTTGAGGGTCCACGCTCAATTAGCAGTTTTGGTATTTGTATTTCGCAAATAATAATGAATAAAGAAAGTCCCTCAGAAATGGTGTCTCTTGGTAACACTTAGTAGATGAGCTCTTGGGTAGGTGATGCATTTTCCTGAAGATAGCTTGGATGAGGAACAATGTAGGGCTGAAAGGACAAATAATCATCCAGCCAGAACCAAGCACGCCAAGACTGAGATGGCTTTTTCTGTCCCTCAGCTTAGTTCTCCTTTACTACAGACTAAGCTGGTTACCTCCTGTCCTCTCACCAGTGGATGTGGACAACTCCCAGCAATTGAAAGTCTGTATCAATTTCCTTTGTAAAAAAAAAAAATCACCTGGCCCACCCAAAGAGTCCTTCCTTCAACATAATGGCTCTGTCGCTCCCTATCTCGTAGGTTATGGTTTCTAAAAGTTCTAGAGGTGATGTTCACTCCTCTTGGGATACCCCCAGCTATTTAGAGCTTCAACACACACCAGCTAAGGCTGAACGTGGTCAAGTGAAGAACAATTATTTCCTGCATCTTTTATACATATCCCAATTTACTATGCCCCAGAATAGGAAACCTACAGAAAACATTATTTTTGTCTGAAATTCAGCTTTCTGAATCTTCATTTTCAATTACTTTCTTTGTCCACTTACTTCTCACTGCTTCAGCTGACCCTCATAATTTTTCATTAAGTTGGGGCGCTTGAAATCCGTGACATCTTTGTTGGAAATATTCCTTTCCAGTAAGAAGACAAAGGTGACTCCCATAATTTCTAGAAACTCTACCAGTTAATCTAAAAATGACTGGCAACAGGAAAAACCCAAGCCTCTGAAAACAGGGAAAAAAAATTCCCCATGTACTGTCTTTATCTGTAGACCAGAATCTTTGTATTATGTATGACACCACCATGGCAGTTTTCTGTAGTGCTCCATCAGCTGATCTCTGGTTCCTTGACAGCCTGTTGAACAGCAAAAATGTCCATGGATCAAGAAGCTATCGGCTCCCTACTGGCATCTCCTGGGGTAAAGATGACCCAGAGCAGGGAGCGTAACAGAAGTAGAGAGCCTGGACTGTACAATGCAAATCTTTTACTGCAAATTAAGCTCTTATTTCTCATTGTGTAAACACTGGATGCAGAGAGTTTAAACTGTAAAATGAGCACCTGGCAGGCAGAGCCAACAGCATTCAGGCCATGTTAAATTGAGTGCCAGTGGCTGTAGTTGCATGCCCCAACATGTCCCTCTGCCTCACATTTCCAATTAGCTGGTTTTAGGCTTCCAGACGCACCCAGCTGGTTGTGGAATAGGGATGTGGACAAATTTAACGTCCTCCAAGGATGGCCCAAAGTGCCTCTGAAGTGAGTAACTAGTTCATATATTGTGGTGAAAGAGAGAGAACAAAGAGGGGAGAATCAGGAAGGGGAGATTCAGGAGCTGGGAGAAGGAAGCGAGGAGACACAGAATGGCAGTAACAAGTTTGCCACCCGGATGATGCCACTCCCGTCAGCTCACAAAGGCGGCTGGAGGTAAAGCACACTTATCTCCTGCAGAACAGGTTTGGCTTCCTCTGCCCATAATGCTGCACACTTCCTTGTGCTCCCAGCAGAGGACAGCCCTGGCTGCTGCAGCCTCCCCTTCAAGCCCCGCGGCGCAGAGGAAATCCTAGAGCGTGTTCATGCTGTCCCTCACACCACTGATACAGCTGTCCCAGGGCTGCTCCCGCGCAGGTCTGCGGTGGCTCAAGCAGAATGGTGAAGCTGCTCCAGAGCCTGGGACGCACTCTCCAGGGCTGCTCACTTCCCACTGCAGCCTGAGCCAGTTCAGCAGCTTCTCCTGCCTCGCCTCCCCGTTCTGCACTGGGACACTGGGGTGCCTCTGCCAGCACCATCCTGCTACTGACACCGCTCGTGACATCCTCATCATTCGTGGATGGGTAACCACCTTCCAGAACTCCAAGACCTTTAGTGAACCCAACCAGTCCCAGCACTGGGCAGAAACCGTGGTTTTGCACCACTGCTGCTGTTGTTTTGTGTGGAAGTAAACATCAAAATGCAAATCAAAGCCGCTGGTTGAATGGGTCACTTCAGCACAAGACAAAAGGGATCTGTTTGCAGAAGAAACTACTGCTACAGCCCCAGAAAGCATTCAGAAAGCAGAAGTGATTTGTGGGGAAGAAGAACTCTACCCCTTTCGTAATCAAAGCAATTTTATGAGGGCTGGAGAAATGACTTGAGTGAAGTCACTGGGACCACAGAATCACCCACACAAGCAGTTTGTTTAAAATAGGGAATTAGCAATGGGGTAAGGGAGAGACCCAGGAAAGATTTGGAAAGGCTGTGGAACCAGTTCTCCAGCATCTGCTATCAAAAACACCAGCATGCAGGAAGGCTCTGGCAAAGCTGAGGCACCACAGAAAATTAGCACTTACTCTGCAATGCCAGTCCAGCACACTCCTGCTCTCACCCAGCCAGTGCTCCAAAACACACCAACTTGGTGATCAACCGGTGGATTCAATCAACAATGAAATCAACGTTAGTGTAAACACTTCAGGTGGCCACCTTTGGTGCTCTTATACACGTTTTTCACAGGCAAAGTCTCTGAAAATAAGGTTCTCAGGGAATTCACAAAGGTATTGTCATGATCACCATCATCTTTAGCTTTGTCTGTACACAGAAAGCATGGAGCAGAGACATCTGACACTCATGGCTCTAACCTGAGGAATAAATAAAACACTGTCCCTATGGCTATTTTTAAGAGGGGTAAATTTAGAAGGAAGGAGGAGACAAGGGGGTGGAATATATTATTAGTTTCAGGTTTTTTCAGTGCTCATTGGTTTTTATAAAGGCTTGGCCTGTATCAGTAGGCAGACAAGTGCTTGTTAAATGTTAATTTTGCATGTGGCTGTTATTGCTATATCCAGACACCTATGCAATCTTCCAGTTATGGAGAATCTACTGTTCCACTGCCATGTATCTGAACCATGAATTGAACATAGGCTTCACTTGGCACTCCGTAGTCCTGAAAGCCATGGTTTAAAAACACAGGACAATATTCTACAGCAATAGAAAAGTTAACAGCAAACATGCAAACTTTTGATCCTCTCCTATCTGAAACCAGTTTATAAATAAGTTCTATAGCACAAACTCCAGCTATTCCTGAGGTAATGAGAAAAAAAAAAAAAGCAGCTTCAAGATGTTATCCTCTCTGTTCAGACATAGAATTCACTCAAGCAGGAAATACACACAAATAGGGCTGGATAGTCAGTCTGAGATGTAATGATAACAAGCTGCTGACATTTCAGAATTTTTCTTTGAGTAACAGGTGCTGGCTGAGGACACACAATGCTGGAGAGTAGGAAAGAGCTTTTCAGAAGTCATCGCTTTGAATGACAGAACAATACTGCAAGAGACTGACTGCAAGCTGGTATATAACTTGGTGCCAGGCCTAAGTGGCAAAAATCAGAACAAAACAAAACAAAAAAACCAGCCCAAAATCCAAACACCTTCCTCAAAAAAATACTTCAGAGCATTTTAGATGAGGAGAGAGGAGGCATTCACTATCACCATAGCAAAAAGACTGCAACAGACCTTCTCTGAGGAAAGGATCACCTGGCCAGCATGATCCAGAAGGAAAACCAGATCAAGACACATAGTCTCTGGCATAACAAGATTTAGAAGGGACTCTTGGATCATCTTCAGCCACTTGCACTCAAAATGTATCTTTACTTTTGTATACGGCGAACTGTCCCTATTACACAACAAACCAATCTTTTGTGTCTGCTCTATACTTCTTTTTCCTACTCTTTTATTAAAGCAAGGAAGTGGGATTGACTATTCTATATTCAGCCATCTCTACCACCAGCAGGAGCTGTCCTTACAGACACAATAAACCCCCTCTTTGCAGCTTCATTTATCAGTCCCTTCTCAGAACTACTGGAGCATGTGGACAGAATGGGGAAAACATCCATCTGAAGAAAGAAAATAAGAGGCTGCTACCTAGACTAAAAACTTTATTGATCTGTGAAAGTTTCTGCTAGTCCTGCTTTCCCAGAGGTTTCACAGAGTCAGCAGGAAAACAAACCCAAGCCTGTGAGGAAGAAACAGTGTCATAAGCAGCATGTTTGAAATGCAGCTTGCTGACCTCAGATTTGGGGGACAGAATGCTTAGGTGCTTCTCATAAGCACAAGAGGACAATTCACCCACTTAAGCCACCACTGTGATGGAGCTGTGAGTGGTACAGGAGCAGATGGCCTTTGCTATCCTGGCTATGAAATACCATGTGGGGAATTCATGCTGGAGTTCTGGGAGCTTGCTCACATGTAGCGCCAAGAGTCCTCACTTCTCACGCTCAGTCCAGATTCCCCGTTTCTCCTTTTCCTTTGATATTCCTTCTCTTCACTTGCACCGGCACATACAAGTGTTAGAGATGTGTGCCATTTTCCCTGTGCACACAGACCCACAACACCCCCTTTCTTCACCTATTTTCATCTAGCTGTATCTGCCTCATCCCTACCTTCAGCACTGAACCAGTATCTGCAAACATACTGCACAGCCAGACCACAAAATACTGAGAAATACAAATAGAGCCTTTTATCTTCCCAAGCTGAAGCACTCCTCAGTTTTTTGAGCAAGGGTGTCTGCATTTGCACACATGTATGTGACCACAAAGACACACACACGCTTCAAGTTCCTCTTGAATGCAGCCTCTGAACAAGGCATGAGGCTCTGTCAGTGTGAAGAGCCTGTGTCACACACTTGGGGTCTCTCATTATTTGTTAATGTGTTTAATCACCTCTTTCACAGAATTACTCCATCCTCAGTATCTCCTCTGTTGTTCTGCCATCCAATGCCATTTAGTGGACCCAAGCCAGCAGTCCAAGAACTCTTCTTGCTCCCTTTTGCTCACCTTGAGCAAAACACACATTTACAAAGCAGAATACTGATACACAGATCCCCCACCCCAGAGAGGGCCAGCCCTCTTTCTGGGTGAGATTTGCCTCTCACCAAGATCCACTCTGATGAAGAAAACTTTACACAAGGGCAAAACAGAAAAAACCCCCACCAAATCTGAAAGGTGACCCTCAGTTAAAATGGTCCAAATCAAGACTCAATTAAAGCCTCTTTTCTTCATTTCTGGGCAGAGAAAACCAGAAACATTTGTCTCAGGCATAGACACAAGCAGGCAATCTTGGTTTTGCTGGTATTTAAAATGATGAAGAAAGGACTGACAGCACCTCTAACATCCCCTTTTCTCCCTATTACATTTCTTCTTTTGGAGGCAAGAAAGTCAACATTTGACAACTGAGATTCACACTTCAGAAAAATAAGTGTCCCATACAAGAGGAGAGTGAGGGCACAGGATTTCCATTGCTCAGATTAAAATCACATAAAACAAATATTCTGCCAGCTCCTGAAAAAAAAAGGAAAAAAACTCATAAACTGTACTAGATAAAATCAGCAGCAGTGTTTCCTCTCTAACTGCAGAATAGCAACTTCAGTCCTTTTGACCCAAGCTGAGGCTTGCATGCCCTAGTAATTCTAGCAAATGAGGAACATGACAAGCTGAGCAGTTAGGCCTTATCTATCTAAGTCAGGATAATTACTCTGAAAAAGCACCTTATCATACAGATCAGGCAGCACGGATTTTCATTTACTCTCAGATACTGCACAAAAGTACCACATCCCCTCTCACGAGGTTACAAATAGCCCAGACACCATAGGGAGAGAAAGGGGCTGTTTAAGGAGGAAAATAAAAAACTACTCAACAGCAGGAGAAAGAGGATTATCTTGAATGACCTGCCACTGCTTTTTCAGTGACTCTGGTTTTCATCATCATCTCTGTTTTACTTCATAAAGATTCCAAGAATGATAATAGAAGAAGCCTATCACACACTGGAGAGAAAAAATAAAAGAAATTACACAAGCAGTTATATCTGATCTTCAGGGAAATCATGACTAGGGCTGTTTGCTGATCCAGCAAACATAGCTTGGGTAGAAACACCTACTAGGAAAAAAAAAGCACAAAGGCACAAAATACAATAGAAAAACAGCCATGAGATAAAAATGCCTATTTCTGTATCATTCTCATCACCAGAGTCCCACAGAATCCTTGCCATCAGTTGTTTTGTCAGGAATTATTTCTCCTAAGGCATACTTCTTTTATTAAGCCTGAAGTAAGGAAACAAGGTGAGCTAAGGCCTCAGAATTAAACAGTTTAGTCTTGGAACATTGTTTCCTAGATATGACATGTCACCCAGTCTGGCTAGAGTGGCAGTGATTTAGAATAAATATAACATTTTTGAATTAATGAGCTGTTGTGACCACCAGTGATGAGCAGGAAAAAATTTTAAAGTTAGCGGGAGTCCAAGAATTTAATTTAAAAAAATCCAATCTAATGTCATGGTTTCTGGTGATACTTCCATGAAAAGAGAGAATGATCTAGACACTGGCTCCTCTTTCCCCAAGTAAAATCCGGTCTAGATCATTCCCTTACCCTCCCATCAGATTCATGCAAAGCTGAAAATTTCTGAGTCTTTATTATTATTATTATTATTATTATTTAACTTAAACAAGATGGGGAAAGAACAGCACCTTTTAAAAAAACCCTGTTGTGTGCTATAAAGGATAAACAGGTGAGGTTTAAAAAAAGTTAAGTTTATATATGTACATATACACACATACACTAAATCAAATTAAAACCAAAAAACTTGTGATGAAGTAATTTTCAACAAAAGAGAAGCCTTATTCCACATCAAGCAAAAGCACCACAAATTAAGAGTAGAGTGCACAATCACATGTAGTGCAGATACCAAACTAGCCTGGGTCCTGGAAGCAGTGGAGCTACAGCAGGACAGAGCTCCATGAGGGCCATCTTATCCCACTCCTTGGCAGAAGCAAGTGCAGAGTGTGCATTCAGGAGGGTGTGCTGTACAGGCACTGCCACAGCTGCCTGCTCTCCCTCCAGCTGTTTTGGCAGATGCCACAAAACACAGCAAACTAGTGACAACAGGAGACCCAGATCTGAGCTACAGACTGATTTAGCTACAGTATTTTCTTAACAGAGGTTTCTGAATTCCCCCATGTCTCTCGGGTGCTCCCTGTAGGTACTGCCAGCTTCAGTCACATGGCAGACAGCTCCTCATTATGTACTATTTGTGCACTGAAGTTCCCATTCTTGCATACCTGCACCTTTTCCTATCTCTCTTCCACCTCACAACACCACTTCTATTTTCTCCAGGCTGACAGGGTAATAAAATTAGGAAGGGGCCTGTACACCTAACTAAGGGGAACTGTCAACAACCAAATGTAGTTTAAAAAATAATAACAATTCTTAAAAAAACCCAATTAAAAAACCTGTTAAAGTTCTGCAGACTTCTGGCAGGGTTCGGTCATTTAGCCCAGAGGTCTTTGTCTTCAGGGCCTGCAGGCTAAATTGTCGACTGGCAAGAAGCATGCAGTACATGATAAAATTCTGACTAAAAGAAAAAAGTAGTAAGGGCTGGGGGAGAAGAGGCTCTAACATGGAAACCCCAGACTGCAGTAGCAGCACTCATGCCACACGGTAGGCTTTCAGGAGGGTGAATTCCTTCCTGTTGGTGCGAGCTGCCCAGATGAAAAGAGCAGCTGCCATGAACTGCAAAGGTGCGGACACACAGGCGAGGCAGAAGGACCAGCCGAATTCACCCCTCACATCCTCTGGCAGAGGCAGCTTCCTATGGAGCAGCTCAATCCCAGCTACATAGCAGCCAACGAGGCCCAGTGTACACAGCCCTGGGGAAGGAAGCAGCAAAGCACAGTGAGCTCACCCATGGAGTGCTCCAGGGGGTACTCTCAGCTTCTGGAGGAGGATGGCGGGACACTTACCTGCTAGGAAATGCAGGACTCCAGTGGCAATGGCTGGGTAAAGGCTGCGACAGGCACAAGCACAGAGCCCAATCAGAGCCCCAAAGCACATGAGGCCGATGCTGACAAAGGGCAGGAGAAACTGCAATCGCCAGAGATCTGCATGTGAAAGAAACACACACCTCAAGTTTGCTGAAGGTGTGCTAAAAACAGATCTCCTCCCACCATCTTACATTCCCTTCTACCCTGCTGTTTCTGCTTCATCAGACATTCCACATTCATAGCTAAAGAGGACCAAAGACTCCATTGAAGCATAAAGAACTTAATTTGTTAACTCAAAAACTCCTGTGCAAAAAATTCATAGGCAAAACCCTTGCTAACACATTTATGTCTTCTGACCTACTGCCTGTGCTACTGTAAAAAACAGTAAATGGCAAGCAAGACACAGAAGCTTTCCTCGCTGTTGACTGTATTTGAGAAACATCTTTTTTTAATTCTACTTTCTTATCTGCCAGAACTGAAAGACACTTACAAGTCCGATTCAAATCTGTGCCACTGTTGTGATTTCCAGGCTCTATGTACTTTTCTACAAACTGATCAGAGAGCGAGAAACTGATGCAGTTTGTAGTCATATCGGTTTCTGGGGGTGGAAAAAAGAAAAAGTTACCATTAGGTGTCTTCCCTCAACCCTCCTCCTCCCCTTTCAAATCCTCCTTTCCCAATGATTTGAGCTAGGAAGCTCCTCTGAGTTCCCTTTGTGAGAAAAAATTACCTCTCCAAACAGATCTGTAGATGCTTTCCTATGATGTAGTTGACATAGCATGGCTGTTACAAGGTACTACACTAAGGGACAGCATTCCAACGTGTAGAATCTTCAAGCTTCCCTGGATTATCCACAGAGAACTACGCCATGTGTAACAGACTGGGAAAGAAATGTGGTGGCATATGATGTATGTTGCCACATATTCTTGTGCTCAGGGTCCCTTAACTAAACTGTGCTTATCTCCACACACAGAATGCAGTCTCATACTAACAGTTACATCAAAAGAGGGATAAAAAGGCCTATTTAAATATGAAGGATTTGCTTCTTTATATTAAATTTCTACCTCAGATTTTTCTTTGAGAATACTGTTGAGCAGAACTGGTTTAAGTGTCTTCCAAAATAAGCATTTTCATGAGACGAAAAAAAAAAGTATTTCATGTAATGTTTTTTTTCCTCCAGAAATGTATCTGAAAGTACATCTTTTAGAGATTTCCAAATGAAGATGTTCACACATACACTAAGTACCCAAAATCGACCTTGAAGCAATTAAAATAATTGTTTACCACACATTTTATCCTCCAATGATTTTGAAAAATCATACAAATATTTCACTCCATATCCGTTCAAGGAATCCAGGATGTGCTGATGTGATGATGAACAAAGTGAATGACTAGCTAAAAGCAACGAGTGCCTCCTTGATAAAGCAGTGTCTTTATTCCATTGCTGGATCCCAGGATGTGTCCTTAAACACAGTAACTGGGAGAGCAACTATAAATGTAGCCCCAACTGGACAGCTGAGGCAAAATAAAAATCAAGCTTGTGAGATTAAATTTAGATCAAGTATCATGTGTCAAAACCAGAAGCTGCAGCACTGACAGCCACAGACCATTTTGCCCTTTGCCTCTTTAAAAATCTGGACTGTCTTTATTAAAAAACCAACTAACCAAAACATAAGCTAGAAATAAACCTTCTGGAGGAACAAAGTGTTCTGAGGAAGTTAGCACCCCAGGCAAGCTAGGGAAGTGATAATGGCTCCAGAGGTACCTGGTGGGCTGTACCAGTGAGAGTTTTTGGGTACAGTGATACATCTCCGCCACAGTCCAACCGTGCCGTTGCACCGGAAGAGCGCATCTGTGTAGGTCTTCTCATCTGCATCTTTGCTGACAAACTCCTCCCAGATGCTTCTACCAGCTTCACTCACATTCTCAGCTGGGGACAGGGTGTGGTATTCGTACCAGAAGTCGGTGCCAATGGAGGCTGCCATGTAGATGGTGGAGATGAGGCTGAGCACGCAGGCGATCACCAGCGCGGTAGCAAACCGGTTATCCATCATGGCACCCTGGGTGGGGACACAGGGACAAGTGAGCAACGCTTCTGGAAGCACAAAGTTATCCCAGCAGTGCCAAACTCGTGGCATCAGCCCCCTTCTGCAACACCCCCTCAGGGTATGCATGCCTTCCTTTCCCTACCTGCCAGAATCAAAGGAACACGGAGCAAATCTACAGTGCTGGCCAGCATCCACTGGGTCTTCAAGTTCCAAGCAGGGATAATATCCTGGAAAGTGTGCTCTCCCAGTCACACCGCACTGGCTGCTCTCCCTGAAACAGCAACTGACAGAACAACATCAACTCATCTCCAAAGCAGATGACACAGCTCCCTGCCATTTGTGATCATGATTGTAGGCAACGTCAGAGACTCCATCCACAACGCCCAGGAAGAAGACTTATCTTTCCTTAAGAGATTACCAAGGGTGGAAGTTATTTTTAGCCTGCCACCCCATAAGACTTTCACAGCTTGTGTTTACAGCAAAGATAAGAACCACAGGCATGACGAAAAAGCTCTTCCAGACTGCTCACAAAGGGCAGCCATGCCAAGGTGCTGGAATGCCTTTAGGGAAGAGAGAAATGTAGCACTAGAAATGTTTGCACTAGAGGCAGAACATGAAGGAAGCATTGGAAGACAAATCTGGAAATCACGATAAATGCTGCAGTAATGCCACAATACATACCATGGTATTTTTTGGAGACCTGGAACAATGCAGAGGGGTGCCCTGTTCCATGGGAACAAGGTGACAAAACTGAAAGGCCTTCATATGCTGCCGCAAGGACTTTGCGTCCCTCTCTTAGGGGTCATTTATGCCCTCCTTTGTGGGGTCCTGCCCCCAAATGGCACAGATTCACGGTCAAAGGAGGCGTGGGGAGAACACAAATACCACACATGCTTATGCTTATGACAATACCATGACTTTAATGAGCAAGTGATTGGTAATACAAGAAATGTTCTGTGGCTGCAATACACCAGAGGACTCCTCTCGGATGCCAGTTGTTCTCACGTGTTTTGTGTGCTTGATGAAATTTATGGATTATTATGAATCAGGCTTGATGCACTTGCCAGAAAAAAAAAAAAATTGAAACTAGCTCAGCAGCTAGAGGTAGGCTGGTGGCAGGAGCTACTATCTAATCAGCTCTTGTCTACTGCTGGCTCTACCTCCCTTCTCCCACACACTTTGATCAAAATATTTTGGTCTAGTTTCTTTGCAACTAATGAACCGCAACTGGAAACAGCAAGTGCCTTAAACCTCAGCATTCACCAGGAAAAACACCAGAGCCTCAAGTCAGACTTGTCAGTAAGAAATTCTGAACTAGAAAACAAGATGCAAATTAAAGAAGGGAATTTCAAAGGCATCAATGTTTGCCGTTAACAATACCATTCTTATTTCTTTTCCCCTCCATCTGCTCCTGTATTTGTCTGAAACTGGCTAACAAGGAGGAGAAATGTGTTCCCATATCATTTCCTATGCTTCATTTCCATATTAAATGAGGCACACACTCTGCAATATCCATCCTTGAACGGCATCCTTAGTGATGAGAAAGAATAGAACTGATTTTTGGTGAACTGACAAGAAACACCCATTCAAAATACTGCCAAGTTCGCATACCACAACTGTACTTAAATAATAATCTACAAGCTGTAAACTTTTGTAAGTTAATAGAAATATTGAGAGGGAGAACACACCGTATCCGGGCTTATTTATGTAGAAAACATAGAATTAAGCGCAGACTTGGAAGCAAATTCTCTGTGCAGTGTTTAATTCCTGTTTATGTATTTGTACTCTCCTTTGATATCCCAGCATCTTGTTCAAGGTACACAGGACATGGGATGAACAGGATAGGAAGAACAAGTTGCTGTATAGATCTGACCCCACCATTCATAACCTACTGAGCTAACTGAGGGATCCTTTCCCCTTCACATACTGCCCCCGAAGCAAACAGGGCAAGTGGCACCTCCAGGGCCAAAGCTTCTGCCCAGCTGAGCTCAGAGCTGAGTAGATCACTCTCAGAGCAAGCAGCAGAACAGGCTGGTCTGGATTTTCCACTATATTGCGATCTACTGCATGAGAAACTCTGTGCAACAGACTCCTCTCTTTAGAAAGGGCTCTCTCTGGGTGGAAGGATCACAAAAACCCCCAAGCTCCATCCTCAGAGTAGTGTCTGGTGAAAAAGAATGTAACCAGGACATTATTGGGCTGCTGATCTGCTGTCACTGCCTTTCAATATAAATGCTGACAAAGCCCTATCAAATTTATACCGAACACAGAGAAAGAAAAGAAGTGCCCCAAAAGTCTTACTTTCAGCTACATATCCCTGGCTGCCAGGTGCAGAACACTGGTGCTGGCAGTATCCCTACCAGATCACCATTAAAAAACAACTACACATTTCTGACCAGCCTTCTGTGTGCTGGTGTGCTGTGAACACGGCAGAGTTGATGTCAGCTGGCAACCAAGAACAGTTCATAAGCAAAATGAAGGCTTAATCACCAAGTAGCAAATTAAAGCATTGCCCAGTGTTCATTATCCACTTGGTAAAAGGGACATGGCAATCTACTGACTTTCAATCCTTGTAATGTAACTGCAGGCAGGGGTAGAGAGCAGCCGAGGGGGCTACAGACCCCAAAATCTAGTGGGCGGCTTTGTGTGGCATTTTTCCCCAAATGACTTTCAGTATGGACAGGACAGTGACAAGGCAAGAGTGGACCCTCAGTTCCTTACAATAAAGGTTCCCTCAATGCTTCTGCCTAACACTGCAACTACTTACAGAAAAGATGAAGAACTCTACAACACTTTATGCAAAGCTTGAACCAGTTTTTCCTGCCAATGGAGTAGACTTGACTACCCTGCCCATTCACTGTGCATATCCACTGCATCTTCATTTACAGGAGACACACTCCCCCTTAAATGAGGTGTCCTTTCAAAAGAGAGAACCATCCTGCCAGGGCCAGGCAGAGCTCAAAGGGAACAGCGAGCACAGCCAGTAAGAAATAGTTATCGGAGAACACCACGAAGAAACACACTGTGTGTTTATGGGATTAATGCCACACTTTGCAAAAGATTCTGTGCAGAACAACGTGTAGGAGATGCTTATGAAAAAATAACATTACTGCTACCAAATTATAAATTATAAATATAAAATTATAAAGACAAAGATTGATAACAAATAAAAATGCTTTTTCTCCATAGGCTGTCAACAAGAGCCTTCACTGTTTTAACAGGTTTGTTCTTATAGCTCTGACAGCACATTTCTGTCTAACAGGAGAAGCTATTCCAAACAAGTTGCAGCTGACACTAAGCTATGCAATGAATTTAAGACACTAGATGGTTACAAACAGGCGAAAGTGCTTTACAAGATACTGCGATTATATTCATTTTTTAAAAGACATGAGGCACATTAAAAATTTTTAAATTTTCAAAAAAGAAAATTTTTGAAAAAAGCTCAAAATAGAGAAGGCAAAGGCCAGACTGGAAGCAATAGTCAATAGAATGACTAGACTGCATGCATTTCAAAGAAGGTAAAAACAAAGGGGGCAAGTTAGTAGAGTCAGGAAAGAAAAACAGAGAACAGAACAAAAGCAAGTATTCTGGCGAAAAATCAACTCTAAGACTGAAGACTGGACAGTCTTTGTAAGAAGTTACTGTACCATGGCAGAAGGGAATACAAAACCATGCATTTTTATCTTGTTACTGCTGTCACTCCTTCCAGCTAACAGTGGGCCACCACATTTAAGAAACTCCTTTTACGGGACACCACAAAAAAAGGACGGCTGCATTGGCTGGCATTCTCTCAGGAAACATGCTTGCAGTCAAAAAGCGATTAGGCAGAAGGCCTACAAGAGGGTGCAAATAAGGGGAGAGGGCTGCAAACAGCACCAAACAGGATCGTCCGATCGATGTTCAGGGCAACAAAATGTTAGGAAAGATTGCTACTAAACACTTTCTTACCTTCAGAGATGCACAGAGCCCCTCAGGACACACAGCTCCAATGCTTCCAGATGGCTTCAGAGGCACAGTGTTGTTTGTGTCCTGTGGCCAGTGGACAGCATGAAACACAAATCTCCCTTCTGCCCCGACTGTTCCATTCATTCAGCTTCTTCCACACCACCAGTTCACAAGTGATCTACAAGAAGAGAGCAAACCGAATGGCTGGACATCATCATTTCACTCTGAAATTACTTGACAGACATCTCCCAGTGCTATCATTAATGAAAAAAAAGGTAAGCTGGAGAGGTGAAATTACTTGAAAAGCCCTCGGGCCAAGAGAACCTGTCCCTGCAGGACCAGCCCAGCGCCGGGCCGGGCCGGCCGGGCATCCCCACGGAGCGCGACCGCCCCTGGGGGTCTCGGGCCTCCCAGGCGCCAGCTCCGCGCGGGGGGCGACAGCCGCGGGCCGGCAGCAAACCCGAGGGGAGCACCCCGAGCCCTCAGCCCCGCTTCCCCCCTCAGCCCCGTCCCCCTCAGCGCCGGCCCGGCCCGGCACCCACCGCCCATCGCCGCCGCCTCGCACCCGGCCCGGCCTCGCTTCCGCCCGCCGCGCCCGCCCGCGCGGGGCACGCTGGGCGATGTAGTTCTGCCGCCCCCTTCCGGAGGCGCCGGGCGCCGGCCCCCGCCCCCACGGGCAGCCCTTTGCAATGGCTCATCACCCGTTCTGGGGAAAAATTCCTCCTCGTGTCCAGCCTGAACCTCCCCGGCACAGCTTGGGACTGTGGCCTCTCGTCCTATCGCTGGTTATCTGGGTGAAGAGGCCGATCTCCACCTGGCTACAACCTCCTTTCTAGTTTTTTCTGTTTCTCTTGATCGCTTGTCAAAAATGGTGACATGATAGTCTGGGTGAATGACTTGGGAAAACATGGAAGGGGGAAAAAAACCCAGTAAAAATTGCAAAAAAAATTTGGTAACACTGGCTCCATGCCTCAAACTGGACGTTTCCCTCCATCCCTGGTACACGAAACCACGGAAATGACAAGAGGGCTCTTAAAAGTGGTTAACAATTCCCCTGTTTGAGAGACCAGCCCACCCAGTCTTGGTTTTACAAACCTCCAAACAAGCAAACAAATATTCAGAAAAAACCCCCAGAATCATCCGAGGCTTTCACGCTCTGAGGACTTCTGGGGAATTATCCTGATCAACTCCTCCGCCAGAACAGCCAGGAAGCATTTTTGCAGCAAGGTAAGAAAGTAGGATGTAAAGGTGAAAAACAGTCACAGAAGAAACTTCTCAGATTTGGTGCAACATTACTTTTTTAATTAAAAAAATTATTAGAAATTGTATTTAATGAAAGACATTTCTGTCTATATGCCCCACCTTTCTGGAACATGGAGCTGTCTCAGCAACACTTCATAATAAAACTGTGTAGAAAGACATATTTTGCGGTCTGTCTGGGATTTATCCTGGACTCTAAAATACTTGACATCTTTATTGACGGCCTGGAAGAAAGCAGAGTACTGCTGATAAACCTCACAGATGACACGAGGGAAGGGTAAATAATGACATAGAGAGGGCACTGGAACACGGTGACCTGATCATGTCGTGGCTGGGACAAGCAAACATGCATTTCAATAAGGTCATCGATGAGCTCATTAATTTAAAAGCAAAGACTGGAGGCTATACTTACCTGACATAAGATTTCATCCTGGGAAACACAAAATGAAAAAGGAAGAATGTTGGTGAAGTACCAACTACCAAGATGTGACCCCAAAAAAGCCCCCAACTTTCCCGTAACCACGGATGTATAAACTGAGAAATAACAAGGAAAGAAGTATCACATCTAGAATTGCTGCTGGCTCTGAAGTAGCATGACTAGTTTTGATATGTTGACAAAATAGAGATAAACTTGAAAAGGGATATGAAAATCACTAAGCAATTAGAAAACCTCTCTTAATGAAATATATCACAGAAGGGCAGTCCATTTTATTTATAGAAGAGGAGTTTATTTAAGGAGTTAATTTATTAAATGAAAGGACTCACAAGACTATAAAATACATGTAGTAGCAACAGGGAACAAAAAAAATCAGTAACTTCTTTCTGTATACCTGGAAAAGCTATCAAAGGTTGAAGCCAGAAAACATTAAAAGGAAAAAAAGTCAACAAAACCCCTGTGTATTCTAAGCCATGTAAATTGTACTACGTAAATTGTAAAAGCAGAATAGGAACCATTTGCTGTAAAATGCAGTGAATTATCTAACACTGGCATGTCTACAGTTTTCTCCTAAAAGATCTAATTTTGTAAAAATGAAAATCAATTCTGAAAAATTTTGCAGCCATTGCTACTTCCATTATTAAATTAGGCTACGGTGGCCTCTTCTTTTTCATAATCTGCCCTGATCAATGTGAAGTGTGCAGCTGCTCAAAAGCATCCAGAAGGAAGAGACGCATTTTCATTTTATTTACTTAAAATCAAATACTTTCTACAGATTCCACCTGAATTTTTTTTTTCCCTGGAAAAATACCCTTCCTTATAGTAAGAGTAACCCAATAAAAACGTTACAAATGAACGCATGGGGTCATTCCTTGCCAACAACGCTTCTCTTTTTTCTCTTCTTTTCACACCTCCTCAATGTGCCTCAGCAGAACCACTGCTTTATCAGTTTAGTTACAGAACAGGATGAGTTGGGAAGGTTTTAAAAGTAAGGGTTTGCTTTACTGTGCACAGGAAAGCACAAAGGGAACAATGCTAAGGGAATAATCCTCAGGGCTATAGCTTAAATGCTATTCCTGCTTTTGGCAAAAGTGAAGTTTCTTTGATAGCAGACCTGGATCAGGAGCATTACTGAGTTCTCGGGCATTGACGGAGAGTTTAACATCAGAGTGCTGCAAACAAACAAAACCAAAACCCTGGTATGTTGCAAAAAAAATTAAATTGTTTAGTACAAAATGTGTGTCATTTTAGTTCTCACAGTCTAAGGAAATATGTAAGCATTTGTAGGAGGTGGCACCACTTGTATTAAATGAAGCTGATACAAGACAAAAAAAGAAAAAAAAACCTTCTTCATATATCACGTTCACTTCAGGAATTATTGATTCAGACCTGAAAAAGGTGTTCAAAAGTCTGCCTGTTTCTTCCAAAACTACTAGTTAATTTACAAGATATCACCTCCCCCAACAAATATTCTCTTTGTAATAATAAAAAGTTTTAGTTTTAAATAAAATAAAAAGTTTTTCAGGTTTAGTTTTAGGCACCATCTGTGAGCATTTCCCACAGCCTGAGTGAATAGAAAATCCCTCCAATTCCCCTCAGACCTCTTTATACAGTTTGCCTGGTTTTATTTCTGCCTTCTTTGTTTTTCTTTAATTTTTTTTGTGGCACAGAACACAGTAGTATAATTTTCACAGAGAGAAAACCTTCTAGATGTGCTTCTCCCAAATAACATGAACAGCGTTGGGGCATTATAATGATACTCATCCTTTATGTCAGTGCTCTCCAAACCTTTTTATCATGCATCTTTTCAGTAAAAGCTTTTTGAGCAGGCACCCCTATTAAATGTATATATTTTTTTAGAATTATACATATGTACTACAGTACCAATATATAATGTACATTATAAAACATACACAAAAATAGAAATTAAAAAAAGATTAAATAAACGGCAAAAGACAATAAGCAATATTTAAAAATTAAGTGTACGAACGTATTTTCTTCCTGTACTGCATTTTGTAGACCACTGCTCTCAGCATGAAACTATTTCAGTCTATCAGTGCCCACAATTTTACCTGAATAGGTCCCACCTTTTCCTCTTTGTTGAGAGACGAAACTTCTTTTGGTTAGCATTCATGTGGTTACTTTTGAGCCTGCCTTCAACTAGCCATAGCATAGTAGGGCAGTTGCAGCCGATTTAGTGTGGGGTTTTTGATTTCTTTTCTTTTTTAATTAGGTCTGCAAATCTGTTTCTTACATGTTTTTTAAGTAAAATCATTCAGAAACTACTACACTTTATTTTACAGCCAAACGAACCTCTGTCCTTCTCAGCATTTATCGCTATTAATAATTTACAGATACGCAGCTTATTTTATCTAGCTGCCTGTTCTTATATAAAAGTGCATGTACAAGCTGGAACAAAATGACATTTCAACTATCAGTAAAACAGAGGGTGTAGAACAACAACAACAAGAAGAACAAAATATAAACAACACAGAAAACCAAACCCACACCTTGCTACCTGAAATTGCAGTACTTTGTAAGGCGGAGGTGGTGTGTGTAACAAACAAAATCGGCAATGCTGCCTACTTCCTGTGCAGATACTTTTCCCACAAATTACGTGACTACCTACCATAATACATCTATCACAGGCATTACAGAACCGTGAACAAAGACGTGACAGCTTCTCCCTTGCTGCTCTTGGAAACATCTCAGTGCTTCCTAGGAGGAAGATTTAAGGAATGGTGTAAACACGGACCTGACAGATCTCACAGGTGCATTTGAGAGAGTCAGAACCATCAGAGCAACACACAATTTAAAGCAGAACTGGCCACATGCGGGGCCACCATCGCAGTACCTGCTCTGAGTGCCTGGTTACAACGGTTGAGTTCATTCTCAGCACCCAGAAGCTTCATTTTTTCAGAGCTGCATCAAGGGCTGGACAAGATGGGTATCCCGAATGGAAGAACATACACCTGAGCCAACCAGAAGCTGGTTGCTTCAGAAGAGAATTCTTTCAGGAAAAGTGTTTACATGTATCTGGTGAAGCCTGGGAGGAGGAAAATGCTGTGGAAATACAGGAGTAAGATGAGGAGAGGATAGAATCTGTCCTCCTGAACGTTCTGTAGTATCTGTGCAGGAGTGTTATCAGGGAAATTTCCATGTACTCAGTATTTTTGATAGCTTGGCTTTATCTCAGGGAAGTGAACTCTGGGAAGAGTAAGAAACTACATGATGCCCTAAGTGAATCACAATCACACAAAACCACCCCAGACTACTGACAAGTATGCCTGCTGCTGCTCCACTTGGATAATTACAGATCACTTCATTATTCACAACCATGCTTTAGATTATCTTTGCAAATCTTCTGTTCAGATAAGGAAGTGTCACATGTGGAATATGGCAACATGCAGTGACATCCCTAAGTCTGCTTGTAGCATTCAAGAAATACAGAGCAAATTCAGCAGAGCAGAGTTGGTCCCTGTTGGAAAAGGTTTACTATTTAATTTTTTATTTTAGTGAGTAAGGCTGTTAATCTAAAGAGAGACAACACAGTGAGGAACCACACACACAGGAATACACAGACATAAACTTATCTTTATGATGCCTTTAAGCTTTTTGAAGATACTTTTTTTGTTTGCTCTGAGGTGCAGAGGGAAGGAGTGAATTTCAAGGAGTATGAAGTAGTGTGAGATGGAGGGAAGAGAAGTGTCTGATTTCTAAAGCTTGTAACTGCTTGTAAGCTGTTATTTTCTAACTGCAGAGTAAAATAACAGGTAGGTCCGCCTTTGCAAGAGAGGCAGAACTGTTGTAGGGTTCAGCTGATCTCCTGTTCTAGTACTGATGGAAAGAGAATGCCTCCATTTCCCACTGCTTCTTGGAAGAAAAAACGAACCTGAAAACACATTCCTTGAAGCAGCAATAAGCAAAAATCAGCAAAACTCATGTCTGCACTGAATTCATCAAATATCTTTTTTTGTAAACTGTCAGCTACTCGGGCTCTTTTACACAAGTCTTGGCTGAAAACTCAGTGCATTCTTTTTTCTCTTCAGATGGGGAGAGGATGGTTTTTAGCCTGTGTTTTCTTGCAGGTTTACACTTGATGTCTCCTGCATGCAAATTGCAATGCCCTCAAATGCAACCTGATTCTAAGCGTGTTAGGAGTTTGGTTCTGTGCTTCCTTCTCCCATCTTTGCCAGGGGAGAAATAAGGTGGCACACAAATCCATATGTAACTGACCAGTGACAAGTCTCTTATGAACAAAAAGACTTATGGCAACAGTACCTACTCACTTTAATCACCACAGAAGAGACTTTTACATTTCGTTGAAAATAAGAATTGTCTTTTAGACAATCAGGTGCAGGAGATTACTCCTAGAATAACAACGAGGCATTTTAGAAATCTATGGAAAGTTTTTTTACTCTGATTCATAAGTGAATTAACTAAACAGAGTCACTGCCTCCTACTTAGAAGAGGACACAGTGATTTATAGGGTGAACACTTACACCCACTTTGAAAAGGTGGGAAGATGATTTTTAGCCTGTTATTCCTTACAGGTTCACATTTACATCTGTGGCATACAAATCAATAATCTTAGCCAGGGTGTTTTTATACACCTTGATCCTTTCTCAGAGTTTGTGGTGGCTGAATTACACTCACTAGGCAAGTGCTTACACATTCCATAAATATAGTCAGCTAGAGTCCACTAGTGCCCTACAGATAGGAAGGCAGTTGTGTATAACTAGGCACTTGTTAGATATCAGCATATCTACAGCTGAGACAGTGCCCACCTAAATACCCTTCTATCCAGCAGCCAGTCATTTCACAGCAGGCACCTGCTGCACAGGAGCACATAACCTGAGCACTGGGAGAATGAATCTGAGTGCATCCAGAGTGCACTGGAGGGACTCACTTGCTGTGCATGCAGTTTGGAGTTGCTCTTTGCATGTGAAGACACATACAGATGCAATCTGTCTGCCCGGGGATGGAGCACGCACCAGGAGGTGATTTCCTCAAAGCTTTGAGAATCCTGGAGGCACGCCTGGTCTGTGAACACACTGGTGGGAGGGAGAGGAAGGAGAAAATGAATTTATCTTTAGAAGAGAGGAAAGATGATGAAAACCAATAGTGCAGGTTTCAAATTAGTATGCACTGACAAAGCTGTAATGAATTCAGTAGTTTTAAAAATGAAATTTCCATTTGATTTATGCAACGCTGCAGGGGCTGTCTGTAAGGTAAGTCACAGCTGGAGCAATACTGATACTGAGAGTGAAAGATGGAAGAAATCAGAGCTCGTTAAGAGGAGCGAGTGCTGTACATAAGAACAGCTCAAGAGCCATGCAGGCTGTGCAGCCTGAAGGAGAAGGAACAAACTGCTGCTCTGGAGTCCAGGACTGTGGCTGATAAGGAAGCCTATGTGGGGGATGGGAACATCAAGTCAAGTTTCAAATTGCAGAAGAGTATATGACACACTGGAAAACTGTTCTTGAAGTTTCTAATACATTCCTAGAGCTGAGTGTGGGCACTCCAGATCTAGGGGAACTGGTGGGGCTGCAGGGCAGGAGGAGAGCACTGGCAGGGCAGCGAAAAACCTGGGACAGGTAAAGAACAACCAACTACAGGGTAGAATGGTTATAGTAGTTTTAAATGTTTCTCCCTGTATATATTCGTATGAGAGAATTACTTTCAAACAGAAAACAACAATCATAACCAGACAAGTAAAGTGAAAACCTCCAAGCCTCAGAGAAGTCAAACTTGTCCCAACAAGCAATTTATACAAAATATTTTGAATATAGATAAAGGTTGGGGCACCTGAATTCACTGTTCCTGGGCTTCTTATGAGCTGGTACAATCTCAAATGTCTTCAAACTACAAATATACTTTCCTAAAAAAAAAAAAGTTCAGAATCTTGAAAACTACCTTCCCTCCACCTGAAAGAAAAGCAAAACCTGAAGCCAGAAAATGCAAAATGGAGATAGAATCAGTAAAACTAAACCTGATTTTTAAAAACTCACAAGCATTTATTCTGAAGGCAGGGTTTTGACTAATCAGATACTCTTGTTGCTTGTTTTTTGCCTGTGCAGTTGGTTAAAAGGGTAAAAATTACCTCCCCACAAAACCACTTTTCTCCTCCTCCCCCCTCTCCCCCTCCTCCCCGCTCACTGATAAAATGTTTTTAACGAAGACCTGGAAGGGAAGGGTAAGGGGAAGCTCCGAGCCTCCCTCAGAGAGAGAATGAAGACAGCGGGGCCAGAAATGGAACTCCCTGAGCTGTCATCCATGGCTACAGTCACCTTCAACTACGACTACTACTACGATGACCAGTGCCAGTACCAGCAGCTGCAACATATGTCTACTTTCCTCCCTATCCTTTATAGTGCTGTGTTCCTGGTGGGCATCGTTGGCAACTCAATCCTGATAGCGGCCTTGGTCTTCAAGCGACGCGTCCAGAGGCTGATTGACATCTTTATCATCAACCTCGCTGCATCTGACTTCATCTTCCTCATCACACTGCCATTCTGGGTGGACATGGAGGTGTCGGATGAGAGCTGGAGGGTAGGATCTTTCCTCTGTAAAGCTAGTTCCTATGTCATCTCAGTCAACATGTACTGCAGCATCCTGCTCCTCACCTGCATGAGTGCTGACCGGTACCTCGCCATCATGCACCCCTCTGTCGCAAGACAGATCAGAACAAGATCCTATTCCAGAGCACTCTGCATCTGTGTCTGGTTATTATCCTGCTGCTTAGGGATGCCGACCCTTTTGTCCAGAGAACTGAAGAAGCAATATGGAAAGACTTACTGCACAGACAAAGCTGTGACAGAAGCCAAACAGATCATGTCACTGATGCTTTTAATCCTGGCCTTCTTCTTCCCACTGTTGAGTATCTTAACCTTTTACTGCTCCATCACCAAGAGACTCTGTGTGCACTATCAGAAGGCTGGGAAACGTGATAAGAAACTGAGGAAATCCATCAAGATTGTCTTCATTGTAGTGGCAGCTTTTGTTGTCTCCTGGGTTCCTTACAATTTTTTCAAGCTTATGGCCATCCTTTTGCGACTCGTAAAGCATCCTGACTGCTTTTCTGGCACAGTTGCCCTGCTGGGCATAAAGGTGAGCAGCCCTTTTGCTTTTGCCAATAGCTGTGCCAACCCTTTCATTTACTTTTGCTTTGACAACTACATCCGCAGAGCCATGCTCCAGTGCCTGTGCCCACGGGTGAAAATCAGCAGCAACAACTCTGACACCCTGGACACCCACCTGAGCCATTCCTTATCCAGTTTTGTGGCAGGGGATTATATTGCCAGGAAGAGGAAGCGCTCTGTGTCCCTCTGACTGGGAGCTGGGGCTGCGGAGGAAGGAACTTCTCCCCCCAGAGATGGCAGGAAAAGAAAAAGAGAATCGAGCAACAGAGAAAGGTGCGACTGTAATGCAGCCAGTGCTTCAGGTGGGAGGGATGCTGCTTCCTTTTAAATGCAAATAGATGGGATAGGAAACCTTAACCCCAGAATTACTTCACAATGATGATTACTGTGACAACGCATGGTGTAAATGTGAAACCATCATACCGAGAAACAGCTACAAATGCTTATGCTGGAACCCCAGTACAAGGTCTACAAACTACAGAAAAGAACCATGTGACTCAGTCAAGGCCTCTCCGAGACAAGCTTTGAACTTGTGTGTATATAGGTTTTTATTCTGTGTGAGAAAAACAACACGAGTGTTTCTTTTTGGTTTCTAGCTTGCCCACAAATAATTCACAATGTCCTCAAACCAGCCTGAACAATTATGGGCTTTTGGAGGTTTTCTGAACTTAGAAATCCAGTATTTTTATGAATTTGTGTGTTACCAGTTCTCATAACTTGAGTCTTGTGCATTTTAAGTCTCAGCTTCTTATTATAGCATTAAATCTTCAGTTTTAATCGTAATCATTAAAGTGTTTAGCCCCTCGGATTTCAGAAAAAAGAGAACTTGAAGGCAGAGAAACCAGGAAACAAGCAAAACCTTGCATTTAACTTTTCTCTTTAAGAAAAGAAGACCAACAAAAGCACACTTGTGCTTTTTAACACTGTTTTTGAGGGCCTCACACAATTTCTGACTGCTTGGGTCAGAACTAAAGAGTTCCAGTGAGGAAAAGGACATGGTGGGTTCTAGAGCGAACGGTTACACACATGCAAACCTGCTAAAAGGCTTCAAAGGGAAGACAGCTGTATCAGCTAACTTAGCTCATGAAAAATAGAAATGAGCAAAGCCTGAAGGGCTGACTACTGACTGGACAGCAGAGAAAAAACCCCTGGAGACTGGGCGATGGCAGTGGTATCCCTCCTGATGTAACTGCAGCATGTGTACATTCACACTGTGGCTTTTCTTTTCACACCTCTGTGTTTTCTAAACATCCGTAAATGGCAATGACTATTTGGAGTGTTACAAATAAATCCTGGTGTTTGCTTTTTGTATCGGCAACAGCTGAGCTGTTTAATGCCTGCAGAGAAACAAAAGCAGACCTCACACAAGGGTGGCACAAACCTAGAAGCCAAGGCATGCGCATCTGGCCCAGCTCCCCAGCCAGTTCCACACTGGACCTGCTGGCTACCAGAGCAGGTGGAGAGCTGGCTCAGAGGCTCAGGGCAAGCAGAAGTGTCTTTCAGCAACTCTTGGTGGCAGAGTGCTCTCTGGCACACAGTAAGATAGTGGGATACACACCTGGGCTACGAGGAGGGTATCACAGAGACACACACAAGGGTTTTGCTCTCCCCTCCCTTCATTGCATGTGTTTGCTTCCTCCCTCACTACCTCTTCTAAAAGATTTTGTTTTTCTTCCTCCACACGGCAGACTTTCCCTCCCACCCCCACCTAACTCCCACACTCCTTTTTCAGGCGTACAACTGCATGAAGAGCATCAACTGTTCCCAGACCTGCCAGTGTTTGAGACTGAGACCAGTGTCAGCTCAAATTTTAAAGTTAGAGTTTTAAATTTATTTGCAGTGACCCTCAAAAACTGCTCTCTTCTCCATCTCTTATCTTCTTTCTACCTTTACAAGTGTATAAGGAGACCTTTTTTTAAAAAAAAAAAAACATAAGCCTCAGATTTTCATTTCAACTAAGATATGGTTTTTATTACAGCACTGCAATACTTTGGAATACACCCAATGTACAAGACCTTAAATAATTCTAGTTAAGGCTGCTTCTTTCTTTTTTTTAAATACTTCAAAATACCAGATCAAATTGGAAAAATTACTAAGGAAATCCACCAAGATCTCATGCTCAAAGCTTTAGTTTCTGGAAAATAACAAATAAACTTGATAGATATTGCCAGGTTTGAGGAGAATCACATATAAATGCCACAGCAAATGCTCCACATGAGCAAGGAATTAAAATATACCAAAGGCAACTAATTCAGCAAAGGAAAACTCAACAGATTCTTTCAGACTTTCATCCAGAATAGTGTACTTTATTTTCTTGTGAACTTCAGGTCGTTTGACAATTTCATGACATGGTAAACATTCTTTTCTTCTTTTTTTTTTTTTTCCAAAGAAAAGACAACCTATGCTTGAGCAGCTTTACTTCAGGGACTTTTACTATTCCATATTAACATTTATTAGTTTGTTGGCGCTAAAATGTCTTAAGATGATAGCAAAATTATTGTGATTGAAAGTATTTAACGTGGTAGACTTCAGTAATGTAACAGGATGCCTATTTTATCTATGTTAAAAGAATGTAATGACAGTAAATTGGTTTGCTATGTAAAATGGAAATGGTACAATTCTGATATGACACCTGCCAAAGACCTTGGCAAGTAATTTGGATAAGGCTTTTTTCCCTGCAACTTTTATTATTTTAAAATAAATCCACTATGACTGCAGCTAAGAAATATTATTTGGCTTTTTGTAATCTAACTTCTGCTATCATTGTCATCAAAAAATAGCAAAGCATTACTAGAAAATCTGTCAGTGAGTCTGGATGGGAACATTCATCTGCCCATCCCACAAACCTTTTCATTATTTCAGAGATGCTTTTATATTGCCTTAGAATTAAATCAAGACCTTTTGAGGTTTTTAATGAAAACAGCTACACTACCAGTACCACCCCCAGCAATCTAGAGGTTGGTGCACTCTCCTGAGGTGTACACAATCAAATTTGAAGTGCCTCTCCTTCTTGGTACAAATCAGGATCCTGTTAGAAGCCTCTCTTGGTCTCAGTTTTGGCTTGAATGAATCAGCATTTTTCAGAAATAAAGTATTTCATCTCAACACAAAGAAAAATTGTACCCAGACCTGATGCTTGCTTAAATAGGCAAAGAAATTTTGTGACTTTAATTTCAGCAGCATATGTGCTAGCACTGACAACTGCACCACAGCTAAATGGAAAACTTCGAGTTGCAGAGGACTGAGGAGAAAGTCACACAGGGGATAGCTTCAGACCCAGGATAAGCAGGGCAAACCTGCTGCCCTCAAAACAAGAAAAGTGCTGCAGTCACTGCAGTGGACTGACCCTCCACAAGTACTGCAGTAAAGATTGGCTCTTGGAAGCCAAGAGGAAAACTTCCACTGACTTAGACGCATCCAGATCTCATCTGCAGCTTCTTGTCTTGGCTCCTTCAGACTGGTGGGAGGCAAAGCCCCTCACAGCATGTCTGTGCCTCAGGTTTCAAATAGGCTGAACTACAAAAAGAATATTTCCTGACCTTGCAAAAATGTTGCAATGATAGATTTGCTGACTGCTCCACAGGAACAGCAAGGTCATTGACAAAAGACGTGGGGTTTTTTCTCAGGTGCTTGCAAGGCATACTGTACAAAGAGATGTCAGCTCATGGGTGGGGAGACTAACACACACTTTTAACAGTTACACTCTTACTCCTGCAATACTAGTTTGTTATCCCTGTAGGATCACTTACATTCATGAGGTCAGCAGGAACTTGTGAGTAGATTTGCAAGCTGTGAGCACAAATCATTACACATCCCAAAATTTCTAACTGAAACTGTTGGACTCAATGCTCTTAAAGGTCTTTCCCAATCTAAATGAATCTGTCATTCTTCTCTTGCTTAAAAGGCTTCACCCATTTAAGGAGCACATTTCAGGGCAAGTGAAGCACAGAAAACAGTGACCAAAATCCTGCAGTGGAAAATCCATCCCCTCGGGCTATTTACTAAATATCTCAGCATTCTGCATATTCTCAGAGAAAGGGGGATCAGTTCATGAATAGGAAGAAAGAAAGAGCTATCTAAATCCACAACTGATGGAAATACGCACTGGCCATGCATTAAATGGCCTCAGAAGTAATTACAATGCTACCAAATGTCACACACAGAGGTGGCTGGGAACCCCTAGAAAACCAGAAAGGGCCCACATTTTCTCATCTAACATCTAACATTATACCACAAAGCCTGCCATTAGTGCACTCTAGGTCTCAATAACAACCCAAGCAGCTGCTCAGTTTGCCAGATGCAGGTGTTCAGTACCCTGCCGGAGTCTTCCTGCAAGTGACAGGAGGTTTTTGAATACTCCAGTCTCACTAAATGACAGAGGGGGTTTGGCCCCAAACATCTGGGCAGGTAAGACCTGAATTCATAATGAAGTAAAAGAATGCAAAATATGGGAGGTGAGAAAGCAAGTCGATTGGAAACCAACAGCCTTCAAGAAAGGCAGCCTTCCAGCTCTGAGCTGGTAAAAAATTCCTGCCAAAGGCCAGGCTGCTTGTGTTGATACTTTTTAAAAAATAAATTGTTGAAACATAGGGGTTTTTTCCCAATTCACCTCACCTATGTTTCTGTACCAGATTGCAGCAGCATTGGAAATTGAGGCCACTTGTTATAGTTTGAGAGCACGCAACATTATCAATATCAATCATCTAAATAATGCATTGTGACCAAAATACATATTTTCACACTTCAAAACAGTTTCATTATTAGTAAGAGACCACATTCTTACTCAGAATCTCCTACTAAGTCTAGTAAGTAAACATATATCCTCTGCTGTTTACTTCACACATTTTCTAGAGTACATGGGATTTTAAAAGAGGCATCTCAGCAATAGATCTCAAAAAAGGCAAATGTTTCTCTTTCAATTTGTACTGCATTTTGCTGCTTTGGGGACTAGAGTAGGTCACAGGGAATTTAAGGTGAGAATCCTATCCCAAAGAAAATGCTTCTCACAAGGTGAATTCAGAGGCTTTCATTTGTATTACCTTCAGACCCTTTGCAAAGCACTGATATCCAGACAAGATAAATACTCGCTTTTGAAACAGCAGATCCTTCAAAAATAAAGTGGATTCAATAATATCAGGAAATAACTGTATGCAGCCAAAAGTAACTAGTCAATTCTGAAAAAAAACCAAACTTCTTTTACTGTGCAATGGAGTCCCCAGAATCTGATGCCCTCTTTCTTTCTACACTGATAAAACTAGTTAATATGAATATAAAAGAACAGCTGTTTCTCAAATGATGCCCTTTCTTTAACCCTCAATTTGAGGCAAAGAAAACCAGACTGAAACTGTGTGGCATCTGCTCAGAGAATGAAACTTGGTCAGTGGTTTTTAAATCTATCCAGATTTTCAGTCTAGCTTTAAAACTGCTACACCAAATGTCCAGAAAGTCAGGCTTTAAATGCAAAGAGCAGCTTTTGCACTGAGAAACACCATGTATAAATAAATACAGCACAAATCTTTGCCATATATAGTACCATGCACCTGACTTGACCACTCACATGACTTCCCTCCATGCACTGCCTAAACAACTTCGTGATTACAACCACCATTTCCCCTGCCACCCACTCCTCACCCCGCCTCCTCTGGGAGCTACAGAAACTTCTAACCATGCCTCACACAGAGTAAAAATGCAAACCATTACAAAAGAGATTTAAAAAAAAAAGAGAGAAAAGAGACAGGTGCATATTTGGTTTTGCCTGTGTTTGGACCTGTGGGAGTTACCCACCATGGGTACAATCACACCACCTAAAAAGTGTTGCAAGTAAGAGTAGAAGCTTAGCAGCTTTCAAGAAACATATATATGTACATAAACTTCTGCTCTCCTCATAACCAGCCAGGACATTGTGGATAGAGGGGTGCTGAGAAGCAAAGAGAGAGCAACAAATGCACTGAAAAGTGCAGTGGCATGCCCAAAACCTCAGCTCTAGATAAGGTATTATGAAATCTAGTCAAAGAACATGGTACTTCTGACCACTTAGGAACACACTCAGGTAACTGAAAAACTTTTCCAGATATCTTACCAGAAGAGAGAAGGCAACTTTGGAAAAATCAGGAGAATAAAGACAAGGAGAGACCTCGACAGAGAAAGCAAGCACATTTTTTTTCCTTTTGTCAAGAGTAGAACAAAGAGTATATGGTGGATATGAAATGTGCTCAAACGAGGTGCCCATGAGAAGCTAAGCCAGCACTTGATGAGAGAACACTTCAAAGAAGAGTTGCTGCATGGAAAAAAGACTTGATGTAGCTAGAGAAGAGAATAAACCTTGAACAACCCTTCTAATCCCCAGGACTCACGTTTTGGCAACCACATTGATGGTGCTGTGACACACACTTTTGCATAGCCACTTAAGAGACTGCGACCTTCCTGAAGCTATTAAAAATGTCTGAAAGCCCTGCTGATTCGTAAAGGAGAAGTAATCCTCCTACTCTTCGAATTTTTAAGTACTTGTGCAACTAGACTAATGATGCTTATAGGTCCTTATTTCCACTGTCATCCAAATAAATACTAATTAAAGTCAGTATGGAAACTGGTGGTTTTGTTGAAAATTAACTGGAATTTTGTATGACTAACTTCAAGAGAGCTGGGGTTTGGCTGAGGGAGAAGACTCAAAGCCTAACTCACAGACTACCTACCCAGTAGTGAACCCAGCTGGATTAGTGTGTCTGTTAGAATTCATGCTAATGATTCATCTCCAAAACCTCTGAAGACCCATGAAACTCATAATTCTATGGTCTCACATAGAGACAGGAGCCATCCAAATAGGTGCTCCCAACTGTGCTGCTGGACAGGTTTCCTGATACTGCTGGCTGCACCTTCTTTAAAGTGCCTTTAAGCAACTTGGATAAAGCGTAGGGCAAGGTCATGGTGATTTAGGCATCTGTGTTCCCCGCTCTTCTCCTGTGGCTGTAAGGACAGGATAAACTGTAGTGTAAAAACACAATGGCTGAAGTGTCTGCTAACAGCTGTTGAGTGTCTCATGTTCATAGAGAGGACAAATAGTGACATGCATCTTTATCCTTTTTATCTGAGAAAAGCAAACCTGCGTTCTGACTCATGCTCTAACAAGCGGCATTACCAGCACAGCTGGAGAAGACTGCAGGCAATCATCTAGTTCACTAAGAGCAAACACTTAATAGATTATTTTTCACATAAATCTGTCAAAACCTGTATGGGTAGGTAGCCATCCTTTATCCTCAGAACTCACAAAATTCACTGAAAATCATGAGATGCCATGCAAATCTATTCAGAGGTTCCTTTTACTTGCTTTTGAACTTGTAGGTTTACCCTTTAACCACACGCTTTCCTTGCACACACTGGAAGGGAAACAAAGATTGCTTTAAAAGGAAAGCTGAAGGGTTTTGAGGATATAACCACCTATTAGCATCACACATAGTCAGTCCACTCAGGGAACAGACATGATCACACATGCCAATTTAGGTGCTTCAAAACCAGGTTTCTTATTTACTCAGTTATTTAAGTCAGGTCTGTGATTTGCTTCATCAGTCATAAACCCTGGTACTGTGTGGGAGCAAATGCGTATCAAGAACTGAAGTACTTTCTGCATTCATGCTTCATATTTTGATTTAATGTGTCATGATACAAGTTAGCAATGTCTGCATTACCTGCCAGCCCTCTATGGTGGATAGCTGCCAATGAGCTGCCCAAAAAACTTATAACAGTGCCTACTGTTCTTGTCTTTTTTCTTTTGATACAAGAATTTTTCTCTAGCTTTACAGATGACAATTGCCTGCACCATATTTCTAACACTGCACATGAGCTGGCAAAAATTACTGACCTGTGGTGAGTCAATTCAACAGAGAAATATTTCTTTCCCTCTCTCCTTCACCACCCACTGAACCCTCCACAATATTATGTGATGGAGAAAAAGGCACTTACAACCGAAGTGGAAAAATTTTAAACCTAACCACTATTAAGAGGTCCTCAGAAGAAGGATGGAGTTTATATGAACAAAGGACATTTTTGCAAATACAGTTAATCAGATTCATGACTATTTTGGATGAAGCATTGCTTCTCAATATATAGTAAAGTATTGCATGTCATGTGCATGTATGTTGATTTTATACAATAGATCTTTATTTTTCTGGAGTATCAAAGTACTATTTGGAAAAACAGGTAACTCCAAATAAAGTTATCAATTTCTCCCTCCAGCAAAATCTACCAGTTATTTTTAGAAAATAAGACTTCTATCAAGTAAACCTTATTACTAGAATACGAAAAGCTCATTTGGAATCTAAAAATCACAAGCTTTTTCCTGACCAAAAAAGACTTAATTAGTTACTTGAATTGCTAAAATAATTGTATGTAGCTCCAACTCTTTTTGACACCCCAAAAGAAGAAATAGGAGACTTCCCATTTTCATGCTGAGCAAAGCAGCTCAGAAATAAGGGAGACCTAAAAGGCCGAATTAGCCAACAGCCACAAGTGGCAGTTTAACTGACAAAAGGCAGCATCAAACTAAGGACAAAACAGCCTGTGGCCATTAACAAGGTTTGATTTATGTGGGTTTCCTTCCTTAAAAAAAAAACAACAAAACACAACAAAAACCCAACAAAACTTTGGATTTAATTGACCGTAATTGTAAACAGATTAGTCCTGCAGGTCACACAGCCACGTTGGCTGTTTTGCAGTTCTGTGCTCTCCAAGTATCAAAGCCGAGCTGAGCACGGCATTTTGAAGCCGCTGCTGAAGGGAAGGTTACCTGGGAGGGTCTGTGCTCCACTCCAAAGAGAGCAGTCCTTCACTGGCAGGACTTTTAACATCAGGCACCCCAGGGAAATGCAAGAGACAATGAGGCCTTTGGAAAGAAGGGAAAATGTTACAATCAGGAAAAAAAATAACAATCTTGAAGTATTTTTTCTAAGCAGGGAACTTAATCCACTTGTTTTCAAACACTGGGTCACTCACACATTTTCCCTCATATCTGAAGTTTTTGTCTCTCAAGTGAACTGAGAATAAAACAGCCCCAAAACCAACATCTGAACCATTTAACAAGGATGCTACTGTAAACCTGGAGATAGGAGGCTGTGAATATAAACGTGAATATAAACAGTCTGTGCTCTTCACTGACATGTATAGCAGCAGTACTTGTAAATATTTATTCTGCTATAATTTTCAGTAATCAGTGCAGCTCGGGGTCGTTAGCAAATGTTCTTTAAACCATTTCCAGCTATGCTCCCGGCATGGCAGCGAGCAAGTTGATGCATCTCCCACGACACACGGGCAGTACCTGGTGCTGTGGTGCACATCTGAAGGCCGCCAAGTTATGGCACTGGGAAACTTTTAATAAAGCAGTTTCACCACAGCTACTGTCCAAACAGTTAGCTTGGACTTGTGCTGCAATTTTCTAGGTTTTTGAATAGCAAACCGAGAAACTCCTTAAGGATCATTTCACGAAGAAACACTTTGAGAGGTTACCTAGTCGCATATCACCCCCAAATCTAAACATAAATCTGCAGCACAGGATCATCTAATTCGGCACACCCTTTCTCACCCCCAAAAATTGCATCTACAACGCACAGCATGGTCACTACACACCCAGACGAAAGGAGCCCCCACCCCTCTGGTGAGCACCCAGGTAAGCGAGCAAACACATGCGAAAAACTTTCTGTGTATTACGGAAACAACATTCAAACCTTCCCCACCCAACTCCGGCCCAGCTGCAGCCTCTCAACCCCAACTCGGCCCATGCCGAAACACACTTCCCCTTCCACGGGGTCAGGCGGCCAGCAGGGAGCAATTTACCTGTCCCAGCCGCACCAAAGAGTGGGATTATGGCTGTAAACCTTGTTCTCCCTTCCTCCAGCCACTCCTGCCCGACTCCCGCCTCCCCGAGCATCCCCTGCTGGGCTGGGGACCCCTCGTCCTTGCCAGGCAGCTGCCGTCGCCCGAGCGTGCCCGCGCTCCCTGCGCGGCCGGGAGGATGCGGGGAATGAGGGGACCGGCGGCATCGCGTGCGAAGCGGCGGCGGCGGCGGTGCCGCTCTGAGTCAGCGCTCGCCTGCGGCCGGGAGCGCGGGCGGGGAGCGAAAGGGAGCGGGCGCTGACTGATCCCGGCCGCCCTCCCGGCACGCAAGGCTCGCCCTGTGCCGCCGGGCCCCTCTGCAGGGGAGCGCTGCCCCGCAGCCGCCCGCTGCACGCTTCTGCCTTTTCCCCTTACTAACTTCGCGTAGCCGTGCGCGCACAAGCACCCCGTTGGTGATTTTGGCGTTTACTTTTAAAATCGGGAAAAGCCTCTTTGCTAAAAGTCCAAAGTCAGAAGTGGGAAGGGCAGAGCCATCAGAACGATGGCCGTGTCAGCTCTGCGTCCTAGTGCGCGTCCAGCATCTCCGCCTGCTCCCTCCCCTCGCTGTGCCTGCCCGCACAGCCCTCACCAGAGGACGAAAACTACGGTACCCCGAGATGCAATGTCTGCGTGGGTGTAGGTGTGAGTACCACCCATAGGTTTCAAATATTTTACACGACTTTTCCCAGTCCTTGTCTTCTCAAACCTCCTACGCTGGGCTTTCTGCCGCTGAAGGGCTGTTTTTCGACAAGGGCAGCAACCAGTGCTCGAAGCAGCACAGAGCCCGAGGCGTGCGTTCCCTTAGCATTAATTTGTGATTTTTCCAAGTGTTAAAAGAGGCGAGGGGAGCTAGGAAGTGTAAAAGCCATCAACACTCTGTGCCACGGAAAATGGTGTAAAGTATCCACGATCATAAATACTTTTCAAGAAAGGGTGTTTTTTGCAGAAATCAGGAACACCCGAGGGGTTATCCACCCATCTCAGAAACAACAGAAACCTGACATTTCTTAAGATTTCATTTTAATGGACTCAGTTGAACCAGTTACACCACAAGCTTTTCAAAAGCTGCGAGCTGAATGACGATTACTCACAAAGAAAGTTTCAGTGATGAATCTCACTGAAATGAATGCTTCACTTACAGAGCCTCTTCAAGAATCTTGAAGCACTCAGTGAACTCTGCAACAAACATCACTTGGGAACTGATTTCTGTACATGTTTTAAAATGAAATCACAGATCAACCTGTTTATTCCAACTGAAAACTGAGAGTAGATATGAAATGTTTTAACACTGAGATATAAAATATATGGCCCTCTCATTATGTGTCCCATGAATTAGCCCCAGGGTCCTTTTTGGGATAAAAAGCTTTTATTCCCCCTACCCAATCCCAGCCTGAATGCTGTCTCAGCTGCTGGTTTCTGTCTTAAAGGATGCCAGTAACATCAGGGGCAGAAGTGGCAGTGGAAGGTTGTCTACTTTGCTCTTCATAGGTTGCCCAACCACGTTGTAGATTGTACAAGAGATTAACTACCTGGAAGGTTTTCTGCTTACTTTTTTCAAGCATAAAAATGTACAGATAACTAACTACATGATCAGGAGATTGAGTACAAACAAACACAGAGAGCTATGGTCTGATTCTATTTTGCCCGTCTGCTAAAATCAGACATCAAACTGCTAATCAGGATTCATCTGGCTTGGATTTTCTGGAGGTTACATTGCAAAGAAGCAAAAGGCTATAATGAAGTGCACTTAATAAAATGTCAACTTTGTTAAGTTTTAGCACAGAATTCATGCCAGCTACTGTGCTGGTCCAGCTGTGCAGTGATGCAATACAGAAATGCCACTGGGTTGCATTAGTGAAGTCACACAACAGGATCAAAATGCAATACAAGGACCCCTATACTTTCCAAACTTTTTCCTACTCTTTTTGGCCATGCATACAAGTAGATTGAAAAGGCTGAAGCACTGATTTCCAGGACTCCAAATTCTTAAGACCACCTTCAGGCTCTTTCATATGACTCATGACTTTCACTCTTTCAGAAAGAAATACTTTAGAAATGCCAGAAGAACAAGCTCTATTCTGAGAAAATTCAGAACTTTGAATTATTCCCTGGGATAAGAGGGAATTTAAGTTGCAGGGCTTCTCCTTGTAAGTGTTATGTTTGGGGTGGGGGGGGGGGAAGTTTGAACAGACACATGCAAAAACAAGCAGGAAGAAAATCATCCCTGTAGCAAAAGAGCTAAAGGTCCTGGCTTTTTCATGTGGTAAATGTTCTTATCAGCCAAAACTTCTGCTTTCCCTAATCTCCTCCTAAATACCGGTGCATTTACATAATAAATACGCATGTGCGTTCACTGTGGCCGGGAAAGCACAGACTGTCTAAGGAAAACAAGCAGCAATGAATAAACCTGCAAAACAGCTCTGCAGAAGTGGTGAAGCCACCGGAGATGGAAAAACTTGCTGCTCTGCATGGGGACACTGATTTCATTGTAATTGCACATGGTGACAAGGAGCTGCTGGGACAAAGAAATTGGAAAACGAGGGGGAGTTTATTCCAGGCAAATGGTTAAGTGTGAGCTTATAGCTGATCCGACTGATAATTAAAGAAAAAAAACAAAACAACAAAATAATGGACTTGCTTTAGCCTCTGCCAATCTCCCACTGTGATTTCAGAAAAATTGCCTACTTGCTTCTGCTTGCTTAATGGGAAAGTAGATGG
The DNA here is from genome assembly GCF_965178545.1 of Coloeus monedula. Lineage (NCBI taxonomy): Eukaryota > Metazoa > Chordata > Aves > Passeriformes > Corvidae > Coloeus > Coloeus monedula. Next base: position 25,736,475 of record NC_138783.1, read on the forward strand.
ATTTCTTTGTCCAGTGTGGGCATCTGAGCTGATAGAGTTACACAGGACTGATGAGGACCTGCCAGGTCTTCACACACAGTGCTGGGCATAAGTGTCCCTTTCATAATCTGGTCAAGATAGTGAGAAATTTTCCACTCATTTCTGCTTTGGAAAAGCTCATTCAGTAGCCTCTCTGGCTGGCCAATGAAACACGCTTCCAGAGTCCTGCTCAGGTTGATGGACAGTTGAATGTACTGGCATTTGTGTTCCAAATTATCTGAAGTCTCCAGACATGTGGTACAGGTGCACCTACTTGCTTCCTACCTAAGCAAGCAGCATGATCAGTTGCACAATCAATTGTGGCTACTCTGAAAGGTGCTCAGGTAGTGCCTCCTCCACCCAAGAACAATCTCAGTTTAGCTAAAAGCACCTGAACACTCAGGGTTTGTTAGCATTGCAAAAACTTTTTGTGAGTCACAGCTACATTCTCAGCAGAGTGGGATGCTAAGGGGAGTGGGATTCTGTAGCAGTGAGTACAAACAAGAAACTTAAGGAAGTGTAACAACAAACATTTTTTTTTTTATTAGAGGAGCAATGGCCAAGCCATTCAGGAGGAATTAATTTTCAAGATTTGGCTACAGAAGAGCTCTACAATCTCTACATTGCCTTCCCCATGCCCAGCCGCTTGATTTTTTTCCAGGGAGGCTTCAGCAGATGCCTTCCACAGACGCCTTCCATCTTTTGGTCTCTGAAGGTGGGTTCCCTCTAGTGGCATTAAGAGGAGCATCGATTCTGTCTTATTGACTGATCTTGGTCCGTAGGAGGGGCAGGGGGAAAGAGGACACTGCAGGGTGTTACACGTATCAGGAGACGCTGACTTCAGTTGGCTAATAGCCTAGGACTCTTGTGTACCACAGGTTCTTTATTTTTTCAATCAGCTGTTCGAACATTATACTGACTCTAGCTGCTTCTTTGGCGAATCTCTGTCTGCAGGAGACAACAGAGTATGTGGTAAGATACACAAGTATGCGAGGGTAAACCCCATCTGCTGTAGTTATCACACTGCCTGTCGCTGGGAGTGCAGAGCTCCTCGGCAGTCCTAGAGGGGCTTTCCTCAGAAGACAGGAATAGGCAGTATGTGTGTGCCACGAGTTACATCAAACTGTCTCTAGGGTGATCATGCTTTTCCTTTTGTGAGGAAACTCATTTCCCCTTCCTTGAGCAAGATATATGCACAGTTAGAGCCAGTTCTATGGTTTGCATCAAGTGATCCTGGCACACTGAGTACTCAGCCCCTCACAGCACTGCAGCACCCTTCCAGACAGCTGATCCCCCACCAGCCAGCGGCCTCCTCCCTCACTACCCATGGATAAAGAGCAGTACCAGCTATCCCTGAGAACACTGTCATGTACAATGTGCCTCTCTGGGAAGAGCTTGTGCTTTCACAGGAGACCGCACCATCTCACCCCACTTTCCAGCACCTTGTTTCCTTGGTACATCAGGCTTTGGTTGCTGATTAATTTCCCCTTGGATCTCCCCATATAGATACTTGATTAATCTATTCTTTCTCCCACACCTCCCTCTCCCTTTCACGCATGGCTATTGGAGTGTTACTACAGAGAAGCTTTCCATACCTGGCCGCAACAACTGATGGACTCTGGACAGTATCCAGCAAGAACTGACTGATTTTAGGGGACACCTTGTTCACAGCTTCATAGAAGTAAGATGCAATAGCCTCAGGGATGGCCAGCAAGTCACGACGGTCTTTCTCAAAGATGGACTTTGACTGCACTTCTGAGAAAAAAAGGCAAACCCCCATGAGGCTTCTCATGTCACTTGTGTCTCTGGCATCTTCCCAGAAGCACAGGGAAAGAGATTTGAAATTCTGAGATTCAGAACCTCTCCCAGAATTTGCTCTAGCAGCATCCAGCAGCACCTCGTCACCCAGTCATGGGTATCTAAGTCATAGACCATTCATGGCAGAGTATTTGCACCAAGTATGGGCAGTTTTCATGCCAGGTCTCTACTGATTTGTTCCACGCTGCCAAGCACTGTGTAGTCATGATTTTCAACTAAATTATTTGGCTTCAGTCCTACTTCACAGTACATGAGAACCTGTAGAAGCTGAGCTTTGTCTCAGGCAAACAGCAAAGCTTTCCAGACTTACCGGGGAGAGTGGTGCTAAGGAGCAGGATCAGAGCTATCACCAATGCCCTGGATTGCAGCATGGTTTGCAGTACCAGTTCTGCTCTCTACACAGAGAGACCTGTGGGAATCAGCATACAATGTTTGGGGTTGTTTGCTGGGTAAACACCAGATTTTTGCAACAAACCTAACCAATAAATGAAGACAAGAACAGAAAGATCATGGTGCATTTCCTCTGAAGATGTGAGGAAAAGGCAGTATAAAAATGAAGGTGTCCTTTTATTTGTATAATCACAAATATCCACAATAATAACTTCAGGATCTCAAAGCAATATGGACAGTTAAAGCTGGTTCTTTTATAATAGAGCTAAAATCCCTTGTTTCAGCACATGAGCAAACCAGTAAAACTGCCAGAAGTCAGAGTAGGTTTCCTCCATGCATAAGTACAATTGAAAAATTTATAAGGTGGGATTTTTTTGTTTGTTTTGGTAAACTGCTGTAAAGAACATTGTGCTAGTGAGTACATCACATACAATGATCATCTTAGTGACCCAGTGATCAGAGTACTTTGTCTTGCTTTAGTTGAGCAAAGTCCCAACTAGCTAACTAGGTTCCCTTGCCTTTTTTCACTTTGGAATTAATGCAGCAGACAGTTGCCCAAACAGAACAAGTTCCCAAAAGTGAGTGAGTGCAAAATTTAGCTTCATCTGACTTCCTTTATTTTTGTCTTTTAAAAAACTCAGAATTGCAGAATTGAAAGTTTGCTACTTGGTACACTGAAAATACGACATTACACCTAAACAAGCTTTTCAAACATGCTGCACTTAAAAAGGTGTTTAGAAATTAAAATTGGTTTATGCCCCCAATTAGAGGGATGCATCACTCAGAGCAACATGAAGAAAACATTGAACATAGGAATTGCAATGGCAAAATAGGCTGAAAGTCTATTATATGTGAATGCTTTGCTAAATCCCGTAGCAGGTGGTTACAACTCAGTGTTTCTTCTTATCCCACAGTAAGGAGATCTCCATCCATTTTTATTTCCTTCTGTGCACAGATTACCTCCAAAAGCTATCACCCAGTTCACTAGATGTTTGCACAGTTGCTCCTTTATCACCCTTCCTTGATTTTTAATCCCAGAGCCAGTTTCTCTCCATGTTCACAAAAGGCATAAATTTGCTTCCCAGGAGCATGAACAGATGCTCTTACCCCCTTTAGAACCTGTAGTCTCTGTGGAGAAGGCACCTGGGAAAAGGTTATGTATCTCCCAACACAAAGTCTGCATTCCTACCATGGGCTTTACCCTCCTATGAGTGTCTTATGGAGCATCCATGACTCAGCTTCAGACCAGGTCACCCCAGGTACTCCCACCCTCCTCCATTTCAGCACCATTCCTGGCCATGGAGCGTGAGAAGGGCTCACACTTTGGTTTGCAGTAGGAGATGGGGCAAAACAGAAGATGACCTCCACTCACTTGTCTATGGTCTAGACAGACCAGTCACGAAGTCCATGCCACCCAGAACAGAGAGTTCAGCTCTTACCTGTCCTGCTTTCTCTCTTTCTCAGGCCAAAGCTGAGGTAGGTGCACATCTGAGACCCCGGCATTTATGCAGAGCTAATATAGTGGTAGCAAGGGGTCAAAGGTCCTGCTTTGTTTCCCCATTTGCTCTTTTGCAAGCACATCCAGCTCAGTGGGACAAGCAAGAAGCTGTGGAGGACTCTGGACCTGTTACTGAGATTTGGTAATGGAGGGTCAGTCTGACCCGAGCCCAAGAGATGTGGAAGGCAGCTTCTGGGTCACTGAGTCCCCTACTTTTGCAGGCAACCATGTCACAGAGGCCCCTTTCATAAGCTGACCAAATTCCACATTAATAGTAGCTAGAGCTGGGCTGAATTTTGCTCCTGCTCCTACTCCTCCTGTGCCCTAACCCACTGCTCTGGCAGTTGGGACTTACCTGCTGCTGTTACACCCGCTGGCATTTCCCCCTCCACTTACAGCAAATGCATTAACCAGATGGTGCACAGAGCTGTGCACCCCTCTCACACTTCTTTCCCTGTGACCAAGTCTTTTTGCACAGGCTGACTAGATGAGAATACACCTGAGACAGCTGTCAAAACTTACCAGGAGGAACATCCAGCTAAGGGATCCCCAGCCCAAGAAACACATAGAGTAGTTGGAGCGGGTCCAGAGGGGCATGAAAAATGATCACGGGGCTGGAACACCTCTCCTGTGGGGAAAGGCTGAAAGAACTGGGGCTGTTCAGCCTGGAGAGAAGGCTCCAGGGAGATCTTATTGCAGCTTTTCAGTACTTTAAAGGGTTCTTATAAGAAACACAAAGACTCTACCAAGGCTTGTATTGACAGGAGAAAGGGAAACAGGTTTAAATTGAAAGATTTAGATTGGATGCAAGGAAGAACTCTTTACTGTGAGGGCAGTGAGACACTGGTTGAACAGGCTGTTCGGAGAAGCTGTGGACACTTCACAAGTGGCCAGGTTGGATGGGACTTTGAGCAAGCTGGTCTAGTGGAAGGGGCAGGGTGGATGAGATGATCTTGTAAGGTCCTTTCCAAAGCAAACCATTCTTACCATTCTATGGTAACATCTCCCAAGGCTCCCAAGCTGCAGTCAGAAAGTGGCTGCATTGCTGCTGTAGGGAATGTTTTCCCATAGCTCGGGTTCCAAGTGCCCCTTGGGTCCCCAGTAGGTCCAATCTCCTGTGTTTGGCACATGCAGCTGGGGGCAAGAGACAGGCCACAACGCTGAGCTACAAAGGGCATCAGCTGGGGGAATGGGAGGACAGAAATTAAGCCTACTGTGTGAGACCCAACACATTTCCATTCCTATGTCAACCACTTAGTAGGGGACTGTCACATGTGGGAAGCGTGAAAAGCTCAACCAGTACCTTCATTTATCAACCAAACAAGATTTTTAGAAGACTGTTCCTCTCATGGTGCTCCAAGTACTTCAGAACCAAACAGTAAGTGTTCTCATTTTACAGACGTGGCAGCCAAACTACAGTGAGTCTCATCATTGAAGAGGACTGCCAATAGTTTCCAGACATTTTTCCACTCACTATGTATTTATTCAAATGATCCTTTTTCTCAGAAGAACAAAAAAAAAAAAAAGTCTTCCCCCCCCCCCAAAAAAAATCCCACATAGAAGCAAACCATTTTGCATTTTTGTCCAAAACATAACAACAGAAGATTCCTACTGACGTGTAAAAATGTTAATTCAAGAAATAAGGACAGAGACTTTTCAGTTCCACTTCTGGTGCAAAACTAAAAAGCAATTTACGGTCTAGGAAGAACACACAAGAGCAACTGGTTGAAAGTTCTCTTATATTTCAATTATACACTTGACAGTCATTGAAGAGAATCTACACATTTATTATCTTCTTTTAAAGCTGGAGTAACATTCAGAAGACCAGCACAAGGCACATCATAGGCATTAAACTTAGCAGAAACAGGAATGAGCAGTCATTACTTGTAAGGGTTAATTTAAGATAACCTCAAGTGTCATTTCTTCCTTCTTTCAGGTCAACAAATGGGAGGCTCTAAGTGGGTGTTTTAAACTGATGTGCTGCAGGAGGTAGTAACAGAAGGGACTTAGCTGCCCTGTGTGGTAATTCATACTGCTGAAGAGCTTTGCTTTGTGGCTGTTGTCACACAAGGCAACTTCCCCAGCCCTGAAGTCAGCCTAACTTTAGGCAGTGCTATCATGAATATAATCCCAGAGATAGCAACTGGGGGTTTCAGCACTTTCTAGTGCCAAACAGGCACTTGCCAAGACCAGATCAATGATTGCACAGAAGCAGCCCTTGCCTCCCATTCCTGGAATGGCATTCCAGAATGGCAGGGCGCTCTGCAAATAAGCAAGAAAGCCAGATATTGCAAGTACTTTCTTAATCAAAGAAAAATTACACGATTTTTTATCTCTCTTATGTATCTCCAGTCTGAGGTAGACAGCAGCTGACTGTAGCATGGGTGACCTTATCTGGCCCTACATGGCACGGTCACTTACTCATTTCATTATTCTAAATTAGGGTAACACCAGTGGCCATGAAGGCACTTTATCTGAGACAGAAGATTCATTCTGTGGGGTAAGGTATATTTCTTGTTCTTCCAGCATGAACAGAAGAACAAAAGTCTAGAATAGCAGTAACTCCCAGATGTGAAATATTCGACTTTTACCATCGTGAATGGGACATAGGAACATCAGCTCTTTGGAATGGCTAAAAAATTAAGCATGAATAAATTGCAATGTAGAAAGAATGAGGCTAGGATACTTCCTACTGTTATTTCTTTCAGTGTGCTGTATTGGAGCTGTTCAGTTCTTTCTCTCTCTTAAAAAGTCAAAGACCCTGTGATCTTACTGGAAAAGTGTCCACGTTGTATTGTGCAATGCTGTACAATGGGCTTCATTTATAGCCAATTAAAATCAGAAATAAGCATCTAAAGCAGAGCCTATTTCCTTCCCACTTTTCTGTCTGCTTGCAGTTGTAAAGCACGCAAAGATAGATTTCCTTTGTCGTTACTTCACAGCCCACCAGCTGGTGCTTTATGAACCGCAGTGGTCTGCAGACTAGTAAGCCCAGTATCATTTCTGCTTCCCTGATGGATCACCCAATCTAATTCTGTCACAATTTAAGAAGTTGCAGAGTTAACATGGAGATACAATCCATTTTCCCTGAAGAGTTTTGGTTAATGTTTCTATAAACATGAACAAAGTGACTGAAGAAGAAATCAAGTATGATACAGATAAAACTCTTCAGACTTCACAATTTATGAATTGCATTCACAAATCTACAATTAGTCACCCTAGCTCAATTATGGGGACTAGAGGAACAAATAAAGATGGAGGGCTCCTTCCTAGGATGTAGATAAAAAAGCACCACCTCTGCAGTTAGTGTGCTCATACTCCAGCAGCTCCAACAGCTGCTCCTGTTACAGAGAGAGTAATCTCGGTTTTCCTGCAGTGCAAGTGGCTTCTTGCTCTTGGGAAACTTGCTGGATACGTGTTGGCTTGTACCCACTTGAATGTGAAGGAAAGTGAACTCCTTCCATGCAACTGTCTTGGGATCTCACCACATGTCTCAAATAGCCTCTACTTTTGATGGAGAAAGGGGCAGCCCTTTCCTGAAACCTGGACATTTGGGCTAGGACAGGAAAAAGTTGTCTCGCATGATGTATGAACCTACTGGAAGCACAAGGAGAGAGTCAAATTCCAAGTCAGCAATTCAGCTTCCACGGGTAGAATCTGCCAGGCCCTGGTATCTGCTAAAAGTCAGCAGAGGGTAAAGCTAATGTCAAAACTGGTTGCTAGTTTTGGAAGAAGCAGCCCCAAATAATTTTCTGTCATTGCAGTCATCATACACACTTCACTAATAAAAATGCTAGTCCATCATACAAAAAGGTGGTTCATAAAATCCTCAGCGTGTCATAAAATAAGAAAAAAAATGATCCACAGAGGGGCTGATAAACAGATTCAAGAGTGATACTAGCTTTGCAAGCTCTGCAAACACAATTCCCTGTATTTCAAATGTGACTCATGGGTCAATACACATTGTTCAGTCTGGGCCTAATGCAGACAAGTACTCTGCTAATTACAGCCCTTCTTTCCTGAGTTCAAATTTGGAGTTAGTCTTTTAGCTTTTTTTTTTTTTTTTTTAATTTTTGTGATAGCCATCAACTGTGGGCAAAGAGACCCTCTGTCTTCAAAAACTAGGCCTCCAGTTCTGAAACAAAGTCAACCAGAGAAGCTCGTTGGTCCTCCTGCTTTATCTCCATAGGCAGGTATTACAAATAAGCTCATTCAGCCAAGAAACAGTAGGAAGATGAGTACTCTGTAGTAGCCCTGGGTTGACCAGCAACTGCATTGGATATCCAACTCAGACCATTTGTTCGAAGGGCGATGCTTCCCGTCATTGTTCAAAGAAAAGAAAAAAAAAGAGGTGGACAAAGTGAAAGTCTCTCCAAGTCTTCCAGGGAAAAGCATAAGCACATCAGTAATGAGGACATTAAAGAACAAACAGTAGCAAGTGTCCCATAAGGCACTGGCTGGGAAATAAGCTAGGCAAGACAGTCATTGGTACTGGCCAATCTCCAGTGCCTCTGGGTTACAAAATAATTCACAAGATTCTCCAAAAGCTCCTTGCCAACCGTGGAGTCTCTTAAATCCAAGAAGTGCCTCTGGCAAGACAGTTTCTGTGGAAGCAGCCAGCATCCAGAGAGCTTCTCTTTCTCCAGCACATTTTGAATTAAAACAGTGGATTAATCACATCAAGGAGAAATGGCATAGAGAAATTCTGTGTTTTAGTTGCAGGGTGAGAACTGAGGAAACCCTATAATCCAGCTCCAGATCAGATGCACCACACTTGCAGGGTTGGTGTAAGTGTCAGGGTAAAGATCAAGGAGAGCAGTAAAAATGATGACTGTAAAACTTCTTCAGAGCCCTTTATCCCACCCCATGTATATGATACATGGCACAGAGAGGAAAGGGAGAATATAAAATGTATGGAAAAGAGTACATGGTTTAGGCAAGATATATTCACCAAAACCATGCTTCCTAGAGTTGAAGGAAATTCTGGTCCCATGTAAAGAACAGTAGTCATACTTCGCTCAGTCCCTGTAGGGAAGGACAAACCTTAGCAAATTTAGCCTTTTAAGTTTACAAATAAATTCAAGTCTGCATAAAAGGCTTGAACAAGTACCTTTTAAGGCACTAAGGTCTAAGCTCAAAGTAGAGCAGGTTGTTTCAGTCAGCAAAGAGCAGATAAGCTGGCAATTTGCAGACATGCTAGTGAGACCTTATTAAGGCAGTCAACATTCTTCCAGCACCATGATCCTCCTGTTTGGGAGAGAGGCTTAGTGGGGACAAAAGGAAGCAACTGTCCCAGCTATGCTGAGCAGCCAGGCAGAAGCAACAAACATTACACATTCTGAAGCACAACAAAGGGCCTTAGAAAGATGTTGTGCCTCCCCCCACAAGGCTCCCAGGGGACTGGATCAGATGACCTCCAGAGTCCTCTTCCAATCTAAATTATTCTACTGTCTTGTGACTTTACAACTCTATGAACATTGGAACCTTTCTCTGGTAACTGGTCTGCAAAGGACCAGCATTCTACAGACTGGGCTCCTTGCAGTGCCACAGCACTTGACAAAGAGAACTGGTAACTCTCTTTAAAGATTGGGAATAGACTATTTACTGAAAAAATCTGCTATTTCCAGTAGTTTTCAATGAACCTCGGCCCATTAGAAATTAGCCCAACCTAAATTTCCAAATCACAGCAATAAAAATAGGTTATGTATGGCTTTCATGGCACTAGACACATATTCTTCAGAGTTGTAAGTCTAAGGGGAAGTTGCTTCATCTGTTTTATTGCTGTTTGTCTGTTCAATCAAAAGCAGCCACCCCAACCTGAATAGTAGAAAAACTAGGAAAAGTCCAGCGGGAATCTTAGTTCTTCCAGTACTGACATTAAATGACTATGCTTCTTCCACTGTGGGAACTTCCTCTGTCCTGCAAGAGAAAATAAAAGATTCAGGAACAAGGAATGATGAATGAAAATCCTATGTCTTCCTACCTGCTCTGAGCACCATAACAAAAACCATTCATACATATACACATCCCAGCTGGAACTAGAATTGCACTTTCTTCCACAACACAGAAGGGAAAATGGTAATATGCACCACAGAGCCCCTCAGAATACTCCCACCTGGTAAAATTCTGAATATGTGTGATAAGGGACACTTAACATTTTCTTTATTTAAAAGAATCCTCATTTTTTCAGGGGGAATACACTGTCTAATTTGGAGATTAGCAATTGGATATGAAGCTTTTCACACTTAGGTTGCTACCTGAAGTCTAATCCCAGTGCAAACTGACAAGAGTTGTGAACAGTAGCTGTTCACTGTCCATATAAAGTATGTTCAGTTCTCAGGAGTCCCAACAAGCGAGTCATCCTCTTCCACCTGGCCTGGAGAATGACACACTTCTCATCCATGCCACCCATTATCTTAAAGCCTATTTCATATAGCTTTAGCCATCTTACCTGGATGTTTTCCCATATGAGCCATCTTAAAAATATCATGCACATTTTAAAAGAAATTAGAAGTAAACCAACACCAGAGAGGGTTACAGAGGCATGGATGCTGCTGCCTAGTCTGGAAGTGCTTTCTCCCCAGTCAGTACCAGAACAGCTATTTTAACACCAATATATACACAGAACCCCAAAAGCCTCTGGATGGGGATAGGAATATAACATGTCACCCTGCAGGGGACTATTATGGTATCCCGCAGCTGTAGGGAGGAGAGGAGAGAGATCCAGCAGGCAGGAATTGTGCAGCAAGACTGATTTATTTAATTATTTTACAAACTCTTTTATAGACTTTTCTCTTCATCGTCTAATTGGACAAAGGATCAGCCACCCCTTGGGATGATTGGCTAAAATCCTAAAACATCCATTGTCAAAATATTTTTCTACTGTACCATAAACAAAGCTCTGCAAGGTCGCAGGTGTTCATAGTTTATAGAACTCTGCTAATATCTTTGTGAGAGAGAAAAGTATCTCACGGGTTTAGAAAGAAGCAGGAAAATTTCTTGCTAACAGCATTTTTGTATCCACAGGGAACTTAATTTATTTCAGAATCACAGAATCATCGTATGGTTTGGGTTGGAAGAGACTTTAAAGATCACCTCGTTCCAACATCCCTACCCTGGGCAGGACACCTTCCACTAGACCAAGTTGCTTAGGGCCCCATCCAGCCTGGCATTGAACACTTCCAGGGCTTTGCCTTTTTACTTTGCCCCTGAACATACTGCATCCAGGCAATGAATGTCAAAAGGAGGGTACTCAGCAGCCTCTTCATAACCAGCTGTGCAGAGCAGCCCTTGCTCCTTGGCCTCTGTTTGGCAGACAACAGGCTACAGAAAGTAGCAGGCATTCCCTCTCTCTCCCTAAAACCCCCCTCTTCCCTTAGATGGCAAAGCACAAAGGCAGCTGACTCACCGAGCGGGTCCCTGCGCTGCCTTTGTGCTTCTTGTCCTGGGCTGGGATGATTTCTAAGGAGCGATAACTGGGGGGTTTATCTTCTGGCCACTCCCGGGACCTGCGATTCCTCTGCCTGCGGTTTGACACCGGGACACGGACTCGCTCTTCTGAGGAGCTCCACGAGCCCCTGCGAGAAGGGGGGGAGTAGCTGTGCCGCCGCTGGCCAGAGTAATTGCTCCTCCCAGCATGGTGCTCGTATTCTCGCCTCCCCCCGGCCTCCTGCCGCCCACCACGATGGTGGCTGGAGCGCTCCTTGGCCTCCTCCGGATAGAAACTGCTGCTGCTGCTCCTGCCCCTCTCAGCCTGGCGCGGGGGAGATACATCCCGTCTGGACTGCTGGGGCCTGCCATTGTAGCCACCTGTCCTCTGCCTCTGAGGATGATCGTCTCGCTGCCTGTCCCAGGGCTCCTGACTGTAGCTGGAATGAGAATCCCCACTGGAAGGCAAGGGCCACCTCCGGTTTTCCCTTCTGTCCTCTGCTGCAGAGTCCCAGGGCCTGGGGGTGCGGGCAGCTCTTTGTGGCCGTGAGGAGTGGCTGCTCCCGTGGCTGGAGGAGACGTGGTCGGCGAGAGGGGGTGGCACGATGTCGGAGCCCAGCGAGGACAGCAAGCTGGGCTGCACAGCCTGCCGCTGGTGGGAGGGCGGCCGCAGCTGGGACATGTTCAGGTTTTGGATTTCAGACTCCAGGTAGTCCAAAACACCGTTGTTATGGGAAAGCTGAGCTTGTGGCTGCGCCAGTGGAAGACTGTTTTGCAGAGATACATCTAAGGATAAAAGCACAGGAGAACGCAGCAAGTCAAGAGAAAACACTGAAGAGAGGGCCCTTCTGCACTCATGATCCTGGCTGAGTTCTTTCTCTTCTCCTGTTCCACCTCACTGCAAGAACTGCACAAGTCTTAGGCACCACAACCAGCACATCCAGACCAAATGAGGTATGGTGCAAAGAGTAATAACTAATAAGCTGCAGCAAGATCTAACATGGTTTAGGCAGTGCAGAGGTAGGAAGTCCAGCACACCTGGAAATACAGCCTGTGTATTTAGAGGAACTTTTTTCCCTACAGCACTGATACCATATTTTATTTACAAATAACCAGAGAAAGATCATAGTGTTTCCTTTTATATTTCATTGAACTGGAAGAAATACTGCAAAAGAGAAAGAAAATAAAAAAAGAAAATTTTTATACGCAGGCATATGTATGTACACACGTATGTATGGATATAAGTAGCAAATGGAGAAGAAAATTCTTCCTGGTTCATTAAAGAGTCCTTCATGTTTTGCTGCATGCAGGCTAGATCTGTTGCAGAGAAGGCAGTTTGCCCTTAATCATTTGAAGACTAGACATTTGATAAGAACTCAAACAAACTGCACCTCACTTGTCATGTCAGCTTTGGCTATAAGGAGTTGACCGTGACCAGCACAGCAGAACAAAGAGACAGTACCCTCCTCTGCCACACAAAGCAAGATAAGCTGGGTATATTTACCCTACAGTTGCTGGGGTGTAGCACAGATACACCTTAGTTAGTGTTAAACTGCTTCACCCAGCACTGAGCCCAGAAAGACACTTAAGATAACCGGCTGTTTTTATGCACCCAGACAAGTCTATGGTGCACTGCAGATGTGGCAGAGCTGTCATCCTAGGACATGCAGTCATGCTAGGAACATCTTTCTCTCTTTTCTGGTAGAGAAGCTAAAGCCTCAATGCTGAACTTCCCAAAGAAGTTACCTGTTTCTCATCCTGATTTCCCTCTGAAATGATGCCCATGGTCTCACCTCGTTGCAGTAGAGGGTTCAGCTGGTAAGAGGAAAGTTTTGAGTTCCTGTCGGCACCTCCGTAGAACATGTTGGGTGATAACCAGGGTGCAAGTGCCTGAGCCTGCTTCATGAACCGGTGCCGTTCCAGTACTGGAAAAGAAAAAGAAAGCTTACAGCACCTGTCCAGAGGGCACAGCTTGCAGATCCATTTTGCTTCACAGGCTGTAGCCTTTGGATACAGGAAGTTCACACAATTAAAATCGCTCTCCGCCCTACAACAAAGGTAGAACAGAGTACAGAAAATTCCAATACAAAGCTGTACATCTTCAAAAAAGTACCTAAAACAGAAAAAAAACTTTACTGCCTAACATTCTGATTCCAGTCCCAGCAACCGGGAACAAGTAACACTATGATTAAGTATGCAGCACATAACCAAGTTAAGACTTCTACTTGCCCAGTCATTATAAGTATAGTTACAGAAAGGTGGGAAATAATGTTTCACACAGCAAGACATGCAAGTTTTCTCTCTCTCAAAATTCTTTCAGCTCATTGTTGGTCCTTTCTCCTTTTGGCTTCGATTTCCAGCTAAATGAGACCTTTCCTTGCCACCATTATGTGGGCTCTGTCCAGATCATATTTTCCACTCTATACTCCATCATTTCCTCTGTTTCACAAAGAAGGTACTCAGAGGTGCACTGTCCAGCTTTTCCCTTTCTAGTCTTTTGACCACTCTTCTTGTCACTCCATAGTTTACCTCAGAATGACTGCTAAAATTAAATCCCCTAAGACAGTGTGGTCAAACTGGTGAACAAACTAAATTTCCTGTTCTCAACAGCAATGTCCAGGGCACCAAAAGAGCAAACAGTGGAAATTTCTCTCTTTCACAGGGTTTCCACTACTGCTAACTCCAGACCCCTATTTGTGGGGTCAGACTCCAATTTTACTTCCCTTTTTTCAGCATTTCTCTCTCCTCTACACAGACACGCTCACTATACTTGCCTTCAAAACCATAGCTCATTGCTGCTTCTTTTGGGGGAATACCTAAAAACATCTTACAGAAACTTACTTCTTCTACCACAACCAACCAAAACTTAAGTTTACAAGCAAGTAAATTCTGCAAGTCCCTGACTTTACAAAGCCTGGTTTGTCTGTCATTCCTGGGTGAAGCTTTTCAGCAACAGTGCCTTTGCAAAATTTCTCTTTTATGGCCTTCCTGGAGTTTCAGAAGTGACAGACTTTTACTGCAGCCTCTTGTCTGGTAGGCATGAACAGAACATTACAGTTCAAGAAACAGATAGGAACATAATTGCCTTTGAGACTTTCATCCCTTTGATAAATCTGGCTGAAGTTGGCTGATGAAATTAAAAGCTATTGGAGGGAAAGAGACAAGGGATAGACAGACAAGTTGACTGCATAAGATTTGCTTCTTTAAGAAACCAGGCTACAGCTAAGCTCCAATTAATTCTGTCCCCTGGGTTCACTGCAGTAAGCAGCATTTAGACTGCATGCTCTTTGGGACTGAGCTCTCCACTTTAGGTAGCACTCCAGTTATTAAACATGTCCTCCTTCAGCTGTTTCACTGCATTTATCCAGAGCACCACTTGCAGCAAAAGAGGGACTGACCATGCCTCTCCACACATCCTTCCTTTTCACTGCAGTTCATGCAGCTCCACTTCATTCTCCACTGCAAACTCCCTCCCCCTCCCCAGTCTGGCTTCAACCAGAGGGAACTACAAAGCTAGAAACTGCAGGGGTTTTAATCCTAATAATCTGATATCTTCAAAGCTGTGTGGTCTGAGGTAGCAGCTTCCAAGAACTTTATGTCAAACTTGCTTCTTTTTTTTTTGTCCCAAGGGATTTTCTTCCAGTTTATGTTCAAACTTAGACGATGAGAGAAAGAATACAAAGAAAAGGGATAAATAGAAGGGGAAGGCCTTATCTCTCCCTCTCCCATTCCTCCAGTTATTACCTTGAGAATGTCCTAGAGCCTGCTGAGTGCATGAGGAGTAAGAGATCCAGCATCTGTGGGCATACCTGCTTAGCATTCTCCCTCTTAAGGTAGGAAGGCTGTCACTAGGACCAAAGTAATCCTGTCCCTGTCACTTTCTGATCTCTCCCTACAGCTGAACAAATCCAGAATTAGTCCTGGTCTTCCTTCACCACCATCAGCCCTTCTTTCTTCCCCAGATATTTTGCCTTCCAGTTTGAATCCATTATACAGTCTGATTCCCCATCTGCAAAATGCAAGTTACAGATCTTTTTAAAGTGAACATATTTATCTGAGGAAGGTCAGATTCACCCTAATTCTAAAACCTCTACCTGTTTTGCCAGAATGTTGTGTTGTTCCCTCCACTTACTCTCTGTTGGAAAAATCTGTTCTTCAAAGAAAAATCTCTGACAGACTTTAACAGCTGCTGGGCCAATTATAAAAATAAAGTATTTTCCAACTTAGTGAGACCCAGGTGCAAGTATATCCTATTTTTCCCGGATTCATTATTGGAAGAAGTCCACAGTAGAAAAGGAATTAATAGGACCAGAAGGAGGTCGTACGTATATTTACCCTGATGGGCTTTTCTCAGAGCTTTCCGTGGGGAATGTAATTGGCTTGCTCCTGGGGCATGTCTAATATTTCTGCACATCAATCCCGAATTACTCAAACAATGTACTTCTTCTATTGCTCGGTTCAAACCCATGTTAGTTAATGGCGTGATTCACAGCATCCAGGATTATTATCCTGCTTCACGGGCACCTGTGACTGTTCAGCAGATCCACGCTGTCCTCTAGTGGCCAACAACGGGGAAGGAAGCACCCACACTCACACTATGCTCGTACAGCAGGTGAGGATTCCTGCCTTCTCTTCAGCTGTGTGAGATGTTATTCTTCAGCACTGTTTTTAAGATGTCCCCTGAATCTATCTTCTTGTGTTTTTTAAGGCCTCCAGTTCATTTCTTGGAGTGCAAAAAAAGTAAGTCAAGGCAGGATGAAGTGAAGGTGTGTATTAGGGGAGAGGAGCAGGCACAGGGATCCCTTGTAAGGTGGCTAAAGAGGGCAGGCAGCTTGGATGGAAATTACAGGCACAGAATCCAGCATCCAGTTAAGGAGGCTGGACTTGTCTGTACCTTCTCTCATGAACACGGAGAGGCTTAGAGAACCCTGCAAGAATCCCTCCTCTTTAGCAGGAGGCAGGAAATAACAGCAGCAGTCTGGAGTGAGCTATAATCTGCAGCGCAGAAAAACAGAAAGGAGCTCACACAAACTCTGAATCCCCTTTTTGCTGAGAACTAGGAATTCTGGAGGTGTGAGTCTCTCGTATCCATCACCTCTCTCCCCTTCCACAGAAACTAATTTTTCTGCCAAATTTCCACAGCCTCCTCAGAACCACACATTTTACGTGACAACCTGTAAAGCCTCCAATGTTTTGTTTTGTTTTTAGCAATAAAAGGGATGTTCTGTTCACTCTTTGCAAGGGCTAAACAAATTAAGCTTAAGTCTAAAATTCTCACAGCTTAACACCCAAGGTATACTAAATAGCTGTTTTGAAAGTAAAGGTAAACCTGAAACAGAGCTCCTTGTTCATAAATCCTCTCCTTGTAGCATCTGGGGAAGAATCTGGTGATTTCAATGATAAATAAATGTATTTGTTGTATTTTGTTACTGTTAGACTGTGCAAGCTTCAGGGGGACTAGTCTAACCAAGTTTCAGTTACAGGAATGCAGAGGTTATATGAACTTAACAGCCAAAATTCCAACAGTAGCCTTATTAACAACAGGGTCTGGCTGCAGAAACTTTATTACTGCTAAAAGCAAACACAACAAAGTTTCTTTTGACCCTCAAAACTTCAGAATGCACTTGCAAGGCTGATCAGCAAGAGACCATCTTTCCCTACTTTCTTCTCACTTCCTTCCCTAAAGAAAACCAAACAAAATCTTTTTCTTGTACAAGGAAGAGCTCTGAAGATAACATGCAGATAAAAAATTTCCAATTTTTATGTAATTCAGAGCAACATACTTAAAGGTAAGGCTAGTTTGGAGAGTTGCTTGACTTTCTCACATGCACAGGCATATGAACCACAAGACAGGAAAGTCCAGAGTCACTTAGACAAGAGAACTGATTGCGCCCTGGATGGTGTGAGAAGCTGGTAACAAGGTGTGAGTGAGGAGAAACTAGTCAAAGTTGGACACAGAGAAGCAAGACAGATTCCATGTATCTGAAATCCCCTCCTCTCATTACAGATTAGCTGGTCATGGAGGTCACATTGGCCAAAGAAATGTCTCAGTTTATATGGGTGCTGAGCAGAAGGGAGAAAGTGGAGCTCAGCAAACTCCCAGCCAAGCTTTTGTCTTGTCAAAAGTCATAAATGGAAGCACATTTGCTTGAACCTCACCTTTCTGATTACAGCAGCACCGTGTTGGACAGCAGCCACACTGGATGTGGCAGCAGCAATACTGGGGGCAGCACTGGCACCAGCATATCCCAAACAGCAGAAGGAGGAGGAGGCCACCGAGAATGATAAGGAGTACTGTGAGCCAGTCTGTGGGAAAAAAGGAGAGAGAAAAAGGATTGATCCTGATCTATCTGGCCATGGCAAGTTACTGAGCACCTCTCTACTGCTGGAGATGTCCTGGGGTAGAGAGGAAGAGAAGAGGAGGAGATATCTTGGCAACAAAGCACAGGCACTTACGGAGAACAATCAGCTTAACTTCTTTGTCCGCATCACCTGAGGTGTCTCCTGGTGCTTCCACAGTGCAGTAGTACATGCCATGGTCCCACCACATGACCTCACTGATGACAAGGTCTGCTCCTGTGGGAGAGGGACTGACAGGTCAGTGGGCTATTTGTGACTGATAGACACTACTTTCAGGCTCCACCTGAAAAGAGCCTTCTGCCTGCAGGTGACACAGAGTACTGCATCTCCCCTCTTTCCAAGCATAGCCGTTACATTCAAACAATCCCACCTGAGTCCACTGAGAACTCCTATAAACAGTATTCTCTGCCAGTCTGTGTTTTCTGTCTTGCTGGAAGCCAACCCTACTGGTTTTGGAACACAGATCACTGTCCCTGTTAGGTCAGCAATCCCAATAGCTCTTCTGGCAGGAGCAGTATCTATTGCTCGATGGACAGCAGGGAGCATATAATACACCTGGACAATTATGCAGTACTTGGAATAAGGAACTGTTTTCTAGCCTCAGTGCTCTTCAGCAAAATGCTCTGGCATCCTCAGCTCAGCCTTAAGTTGTAGTGCCTCCAACACCCTGAGGCCAGCTGGGGACAGGGACCTTCCCTGCTCCTATTCCACTGCCATATGGACTATGTAAACTACATATTACATTAGCCATGTTTATGCTTCGCTTAGCAGACGCAGACATTGGATAGTTCCTGAGTTCACTGCCTGCCTGGGAGGTCACTCACGGTTCTGAATGGTGATTTTTCGCTGCTGGTAGTCGATGCCCAGTACAGGGTCCTTCTGCCCAAATTTCTGGATGACAATGCGCACCTTCCGCTGGCTGTCATTGCAGTCGTCAGAAGGGTCCTGGCCAAGGGCTAAACCAGCCTGGTATGCTACAAACACACATCATAAGAGATGTCAAAAGTTACTTCAAAAGACCAATTTCTATCCTTTTGTGAGCAGTGGAGAAATTCTTGAGTACATGTGTGCAATTGCTTTGGTTTAACAATACAAACCATGGCTTCAAACCAGTAAGTTGCTTTGGAGTACTCAAAAACAAATAGAGGTAGAGCCACAGGAATGGCAGAGATTCTGAGAATGCAGGAACTGCAGAGGAGATGCCTCCTGTACTTAACAGCAGAAAGAAGCTAATGGTGGTAGGCTGGAAGGCAGCTCCCAGTATGAAGTTGAAAGGAAAAAGTCATAAAACACCCAAGAGTCCTAGAACTAAAACAAAGGGTGTTTATCTACCAAACAAAATCCCCAGACATATGTGAACTGCTCTAAGGATTGTCTCCCTTTCCCTCCTGTATCCCATTAAATGTTGTGGAGCTCATAAAGACAGAAAATAATCCATCATCTGACTCCAGATAAGGGTTAAGTGTAAATACACCCAACAGAATTAATGGAGGAGTAGAGGCAATTTCTATACAGACTCACATCATAACCCAACACTGAATTTCCAAGTATTTGGGAGCTGAGATTTGGGGAGACAGCTGATTCAGTCAGCATTTTCTGTAAATGGCTTGCAGTGAAGAGAGATGAGGACAAAGCTTGCCAAAGGCTCTTCCACTGCTGTACCTAAAATGGAGCACAAAGTCCCTTTTGGGGACTCTTAGCTTGAGCCCGGGCTAAAAGCACTCTCATTATGCTGGGATCAGCTGAGCCAGGGACCCACCTGCTTGGGGACTAGGCTGTAGAGCACTTAGTAACATGCCTACCCAACCCATCCAGACTGCACAAAGGAGAGTTTGGGCACCAAGCACCCACTGTGAGCTCAGTTCTAAGTGTACAGTTATGCTATGGCTGCCATTTAAACGTTCTGCAGGGTTTACACAGAATAGAACAGAACAGAATAGTTCAATTGGCAGGGACCTACAAAGCTTACCTAGTCCAACTGCCTGATCACTTCAGGATTGACTAAAATGTAAAGTATCCTATTAAGGGCACCATCCAAATGCCTCTTAAACACCAACAGGCTTGGGGCATTGACCACCAGCCTAAGAAGCCTCTTCCAGTGCTTGACCACTCTGTCAAAGAAATGCTCACTAGCGTCCAGTCTGAACTTCCTCTCATGTAGTTTTGAGCCATTCCCACACATCCTATCACTGGATACCAGGGAGAAAAGATCAGCACTTCCCTCTTTACTTCCCCTTCTCAAGAAGCTGCAGAGAGCAATGATGTCACCCCTCAGTCTCCTTTTTCCTGAACTAGACAAGCCCAAAGTTCTTAGCTGCTCCTTACAGGATGTGGCTTCCAGGCCTTTTATCAGCTTTGTTGCCCTCCTCTGGATGCATTCAAGTACCTTAATATACTTAAATCCTGGGACCCAGAACCGCACACAGTATTCCAGGTGAGGCCACATCAACACTAAATATAGTGGGATCATCACCTTTTTTGACCAGGTGGTTATCCTGGGATGCAGTTTGTGTACCCTATTAAACACCCCTGAATTAAGGCTGCCTGCACCAGAATGTCTGCACATGAAGTGCTCCCACCACTACTAAATTTTATTACTTAGAAGTCTTCATGCTCTCCAAAATGCATGTGTTTCTTCTACTTCCTAAAATCAGTAACATCTGGTCACAGGTATCCAGCTCCAACCACAGGTCCCCCAGGGAACCCTAAGGCCCACTTGTTGCAGGGCCCTTGCTTTCAAACATGCTGAAGCATAAGATGGGGCTGCCAAGATTGACTTGTGTCCACCATGGCTGAACTGCCCTACATTCTGAGTTGATGACAAGGAGGACAAACCAGCTGCTTTGGATGGGATTTCTACAATCTCATAAGGCCTTGACATTTCAGAGGAAATCACAGACATGACCTGTATTTCCTTGGAGTGCAGGGAAATGCCACCACCTGGTTTTTGCATAAGAAGTGGTCAAAAGCCTGTACTACCCCAGTGAGTCTACCTTCCCCTTTCTTCCCATTTGAAGGGGGACTCCTTGGAAGAGGAGCCTGACACTTACAGGCTGAGTAGTAGTCAAAGATGGGGTCCTTGCAGAAGGATTTGAAGCGCCATGTCACCACCACGTCCTGCAGCTGCGCTGAGGTGCTGTAGTCACACTTGAGGATGACAGTGGCAAATAAGGTGGTGTAGCGCTCAACATCCTGCACTGTCACCAGGAGGGAAAGGCAACCTGCAAACAAGAACACAGGAGGCCATCAGCCCACAGACTCCTCAGGCCTCCCATCACATCATCTGCACCAGATCCAAGTACATCACCTTTGGCCCCACTCAGGACCTGCACCTATACACCTCCCAGGCCCTCCAGTGAAGTCATCCAGGGTTACAAACCCTGGTTAGAACATGAGTCCCATCTTTTCCTGACAGAAGAAAGCTTCATTGGCCTGCCTTATGGATGGAATTATTTTCTCCAAAGCATGAGTAGCCATCATGCAGCATATCACTCTGCGTACTCCTTCTACATGGGGAAAACTGTCCCAGAAGCACATGGGATGGGACTCCCTTGGCTTTTAATCCTAACCAGAAAAATTCTGCTGCGCCATATGTTTGTATAAACACCAAATCAATTTAATCAAGGTCTTGCTAAGACACTCATCAGAACGTTACTTGGTGGTGACCAGGATTAAGACAATAAAACTTTCAGGCTGTAGCACTGTAGTTAATTGCTTATCACCACTTCAGAACAGCACACATCAATTACCCCCTTTTTTCCTTTTTAATTAAGCTCTCATTATGTATTTGCTATGTACTCATCCTAACAAACTCTCCAGCACTTTCTGTCCAAGCAGCTGCACACACTCATGGAGGTTTTACAAAGTTTCTCACAAGCTATAGTTTAGCTCTATTGCAGAGACATCTCTATCTTATTTAAACTTTGATAGTACAGTAAGTTGTGCTTGTCATTAACAATACAAAAGTTATCACCAGTTGCCTTTGATAAGGGAATATAAACAGTGCAGGGCAAGTGTGGGATGCCCTGTTGGGAGTACATGCCAGAGAACCAGGCAGGGATTGCAGTGCTGTGCTAGTTGCTTCTTAACTGGGGAGCATGACAGCAGGAAGGATGGGAACAAGAGTGGGAGGCTTGAAGGTACCAACTGAACAGGTCTCCATGAACCAACACTTGGTTTTTATCACATATTCAAAGATTTTCCCTCTACTCCATGTTTTCAGGATGAGAGCAAGAGAACAAGTTGCTACTACTATGTAGTAACATCTGGACCACAACTGCAAACATCATTCTTTGTCAAGCATCATTCAATGTCCTCTTAGGCTGCACCTCCACACTACATTCCCAGCAAATACAAGCTCACACAGTTTCCACACTGTGGAAAAGATGCTGCAGAGGTGCAATGCTGCCTCAACAAGTCATTCTGCAGTAGGGTATTGTCAATGCAGTACTTGCTCAGTTTCTGGTTTGAAATGGGACACCCTGTCAGCCAACTGAAAGCACAGGCAGAGCAAACTCATTTGACTTAAGAATACCACACAAACATAAGAGAGGGCCAGGGCAAACCCTGAATCCAGGGCTTTTCTCAAAAAGAAGATAGACACACATGCACTTAAACACAGAAACACCAGCAGCTGTGCAAACCTCTAGATAAAACAAGTTTATACAATGCTGTAGCACAGCAAGGTCCAGACTGCTGACAGGTAGTTACAGTCTTATTTAAAAGCACTGTAGTTGAACTCATCTTGTTTCAGCTTTCATAGTGAAATAGCTGACTCTGGGATCTTAATGCAGAAAATCATAAGAAACCAATTCAAATTCTCAAGACTGGCAAAACCTTGATCTCAGTGTCAATTAAATGAAACCCCATATGAATTCTGACTTGTCAAGGCTCATGGGAATAAAACGTTTTCCATGGATTTCCTACAACAGCATCTCTCTGGCAAGAATAAAACACTCAAAATCACTATGTGCTTTTTACTAACAAAACCCACATCTCTTTATGAAAGGGATGCTTTCTCATTACCTCTGTTCTGCAAAACAGCCAGTGTTGAAAGGTAAGTTCCTTATTTTCTAAAGAGGTTGAAAACCTACTGTTTCCCCCAGAGAACAGTCAGATGTCACTGCATGTCCAATGTTGCTTATTAACCTCCTCCAAGAAAATGGAAAAGTTGTGAAATTCAGGCTGGTTCCTAAACTTGGACTGCATTACTCCACTGCAGGATGCTATCTTTCTTATCCTGGTTAGAAAGAACAAATATGGACACTACCAATCTAGCAAGTTTTGGCTTTGCAGTGAAGACACGAACCTCTGGAGCCAGTGCAGCCAAGTCTTGGCTAGAGCATCTCCCAGGAACATGGCTTCAAGAAAGACAATAAACAAGCATACCCTCCATACTATTTTGTTTCCTTCACTGGTTCTCTGTGAAAAGCCAAACTTCACTATTTAAAGCCAGATCATCATCCAAGACCCAGGCATCCAAGAAGCAAAATGCTCACTTTATTTCCAAGAGGAGGTTAGAAGCTGTCAGGCAACCCGCAAAGCTTGGCAGAGAGAACTCTGCTGGCTGAAGGCCGCCCGTGGGCGCGGAGGTGAGCTCCTGCTCCCCACACGAGCAGGTGCCCAGCAGGTGCAGCAGCACTGCAGCTACCCCAGATCCCCGAGAGGTTGGGGCTGCTGAGCCGGCAGCAAAAGCTCGGGTGGGCGCTTGCGAGAGGCCAAAAGGGATCGGCCCCGTGTCCCAGCGCCCAGGTCCCAGCCGAGCTGGCCGCACGCGACCGATACTGAAGGCTGCCAGGAAGCAGGAGGCCACTTCCTCCTAGGAGAGAGGTCAGCCGCACCTTTGGGGAGCGAAACTCGTCTCCGCACGGCTTTGTACCGAGCTCGGGAGAGCCCCGCGGGCGGGGAAGGGCACCGGGGGGAACAGCGCCCGCCCGGACCGGGCCGCCCCTTTCCCTCCCCGCGGGGCCGCCGCCGCTCCCCCGACTCCGCACCACCTTAACCCCGGGCGAAACCCGAGGGCGCCTCCCAAATCCCGGCCCCAGCGCCGCGGGGGTGTCCCGGGGCAGGGCGGGCCAGGGGCCCCGAGGGCGCAGCGAGCCCCGGGCCGCACTCACCGGCCGGCAGCCAGGCCAGCAGCAGCGGCCACCGGCAGCGCCCGCGCGGGGCCATGGCGCGCTCTCCTCCTCCTCCTCCTCCGCCCGGGGACGTCGCGCCCACTGTCCCTCCCCTTCCGTGGCACCTGTCCCTGGGCCGGGAGCTGCCGCCGGCTGCAGTCCCCTCCCCCTGTACCTGCACCCTTCACCGGAACGCCGGACAAAATGCCCGCCGCCAGCTTCAGAAACTGCTTTAAATATATATATGTAGAATGAAAAATATATATTCCATAACATATATTTATTGTATCAATATAAAACTTCAATCAATCAATCAATCAATCTATCTATCTATCCTGAGGACACAGGCGTATGGGAAGTTACGGGCACACACACGAGGTTTCGCCCGAGCTGCGCCGCCCGGGGCAGCGCGCCCTAAGCGAGGGGCGCACGGGAGCGCATGCTTCGAACTGCGGGTGGGAAGAACGTCTGGGGAATTCACAGAATCACAGAATCGGCTCGGTTGGAAAAGACCTCCGAGATCATCCAGTTCAGCCTGTGACCGAACACCGCCATGTCAACTGGACCAGGGCACTGAGTGCCACGTCCAGTTTCTTCTTAAACACCACCGGGGACAGTGACCCCACTACCTCCCTGGCAGTCCATTCCAATATCTAATCATCCCTTCTGTGGAGAAATTCTTCCTAATGTCCAACCTAAACCTTCCCTGGCGCAGCTCAACACTATGTCCTCTCGTCCTGTCGCTAATTTAATTTTCCCGCTGAGTTCTGAAAAGTCGGCAACCGTAGCCAAAGCAGAGGTTACTTGAAAGAAAAAGCCCCAACAACCCGAAGTAAAACACCCACTATCCCCTGTAATTGGCCCGGTAGCGCCGCGGACCCGCCCGCTGGCCGCGCTCCCGGGGCGCTGCGCCGCCGCCGCGGTTGCCTGGAGACAGGACCGTGGCGGCAGAGCGGGCCCAGGTACCGGGGCTGTGGAGAGGCTGCGGAGCTCCGGGCCCAGGTACCGGGGCTGTGGAGAGGCCGCGGAGCTCCGGGCCCAGGTACCGGGGCTGTGGAGAGGCCGCGGAGCTCCGGGCCCAGGTACCGGGGCTGTGGGGAGGCCGCGACAGCTCCGGACACAGCCACCCCCGGCGGGCCCGCGAGTCCCGTGGGGTGTCCCCGGTAGCCCCGCTCCTCACGCCCCCGCAGCTTCTGCGACCTCGGGGCCCCTCTGTGCCCGCACCCTCCCCAAGGCCCTGCTGAGGCTCCCTCCCCTGCCCGCCCTGCGGAGCGCCAGGTGTCCCCTGCCTGCCCTCTGCTATCCCCGCTAAACAGCAGTGAGTGTCCTTCAGCAGGGATAGACCATCCCGTACTTCCTCTGAAATGTGGGACTTGTTGGGTTTTCTTCACCACGTGTGAGGCAGTTGATTTCATTGCTTGTTCCATTTGTGGCGCTGCTCTCATAATCATTTTTATGATTTTTCTTTACCCTCTAAGTTAATAAGTAACTGGTGATGTCACCTGCTCTTGTTTCTGCTTAGTAAAATCCTGGTAACCTTTATTCGCAGGGCAGGCTTTAAGAAACTTACTTGCATGTGGCAGAGCTAGGATATGTGGATCATACAGAGGGCTACTTTAGGGATAAGATTGGAAATTAGATTGGAAAGAAATTAGATTTATTTCTCCTAATTAAATAGGAAAATACTCCGCATGTGTGCAACATAGTGAGGAGAACAATGGCAGGGCTCCGGTCCATGTCTTTTCTCTCTCTGATGAGGGAGAAGAGAGACAATGGAGCTGTGATAAAGATGATGTGTCTAGATCCTGCTTTGTAGCTTTATCCTTGCTGTCTCCATCTCTGACTAGTAAATAATTTATACACCTAACTGCTGTCAGAATTTATATCCTCTGTTATTCTCCTTGCTCTCAAGTCTTCTAGCTGTTGTAAGAGCAGCCATATTCTCTAGTACATTTTTTTTTCCTTGGGATCTTGGGTTGATTGCCTCAACTGACTTTTATTACTAATTTTCTAGTAATGCTGATGGATAATGGTATACAGATAGCACTGGTTTCTATGCCTGATTTACACTTGGATATTTTTCTTTCCGTATATAAGCACTAAAAGACTTTAATTTTTTTTTTTAATGAAAGTAAGTTTCACAAGACTTTCCTGTTTGCACGTTTTGCACTCAGCAGCAGCCCCGTAAATTGCTGATGTACTCTGATGTGGTCTGAAAGCTAAAAGGAGTACTGAGAGAGTTGGTCAATGGTCTGCTGTTTTTCAAAAAGAAATGAAAGACTCAGAAAGAAGTGCTGAGGAGACCATATTTGAAAATGAGTTAAAGAAACAGGACTTGGCAGATGGCAAGAAACCTGACACATCCAAAGCAGAGCTAGACTCGAAGAAGATGCCTTACCCTGGAAGAGATGATCAGTATGGAGTTCCTTGTGGCAGACATCCCTCACGATACCCAAATGCTGCAGCTGTGTTTAGACCAGTGCTAGCCCAGGTCAGAAAGAGCAGAGAGAGTAGCCTGGAGAGCTCATAATGCAGTGCTAGGAGGAGTCAGGATTGGAAGTCTTGGGGCAAACTTGAGTTCCTTCATGTGGAATGAAAACAGCTAAAGGAATAACATACAATCTCTCCTGAAGGAAAGACGAAGTGTCCTTTTTTTTTTCTCTCCAAAGTCCATCAGTGGGTAAAGCTTTTCTACAAAAAAATTAGCACATTTTGGAATGAACCAAGAAATAAAATCCTTCAGAAGTAGCACAATGTAGAGATATTTTTTAAATCTCTTGCTTATTGCTGGTACTAATAGCACTGCAGTTTTATTCTGCAGTAATAGTTCCCTATTTCTACATAAACTGAATTAGTGGACAGAACTGATTATCACTCTTCTGTGGATGTAAAAGCTGATAGGTGCTGTCATTTAAGCACACCTAAACAGTTAATGGTGTGGGGCAGAGACAGCTTAAAATAACTGTTAGAAGATATGTTCTGTTTTCTAAAGTAAAACTGTAGGCTGCCTTTTGATCATTATTTAATTTCATGTATTTTATGCAGTTGAAGTGTCAGTCACATGGTTTATGAAGGCAAGAACTGCATTTATGAGGCTTACACATTTAAACATTTTTTTCTGGAAACAAGAAAAGTGTAGGATAACAAAATAGAAAGAAAGTGGTGTCATCTCACTGAATTTGTTTACGTGTTAGCAAAAAAACGCCCATTTGATTTAATTATGCTGTATTTTGAATAAATGAGACAATTGTCTGAGATGAGAAATCACTTAATGTCCAAATTTACTGAGAATTTTTGAGAGGCTCCCATATGTAAAGATTCTGTGTGGCAGCAAAATTGATAAAGAACATTTTAGTTTTGAAATAACTGAAGACATATACCTGAATGAACACAATTTGAAAGAAAATGGAACTTTGCTGAAATTCACAACTTGCTGCACTGTCCATTGAAACAAGGATAACCTGAATTCAGTCCTGATGGAGTTCTTGGAAATGACGACACTGATGTGGATCTGGTACAGTTATTTCAAGTCAGTGTCTTGCTTTACTAGGACTAGGGAGAAAATAGGCTGCCCTGGTCAGGCATTGGCAGAAACATTATGAGCGTTTTTTTCCTGCTAGACTTGTCACACCGGTTCTACTTGTCACCATCTCAGTTTTCAGTATCAAAAGGCTTAAATCTTTCTGATTTAGCAAATCGGCCTCAAAAAAACCTGCCAAAACCCCCCAGATTTCCCCCAGGAAAATAAAATCAACATTCAGAGAGATGAATGCCTTTGTCATGGTGAGCCTGCACTGCAGTTTTTTGGATCAGCCAACTCATGAATTCCAGAGTCTGTAGCCAAAGTAGACACGTTACCCGCTGTGAGCCTCTTCTGAGTCCTTAAATTCAAAATCTTCTTAGGCACAGTGCTTGAATGCCATCACAAAAATGTGCACAGTGGATGCTGCAGTATCTTTCTTTAACTAGATGTCAACGCAGGCGGAAATGTTCATATCCTCTTTCAGCCTAAAGCATTTTCCAGATAGGAATTAATTTATAATGAAAACTATGATAGTCTTAATTTTTAGAAGAGAAATGATTGCTAATTAGTTAAAATAATTTGAAATTTCATTGCTCTTTTCTCTGTGGATATGAAAACACTTCGCTAAGATGGGTAAGTATTATTATCTAATTTTTCACAGGAGATAACTGAGACAGCCAGAGGTGAAATGGCTGATACAAATTGTACACGTCATTACTGGGTTTGGAATTAGAATTCAGGTCTCTGAACACTCCACTATCTATTTATGCAAATAGTCTATAACTATTTCTTCAACTTCAGTGATATCAGTGGTGTTACCCCATTAAAAACTCATGAATTTCATTTAAATATATTGAGATATATTGCAATTGTTTTATTTTCATTTGTTTTCTAAATGTAAAACTTTCTGCTTGTCTGTTTTCAAGTTTTCCTCAGCACTCCTAAGGGATAAAAGCTCATTTGTAATTCTTATGTGAAATTATGCAGGAAGGTCAGATTGTGGCAGATGCTCAGAACCTTTAGATGAAGATCGGCTATATAACAACAAGAATGACATGTCTGAAATATTTCTTTGTCCTTCTTGTCCTTCTCATGGGTGCCATTATGTTAGGACACTTTGCCTTTCCTGAAATATCAGAAAAGCCTGAAATTCCTCAAAATATTTTTTCCGAATGGATTCTGACCCAAAGCTGGAAACAGGAAATGCATTTTTAGGGATTTTTTAGTGGTATCAGAGTCATGATTACAAATGAAGAGAGATTTGCTTGCATCCTGCCCATATTTCTTATTCTGAGTATTCATGTTTCTTTTCATTCAACTTCTGAATTTTCTGATTTCTGATAGGTTTTTTTGTGCTGTAATATTGATACAAAGTTGCTCCAATGTGCAGTTTAAGGTGTTTCATTTGTGTTCAGATGGAGAACACATTTGAAATCAAAAAGCAGAAAAAAATTAAAGTAAGAACAATGCTTATGCTTTTTTGCTTCTTTTTGAGACTTTTGTAAAAATGGTCAATGTGTTTGGTTTTTATATGACAAATTTGGACCTTTCCCACTCCAGAGGACTGTAGTAACTAGTGAAAATTCTAGAACTCTGAAAAAGATAGTCTGAAAGATGAAAATCACACAAGGGAGGAATGTTATTAAGCTGTTTTATTATTTTTTAATTGTGTTAACTTATAAAATTTGTTTTCCATTATTATAAAATGTTTTGGATAAAGTCCCTTTTCCTTAAAGGTTCATCTCTCTTGCTTTTCCATTCAAGATATTAGATGATCTCAGAATGTCTATGTCCTGATATTTTTGTGAAGCCCACCAGAAGGGTGGAGGAACAGCCTCGTTGTCTCAAAAGCACATCTCCTCCCAGTATATTAAAGAGAAGCTCAAAACATTTAAATCAGTTATCAGTTCCCCCTGTTACACAGTATTTAGATGAAAGTCTTGCTGTAGCAATTTATTCAGAGCCTGGAGTCCTAAAACCTGGGCCAATTAATTCACTCTACAAAGTAGGACATATCTTTGGGTTATCTGTACTTGTGTACAGGCAGAAGACAAATACCATCTTTGGGAATCTCAGAGCATTTGAGAGGAAATGAAAATGGTCTAAATGGCAAATAAAGGCAACAATACTAAACGTTCCTCCTTACCACCTCCAGGGAGAGAGGACATCCATCTTTTCCAATGGAACAGGAGGGAAAAAATGAGGAACTAGGAGAAGATGCACAGGCAGATCCCAGTGGTGAGTATTTCCCCATTATATCGTGATTTCAAGACTGAACCTACAGTAACTTCTGGCTTCTTCCACCACTCACCCCTTTCTTACTAGTAAGTGTTCATCTCTAGTTCCTGCTCTTGGTGTTGCCAAATTTTATTTTTACTCTGTTCATAGTGAAGTTCTGAACTAAGCACTGTGCCTGCTGTTCCTGCTCTGCCTCAGCTCACAAAGTCTCTCCCCTGAAAATTTTTGCTGCTTAGACCTCTCTTTGTAGATAATACTGAAATCAGGTTTTTAACTCCACCAGACTCTTTCAGTCAGAGGCCTGTGTTTTTCTTTTTAACATATTTTTCGTCTTGAAATGCCTGTCCAGTGTCTATTTCAACTGTCCTGCATGTCATCTAACACACTAGATCCAGGTAGCATGAATAACAAATCCACTTTAGAAGGATTTTTTTATGCATTGCTACATTACTTTTGACATTTGTTTGATCTTCCTATTCCACCTTTTTCCTGTTATAGGACAGGTTTCTTTCCTTCCCCTGAGTGAGTTTTAAATTACTGTTTTTTGGAAGCAAACTTCTCCTTACACTTAATGCTAAACAGCAGGAAGTATGCTGTTGGACAGAGGAGATTCTTCTACTATTACAGAACTATATATTTATTTAATATGGCATGTATGAGCAAATTAGTCCAAGGAATTAATACCTAAGAGGGTGATCCCTCTTAGGTATACTTTGCAAAAGAAGACAAAACTAGTGTTTCAAAGGAATCACCAAAGCAGAGGAGCAGGAGGAAGAAGGGGACCAAGTGGAATCAGATACTGAAAGTATTATTGAGGACATGTTGGCACAAACTTAAAACCCCCGGTACTTTCTAGTTTTCATTATTTTTCACTGTTATTATTTAGAACAGCACCTCAGGCTGTAATCAGTTACAGTGATTGAGTATTTCTGCTCCCTTCCAATTGCCTTAACTTTGCTCTTTGCCTGGCTGGTCTCTGACCCCTTTGCTTGTTTTTTGTGGCACACCTAGGAGAGAAAACAGTCAGGACAGCATGAAATGCTTACAGAATATATTTAACCTGATGTATCCCACTGGAAACTACTTTTAACAAGTGCTTATGACTAGTTGGAAGTCAAGTTGACAGTATTATGCATTGCAATACAGTGAAGAACTACTCTGGATCACACATTAGCAACTTTCTTTCTTGAGGACAATGGTGTCTTCTGGTGATTCATTATATGTGGTTTTACTAATTGTTTTGTGTAACAATGTGCATTCAATAGCTACTGAAAAGAGACACTTTAAAATTTGTTTGGTTTCTAAAGTGCAGACCTAAACATCAAGCAAACCTCAACTGAACTGCTTTGGTAAGTCTTCAAGTTTTAAAATCAGTATTTTTCAAATGGTCTCAAAATTTTTCTTGTTTCAACTCTTCAGTTTTGAATATTTACAGTAAAGTTTTTAAAAGCTTGAGGGAATGTTTGTTACAGGCTGTCCCAGAACAAGTAGTTACTAAGACATGGGACCCCTGTTTTGAGCTATGAAGTATTTATTGCTCTGTCAAAGGAGGCTAACAATTGTGACCCCTTCCCTTTAATGGTTAGGTGCAAATATCAGCAACTAACCCAAAACGTATGGTGAATATAAATTTCTGTTATGTTCCCACTTCTGAGGTGCAGAAGGCAATTTGGAAAAACGAGGCAGTAGTCAAGTATCCTCAGAATCACAAAAAAGGCCTGAGGAGGTAAAAAAGGAAATCCCAGAAAACTTCTTCTATACGTATGAAGATGTATATTCAGGCCCATATGCCACTGACGACACTGAGATACCCACTGACCTTCTTACCTTTAAGTATCCTTTCTGTTGAGCTTGTGCAAATTCAAAGCTAATGATATTTGATATATGTTCTTAAAATTGTATTTGTCAAATTTGGAGTAGCCTATGTGGCATTAGTGGGATACCTTTGGTTGAGACATGGGGAAAAATCCTGACCAGTTATGGTTCTGGGTGACTTTAATCTTAAATGTTGTCTTGACCTCATAAACGTTTCTTACTGGGCATAATGCTTACTATTATAAGTACTCATGTAGAACTAGATCATAGAGAAGCTAATGTGACCAGGCAGAAGACTAGCATAAGAATATGCCCTGCAAAGCTCTCCCTTTCTCTGCAGCCACACTGGTGTTCCCCAAGAAGCTGAGGGGAGGGCAGAAGGGCTGCTGTGTAGCTCATAAGGGAGAAGTGGGAAAGGAACCAAGTAGATTTGTATTCTGGTGCTCAGAAGATCTAAACTGATAGAATAAAGGAAGTGATGCCCATCAGTTAAGAGCTACAATAAACTCTTTGATAGGTATGGTCAAGTAGGGTAGGATAGGATATGTGACTTTCATATATGCTGGTGGTTTTCTCTGCAGACACAGTTCAGTTGCTATTGAAGACTGGATTTTCCCTTCTCTACATCTGCCTGTACACAATTAAGAAGTAAGCTTGAAAACTTGCTTGGTTTGATCTCTTGTCTGTAGGACAGTTCCTGGTAATCTGGTGTACATCTTTTACATTTTATTTGAAAAGGGAACACAGATAAAGTATGAATTCCTTACAGCTCCAAATGATCCAGTAGAAGCAAGAGGTGTACCCCTACTGGAGATGAAAGGATGGAATATGAACTTTAGAAGGCCTTTATTTGTGCCTTCCTCTCAGAGTCATATTTTACTTTCACTGTATACTGAAGAAAACTATCTCCTGCCTTCAGGCTTAGTCACTAGTTTCAGTATTCCCATTTCAGTTTCAGTTTAAGCATTTCTATCCACTTAGTAAACTTTCTAGAAAGACAGTGTCTAATCTTTTCCTTATTGGACTGTTCCCAGACATTCTTTTGGATATGACTGTACCAGACCTGTAAATCTGATGGTAATGGATAGCCATACTGTGGTGTATATAGCAGGCAACCAGGTGGTGCTCCAGAACCTGAGAACTAAACATCAGAGATATGTCCGGAGCAGCCGTGGTGGTGGAATTGGGTTTATCACAGTATGGCTCTTGTTTCTTGTTTAAGAACCTTAGTCACTATCTAAGAAAAAAAACTGTTTGCTTGGTTGTGGTTGCCAGATATGGGAGATTTCTACAGCTGCACATGCATACACATAAGAAACTATGGTATTGATTAAGGGAATGTGTGGACCATGCAGCATAGGCTTCTCATCCCGTTAATGTGATTGGCAGAGAACAAGTATTTGCACACCTTAGTCCCAGGCTCAGGTACCTAAAAGGACTGACAAGTCCAGCTGTGATTAATTTTTAGCACTATTACATTCTTACTTAAATCTTCTGGCTCACAGAAACTCTTATTTTTTTTCAACACTTCATCTGTCCTATTCACAACTGACACTAATATAGAGTCTTACTTGCAATTAAAATTTAGAAAATCAATCTCCTACACAAATGGAGAGAAAAAGTATCTGGTTTCACTCTATTAAACTTATCAAGAGCTTGGAGTCTCAAGTGCTGTCTCTGAATTTGAAGCACCTTACCCTGTGAAAGCTCTGCCATCTCTCAGTTTTATTGCACATGAGCCAGGCTTTCAGACTACCAGCCTCAGACTGTCCTGCTTCATTGTAAGCAGCCTTTTCTGGGGAATCGATGTACATTTTTACACCTTCAGAATATTGTCGCTCAGGATGGCTTTTCTGCAGCTGTCTGCTGAAGTAGATAGCTGATGACACAAATGCTGCTATGGAAAGATTAGCTAGTGGGTTGAGTGAGGCAGGAATAGTAAAAGAATGGATCACAAAGCCGGTTATTTCACCATTTGTCGTGATTCCGCAGTGTATGTGTGATATGCCATTTTGTGGGCAAAGTGGCTTCATTCTGATCTTGAGCAACAGGTTGGCAGTTGTTCAGAATAGACACACAGAAAATGCAATCTAGTATTTATGGCAGTGTGTTTTGACTAATGAGTGAGTGAATACAATAACTCAAAAACTAGCAGGATAAAGACAAAGGTGTCATTACAGCATGCAACAGGACTTCTGCTTTTTCAAGGCACACCCTAGTAAGGAGTACTTTGCCGTAGGAGAAAAAGGAGGGAAGCCAAACATTGTCATCTACACATATCCTTCAGTGAGGCCCTACAGAATACTGAAAGGTAGTGTAAAAAGTTCTATTTTCATTTTATACAGATGGACTAGTGTTTAAAGATCCCAGCAGATGGAGTAGTGGATGATTTTTAGTTTAGAAGGAAATAGAATCTTTTGGTGCTTCACAGCAAAAATAGAAAACACTGGTTTCAAGTTTTTTATTATTGCATGGGAAGAAACTTTTATTTGATCAATAGCCAACCTAGAGCCGTTACCTATTGAAAAAAAACCTCAGTGAAAGTTGAGCTCCTTCTGAGTAGATTTTTGTATTGTTTCTATCTTTCCTGTGCATGTGTACTGGGGCTTGTACATTTCTTCAGGTGGAACAGAGACAGCTTATGTTTTTGGTGATTTCAACCGTGCTGGCACTTTGCTGGCCAGTGTTGGGAGCAGCCCTGACTACATGTTGACTATATGGGACTGGAAACAAGAAGAGACTCTGTTGAGGTCAAAAGCTTTCGCACAGGATGTTTACAAGGTCATGTTTTCTGCTGAGAATGAAGAGCATCTAACTACAGGTGGATCAGGACACATCAGGTAGGTTTAATACATAACACCTCTGCAGTCAAAATACACAGGAGATGACAAACAAGAATGTATCCTTAGCAAACATGTACTAATGAGGAATGCTATTTTACTTAGCTGTTACAAAAAGGAGGAATTTCAGGACCTTCAGCCAGTCAAACAAATCTTTCAACGCCTTTGCTGTCCAAAAAGGATGATGCTTGATTTTAAATGTCAGTACTGCTGGCTCCATTCTTGTAATTTCAACAAGCACTGGGAAGTAATGAAAAATACTTATAGATACATGTCCTCTAGATGGCCTAACATAGGATATATGCCTTCTGTGCCTTCTACCTTTGATTTCTTGAGCTCATCTGCTCTTTGGACAGCTATTAGAGGTGATTGCCAAGTCATGGATCAGAAACCTTCTAATCCCACCAAAAGCCTACAAAAGATACACTTCCATATACTCCCTTCTCTGCTAAGCTCATGGGTCCTTTTGTAAAAAAGGACCAAACACCAAATGACTTTAAACTTTCGTTTTGTGTTCTGGGTTTATCCAGTACTTAAATGTTAACACAACAGAGACTTAAGATATGACTGCAATCCGGTCGTAATAAAAATGATACCTTTAAAATTACAATGCATCTAAAGTTTCTTTGAATTTTAACAGGGGAATCAGATCAAAATCTGAGATTTGCTTTATAGTTTGGTTGCAAAGTAGGTCTGAAATAGCAAATGACTTATTTAGACACAGAACAAATGTGGTGTAGAATGCATTATTTATGGAAATCTGAAAGAACAAACTCTCTTAAAAGCTTTATTTTGAGCTAAAATACTACAAATAAACTCTATCATAGCTTTTATAACATGATAAATGTGACCTTTCACCCAAATGTTGACTCAAATTACAAGTTCCAACAGCTCTCTTAAATGTAATGTCTCCTGCACACATCCCTAATTGCAGTAGATGTTTTCTGCAATGCAGCAATTTCAAGTTAGGTTGTACTAATGATCAAATAGAAATAACTATTAATATTTAGGATAAAACCTTTGGCTCAGTGAGATTTTATAGTACAGTTCAATTCTGCAAGAGGGTTTGGATGACATTCAGTGAAGACCTCAGTCCCTTGGATTTACAAAGCTGAGCATCATACACTGGAGACAGCAAGAATAAAATAGGTATCCCTAACTATGTGTATGGGTTGTAGCTGGAAAGATGTAGCTGTGCATTTTACACTTCTTAATTTTAAATAGTAGTTAATCTTCATTCTGCCTATTCTGCCTTCATAGGAGTAGCATAGGGAAATGTTTGTGTAGTTATAAAGCTTTATCTCATTTTCAAAAGAAAAAAGTCCCAGGTTCTCCTGTGAAAAAGAGTAATAAATGAGCAGCCCTTACCTCGGAGGCATGCCTGGTAAGGGTATTGCAGTGTCTGAGAGGGACTGAAGAGTGTTTAAGAAACCTTGTATCAGACAGGGACGTTTTTTCTATACTCAGGTTCTGGAAGATGGCTCTCACATTAACTGGTCTCAAGTTACAAGGAGCTTTAGGCAGGTTTGGAAAAACAGCAGTGTCCGACATTATGGGTTTTGTGGAGCTGCCCGATGGGAAGGTAAGTAAGAAAAAGTGACAAAAAGAAAAAATATTATGTACCCCTTTAGGCTTTGATATAAAGTCTGCTTTGTAAGTTGGAGAGTTACTATTTGCTTCAAAATGTTTTGAATCAGGCCTGTGATGCGCTGTTCTGAGAATCAGAATCAGAACAGCTCTGAGAATTGTTGCCATCAATCTGCCCAAAACCTGGCTTGCTTTGTAGTAATTGGAAAATACAGTTAGTGTTGTAGTTCACAGAGAAAAGGTCTCTGTTGGCTCAGAGCTGAGTGTCTTCTAATGGGGTAGTGAAAACGTCAGTGTACAGAAATACAGAGACTGTTGGTCCTAATCTTCAACCATTTGCAAATTTTGTCACACTGCTAAAAAGTTGAGCCTCCTCACCCTTTACATCTTCTCTTGCAAATGTCTGTACTTTGCTATTGATTTAATGCATTCATGGAAGGAAGCCACAAATGTTAACTGGGTTCTTGCCTGTATTTCTGCACGATTGCATGCAGGTGCTAATATATTTATCTTCATTTGCATTGAAGGTTGTCTCAGGAACTGAGTGGGGCAATTTTCTGCTTTGGGAAGCTGGCCTCATTAAAGTAGAGCTTTGTCAAGTTGGACACAAGCCCTGTCACGAGGGCCCTATCACCCAGTTAGTTCTTGATGAAGGAGATCTTTACTCTGTTGGAAAAGATGGTGTCATTCGGGTGAGTTTTTCTTTTGCTCTGCCTTTAGGTGTGCAAATGTATGGCAACAGGTAAATACTATGTATCTCATTTACCAGGTTTTTGGAGGAAATTTTGGAGTGCAGTTTCTTTCTGAAAATTAATTTTTAGGACAAAGAAAATAAGAGCACATCTCCACAGTGTATGTGTTTGAATTGGACAGCATGGCACGCAGTGTCCCTTGTTTGATAGTAATAAATAAGTCAGATTTTACTTTAGTAAATCAAAATAATCTTCAGTGGTCTTCTAACAGATTTGTTCTTGACTGCTTTCTAACATTTGTTCGTCTTTATAATTTTCAGGCCTATTAATGCATAGTATTATTTCAAAAATAAATAATAAACTACAGGAATATTTGAAATTAATTTTCTGAGTATTTAAAAGCTCAGATTATTAATGCTAAAATGACACAGAAATTAATGAGCATCTCAGAGATAGGTATCCTGAAATAGGGGAACAATTACAAGAAAAATCATCCTGAAGCTAACATATAATTTTATAAATTAAGGTCAAGATGTCTTCCTTATGTATAATACCAGTTTCTTATCTCAGCTGCCAATGATCAAGAATTTTGTAATCTTATTTCCCTGCTCTTTAAGGGAGGACATGATGTGTCTTCTGTTGATGTGTGAAATGATCCAGATAATCAATGGGAAACTGACCTGTAGACAGTGGAAGGTTTCAGACACTGTTGTTGTTTCTGTGTTTTATAGGTTGGTGCTATCCCCTTAGGAAAATTCACTTGATTATAAGCATGCTAACTTATATATACCTATATTATAAGCATGCTAACTTGTCCTTATCCCACAGAGCAGAACATGGAAGGGTTAGACTTCCCATTAGTTTGTGCTGCCTCAGTATGAGCCATGCAGAGAGCCCACAGATATCATTTGGTCTGCATAGTTCTGAAGCTGCCATGTGCTAATGCCAGGGCTGAATTGAAGCTCCTGTCATTGTTCTAGGTTATATTCAAAGCAGTGATTTTGCTTTCTTAAAATTTTGAATTTCTGTATTTATTGTGTATGAAAACAACTCAGTCTTATAAAAAAACCCCTGCTTTTTTGTTTTTCTTTTTTTTTTTTAATTCTTCCAATGCCGTGAAGGTGTGGAACTTTGAGGTAATAGATACTGCTGATCCTGTGGATGACACAGGGTTAGTGGAGGTGGAGCCTATGAGTGAACTTTGGGTTGGCAAGAATGTCAGCCTGAATTTCATGACAAAAATTCATGACCATGGACAGCCCTTTTGGTATGCTCAGGTAAGACATACTCAGATACATACATCCCTACAGAGAAGCACAAGATGAGGGAGGTGATGGTAAGTAACAGCAGGAGTCCATTACAAACCAGTGTGTTTCTTTTTGGTAGAATTCAGTCTTCCTCTGGATATATAGAAAATCATCTTATCTATCTATCTATCTATCTATCTATCTATATCTATCTATCTACCTACCTACCTACCTATATTATTATTATTATTATTTTTAAATTTATTATTTTTATTATTTTTATTATTAATTATTATTATTTCAAACACTGGAACAGGCTTCCTAGAGAGGTGATTTAAGTTTCAAGCCTGTCAATGTTTAAGAGGCATTTAATAGAGACCCTTAATAATATGAGTTAACTTTTGGTCAGGCCCGAAGTGATCAGGGAGTTGGACAAGATGATCCTTGCAAGTCCTTTCCAACTGCATTATGCTATATTATGCTGTGCTGTGTTTTTAGTGTACAGTAACGTGTGAGACTGGCATAAGGATAGGAGAATGACAAAAGGTATTGTCCAAGTTCTATTGCTGTGAATTGATGGATGGGATTCATAAGACCAACATCATTGCATTTAGTAATTTCTGTTTCACAATGATAATCATTAAGGAGTTTTTAAGAAGTCACCATGTGCAGCTTTATTTCCAAACTGAGTCTGAAAATACTCAATAAATGTTTTTTTCTTCTTCAGGATACAAGTGGAGCAATATGGAAGCTGGATTTGACTTTTTCAAATATGGTAGTTTTATTTTTTCTTTCTTCTGATTTCTTCAGTTCATTTGCAATAGGAGCCATATCCTATTACATTCTGTAACAGGATTCTGGTTACACCTGCAATGGAATTTGTGTTTTATGAAGTTGCACAGTAGAAAATTTTAGCATTGGAACAGATATTTTGTTTCATAAAAATTTTCAAATGTAATTGATTATAATGATTGTGCAGGGTGACAAAGAGGAATTTGATTTTTGATTCCTGAAATTTCAGCTGCCAAATTCAAGTTACTTTAAAGGAGTTTGATTCTGATAAACTGGTAATGAAAGTTACATGGATGCAGGAAATGAGTTCAAGGAGTGTCTATAGGTAGGTGTTTGAACCAATCCTGACAGAAAGAACTAGAAAAAAACAAGGCGAAGATGAAACCCACTTGTCATGTTTTATCCTACTAGTAACTAGTGTTGCTGCTGGAGATGTTTTTGGTGGAGAAGTAGATGGCAGAGGTAAAAAAGGGGGCATTTAATTTTTGCTCTGGAACAATCCCTTGCAGGGAATAAAATTCTGATGTGAAAAGTAAAATATGATCCAAGAATTTTATAGTGAATAAAAGACACATACTATACAAACTAATGTAAAGAAAGAGTAGCAAAGCCTGTAATTCCTTGGATGATGAAATGATTTCCCAGGCAGCATAAACCCAAACTGGAGAGCACAAGAGTAGCATGCAGCAGAATTTCTCTTCTATTTTGCGCCGCAGACCCATGACCCGGAGCGCGTGTGTACCTTCCACTCGGGGAGGATTGAGGCCATTGGTGTCTCTCCCTTTACATGCCTGATGGCCACCACGGCTCTTGACCGTAAGTACAGTGTTCCTTTCCTCTCATGCACTGCCATTATTGGTTTTGAAGGGCAATGATGCTCAGTTTGCAGCTACTGTGTTTTGCATTTGTGCATTTGCTCTTGCAAAGTCACTTTACACACAGTTGTTATTCCTGGGATCAGTTCTTGAATAGTTAAGGCAAATCATTAATATATATATATATTTGAAACAACGCATTAATACTGCTTCATCTTAAAAACCTGGGATTTTAGAAACAGAAGTTTTTAATGGGAAACTTTGTACACTGTTCTGAAGGATTGGCTGAAAAGACATTCTGAGACAAAAGAGACATCTGGTTTGGGTAGCAGCACTTGTATTCAGGGCTGGGGATTAATAAGTGTTGGGATTTTTGTTTTGTAACGAATTACGTACACCTCCAGCATAGTGTAAGCCATTGCAAATATTAATGTTTGTGCTTTTCTTAGAAAATGCAATAGCTATTATGCTCTCAACAAAGATAACATGTAATTACAGACATATTCCTTTAACTTGTATAAATATTGCTGTTTAGGCCTCTCACTGTTAGCTTTATTGTGCTTTGAAAGAAGAACTACTGGCCAGAACATTAACAATGTCATTTACCCTGCACAGAAAACACTACAAGGTCTTTTAACTCAGTTCTTGTCAGTACTATCATGTAATTTGTCTGTGTTATACAATGCACATATTCTTTTAGCCCGAAGACAAACTCCTACTGGTTGAGCAATGACAGTTCAGATGTATGCCAGTTGGAATGGAATTCTATGTGTGCCTACAAATCTGTTAAATTTCCCTCTGGTGAAATTGGATCTTTTGTGGACAATCTCCTATATTTTCCTCCTTTTAAATGCTTTCGTCCCTAGGCTACTAGTCCCAAGTAGTAGCCTATCATATTTTCCTGTGTTGTCAGTAAAGATTTTCCTTACAGTATGCCACAGTTCCGTGCTCTCTTGAAAATTACATGTGGACTGTAAGCATGGGACTTCTTATTACAACCCTCAGCCTCGAAAACTCTTGGTTCTGTATAAGTTGAAGAGTGAAGAAATCATATATTTTGTTCAGGAGCACCATGCTAGCTGTGGTACTCTGTAACCATCCGTCATCTTTCCAGGCAGGCATTTTATTACTCAAAAGAGAAAACATACATTTTACCCAGATTTTAATTCAAATAAATAGACATTTCTGCATAAATCCTAACCTGTAAGTGCTATTGCAAGAAATAAATTCTTACTGTCTCATTTCCCCACAGGGTCAGTGCGCATCTATGATTTCGGCAGCAACAGCCAACTGAGTGTAATCAAGTTTAAACAGGGAGGAACAGCGCTGACATGGGCACCGGCTGTTGTGAGTTTTTCCTAGCGTGTTAGCAAAAATTCATCAAGGAGCCTATGAGACTGCCAGCATCCAGAAAGCTGCTCACCAAACAAGACATTAGAGGTCATTTGTTAGGCCCTGGTGCAATTTACCATAGCAAGATGTATATATAAGTTTGTGGAGTAGTATGATTGCATACAGTATGGGTACAGTTTAACTTTATTATGGATTATCAGGTATCCTACTTTGTGCCTTCCTAAGATTTTAAAATCAGATCTTAGTGTGCAGTATGGGAAGTAGTCTGAGTTTGTAGACTAACAGCTTCCATTTAACCCACGCAGAGCAATTGTCAATTAACATGAGTTAGTTAACACATTTTGAAATGACAGCCCAGACAAATCACAAACATTTGGAGATAAATCATAAAAAAGTGTTGCCAGAACTGATCATTTGTGGAGTGTGGAGTCTATCACTTTTAGACATATTTGCTAATTTTAATTAAGATAGTGTCTAGTTATGTTCTTGAGAAAACACAGCAAGCCCGATGGGTTAATTATAAGCAAATTTAGGAGTAAAATAATTACTTGAA
This sequence comes from Coloeus monedula, assembly GCF_965178545.1. Taxonomy (NCBI): domain Eukaryota; kingdom Metazoa; phylum Chordata; class Aves; order Passeriformes; family Corvidae; genus Coloeus; species Coloeus monedula. The sequence goes on from NC_138783.1 coordinate 25,777,558, forward strand.
TGTTCAAGGTGAGGGTTCCACTGGGACAATGCCTTTATTTTATAAAAAGAAATATTTTATAAAAATATAATTCCGGCCATGCAGGCTTTCAGAGATGTTGTTAAGTGGTGACCTGTGAATTCGTGAGGTAAGCTGTCTGCCACAATAAATTGTGCAGCATCACAAAACTGACTCAGTTCAGTTTTATGAAAATTGTTACTAAACCCAATTTGAAAAACAAAGGGTATTTAGTCTATCTAGCTGCATTTGAAATCACATTAGATACTCAGACACAATTCAAAGTGTGCAAATGTAATTGAAAATCTGTGCTACTAGTCTGAGAAAAATTAATCCAACATACTTTGAAGCATCTGTATGCCATAATCCCTCATAGGCAAGCTAACAGTATACTTGTTAGATAAGTGAACACTGAAGTCAGCTTGTAATTGACGTCAAGACACTATCATGTAGGGCAAATATCAGCTAAATCCACAAGTTCAGCTATATCCAGCTAAAACACAGACCTGTTTCTGCTAACCTTTATCACAGTTCAAGCCTCTCTTAATTGTTAGCAATTGGCTTACCTACAGGACTTATGGTAAAGACTCCTACTTTCCATCTCAAGTAGCTGTCCCTGTTGACTCCTGTACTTTACACGGAGTCAGCCAGACCCAAGCCTGTACCCTGACCTCTGCAAAAATCATACTTACATTTGGTACCCCATATTATATTCAGGGTAATATAACTCCTTTTTTGAGTTCCAACTCTTCTCCTTAAGAAGCTACTGATATATCTTGATGTCAGTATGAATTCTCTTCCTCAGACATTACAAGCACATCCTCATTGGCATTTTCAGTCTCAATGGCATGTTACCACTAAAAAAAACAAAGCACAATCCAACCCAAAAAATAGGCCCCAGTCCTCTCTCTTCCTTCATGGCATTAGAGAGAATAAACAACATTTCCCATGTATGAAATATTCTTTGTGCTTGAGCAACGCTTCCATATAAGGTGAGTTACAGGTAAACACCAGAGCAGGTGCCATATGGATTATTCTTCTAAGCTCTCAGATGTACACTGTGATTGTTTTTCTTCATTTCACTTAAAGGTAAATCCTGAAGGAGGTCTGATTGCTGTGGGGTTTGAAGATGGTGTTGTCCGCATAATTGAGGTTTATGATCCCAGACTGCTGCCTGGTCATGCCAGACAGGCCAGTCAAAGTGCAGAGATAAATCTGAAACAAGTCTTCAAACCTCATGCTGCTGCAGTTACAGCCTTGGCATATGAACGAAAGGGACGTGTGTTTGCCACAGGGGTATGTATCATTTAGTTTGGTTATTTTTATTAAGCCACAAATGTAAAGCCTATTTAAAGAGATAAAGTTTGTTTACTGACAACACAGTTTTACTTCTGTTGCTGCTGTTGATTGCTTGTTGTAGTTCTCTGTGCTGGGAGAAGGGTCTGTTTGCACACACATCTGTTTTTCTGTAGGAAAGCAACCATGCAATTCACACAATTCATTTTGTGAATTACTGGACTGTTTAGTGTGAATTCTGTAATCCCCTTTGAAGGTGGATTTAGTTCATTTTGGAATTAGTTTAGTAGGATCTTGGAATTAGTAAAAGCAAGTCTGTTGATACACCACATTGGCAGCAATCCAGCTGCTACTCAGCCTTACCACAGGGTCAGTCAGTCAGTTTGTCATTATGCCTGGTAGTCTTTGAGATGATTTCCAGTAAATGTGGTGTCTCTTTTTAAAAGCTAGTCCTTAGCCCTGATCAGTGCATTTGCAGTTACGTGTTCCTTGAGCTGAACTGCCACGCATTTCACTTAATGTAGGATTTAAGCTACAATGAATCATGTTGTGTACCAGTTCTGGATTTTCTTGTTATCTGGGGAAATCAGCTTGTGCTGTCTTATCTGAAAAATCAGGCCTGAGCCTGAGATTTAAAGGAGCTCCTGGGGCAATGGGCAGAAAGCATGTGGTTGGGGATGCCAGAGGAGGCCCATGAGAGCAATTAACAGTTATTGGGTGCAACATGTTTCTTGGAGCAACATGGGTAGGATTTTTATTTCCTCCCAGTAATCATCATGGAAATCCAGTCCTAAGTTCCCCTGTTTAACCACAAAAAAAAAAAAAAAAATTGGAAGTATGTGCTTATGTCATAAAGTGCTTAGAGTCTTTTGAATTTTTTGGTCAGCTTTGATTCAGTCATCATCTTTGTTTGTTTGTTTGTTTTTCCTCAGAGTAAAGACAAAACAGTTTTCTTTTTTGCTATTGAGGATGAATACAAGCCAATTGGATTCATCTGTGTCCCTGGGCCTGTACAGGCATTACAGTGGTCTCCACCTTCTCATGTGAGTAATGCACATTTGTTTTCTTTCCTTCCATGCAGTGTTAAAATATCATTTTGAAAAGAACTTCCAATGAAAATAGATGAAGATCCATAACTCTAGCTCTTTTCGCTATAGACAATACAAACAATGTTTTGCTACTTTGTTCTTCATGCTGCTTCAGCATGACAGCTTCTAACAGGTTCTGTGTAGCTGTATCTCTGGCTCAGTCACTATGGACATATTTTGGGTTTTGGATAATGAAAACCACAAGATTTTGGTTTGCTTTTTGAGCCCTTGACTTGAAGAAACAATCTTATTCCTTAGCTTTTGGAAGGTCTTATTCTCTTTGACAAAGAAGTTATTTGGGCATTATTGCCTGGGACTCTTGCCCATATTAAGACAGGCTTTTGCAAAGCATTTTGATCACATTAAGCAAGATTTTGGGTGCTTCTTGAAATTCACATTCTGTGTTTGAAATGTGCCAGGACATATCAAAATAGATTCTTGCTAATATTTAAAAGTGTTCTAGGGTTAGGGTAACATCTGACATTTTGTTTGGTCCAGTATCCTTATTTAGAGGAGAGACTATTCATTATATTTAGATGCTGACAAGATACATTTTACAAGTGCATAGTGGCAAAGTGTTGGTATTTTTACTTGTTAATTGGAACTGATAAAAACCATGCTAGCAAAAGAAGTCTTGCTGGTATGTGTTCTATCTTACTGCAGAAACAACAGATCTTGATCTGACAGTTGCTTTTGGAGTCCTTTCCTTGAAGACAAGGTACTCCCTCTTACTAAAAAAACACTCATTGTGTCTTGGATGTGTGAGATTCTGCCTGAGTAATTTTGTCTACCAGTATCTGGCCTCCACTGCCTGATGGAAACACTTGCTTAACACAGTGCCAGCATCTGAGTATCACACTACTTCTTTTTTTCTTGTTTTAAAGAAGCACTTTGGTGATTAAATACATTACATTTAATGAACGCATTTTTAAACTGAGATCCTATAGACACAGGAACCGTATCATTCTTAGTTAGGGTTTCCATAGCAACTCTAATATGCCCTCTTTACACATTTTTAGTGATGGTCAGATAAAATAACCCTCTTTCTTTTCTCCAGATAGCTTATGAAAACTGAAACTAAATACGGACTTGTCTTTTAAAATCTCAAAACACTGAATAATTATTACCCTCACCTCATCTATTCTTCCTAACTTTGCATTTTAAGGGGCTTGTCAGGTACCAGCAAAAAACAAGCTGAGAGGTAAGTAGCATTTGCAAGACTCTGAGCCAAGTCTTGATGATATAAAAGATTTATTAGTATGAAAATGTATGAAATTATGAACCCCAAACCTCCTAACTCTTGGGTCAAATCCGTCTTTTAATTTAACCAAATTTCCAAAACATCATCATGCTGCTTTCAAGCTAAGGAGTGTCAGAATTATAGCTGGTTTGGACACAGCAAGGATTTCAATTCCTTAGCTTTGCCTAGCATAAAAGAAGCTCACTGATTTCTGATGTCCATTTAAAAGTGTCCATTGAAATAAGAGCACAGGTAAGTGTGGCTGGAGTTTGGCTATGTGCCTGTGCATCTGCTGACTAACTTTTCCTCCCATTTGTCTCAATTCCATTTGTACATCTGCCCTATATTTGTATTTGTGTTTTTATACAGGACAAGAGCACATTGCTCATCCTTTGTGAGAATGGCTTTGCTGTCCAGGTTCCTGCCCCTCTCCCTGGGAAGCAGGATACAGTGACCACCTATCACATAAAAAACCTGCCAACACAGTACTTCCATTTTTATAGCATTAAATCCCGAATCAAGGTAAAAAACCCTTTTGTGGCAGAATTTAATCTTCTTCATTGTGCCAGGTGACAAAACTACCCAAAAGAGTTTTTAGTCCCTATATTTCATCGCAGGGTTTTTGCTAAGCTCCTTGAAAGGGAATGCCAGGTAGTTTGTGGCTTGAAATTACAATGCCATTTGTAGCTTGAAATTACAAGTTGGTTTTGTTTTATTCAAATAAAACCTACATGGCACTGAAAGCATGATGTAAATTTTGATTATAATTAGAAGACAGCATTAGAGAAAGGGAAAGGTAGTGCACTAGTTCTCAAAATATTTTAATTTTTGTAATTTTCACAAAAAGAATATTTCTTGTGGTTGATGTTGGCCCTATAGGAAATTCCTTTGAACAGTTACAAAACCCCCATGTAGTCACCTTGAGCCAAACATGAAACATCTCTCTTTATTTAGCAGTATTTCTGTTTTTTAAAAAATATTTTAAGTTTAAATGTGTGCGTTTCATTTCTGAACAACTCAGTATTTAAAAAGAATATGTGGGGCCAAAGGAAAAGAGTTGTGCCAATTCACAGCTATAGTTAACTTTGTGAAACTAAAATGCAAGCTGATGTTAAGCTCAGGAGGGGAACTCCAGTGAGCAGGCTCTCAGTTCCATATTCAATCCACCACGAACAGCCTCTCTGGCTCTGTTGTTAACTTGTGATTTCTGTGCCTTCTCTGTTAACTGCTCCTGTATTACTCAATGTCAGGCAAAGCTTAATTTCATGTTATAACTTGGAGGAAGTCAGTACTCAGGAGAAAGATCTTTACATGTTTTTTCACAGCAATACCCATAAGAATGATCACAAAGCATGCATATTGAAGGAGTGATTAAAAGATTGTGTGTAGAGTTTTGTTGGTTTTCTTTTTTGTTTGTTGGTTGGTCTTGTTTTGTTTTGGTTTTTTTTAGTCAAATAATGTTGAGAAACACTCTAAATGCTAAAAATAAAAAATGTTTCTACAGAGAGAAAGGATATTAATTGCTCTCTTTTTCCTCTGGAAATAGATCAATAATTAATAAGTTACAACAAGGAAATTTTAATGCAAGGAAAGATTTCTCACAGTTAGGGTGGTGAAGCACTAAAATTGTTTTTTATAGTCTGTAGAGTCCCTAGAACAGGAGATTTTTAAAGGGTAAATCAGACAAAGATCCACTGATAATATTTAAGGATTTGCTGATTCAGCAATCTAATATCTTCTTAGATATTTTCGAGAATGTTTGATACTTTTTTATGCTACAGTAGGCTTGGATGGAAGGGAGTTTTAAAGGTTTGATAAATCTTTCCTTCATTGTTCAGAAAACATAAAGTCCATTACAGCTTCTCGCTTTTGCTCTATACCAGTGATGCACTAGAACTTGTTTGAGTTCAGCTTGCCAGTGCTTTTCTTTCTCCAGGGCAGGCAGGAGACAGGACTTAGGATTTATGTAGGAGTAAGCATAATGGTAAAGATTTGGAATAATCTCTCTGAGGAAATGTTGAAGTCTGCTTGTCATTCAGAATTATTTCTGTTTCAAAGGACCAAGAGTAAATACTTCAGAGGAGGGAAATGGGGGCATTTCACTGGAGAGCCCCTTGAAGTCTGGTTGATCTCTGCCTAGTTGACAGGAAAGAGATTTCTGTAGATATTCTGTATGTATAATGCCAGGACCACCTTGGATTTCATTTATGACACTCCTTCAGTCAGTGATGTGGGGAGTGCGTTGGTTTCATGTCTCAGTGTTTCTCTGCTTGTTGTAATAGCTGGCGGAGGAGATTGCACGGAGAGAGAAAGAAAAGCAGGAGAAAGAGAAAGCAAAGCTTGAATGGATAAAGCAACAAAAGGAGATGGGACTTGAGATAGAAGAAACTAAAGAGGAAGAACCCGAAGAAGAACCATTGCCGCCTCTCTACATACCAGAGGAGCCCAGTCCCATCCTCTGTGGCTTTTATTCAGCACCAGGAAAATTTTGGCTTTCCTTGGTAAATCACTTTTTACTTCATGCTGATGGGATTGCATGATGTCACAACCTTTCCCTTTGAAACCTGCCATCCCTAGGACATTGAATTCTTTCATCCTTGACAATTTCAGTGGTTTTGTGAAGTAAACCAGTAGTGTCACTCCAATTCAGATTGTTTGGTATATTTCTGGTAGGTACCCCTCTTGGTGGTGCCTGAATGGGCACAAAGACTGAGCTGTTCCCTCCCAAGCAGAAGGTAGAATTTTAACAAAGTAGTGATGCCTTTTCCTGGTCTTAAAATCAAGAGTCAAACATGGTTAGAAAGGAAAAAGGGATTTTGCCTTGGTATTTATTTTAAGGATCCTTGGGTGCACACGTCCAGGTCGAATGCACTGAAATGCACACCACAGTGCACCCCTCAAAAGATCTGATGTAACATTATAGGTCTTTCTAATTAGCATATCTATCAAAAATTCCCCAATGAGAGGCTCGAGTGAGCCCCCCTCCCCAAGGAGCCTTCCCCTGGATGGTTCTATCTTGGTTTACAGAATGTGTTCTGGAGAGGACCTTGGGGTCTGGGGCACACTGATCCCTAACTGCGAAGCTTCTAAAATATTTTGTCTCTTAGCTGAACAAACAAGTCCAAGAATGTAGGCAAAAAGCACTAAGAATATAGAAGTTGTAAAAAGGTATAACAGGAGTATAAAAGAAAAGGCAAAAATCATCATGGCATCAGTGGTAGAATAGCTTGTAATGCCAGTGATTGTGGCAGACTTCTGTCTGTGGATAAATAGGATCTCTAGGTGTTTGGAAGTAACATTTTCTAACCTATCTTAGATCCTTAAGAAAGGAAGAATTATTCTGAAATTTATATTTACCTGGTCAGCTGCTTCAGTTTTCTTTTATCACCATTTCTTTATGGTCCTTCTCTTCTTCAGGGTGGGTACGACTCAGGGTTTCTCTATCATTGCGAATTCTCACATGATGATGAAGAAGACCCTGAGAAGAGGAAAGATGAACCCTTTGAAGTGATTCCTATGAAGGACACCGATGACAATCCCATTCACCAAATCTCCTTCTGGTAAAACACTGTAATGTAACAAATAGCTCTGGGATAAAGCTTGATAAAATTGAACTTGGAAGGGAGGAGTGTATGCTCCTTTGTCTCTTTTCAATTGTGGCTCAACTCTAGTATACAGGAACTCTCTCTGGATTTCCTGGAACTGAGTTTCACTTAAAATTCCTAATGGACATAGCTGGGCTATGTGTCTGACAGAATAAATTAAAAAGACCTTCAAAGATGAAAAAGTCTGATTTCTAAGTAAGTACTGATTAGGACTCAACCTCCCTACATTGTAGAACTCTAGGAGAACCCTTAGAAGTCCCTGCATATAGTGATCAGCAGAAGAGCAGTTCTTTATCATAGTTACCAAAGAGAATTAGACCAACTTGGAGAGGTCAGTCCATCCCTCTTGTGCTAAGAATATAGGCTTCTTGGGATGTTCTGTGATATGTATGAATGAAAAAGGTGGATTCTTTTCAGACTCCAAGTATTGGGTTCCCTGTAAGAGTAGGCATGTTCTGCATCAAAAGGAGACAGGTTTAATTCAGGCTTTAATCTACTGCTGCATTCACCACCATCTGTACTAAATGGGGAGCAGGGAGAAAAAACTGCTTTTCTAGCTTTTAATTTGGTGTCTGCCACACTGCTCAATTCAGAGCTGAGATAGTTCTATGGTACCTCACAAGTGCTGGAATGTTCCTGAGCAGCCAGTTAGCTGAAAAACATTTTGTAGTAAAATCATACATACTTGAAATGGTCCAAATATTTTGCTCCCAGGTTCCAAACTTGGGAAAGTGACTTCTATTAAGCTAGATAAACTCTCTTCATATTTTGAGCTTGCTGTTAGAAGTTGCTGCTGTTACTGTTTCTTGTTCTTTATTTAACAGTACCAGCAGCCGCTTGCTGTTCTGTGGGATGCAGGATGGCTCACTGCGTGCTTATCCTCTCAGTGACAAAGACCTCTCCGTGGATGCCCTGAAGGACTACTGGTACCTGAACGTACATGACAATGATTATGGGCAGATCCAGGGCATCTGCTGTAGTCGTGATGATCGGTGTCTGGTTACCTGTGGTGGAGATGGAAACATTTTTACATTCGACATCTGTTCAGAGGAAGAGCTTCCACAAGCGCTTCCCGAAGAGCTTCCCAAAGAGCTAAAAGTCATAATCCCCCCTCCTAGGGTAAGCTGGTACCCTCTCTCACTGAATTAGGCCTATTTGGTATGAAACTACCCAGGTGGACAAACATAGTTCAATTATTTTTTTAAAAGATTTTTCATAGCAAAAGCTGAAGTTTCCGAAACAATTTAGATCAACTCCTGCAAAACGTTCCCTAATAAATGGGCTCTGTGAGTGCACTGTTTGGTCTTGGTGTTTTGTGGTTTTCTCCAAATAAACACAGTATGTATTGTTCAGATGTAATATTCTACCAGTGTTTTCCCACTCAAAGGTATAGTCATGCATATTCCTAGAATGAAAGAATTGCAAGGATTTATCATACTTCATACCTTCCTTGGGTTTAATTCCAGTAAAGTTTGATTCTGCTCTGGATGGGGATTCTAGAAATACTGTTGGAGAATATCAAATGTGTAGTTTCTCTATACATACAGTACCATTCATCTAAAATTCACAATGGATTTTTTACCTTTGCAAAATAGCACAACAGGATGCTGGTCCTGTTGCTCTTTCACTCTTGGACAGCATTAGTAGTAATGAATTTACAGGTGTCCTGTACTCACTGTAGAGCTGCTCACCTCTAGCAAGCTTGAACAGATGACACTGGAACTCAGAAGCAGTTCTACTGGCAATGCACAAGAAGAGGGATGTCAACTCCTCCACTGAAAATGTTCCGACTTTATTAAATTTTTAAAAAGTCTTAAGGGTGTCTGAATTAAATAAATATCACTTGAAAGAAGCAGCGAGAGCTATTGAGTAAAGAAGTGCCATTGTGCACAATAAATATTACAGTAGACATACATTCAGTAGAGTTTAAAAATCTTGAAAGTGTCAACATAAAACAAATTAAACTTTTAAATATATTTTAATACTGCTTGGTAACTACATTTTGAAGGATGCTTGATAACAGGGACAGAGGAAATTGTGATTTTGGTCATTCAGCTAGTTGGAATTCTTTACCAGCATGACAAGAATATATAGCATTGAGAATAGAGTCAGAGTTATTTTCTATAAGTGAATGATTAGAACCTTTGATATCAGAGCCTTGCTAGCTCCAGCATTACAAGAAGTGATTAATGTACAATTATAAAATATATATACAGATTTATAGTTTTGAATACTTAAGTAGCTCTGTATAAAGACCTTTATGGTCAGTTCTATTGTTCGAGCTAACAACATTGCTTAATGACCATCCTAATAGAGTTTTTCCCTTTTCAAAGTATATCTTCATTGCTATCTATTCTAGTTTTAAGTCATGTGGAAGACTTTAAAAATTCTATCTTCATTAAACTTAATGAGATTCTTAGAGAATCAAATACAAATCATCTGAAACTAATTGAGTTAAATTAAAGATCAATTAAGTACAACTAAATTGCTGGGTGATGGTCCCCCCTCTTTTTTCAGAGCATGATTGCCTAGGGAAATGAGGCTTGTGCTACTGCAATGTCCATCCATCTGTCATTCTTCACAGCTGATAATTGTGAATCCATTATGCAGTCAGCAGAAGCCAACCAGATTAATTACACATGTAACTTGGAATTAATCCAGGACACACTGATTCTTGTCAATGTGGCGGTGAGGGGAGACAAGAGAATTGGGTCTAGGGGGGTAGAGAACCAAAGATGTTATGGGACAGAGTGAAGTTAGGACAAGCAATGATTTATGCCAATGGAGAGGTTACAGGATTTGTATTCTCTGTCCCTAAGAACTATGTTTCATTAGTTCTTTTACATATAAACCAGCTTCATTTCTTTTTCTGCTTGAAACACTGCAACCTGATATTTAAGGCCCAGATAGTAATATTGAAAATGAAGATTTCTTTTGATTGTGTAAGAGGTGGTGGGAGCTCTCTCTTACTGTTTCTAGAAGTTTTATTGTCTGTTGAAACTATAACTGCTTGTTTAAAGACAAGACAATGTTTTTATTCCAGAGTGGTCTTGAGAAGGAGAAGGCTACTGAAGATATTAAGGATCCTGATGCCTACACGTAAGAGATACTTAGATAATGATGAAAGGGACTTTCAACTGTTGGTAGCTCTTTCCTCAGTCCATGTATTTCTTTTTGCTTACAAAGAGGAGGAAGAAGTTGATCACCCTGAATTTAGGTCATCTCTTTGTTAAACACACAGTTTTTTCAGCCTTTCTGTCCATTTCATCTGCTTTTCTCTGGCAGTAATTCAAATACTGTACTATGAGACACTTAACTTCAGACTACATAGACAACAAAAAGTCAAAGCCCCTTTTAGGAACGTACAAAAATACAGGAAGATGATTCCTTTCTAAGTTACCTTAAGAACCATTGAGTTCACTGGGAATTTAAGACTGTCAGGGAAGTCTGAAAGGTCATGTAAACTGTAATCTTTCCTCTCTTGCATTGAGATAATGCCATTTTCTTTTTATGCATTTTCAGTATTGAGGAATACAAGCAGAAAAAGGAGTTTGAACGGAAAATGGAGGAAGCTGAAGAAAAGAAAAATAAGAAGAGAGAGGAGTTAAGTGCGCTGAGACATGACTTTGCTTTTCTCCTTCAAAAGAATCAGGAGTTGCCCAAGCACATGCAGTTGCACAGAGAGGTACATCTGGCTTTTATGAGGGTCATTTACCTTAGAGGGACCTTCTTCTAAAATGTTGCTACATATCATGTTGGGGCCAAAGATGTCCAATATTTTGGATTAAGGTAGTTTTAGGAATATATAAATTGCTGGGACTTCTGAATCACAGCTGTTGATTTGTGCCAATTAAGAAGCACAGGAGAAAATGTGGTTCTCTGTGGAGATAACTTCTGAAATAAAGGTTAGTGTTGATGTGCATGGAACTATGGCACCTAGGTAAAAATATTTATTATCAAGACCTGGTAGCCAAAATAATGTGATGTTGGGTTTTGCATCTTCCTGCAGGAGTTTGAGATGGACCGTAGGATCTTTGAGGAGCTGGATAGGCAGAAACTACAGAGAATCCAATTAGTGCAAAAGGAGCTGGCTTGGGAGCACGAGAAACAATTGATTGGACTGCAGAAATTACAAACACAGTAATTACCACTTTTCTTCTACTTCTCTCCCTGACCTTCCATAGAGCTTATTGTCTATGAAGTTGTACCTCCCACAAGGAAAAAGAATGTGATTTTTTTTTCTCTTTCTCATATAATCAATATTTCATCTGTTCTGTTATGATTCATTTCTTATTTTACTTGGAACATACGTGAGAGTATATATTAATATTTATGTGTAATTACTTCTCTTGAATCTTTGGTAAAAATGCAGATAGTCAAATGAAGGAAATTACTTAATTCTGATTCACTTCTATATGAAGAAAGCTGGTTGAGACTGTTTGCCTGGGGTTTTGCCTGTACATTCAGTAAGAACCAAGAACTCTTACTGAAACATTGAAAAACAACCTGTGAAATGAATGCCTGTTTTTAAGACATCTTCCATATCTGTCAGATATTTTAGTGTCATTGCTAATACAATGTCCTCTATACAATTTGAAGTTATGAAACAAAACTTTCTCAAGAACACAAGTTTAAGCATGAGGTGCATTTTGCATTGGTTTTCATAGATCCAGGTAAGAGCAAAAGATGAATTAATAAAAGAAATACACAATAACAAAAACACCTTAGGCACACAGAGTATGTGACTGGGAAAAAGGCTTGAATGAGCATATTTTTAATCAGTCCTTAATGGAAGAGGAGGGTTATTCCCATGAAAAGCCTAGTGTAAGTTTCAATATTGGTGAAGATCTTAATGTGTTTATTCTTGATCATCTCCATTCCTAGATTGGATAAAAGCCAATAGATAGTGTCAGATGTTATCATGCTATGCAATTACATACTGACTTGTGGATTTACATATAATGATTGCATATGCAATGAGTAAACTACACTATTCATGCCCTTTTGGTCCAGGCAAAATGGTATGTTGTGCCCACTGCCATCAGACAGTTTTGTCTAATTTGGTATTCCAGGTTTCGGGACTCTCTGGAATTTACTCTTATTGTTCATGCTATCCAAAGCAACCATCAGATTTCCACCTACAGCCTTCTAACAATGTCTGAGAAATATGCCCCAGATAAGAAACACGGGGACAGCAAGTGGGCAGTACTTAAAGAGAAGTGGACAGCACTTAAACAGGCAGAACGAGCAGAAGAAATCCCCAGAGAGACAAGTTCTGTGCATAGAGGTAATGACAACCATTTAAATCTTTCAGTAATAGGGTTTCTGTCTTTCATCTCAGTTTGTTTTCCCGAGTCCAAGATAAAGAAATAGATGTGTAAGTACAGGTAAAGAAATATAGCTGTGGTATGGTTTTTTTGTACCTACATACAAAGTAACACTCATACATAGTATGTTTTTCATGTTTAGGTCAATGCCAGCAATTGTCTGTCAGCCCCATGGGTAAAATGTGACTAAAAGTCAAGTCAAAGACCCTGAATATTTTCAGAACATCCACTACAACAGAACTATCCTGATTTACATCAGCTCTACAGGAGCTGTCTGGGGGAGTTTCCAGTAGCTGGGACTGCACTGTGCTGCGTGGTATTTACATCTTCAGATGGTTATTTTTTGTTTCAGAAAGTGTAGTTTTTGAGAATGAGGCTGAAAAGCTGGAGACACCAGAGGACCGAAAGCCAACCACACGTTATATAGAAAGCAAACGTGAGAAAATCAGAAGAATTGTTGAGAAATATGATGCACTGAAAGCCAAGATCATGAAGAGGAGGGCAGAGTGGCATGAATTGTGAGTCTTGAACTGGATTCTGTTTCCTTTTAGTTCTGCTTCTTGTCTGAGGTCAAGTAATACTATTTAGCTGTCCTATGGCATTATAATCTCTCTGCTTAGGTTTTTATAATCCTAAGGGCTGTAATTAAAACAGATGAATTTTCACGTATCACTAAGTCTTGAGAGAGCATTAGAATATATTTAGTTTCTATGGTTCATCTAAAATATTATCAAATGTTAATTTAGCTAGGTAGCTACATTTTCAGATAGGGAGTAAAATGTGTCTAAATTGATCGTGACTGAGAGACACCTATGCCGTTACAGTCAACTTTTAGTGAATCCTGCCAGCACCACGTGGAGCAGACACTGTAACAGCTGGGTGAGGTCAGCAGTGTTAGCATCTCAGCCATTATGTGAGTGTGATATGCCTTCATGCTCCATGCTGGGACATCTTCCACAGAATCATAGAATATCTTGAGTTGGAAGGGAGCCAAAAAGATCATCGAAGTCCAACTCCTGTCCCTGCACGTAGCGGCCTCAAGAGTCACACCATGTGCCTGAGAGCATTGTCCAAACGCTTCTTGAACTCTGTGAGGCTTGGTGCTGTGACCACTTCCCTGGGGAGCCTGTTCCAGTGCCCAACCACCCTCTGGGTGGAGAACCTTTTCCAAATATCTAACCAAAGTCATATCTTCGAATAACCTCTTTTTCAAGGCCAGGTTAGATGGGGTTTTGAGTGACCTGGTCTAGTGGAAGATGCCCCTGTCCATAGCAGGGGCATTGGAACTAGATGATCTTTAAGGTCTCTTCTAACCCAAACCACTCTGTGCTCATGGAAGTACAGAAGTTCTTCCTTAGGAGACGAATGACAAGGAATGGGACCAATGTAGAGTGAGAATACAAAGCTTTTGAGGTTATTGAGTGTTCAACAATGTAGAGTAGGTATTGTGAGCTGCCGGCTGGTAGATTGTTGATGTGCAGCTCCCTGAAATTGATAGCGGCACGTACTCACTTAATCCAGAACTCAGTCCAAATGTGAAGATTTAAACTTTTCCATGGCAGAGCTGTGTTTTAAGAGTTCTTAGGGGAAAAAAAAATCTGGGATTTTAATTTAAATGTGCAAGGATATTCTTTCCAAGGTAGCCATTCTTTTCTGAAAGAGATGTATCACTCTTTCACCTCCCAAATTTTGTTGCACAAGTCATGTGCAACATGAGGGTATGAAATAACTGTTCATTTGTATGCTTCTGTCTGAAAGTTCAGCTTTATTTTGTACCTACCAGATACAAGAGCAAACCTAGAGATAACTATGAGAATTCTGAAGATGCTGAGGAGATCAAAGAAGAACGGGCAAATATTGGATGTTACAGGCTGAAGACTGCCACTAACTACACACTCACCGAACACGAGCGAATGAACACTGAGAAGAAGATGATGCAGCTTGCATCCCTGGAAGAGTTGGTATGTAAAACTGTGTATATTGCCCCATTTCTGGGGGGAAGCGAGGATAGTGTATTAATCACTAAAGAAATTTTTTGAAAGGAATTCAAAGTGAGTGTGGGAATAGGCCTTGAAGGACAGAATGCTGTTTTGAGTAAGCTTTAGTTACAAATGAGCCCTTCTCTTGTGAACTGTCTTGTGCTTCACCAAACCCAAACTAGAATCAATCCAGGGTGGCACTTTATAAATGAGAAAGAGAATTTACCTTTACTAGTGCTTCAGCAGGAAGACCTGTCTTTTTGAATTATAAGGAAGTCTTATAATCGAGTAAAACAGTGAGCTAAATAACACCTGCCATGAAATAACTTTACAAATACAGGGACGTGAGCAAGGACAAGTATTCTAGTGTGGCCTCTCTGTATTTGCACTTTGGCAATCACTGCTTCTGGAGTTGGAATCCTGCTGAGAAACCAGATCTTTTGGAGTCACCTTGCTGTGGTAGGACTCCTACAGCTGCCACATATCTTTTAACCATGAAGACATACTACGTCCAAATGTTGTACAGTATCTTTGTTGCTTTCCTTGTGACTTCTGTCCCCTCATCCTTCTCACAGGAATGGTCTTTCATTGTATTTGGCTGGAGTGCAAAAGAGTGACACTGGATAACTTTGACAGTGAGGTCTAAGCATTATAGAAGCAATGCTACAGTCTCAGGGGATTTGTTGGATCATTTTAGTTTCACATTTGAGCTTCAGCACTTCACTGTAGTGCTGATGCTACCAGGTACCCAGTGTTTAACACAACTCACTAGGACAAAGAAAGGGAATAGTTCTTGTCATAGATTCTGGGCTTATACAGATGAGGAATTCCAGTTGCTTCAGGTGGGTGGTGTGTTATTTTCTTTTATAAAGATCAGAGAAGTTTCTGACAAGTATATTAATGATAGATCACATTCAATCATTACTTCATGTAAAAAGAGTCACCTAATACAATATCACCTGTATCACAGAATGATTAATAATCCTAATGTTAGCCTTCTTGTGTTGGGGAAGACTACTTCCTCTGTTGGATAATCCTACTAAAATTGTTTTTTCTTTGCAGATCCATAAGATGAAAATGAACATGAACAAAGAGATTGTGTCTTTGCGGGATCTCAAGGTTTCTATTATTGAGGAAATCAAGGGTTTAGTGAAGGAATTGAAATCCATACAGGCAAGCTTAGATTTATCAGAACATCTCCCTCTTCCCCCGATCCCTCAGTTGCACCCAGATGAGGTTCCTGAAAAAGTAATTGAGTACAACAGTGACGTCCTCCTAAAGTTCAAAGAGGAGCAGGAGGCCAAGGCAAAGCTCAAGGAACCACTGGAAGGGTGTCCCTCATCTCGTGCATTTAGGCACGTGTTTCTCCGAAGTCCTCCAGTGGAAGAGGGTGACCCCATGGCACAGTCTGGAGATGCATCAGCGGTGGTCACAGAGGAGCAGAAGGCTTTTGACATGGAGAAAGCAGAGCCAACAGAAATGGAACTGGAAATTTTAAAGAGGGAGAAGA
The DNA here is from genome assembly GCF_965178545.1 of Coloeus monedula. Classification (NCBI taxonomy): domain Eukaryota; kingdom Metazoa; phylum Chordata; class Aves; order Passeriformes; family Corvidae; genus Coloeus; species Coloeus monedula. The sequence continues at coordinate 25,793,600 of NC_138783.1, forward strand.
TAAAAAATCTATACTTGCAGGAGACCTTGATTAAAAAGGTAGGAAATTGAAAGTTGTTTTTGTCAGATTAAAAAATCCCACTGGATCATAAATGAATCCAAAACCCTTTCTGTCTCAGGATTGCAGCTACTCTTACCTTTCTGCAGTTCAGAAAAATGCTAACTGTTGCAAATTTGCAGTGTTAATCAGTATAAATCCATAACTATGACCTGTGTTCTGACTATTATCACTTGAAAAACAGATCTTAGATTTCTTATTGATTGTTCCATGAAACTATGATCTTAGTGGCCAAAAAAAAAAAAAAAAAGACAAGTAAAATGTTAGACATAACTTGAAAAATTACAGAGTTAAAAAAGGAGCATCACTACAACTTAGTAGATTCATGATGATCTCAGCTCTTAAGCAACTGTAATGTCAACTTTTTGGTCTCAAAAACTACTTTGTAGGATTAGAAAAGCTACTAAAGAGAGTAACCAAAATGCTTAGTCATGGAAAAGATTCTTTCAAAGGTACATCTAAGGGGATAAAGTATCTTTGGCCTGCAAAAAGAGCAACTGAAATGGTTGTAGAGATGCGATAAAATTCTGACTAGCTTAGAAAAGGAGAGTGGGAATAATCTCTTTAAAGAAGGAGAGATATTAAATGAAACGGTCACATAGAAAGCTTGAAGCATGCAAATGAAAGTAGCTTTCCTATCCAACAATAGCTAAGCTGTGGAAACTCAGTGCTAGGATGTGGGGGAAGCTATAATTTGATAAAGTCTGGAAGAAAAATCCACTCAAAGCTGTTGAACAGAAGCATACCACTTCAAGCTCAGGATGCCCCTAAGTCAGTTTAGGAGGGTACAGAGAGCAGTATACCACAGGTGTGCCACTGTTCACTTGTTCGCTCCATTTCTTAGCACCTTTTCTTTATTTTCTGCTACTGGCCATTGATTCTTTGGTCTGCCTCAACACAGACACCCTTGTGTCTATGTGTATGAAGGTTTTTAGGGAATACCCAAATTCTGCTGTAAACATCACACATCTATAAGTTAATGTTAGCAGCTGCTAGTACTGATTTAGCTGTAAATGTCTAAGGGAAGAGCTGGCAGCTATTTCGAAAGAAGTCTGTCAAGGCAGAAGACTCATTTATTGCTGCATCTGGGATTGTTACATAAACTACTGTAAACTACAGACTACTCTAAAACATTCTAGGAAGAGTAAAATACTTCAAGGCTGGAGGGGATGTAGTGAAAGATTCCTGTGAAGCCCTGGTGATTCTTTTATTATTGTGCTGAGAACAGACACATTTGGGATTAACTTTGTCTTTCTAAGTGCTTAAGTACTGTCTAGGAAATAGAAAGTCTGAGTTGTTGATTTGGCAGAGAGAATTTTCCCCTTCTGCTCCTTTCTCTAGCTTTGCATGTTTGACTGCACTGGTAATAGTTTTCCTGTTCTTGATTCAACTCTCCTGTGCTCCAGATCAACACACTGGTCATCAACTTCGATGCTGAACTTCGCCTTTTGCAGCACAAGAAACTGAAGATGGATATGCAGATGAAAAGTGCTGATCTGCGCTGCATCACATGCTGTGATGAGCTGATTATCCTGAAGAAACTTGAGGTACATGAGAACCTTCTTGAGGAGCAAATCTGTACCCTCATCAATGAACAAGAGGACATACAAGTAAGTAGACCACGTGTACCATTAATGCATGGCTTGAAACAAAAGCAAACCATAAAGTAAATGGTGGCATCCCTTGACTTTGTTTGAGCACTGATCCGGTGACTAATGCTAAATTTTGAAAAACAGGAAACTCGTGATGATCAGCCTACTAGGATGGTCACTTCTAACTTCCAATACTTATTTTTGAAATAATCTTAACATTTGTATTTTAATAGGTCCTTCATGATACGGCGTGACTAATCACATATTTTAAGAACATACTTCTAGGTGATGCTTAATTGAAACATGGGTTTAAAGGGAGAAAGACAAGTTTTGCATTTCCACGTCTTCACAGATGCATCTTATTTACATACACATGGGTTGTACCTTTTAACTGAAGTAGTTTTTTGTTTGCTTAGTCAAAATTGAAGAGCTACATTGCACAAATGGAGGATAGAAAGTGTGAGATTGTAATGCTTCAAGAACGTGAGAAAGCTCTTTATGCCAGCTTCGAAGCATCCCTTGGAGAAAACAATGAATTTGCTGATTTTCTGACTGATATTTTGAAGAAGGAAGTTGAGTTTGTAGGAAAAAAAGAAGTAGGAAGAGAAGCAGGTTGGAGATTTTGTTCTTTCTGCTTTATGGATTTGTTGCACATATTTCCATGTGGTCAAGTACATATCTCTGTCTAGCTGGAGCCCTGAGTACACACAACACTCCAGTCAGTTCAAAACCCCATAGATCAGCCCTATCCAGATTTGTTTATAGACTGACAGCATGTTCTGTGGCAGTCATCATGAATGATAACAATGATGTAATCCAGTTTCTAACATGACTGCAGTTGGTCTGATAAGAGCTCCTGCAATTTACGTCCTGTTAGTCAATACTGAGGACTGATAATTGGTTAGAGGAAGAGGCACAGCCTTAAATAGGTGCTTCCTATGCTGCACCAATGGGAGCTATGGATAAGTGATTAGTCTGCCACATTCGTGACATTCTGCTCTAATCTGTCCATTGACTAATGAGAGATCATAAACCTAATCTGCAATCATCTATTAGTCACAGGACTAAACATAATATGGAAAGGATTTAATTTGTCTTAGTGACTCAGTTTTAAGCTGTTAAAGCTAGGCAGTCTTACTGAACTAAAATACCTGTGCTCTCTCTGACTTGGCTTTCGGTTTCAAGTGGGACATGATTAGCAAAAAGTGCAGACAATGGTGATGCTTTTATGACAGAGTTATGTTTCCATACTCTGCTTGGTAGATTAATCTCTGTAGTATAATGGTAAACCCACACTGTTTGAATTCCTAACACAAATAAAGAGAGGAAATATTGTTGAAGTAAGTCCCAAAAACATGGGCTGCACCTGTGCCTTTTCCACTACTAGGTGATCTCTCTCCCTCTTTTTTTCCCTCCTATTTTTTCTCTTTCCTTTCTGTGAAAACATCATATCAGATCAATGCAATAGGCACAAGGTGCCTGGATTCACATACTACCAGAATGATCTTTCATGGGTTACTGGGCTTGTGTTCACCAGCACATTGGCATAATGCATAGCTGGTGGGTCTGGAGTGTTTTGCAAGCAGCCTGTCTGTTTCTTTCAGATGAAGAAAAGGAGAACAAAGAGGAGGATGGTGAAAAGCCTGACTTAAAGACTGATGAAGAAAATTGTGGATCTGAAGATATAGCCTTTGATGGCTCTGTTTGCCCAGAAGGTACCTAAGCTGTTATTTCCTTGTGTTAACTAGTTGTTTAGCTTTAGGGGCAATATTATGTGTTTGAAAAGAAAACACAGAATTTTTAATTATTCACTGCATGTTAAAGCCATGAAGGGCTGGAATGTGTGTACCCCTCCTGCGCGCAGCATTTTTCCCCAGGAAACTTTGGTCAAGATAATAAAACTGCTGGTAGTGTAGACTACCCTAATTAAAGAAGTTTGGAAAAATAAAACTTAGCTAAGCACTAAGGATTAATTATTCTGTGTAAAGAAGCATTCACCATTTCACGGCCATTTTCTGGAGAGAAAAGGCTCCTCTCTGGAGTGGAGCAGTGGCAAGGCTTTAGCTGCTCTCTGGAAACCAGCTGCCTGGCCCGGCTGGATCCCTCCCTGTTCAGGGACGTTCTGAGGGAGATCCTCATGGTGTTACTTGAAGCTCTTTGTTACCACCTCGTGGATTTATGCAGCAATTGCCTGTTGCTAGGCTGCTCTGAAAAGTTAGGAGCTTTACTTTGCAAAATCCTCTTCATTTGTGCATTCAAAAAAGGCAGGCAACCTCTCTCCCTCCATTTCTTTTGTACAAGTTTAACTAATTTAGGATGTTGTTTTTTAAAAAAAATCTGTGAGTGGTGTGTCAGTGACCATGTAACAGCACTGCTTCATTTTCAAGTTCGAGCTTACCAACAATTCACCTTCCCCTTTTTTTAAAATTGGATTTTAATATCATTTCCACAAATGGAATTTTTTTATTAACTCCTCATTCATCTCATTTTTCAATGGAATGTTGGGAAGAAATAAAGATTTTTACTTCTTGTTCAAAAAGTCCAAATTGCTAATCTAATAGGGAAATTACGTGTTGCATTAGCCTCTTCATATTTTAATCTTTATGTGTAATTTTCTTTGCATTTATTGAACCCTCTTTTTTCTTATTATGCCTGCTGATTTGGGCATAACTGTGCCCTTGTTTAGCGTTACTGAAATCACAGTATTAGACAGAAATTCACAGGTCTTCCTTACCATCACACAGGTTCTATGAAATACAGCTTTGTTTACAAACAGAGCTATAAATGATCCCAACAGCAAATTCATAATTTGTAGGGAAGGGTGCTATGGAGAAACAACTATGTGCTCACAAAATTGAAGATTTTACTGCAACATGTATTAATTACTGGGACTGCATTGCTTACAAAAGCTAACTTTTTGAGCATTTGGCTTTAGTGCTGGCTTTGATGCATTTAATCTGACTTCTGGAAACAAACGGTCTTGACTGAATGTAAAGAACAAGAAGATCCATCCAAGACATTCACCTGGTCATGGAGGCACGTGGTCCATGGGTTCATGTTTAAGGAAGTTCTAGGAAACCAAACCCACGATGTTATTATGGGGAATGCTGGGATTGTGCACAGTAGGAGAAGGTACCAGCTCTACCCAGTAACTCCAGTGCAGTCACAGTGAAAAGTAAGCTATTCTTTGACCCTTTCCCTCTCAGGCTGCAGTGAGGACCTCTTCTGGAACACCATCCAGCTGCAGCAGCAGCGGATAGGCATTGAGAAGGCTTTAGAAGAGGAGAAGAAAGTTGCTGCTGACCTCAAAAAGGAATATAATACCTTGGCCAGAAAGGTACTGTAATGTTTTCTCAGCAAGCATCAGCATGTTAAATGTAGTGCTAGTGATTAGTGCTAGTCTAAGATTTAAAAACAAAATCCTAACTCTTTGAGAGGCCTTTGTTTAGGAAGAGGTATCTATGGTAGCACAGAGGCAGGAGGCAACTCAACATGGGTCACCTGTTCTCCTGAAAAGGGTAAATCAAGTTGGTCCAACCTTAGCTTTCATGGGGCTGGATGGAGGCTTTAGGTCCGGTTCCTTCCCAGCTGTCTAGCCTTGTGCAGCAGCAGGAACTGGATTCTCTGGTTCAGATGAAATACATGGTGTGGCCTGGCCTATCCTCTGTGTGTGTGTAAAGGAACAGAGAGAGATTGAAGAATACTTACCCTAACACAAATCCAGGTTAAAATAAACGCTTTTTATTAAAAACATTTTATAATTCTATTCTTCCATCTATTTCTTTTGCTTTTAGTTATTTTCCTTTACTCTTTGTCACAGGTAACCACTGAATAAAGGCTTTTGGTACGAATTTTCTGTTTAGCTTTTTTGAACGCCTTCATTCATTAAGAAATTTGATTTGTATTAATTCAAAAATATCTTAATTTGAAGAGCTATCTGGAAGAGAGAGAGTGCTACCAAAATAATGTTATGCAAGTCTTGCACTTTTATTGTCTCAAAAATGTTCCATCAAGTGTGCTTAACTTAGAACATTTTTTTCGTTTTTAAAGGCTTTCCTAAGTGCCAGCTGCCACATATTCACCCTGGGGCATGACATTTGAGTCTGAATTGTTTCTTTCTCATGCAGAATCAATAAGCATTTCCAGGCATAGCACAATAAAAATTATCTTGCAGGCTCTGTAGATCTACAAGTGCTTTAGATGCTAAACAAAGCAGCTGTCTCTTGATACATACTGGTCTTCTCTAAGGAGACATTTAGGAGTGCACATGTGTGCAGAGGTATTCAGGTTGGAATCTTGCTTGCATATATGTCGATGAGCCTTGGGTTTGCCTGTGAAACTCACATATCACATGTAATTTTTAAAAAGCACATTTTTAATATACTTCTTTCCCTTTGGATCAGGAACTCTAACAGAGCTTTGCTGCCTTACGTATTTTAAGTACTACAGGATTTTGTTTGTCCACAATTTGTCTTTCTACAGGAAAAAGAAGTAGAAGCCAGTCTGGACACAACAAACAGGGAACTGGAGGCCTTTCAGTGGGAAAAGCTGCAGAGACTGAATGAGCTGTATGTAGTTGTGCCTTTGAGACTCCATCAGGTAATTCAAGATGTTGTGCATCTGCGCGTGCAGAATGGCCTGTGTACATCTAAACAATAGTGTTACTGTTCTTTGGGGCCCTTAGTTCCCCATCCACTCTGGTCTCCTGGGAGGGAAGTGCCCTTAATTGAACTTGATGCTGCTATTTCCTCTAGAATTCCATTTTTTGTTTTGCCTTCTCCTGTGCTGACAGAAACAAGGTAAGGACAGGCAGACTGGCCCATGGCTGAAATGTGCATAGTCTTCAAGTGCTTTATAGGTTCAGCATGGTATTTTCCTTCAGGTCCATACTTACTGATATTCTCCTGGGAAAAAAACCCCAAAACACCCCCTCAAAAAAAAAAACAAACCGAAAAAAGACCGAAAACTATTGAAAATAATGGGAGTTCTGCCCAATTCAATAATGCCACATTGGATACAATGCATTCATTTACACAATTCCCTGGCCCAAAAAAAGAGTTGTGCCCATGCTTACTATTACCTTACTGACTGGTTCTGTATTGCTCCCACATTTGATATACAGACATCTCCAGCATCCTTAATAAGTAAAGCCAGCCTTGCTTATTTCTGGCTGCTTTTGCAGGTGCAGTGCTTGGTTGATGGGCAGATGCCCCGTGACTTCTCTCAGACTTTGGTATTTACCAACCAGTCCTTGCAGTACCTGCAGAAGAGAATTGAGGACCTACGTAATGAAAAGATAATGCAAAGAGAGATCCATAAGAAGGCCCGGGAGCAGCATAAGCAGCTTCTCCAGGACAAAAAGGAGATGGAGGCAGAGATTCAACGTGAGTGACAGCGACTCTGGACAACACAGCATTGCCAATGCTCCTTCTGTCCCCCTCACTGGGTGCGGGTAATTCACCACATGTCTGGTCTCTATACTTGCACAGATGTCACAGAGGGTTACTGCAGAAAATAGAACAGATCAAATGGACTGTTTTGATGGAGTAGCTGTAGTTCTCCAGCACTGCAGAGTCACCAGGCTGTGTGAAATAATTTGGGAACTTAGTATAAGTAGAGCTGACTGAGATGAGACACTGGAAGTCTGGATACGTGTTTGCTATTTCTGGTTGTAAACCAGAACTCCTAGGAAAAAAGTAGTTTCCCCAAAGATACATAAGCTTTTTCTGGCAATTTCCTCCTCTTGTAATCTGAAGAATTAAACAAGCCCTATTCAAAATACTTTCCCAAGAGCCAAACCCAAAGCTGTGTCTAGCACCACCAGACTTGCAGAGGCCCTGTACAGCCTGTGGTGTGGGAGTGCCTTACTAGGACTGGCTTAGAGTGTGGCTTAGTGACTACACAGGCGTGATCATGGGCAAGGACAAATGGCATTACTCAGCTGTGAGCTGTGGTTTTGTGTAAATTACTTTTTACAGAGCAAATACCAAAGAGCTCACACAAAAAGCTGGGGTAAGGCAGAAATTCTTATTAAGAAATGAATGACAGTGCTGCCATTTGTGCCATGTTAGGACTGGAGGAGAGGTGCAATCATCTGATGATGGAGAAGTTTGGTCGGCTGGTTGATTTTGAAGCAGTTCAAGCACACTCTGTTAACATACCCATGGAGAAGATGAAAGTGAGAATAATGGAGAAAGAATATGAGCATTTTGTGGAGCTCAGAGAATGGGAGGTAAGCAGCAGGAAGAGGAGGAAGACGTGTGTTGTGATGATCCATTATGGCTTCATTTCCCTGGGGGCTGAATAGTTACACTAAAATCTTTTGTGAACATGCTCATGTTTGATTTTTTTTTTTTCACTTGTCATTAATAGACCATAATGTTCAACTCCAATTTCCCATCATCATTCCTACCTCTGCTCCAGTTGCTGATGCACATCCTATTTTTCATGGAAGTAGTTGATCTCTTTGTTTCACTTTCCAAAACCTCATCGTCCTACTTCATTCCCTACGTGAAGCTCTTGCAGAATGCTTTTCTCTGGTTCTTGGGTGGCATTAGGCACCTACTGCCTTCTCCCAGTGCCTTTGGTGACAAACTGAGTACAGGGTAGGCTCCGGCTCATGCCTGGAGTGCCAATCTGTGCAGTCTGAAACATTTGAGGGGGCCTAAGGCTCAGCTACTGTGGTGCAAGTAGGCAACACACTTATGCTGCCCTTACAGAAAAGCACAGGAGGGTACAGAAGTACTGTGTACCTAATGGCTTTCTTTTTCCCCTACTTTTGCTTAACTGCTTTACTTACTTAGGCATTTGCAGTATATATATGTATAGGTTAAAAACAAGAAGATGACACTGCACTAAAGGTACTGTGAGATCAGGTGGTGTGTGTAGGATCTGTCTGTTGTTTACCTGTCTTTTGTGACATTTACATTGTGCCTAGCACTTCTTTCCCACTCCACACTCTTTGTCCTCTCTCATCCCAGATCAACTTTTTACATCTTTCTAGAAAAGAATTGTAGTCCTGCAGCATCAGCTAACAAAGCTGACAAGGGAAAACACCAGCAAGCTGCACCAGCTGAACAAGTTTTGCCATGAAAAGCATCAGCTCGAAACTGAGCTGGAATCGCTGACGACTGATCTGGTGAGTCCTTTAGGCACTGCAATGCTTGCAGGTTCGGGACTGTTCAGAAATGGGTAAGGGATCATCTGGCCCTCACCAGCTCCCCGGTCTCACATCCTGCTCTGCAGTCAGCAGTTTGGGCTATGAGTGGGACAGGCTGAGTGGCTGCTCCATACCTTAGCAACTCTGCAATTTCTTACTTAGCTGCTTTCTAAGACTGAAACAAACTCATCTTACTTCTAATTAAAATATGTCTTGCAGGAATTAAAGAAATATTCCTTTGTTACATGGAAATGGTCATTTAGCAAAGCATTACAATGGAAAGTGGATTTATTGCTCTCTTCTAGGGAGTAAGTCTGTGAACCTTCACTCTGACTTCCATGTAGTTCTGACTAAGGAGTGGAGGAGTCATGGAGCTGTCCTGCTTCTTGCAAAGCTTCACTTTCCCTGCTTGAAATGAATTTCTACTGTTCATTCTCCATGTTTTATAGGAGCCATTTTTTTCTTCTCCATACAGGGCAGAGATTTTCAGGACTCCCAAACTACTGACATCAAAGAGAGAGCCAGGCTGGAGTCACGACTCATACACACGACTCGTGACGTGGTCTTTCTGAGAGAGGAAATCAAGCGGGTCAGAATAGAGAGGAAGTGAAAGAACTCTCTTCCCTTAGCAGAAAAGGTGGGTGCCACCTTCTACAACCTTTACCACAGGACTCTGAGACTCCAACTCCCTGTTCAGAAATGCTACCTAACAATCCTAGTCACCCTTACAATTAACTCTGGCAGCAGTCATGCCTGGAAGTGCAAAATTGTTTTGGCTATACAGGGGTTTAGTTGTAAAGGGCTATATTTGTTTTTTCTATCAAAATATGACTATAGCAACCGATAGGGAATAAAAAATTGCAAATAAAACTACCAAATACTGTTATCAGTCCATTGCAGAGGCTTACACTGGACAAGGTGCCCTGTGTGTGTCTGTGCGTGCATTATGTCTGTGTCTACTCTTCAAACAAGTGGCTGTGGAAAGCCGATTTGAAGTTTCACAGGGGCAAATACCGCTTTGGTACCTTGTTCTCAAGAATGGTAGAAGAGGTCTGCCTCAAGCATTTGTTACTGCTGAGCAGCGATGGCCCTGCTCTGCTAACTGGGCTAGAGTCAAGGGTGGTGCTACTTGCCTGGAGAAAGCAAAGGGGCCTTTGTCCTCAGGGCAGGACATGGCAATTTACCTGGCAGGAGGAGGATGTAACAATGCAAAGTCAGCCTGTAACTCCACTGGCTTGCATATGCCTGATGAGTGAGAGAGGGCCAAGCTCTGTGTGTTTTCAGGTGTTACTCTTTTTTGCCTCTCTTATTTGGTGTGGTGGCAGCATATGATCATTTACAGCACTTACCTTCCTTCAGCCCCAGGGTGGAGGGGTTGTGTTCTTCCAGTGCAAGGCTTCTGAGGTGCTAATTTTTAATTGAACAAATTAAACAACCTGTAGCTGCTCTTGCTGGTCCTCCCCACTGCCCACCTTTTGCCACTGGTCTTTGCGTCTCTGTCTGGTGTATGCTCAGCTGGGCTCTAGCCATATTCCAGCCAGGCACAAGAACTTCCTGCTGGTCCCAGCACAAGTGTGTGACTGGTGCTTGTGCAGCCTGCCTTTACAGGGGGTCCCTGCTGAGGAACACCCCTGGTGCAGGGAGCTCTTGTGCAGCTGCAGGTTGTGCCCTGGGTGGTGGGAAATGGCTGGAGCCCCAGGCAAGGGGCTGTCTGGCACGAACCCCTGGCCTAACAAAGGGCACAAGACATACACTGCCAGCTGGGTAACCAGAGACTCAGCTGGAGACAGGAAACAAGAAGAGCTCAGACTAAATATCACCAGTGACTATTTGGAAAACTCTAACTGCAGGAAAATGTCACCTTTCCCCAGGTGTCCTGCTTGCTGTATGTCTGCAGGTAAAAAAGAGAAGGCTCATTCTGTGTGAGGAATTAGCATAGAGCCAGGCACAGCAAAGACTAAAGCCTTTATTTTAGATGTTAAAGCGTGGATTTGTCTTTACAGATAGGCGGCTGCAGATGGCGTGTATGTGAAAGGTTGTTTAAGTTGATCAGGCAGAGTGCATAACTCCAGTCCATTCACAGGAGTGTGTTCCTGGAACAAACCTTCCTGTGGGGGAGAGGAAAAGGCCTTTGTGACAGCATTATCTGTTGTGAAGCCCTCGCTGCAAGAGGGTGCTGGATCTTGGTGGTGGCAGCTCTGTTTGGATCCATGTCCTGCAGTGTCTCTTGTCCAGCTGTTTTCCATCGTGTGCTCTGATGGAGACAGCAGGTGCCACCGAGAGCTGCTGCCTTGTTTCCTGGGTCCTCCTGTGACCTTGCTGAGGATGCCTTCTGTCTCCATAGCATTACAAAAGGCACATATACATCTATATACAAGTGCATAAATATATAAATAGGGGTGTTATACAAAAATAAATACCCTTTCTCTTTTTCTCTTTAGAATAAGTCTTTTGCAAAAGGCAGCTTGGTCCCTAGCTGGTGGGAGGATGAGTCTCTAAGGGTCTCAGTGGTGGAGGGCTGCTGTTCAGATGTCTTGGTAGGTCCTGACCCAAAGATGAGATCACCGGATTCTGGACATGGAGATCTCCTCTGGACTGGCAGTAATCTAGTCTTTCTACCTCTTCAACAGGCACTAGGCCTAAGCAGCAAGGGCTTCCTGAGGGGGAAAGGAGCAAGAAGTGATTACAATGCACACTGGAATGAGAGATGCTGTGGGAGGCTTCTAGTCAACAGTTCACTTTATGAGGAGGGGTACTCTGATCAAAGAGGAAGATCTGCATTCTGAAAGTCCATGTGGGAATGTGATACCATGATTATGCAAAACAAGTTTGATCTGAACTACAGGGGTGCATCAATTGATCAGGCCCCAGGGAGATGATTCACAGCATTTGAACATGAGCCATCAGAAAGGCTCTGCAGTGAGATTTCCCTGCAAGATCAGCCTAAAGTGATGAGATGAAGGAGGCATGGAGTTTTCCAAACTACTAACCTTGGTGGAAGAGGGTATCCCGTCGAGCATCCAGGCTAGGGCCTCCCACTTTGCTTCCCATCACTGGATGATGGAGGCCAACAAAGTGCTCTTGAAGGTGAGGACAGTCATCTTGTGGCTGAAGAAGCTGGTGAGTGGAGTCATCTGGGAGACTGTAGAGGAAAGAGCTGTCTTCTGTTCTGGAGCTGGGCAATCTGGGGAAGCAGGCAAAGAGGTTCAGTGCTGTTAACAGATCTTTTCTCCTTGAAAGATACAACCTGTGTCATGTCTCAGCCAGCTCATCAATGCTATGACACAGAACATTCCTACATCAGGGGAACAGCAGAAATTGGGATGTACTTGTGGGAGGGGAATGAGGTGATGTGGGACCTGGTATCCATGATCCAACAGCTGGTGAGTGCCACAGGAGCTGGGAGGAGTAGTGCCTCACAGGGAGCATGGTACAGAAGATGTCTGAACAGAGAGACACAAAGCACTCACACCTGGACACCAGGCAGAGTCTGGGGCAGTTGTTTATCACCATCAATCTCAGATGTTTGCTTCTCTCATCCTCCTTTAAAATCTCCCACTTAGGAACAGGAGAAGGAAAAGGGGACAGAGTGGAGTAGGTCTTGGTCATCTCTACAATTAAATTATTCCTTCCTGAAATCCTCAGAGGAATGAGTTGTGCAAAGAGAATTTAGACCAAGGCAGCTTAGTGCTGGAGCATAGATTTGTTTCCCAAGAGAGCTGGGATGGATGGGAGTGTATTGAGGGCAGGCTTTTGTGAGCATGTAGTCTTGTGGAGTTGCACCCTCCCTCTCCACACACCAGTTCTAACCTGGAGGGCTGGTAGTCTTGCTGGGCACTCCCATTCTGCAGCACTCTTGCCTGCAGCAAGGCGTTGGTCTCCTCGTGTGACTGGAAGGAGAGAGAAGGATTCTTAGCAGAGCAATGGCACATGGCAGCATTAAGAAGCAGGTGCTGATCTGTGAGTCAGAGCCCTGGGGCACACTGCTGAAACTCTTACAGCAGAAGGCAGAAAAAGCTGAAACTGTTTCTTTTGTTTCTGAGGGCAGTGGAACTGAGCACTGAAAAGCTCACTGCACACTTACTGCTGAATCAGTGGGGAATAAGCAATTTATAGTCTCAGCTCTGGCACTGCCTGTTACCCTTTACAGAGTTCTCAGCACTGTCAGTCCCTGTTGAGCTTTGCTCAGGGGAAACAGGAACTGTTCCCATCAGAGTAGCCTTTTCTCACTGCCTCCTCCATACTCAAGAGCCACTGGCCCAAGAAACTACCCCTTCAGCAGTGTTTTGGAGACCTTCCTGTTCCCCCCATGTCTCAGACTTCACTACAAAGGGGAAACCTCTTTTGGGAAGGCAGTCTTGCCACTTCTACATGCTGCAAAGTGTGCCAGCCACATCTGGAGAAGTCCTCTCACTGCAAGTGTGGCCTCCAGCTCATGACAAACCAGCTCCTGATCCCAGGTGTGGACTCACCTGTGGCACTTCATCGGGGCTGTAATCTCGGGGCTTAGTGCTTGCGTACCCCACTCCTGCAGAGGGGCAGATGCCATTCAGATGTGCCCTGCTGGCATAGGGTTGCCCATTAACAAAGGGATGTCCGCTGGCACGAGGAGCAGAGATGCCTCTCAGAGGCACCATGGTGTACTGGCAGGATGACACCAGCAGCCCAGCTCCCGGGAAGCTCATGTCGATGGTTTGCTCTGCAGAGGCAAGGGAAAGAAAGTCTGAGGCAAAAATGAGAGGTAAAGTGAAGCTTGTTGAAGCTCAGCTTGTATAGGGTTAGGCTGTCCTATCAGGAAGCTATTTTGGCACGCAAAGTATTCTTGGGAGACAAATGGCAGAAAGGGGCCCTACACAGCTGCAAATGTAGTCCCCCTTTGCCCCTAGTCCCAGAGGTTCCTTTGCAACAAGGCAAGCAGGATAGGAGACAAACAGTGGCCGTGTCTTCCATCTGAGATTTGCCCTCGACCCACCCCTTCCCTGCTTCCCACAATTCCCTCACATTTTGGGTGTTTGATGCAACTACACCCAGGGTCAGATTTAATCCACAGGCAAACCACATCCTGTAAATCAGCCCTCAAGAAACAACCCTTACTCTGCTTGGACCAAGCTCTCCAAAGGCAAAAGGGGATGAAAGCCACGATGAGGAGTACAATGGAGCCCAGCACAACGCCTACAATCAAGTACGGCAAGTCGCTGGAACGGGCCACCATGGCTCCTGTCCCCAGGCCACTGTGCCCACCACTGAGTGGAGGACGCTGCTGAGGGGGCACTGTGGCAGGTGGAAGACGACCTGGCAGACCAAGAGACTTCCGAGCTGTGGAAAGAAGAGAGAGAACATTACACAGAGACATGGCAGATGGCATAGCAGCCCAATCCAGGAATGTTTACACTGCTGTGGAGTGGCCAGAGATCTATGGTGGCTTTAAAGAAGCACTCCTGGATGACAGGATTCCTAGGCTGATGCGTACGGCAGTACAGACAAGGCCTCTGTGCTTGGCTCACAGCTCTGCCAGATCTGCTCTTGGACTGCTCAAGCAAAAGCAAAACCAAAAGAGCTTCTCCAAAGCACACACTTGGACTTAATGCTGTTCCTGTCATGACAGTGCAGCTGCTTGGAAGACAACATGGGGCCTGCTTCTAACACAATACCGGAGTTCAGCACAGCAAGGGGAAGTTAGCCCTTCTGCTTCCAGTCACTACCTATGTGATAGGAAAACAAAAGGTGAAACTGCTACTCTGAGGGGCAGCGATGGACTCTGCACAAGGCTGAGTACACAGACAGGTCACATACTGATCGACGGCATGGATGAGCCTGTGTCTCTCTTCTCCCCAGCGCTGCCTCCACCACTTCGCTGGAGCTTGGGTGACGCGCTGCCAGGCAGGGATGGTTCCTGCCCTGCTGTGCTCTGACAGCTGCAGGCAGGGAAGGCAGCAGGCTCTGCTCCCAGAGCTGCCCGGGGAAGCCGCTTACCTTTGGTTTCACAGATCATCACGTTGCTGAACTCGCTTTCGCCTCCCTCGTTGAAGCACTGCATCTTAATGTCATACGAGGTCTCTGGCTGCAGGTGGCTGATGGAGTGCCAGTACCGATCTCCTGAGGAGGGAACAAGCACAGGGAGCTCGTAGCTTCCTCAGGGAACAGGCAGCTGGCCCAGCTCTGCAGCAGTGCCAGGTAATGTAGCCTGGACAGCTGCTGCCTTTTGTGCACAGGGCTCCTTTTGGCTGTGCTGTCTTCCAGTAGGAACCAGCGGCTGGGACCAGTCTCTCAACTTCTCCTACCTTCCACCACGTCCTTCTTGTAGTCACTGTCATTGTCACTGTCAGTGGGGCGGTAGTAGATGTAAAATCCATGGATGGGAGTGTTGTTGTTGCTGGCTGGGATGTACTGCAGAGAATGGGAGGGAGAGCAGAAATTAGCAGAGATGTCAATGCTCTGTACTAGGTGAGGAGCAGGTGGGATAAATGGGATGGGACAGGAACAAAACCTAGCAGAGGGATCTTCCTCATGTTGCCACTGGTTTGCGCAATAAGGGCTTCCCTGCAAAAGCTGAGTGCTACTTTCTACTCTCAAGCTTTGCTTCTCTCAGGTAACAGACAAGCTGTGAATCTGGGCCTGTCTCTCCCGGCTCTGCTACCTCTCACAGCAGCCACAGCCAATGACTCAGAGAAAAAAACTCCTCAACAACAGTGACTCAGCTGGGCATGGGCAAGCACACCATCATCTTGACTGCGGTAGGCTCATGGCTTCCAGACCAACTAGGTTTTGCCATGAACTGGTCACTGCAGGAGCCTTGTGTTTCTGAAGACAGCTCTCTTCCTCCCCCACACCCAGGGCAGTACTGTCCCAGCTCTGTGTGTTCTTGCTGTCTTTCACCCAGTATTTTATCAAGGTACTGCTTGAGTTTAAATGAACAGCAGTGCCCACCCTGCCTTGTGGCAATTTCTGGCTAGAAGCAGCTAGGAGAGGAGAGCAAAGCATCCCTCCAAATAAACTCTAAGCTGCTGAAAACACTTGGATCTGGGCTTGTGATCCAGAAGATCCTACCCACTCCTAAAAATCCTTTGGAGTGGACTGCTGTAAATGATTATCAGCATTTAGGATTGTTACCCAGCAAATGAATGTGAAGAACGTATCTGCTGGAAAATACTAGGACAGAGAGCGGTGCTAATGAATTCCAGGAATGTGGCCAGGAGAGCAAGCAGCCACCCCATGCGTTACTGAACTGTGCTTGTTGAACAAAATGGTCAAGATCCCAAGGTTACCCACTGAAATCTTCCTGTATGCAATGTTAGATTCAGATGGAAAGGGTTTCCTAGGCTCTCTGACTTCCCACCCTTCTATGTGTTCCAAGCCCAGTCGTCCTTTGGCAGAGACAGCTTTTGTATCCCAGCTCCATTTGTGCTGGTGGCAGGCTCCAGTGTGGTAACCTGGAGGAGGTGTAAGTGGGCAAGGAGCACCCACACACCTGGTTCCTGCCCCTGCAGTGCTCCCCACCCCTACAAACCTTACCATCCACTTGAGCATGATGGTGGTCTCGTTGATAGCGTCCGTGAAGGTGATGTAGGGCCCGGCCACGGGGCGCTCGTAGACGCGGTTGCTGTAGCCGGACACCACGTACGGCCGGGAGGCCGCGCTGGGCTCGCTCTCTCCCAGGATGTTCAGCGCCCGCACACGGAACTTATAGGATGTGCCTATGGGGAAAATGCAAAATAAAAGCCTTGCAGGGATTGGAGTCTTCCAAGATTTCTACTGTCAGCACGGCCCTGAGCATGAAGAGGGGCTACATCTCCAGAAAGCAGAGAGCCTACAGGGAGTTTGTCATGGAAGTACAAACACTGAATGGCCACATTTCAGCTATGTCCTAGGTGGAGCCTGCTTTTATTTACCTTCCCCAATTCCTGTCTGGATGGTCCAAAGGTCAGATAGCAGTTTTGGAAGGTGTGTAGGGGGTTAAGAAATGCCTGAAAGGATATCCTGACCTGAAAGCAGGTATGGAAAGGCATTCTTCCTCTACTCCATGGGAATTAAGTACATAAACGTCAGTTCAAAGCTTAAGTTATTTTTACCCAAATTTCATTTTATTGGTCTTTAGTTTGGGGTAGTTATGTTCCCCTTTTAAGCTGTCCAGCTCAGTGATGAGATCTTTTCTCACGTGAAGTGCAATGGGATTTGTGTGCCCATCTGTCTTGCCTGTGGCTAAGGAAAGTTTTGTCCTGTCTGGTAAACAGCAAAACCAAATGCCTTTAGTAACTGTATCCTGTAATACAGAGAAGTATGCCTGAGCCTCCCCAAGGGAGGTCAAACCTATGCTGGTCTTTGCAGCTGGAGAAACTGGAGAAGCATCTACAGCTTTTTCCCCACGCACCTAAGGTGGGAGTCAGGGAAGCTTTGTTTTGGTCACACATGCCAGGGCTGAGCAGGATGTGACAGATGGTTAACCATCCTACAGGGACCCTGCAGCTTTCCTACAGACCTCCAGGAAGCAGGGAGGAGAGCACCTGCCTACCTTTCTCCAGGCCTGGGATTTCCACAGAGAGGCGAGAGGGAGGAATGTCACTGGTGGCCAGGACCCAGTCTCCCAACTTCTTCAATTTCTTATACTCCACACGGAAAGACTGGATGGGGAACCCGCCATTCCCTCGGGGGATCCAGGTCACGTACACAGATGTCTCTGATGCCATGGAGATGGTTGGACGGTCTGGTGCCTCTGGAGCTGCAAGGGACCCAGAAGGAGATCAGGACATGAAACATATTCTGCCCAACCTGTTTGGAGGATCCAGTAGCTCAGAGGTATGTGGGTGAAGGACTACCTGCACTGCACCCACCCACATGCTCTGTAAATCCTGAATGCTCTCTTTCTTCTGTCTCTTCATTAGAGCTGGCACCCCTAAATCCTCACTCCTTTCAGTTTGTGCCCGTAAGCACCTTTTACTCCTGCTTGCATCCTGCTCCTTTTCCACTCCCAGCTCAAGTAAGACAAGACAAGGTTTGAGGTGTGATCACCCATCATGGGAGGGAGAGCAGTGAGAGGGGTGGATGCAGGGCTGGAGATGGAGCAAAAAGCCTGGGTGATGTGGAAGCTGTGAGCAGGGGGAGAGTGATGCTGGGGACAGCCAAGTGTAGGAGATGGAAACAGAAGAGACTGAGAAGAAACAGCTGGGAAGGAAATAAGGAAAAGTTCTGAACTGTGGAAATGCAATTTGACAGGAAAACAGTCAAAAGATGGGAGGGAAAGAGATGAACGGAGCTATGGATATGAAAATAAAGGCAACGAATGAGTACGGGGCAGACTGAAGGATGGGACTTCACAGGAGGATTAGGATTGAAGGAGAGAATTTCAGAGAAATGATAATGGCAATAGTAATGATAGAGACAAGGTGGGAAACAACAAATTGGATTGACCAGTAAGGATCTGATGTTTCTCCAGTGCAGCAAGATACCCAAATGGAGCACTCTGCACCCCTATAATGAGAACTAATTGCCCCTTGCCAGGGCTTGGCTGAGAGAGGAGGATGCCAGGACATGCAGGGACTTGGTCCCCATTCCTCCCTCACATTCCATCAGCACCCTTGGTGCAGCAGAGTTTGTTGTTCCTGTGCCCACACATACAGACTCCAAGACAAGGCTTTCCGAACCCTCCGTGTGGAACTCAGCAAGAGGCAGAGCGTTGCTGAGAAGTCCTTGCATTAAAGGTGGGGCCAGGCAGTGGGATTTGCCTGCTCTCCAGAACTGACTGTCTGCCAAGGGCAGTAGCAGGGGTGTCCCACAAGGACCTCTCCTTGTCAGGAACTAGAAACCACCCATCCAGCATTGCAGTCTTGATTCACCCAGCAGAGACTTCAACCCCAGCATGGCCTGGCCACTGCCACCCATAAGAGACCCAGCACCCTTCACCCTCATCGCTGCCAGTTCAGGGAGGGCCTTACGGGACAGACGGCTGTTGTCGGCCTGGTTACTGCTCTGAGTGCTCGTGCCTGGGTCATCCCTCTGGATCTGCTGCTCTTTGCTGGCAACAATCTCTGGTTTTGGGCGCCGGCCTGTGCAGAAGGGAGAGGTGGCATCAGTAAAAGAGAGCAGAGATGTGCTCTCTGAACTAGCTTGTGCTGTGATGAGGAAAGCAAATATTCCCAGACAGGATGCGGAGGTAAGTACTTCTTGGATTCTAACAGCCTTAGGGGCTCAAAGCACTCAGCCTGCTGGCAGGAACTAAAGCTAAAGGGGCAGATTTGTTAAGAGATCCCCTTCATATTTAATTTTCCACAACTTATATTGGTTTTTTTGAAATGTTGCTAGATTCTGCCTGAGAAGGTAGTGATTATCACAAGACAGGAGCCTGGGGGGAGATGTGAGCAAGCTCAACACCATGGGGAAGGGTGCTATGAAGGGAACGCCATTCCCCACACCTTCTGGAGAAACGAAAACCAGCCAGGGGACAGGGGCACTTAGCATAGATGTTTGGAACACCCTTTTATTGGCAAAGACAGCTCAGCACCCAGCAGACCGTGTGGGAAGGCTTGGAGTTTCCTTCAGTGCAGGAGAGGCCTTCAGAGACAGCTAAGATGAACACCTGATGGGAAACCTCCCCAGGCTGATCCTGTCTCCAGGCAGAGGATGGATTAAACAACCTCTTGACATTTATGATAGACCCATTTTCTACGGTTCTGCAAGTGTTCAACTGCAACACCAAGGGAAGAAGGGACTCGTTCCAACCCACATAGAGGATGGGTTGGAATTTTCCCCATCCTACCCTCCACTGTCCCTTCTGACAGTTGCTCTAAACTGAGTGCAGATGGGTTTCCAGAGCAGAAGCACACCCATTGTCCTTTGGCTGGTGCCTTGTGCTCAGGGCTGGGACAGGATGTTTCAGAGGCCCCCCCCCACCTCAGAGCAGAGGGGAACCCAGGGGAAGGTTTGCCCTTTACCGGTGCGGAAGGTGACCATGGCCGTCTGCCCCTCGCCGGCACAGTTGTGAGCAGCCATCTCCACCTCGTAGAGGCTCCCGGGGTCCAGCCTGGTGAGGGTCAGGCGGTGCTGCGAGGCTGGGACATCCCTCACTGCCCAGCTGTCCGAGGCGTTGGTGACCTGCTGAGAGACCAATGCAGGCGTTGCAGAGCTGGGGGCAGGCTGGCCTTCTTGTGGGCACTGAGCTCAGAAGCTTTATTAGCAAGCTGTGTACTAATCACGTCTACCTTCCCTCTCTGCAAAGGAATTGCAGCAAGCAATTCAGGTATAAGCAGGACAAGTCACCCAAGCCCCAGAGTGTTTTCTTGACCCCAGGGTTCAGTCAGCCCTGTTCTGTCCTCTGGGTCCCTCTGATACCACCACCCTTCAATGTGTGTAAGTCTCTGGAGTGGGCGTGCCCCTCAAGATGCAGCATTAGCCACAGGACTGAGCTGCTTTAGGAGCCAAATCTGTCCTGCAGCCCAGCTGCTGAGCTGCTCATTTAGATGCTGGCCATTTACATGGGATGAGGTACCCAGACAGAAGTTTGTTTTACTGAGTTTTATCCAGCCTCACCCCTGGCACTTTGGGGCTGAAATGAAGAACCATAATGCTGGAGCACAAGTTTCTGCAGGGAGGAGACCATGTATGGCCACAGCCCTCAGAAAGGCTTGGAAACACAGTTTGTTTTTTGGTGCTACCCTAATGCCCCATGCAGAGGGGGAGGGAAGGTGGGACCTTCCTCCTTCTCCCCAGCTGCAAAGATAATATTTTTGCAGGCAAATAGGCAGGACACTGAAGTGACCCGGTGCCGAAAGGAGCATTAGTAATGCAGGCAACGCAACAGAACGGAAATGCCAAGACTCTGCTGTATCATTCATCTTCTCCAAGCGTTTGACACTGACTGATTAATGCCTGCCTCGTTTTATTTTTATTCCTGAGCCTGCAAAATTGTGAGGCCAGGGAGGGGAGCCCTAAAGGCTGCTAATATCCAGGAAAGAAAAAGAGAAACTCTTAAGAAAAAAAAGTAAGTGCTGCATGGCATCTGATTGCTTGCAGGCTGCTGAGAGTTTAGGGGCAGTGTATGAACAGGGTAAAAAGAGACATTCATAGATATTTTCTAGAGAAGAAGCAGAACCTTGCCCAGCACAAATGTAGGTCTCCTGTTAGTAGGTCTAACTTTCCTTACAGCCATCTTCTACACAAAGAGCCTTTTCTTTTGTCGCTGAATTGATTCCTTCCCTCTCCACACACATGCTTTTCCAGTCAGAAGTGTCAAAACCAGATCATTATATAACTTGATCCTAAGGATCTTGGAGAGAAAGAGACTCTTTCTAAACAAGTTTAAGGGTTATTGGGACTAATTCCATTCCACACAATCCTTAAGCATCCCAAGAAAGAGTCTCCAGCTGAGAATTTGGACTGCACTGAAAACATATTACTGCAAACTGCAGTGACCCACGGTGACCTTCACTGCCCCACGGCCCCTTCCAGGTGAAGCGCTGAAAAACAAAACAAATATGGACAAACTCCAAGGCTGTGAGTTCAGATCACAAGCAGAATTGGTAGTTACATGATACACCACTGGGGAATAAATCTCTTCTTGGCAGACAACCAGAGCCAATAGTCTGGGGATGCTTTTGGCATCTTTGTTTTTTATTTAAGCTTGCCCTATTGTGTTCCTGTGCTGGCATCTTCTGCCTTTGTTTTAAAGGGCTCTTTACAGAGATGGTTAGCTGAAATCCTCGTCTTAAGTTTTGTTTAGAAAGAAATCAAGGATTGTAACAGTCTTCTGTTACACTGTATTTTCACAAAATCACACAGTTCCAGGAAAATAGATACATATATTCACATGTACGTGAAAATAGTGCCTTGCAGTCGCTGTGAATCCCAAACGTGTGCTCTTGCAAGTTTTTGGAATATACTCGAACACCTGCCTCTCTACTGCAACTCCCTGCCTACTCAAAGGAAAGAAAAGCAGCAGACAAATAAATTCAAGCTCTTTTTTCCCATTTATCTCCAGCAAAATGGAAAGAGATACCTTAGACCTCAAAAGCAGAATTTTTCCATCGACAATGCTTCGCCATTTAAAGAAACTGCTGGGCTACAGCTGTGCCCGCACTGTGCCTACGGTGCTGTGAAGCACCCCAGAGGGAGGAGCCCTTGGGCCCCAGCAGGACTTGGCCATACACCATGTGCTCAGATTGTGCCACCTGCAAGAGATGTACCCAACAGTGCACTGCCTTCCAGCTTCTAGAATAAAACCAGTGGATAAGGACCTTCCCAGAGGATTTAGCATGGCTATGGCAACTCTCTGCTGGCTCCTCACACTCACTGAGCATGAGCACTTCAGTGCTGCTGGGCAGGGCAGGCACATGCAGTGGAGAGGCTGCTGCTCTGTGTCCTGCAGCCCAAGCCAGTCAAGGCAGAGGAGTCCCCGTGGCTTGTACCAAGACAAAAGCATTCCAGAGCAAGTCATCGTGCAACCTGCCCTCAGGACTTCCTACATGTGCAAGGACACAATTGAGAATTGGAAGTGGAAGCTACCGGAAAAATGTGTGCATGTGCCTTCTGCATACTTCAGCAGACAGGCTCTGCCATTGGGCTCTTCCTGGACAGCTCAGCAAACCTCCTCTCGCAGCCTGTACTCATCACACCTCAACAGGCTGAGCTGCAGCGCAGGAGGTCCCACTAACCAGTGCCACCAGTGAGTGATGGGTGCCCCTGCCCCAACACGCCTCCTCACAAGGTGTCAAATGTGTGGTGAGGCCACCAGCCTGCCTGGGAACGGCACAGAGGGAAGACGGGAGCAGGGCAAAACAGTGATACCTTGCGATGCTTCACCACGTAATAGAGGATGGGAGCTCTGCTGTCAGGCCGGGGTCTCCACACGAGGTCGTAGCTGTCCGTCTTGGATGTCCGTGGAGAACTGAGGATGATGGGGGCTTCGGCTGGAGTCACCAGCTCCTTGTTGGCTGCACACTGTGGAGATGCTGCTAGCGGGGTTGTTCCAGGCTTTGGCAGTCTAGCTTTATCCAAGGGCAGCAGCTTTAAGGCACTGTCCCTGGAAGGTGGTGT
Source organism: Coloeus monedula (assembly GCF_965178545.1). Lineage (NCBI taxonomy): Eukaryota > Metazoa > Chordata > Aves > Passeriformes > Corvidae > Coloeus > Coloeus monedula. The sequence goes on from NC_138783.1 coordinate 25,816,430, forward strand.
TGGAGGTTGAGCCGAGTCCAGCTGGGCATCTTGCCCAGGGTTGAGTAGAGCTCCTGGAAGACAAGGTGTCATGGCAGGGTAAATGCCCATCCCAGGCTGCAGTGAAGGCAGAGCTGTGAGCCCCTTGTGTGGTGCTGCCTGCTGTGCCACTCAAAAAGGTGTTGGCAACAATCCCTCCTTCCCCTGCTATAAACCACAGGGCTCCCTGCCTCTCTGAAGTCCCTCTTACCCTGTGTAAGTTCAACAGGGTCCAAGGAATCAAGTGGTACCTCTCTTACCCCAGGTGAATTCAGCTTTTAGGCTCTTGCTCAGTGCAAGCTCAGAGGCAGAGCTAAGCCATGGGGTGAGGCACCACACCCAGATGTCCCATGTCTCTTGTGTAGCGATCGCCCAACATGCACACATGGCCCTGCCCTTAGAAGTGAAACTGCCGTCATGTGTTCCCACAGGGAGATATGGAGACCCCAGGCAGAACAGCACTCGCAGCATAGGTTAAACAGGAGGCAGGAGCAACACACCAACTTTCTTCCCCTGTCCTTGTTCTGTGTGTTAGGCTGTGACTGAATAGCCATGAGTTTGGAGAGAGTGGCTTACCCGGGCGGGCTGTCCTCAGCTGCACCATGGCTTGGGCACTGCCCACCTCGTTCTCGGCCATGCACTGGTAGATGCCCTCGTCCTCGGGCCCCACGCTGAGCAGCCGCAGCGCCCGGCGCGACAGCCGCAGCCGGTGGCTGCCCGACAGCGGCACCGCGTTGCGCAGCCACATCACCGAGGGCTGCGGGTTCCCTCGCACCTCGCACGTGAATTTGGCGCTCTGGCCCCAGGGAATGATCTGCTGGGACAACTCCATGGTGACCTCTGGGGGTTCTGTGTGAGGAAAAACCACAGATTGCTGAGTGCCACTTGGCTGGGAGCATGGCATGGTCATGGCTTTGCACTTCCCTCTCTGGCAGGGATGCGAGCAGAGTGATGGATCCTTTCCTACCCTAAACTCCCACTCCCTTTATGGGGGCCCACATGGGTCTGCTTCAATGCTCCTCCCCTTCAGCATACACACAAACTGCAAAGAGAGGTAGTCCAAGGCCATCTGCCCTCTCACATGACATCAGACATCTACAAGTCCCATTTTTCTGAGCTGAAATGCTACTCTGCAAAGATTGTGCTTGTGCCACAACACACTGGCACCTGATGAAATGCAATCTGTGAAACACAGGCTTAGTCTCCCTAACAGCTGTGAGAAGGGGAAGTATGCATGGTAGAAATACCTAAGGTGTAGTATCCCTTACATTTTCCACCCCACAGAGAGCTTCCCTACAAAACAGAACAAAAACCAAGGCACTCCAATGTCTCTTCCTTATGCCAATGTCAAATACATCTAAGAAGCAACCAGTCCTCCACCAGAAAGTATTAGAACAAAAACAGTGCCACAAATGACAGGAGAAGAGCTTCTGCAGAGGAAGGGAGGATCCAAGGGATCCAAGAAGGAGAAACCACTACCCTCAAGAAAGAATTTGTCTAGTCTCCTGGAAACTGGAACCACAAGCAGGGGTTTGCATTACATTAGGGTTTGTCCAGGGAGAGGAGAGTGCATCGGTGCTAGTCTTTTCCCCTAAAAGCAGCGATGAGGGTCCAAGTCCTTTCTGAAACAGCAGCTCCAGCAGCACTCACCAAACACCTGCACGTTGTAGAAGATGAAGGCGGCTCCGGCCTCCCCAACGCCATTGTCAGCTGTGCAGCTGTAGGTGCCCGAGTCCTCCTCGCTTGTGGGGTCGATCAGGAGGTTGCTGAGCAGGAAGCGCGTCTTGTTGTAAGCGGAGACGCCAGAGCCATCCTTGGCCCAGGTGACCCGCGGTGGGGGGATCCCGCTGGCCACACACTCCAGAATGAGGCTCTGGCCCTTGGTGACAATGATGGTCTGAGCCTCAGGAGGGTAGATTATCCGGGCTGCCTCTGCTGTAGAGCCTGGGGAGGAGAGACAGAGGAAGGAGATGGGTGGGAAGGAAGGTGGATGGTGGGAGAGCACCCTGTGCATTGGGTAGGTAGGGTTAATGGTAGGGCACACTGTTTCCCTGTGCTGGGGCAGGCAAATGGCAATGCAGGACAAGAGGGACATTCTCTAAGGGTTTCACACACACAGCAAAGCCACCTTGCCAAAGGGCTAAGGGCCTTTGCTTGCCCACTACCAAGAACAAATCCTAAGGAAGCATAGCAATGCCAGGGCTGCATACACACACTCCAGGAGCAGACCCTGGGGCCTTCTGCTGCTGGAAAGGAGTTTTCTCAGCACTGGTAATGGTTCACACAGAAAACCAGCTGCCATAGCACTGGTCCATGCTCCAAAAGCTGGAGATGTGCAGTGAAGGGAGAGTGGCTTACGTCTCACACGGAGCCTCTCACTGGAGACTGAAGTTTTCACCTCCTGTGTCACGGGGTTGTAGGCAGCACATTTATAAGTCCCCTCATCCTCTTGGCTGGCATTAACAATCTGAAGGTTCCCAGATGGCATAATAAGGTAATTGTCTGTAGAGAGAGAAAAGAAGATGGCACATGGTCACAAGATATGTTCCTGTCCAGCCGCCTGGAAGACATGCAGTGTCCTGAAGAAAAACCACATGATGTCCCAGGCAGCATGGACATCAGGGAGACCACGCCAGGGACCCTGAACTAACTTGTGCTCAGACAGGTGGCAAAGGGACGAGGACGCAGCAGGCAGAGACAGCTACTGCTGGTAAGGAAGGGTAAAACTGAGCGTCCTGTGAGGGAACCTGTCGGGACAGACCCCTGTGCACTCACCTCGGGAGGCCTCCAGCCACTCCTGCTTCACACTGTAGCGGACCTGAGCCTTGGGGTGACTTTCAGGCAGGTCGCAGGCAATCACAGCTGTGTTCCCTTCATCCACCTCAATCACGTGCTGGCCATCAAACTTGAAATCTTTGAGATCTGCAAAAAGAGCAAAGGACAAGGCATCTCAGTGGCTGGCTGGACATCTCAGTGTCAGCTCATCCTCTCCCCATGGACTCAGGGCTGTTTCATCATGGTGCCAGCAGAGGACTGCTCCGACCCCAGCAGCTAGGGAAACTGGCCTGCTTTCACACTTTTATTTTTTTTCTCCTTCTTCCTACAAAATGAGTAACTTAAAACACAGCTTCTGCAGAGACCGCCTGCTCCAGTGCTGGGAAACCGGGTGCGAAAAATCCTGGCCTGGGAGTAAAAAATGAGCCAACTTACTGCAGCACTGAAAGGAGGCCAAAAAAGGTCCTTCTGCCTCCTGCTATTTCACACACTGCTGTCATGCTACCGAGAAGCTGACTGTGTAGTTGTAACTCAGAGAGCCCAGCCTGCTTCAAGAGTGTACAGATGCCAGGTGGGAGAAAGTTTGTGATGCTCCCTGAGCTTCTCCAACACCTGAGAAATTGGCATCTGTGCTCTGGGCACTCTTGCTCCCATCAAATATCTCACAGCTGAAAGTTGTGGTTAACCACAATGCTTCACATGTGCCCAAGCAGTGCCCACGCTCCAGTTAAAAGAACAGGGACTTGAGAGGAAAACGAGCTCCTCTTCTACATGGCACAGCTGCTCCTTCCCTAAAGCATCTGTGAAAACCCTGTCCCACCACATCCCCCTGCCAGGCTGTGCTGGGGATTCCCGCCCTGGCTGGGCTGATGTGGGCAGCAGGACTGGAAGCACAGGAAGTGCTTTTTGTTTTATTTTCCCTGTTTTTGTAAAGCAGGAGGAGAGGACTGCAGTAAAACCCTACATCTGGCAGGGCAAGGGAGCATGCCAACCTGGCCCCACAAAACTTTCCAGAGACAAAACTGGTTTCCATTCTCTCTGGGTGTGATGGCAAATCTTACTGAGGCACTGCAAGCTTGAAGTTTGTCTCAGACAGTCTGTGGTGTGAGGGAGGAGGTTTTGTGCCAGGAAGAAAGTCTCTCACATGCATTTTTACAATGCTGTACACCAGCCCAGGCGACCGCTAGTGACAATGGCACATCCCGCAGTTGGTCGCAGGTCACGCTGTCACATCAAGGCTCAGGTTGGTGCCTCTTCCCAGGACCCAGGGCTAACAGATCTCCTGAGTGGCATGCCACTAAATCTGGACGAGACCACACTTCCTTTGCAAAACCCCACTCTAAGGCAATGTGTTGCATCTGCAGCCACGGCATGGCCACGTGCTGTCGACAGCTCCCTCTCCCCTAGAAATCCATCGCAGGATGTGGCACCAGCGACCTCGGGCAGTTTGGGGAGCGGGGGGAAGCAGGAGGGCTGGCGGCGGGCGGGCGGCAGGCAGCCTCCCTTGGCAGCCCCAGCCAGCAGAAAAATGTGGGGTTTGTTCTCTGGGAAATGCAGCAGCGCTCCAAGAGCAAAAGACAACTCTGGCTCCAAGCTTCTCCCACCCACAGTCATGGAAAAGTGACATGAAATTTCTCAAGCAGACTTTCTGATTAAAGCAAGATCCTTTATGGAGTTTAAATAAAAACCAGCTCTCTTGGCAAGGCGTCGAGAAAGCCTCCCTGAGCGCGGTGCGGAGGGGCTGTTGGGCGGCTGCTGGGGGAGCCAGCGGTCCCGGGCCCAGATCTGAGGGATGGGGAGGAGGTTGAAAAGAAAGGGAGGTTTTGCAATGTCATAAAAATGATTTGCAATGAACATGCTTAATACTTCTGGAATTTCTTGGCATTGTTCAATTAAAAAAAAAAAATAAAAAGAAGGAATACGGGTGAACTTCAGAAATGTGATTAATCCTTTAAGACAAGCTGAGGAGGGGAGCCATGTTTCCACTGGATATTAAAGCCAGATGAAAGTTAACTCAACTTGTGAAAAGCTGGCAGCACCTCACGCTCCTCCTCCAACGAAAGTTACTGCTGGGGAGGGGAATGATGATGGATATTTTCTCCTCTTTGCTTTTTATATTTGATCAAGGAATAAAATAGTAAGAGCCACAGAAATGGAAAGAGGTGGAGAAGTGGCAAAAGCTCAGTGTCTGCCTGCCCACATTGCGCATGTTTCTCCGATCAACAAAATATAAACGAGCATCAGGAAAATTAATGTGCGCCTTGGTGGTCTGGATTCATCACAGCCAAATTAAGATTTTAGAGCCAAGGCACAGGCTCCAGCAATGCTGGCAGGGATCTGCACACACACACTTACACGAGCACGTGTACATGCACACACACCCTGAAGAGAAGAAGGGGCCCAGGAGCCTGGAAAAAGAGCAGACCCAAGGTCCTGGCACAGCAGAGCCATCTTGAAGATGGAAAATGATGACCAGGGCACCTCCTGGGACGACTGTGGGCTGGGCAGACAGGGGGACCTCTCACATGCAGCCCCCCAGATGGTGGCTCAGCCCACATCTCACAGCTGTGGGTGTTGCAGCCCCACAATAGGGAGCAGGACCTGCAGCTCTTCCTGGCTTCCCTTCAGCCCAGAAGCGAGGCACGAGGAGTGAAACTTTGGACAGAGGGGGAGAGAACAGAGGAAAGGGATCCTGGGGTGGCTGGGGGAGCAAGAACCAGGTGCCTCTGGAGAAGCACAGTGAAACTGGCAGGAGAGAGGGGAAAAACAGCAGAACTGGGACAAACTACTTTCTCATATGCCAAGTGTATGAGCTTCCTGCCAAACTACTCCCCTAAATTCCTGCTTCCCCACAGAGAACAAGACTGATTTATTTGCCAGTGGATTTTGGCCACGGGCGATCTCAACTGCCCTGCTCGCCACTGGTATGGGCATGTACAGCCATCCTTTAGCACTGATAAGTCAGCCAGAGATGGTGAGGGGTGGTCAGGGTCACCCCGTCCCCCTCTGTGCATGGGACAAGCTCCCCCACACACATCCTGTTGCATTTGGCCCCAGCACAGCAAAACAGAGGGTGCAGTGCCAAGCTGGGACAACCGGCTTCACCCTGGGGGGTTCAGACAAGCTGCCCCCGAGGTGTGGAGGGACCATATATGCTCCCCCCCAGCAGGCAGGGCAGGGCAGGGAGGGGTGGAGGAGAGGGTCCATGCCAGGACTTGCCAGGGGATATGCAGCACTTGCCCCTTCAGCTGCCCAGCCAGCAGCAGCCAGGTCCCACACCTAACATGCAATTTGCACCAGAGTCTAACATTCACTGCAGCTGGGAGAAACCACATCCCTTCTCATTGGCTGTGTTTTCCTTCTCATATGGCAGCACCCAGCGTGCCAGCCCATGTTCTTGTCCTTAAAAGACATGCCTGACCACAGTGAAGCAAGTCCTCATCTACCAGCCATTGTCCAGGAGGTGCTGCGGACAGGCAGACTGAGCACTGCCAATCCCAGCCCTGCTGGGACAACAGTGCTTTTTTTTTTTCCCTTTTTTTCCCCTTTTTTTCCCCTTTTTTTGTTTAGGAGGGAGTGCAACCAAAGGCCATTGCTTGTGTCCATCTGCAGCCAGCTCCGAGGCGCGATGGGGCGAGCTGGGGTGCGGGGAGGGTCAGCCCTGCAGCCAACTGTGCTGCTGTCACTGGGGAGGGAAACCAGCTGAATCCCAGGGCTGGGGGCCAAGCAACAAGGCAGGCGAGACAGACCCGATTAAATGAATGGGAGACCATAAATAACTTTGGAGAAGAAGCAATAATAAATAAAATTATGACCCCCAAGGTAAAAGTCCTCCCTGCCGTAGGGAAGGGTGAAAGAGGGAAGGGGAGGGAGCCTGAGAAGGGGAATAGGCAGGAATGGGGTTCTCCATCCTGGGGGCAGGCACCCTCCACATTTCCCCCCTCAGCTGTGAGAGCAGCCTAGGGCTATGGCTCTCGCTCCCCATCCAGCCGGCACCGCAGGAGCCTGGGCACTGGTGCTGTCACCACCAGATTCCTCCCACCCTGCTGAGACAGGCACAGCCCCACAGACTCCTGCCTACTCACACCCCCCCAGCACATCTCCCCCACCATGCCTCAGCCCCCACTCCCCCACCCTGGGCCCATCTCACGGTCCTCATGCCACAACTCTGCTGGCTCACAAAACACCACCTGTGTTTTCCTTCTCTCCCCTCCTCACACCGCCTCTGCCCCTGGGGCCAGAGCCCCCATGCCTGCTCTGCAAATGCTTTTCCAACAGGCAGCCATCCCCTTCCCTCCCTCCCTCCCTCCCTCTTGCCATTTCTCTGGGGAGTATCAGAGGAGAGGCCCCCGTGAAGGAAAATGAATGGGGCTGTCTTCAGAAAGCAGCTGCAAATTCCTGGGGGATGCCCAGCCCGACCCTGTGCAGGGTCACTGCCCACAAGCACCACACGCTGAGGTCCAGCTTCCCACACGTGCTGCCACAAGACCGAGGACTGACCTCACCCGTGGCACCGATGGAGGGAACAGGGCAGTGAGCCTCCCTGGGACACAGGTACCTGCACTCCCACATCCCTGGCCACAGGACACTGGAATGGGTGGAGTTTCTTTGTTGCACCCCTCATCTATTTTTCTGTTTTGTATTTAAATGTCGTGTCTATCCAGGTCAGGCTTGCTGCTGTTTGCTACACTGATTTTCCTTGTGTGCAGATGAGTGCTGGGAGTTACACAGCTCTTGCCACCTCTGTGCATCAGCTTTGCTCCAGCCCTGCACTTCAGTTGCCCCTGTGAGCTCTACGAAGAGCTCTTGACCTTCCAAACCTTTGGCTGTTACAGAACCAGCCCTCAGCACCACGTACAAGTCCCTGGTGGAATTACTTGGTGCCACCAGATCCCACTGCAGCCATGCCTTTTATATACAGCACCTCTATTCAGGAGAGGGGCTGGGGCAGGGCTTGCTGGCAGGATGGCAACTTTGCTACCTAGAATCAGGCACGGAAAGTATCTGTCTTCTTTGCAGCTGTCATCCATATGAAGGCTTAAGGCTGGGCTTGGAAAACCAGGAATACTCCTGTTTTATCCATACACACTGTCCCAGACTGCAGTGCTGCCCTGGGGCCTGCAGCGCTGATCTTGTGCACCATGGCCAGGCCAGCAGCGATCAGCAGGTGTGACCTGCAGTGACCTGCACTGACATGCCACAGGCTGCCAAGGTTGTGTGGAGCACCAGGTCAGCTCTAACTGGACTCAAAGGTGCCCAAGTAATGCCTGAAGTGCTACTCCCTTTGTCACTTTATGAAAGCTCTCCCTTCTGCAAATCCCTCCACCTCCTGGATATACAACAGCTATTTTATCTCTGCTGGAGAAATTAAATGCAAGTTTCAACCAGCTCTCTGAGCCAGGGGGCAGAGAGATGGACTCGGCGTCACTGTGCTGCAGATGAGAGCAGGAGGTATCAGTCCCAGGGCTACGCTGTGGCTGCCAGCACTGCAGTGATGGTTATCTACCTGCTGACTGTCAGCAAAGCACAGAGAGGCCCCGGGGGACCGGGCACACAGAGCCTGGGGCAGTCAAGACTTTTCCTTCAAAGAAGGCAAAAAGAAAGGAGGGGAAATAGCCTAAAAGTTTGCCAGACAATGTTACCCACACTCCTTGAAACCTAGCAAGTCACTTCTTTCAATGACTCCAGGTCCTCTTCCAAAATAAACCTAAGCCTTGAAAATATTTCCATTGCTCCCCCCGCCCCCCTGCTTTCATTCACATTCCAGTTTCACCTTCCCCCTGCCACTCCAAAATAACTTCTGGATGGAAACTAAGAATTTCAGATGGTTTTCTTTCAGCCCTGAAGGTTATCTGGAGAAGATGTATCAACTGCAATGCTGACCTGCCAGGGGCTTTCCTCTCCCTCCCAGGATCATGGTCGCCACTGAATCAGCTCTGAGCAAGGTCCTGCAGAGGAGGTCTGGAGCAGGAGACAGAGCCTGGGGCACACCTGCTACCACAGCTTTCAAACTCAGTCCCACCACCAACTGGTGCTTCCTGTTACTTCAGACCACTGCAGTGCCACTGTTGCAAGCAGCCTTCAGCTCATGAACATGAGACTGATTATTTGAACCCATCCAGAAGAGGTCTTCCTCCTACACCCTCAGTCCCACATCTTTACTGGGACGCTCTCTCTCTCTTCACTCACTGACTGCTAAATCTTCCCCACCTGAGTGCTCTCTATCACCCAAGGCTGTCCAGGTGTGTGGGATACAGCCTCTGCCATCCCCAGCTTCCCCAGAGGACGAGGGACCCATGCAGCACAGTGCAGCGCAGCACAGGGGTTTTCCACAATGGATTAGTTGCCTGATCATCCAACCTCTGGCTCCAGTTCTGTGAGCTCCACTGAATGGTGCTCCTGACTTCCTCTCAGAAGTCCATTTGTCATGACAGGGACCACAGCAATGGCCAAGTCTTTCTCTTCTGCACACATACCCCCAGCAGGCGAAGGTGATTTGGCACCTGGAGAGGGCTGATGCACTACTCAGTTGTGGCTTTGATTTGGCCTGAAGGACATGGTGGGGCCTTCTGGTGCTTTAGGACCTATCTCCCATCCACCACTGATGCTAGACCAAAGCAGATAGGTCAGACATACTTTTCCGAGGAGAGATAGAGCTGGTGGGGGTGGGTTGGGGTGCGAATGAAAAAAGAAAAGGGGATCAGCTAAGCAGGAACTGATCAGGCTGAGGAGCTGTGCACACCCTACTCTCCTAAATGCAAACCATGCCCTTGGTAATCCCATCCACCTCTCCCCTCCTCTCCTTCTTTCTATCAGGCCACCAGCACACACAGCCCCCTTTCTGCTCTGGAATGTGTTCTCCGAAACTTAATCTCAGCATGGGGCTCAGGCCAAATCCCCTGACAGATTCGGCCCCGTGACAACCCCCTCCCACCCTGCCTCAGAGTTCAGCAACTCTCTCCTTGCTTTCCCTGGCCTCCTCCTCCTCCCACCCAGCCTGGCCTAAACATTTCACTGCTGATTAATGTATCAGTGACAAGCCAATAGCTCTTGGCTTTAAAGCAAAGTCAGGCCCCACTTTGCACAAACATCTTCACTTCTTCATTTTCTTAAGACTTAGCCCCAAACTCCCTTTTGCTGGGAAAGATGAAGCCCTTTCTACGCTCAGGGACTGTCACTGCAAGGCAATGGCAACCTCCACCAAACACTGTGTGGGCTTCTGAGAAGGTGGGGCTTTCCACTGCTCTTTCTCAGATGCATCCAAACACAGCACTTTCTGGCCAAATACACACAACATCTGGCCAAAACCAGGCACTTGTAAGAAGAGTTCCCCACCTAAGACACCTCTGGCCATGCACACGTCTCCCAATGCCAGAGGGCAGCAGTGAGGAGTACGTAAGCTCAGGGATAGGAGCAAAGTCCCTCACTCAGAGCTGTGTCTCAGGAAGGCAGTTAAACTTAGCACACACTGACCCTGTGCTGGCAGCAGTCCTGCAGCAGCCCCAGCAGCAGTTTGGCCATCAGCATCAGCAGGTACTATTTGTACACTCAACACGTAAGGAACCAGAGGAGGCAGCATGACTGTCAGGAAACTGACCAGGCACACAAACCCCATAGCTCGGGTATTTCCTGGTCTTGCAAAGACTTCTCCCTGCAGGGCAGGTCTGCAGCCTACCACACAGAAGGAGGACAGCTTGGGTGAGGCTGGGCCACAACATGTCAGCCAGTCCACAATCACAAACGCTACAAAATGGCCTACACCAAAGGAGTCATCCCTTGATGCCAACATGGACAAGCAAGAACAGATGAGCCTCTCAAGATGCGTGAGTGATGGCCCAAGCAAAGCAGGGGCTGGCAGAGAACTGAAGCTACTCACTAGCTAAGGTGACCACTGCAGGGACACTGGCAATGACTCCTTCGGGCACACGAGCGATGCACTGGTATCGCCCCACGGTGCGGTTGTTGAGAGCCGTGATGACGAGCTTCCCTCGCTCCACGTGGATACCCAGCACCTCATCTGATCCAGCCAGCTCCTTCCCGTTCAGTCTCCAGGTGAGGTTCACTCGGGGCGGGTCCACCACACACCCCAGGCTGACTGGACCCCCAAGTTTTTGGACAATGGAAGCAGGCTGCACTGTGACCTGCAGAGATTCACCTGCACAAAGGGAAAAAATGGGAATAAGAAAGCTCTGTGAGACTCAGCAATAGAAAGGATGGAGAAAAAAGCTGTGGTGCTGTACATTTTGCATTCCCCATTGCCCCTGCTTGCGCTGCACCTTCCCCTTGACTCCACACACACCCACCCTGATGTTTGGAGATGTACATCAGCCCCATTTCTTCTTGACACTGCCAGAGAGAATTGTCCCACTCCAAACGTATCTCCTCCTCTGGAGGAGGGTTTGAACCTAGACCTTTGGTCAAGGCTACTCACAGAACAGCAGGGAGAGAGAAAACCACTTTGTACTTGAGGCATGGCTACGCAAAACAGCATCAAGGCAAACCAAAATGGGTCAGAACAGACACTCACTCAGTTTGGCAAAACAGCTGGCGGCCGCAAGCACGAGGCAAGGGATGGGGGACATGGGCCTCTTCCTTCCACGTGTCATTGCCATCCCATGCGGTGTGACCTGGGGCGCCCAGGGAAGGGTCCCATAAGCTGCCTCAGGGGATGCAGTGGATGTGCGGCAGTGGATTCCTGCGGATGACAAGAGACACGATGGATGAAACCCTCAGCTTCCCTCTGCTTTCCAGCCCTGCCTGGCTTCTCCACCAACATCCCTAAACTGCCACAGATTCACCAAGCCAGTGGCCTGAGGAGGCTACAGACACTGATGCAAGCATTTCTTTTCTCCAGCCTCTCCCCCAGACATGGTTGGGAGTCTCCCAAGACATCCCATCCTCAGCCCTCAGTACACGAGCACACACAAACACACACTCCCTTTCCCCATTTCATACTTAGCACAGTGAATGACAGTGATGCACACCAGGCAATTTTCAGGAGCAAAACACAAAACAAAGTGTCACTGAAGATCCACTGAGTGTTGCTGCCACTTCTTGGCTATGTCTGGAATATATTCTACTCTGAACACTAAAGTAAATGAGCACTACAAGTCCATTCTAACTGAGAGACTCAACCTATGAAAACACTTCAGTTTAACTGTTCTGCCTGAAACACACCACCTGTTTTGAGTCTACACAAACCACCAGGTTCATATTTGAAAGTACCAACTAGCCCCCAAAAAACTAGAAATGTAAGGCCACCTGTCACAACCCAGGTTGCTGTGAAGAGCTGCACACTGCAGCAGCTGCTTTGGAGACTCATGAACGAATATTAAAGCAGACAAGTCAGGTCAGAGGGATTAAAGACCTCAGTAGCTCCCCCAAGAGACACCTCAGATGTCAGAATGAATTCATCTTTAATCAAAGGCAACCGGCTGAAGTCAAGAGGAGATTTCCCTCTACTGGCCTCATAATGCAGCTATAGGATTTTGAGCTCCCTTCAGCTTCAGCACTAGGATGACCTGCAAGTCCTAAGGCACTGCAGAACTGCTCCTGTGGTACGTCTATAGGGAAGAAGCCCAAGACGGAATGCAAAGCAGCCATGGCAGAGAGCCCAAGCAGCAGCTGATTAGCAATCAGCTCATTAGCCACAAGCACCATCCTCAAGAGCACCTGACTCTGCAGGGTCGTTACTTCCTACTTCCACCATGGTCACTGCTTGAGCCATCACCTGCTGGAACATGCGCTCTCCGTAACCATCCCAGTCAAAAAGAGGGCACAAGTCCCTCCAAGCATAATCCCCCAAAATTAAACTTCCTAACTCCAGAAGTAACGACTGACACAGGCTCCCCCTGAGAGGCTTGGTGAGTTGCTCAAAGCAAGGCTGATTACTGCTAGCAAGGAACCACAGCATTTGGGGAAATACCACCAAGCTACTCTTAAATGACTTTGCTTGGCCTTTGGGGACAGCAAAGGTGCAAGAGTGCAGCACAGGGCAATGTCCATGGCCAGCCACACTGAGGTCCCCATCATGACAGCAAGAATCCAGCAAGCTGGCTTGCATGCATCTCTGCAAATTGGGCTGTCCCTTTTCCCCCCACCATGTCCCAGAGCCCTGCTTGAAGGAGAAGTAATGGAAGAGACATTCATATAAAGTTGAGAAGAGAGAAGAAAAGCCTCCTCTGAGCTGGTGATTTCAAAAGGAAAAAAACAGCAAGTAAAGCAACGTGCAGCTGGAGTTTTGAGAAGGCCACAAAGAGCATCTTTATGTGGCACTTTGCAGGCCAGTATGAGCCCAGTGCACTGGCTGGCCCAGCAGGCTCTACACAAGGCAGCTCTTTCCAGGAGTTACACAGTCATGGGAAGAGTGGCTGTGAGGCCAAGATGACAGGCCCTGCTAAGAGGCAGGGTAAATTAAGTCAAGCTTGGCATGGCCCAATGTGGCTTCCAGGCATCCAGGAGCATGGACAGAGCTCAGATATCGGGCATATCCTGAAGGCACCCAGAGAGACCAGCTAGGCCATACTCCAGCTACTGCACGCCAGGGCCCCATTACATGTGAAAATCCCTGTGGGTAACCTCCAGTGCCAAAGAGACAAGACAGCAACTTCCCTCCCACACACCTCATCCTTCTTGGTATTCACTCTCCTCACCTGAGAAGAGTCTCAACATTTCCCCCACCAACCAGCACAGAGTGTCGTACACAATACTTCAGTGATTGACCTGGAGACCCACCCGAGTTGCTCGAGTTTATTTCTCCACGTAAGACAGCCACCAAAGCACCCTTCATTAGGCCACAGCCACTAGGGCAAGTCACCACTGATGATGGCTGTAAAAGTGCCCTGGGTCTGTCCATACCAGAACACGCAGCGCTGACACCACTGCTGATGCACAAGTTAATGTCCCACTAAGTACGCTCATCTGGAAAAGACTTTGAGTTAGGTCAGGCTTAAAAACACCTCACATCCTAAGGTTTCCTGGAGATGGAAAGCCTTACACTGATGTGGAAGAAACATTTTGGGGTAGGACCTACTGTCTGGTTCCTCAGTGCTGGAAGCCTATGGAGCAAAGCTGACTCATTCCCCCTATCTGGATGGGTTTGGCAGCAGAATGGAAAAATATTGGACGGAGAGGAGTTGTTCCTTGGAGCCCAGGCTGAGGGAGGGGGTAGGCAAAGACGTTCCCAACCAGACCTCCCTGCAGCTCTGCGTTGCACAGAGCCTCTGGCCAGAAAGGCAAAGCCAAAGGCGCAGAACTGAGCATGAGTCCCTTCACGAGCTAGGAGACCACCCAGGCACATCGATGCAATGACTGAACTGGCTGCCCCCAGGTCTGTGAAAAGATGAGGAGCAATACATGGGGAGAAAAAGAGGAGCTCAAAAAATTTGGCTACGGCACTGAGCATATTGAACAGTATTGAGCAGAGAGTGAGGAGGGAAGGTGTGTTGCAGCAAGTGTATGGTACCTAAAACCATGACACTCCCCAAACCTCCAGGCAAGGGTATGAGCTCTAAATAGGGACATGTGGCCATTTCTTTCACAGCTGAGTGAAGTACAAAAAGTAAATGGCCAGCATAAAAATAATGAGGAAAATGAATGAAAACATCAATTCCAAAAGAACTATTAGGATCCAGGGCCAGATTTTGAAATTCTCAGCTTCCACAATTGAAGCCAGATTTTCAAAAGCATTCAGTTCTTGACATGCTGAGCTCTCCTGAATAGGCAACCAACTTATTTCGATGCCTAAATGGGAGCTGACCTCTTTTGAAAATGCTGCCCTTAAGCAGTCTGCAATAGCGCAAAGCAAGGAACTTTATTAATCAGGCAGCTTTCGATCTGCCTCATGTCCCTGCCAGCAGCACCAGAGCGGACTGCAGTGGGAGAGGAGGCAGAGGTGGGGAGTGGAGGAGGCCCAGGCATTCCAGTTGACTTCCCAGAGGTGGTGGTCCCAGGCAGGGGCTGCAGGGCTGCTGCATGACAGCGTCCTGCTCTGCTGCCTCCATTCCCCAAGGCAGGTACCCTGTGAGCTGCCCCTGGTTGCCAGCACTTCTGCAGCCACCAACACCAGCCTTGACAGCTCCTGCTTAATTGTTATCTAGGAAAATAAAGAGTTAAAATAATTTAAAGACGTTCAAGAGTGAGGGCAAACAAAAAAATTATTTGTTTATTTATTTTAAATTCTTTCCTGACAGGTTAAAATAACAATTTCCTGTCTGTGGAGCTCTAAGTCCCTTTCAGACAGCCCAGTAAATCAAAGGAGGGGCCATTAAGAGAAAAAAATTAACGAGAGCTTCATCAGCTAAGGAGGGGTGGTGGGGGTGTAAAATCTGTCGGCTCGGCTTCCCACCACACACCTAACCCTGCCCCAGCTGTGCCGCGGCGACGGAGGGCACTGCAAAGGCAGCAGAGCAAGAAAGGAAAACCAGAGGTGAAGATATAAAAGGGAAGAAAGGCCCGTGCCTGTGCAGGGGGGTGACAAAACTCGAAAGGAAAAGGGGATTTGAATTAAGCACAGGCAGCAGGAGAGGTGTTTGCTGATTAGAAACTGAAGGTTTTACTGAGGAAATGCTGCTCACAGCCCAAAGCCCCCTCCTGCTTAACAAGGGCCAGCCAAGCAGCCCTCGTTACTGCCACACTGCCTGTAATTTACAAGGTTCCCAAATAGGAACCAGCCTCTGTCCCAGCTCCGGGGCAGCATCCCTGCACCACACATCCCAGCTCCGCCGGCAGGCTGAGGGAATGCACAGGCAGACCAGGAGCTGGGAAAGTCACCGATGCACATGACATTGGTCTGGGGTTGTGTCAGGCAGAACAGGCCTTGGGCACATCTTCCTGCAAGGGATGAACTGTGGGAAGGAGTAGGCACTGCTTTGCACCGAGGGTAAGGCTGCAGCAACTTCAGTCCAGCTAACAGCTGGGGACACCCTGGGTGACTCTGGAGAATTCACTGCAGCTGCTCTCTGTTTCCAGCAAGTCAAGTAGGGACAATGGTACTCCCAGCTCTCTGTTTCATACATTGAGACCTTAGCTTTTCAGAAAAAGCAATGTCTTACACAGTACTATGAGCCAATTTTACTTGTAATCATTGGTTTTTAATACAATACAGTATTTTTCCCCCATTAAGCACAAACCACTGAAAAACAAAATGTGAAAGAGAAAAGAGCAACAGTATCCCTTTGTTTTACAAATTTAGGAATCTGAGGGCTAGAAGAGGAAGCCAACCTGGCCCAAGGTTATACAGTAAAGCAGTGGCAGGCAGGGCTAGAAATCAAAAGCTCTCTCACTGGGACCTCCATCCCATCAAGCAAGCTGCTCTTGGACCCCCAATCTTTTCCATCCCACCTGAAAAATCACACCGTACAACTGTATAATCCTCTAGCTGCAAAAATATTGTCCAGGTGACATACCTGAGCAGATCAGCTGCAAAGTCCCTGCATGATTCCTGGGCATGGACAGCAATCTGGGCATCTCTGACTGCTTCTCCCTAACCCATCACACAGTAACATCCTGCAGGGCAAAATTAACCTCTACCCAACCCCTGTCCCCATTTCAAAGTATTAATTTCACACTGTTAAGTTATGCTCATTTTCTCTGCAAGGGTTTGGAAAAGGACAGGTTGGTGTAGGACAGAAGCTCCCATGTAACAGCATGGGCAGCTGATGGGGATGGGTGTGCAGGTGCCATAGGGAGTGGCAGGATCCCAAATGGGAAGTGGTTGGTATCAGGAGAGGGCAGAAAGGCAGAACCCAATGTTACACCACCATGTTGGAAATCAAGGAGGTAGCACAGCGTATGTGGAAACAGGGAGAAAAGCTTGCCTGTTTTTTCCCTCTGTAGCACTGAGAGCTGATTTAAGAGTGCATTAGCTCTTTTAACATAGCCCTTGACTAACTGTATGAGGTCCCCTCCTCCCTTTTTAAAAGTGATTAGGCAAAAAAGACTCTCTTACTGTCTGCTTGTGAGCTCAGAGAGTCCATCAAAAAGCCACAACAGAGAAAGTGTCTGGAATAAATTCATGCTTATAGGCAGAAGGAAAATATCCAGAGTAAAACCTGGCATGGCACAACCACCACAGATCAGTGGGTTTGCCTACAAACTGCAACTAGGTGACCCTAAAGAAGAACCACAGTTTTAATTCAAGCAAGTCCTGAGCAACAGACACCTCTTTAAAAATAAACTTAACTTGCAAGTAAAACATCTCTTTTCTTTGAGCAGAATTGCTCATGCAAACCAAACCAGCAACAAACCAAACATGCAACAACCTTCGTAACTTTCTTCCGTCTTCCTCAGGATGAAGTTACTTCCCTGAGCAGTTTTCCACAACAGCCTGCAGCCTCACCAGGGAGAGGACTGGGCATGCTGGCTTTGAATTAGCAACAGGATGCAAAGCCTTCTCATAGCCTGTCTGACTTTTGCACATATCCCTGAGGACCCAACGCCTGCAGTTTCTGGCACCTCTCCATCCAACGGCTCCTCTGAACCAAGCGCCACTTTCCAGCTGGCATTGATCAGGCTGACTTTGCTGAGCTCCAGCAAACCCCTTCACGTTGGCATTTCATCAGCCAGCAAGTGTGAGGCCGCTTGAAGAACGAAATGCCCCCCTCATACCCACTACGGGCTCCCCAGTGTCACCATGGCAGAGGCACCGTGAGTGTGGCTCGCTTTGGGCGCTGCCTGTGGCATGGTGGTCCCAGCGTGGCTGGACCCGCCAGCCTGGGACAGCCCTAGTGCAGGCAGGCCAGGAATGCAAAGATGGCCTTGCCCCACAGGATACACGTCCTTTTTTCCACAGTTATCAGGAGAGGAGCCCTGTGCTAAAACAGAGTATACACACTGGCTTCTGCTGCCCCTTGGCGTGCCCTGAAAGCAGCTCCAGTCCTTGAAAAGACAAGGCTAAAGCGTAAGAAAAAAAGAAAACCCACGTCCTTTCTTCAATATCATGCTCCCCCCATGCCCTAGACACTTAATTTCCCTCCTTCCCCCCCGGCTTCCCCCTCCATTCTGAGTAAATTCAATTTGACAACCCTGCTAATTGGATAAACGCTGCTCCCTACGCTCCTTTAAGGCTGCCCGCTTTTCTCTCCTTGTTTTTGGAGGGCGATTGTGGCTGTTCTTTAACATGAATTCCATCTGCTTTATTTCTCCTCTGCCCATTCAAGACCCCTCCTGAATATGTATGAGGGGCTGTGCCCCCCCACCCCCTTTCTCCTCCATCCCACCTCCCTCCCTCATCACCCCCCCATCCCTCTCCCTGCCCTCTCCCATTGCCCGGGACAATAACCCCCCAAATGCCCCCTTCTCCCACCCTGGCCCTTTTTGCTTTAGATAAACACAGGCAGTGTCAAGTGTGAGGAGGGGGGGGGAAGGATGGGGTTCAACTGCCAGTCAAGCCTCGGGCCCTCAATGAAGCCCGGAGGCCTACCCTAATCTGCTGCATGCTTGCCATATGGGAGCTGTGTTGCCCTGGGAAACACTAACAGGCAGAACGGAGCTTAATAGAGTCCATATTCATTGTAATGCAGTGAAATGGCTCGAGGGACTATTGCCCCTTGGGTCTGTTTTCATTCTTCTGTTCCCCCTCTTTCTTTTCTCTCTCTCTTTTTTTTTTTTTAATAAATTTTTTTCCTCCCCTCCTTCTCCCCCCTCCCTGCCCCCCCCCTTTTTTTTTTTTTTTTCCTTCTTTCTTCCTTTCAAAAGGACGAAGTCCCTGGAGAGCTCTAATCTGGAGAGGCTGGGGGCTCCCCAAGGGCTGGCCAGCCGATGGGGCAGGAGCAGGAAGGGGGAAGGGAGAAGGTGGAGGTGGTTACGGAGGCGAAGGAGAGGTGGAAGGCAAGAGGAAAGTAGTAACTAATAAGCATGCAGCCGGCCAGCTGTCAAGATGCTGACAATACTGCTCCGGGTGCAAAGAGCCCGACAGCCAGCGCTGGCACGGAGCTGGCGCAGGGTCCTCCCGGGAAGCGCCTGCCTCCCCTAGGAGCCGCCGTCCTTGTCTGCTGCCCATCGCGGCACAAGAAGCAAAAAAAAAAAGGGGGGAAAAAAAAGAGAAGGGCGCAGATGGAGCGTGCTGCACAGCCTCTTCAGAAACAAAGTGCACCTAGGAAACAGATGTTGTTGCTGCAACAAGCCTGGAACTACTGGCTGCTCTCTGGCTCCTTCTCCCAAGTGCACGCAGGGAGAAAGCGGCCCTGGAGCAGCTGTCGGGGCTGCCCCCGTGGCTGGGACAGGCTGCCTCTCCAATCAAAACCTTTCAGTCCAACTTCACTCCAAACTGGGAGAGCTGCCACAGTTTTAGACCAACTTCTCCTCTGCACTCTCCATCCTTCTCATCCTTGATCCACCTGTAGACTCTCCTGCCTCACAGCTAAGGTCCCAGTTTAAAGAGCTGAGGAATCCTGAAGGGGGTCTACATCTGCAGCACTTACAGAAGGGTGCAGGTTCTGCATTCAGGGTCTTGACCTTCAAATGTCAGAAAATCAGGAGAATTGCTGCTATCAAGGTCCTACGAGACCAAGGCCCCACAGAGGTGCAGCTCAACCTACTCTATTGCCAAGGCAGGTGTCAGAAAAAAAAGGGTCAGGATCCCCTTGAAAACCACGTCAGTGTAGTCACACACCTGAGATGAGTTACCTGCTCTGGAGTGTTTTCAGTTTTCCCCACAGCTGCTACAAACTCATCTGACCATGCAGCAACAAAGTCTTGCTTTTCTGAGGCTTTACTATGGGACAATACTGAATCTTTATGGTAAGAAATATTTCAGAAGAGGCAGCAGGGAAGGGGTCATCCACTCACGCCAGTGTGATGAGAAAACACACCTTGAGTCTTAGAAGCAAAGGATTTACTGCACTGTAATATCTGCCTGAAGCATTCTATCTTGCCATATGAAAACAATACTCACTTCATCATTCCCATCACAACTAAAGTCAGAGATCAGTGTCAATGCAGTCAGAGCTGCAGGCAGATGCTGTACTAAACATAGGAAAAACAATCCCATGTCCTCTAGACTTCACACCATTGGGTAGAAAAGTTACTTACTTTAGGATGCTTGATACAAGCACTAACAAAAGTTACCTGTCTACGCCTTTTTGCTGTTTGGACAAAGAAGCAAAGCATGTAACAAAGAGGTGGGAACAAGTGAGAGTGTGCATCTGGGCAAGAAAAGGCCAGGGGATGGCTCTGCTGGCAACTGATGCTGTGGGACCCACAGGATGGGTGGTGAGTGCCAGTTGATGCAGCTGACTCTGCTCTGGGCTCCCCCATGCCGAATCCTACATCAACATGAGCCGGGCCTTAGGTTGTTCCCTCCCTGTCAGCAGCTGCAGTGGAGGAGGGCGCAGGGAGCCATGGGCAGTTCCCACCAGGAGCTGTCATCACACAGGCACAGATGTGCCTGTGGGTAGTTTACATTACTCGGGGCACTGCTTTTGTTTTCCCCTTCTCATCCTTTGCAAACAAAAAACCCCCAAACCTTGAAATCTGATGTTGAGAGTCTAATTGCTTCTTGGGTTAGGGAGAGGTCAGAGAGAAGGCAGGCCTGGCAGACCCAGGGAAAGTGATGTTGGGCAAAAGCTCTCAGAGATACTAAAGGGAAGTGTGGAATAAAAGTGACAGAAAAGAAAAAGCAATAAAATTAAATTTAGATGAGAGGGTCAAGAAAGAAGAAATAGAGGAGTTGGGATTTTGGCAGATTTCCTTATGTTGCATTTGTCCCCACTGCTTCAGGGCAAGGACATGGCAATGCCACAGCTCACCTGCCACATGTGTATCCAGGCTCAAATCCTTGTCCCGTTTTCCTCTGAGCAGGGGCTGTCACCTCACACCATCACCTCTCAAGCAAATCTCTCTCCCCAGCTGACACACTTCCACTTAATTTAAATGTGGCCTACCCAGAATAGCAGGAAAACCACTCCTGCTCTCCACCAGAATCTCCTTGCTACTTTAAGACAAAAGCTTAATCAACAGATACACTTCCACAGTATGCTCTGGTTCCAGTGAAACAGCATTTTTCTGTGGGGATCCCAAGCAGGATGTTCTCCAAAGCTGTTTTCACTCTGCATCACTTCCCCAGTAGCTCCTGGGGAACACACACAGCCAACTCTCACTCCCCAACTACAAGACACCAAGATGTTGACCAGAACAACAATTTTGCCACTGATGTGGCAACAACGCTAAAAACCCCCAAATCCTAGGCTACCTAATATCACCCTACGGCCTCTCTGCAGCCAGACCAGTGGTCAATAATGGGAAAGAAGACCACAAATCATGGCAAAGGTGTGACATTGAGCTGCCCTGAAAAGACCCATCTCCATTTTATTGTTTCTGTCACGTGATGGGGTCAAGCTTGCAACAGGACAGACAATAAATATCCCAGCATCCATTCATGCTGGTAACCACCAGCTGAAACACTCCTCTCTCTGTATAATATAAACCAAAGCACAGAGGAGTGGTGGACAAACCCCACCAGTCAGCATCTGCATGGAGCACAGCAGGAGTGCTGAGGGAACGAGCACATTTCAGTGTCTGACAGCCATGGCCACCTGCAAACTGAGACTCAGAAGCGCTTGTTCACAGAGGAGATCACAAGCCAGAGAGAAAGCAGCTATGGATGCTTTTTAAGAGCAGTCCACATCTTCATATGCTTAAACATGAGCCTACCTTTAAGTACAAACTAAAAAAGAAAAACCAACTCAAATCATCTTTGTCTAGGAACAATAGAAAAATCTTTTCCATGTCCAATTAGAAACAGTAATAGAGTGAAACAAATACACGAACAACAAAAACCAAACCACAAACCAGAGAAGTCCACAGGAACTGCCAGTGACACTGTTAAGCCTTCCTTGGGGGAAGCTGCTATGGGGATATTTTCCTGTTGGCAGAGCAAAGATTTGGATAGCTTTCCTAGGCTCTGAACCTTCTTCCAGTGTGTACTTGAAGAGCAAGGGTGCCTACCACTGTTGCAGTAAAAAACCAACCAAGCTTATCATAAACATAAGCCAGTGGCACAGCAGAAATACCTGCTAAAACAACACAAGCTCTGTATTATAACAGAGGACTTGATTCTACTGGCACCAAAATCAGCCTGATCTTTGCCATGACTTCAATGGGAGCGGGCCCAGAAACTGCATTAACAAGCACAAGGCTAGTTTAACACAGTTGACATCAAAATCCAGAAGAGCACAAAAAAGAGACAGGACAAAGTACTTGCCAGTAACGTCAATACAAAGTTTAATCCCCAGATGGCTGGCTTTAGAGACATCCCCATCACCACCATAAAGAGAAACTGCCTTCTAGTTTGCACTCTTTTCAGCAATGACTTGTTGCTGGGATGCAAAAGAGCACAAGCCCATTTTTCTTGTCCTTTGAAGATGATATTTAAAAGTTGAGGATGTTTTTTCTTTCATAAATTTGGGAATAAATGGGAGTTTTTACTCTCCATAGCTGTCACTAAATTGCTTTTCACTAACAATAATCATTTTTGTTATGGGAGCAGGTCAAAAGCCTGTAGAACTCTCTGCTGGGACAAATTTCCCCTGGAAGACATGTCACTACTCCAAAAAACACAAGGGGAAGCTCAAGGCTAGCAAAACAAAGGGACAGAAATGACTGTCCATAGAAAATACTCTGGTGCCAAGTGCCTAAGGTGGGGTGTGGGGACTAGCACCGAGTGCCAGAACCCAGATGGGCTGAGCCAGAGCCCTCACTGTGCCATGATCAGCAGCTGCCACACTGCTCCAAAGCCCCACAGGGCCCACCCCGAGGTGAAAAATCTTGGGCGACACACTTGCAGTGGGGTCTCAGGATGGGTGACAGATCTCCCCTCTTCCCAGAGATGAACAGGAGAAGGTTGCATTGTTTAGGCTTTTTTAAAGATTGTGTTTGCATTTGATTTGCCCCATTTATCATCACAACAATAAACACGCCTTTCCAAGAATGATGGTCCTGTTGAGGACAGTCAGCCAAACATGGCAGGGGATGAAGCAAGACCTCATGTAGCCCTGCACAGACAGATGGGCAGGGCCGGCATATGGTTTCTCTGTCAACAAGGGGATGCTCCACAACAAAAGGATGGCAAAATGCTTCTGCCTCAGAGCCTGGCAAGGGAGACTCACCTGCCTGCGCCCCAGCCAGCTCTTAGGACACGCTGCCAAGTGCCACAGCCAGTGCTCCTCAAGCAGCAGCGCCCGCGATGACGGGCACAGCACAGACCGGCCACTGGCTCCCCGCTTCTCACCTCTGCCCATTCACAGTCGCACCCACGCTAAGAGCCCGAGCACAGAGGCAAAGGCCCCTCCCCAGGCCTTTCACACAACAAGCATCAGCAGCAATTTCAGCTGTAAAGTTTGCTTTCCTTGACGCACAGTTTACTTTCTCCATTCCCCCGCATCCCACCCCTGCCACTTACCCCTCACTCCAAAAAGGCTCTCTCAAACAGGCTTAAGCTTTAAACAAATAAGGGCTTGGCAGGCAGCAGCCTGCTCCCGTTTCCCTCCCCACCAGCCCTGCTCTCCCCCCGCCGCCTCCACCTCTGAGCCGTGGCGCAAGCAGAGCTGGCGAGCGCCGCGCAGGCATAGAAAACAAACACGTGGAGCAGAGCCAGCTGTGAAGTCGGATTTGGCATACACTGTTTGCAAAATGAATAAAAGCACATGGGAGAAGAGGGAATGTGAGAAGGGGGATAGAGTGGGGAGCCGGGGGTGCCCTGGGCTCAGGGGGAGAGCGTGACTCCCTTACAAAGCCGCGGCACATGCCCGCTGGAGGGTCTGCACGGCTGGGCGCCCATCTCGTGCCCTGCGCCAAAGTGGAGGGGGGGACAGTCCTACAGCCACCTTTTCTGAGCTATCTGGCATCAAACTTCCCCACCCCTTTCCTTGCGAACTGGACTGTTTTTGCATCCACTTGCCCTCCCTCCCAGGCAAAAATTAGCGTGTTCTGATGCAGCACGTGAAAAATAAATGCACTTTTACACCCCGGGGCATGCAATTCTCCCCCTTTCTTAGGGTTTCTTATTTCCTGCGAACACTATGCTTCAGGGCCCCACAGCACAGGAAACCCTGACCCAACTGCCCCATCACCTCAGCTGAGATTACATATGTTGAAGGCCCACATTTACACTAATCCCCCTCCCAACTGTCCCTTTCTGGAAGGGTTTCAGACAAAATATCCCTCCTCTTAAACCCAAGGTCCCAGGAGATGTCAGCTCGGGTATTATTTATTATTCTTCCCTCATCAGTCTGGTCTAGCCATGGGAATTGGCACTTGAAGGCTTTAGGAATGGATCACCTACAGCCTTACATCAACACTGGATCCATGCAGGTTTTCCTCCCTCTCCCACCTCTTCCAGTCATCTCCAAGCAAAATGAAATAGAAGCCTATGCACTCTGCCTGGTTTGGGGCAGAATCCAGCAATTTGACGTGGTTTGTTTGTGGTTTCCACCCAAAACCATAAACCAGCCCAGGTCTGCTTGGAAGGTCCTCAGCTGTGTTTGGAGGCTGTAAGAAAAGCAGCAGTGTCCTACCTGGTCTTGGACCCTGTCCAAAACAGGCCAGCAGCTGGATGGATTAACAGCCCAGCCTGACCACCCAGACACCTGCAGACATGTTTTCACAAGTCTCATTACCACCCCTGAAACACAGTAAGAACTTTACCCATCCAGGCCAACCATGAACACTTGTCCCTCAGCATCGCTCCAAACCACCAAACTGACAACAAGAGACAATATTTGGATAGTTTTCTTCCTGAGAACTACATTATGGACCCCTGACCACAGCCAAGGAAGGTAACTTACCTTGGAGAAATTCTGCAATTGCTTTTTTGTTCTTGGGTGGAATTTACTGAGACACTAAATAAAGCCATGGATCCCTGCAAAAAAAGCATTGCTCAAAACCAACCATCCCACTGATCTCTTTCCCTTTCAGAGGCAAATTAGCAAGACAGAGAGGGATAGAAACTCATAGTCTTGGAGGTTATGATGCCACATTTCTGGAATTGCCTCCTCTATCGGGCAAAACATACCCTTACCCTGTGTCTCAGCTTTCCAGGCTGCAAAAACTGGAATAGCAAACTCCAGCTGGTACAAGCAGTAACGAGATGAATGTGAGTCAGACAATTTCAGATTCTCAGATGAAAGGGGCTAGACAGGTATGCAGTGTTATTATCCATACTGCTTCCTGGTAGCCCCAGGATTTTTGGATTAGTAAAATACAGATGTCAGCATCTTGGGGATACTGCCTCGGTAACTGAACAGAGCAGGGAGGGGCATGCTGATTGCAACAAGGGGAAAATATGAGTTTGCACCACACACAAAATATTGTGGTTAAGGGAGACTGCGAGATACCATTGACAACAGAGAACGGGATAATTCATTGGGGTTTGTCAGACTAAAATTTCTGTAATCAGAGACCGCAGGGAAAGTGTTTGTCAAGCAAACATTCAAACATCCAGCTGCCAAGAACTTAGTAAACAGAGAAGGAGAAGTAGCAGAGCCAGTGTGGCACCATTTGCAAATACCCCATGATCAGCAGTCACAGGCCAGCTGAGCCCATCAGCAGGCACTAGTGCAGCCAAAAGGATGAACTACTTCAGGAAGACCCACCACCAGGATGGACAAACAATGAGCAATTCACACCTTCAAAATGTTTTCATCCAGGATAAGATTTGCAGACCTGGGCAGCTGTGGGTACAGCAGTCTGTGTGGGTTCAGTGGACACCTTCCAGCACCACACACATGCAATCACCTGGGCAAGTGAAATAAAGCCAAAGTCCAGGTGGAAAAGAGTCCTCCAAGATAATGAGCAACACCCAACAGCTATTGGTACCATGCATTTTAGTCCCACTTTACCTAGAAGCCCGCAGTGGTATTTACTGTGCTTATGAGGAGGCAGAGACCAGGGCCAAAGACCTGAGGGCAAGCCAGCTGATCCCAGCCCTGAAGCCAAGGGTGCTCAGTGGCACTAGGCAAGTGAGGGGAAACGCTGCTCTCTGCTTCCCACCCAGGTCCCTATTCATCGGTCAGTGCTTCCCTCCCCTGGTTCACAAGACTGCTGGAAAGGGTACCTGGATGACTTAAAGGATCAAGAAAATGGATTAAAAATATGCAAGTTTACACATGCTGTGCAGTAAGACATGCACATGGAATTTCCAACAAGGTCTGCTGACCTCCATGGGAAAGCAATCAAGATTGCACATGTCAAAAATAAAGCTGAAACCCATCACAGGCAATCCTACACATGCATCTTTTGTCCACACACCCCTGTTCTTCCACGCCTCATCCCAACAGATGATACCAGAGTGGCATTATACTCATTTCCTACAGATCAGACCTCTCTTGGCTGTCTAAAAGAAGTGTGAGAGATACAGGGCATGTTTCAAGGCCAGCACTGGATGCATCCCTTCTCTGTTAGTCACTGGCCATGGATGCACCCACAGTAATGTTGGTATAACCATCCCTTGATGTGTTTGCAGCCAGCTGCATTCTGCACAAGTGATCCAGAACTCTCATGCCGCAGCCAAAGGTGATGGGAAGAGGAAGCCTGTGGTTCTGCAGCCCAAAATTACTGACACCTTTGTACCTCGACTGTGTTTATGTTCAGGAGATTCATGGGGGGATTAGGAAAGCTGTCATCCTCCTAGCTAGAGAAAAAGGACTGTGAGAGATCAAAGGGCCAGAGAGGTTGCTGGTCCTAAAGAAGAAGAGGCTTGCAGTTTTAGTTGTGCTGAATAGTGACTCTGTCTGAGTTGACAAAAAGGGACTTGATGCATTTTATGCATACAGCATTGGTCTACTCCAACTCTGAGGAAAGAGGGCGGCCTTCCACAGGAGAACCCCATCCAGATTTAAAAGGCCAAACCTCCATACCAAGAAACAGTCCAGTACCATAGACAAAAACCCTTGAGGTTTTCTTCATCAGGAGATAAATGAACTCCTCTAGAGCCCTGACATAAGTGCTCCAAGTATTTATAACCTGGAAGAAATAGTAATGAAGAGGCAGAGTTGCTTTAACTTTTCCTTCTCTGCTCCCCTCCTGTACCCTCACCCTCCATTTCCTACTGTGCAACAGCCCTTGGGAAGTTAAATCAGCAGCCTACACACAATGCAATACTTAAGGCCCCAAGGAGCTACAAATATGGCAGTAAATACATGCCTATAGAGGTTTTACACCCCCCATATCCTCCAAACTTACAATTTTCTCACATGGGAGGCTGGCTCAAAACAGAGAGAAGGAACCAGTGCTATGACCAGCCAGTGGTCCCCAGCACAACCACAAACTACCTAGGGCTGGGGCTTGCTGCTGCTGTGGTCCCAGCAGTGCAGGGCTCCTTTGGTCACAGGACAAGGTGTTTCCCAAGCATCACGAGGCAAAAGTGCTCCCTGCCCTGGAATGTGAAGAGCTGAAGCAGAGTTCAGCAGCATCCCAAATCTGACCAGGTGCTTCTGGCAGGGCAGGAGATAGCACAGCAGTCCTAACACCTCTAAGGAACATGCTGATCTTGTTTTTCCAACAGCAATTGCAGTAGTGTTGGACCCTCACTCAAACAACTGCAGATTGCTAATCCACTCATTAGGGTTTCCAACAGGAGAACAAGCACCTCCAACTGTTGACAGCATTTAGTCACAACAGCAGACTCTGGCTTGAGACCATTCACATCACCTGGGCCACATAACACAACACCATCCCACTTCTGGTCCAGGCCTTTGCTGTTTCCCTGGATGGCAAAAGCGGGTCAACGAAGGGTTAAACGTGGTACAGCCTCAAAAATCACTCCTTGCTTTCTGAAGCAAGAACATCTTTGGCAGGGTCCCCATCTGGGAAATGACATCCCGTCCCCCCTCGCTTCCCCTCGTCTCCCCCTGAACTCAGAACAAAGCACTGCACTGCCCAACATGCTCCTCCACTGTTTTCATCTTGGTCCAAATGCTTCTTGTGTTTCAACTTCTGCCAAAAAGAAATGCATAAAAAATATAAAAAAGGCATGTGTGGGGCAGGGGGAGAGGAAGCAGAGAGAGTAGAGGGAAGTCATTAAAACCAAATCTTGATTAGCTACCAGCGGTCAAAAAAGGAAACAGGGGAGAGGAGATTTTTTCTGCTGTGATATGCATCTTGAAGCTGAAACCAGTGGGCCCAGAGGAGACAAGACTTCTCCCCACAATCCTCCACCCAGGACCAAAACTAACATGCTTTGCTTTTCCAGTCCACCATGTGCCATGCCATCATCAGAGGAGGAGGCACATGCTTCCTCAAAACAATTTCTGCCAATCACCACACACATTTTTCACTACTCTCACGGAGTTCCTGCACCCAGCACTGAGCTCCACTGGCACAGGACTGGAGGACACAGCACAGCTAGCTTGCCCTTTCCACCTTTGACATCAAACACAAAGGTTTGGCCATTGCAAAGCCCTAGGGAATCCTAGAGGAAATGAGCCTGGAAAGATGGCTTGTGCATGCTTTGTGGATAGGCTGGATGGGCCGAATGAAGAGTCCCAGACTGGCTCTGTCTCCTGAAGAGACAGACAAAAAAATAATTTAAAAAAATCGCATTGGCTAAAGAAACATTTAAAAGCAAAACGAAAAACCCAGTCTGGTTTGTAGTCTGTAATAGCTGAACCCAGGGACACACAGAGCATGTTTTTTGTTCCCTCAGTACAAAAGCCCTTGGTTTCCCCTCCTCCTCCTTCCAGCATTTTCCCATCGGGGGTGTCAGAGACAGTTCAAGGCCTCCCCATATTTCAGACAAAACTGGGTCTTGCTGCCCTGAGAACAAGTGGCTGGGGTCCATAAGAACTGGGAAGATTTGGGCAGCTGAAGAGCTCCACAGGTTAAACCTGCTGCCCCTTGAAGATGAGCAAATGGTCACCCTCCAGCATCCTCATGACCTGCCACAGGCCAGTGCTTCCCTTGGGGTTTGGCTTCCCAAGGTGTGACTTTGGCTCGAAGGCTGAACAGCTAGGCCACTTGGATTCCCCAGGGCTTGCTTGTGCTACAGCTGGTGCTCTGCAGCATGTCAAAGAGAGGGAGAGATTAACTCCTTTTTTAAGTATCTCATTACTGTTATATTTTTAAACACAGCTGGTTGAAAATTTTTCAGCAAAGCCATAAATAAATAAATACTTCGAGGAAATTTCCTGTGATCTGAAAACTTTACTGACTGGTCTAGCCTTTATCAGATTATGTTCTCCCTCTCCAGTATGCACAAGCTCCACTTGCTTCTGCTTTCTCTCCCATAAGGACCAAACACATTGAACCATCAGTAAAATATCAAGATTTCACTGCCTGTACTGTTTGATATTTTAACAACCACCATCCTGACCAGCACAGCAATCACATATTCATTGTTGTCCCACCTGGTGACTTTTAATTTTCCTTGTAATCAGAGGTGTCACCTCCCAAGACCCAAAGATCCTGATACTAAAAACGTATCTCCTAACCCTGTCTGCAAAATACTTCTCCTGCTCCTCAGGACAGAAATGACAAAACACGTCAGCTGGGACTCTGATGTCTCTGATAGGCTTTCCTCCCTCACAGATCATCCTGCTCTGATGCCTCCATCATAGCTGATAGCTTGGTTGAGAAAACAATCAGTTTCTGCAGCTGTGGACAACAGTCAAAATCACCATCTGTCATGACATCCTACGTAAAATAAATAAGAAAGACAACACCACCCACTACCTCCTATTAGCAGACTGTTAAGGAAAGCAAACAATCACCCACTTCTGAAGAAGCCCAAGACGGGAGGAGCATTTCTCTTCCAGTCAGTCCCTGCCCGCCCATGGCAGACAAAGCCTGTTTAGACCCTGTTACATAAATAGCAAATAAAGTTCAGCTGAGAAAAGGTGCCCCAAGCAGGAGGCTCTGCACATGGAGTAATGGAAATGCTTGCCCCAGAAAGGCTGCCTTTCCACAGTACTTCTCATTTTACCAGGATGGTTCCCATTTAAACCCTCTTCAACCTTGAAAGAGATGGCTTGGAGCTCCCAGCCTCCTTACCCAAATGCTAACCCACTCCTTGTAGCCCAAAAAAGGAAATAAATTCATGAACAAATCATTTCCAGTACTTTTTTTCCAGGCTATTGTTATGTGACTCCATTTGGAAGTAAGGGAGAAAAAAAAAAAACAAATACATGATTGTGGTCAGAGTCTGGCCTAGAATATGGGAAGGAAAAAAAAAAAAGAAACCTCAAACCCCAAACCCAATCCTTGTTTTATATATTTAGTAATTTCTGGAGAAAACTGTAAGCAGTAAAGAGACCAGGAATAAACAGTGACACCAGCTCCTAGGCTTTGGGGGTGAGAACAGGAGATTCTAATCTGTTCTCCATCTATCAACATATTCTGCTCAGCCTAAGACATTTTTAAAACCTACGTCTAAAATGCTAATAATCTAATTGAAGAAGTCTACCTCTTCTTCTAAGGACTAGGAAGCTTTTGTGTTGTGAATTGCCTTATCATTTTAGAAAGCCTTTTTAATGCAGAAAGCACCTTTGCTTGAGAGGTATTAGCAAATGTTTCACAGAAAAGATCAGATTGTCTTCTCCAAAGACTCACCCAGCAGTGTTCTGGGAGGACACAGCAAACCCCTAACATTTGCTTGTCTACCAGGGAAAAAAAAAAAAAATCTAGAACTCTTTGGATCTTCCAAAAATCCTATATTACTGTCCAGTAAAGGAACATAAGGAGTATTAGATTCCTTTATTTTACAGAGACTCCTTTAAGAACCCAGTATTAGGTGCTCTACAAAAGCCATCCTCTGTCTCAAGGACATTTATCTCTAATTGCTTTCTTTGAGAAGGGAAATCTGTGACTGTCCCATAGCACTAAATACCCCCCCAAAAAACCTTTCACTGCTCAGTGCAAAGTCATCTGTAGATCAGCTCAGGCAGTACCTACCCTCCACATTACATTAAATACTGTCACTTGCTACAGACCACAAATGCAGCATTAGAAGTGGAAAGGAATAAGGTCTTTCCCCTCCCTCTAGCAACTGTGAAAACTCACCTATCTAAGGGAAATACAATCTCAGAATTACCATTAGGGAAATTATTGACCACTTCCTAACTTGGAAAATACTATAAACTCTTTTAGGAAGAAAAGCACTCAGTTTTGTGAAAATGCTGCTCCATGATTTTAGATCCAGTTGTGCAGCTGGCACACTCTCCCATAGGATGGGTAAAACTAGCTGTTCTCATATACTCACATCCACAACATGCTGCAGGATTTAATGGTTCCTCATGAAAGAGATATATAAACATAAAATGTTACAGTGGGACAGAAAGCAGCTTCAAGAATTCTCTCTGCAAGCCCAACAGGGAAACAATTATAATTTCCCCTTGCATTTCTTGCCAGCTGAAGTTTTTCTGTTTCTCTGCTTTACTTTGCCGATAACAGACATCTGTTGGGAGCATCCTGCCCTGTGCAAGAGGGGAACACATCCACTGCAGCCTTTGGGGCTTGGTACTCCAGCAAAGCCTCTGGAGATCCTCCTATGTAACAGCCACAGATAAACCTCTGCTTGTTCTTACCTATCAACTATAAAATTCTTCCATGGAAAATTAGTCTCTTTTTTGCAGCCCACAAGCAGTTACGGAGACCTTCAGAAAAAACACAATGAGCCTCCAGCAGAGATGATCTCTTGAGGACCCCATATATGTCTAAGGATCTTTAATTTAGGGTCTTCCTTCCCAACTCTTACCTACCACCTGCTTTTACTCACTTATTTCTTCAGCAGAAAGCTCTAGAAGGCCAAATCGGCAGGCTCCAAGATAAAGCTGACCATCTGTGGCTCATTAACAGCTCACTGAGCCTTTTTGGCCTAGTTCCTACATGCCCCTTGCAGATGCTGGCACCTCAGCACACGCCATGTCCGCTGCTTCTCTGCCTGCCTGTAAGGAGACAGATCAGCATCAAACCCTCCCAGCCTGCAGAACGCTGCGAGATCGGAAATGCTGGTGGGGACCTGAAAATGTTGCCTCAAGCCCCAGTGCACCAGCTGAGGGGAAAGAAGGGAAGGAGAGACACAGATCTCATTTCGAGGCCGGTGTTTCTCCAGAATAACCTGTGGGGAGGCAGCAGCCCTGCCTGTGTCTGCAGGCAGCCACCGTGCCCGGGCAAGGGCTCCCCAGACCCGCTCTGACACGCCAGTGCTCGGCACTTGCCTCGGGTTGGTGAGGGCTGGGAACACCTCTGCAGCAGTGGGCTGGTGCCTGGGGAGGCACCCCCAGTTGTTCCTTATCAGCCTTCCCCAAAACAAGTAAGGGCAGGGGTACCCAGGATATGGCCCAACAAGCCCTTCTCAGCCCCGGCAACTGCTGCTGGCAGCACAGGGACCTCAGGCAGAGGAGGGGAAGTTAAAGACAGAAAACAGGGAGAAAAGAGGGTGCGAGGACCTGGCAGAGGCACCCACATCCTTTGGGAGGCAGCACACGTGCAGGGAACAGGGGCATGCTAGAGGCCTCAGCTTCAATCCTGTTCTCATTGTGAGGTCTGAGGCAAAACTGAAAGGGGGCTGTGTGCTGGGAGAGAGGAAGAGATTATTCTTAGTAAGCATGAGGACGGATGGGTGGCACAAACCCATTTTTTAACACCTTTTCCATCCCATGCCCTGTCTAATTCAGCTGGACAGAAGCGAAGGCAGCAGCTATGTTGGGGCCTCTTCACAGTCTTTCACGCACAGGGAGTGACCTGGGATCAACAGAGAAGAAAAAGCCGTAACTGTGCAGCTGTCTGAAGTCTCCCACCACTCTTCCACTCCCAAGGCACTGACTGAGC
Organism: Coloeus monedula; assembly: GCF_965178545.1. NCBI lineage: Eukaryota > Metazoa > Chordata > Aves > Passeriformes > Corvidae > Coloeus > Coloeus monedula. Next base: position 25,848,983 of record NC_138783.1, read on the forward strand.
CAGCAAGAAACTGCAAGGGCACAAATACCTCATCTGAGATCTCTTCTCAATTCGAATTCAATTACTTCGCTTGCAGAGAGCACATCAAACCACTTGCAAAATGGAGGAGTCCTACTGCAGATAGGCTCCTCTTCCTGAAGAGTAGAGCAAAGTCATCTCTTCACTTAAGACACAAAGAGCCCTTGGTAACACAGTGCCATTAAAACCAATATATTTCAAAGCATTCCTCTGAGCAAAAAGCCTCTGACTGCAGTTTAGGCTGTTACTCAGACAGCAGTAGGGCATGGCCCTGAGCAGCCCCCCAAGACAGTTTGCCTACAGCTTTTTGCAAATAGATACCAGAAGAGGATGCATCTGAGCTGTCACTTGCTGTCCCAAACAGTGTTCCAAGGCAGACCAGAAAGGATGGGGGAAGGAACCTGCCCAGGTTTCACTGAAGCAATCCTATTCTGCTTGACAGATAGTTCCCAGTTAATGCATCAAGCCAGGTTTTGCTCGTATCCTGCCATTGGTGTCCACACAGCTGCTCCCTGCTGGGCTGCCTGTGCCTGCAGGGGTCAGATTAGCATTCAGGTACCCCTGCATGTCCCCAGACACATGCTCAACGTGCTCAGGTAGAGCAACTCTCTTTAATCCTGCTGTCCCTCCCTGCTGTTCCTGCACCTCCTTACAGTGTAAGGTACCTCTGCTGACCATGGAGATCTGAACATCTCCTCTTGCACCTGGGCACAACACAAGCCATGGACTCGGCCTTAGCAGCATCTGTTAGAGTTTATTCTTGGCTTGTGCACTGAAAGGCAATGCCTCCAGAGCAGGAGAAGCACAGTCCCAGACCCCCTGGAGAAAGAAGGCACAAAATATTTATGTAATGATACTGTTCTACTTGAGATTGCACGCTGCAAGCAAAACACTGTTATTACACTGGCACTCTCCTCTTCCAGTTATCTTTCAAAGCATGATGCCACAACTGAAAACTGGCTGACAGGAGAGAATTAAAGACGTAACTGGCTCCTTTTCTTTCCCTTCAGCCACAAGCTCTTGCTCTCCCCCTGCAGCTCCCCAGCTCTGCAAGACCCGCTGCCTACCCCAATGTAAGGCATGCACAGCAGCAGGATGCTACCAACACCAGCTACAGTGCCAAGTGCCCCTCTGGGAAGCCACTCACTGGAGCTCATGTAGCCACTGATGTGAGCTAAGGGCCGAGGAAGATCAGACTCTGCTATGGACAACTCTCAGCTTCAAGGCAGACAACTTTCAACCAAGATCTAGTGATGCTCGACTTCGACCTCTTCTGAGGAGCAGGGCAAGGTGGAGGATGGAGCATGGGACTGAGTACCAGGCAACATGGGACCTGTACTTAGCTCCAGTCCTGACCTGCCAAGTCACTCCAAGGCACATGTGTCCTTCTCATGCTCTATTTTTATCTCCTCTTCTGCATTTGCTTCATTGTTTTGAATGGGGATGTAGGAACAGTCTCCCACTACAAGTTAACATGGTGTCTATCACAGATGTGTCCCAGCCTTGGTTAAAACTTGTAGACACAACTGTAATACAAATAATAATTTAGGTTTTGGAATATGGTGATGGAGGAAGATGGCACAGCAGGCCTTTCTCAGGCCTTCATCCAGAGAGTCAAGAAACCTGTACTTATCTTCAGTGCTGAAGCTATGCAAAAACTGGGTTATAGTCACATTTTTGTGGCTGAGGAAATTTGCACTCATTTGCTTGGTCACTAGTTTGGGAAATTTTTTTAAAGGTGGTTCTTTCAAGTGGCTCAGAGGTTAGGGATGTCCAAAGCTATCCCCAGGGAGATTATAGGGTCAGGCCTCAATGATAAATACAGCCTGCCACTTGCTCTTGATGTTGTTCTCTTTGTGCTCCTATTCCCTTCTCCCCAAATCTGCAGCCCAGGCAACTGCGAGGAAAACAGGACAACTGTATATTTAGCAACTATGTTCCAGCTTAAATTGCTACATGATATAAGTAGCAGACTCTTCCTTCCACAAAAGACCACAGGGTTCATGATGCCATCAGCAGGATCCCACAGCCCGTATTTCTTATTTTGCACAGCACATTTCATACCAGGCAAGGACAGCCAACTCTAGTGGGAGCAGGAGTATTGCAGGACTGGTACCTGTCCTAAGACACAGGGCTGGCTTGTCTTGCTGCAGCCATGTAAACCAGATCACTCCTCCCTAAGGCTTCCTGAAACTGGCTCCATACCTCCCTACCAAGAGGTGAGTAGGGTCAGCAAACACACCCAGGCTCCAGCAGCTCCAGTTCTGTACCTTGGTACTGACCTCCCTTTCTCAGCATCCATCATCAAACTAATGGGCTGCATGGTCATCCAGCATAGCTGATCATGACCCCAAGACTTCTTCCTCTCTGCTGCCTGGGCAGCCACCCCTGACAGGATCTGGAGCTGGGGTGACATTAGCTGAACTACTCTTGCAACATTTACAGCACCTCAGGCACCCAGAGCAGTAAGGTCCTCAAAGGCAACCAGTCCTTGCGTGGCCCTGGACTCTTTCTCTACAGCATTACAGAGGTGTTCAGGCACAAGCTGCATGGAACCAGGAGCTCAGCTCTTCATCTGCTGGAAAGCAAACATCTTTTCCCTTCAGGCCAGTCCCAGACACCTCAGGGGCAAAGTCAGAGTGAGGAAGTGATGATGGACACATCTAAAGCAGCTGGCATGCCTCTCTGAGGTGCTCTCTGAGCACCAGCTTCTCACAGGCTTGTCTCACTCTACAAAGCCTCCAGAAATGTCTGAAAGCTATAAGCCTGATATCCTGCTTGGCCAGCTGAGGGGTAAGGAAGTCCCCACAGGTACTCAAGAGCTAGTAGATATCAAGCCCTCCTCCTGCAAGGTCTGGCTGGCCATGCCATAAGGTCCCAGAAGAAGTTAGTCATGGGGTGCTCCTCATGGGATTCAAACCCCATTACAACTGGGTAATTGGGCCATCTTGCTCTCCTTCTGCCCAGATTACTCTGGCTTAGAAGCTGCACTTCAACTGCTCACAAGCCAAGGTGTGCCTGATATCCACTTATGAAATAGGGTCCACTTCCATGCAGGAGGAGATGGTCAGGACTAATCTACTACAGTGGGCAGCTGTTACAGTGGTGACAGTGGGACCGTCCTGCACACCCACCAAGTGTGAGCCTGTACTGGAAAGTGAGGAGGGGAGCTGTCTGGTCTCTCAATGCCCAAGTCTCATTGGCTCTCACCACATCATCGAAGTCAGCCCAGGTGTTTTTGAAATATCCCACCCAGCATGTTTCTGAGAATATCTCTTGACACTGGGACTCAGACCTAACCCTTCAATCTGACAGTGCTTGGGTTTGTTACACAAGCAGCTTTCTTCTGGGGAAATAAAACATAAAAATCATATGCCCATCACCATTCAGGAGCCCCAAAGAAATCTCTCACTGACAGCACCAGGCTCTAAAGAAGCTGGACCAGCCAGTCCTTTTTACCACCCATGGCCAACAAATAGCAGGAATCTTCCTGCTCCAGAGGGGGCTGCCATCCAGAGGAGCACTGGAGTAATGAGAATGCTCTCCACATCAGCTACAGCTCAGGGAGCAACTTGGGGCAGAAGGCACTAGATTAAATTTCTTCAGCATCCAGGCCACTATTGGCTTCCAAATAATTGTCTATTTGTGTGCGTGCATGCACAAGAATCCTCGCTCCACGGTCTGTCTTTGTGCCAGCATGTTCCCAGCGCTGCGACTCTCTAGGGACAAGGCCCATACTTGTATTCAATCTCAGCTTTGGCTCCCAAACACTAAGGTTTCAGATTATGATTTAAAAAACATTTTCTCTGGCAACTGGGCTGTTAATGGATGTGATGTTTTTGCTCTCGCCTCCTCCCCACCTTTAAAAGCTTGGCACTAAAGGGCTTCTTTGAAGATAAGGCCAAATTTTCAATTTAAGGGGAGGAACTTCATAAAGTAGATTTGAAGGGATGGAGAAGGGGGAGGTGGGGGGAAACAACCAACCCTGGAGCCACTTTGCCTGTTGAGATGTACACTGTACAGCACAGAGGATTACAATGGCCTCTCTGTACCACCACTGGCTGGAGCCAGAAGTTCGCTGCAGCTGCACTGCTGCTACCTACGCGAGGCTCCCCAAGGGTCACGCTCAGAGGGGGCCTTTGCTATAGCTGCACATCCAGCCTGCCCTCCAAACCAAAAGCATCCTGCAGCCCCTACAGAGCCCACATCCACCCAGCAAGCAGGGGCACACGTCCCAAGAGGCAACCACAGGAGCCTCCCACTGGGCTGTCAGTGCTGCAGGAGGCTCTTTGCTGAAACCAACTGTGGTCCTTATCCAAGAGGTTTTTTGAGGGCCAGCAAATCTATGGTCTCTCCTGATCTCCAGCAGAACTATCCTCAACACCACAAGGAGGCAGGGAAGTCCCACTTAGTTTTGCAGGTGGAGCACTGAGGCAAAGAGCAGCTTGCCCCAGCCTGGAGGGAAATCTGTGGTGTAGAGAATCAAATGCAGCTGCCCTCACATCCCAGGCTTGCACCCTGAAACACTGGCATCACTAAGCAAGGTGGCTGCTCTCCCTAAAAGTACCAGGATAAATTATAGTGACATTATCAGAAGAAGCTGAATTTTAGAAATAAATGCTGTATTCCAGGCCAATGTATCCATATTTGCAGTATATTTCTCAAAGGCTACTTCAATATGTTCGTATTACCACAGGCTTTCTAAACCACACTAAACTCAACACATTAATTCACAGGGCTCTGTCTAACCAGTCCTTTTGTCAACTAAAAGAAAAATAAAAAGTAACCTCATTCTGGTATTCGAAAGCTGACAACACAGTTCTGACAGGGATCTTTACACCCTTTTCCCCTGCACTTGTGATTTAAAGAGCAGCAGAAGGGCCTGATGCACAGTCTTCAGATATAAAAGCTTGTTCAGACTCGCTGACATTACAACCAGTGAACACATCCTCGCATTTGGCAGGGCCCTGGGTCTATGGCTGTGCATAAAAGTACAACCTGCTGGCTAATCTCTTTGCCAGAGTGGACCTGAGAGAGCCAAAACAGCACTGCCACTGCAGGGCTCGGGGTGAAAGATTCACTGCCTATGCCAGGCACAGAAGTTAATGAAAAATGACCTCTTTCCAAAACACCATCTGGCTTTCACACACAAATACAGAGACACCACAGCCCAAAACCTCTGTGAACCTGACAACGGTAGGTTTCCATAGGGGTAACACTCTGTGGTGGGGTTTGGACTTTGCCCAGCAATCCTCCAACACTCTGCACAGGCACAAGGCGCAGTTGCCATCCTCACATCTAATGGCTGCTCACAGAAGATGACTGGACACAGCTCAAGAGCAGCTGAGCAGAAAGCAAGGATAAAGTTTGGCTCTCACCTCTGTGCTGGCACACTGCCCACAAGGAGGGCAAAGAAGCTCAAGCACGTCCCACACGCTCCCTGACGCACATCTCTCTCCATCAATGCCACTAGAGCCAAAATAAATTGGCACTGCCTCTTACTCAAAAGCTCCTACAACACACAATGGCAGCCCTCAGAGGCCCTCACTGGCACCCAGTCCAGGTGCTCTGCTACCAGCTCCATCAGGCAGAGCTGAGCCTCCCGTCCCATTTGTCCTTTTGCAGGGAAGAGAGGCCATTTTAATAAAAGGAGCATGTAACATCCTCAGGGCAGGGATCTGTTGCTCCCTGTTTAAGCAGAAAGCTCTGCACCGCCTGCAGCAGCTCTGGGACTGTGTAAGCACCAAGTGGTTTCTTTTCCCTGCAATAAATATCTTTCTGAGCTTTTCAGCCAACTTGCTTCTACTGCTCCATACTCCTTTTGTCTTAGCTTCCCATGGACACTCAAACAGCTGTGTTGCTGGAGCACATGCTCCTGTGGAGAGATTTTAGAAGACTTACGCAGAAATATGCATACAAAGCAAATTTTGAAAGCTTCCCATTCTGCAAGCATTCCCTCCAGAAAACCGGCCTCAAGCACTATGTTCAGCCAATGAAGCAGCAGACATCATGCTGTATGATTTGGAGCCAAGAGGAACTAAACCCAGTATCAAGAAACAGACAAAGATGCTTGCAATACCTTTGTTGAACAATTACCCAAAGTACATTTAGAAACCTGAAAGATGATATTCACCCCCATTCTACCTAAGGACCTGCAATTCATTTAGTCATTATTCACCTTAAACTGTTCTTGTGGCCTAGGAACTGGAATACATAACAGCCTCTTAAACTGAGACTGACCACAGGAGCACCAAAATACACAGCAGCAGGTTTTTTCCCTCGGGATGTTTTCAGTCTAACCAGAAACAGGAAGTCTCCAAAGATTTAGCAAGAGAACTTTTTCCTTGTGGGATATCCCAGCCTAACTGCAGAATTCACACTGCAAATTTTTAGCCTGGGAGGTAACGGTTTAAACCAAGAAATTTGCAAGCCTTGGTCTGTAACACGCCAGCAGTAATATATCAAAGTCACCTTTGCCCATTAAAGAAGTCCAAGGGAATTGTGCCTCATGTCTCTGAGGCACTCAGCATTGGATATTAAAATGAACAACCCACCACTATTTACTACCAAAGGAACTTTTGTTAACCTGGAGTTACCTTGGTCTACTGCTGTTGTAACATCGTGCAGGCTGAGTGACTAAACTGAGCCCAGCTGAGCCCAAGTCTCTGAAAATCCACCTGCAGGCCAACCTGGGCTAAAACAAAAAGCATGGTTCCCAATACACTCTTCCCTGTCACTGCTCCCCTGCTTCATGAGGCACACAAGGTGGGGTGCTGGGAGACAGCCTGTCTTTGCCTGGGAAGAGAGCGATTTTGGAGGCACAGAGGTGCCTCTCCAGCCCTGTGGCAGTCCTTAGGAGGGTGAGCACAACAGACAGGGTCCTCCCCAGTGCACCTGAGTTGTGCTCTGAGAGACAGGAGGGTGGGTACAGGTCAGCTACTAAGAGTCAACACAGACAGCAATATCTGCCCCTCCTGCCAGTGCTCAACCCACCAGCACAGGGTCCAGTTCCATTTTCTGCATGGGAACAGTAAGGCACAGGGCTGTGGAGAAAATGTGAGGTCACACAAGGCATGTGCATGGGCTGAAGACCCAGCTCAAACACCTCCACATCCGAATACATCCTGCCAACTGAAGTGCCTTTCCTGTCCTGTCATCCATGTTCCCTCCCACAGCCCAGGTAGAAGCAGCAATAATTGTTCAGGAAGAGGCCAGGAAACACTGGCAGGTAGATCTGGTGGTGTTTCAGTCAAGTGTTTCACTAACAATGACAAGAAACTACAAAAATTCAGGTCTGCCATAAATGAGTAACTTTTCCTAACTCTGGAAAGGAAGTTTCTCCTCTGCAGCACTGTGGAGCATGGGGACAGCAGGCTGCCTGCTTCATAGCCCCTCCTGAGATGTTTCTTGCTCTGCAGGAGGCTCCAGCTGGCCCCCAAAGAGGCAATTCTGCTGGCCCCAGTCAGACAGCAGGAGCTGTATCAGCATCCGGAAGGCATTGCAGGGCTGCCAGTTTGGTAGTGAAGATTTGGAGGGACCTGTCTGCTGCTAGTTTTGAGAATATAGAAGAATTTCATGGAGTGAAGTGGACTGAGCAATGATTCACCTGTCCTTCAAGGGAGCAAAACTCCAAGCCAGGAGTCTCACACCCTGCAGGCTGGAAAGACCTCTGCAAACACCAGGCACTGGGTTTCACTTTGCAATCTCAAAGAACCTCTCGCTCTGTGCTTCTGTATCATGTCAGTACAAAGTACAGAAAAGCTGCCTTCTCCAGACTGCAGGGATACACAGAACTCATACACCTTACACACTAGTTTGGAGCACACACATGCACAATTATGCAGCTCTAATACTTCTTCATTGTGCCAAGCAGAGAAGAAATGTGTGGTAGTTACTTGTACTGTGCTACCTCTCAAATAAAGGTCCTGTGGGGGTGTGTGTGTATGAGTGGGAGAAAAATGAACTTGCCTTTCCCATCTGCACAGGACCTCTGTGCACCATTCTGATGAACCTGCCTCACATTCCCCAGCAGGAAGCAGGGAGGACTGCACTGTGTCTGACTTCAACCCTCACAGCAAACACCTACTGGGACCTCTTCTGCTTGGGATATGCAGGATGAGTCCCTGTAACGGTATCTGAAGGGGAGGATTAAGAAAAGGACATGGGAAAAAACGCCATTTATTTCTTGTGAGAATATCATGCACCCTGCAGGGAGCTCACAGCTCTTCCTAATTGTCCTATTTACTTCAGGAGATCCCCACGTGACTCCTAGTAGCATGGGAAGTTATTTCACCTTCATTTCTTTAGGTCACTTAAATAAACAGAACAAATCTTCACTGCAAACCCATGATGTGTTTCTGCTGAAATCCTTCCCTGAGCCATGAACGTCAATATTCAACCCATTAAATTGAAGTGTCTGCCATATAAGTACATAGGCATAAATATGGAGGAACCGTCCTCTTAATTGTAGGCACACTGAGTCAGTTAGTTTCAAAAGAAAACTGAGATAAAATTCTACTTACAAAACGCCCACATTCTTCTAATATTTTCCATGGTAGTTTTTTAGCCCATGGGAAAAGACACTTTAATGACAGATTGCAAATGAACATATCAAAAAGACACTACGGTAGCAATGTAGAAATTAAGAAAATTGGGCACCAAGAAAAACATTTAAGACATGCTGGGAATTACATGCGGGTGCTGAGTGTGTGTATGGATTCCTGTTATCCCACTCACATAATGCTGCAGAGAGGTCAAGAGAGTTTCTATAAAACAAACAAGGACAAAAAAGCCCAACTTTAATAGACGTGAACTGCCTTTCACACAATGCCAGTGAAATAACACTTGGGGTACCAGAATTAGTTGGGGAAATGCCCAAAGATAGATTTGTATTAAGTACCTTTTGCCAGCCAGGGGTATTAGTTAAAGTCTATTACTATTTTTCAAAGTAAGTACTAGTATGTTCAGAGCACTTCAAAAAGTCTGGTTTGGACATGGCTACAAATTCAGCACCCCGCTTTCTCCCCAGCACATTTTCTATTTACAGTCACCATCCAGACTACCTGCCAAAGTTGCAGTCCAAGCAGGGAAGCACGCGTGCACAAATTCTACAACATCCCACTGCCAGGCAGAAAATTACTTCCCCTGACCCAAATCGCTCCTAATCCTTGCACCAGGGTTACAAACTCTACGGTCACAGAACAGGACAAAAGTTCTACTAACAAACTACCCATCCCTGCTTTTCTTTGCAGCAGCAGCAGCCCCTTCACAGAGCACAAACCAAAATGCCTTCGCATCTGCCAGAGACAGCTCTTGCCTGAAACTCCCAGCAGCTTTTGACAAGAGTTCGAGCAATGGAGGATGGATCCGCGGCTTATTTTGCACAGCTTCTCCCTCTCCACTGCTCACCGTCCCTCCTCGCCCAGCCGGCAGTGAGGACGGGGCAAGGTCGTGGACCAGGCTGCGGGAGAAGTTCCAGGCGAGCCCTGGAGCACCGCGGAGCGTGTGCGTTCCATGGGCCCACCATTAGTTCTGGCCGACCCGCCGAGGAGGAAGAGCTGGAGGGAAACATCCGAGCCCCCCACATCTCACCTGCCTGCGCGAAAACAAGCCCCGTCCCGGTGGGGACCAGCGGGTCTCCACTATTCCCCTGTCATGTCTCCTACATCCCTAGGCAGACCCCCTTCCTCACATCCCCACACCAACTTCCCGAACTCTGCCGCTGCCTGAAGATGGATGGGGCGAAAGCCCTGCGCCCCATCGCCCGCCACCACCGTGCGTCCTCCCAGCCCCTCGCCAGGGCCACCAGGCCCGGGCCCCCTTCTCTTTCACTCACCGCAGTCTCCAGTGGAGCAGGCGGGGGGAAACACAAAGATGCCCCAAACGAAGGGAAGCAACAAAGAGGCTTAACTCCAGGAGCTGGGAACTTCCAGGCCGGATCTGCGGGGAATTCACTACACACACACACACACACACACAGAGAGAGAGAAAAAAAAAAAAAAAAAGAGAGAAAAAGAGGGGGGAAAAGCCTATTTTGGAGGAAGGGGAAAGTGGGGGGGCCCTTGGTTTGGGGGTAGTGGTTGTGCTTTTTCTGCGGGTTAGCGCTGGGGATGGGGGGCCGCGCTGAGCTCAGACGCGGCGGGAGGAGGAGGAGGAGGAGAAGGAGGAGGAGGAGGGAAGAGGCGCCGGGATGCGGGAAGCCAGACCCTCCATACGGGAGACGGCTTTTGGATGACTGAACTCCCAAACAATTCCCTGCTCTAGCTACTCCTGCCCCAAGAGCCTCCCTCCTTCCCCTCCCCCTGAGGAGGAGGGAAGAAGAGGAGGAGCCAGAGGAGGGAGAAAACTCAAAGTAAAACCCCTTCCCCAAAGCCGGATAGCGGTGGAGCGCCGTACCCCTCCTCGCACCATCCCCGTCCCCCCGGTACGGCGAACCGGGAGCCGCGGACCCCCAGGGCCGCTCCCCGCCGCCCCACGCTCCCCGCCCGGCGGAAGCGGGAAAGTTGGGACGAAAAGTTTGTTGTGGGCGGGGATGGCGGCCCCGCCGGCCCGGGGTGCGGGGTGCGGGTCCGGGGCGCCCGGGCGCGGGGGTCCGGGGCTGGCACCGCACACCGGAGTGGCACCAGCGGCTCGCGGAGCTCCCCGGGCGCCCCTCCTGGGCGGCCATCCCGCCCCATCCTCGGCGGTCCTCAGTTGTAATAAATACCAGAAGGATGGAAAGGTCTTTTCTTCCAACCATCCCTTCCTGGCAGGTGCTTGCTCTCACGGAAGGTGTCTCGGGCACAAATTTTCAGGAGAAGCAATGACAGCACTCCCTAAGACTAAACCAAACCAGTTCCTCCTAACTGCATTTCCCTGCATCAATCATGCCTCAAAACTTAAATTTACCTAGAGGTGCAGGGAAATCTTTGGTCGTTCAAGGCCCTTCAGTAAAGACTATCTTGAAACAAATCTGTCACTGAAAGGTCAGGATAGGTTTCTCACCTTTTTGCCATGTACAAAAGAGCATAGATGACAAAACATGATCTGTAGTTTCTAAACGTGAAGTCCTTCAGTCTTCAAAGAAGGTGAAAGAGTTGAAATTTTTCATCATGTCACCACTGGGTTTCAGAGTTACTCCTACTTAGTGGCACTGTAGGAGAGTTCTGATCTCTTGGCTTACTCATTTCTCACACATAAGAGAACATAAGGATGATGCAAAGGATTTGGTGGTTTTGTATTTGGATTTGGGGTTCTTCCTTGCTTTATTACGTGGGTGCTGAAAAGATTAAAACTGATTTTTCTGTAGGATTTTTTGAGTTCCAAGGGAATGTGTGTTGATGGCTTCTTCACCTTTCATTTCAATGGGTAAGCTTATCAGGTTGAACACAAAGACTTATCAGGTTAAACACAAACTTCCTTCCTCTGAAATGGTAACTTTGTTGTCTAATTATCTTTTAAAGAATTGTTTTGAAGATTTCAAGTTTTTCCTTATATTGCTCAGTAACACACCCCTCAGGTGCTAAATCCATATGTAGACACTCTCTAAGTGGCCTAATTTTTACAAGTGCTAAGACCTCTAGCACCTGCCTTGTCTGAAAAACACTGCTTTCCTAATTTAAAGCAGTCGTAAACTCTCCTAAATTAAAGCCGGAATTGAATTAGCCCCAACTGGTTTTAGGATTACAGAGGTGGGAAGAAAAAGGCGAGGGAGCAGAATTAGAGCTACCTTGTGCGAAGAAGTGCCCCAGGGCTTGTTAAAGAGTTTGAAAAAAAGATTGCAGCCCTGCAGGATTACATTCCCTGTTTATCCCTGCGGCTGAGGGAATAGATGGATGCGGCAGTGCCCTTCCTGTGCTGTTCTTCCCACCTGCTTCCCAAAAGAAATGCCTTGGGACAAAGCAGGGTGCTGGTTTGTGCAGCCATGTCCCCTTGGCATCCCTGGACAAGCCAGTGGCAGTCCTGCTTTCAGGAAGCTCTCTTGTTGCTGTACTGGGGATGCCTGCTCTAGGCTGGCACACATTTGTTTCAAACTCCCCACCAGAACTGACTTCTGGATGCCACTGGCCTGTCTGAAGCTTGAAGCAGTGTGAAAGCTGAAACCCCCTCATTAACCCCAGTTCCTTAGGCACAAGGAAACTTTTACTCTGGGCATTGACCAAGCACAGCCCCATGGCTGGGGGGTGGGGGGGTCCCATCTCCTTCTGGAGATGCCAGGGCCCCCCTGATCCTCAGCTACCAATTTGCCCGTATTGGCCCTGTCCCTCTCTGATCCCAGACTAAATTCCCACTGCTGCTGCTGTCGGATGCAAAGGCTTCTCCTCGGGGCTGCTGAAACTCCAGCTGTTTGATATTGTGAGGAGCAAGGCAGGGGGCACAGAGGGACTCCGCATGAAAGGGCGAGCTCAAAGGAAACCGGACCCTGGCATGTCGGCACGATACTCAGTGGGTAACAGGCTCAGTTAAATTTGCTCATTCAGCCAGCTAAGAGGGAGAGTTTTCTCATCTGTCCTGCTATGTTTAATTCATCCACACATGCCTTCCAATTACGGCAGGAGTAATAAACAGAAAGGGATGTTGGGGGTGGGGGGGAGCCAGCCAGGCCCCAGCCACCAAACCTGCCCTGAAAAAATGTGAGCTGCACACTGCTGGGGTCTGCCGTCCTGGGAGGAGCTCATCAGCAGCTCTGACTCTGAGTCCTTACGAATTTTAGCCCAGATTCATGCCTGAGTTTTGTCCTTTTGTCTATTATTCTCCAGAAATGTACATTGCAGGAGGTGTGTTGCAGAGTGCTGCTTTAGGTGTACCATGTCTGCCGCCTGAGTTAGGCAAAACTCCCAACAAAAATCAGTTCTGCATCCCTGCCTCCATGGAGGCTCTTAGCTCACCACAAGGTTCTTCCAGCTCTGCATTTTTGCAAAAATGAAAAATTGATGGGGGGAATTAGGCTGTGGAAGCAAAGACAAGGTGGATAAAATGCTCCATCATAGAGCGAGTTCAAAGCTGTCTGGCCATGTTGGAAATTCAAGGTAAGTTTGTGGAAGGAGGGATGAGGCAGTCATGACTAGCTAAGTTCTAGGAATGGCCATGGTCCAAAGTGACCAGAAAGTCATCTTGTGTACAGTGTAGAGGAGAGGGGAAAGACTCACATTACGAAGGGATGTGAACTGGGAAGCCCCCAGTTCAAAAGAGTTTCAGCATGAGTTTTACTTTGTTTACCCTCTTGTAAAGCTATTTGTTACTTTGATAATCCATAGGAAATGGGATCATTTCTCTCTTGGCATGTCAAATTAGATAAACAAATAAAACCTTGTTTGGCTGGTGAGAAGCTTAGAAAGGAAAGTGTATTTGTATAGGGATTCAGGAACTAAGCATCTTTCAGGAGCAGATTAGGAAAGAAATCAGAGAAACAAAGGGGGAAGTGATTCAGTCATCAGAACTCAGCCAAATTAAAGAGGGGGGTGGGATGAAAGGACAAGAGATAGGGCCTGTCTATATTAGGAAATCTCTGCTGGCATAAACTAAACCAGCTTGATGTCAGTTTAGTTTTACCACTAGGGTCCAAGTCAGGGACATAGACTTGGGTTGTGACAAGCTCATCCTGATGTCAGACAGAAATATCATAAATTCACTGGCGTTTCCTTCATTTCAGAACATATGTTACCCCTCATGCATGAACACAAGCACACACAAGGGATAACATATGTATTTTGAAATAAAAAAAAACCCCGCAGTGAACCAGTGCTAGCTTTTCCTTCTTGAGAGAGGGGTTGGCAGCAAGATAGTTTTATTAGTACTGTTCCTGTTTCAGACATGGTAAAAACAATATGTAAGAAACACAGTCCCACATAGGTATCACTCTCTTTTTTTGCAGTGGTACGTATATTGGTATAAAAGTTGTTACATCTTGGTATAAAATGTGTTATATATGGTGGGTACAGCTGTGCCTATGTTCTGTGCCACATACCCACAGGGGATGTTGTAAAGAACTACTATTCTGTTTGTAGTCAGGTCATTGATAGGAAATATTTGGAGAATCAGTGAGTCTATGAGAAAATTTGGTTCAGGTCCATTTGTTTCCTTGTCTTAAAGTGTTCAGGGATCAGCAGTCAGAGAGATCCCGTTGCGTTTGGCAAGTGTTTTACAACGTCACTGAACATTTTGAGTAGAGGACAGGGTCTTTAAGAAAATGTTTTGTTAATGGGAAATTATCAAAGGTAATTGGTAAAGCTTTTTGCATGAGCAAGGAGATCAGACAAATGCACTAAATAAATAGCTTTCCCCTGCCCCCACCCTAGAATCGTGCTTTCCTTCCTCAGAACTCAGCAACTACTCTCCTACAGTTTAAAACTTCTCTTGCAGTGAAAGCAAATATAACCACGTTTGTGATCATGACCAAACACCTCACTGCCAGTGCTGGATGTGGGAAGTCCTGAGACTGGATACAAGAGCACCAGGAACCTGCTGTGTGCAGAAAGAGGTAGGACATGCCCTCCTGCCTTTGGGTTCACTGCCAAAATCCGTCTCAGAATAATGATAAGAAATGCTCCCCTGATGGACAGGATGTAAAAACAAGACCATGCATGTCATCTTTTGCAGTGACAATGTTGCTCTGTGCTGTTAAGTAGGTGTTGTATTTTACCCAGAGACAGTGATATTTCAGTGGCAGGCAAGCTTATTCTCATTCTTGAGTAGGAAATTATTTGGAAATTCTTGGATGCATGTACAATGGATAGACAGTACAGCGTTCTATAAAATAGTTCACCCTTCCAAGTGGAGATGGGAACTTGGGCAGTAGGTGCTGAAAGTAGGACTCTCATGGGTGAAATGCATTAGATAGAATAGGTAATTTCAAGTGAACATTGTGAATCTCAGATTGGAGGAGATATATATATAATGTTTTAGCATATGCATTCAAATTATATGTATGTACATAAAACTGCAACATCACCAGCTCCTCAAAAATCAGTTTGGTTTTTTTTTCTCTGTGTGTGTGCACCCCTTCAGCTGGAAATCATGGCAGAGTCCAAGATGTTTCAGTGGTGTTGCCTTAGGTAGCTTTGATTCATCCTTTCCCCCTGCTATCCATTTTTAGTTTTGTAGAAGTTTGTTGGAAAGAGCAGGTTTTTTCTTCTCATGTGAGATTTGTTTTCTCTTTGGAGACTCTGCATGGAAACCTGGTGCTACAGTAGTTGATGGGAAGCTTATTCCTATCAGTACAGACTCCGCTGGGTTTAGGGTTTCATACTTTTTATGATTCCCTTAATCTGTAGTAGATCATTGTGGGTTTACAGACCACAACTGTGAAGATGGGGAGGCATCTTAAAGGTGTTCCAGGTTAATGCTGAAAACTGAAAAGATCCCTTTAGCTCGAGCGCAGTCCCTGGGTAATTACACCTGTGGGAAATAGCTGCCTGTCATGTCTATCAACAAGGGAGCTTACCTTTTAAGGCACACAGATCTCCCTTTGCATCACATTCTCTCTTTGTTGTAGTCCATCTATTCACCTATTATTCACCTATAATCTCTCTTCCCTTACCTCTTTCCCACCTGTTGCCTTTCCATCTTTCTTTTTCATTGCTTAAGGCTTGTGCTTACCCTGTCCTCTGGAACAGCCTCAAACAGTCCTTAACTTCAGGAAGTGAAAAGGCTGGGGATCCCCAGTCTCCCGGGCCCCCACTAGCCCTACATCTGTCCCTGTGCCCCCAGTGCCCCCCTCCCATCCGGCGCCCACATCCTGAGCATGAAAGCCAGCCGGATTAATCCGGCACAGAGCACATTGTGTGTGAGTCATGACAGGCTCACTAAGGCGTGCAGTGCTGATAAAAGGCAGCTCTGATGGGCTCTGTCAGGGATCCCGGAGAAACAGCGTGGAAAAAATCTGCTAACCCACATCCCAGCCTGGCAGCCACAGCCTGGAGACAGCCAGGCACCGAAGGGAGCGCGGGGAAGCCCCCGCGGCACTGGCAGGTCCCACTCTGGGCTCAGCCTGTGGGGAAGCCCCTGGTCCCAGGCATGAGCTGCTGCTTCTTGGGGTCATCCAAGAGCTCATGGAGCCCCTAAGTTGTGAGGATGCACCCTGGGATAACCTCCCTCTCCTCAGAGGGACCAGCTGGCCAAAGGACATTCCTGACACCCCAAGCAATGTCAGAGGTGTCACTCTCCTTAGACCTACCTTCCCCTGCTCTGTCCCAGTGGCTAGCCCAGCTAGGGGAGCCTTAAGGAGGCTGCTCTTGTTTAACTTGGAGGACATGTCTCTCAGAACAGCATTATTTTACCAACCTGCACTTTTCCATTATTTGTTCCTTATTCTTCATATGGACCTTTAATATCATCTTCCTCAGTATCTTCAACTCTCTGGTGTTAAGCCTTGCAGATGCTGATGTTTGAACCATTATGAGTCCCTGTCCTTCTGGTCAGCCAGGCTATGCATTGCCTATCTGCAGTGTCCTCCTAATACTCTCCTCTCTATTTTATATGGTGTCCACTGGATACCATCACTCCACTGCAATCTGGACACTCAGTAAAAGGCAAAAAAAGAAAGAGCTGGTCTTACAGCTCCATGCCTCTGGGCATATATGCTCTGCTTTGTCTTTTCATTAGGCTGTGCACAAATACACTTCTACTGCATTTTTAAGAGCAGGACAGCAAAGCACCTACCAGTCATTTCTCTGAAACTTTAGGAACTAGGTCTTCTCTTAGAAAAAAGAATCATGGCTGATGCTAAGGCCATGGTGCTCAGGAATTTACAGTCTCTGAGAACAAGGGTTAGGTGAACTTTAAAAGGTTATATAACTTAGTGTTTCTGATCCTTTTTTAAGCCAAAGAACAAACTAATCTTTCAGGGAAGAAAAAAAGAAATCCACACATTCTTTCGTGGCGTGATACGAAGCAGCAGCCAGCGGTTATAGACAAATAAAAATCAGGCAAAGCTTTGAAATTCTTCGTTTTTCATTTCTACCAGCTGCTTTTATTTGTCGCCATTTCATTTGACTGCATGTGTTAGATATTGCATGAAGCATGACTGTATGGGTGGGAATTTGGAGAAGGATGCTGTAATCCACTTGCAGACTGCCTTCTGATGTCTTGCAAGACACCAGTACTCAAAATACTCCCAATCTAGTCTGCCTGCTGCGTGCCAGACCATGCTGAACCCAAAACCCATTTAATCCCTTTTTCTGACTGATGTAAGCCATACCTAGAAGCATCTTGTGGAAGGCGGAACACTTGGTTTAGGGAATGGATGTCAGCTGTAATCTTTTCTCTGCAACTTAAATTTTACTCCTGTATACTTCATTCCTTTACTTCTGATTCTAATATTTTTGGACCACCCCTGCTTAGCATTTACAGGTCTTTAATTCTCTCTGTTGTCAGACAGATAAACTGGGTCTGGGCCCAATTCTCCCTCAGTTAGCTGGGTGTAAATGTCTCTGAATTCACACCAGCTAGATGCAATGTAACATGAGAAGTGTGTGAGGCCCTTTATTCTGTCAGCCTCCCCTCATAAATCAGCTCCCACAGCAGCACCTGAAGTCATTTTCTCAAGACCAAAGAAAGCATGCATGGAGAAGGTTTTGTCAAGAGTCTAGGGAGATCAAATGGTCTCAGAAGGTTTACTGTTCCCTGCAGTGCTGCAGGCAGCTCGGCCAGGGCTGCTGAGTGTGAGGACCCCGCACAGCATTGCTCGGCGCCAGGAGGGCTTGTGGAAGGAGGGCGTTAAGCCACCAGAGAAATTGTGGTTGTTTCTGCTTGTTGCAGTGTGATCCCAGCCGAAGAATCATGGATAACTGTGTTTCTGTCTCATCTCAGCTGAATACGGAGCCAGTTTACCTGCCCAAGAGTTTTCAATTGATGCTAGCTTTTTGGTAGTGAAACTTTCCCATTAGACCGAACTAAGCAGCTTTTTTTTGGTGGCCCTTTCTACAGTGTCTCTTGTGTGAGCTGGAACAAGAATGAAATTCCCTCCCACCCAAGTGACTTGTGCAGCTCCTCGCCTGTGTCTCATGATGAGAGAGACAAAGCCAGTAGGTCCCTGGCAGCTCCTACAGTGTCTGTTTGAGGTATGAGCCAAATACTGATCCCAGCACGGTACTATGACTTGAAACACACGACACCGGGCAGCACCAAAATTGCTGAGTGCAATGGTGCCATGGTGAATACACCATGTCCCTCACTGCTGCTGCCACTCAGCATGTCCTTGTCCACTCTCCTTTCCCACGCAGGGACAGTGCTCTCCCTGGCACAGCAGCAGGAGGAGGGACTGGAGGCAAATCTCTTTGTTTGCTTTCAGAAGTATGATGTCTACAGGGTCAAACTGCATTCCAAAAAACGTGAGAAATGGAGGAGGTAGAGCTGGATTAGAGGCTCCTACACATGAGGAAGACAGAGCAAAAGGCAGTCCTGAGTGTCCCAGCATCACCTTTTGCTGCTGTTCCTTGGGGGTGTGTTTCTTGTGGGGTACTTCACATTTTCTAATCTGGTGCCAAATTCTTCTTCCTAGAGTGCCTCTAAAGATTTTTACCAACTAAAAGCCAGGCCCCAGACCCCTGCCTCCTGCTGAAGTCCTGCTAAATGCTTCTCAGAGGACAACCCTCCCATAGGTGTGTGACTGGGCTCCTTGTATAGGAAGTACAACACTGGTGTAAATCACAGCACGGTTTGGCCAGTTTAGTTCTTGACACCGCCATTACAATCGCTGCAAAAATAAATACATCTTTACCCAAGAGATACTTGTGTCAAAGAATATATATTTTTAAATAATATATTTGGGGAAAATCAGAAGCTACCTTGCTTTCTGAAAGACAAGTTTGGCTGGTGTCCTTGACCTGCCAGAGCTGTGACTTTCTAAGGACCCTAAAGGAGATGAATTTCCTTCTTGAAGCTCAGTGGGATTTGGGGGGGGGGGGGGGTGGCGTTTCTTCTCTTCCTTGAATATTCAAACAAGTACTCCTCAGACATCTCTCTTCTGCTTGTCACTCTTTGCCCTGTTTGTTTGTTTTTTGCACTTCTCACAGCCCGGACAAGGCAAACAGGGCAGTCTATTGTTGGTGCGCATCTCTTTCACTGCAAGATTTGTTTATGTCTTAGCACAGTGATGCAATATTTGGGTTGAACGCTTCAAGGGGAAATGTTTATAGAACTAAAAAAATATTTCCATTTGATTTGTTTATAGGAAGTTTTTTCTTGTGGTCTTGGGTTTTGAAAAGGCCTTTGCATGTTTTCTTTTCCGCCTCCCCCACTCCCCCTCTGTGGATTTGAAGTTTGGTGCCAAATTCAGTCATGATAATGCCATGACTGATTCTTTAGGTATTTCTATCATGCTCAGCACTACACCACTGGAGTATCTTCATCCTGGCCTCCCGGATCTTCTCAACAGCATTATCCCTCTTACATACTGAGGTTCCCAAAGCTTCTCGGTGGGGCTGAGGGTTTTCCAGCCCCACAGTCCAACAACTCCTCTTTGTTCCTGAATTATCTCTGACCTGGGCTAGCCCTCAGGCAGGGCAGGCTACACTAACAGGGGAGAGTTGCAAGAGTTAAATAGGAACATTGCTTAGAATGAAAAACAAAAGAGTAATAGGAAAGGCATCTTTGTGTGACCGAGGCTTAACCGAAACCAGGCCTTCTCTCTCTGCCTCAGCCAGGAAAACGAGAGAGTACGTGCAGGCAGCCACCGGCAGAGCGTGCACGGGTGTCCTTCTCTGCCTCCAAGGATGCAGGCAAGGCACAGCCACTCACAGCCAGAGGGAGGGCAGACAATTGCTCATGTGGCACCCCCAGAGCACAGCACGGGTGCACTTCCCGCCACCCTGGCACTCACACCCTTCATTGCACATCCGCTCCCCCCTTTCTGCCCCTCTCACATTTACTTGGTGTTTTTCACCCGGAGGAGGCTCCCACATTCTGTTGTACTCCAGGCATTGTGTATCTGCTCTTTGGAAAACACTGAGTACCACAGGGCTGCCTCCTTGTCACGTTGGGTCAGTGAACAAGGATGCTGAAAGGATGAATGTCCCAGTTTCTACCATCCCTGGCTTTGGCCACCGCTTGCTAGCAAGAGGCATAGATGGGGCAGGAGGAGGTGCAGGCTTTCTCTCATGCCTTTCAATTTTGCCTCTTTGTACCAAAACCAGAGAGAACAGTCACAGGGTCCTTCCAGCCACTGTCCTTCTAAGCTAGTCCAGCATCATGCATTGCCAGTCTCCATTCTCTTGACAGCATAAACCATCACCAACTTTACCTTGTACCTACCAGGCTAACCAGCAGAGAACAGAGAATGTAACAACATGTGCCAAACTCTTTGAACCAATAAATGTCATCAGTCCTCAACATTTCTACAAGGCACTCTCACACCTATGTCACCACAGTTTCAGGGCTGGATGTCTTCAGAATATGGCTGGCCCTGGAGCCCAGGTGCAGCTCACTTTCCATGAGCTCATTAACCAGCAGGGCTTCACAGACCATCGTCTGGCAACAGCCGGTGTAGGAAAAATTATTGTTAGAGATGTTTCCAGCTACTTCCAGCTGCTGCCTGCACAGAAATAACATGAGATCACTGGCTCAGAGGAAGCCTTGGCTTCCCCAGCCCCTGGCCATCAGCAGGTGGCCCCAGGAAGTGGAATGGCCTGTGCATACTATGGCAAGGGGGATCTGGCGTATGGGCATGGGGATCACAGATGAATACACAGATGAACAAATAAAAGCCAGCCCCCTTGCTTTGCTGGCTGGTGGGCTCTCCTGCCAGAGATGACTGGGTTTCGGTGTTTGGTTTTTCCCTGGAATGCTCCCAGTTCAACACGCACTGTTTCAGAGCCATGCCAGCCACCTGCCGCTAGCGGCCCCCTGTCTCCCTCTGGGTCCAACTTCCCTTCAGACTGCTCTGTCACCACAGAGGGGCCCAGGACAGCCCCCAGGTCCCCCACTCCCACCCTGCCTTCTCCCCAAAGCTGAGATCCAGGGGAAAGGAAAAGCAAAGATAATGAACAGGCTGGCTTTGGTTCTCTCACTCTTACAGTCACCTTTTCTAATGGTCAGTAATACTGGAAACCCTCAGAGACATGTTCTGTGACAGCATCGTTGTGCCTGTGAAAGAGCAGAACCTTTCTGGGACTACAAAGGCTTTGAGTATGTTTGCTCTGTCCTGTTGTTTGGGACTGAGATTGCCCAGGAGCCACAGCCTCCTGTGCATCCATGCACCCTGGCTGTAGCCTGGAGCAAGCTGATAAGAGAGCAGGGGATGGCTTGAGTCTCTGCTGAGAGCAATGCCAAGGTTTTCCTAAAAAGTATCTACAAGGCTAGGTGAGGAAAACTGAGGCCAATATATTTTATATAGAACCCTGGCTTGATGAGAACTGTTTAATTGGGGATTGTGTCTACTACACAAATGGGCTGTGATAACTAATACCTGGTAGCCTGTCTTGGCTCATCACACGTCAGACAGACACCATGCCATCATGTTATCAGGGATTTTAGTGCACTGGGAGCCAGATGGAAGGCAAAGTAGACCAAGTCCACTTACAGGCACCATAACCACAAGCCTTGGGTTGTGAGGGAAAACCAGGAGGGCTATCACCCACAAGCTGTAGCTAAGTGCATACCTTCATGCCATCTCAGTACCTTCTTGTACATGATAACCACATCCTCCAGGAGGAAAGGTCTATGAGTCACGCCAGCTTGGTACAGTAACTGTGTCCCCCACAGATGGTTATTGCATGGATGTGTTGCTGTTGGATTCTCGATGGCTGTTCCTAGGAGTGGTAGAAATAGCTTATTTATTCTGTTTGGCATCTATATCCATTCCCTCTTCTCCTCCCAACCCATAACCCCTTCCCCCAAACGCCAAGCTAATGCCTTCCAGATGAGGTGCTAGAAGCTGCTAATTGCACCCGGATCCATCCTGATTTGTGCTTCAGTCAGCAAGGCACCTCGCTAATGGATCTGAGACTTGGCAGTGGGCCTGGGACCAGTGTCAAAGGAAATGGATGAGAGGCAAGGAGAGAGCAGAGGGCTAGAGGGGGAGCAGGGAGACCCAGAAAGGAAAACGATCCCTCCTTCTCACGGCAAGGGGTCGAATACTGATAAGTGCTTGTGGCTGTCCCCCAAGGCTAGGTGGTCATGTGCGGGATGGCAGGCGGCAGAGGCGCGTTGCATTCTCCTGTCAGAGAGCCCACGCCTGTGCTGGGGTACTGCTCCTTACTCCTGTGGGAAGACTTAACCTTGCATGGGGGCAGCAAGGCGCTTTATCACTTCCCCCACTGGTCAGGGCTTGAGCTTTCCTGATGGGAAGCTGGGACATGAGAGCTGGGAGCCAGCTGGGGGCTGGGACTGAACTGTGGCTCCCTGTTGATCCAGGGCATCTGTCTCACATCCCTGGTGGCTTCCAGGAGAAGAGGAGCCAGCTGGGGTGATTGGATGTGGATCAGAGGTGGAGAGGAGAGAAAACAAGAGGGAAGGGGGAGGTGATGGCAGGCAGGATAAGAAAAGAGCCCTGGAGAGGAAACAGGATAGGAAGTACGACAAACAGCAAAAGCAAGGGGCAGAAGTGGAAAGGCAAGAGGGAGAAGTGAAGGCTGGAGAATAAGGAGATGGTGCTCCTTTACAGCCTGCAACAGCCACACTGTGGCCTGGGGAGGCTGTGCTAGCAGCCAGACAGGGCTACAGCCTCTCTGAGAGCCCCAAAGGGAACTGTGCATGCTGTCCTGCCTGGGAGCCCTGGGACCTCACTGCAGAGCCTCAGGGATGAAAATCTTCCTATCAACACATAAATGTCTAGGGACTATTCCTCAGTGTCTCACCAGGCTTAACTGCCCAAGGACAGGTCTGTTTCTGGACATGGGGACGACATCAGCACAAAGAGACTTTGCTTCAGCATCTCAGCCTGGGCCTGAGGAAGAGGTTGTTGCTAAGTCCTTGGGAGTTAGCTTAAGGGTGGCATGAAGAAACCTCCTTTCTGTGTGCTGGAGAGCCCCAGGAGAACTCGGAGTGGTTCCTCTCCATTTTGAGATACCTCTCCAGCATTAAATCCAGTGTCTTCCCCTAATGGAGTTTATTATGCTCATTTTACTGGTGGAGAAAAGTGAAGTAACATTGCCTTGGGTTCCACAAAGAATCCAGGTCCCACCTGGGAGAGGACTTGTGGTTGTCAGTCAAGGGGTACCTGCTCTGCTAGACTGTGAAGGTCTAGCATGAAGAACCAGCAGAGCCATGAAATTGTCAGAGAGGGAAGGAAGGTTCAAGGGCAGAACTGTACCAGATAACTGGGAACAGAGAAGATGTTTAAACTCACACCAGTGATCTGGATAGATGGGCACTTGGTCTCAACAAGTCCTCTTCCTTGAAAAAAAACCCAACCCAAACCAGGGAACACTGGGGTGGAAGGAAGCCTGAATCTGCCAGGAGGGCCCTGGAGGTGTATTGCAGCATCAAGTAATCAGCATGATAATCCTGGGAAAGATGCTCCAGGTGGAGAGGTGCCAAGCTGAAAGCGGAAACAGGACAACCAGAAGCAACCAACTGCAATGGGAATGCAGTTGGTTGGAAC
Organism: Coloeus monedula; assembly: GCF_965178545.1. Classification (NCBI taxonomy): domain Eukaryota; kingdom Metazoa; phylum Chordata; class Aves; order Passeriformes; family Corvidae; genus Coloeus; species Coloeus monedula. Next base: position 25,872,519 of record NC_138783.1, read on the forward strand.
TGGTGAGACACTGTGCTAAAATGCCTTTGGCTCCAAGTCCCATTTTCATCAACTTTGCAATTCTTGGCAAAGATTGGAGGGAGTTTCCAGTAGACTGTGATTCATTGAGTGAAATTTGATCATGGCCAGCAGGGGAGGGAAGTAGACAGACAGACTGACAGAGAGACAGTGTACTTTGAGGAGAGGAGGCAAGACTGTCAGGCCTCTGCAGAAAGGGCAGAAAGAGACCTGTTCTGTCTGATAGGAATCTTGGTGGGCAATCTTCTGGGGCAAGAGGTAAGGAAGTAGAAGAGCAAACTAATTACAGACATTGTGTGTGCTTGGATGTGCCTACAGACTGATTAGCTCATGTCTCCAAAGCACTTGGAGATGGAAACCAGTTAATTATCCTTATTAATTTTTCCCCCTTTGTGGTCCTAGTTATTTTTGGAGACCATTTTAAGCACAATGCACCACTTAGGTGTTGGCTGTCCCAAAAGCCATTGGAATTCCCTATTTGTCTTTCCCTTTCCTTACACAAAGGATGAAACAGTCCCAATGAGAGTGATTCCTTCCTCCTCCTTTATTTGAAAAAAGGACAAATTAAGAAAAGAAGGAAAAAAAAAAAGAAAACCAATGTATCCCATGCTGCAATGCCCAAATCACATCACACTTGCCTGTTTCTGTGCCTCTGGGGTGCCAAAGGCAAGGTGAGTAACCCTCTGAACTCATCAGTTCCCTGGGATACTGTCAGGTCAGTACCCAGATGCACATGAAACAAAATCATACTTGCATACTGCAGCTTGTTGCAGAACAGTTAGGACTTAGATTTAGCTTCTTTCCAATCTTCTTGTTGTGGGTATCCACCAAAGGACACTGAAGGAAAGCCTTGTGAACATTCTGAGGCCATTTCTGATAACAGAAGCATTGAGCAATAGGAGAAGTTGTATTTTGAAGGAAACTAAAGAGAAACCTGGCCTTTAATTTCATCTGCCACCTACTGCCCTTGTTCCCAGATAGAGGGCACGGCTGCTGGGTGACACATGACCTGTTGCCTTCTATCATCTGTGACCTTTTGGTTGCTTGGATAACTGGGGAAGGAGCCTCAAAATGCTTGGATGTGAATGAGGATGCTTTGGGATTGAGGATCTGGGGGCAGACCATGCTTTTGCACCTGTGGTCGGTATGCAGGCAAAGCAGTGGCAGCACCCAGCAGCCTGTGCCCCAGGAGGTGGGTGCACAGCCTGACGTGCCTCTGGATCCATGTGGGAATGGGCATGCCCCACCCCACAGCCTGCAGGGCTCCTCACTGGCTCTGTGTGCCCAAATGCTGCCTCAGCCCCTGGCTGCATGTGTCAGGGCGTGGGGGTCATGCAGTGGTGTTCTGGACTTCAGGTGCTGTCCTCCTGGGGCTTCCTGGGCAACTCTGCAAGAAGTCCCCCAGGAAAAATCTTGGAAAGGTCTGGCTTTGGGGAAATGCGTGGCCCTTTTCTTCCCCTCCTTCCAATTTCTTGCTGCCTGGGGTCTGGGCACACCCTGGATGACCAGGTGGGAAGCCACAGTCCAAGAACTGGAAAATGAACAGGTTTTCAGCACTATGCCAAAGCATTAATGCTGGGAAACCAGACCATGCTCACCATGTTAAAATAAAGGGAGAGCTGAAGGCTTCCAGACCATGACAGGTTTGATCCAGCTTGTTTATTTTTTGGCAGGAGGGACAGAGTGAGGCCACGGCAGGGACTGAGCATGTGTTATATGTGCCAGAGAGAGCACGCCTCCTCCAAGTCAGCTGCGTTCTGTCTGCTTGCACACGTGGCCCACCAGTCCCATTATGTGCTGTGCTTTGCCTGGTGGGCTGAATGCAGGAACCAGGTCCATTGCAATGTGATTTATGAATCCTCTCTGAGGTCCCATCTTTTTCCTCCTCCTCTTCCTTTTGGGGACTTGGGGATTTGGTTGGTTTGGGGGTTGTTCTTTTAAAAATAAAGAGCACGTGAAGTTCGTTTAAGGCAGAACCCCTTGATTTACTGTGCTTTGGTTTCAGAAACAAAAGACTTTAATGGGGGGAAGAAACCATTTAAGTTTTTGAGTATTTTTTCCCTGTTACACCTCAGCCTCTCTGTATGGACACAAAGCATGCCATGGTACAACACCAACACTTGTCTGGTGCTGAGAAGAACCCAAATCAGTCTGGGCCACAGGTGCTCTGTCAGAATAACATTTTCTCAAGCAGGGAGTCAATCCATCAAGAGGGAGATCACTCTGCTGAGCTGCTTCTATACAACGTGGCTGCTGAGATCTTGGAACCGAGCAAAATCAGAACAGGATTCTCACCAAGATACAAGAAGTGCTGTTACAGATCTACAGAACAGAACTGAATGAAACTGAAGGACAGCTGTCAGTAAGAGAAAGTTTAGAGCATGGCTGAGTTCCTATACTTTGAGAAGCCAAAAGTGATTGTTTTTTTCCCTGAAGTCCAGGTTTGGCTTAACTGAAAAGTAGACCTATTTGTTTCTTTCTACTGCAGCATATCCTAGCCTGAAAATCTGTCATCTGCACTTTGTACACCTTTTACAAGTGAAAAATGAAGTGATTAGATAACATGCTAAATTATGAAAAAAACACACTCACACCCAGATAATTTTATTTCGGCCTTTCAATATCGTGTTCACAGGAATTCCAAATGTCCAGGAAAGCATCACTGACAAAACCTATGTGGATCTCTTGCACTGTAAGAAAACCACCAGATAACAAAACCTTCAGCTAAGCCCATCCAGTGATACAGCCCAGGGTGCCTCACTACGCTGGGAAATCAGAGACCCAACTTCAACAGCCAGTGCCACCAAATGAGTCAAAACCTCGAGAGTAACTTTATCCCTACAGTTCTGCGAGCAAGTCTTGCGTGCTTTACCAAAAGCATGCATGACAGCTTCAGAGCATAGCGGGGCTGCTGGCTCCTAAGTGGTGTCAAAATACTGCCATGAGGCACTACTTTACTCAGCATTCAAGGGTCAAAACCAGAATCCGTTGGGAGAAGCACTTTGTGCCTATAAAAATCACCACAGTCAGACCTTCTTAGGCCACTGAGGCACCAGTAAAAACTGGAGTGATGCTCAGGACCCTATTCAGGGCACAGGTGATGGAGAATGGTTTCCACTTCTTGCCATTTGCACTGGAAAGAGAAACATTGATAGGGGATGCAGACAAAGGCTAGCAGCGTGGTCAGGGGAAGAGAGTGCCTATCGTGAGGCAGGAGACTGTTGATTTATTTTGCCCAGTGAAATGCAGGCTGAGAATGGATATGATTGTTCTTGGTAAACACATCAGAGGGATAAGCACCAGGGAGGGAGCAGAGCTATTTAAGCCTTGGAACAATGTTGGCGCAAGAACAAGTGGGCATGCTCCAGCCAGGAATAAATTGAGACTGGAAATACCAGAATGGTTTAAGCCTCAGAGCTGTCAAGTTCTGGAAGAGTCTACTAATTGGGGTAGTGGGAGAATCTTAAAACTTATTAGGATTGTTTGGATCTTCACATTTGTGCGGAAGATTGCACGATGTGATTGCTGACAATAGCAAGGGGCAAGACATAGTAAAACAGGAGATCCCTTCCAGCGCTACATCCCTACTGCGAAGCACTTGGGATTGATTTGCTTCTCATGTGTCCATGTTAAGGCAGGAGAGCTGCAGGATCCTTTGCCATCCAGCCCTGTGGGGAAATTGTTGGCAAGCCAGTTGCAAGCAAGGAGATGAGGATACTTTCTCAGATGGCTGAAGATGATATGGTGGTTGCTGCTAATGAGCTGTGAGGAGAAACATGTCTCTGGTCCCAGGAGGAAGACTGCAGGCATCACACCAGGCCACAGCCAGGCAGCAGGGCAGAAACAAACAGCAGAGAGAAAGAGTTGAAATTTCAGAGGAGAAAACCAAGTGCAGGCATTTTCTCATTAGAGAGCAGGGGGCTTCATGTGTTCTTTGTCTTTTCAAAGGCAATAGAGGTTGAACAATTACCAGGGAAAATTTGCATTACCCATTCTGTCATTTGGAGCCGAGACAGCTCTGCAGCAAGCCCTAGGATCAGCTATGCTGCTCAGGCCATGAGTCAGTCTCAACAAAACCGTGGTTTTATGCAATCATATACATTTTTCTCTTCTTAAGGAGCTCTTCTTTGTCTCCTAACTACTCAGATCCATGGTCCTCCTTGTTAGAGCCTACTGCTCCTTTCAGCATCTCCCCATGGAAACAGTGCTGGAAGCCTGTGGCAAACTTTGGCAATCTTGCATGATCCACCCCACGCAGGGTCTGAGGTATGGAGTGAGGGGGCCCCTGACCTGGGGGAGGTCCCAGAACGCGGTAGCTCCACAGCAAGAAGGGACAGCTCTGGGAGTTACAGGCATGGAGGAATCACCTAGCAAGTAGGTGCCCCAGGCTTGAAAACACTTGTCTGTGCTCAGTGTGAACGGGAAAACTTGCTGGCCAAAAGAATCACTGTGCAAGGCAGAGGGGTAAGACTGGGGTGCCCTGGGCAAAGACTGAGGTATATGTCTTCTCTTGCACCTGGCATGCTTTGCCTCTCAGTCCTGTTGTGCTCTCCCATGACTGTGTCTCCAAGCCCTCAGCAGGCCTACATGTGTTAAACCCAGTGTCAGAAGCAGCCATAGAGCAAGGGACAGTCCCTGCTCTGCCTCAGGGGAGCCTCAGCACAGCCTCTGCCAGGGCTTGTGAGCCAGGAGTAGAACAACACAGCTCAGGGAAGCTACACACAGTGCCCAACCCAAGTGTTCAGCTTCCCCGGGTGCCTTTCGCTGGAGGAGCAACCTTGGGACCAGTCCCCACCTGGCTGGGCTGACCTGTCCTCACCAGATTTAGGCAGAGCCCAGACACTGGTCTTATGTGCATCACCAGACAGTGGTCTTAGATGTGTCAGCTCAGGAGAGAGGGTGCTGACAAACTGTTCAGTCAAGTAATTCCTCTTATACCCCAAAACCAGTGGCACCTGGGCAAAATGGGAATGCCACAGCTCTCAGCTGCTCCTATGAAACCTCTCAGCCTCCCACTGCAGGCAACCCAACCCAGTTTAAATCTTGGCCTCCTTTAGTTGCAGCCAAGAAAATGGAGGGGCTCGTGCTCAAGAAACAGCACCTTTCTCATCCTTGGGGACTCCACCTGAGGTAGTGGGAGAATGAAAACCTGAGCAATAGTTCAGTGGGTGTGTAAGAAAGAATAAATGTTACAGCAGCTGGTTAATGCATACCCTTCCACATGAGCATGGTAGGATTGAGTTCTAAATTCCCTTTCTTTAGTTCACTGCATGCACACATGCAAATTCCCTCCCTTCTCTTTAGGAAACTGAAAGAAAGGAAAAGCAATAATAAAATATTTCAGATGAGAGAGAAAGAATTCTCCGTGATTGAGAACATTTAATGGGAACCAGCTGCCTGAGCAAGACCAAAGGCTGATCCTGCTGGGGGTTTGTTGACAGTGTCACTTTCCATAGGTACCTGCTGAGGAAAAGGGAGGGATGCTCAGGAGACAGCGCAGAGGAGGAAGAAGGTGAAGGAATGTGCTGCATAGTGTTTTACCTCCACACAACCCTGTCTCCCCCTTTCCTCTTCTTCAAGAGACTCTCCGAGCTCTTGGAGAAGAGCCATGACAGGACAAAACAAGAAAGCATGAGTGAGTGTGGTGCAAGCCTGTGGGTGGCTGTATCTGAGCAAAAGAGGGTGGGTGGAAGAAAGGAAAGAGAAGCCCAAAAGTTCAGTGCATGAAACAAAAGCCAAAGCTGGCTCTCTGCTCCCCTTCCTGTTCTTCCTTGCAACCAGACAGCTGCAATTAAGGTGTAACTGATACACTGAGAGCTGGTCCCTCATGCCGGTGCTCCCTCACCTCCTCCTCGCCTGTCTGCCCATGGTGGCAACAATGCCAGGCATGAAGCCAGCTGTGCAGAGCTACTGCATGGCTACCAAACTCAGCCAGAGCAGCCAAACCTTGCCAGAGCAACCCACAGGACAAGGAATTTTAGTGGTGTGAAATGTGGGCTGCTTCCAAGTTCCCCTTTCTCCTGTGGGGAATAACTATCTGCATGGACCTGCCCATGCTGCCACCTATGTGTTCATGAGGTGGTGGGACCCAACTCATGTCCTGCTTGCTCCCTTTGTGGCCCCGACCCTTCTGGAAAGAGCCCTTACTCCTGCAGAATCTGGTGCACCACTTGCAACTGGCCCAGGGCCCTGATCTTGACCCAAGCCCATTGTTCAGGGTCCCAATTTTTGAGGGATTCACTTAGCTCTATCCCTGTACGCAGGGATATTCACTCTCAGTTCAAAGCTATGGAGATCAGCATCAGGAAAGCTTGTCAGTTGCCTGCCCCTGAACAGTGACACTTGTGTAGATCAGGGCTTCAAGTGTACAGAAGGATGGAGCAAACATTTACACACTGAGAAACATAGTATGAATTGGGTGATGGACTCTGAGGTAAATACTGGTGTGGAAACATAGTGGTTCATTGGGCCACCTAGCAATTCCTTACATGAAAGTCATCTTTCAACTAGAAGAGGTAGGTCCTCTTGGCAGTGTTTTTGCCGAGCTTTTCCTGGTCTCTGTACTCTGTTTTCCATGATTTCTGCTCACAGGCTTCAATGGAATTGTACCTCTTAAGAGTTTCCTCAAAAGCCATGAACCAGAATGCCCCGTACCCCCAAATCAGAAGCCTAACCATCATGAAGCACCATGCACTCCCCCCTATATAATCAAGTGGTTTTGTGCCACCTTTTCAGCTCTAAGGATTTATACTTTCCCTCCACAGGAGAAAGTCCCAGTCCTGGAGATTTTACTGGTTGAAACAGGCAAGTACAATCAGGGAAAATGCCAATGGAATCACCAGGAAGAGAGGTGGCATTTCCACGTGTACCATGTGTTCTGCTCTCTGAACACCTGAGCTGCCAGGGTTTAACGAGACGATGCCCACAGACCCTGCTCCCCTCCAGGAGGGCTCCGGCACCTCTGTGGTGCTTTGTCAGGGTGATGGTAGGGAGGTAATGCAAACCCCATCACAGCTGATGCTTTCACACAGACTGTAAGATCTCAGCATAGCCGTAGCTGCAGCTGCAGGCTGGTGACAGCACTACCTGTTCCAGAGCTCTGGGTAGGAGACCGTAACAGTCTGGGGCTGAGAAGAGGGAATGTGCTAGCAAGCTGTGGCACGGATCTGATTTTCCATTCAATAATCCCACGGTAACTTAAGAAGATGGTAAATTGCAACTGCAACAGCTCACTAGCAGCCTAACATTTCCTCATGGTGCTCCTGAGGTGTGGAAAGATCTCTGCAGAGTGAGGCCCATGAAGGGGGGAAGCGTGCAGCAAAAGTTTTGGAAAATTGCCCTGCAGCCTCCTTTGCCATTACCCTTCCTCTCAGCAGTGTGCAACCCCTTCTTTTCGGTTCAGCGCACTCGTGTGCGTAGGGGCCCGCAGCCACAGGGGCAGGAGCTGCTTCTTCTTCACCTATAACTTCATCTGCCGCTTTTATTTCCAAAGGAAGCTGCAATTAAACCCCGAGCTTCAGTGCAAGGAGAGTTTCCAGGCTCGGCTGTCCCTCCCCATAGGCAATGCAGCCTGCGTGCCAGGCTCTTGCCATGGAGCCCCTGCTGCTCCCTGGGACTGAGTGGGACCACTGCCAGTTTACATTAGCAGCCAAGTGACCATCTGGTACAAAGGCAAAATATGATTATTGTGTTTAGGTGCATGCAGTCTTTGATGTAGTGCCCAAAGGTAACAATAAAGTATTATTAAGTTTTTTCAATTATGTGGATTGTGACAATACTATGACAAGACTGTTGGAAACAACCTTCAAAATGAGGTGTGGGAGGCTAGCAACACCCGGCCACATGTTGCTTCTTAATCCTAGTCCCACTGACATTCATGAAACTTCAGCTGGTGTAAGGGATACGTGCCACAGCTGCTGAGGATGCGGGTTCCTACCCCAGGGCAGCCTCAGCAAGGGGCTTTTGCAGAATTTAGGAGATGAGGACCCTGCCCTCAGCAAGCCCATGCTGCTGCCCTGCACATCGGCCTCGGGCAAGTCTTGCCTCCTCCTCGCACCTCAGTTTCCCACTCCTGGAGGCAGACATGGATCAGTTCCTCTCGCATGCTGCCGAGCATCCTCCCTCTCTCCACTTCCTCCCTAACCTCCCTCCCTTTTTAATCGGGATTTGTATGTGGGTTTCCAGGCTTCCTGGCTGTCCCGTCTCCTCTTTCTCCTGCATTGCTTTGATGTTAATTGTCTCCAGGGCTGGAGCGCTCCTTGGCTGATTAAGTCCAAGAGTCCTCCCTGGTTTTGTTGACCCATGAATGGGGGCCTCTTCAGTGCTCAGTGGAGTGCGGGCTCATTGCCCCTCCTCCTCCCCCCCATTCGGTTTGATGGATTAATCGTGCTGTGTAAAGGAAAGTGGGGTGGGAGGGGAAACTGAAGCAGCGGGAAAGGGGGGGAAGGAGGATGGGAGAAAGGGAGCAAGAAAGAGAAGGACCTTCGGCAAATGCTCGACTGCCCTTGCTTAAAATAACACCGTTTATTTAAGCAGGTCAGGCACACAATGGCTTGAGAGGGGCTGCTACTCAGATCATGGGACCCCGCGTACGCTGAGTGAGAGGCTGGAGAGGGTGTTAGCCAAACTCTGAAAGCTGGGCTGTTCTTACCCGATGTCTCCATCTCCCCCCAACACACACACACGCGCGCGCACACTGGCACCTCCTCTTTTCCTTCTCCCTCCCCTTCAGACACTAGAGTCCTTTGCCTTTTTGGCAGTGGCACGGCTCAGAGCCAGGAATGGAGGGGCTCTGAGAGAAAAAGGGGGCTCCAGCCACTGCCCTGGCCCTGCTATCCTGGTGTGCTGCCAGGAGAGGAGAGGCTCCTGGCCCTATGGAGTGGGCTTCCCACAAGAGTCTGTAGTGAAACACATGCCAGCATTTCAGAAAGACTTGTCCCTCAGCCCCAGCTGCCACTGCTGCCTTGCTGATGGCCTAGCTGCTCCTGCTGAGGCACAGGGTATCTGCAAAGCTTTTGGTAGAAAAACATGCCCCCTGCTTCTTTTTCAAGAAAACAATTGGTTTCATTCAGAGGTGAGATTTGAGTAGCTGAGGCAAAAACAGCATTATCAGTGTAAGCTGGCTGAGTGGTCTGCTGACTGTTAGACTTGCACTTTGCTCCATCAGGGATAGAGTACACCTCTCCTTTATCCAGTTGCTGGGCTGCCCACAATGCAGCCTTGCTCGTGGTCTGCAGCATCCCTTGGTGTAGCAGTCCTTTGCTTCTTCATTCTGTCCCTTCTAGGGATGTCTTGGTCCCTTCTCACCTGGGATGGCCAAACCAGGTGTCAGGAGGCAGGGGGGAGCCCCACAAGTGTCCTGGCCAAGGCCAACTGCATTGTCACTTGCAAGTTGCTCTGGTCTCCGAGCCTGGCTAATGCCAGCAGCCTCCTTCCCCTGAGGAAGATTGACCCAGTCCTAAACACATGTACAAGAAATCCCAGAGGGACTGCAGTGGATGCCTCGCCCTTCCCCACTTCCCCCTGCTCCAACCTCCCATGCTGCTCCCATCCATAACAAATGCAGAGTCAGGCTCAGGAAATGAAAAGGCTCTTCCCAAGAGGGACCTGTGCAATTTTCCAGCCTCTCCCTCCACTGCTGCTTCCCCTTCTCCATCCCCCCTGCCCCAGTTTTCCCTGGCTGATGGCAGCAAAGGGCCGTTGGTGTTGGCAGGATGCTGCTGGCTGCCTGGCAGGCTCTCCTGGTCAGCGTGCCAGGCTTTTCAGGGCTCATTCTCACTTTCCAGAGGCTGGAAGTGCAGAGCAGGAGACAGGCTGCCTTGGCAGCCTCACTGTTTCCAAACACTGAAAGGCAGAGAGAGAAAAGTCTGCTTCTCCCGGCTCACCAAAGCCACCACCACCATGGATGCTGGCCAAGTCCGCCTAAAAATAACTGCGGTGCTACCGGACACACGTGCTTGTCGGGGACAAAGCGGGACAATGCGCCCCAGGGCAGCAGGAATGGAGCAGGGCAGGGCGGAAGGAGAACTTGGGGCTTTTTCCTCCATCCCCTCTCTCACCTAATAAAGCTGCCTGTGTTGTCCCAGCAGTGCTAGTCAATGGCGACGAGGGACATCTCTCTCAGTTTGTTTGCACAAGAGGGTTCCCAGTACAGCTCAGAGTAGCTGCAAACTGCCTTTTCCCAGCTGGGAGCGCCTCACTTCCCATTGTGCTCACAAGTGTGAAAGAGCGTGGCAGGCATTGTGGTGTAGGTGACCCTGGCCCAGGGCCCCAGTTGCCTGAAGGTAAGGTCTCCCCCACTTTCACCTCCACGAGATGTGAGATCTGCTGGGACTGCCTATCGTTCCAGCAACTGTGATCCCGACTGGTCCACCCAGATGTGAGTGCAGCACATAATTAACGAGTGGACTAAGGAGAAAATGAAAAGTGTAGAATGACTCAGGCCTCTAGGGAATGTGTCTCGCTAGCTGTGCTGCCTAGCTTCAACACAGGGGGCCCAGGGTAGATGCAAATACATTGTGCTTTTCATCCATCAGTCCCTGGGCCACCAAGCTGATGCCTCCAGACCAGCACGTGGCACACCAGGTCCTTCCCATACTCCCATGTCCACTACTTTCAGTATAGACATCAGGTCTGCCTTTGGAAGCAACTCCAGAGCTCCCCACCAAGTGCAACCCAGATGCACTTGGTGTAATGCAGATGTCCTCTGCTTGTAAAGATACCTGCCATGTGTTTCTGCTTGAAACAGGAGAAGTGAGAGGAGATGTAAAACCAGTTGTGTGATCCGGGGCACTCTCTTCCATCCTGCTGTGGCCAAGACATGTCCTGGCTCCAGCTGGAGGGTCAGCACAGACAAAACATCCCCAAGTTCCCCTCTTGGCAGGAAGGCAAAGCTATGTTTTACCAGCACGAAAAGGTAAAGTCCTGAATGTTTCCATAGGCTGGAAGAGACTCCAGCAGCCCAGGCTGTCCATGAAGCTGTAACACACCTTCTCTCCAGCCCGTGCCCTCGCTAAGTGTTTCTTGATGGGGGAAAGCTGATCACAGCTAAAGGCTGAGCAACAATCTTTCCTAATCTGATAGATATGCTGGGACACATCACTTCCATAAAAATAGTGCAGAGCTAAGTAGTAGATTTTTTACCCCTGCAGACAAGGCTCCTTTCCTTTAAGTCAAAATAATTCAGCAAAATTGATGTCAATTTGCTAAATGTTTCAGATGACCTAAAGTTCTGGGGTTAGGCACAAAAAATCCTACCCCAAGAAAACTGTTTCAGCTGAAACAATTTTCCTTGGTCTAAATCTAGGGCGTTTGGGCTTTTTTTATTTTTTTTCCTGTGTGTGTGGAAGAGAAGAGTGTTTAAAGAGGGTTTGGCACAGTGAATCTCAGTCCCAGCAGATACATACTTGTTTGTCTATTTACAATCAGGACAATCCAAACCCCTTAGCAGATGTAACTGAGTTAAGACATGAACATGAATTTAGAAAACAATATGAACCATCATTTGTAAGAAAGGCTCGGAGGCAAAATCCAAGTAATTGATATCATAAATCCCTGAGGACATTATTGTGGGGTATTTGTCACCTCAGAGAATTTTGGGATCTCTTGCTTACATGCCTGCACCTACTTTTGAGGCATAACTTTGGACATTCATGCTTCAAATCTCAATGTGTAAACATAAGCAGACATTATTTGGCATTTCTTCTGCTCCCGAGGTATTTCAAAGAGTATTTGCCAGATCTCTGAGAAACTGCTAAGTGCTGAAGCTCCAGTGAATGATGTTTTAATTTGGTCCGAGGGCTTGAAAGAACATCTTGAAAGACTTAGACAAGTCTTAAAGAGAGTATGAGAAAGAGGCTTAAAACTGAGCTATAAAAAAAAGCCCTATATCTGATGTAATAAGTTATTTAAATGAGGCATAAATTGAGCAAAGATGGTTCCATTGGTAATGGGCATAAAATGTTGAAATGTTTAGCTCTGCAAAACAGAGTGGATTTGAAACAATTTATGGAGATGATAAGCTCATGTTGACAAAATTAATTCCAAATGCTCAGGGAGGGTCTGATTTTGCAAGGTGGCAAGCATTTATTTTTTTTCCTCTCATCCAGAACAACACTTAAACACATGCTTGGTCGTGCTGACTTGGCTTGTTTGCTGCTGGGGCGGGATACTGCACGACACGACGCTTAGAGGAAAGGTCACGTCTTACAGATGCTGTAACGGGGACCCAAGGGGTCTGTCAGGGAGCCCTCACTTCACTCATCCTCCATCTCTGCTCCATGGGTATAAAACAGGCATAGGTTTCTTTGTCTGTTTTTTTGGTTTTTTTTCACAGCAGCTTTGGGAATCAAACATCTGCTGGCGAGGAAGTTTGCTGGGACGCCGCTCCAGAGGGGATCAGCAGCAGGATGCAGAATGAAGGTGGCAAAGTCACAAAGGAGCCATAGCTGCGGGCGGCTGGAGGGGGCACCTCGCACACGTGGGGCACAGCCGGGCTGGCCACTGGGTGAGCATGCACAGCCTCGGCATCCGAGAGGGAAAGGGAATTTGGAAAGCCGGGCTGAAACCAGGCTTCCGCTGCTGCCCTCCCCGAGGCAAACCATCACAGCCTCCCTCGCGCTGCCGAATGCCAAATATCGACCACATAACACGTGGACTGTCCCACTGCCGCTGCTGCCACCCCCTCCTCCCCAGCTCAGGGCTGGCATGGCTCATGCCTTGTCACAGTCCCTAGAGGTTACTTTTCACATAAAATCAAGTACACATACATATGATTGCTAGAAAGAAAAACAACTTTCAAGAATGAGCCTGCAGAAAGGGGGAAAAACACCCCAAACAAATCCTCATTCCTTACAGCGTTACTTATAGTGCAGGCACGTACTAGGGCAAGACAGTGTTTAAGAGGAGACCAGGTCTCCCTAACAGGAGGGACTCCTCCCTCGACCCAGGTTTTTCTGAGCTTGTTTTCCTCCAAGCAGCACATCACAAAGCCATCTTCTCCCTCTTCCCCTCCTCCCCGGCCCAGGTTGTAAAATAACGAGTTTCTTGTTATTCTTGTTATTGCTGAATGGCAGAGGTCTGGAGCCCTGTGAAGGGAATGGGGCAGCCTAATTAGGGAAACGAGAGCCATCCTTAATGAGCACTCCTGACTAGGTGGGGATTTAAAGAAAAAGGAGGGGGCAGGGGGGAGAGAGGTCAATTCGTACAGCTTTCTCTTCCCTACCCCCAGCTCCAACCCCTGCCCTCCCCTCCTCCTTGTAAACCTACCGCAGTTTGGGGTCTGAGCGTGGGGGCTTCTCTATATCATTATTGGTTATTAAACTGTATTTTCCTGTTTTGCCTGATTTCATAGGGGGTTGATTTAATTTCACCTCCTTTGCTAATTTTCTCCTCTGAAGGTATGTCAGGTGTTTGACTGTTCCCATCCTTGGACCTTACGGTGTCCTTGCAGGTGCTCTGGAGTCCTTTCTGGTTGATATCTCATCAACAGGGTGGTGCCTGAGCAGAAGTGACAGCCAGTTGTACCAGAACCTTCCAGCAATCCCCAGAAGGGTCTGTTGGGTGTCCAAAACCTGCTACCTCCCTGCATTGAATTGCTCCACATTCATGCTCCACAGATCACCACTGTGGCTCCACTTGTGGTTCCTCTGCACAGTTCAGGCAATATTGATGCCCCCACCTATATAAGTGAAAACTGGGCTGTACTTGCAAGTGTGGGTGCAGCACATGCAGCTTTGCAGCTTGATCTGCCAGAACCTTACCTACCGTGGCAGGGCGTCTTTGTCACTAGGAACCATGCCACCAGGGCAGACAGCACAGCCTGACCATCAACACTTGAGATGCCCCAGTTCTGGTGCCCCATAATTCAACGTTATTAGTTGCTTGCTACATTCTCCCTCAGTAGGAATAAGCCTCCTGAGTTCCCCTGAGTTCATCCCTTCCCGTATGTACATTGGCAGGAGCTGAAAGCGCCGTGTGTGGAAATTCGATTGCAGAAACTTTCTCATTCCACACCCAACTTCTTGAATTTCTCTCCTGTTCTGCTTTCCCTCGCTCTGCCTGAGCTGTAACCCAACGCCCCCGCACCCTGCGAGGCTTCAGCTCTGCAGCCCTCGGTGCCGTGGAGCGGCGTCTCCTCCGCCTGTCCAAAGGAGACAGCAGCTAGAGCAGGTTGCCAGGCACACCCCATCTCAGCGGATGGCCAGGGGTGTCTCCCAGGGCCTGATGCTCAGAGGGGCCCTGGCAGAGGCTGGGAGCACACAGGGATGACTGGGTTTCTCTTTGCCAGCCTTGTCCTCCTGAACGTGCCCCGAGTCAGCGTTAGGCTGTCACCTCCAGCAACTCCTGGGATGTTATTTGCAAAGATCTGTCAGACTCCATGCCCAGTTAAATCATCACATGCTGAAATGCTTAAACAGGCTTCCAAGGAGCAAGCTCACAGCCAGAAGCGTGGGAGGAACGTAGTCTGACAGAGAGGAAATAAGCAGGGAACATTTTACCCATAAAAGCACTTTGCTTTCTCTTTGCTTCATAAATCAGCTTTCTCTGATCTCATCCAAAAAAAGGCAGTTAATTCCCCACTTCTCCCTGCCTGGGAGATGTATTCTTTTCTGTATTTGGATCTTGCCTCAGAGAAATTAAGAGACCTAATTGTTTCCACTGCTCCTTCCAAAATCAGGGAACAAAATAACATCAGAACTAAGGCCCTGGGCCACACCTCCCAAGGTGCCAGGCTCTTTCCTTTGGGAGGCAGCGCTCTGCCCACCTGCAAGAGCCAGGTCTCCCGCAGGGGTCCCTGAACCTGGGGATGTTCCTGTCACACCCAGCACCTGGCACCAAAACCTCTGGCCTAAGCATCGTTGCCAAAGGCCAAGTAGAGCCAGATGAGGGATGAGCACCCCAGTCTCTTTGGGAAGAAGTCACTAATGGGGTATTCTTGCTGCCTGTGGTGGAACAGGTCAGGTGGATAATTATTCACCAGCAGGAGTAAAAGATTTAATCAACCAGTGGTGCATGGCCCCAGAGTAAAGACCTGTGCACAGCCATGCAGATTCCCTTCATGTACTGAGCACACAGCATTCCTCCAAGCCTACCAGAAATGTGTCTTTTTATCAGATCCATTTCTCTTCTCTGTTTATAGCTTGAGGATGCCAGGGCCCCTCTGGACTATAGTTTGAACTAATTTAGCATTTTTTGTGGGTGAATTCCTTGGATTACCAAGAAAGTCTTGGCACAAGAGCCAGTTCCTTTCTATTCCTGCCCTGACATGCAGGCTTGCTGGTACTCTCTCCTAGCAGAAATGACCACACATCTCCAAAGCAGATGGCCTTGGCTTTATGGCTGCCTCTGATGACCAAATAAGAATAGAAAAAATAAAGTAAATTTGACTTCCATTGCTGGGTACAGAGGATGTGCTCAGCTTGCACTCCTGTGACTCTATTGATTCATGCTTTCTCTGTCTTGCCAGAGGCACTTTACCCTACGCATTTCTTGGTTATTCTACAGGAAAGCAAAAAAATTCAAAGAAAATATGGGGAGAGAGGGGACAGGGGCATTACTGAAGCAGTGATGTTTCACAGGGAGGTTGTAAAAGCCAATGGCATTAGATGAGCACCGCCAAACAAGTGAAAGGCTGAATTACAAGCTGAAGGAAACGTGCATCTGGAAGGTCTTGAAATAAAAGCATCCCTTCCTCAAGCTGTTCTCCCACAGCTGTCTAACTGAAGGTCTGTCTCTTTACATTTCATCCATTTAAAGTCAAATACACTCAACTGTTGCCAAATTATGGCAGGGGACAGCATGCCCCTAAAGTGTCCAAAAACATGCAGCTGTCCCCCAGGAGGTTTGACACTAACACTGACGTGGAGAGGATGCTCCCCTGGCATGCTCATGGCTCTGCTATGGTGCTCAGATGTCAGGACATGCTCCTGCAGCGGTGGCATGCACAGATCTACCTCCTCTGCTGGTTTGCCGAGTCCTCCAGCGTGGAGCTGTGGTTACTGTCGGTATGAGAGAGACCCATTAACAATGTATTACCCAGGGCCTTTGTGCAGCGTTTTTCCAACAGGAGAAAGTTTACACAGCTTGTGGGGAGCGATTTTAATAGAATAATAAACCGCTGTTGCTTCTTCATCCCAATATACAGTTGCCAGGTCTCTCACCCTTTGGTTCCCTACCCTTTCTGGGCTCTGGCAACACCTATAAAAGTACAGAAAATCCCTGCTACAAGCCCCTTTCTGTCCATTATAATGAGAGAGAAGCACGATGAGTGCAATGTTCGCTTTAAGGGAGTTTTATGATTGCCACTGGCCCTCCCTGAGACTGAGCTGGCACATTGTGCTTTACAAACACAGTGATGGGCAGGGGATGTTGGCAGGAGCTCGACATCCGCTCTGGCCCCGAGAGCCCCAGGTTTGCCTGGCTCCGCTTGCAGGAGGCACACCACTGTGTGGGAGCCCTGGGCTAACGCTCCCCCCATCTGCAAACCAAGCAGATGCAGAGCTCAGAGATCACCCCACTGCACCCAGAGATATGCCAGCATATTGATTTTGCCAGACTCAGGATGAAGAACAAGGAACTGACTCTCTAATGCCCTGACAGCACTGTAACTCCTTGGCTAGGGGCCTCAAGCATAGCCTCCTAGGGCTATAAATGACCAGGCTACAACTGACCACCACAATCGTCATTAAATCTGTATTCACAGACTACCAGGTCAGAGAAACCATTTCTTAAATGTCCATGTTTCACGTTCTACGGTGGAGCGCTTGCTGCCTTCATTTTCCTGTCTGATTTTTTTTCCCCTCCTGTGGAAAAAAAGAAAGAAAAAAAAAAGAAAAAGAACAACCAACTTCTTAAAGGCTCATTTTCTCCCCAGCATGGAATGGACCTAAACATCCAAACCTCAGCATTTTTCACAAAGTGTCAGCCTTGTTTTGCAGCCAGCCGAGGAGTGAGTGGAGCTCAAGCTGGGTGTGAGGATGGCTGTGGAGGCAGGTGAAGGTACAGGGAGAGCCTGCACAGGCACAGCAGGTGCACAGAAGTGTGAGCAGGGGGAAAGCATGGATGCCATCGCGTTGGATATGTGACTTGCTTGCACATACATGTGAGGGTGCGTACACATGCATGCACACACACACAAGGCATGTATAGATGCATATTCACTTTTGTGAATATCTGCCCAAGAGGAGCCTGGGTGTGCAGGTCTGTGCAGAATTGGGTATGCAGAAGTGCTCCCTGGCTCCTCTCTCAGTTTAAACACTTGGCAGGAGAATGGGGACAGTCACTGAAAAGCCTGATTTTCTGTGCTGAGTTTGTCTGGGGGACTGGGCTGTAGGCTGCTTCCAAGCCTCCCTCTTGTACCTGCTCTCAGAACCTGTTTTGCTTTCTAACTTTACTTGTAGTTGCTATTTCTTCATTTCCCTCTTTCTGGCTCCTTTTCTGTTACTCCTTCATCTCATGTTTCCTCCCTCTGCCACTTCTAAAATGTTTTTCTCTCTCCCTTTCATTTCTCCCTTCTGTTCCTCCTTTCTGGGTCTCTCCTCTCATCCCTCCCATGCTGGCATCCTCTCATTTTGCTGCCTCTCTCTGCTCCCCCTCCCTTTGCTCTTCATCCTGCCTCTTTCCCTCACTCTCACATGCTTTTGTTTTCCCTTCCCTCTCCCCCTCTGCTCGGCCTCTCTCCCCTCTTCTCTCCCTCCCGCTTCCTCACTCCCTTCTCTCTCTGAAATAAACTTCCCCGTGTGAAGCCCCTGGCCACCTTCCAGCCTCTGGTGAGATGAAGGGGTCCCTGGCATACACTCAGCTCTGTGCTCCATAGGGCATTGTAACCACTGGTACCAAGGCTATAAAATCTTTAGTGTCTCTAGGAAAGATGACTGTAAATTCTTCAGAAGTCCTACCATGGATGTAAAGATTCCCCCCCACACACCTCTCCCCTCCTTCCCCGGGCCTCTGTGAAAGGAGCTGTGTAATAAAGCAAGGGGTTCACTCCTCCCCTTTGCTAAAGCCCCAGCTCTGATCAGGATTTCAGCAGAGCATGGCTCTCCCCATTGACTTCAAGAGGAGATTTCAGTACCCTGCAGAGCAGAGAAGCAGTTTCGCCCCTCTTTTGGTCACTTAGGTATTTGACTTTATAAACATGATTAAAAAATGCTAAGAAAACACTGAAGAGAGGAAGGCCTCCTCTCTAAATGTTGAGCAAACAGAAACACACGAAGCATTGTTCAGCTCTGAAAGATGAACCAGCCTCAAGCCAGCAAGGGAGTGTGGGGAAAGCAGGCAGTGCATTAAAAATAGGTTAATTCTCACATATTACAGATTTGGTGGAAGATCCCAAAGGAAGTTTGTTTTTTTTAAAACTGTTCTCCAACCTGATGAACACCAAGCAGATCTTCTCAGGGATATTTAGCAGGGAATTTAGAGAAGGCTTAGCAGAGGCAGCACAGATTCCAGCTTTTGGCCCCAGGGATGGGAGTTTAGCAAGAGTCAGACCTGGTTACTCTCAGGCTGGTGGGTGGATGGGACTTGGACTTGCACAAGGCCATCATGACACCTTTTTATCTAATGCATGGATTTCCTGGTGCTTGTCACAGGAAGAGGGAGCACAGGGCTCCCACGGGAAGAGCCATGTGGCAAAAGCTTTTTGGTACTGCCACAAGCCTGAGGCCTTCCACACCACGCACAAAACATTGTGCTCCCATGCCATGCTCCCAGTCACTGCTAGCCTCAGAGCAGGACATCCCCCTGGCACTGCCATACAGAGGAGGCGCAGCAGAGACAACATGCTGGCCATGGAGAACCTACAAGGTGCAACAGGCTCAGCAGAAGAGAGGCTGACCTGTCCACATAATTCTCATTTTCAGTGTGAAAGACTTGCCAGGCTTGCAAACACGGGGCCCATCCTTCCTAAAGGGTTGTACTTTGGCATGTGGCAGGGCTGGGAAATTCCCTGAGGCTCCCAGGTTGGTGCTGGAGCTAACAATCCCATGTTTGCCTTCTCTAGACTATGGACCAAGTTCATTTCAAAAAATACAGGATGACGAATTTGGGGCATTCATATTCTCATGAATTCCCATCCATAGTGTTTATCATGAAGGGGAAGCACTGAGGGGAAATGGGGTGGCAGGATGGTGTGTGTAGGAGTGCCTGTGACTGCAGTGGAGGCAGAGGGGGCAGAGTGGGTCATGGGAAGGGGCTCTGATGAAATTGCATCTGTGAAAACTAGCGGAGAATTTTGCAGCTGAGGGGTGCTGTGAAGTTGGCAGAGCCTTGCAGAAGACCATCCAAAGCACCTGGCTCTTTGGTTGCTGTTCAAATAGCAGATTTGCCCAAAATGGAGGAAAGCATTGAGTGGAAGTTGCATGGCTCTTTTGTTCTGCTTCTCCTTTTTGCTTCCCTTTGCCAAGACCTGCTCCCCACGCTTCCTGCTGAAGAACTGCAAAGCCGTTTCCCACCTCCCCACTTAACTGCAGACAGCTACAGACAGCTCCTTTCATCTTCCTTTGCAGCCTCCTCCTCCCGGGGTGCTTTAAGCATAGCCAAGCTTCCTCTCCAGTTATTGCTACCTCCACAGCCTCTTCCAAGCTTTCGGTGTTTCTGACCTATTGTTTCCATGGCATTGTGAGGATCAGCTCCACTGGGTCATCTCCGGCACTCCACTAATGTGCCAGTGCCTCCGGCCCTGCTGAAACCTGATGTGCTTAGCCCATTGTACAGCAGAGGGCACGGACATGCCCCATGTGTTCAGCTCTGGTGGTCTGCTGTCGGGGTCCTGGTGAGTACCATAACAAGAGTGTAGAGAATAGGACCTAGGCTTTATTCCCAGCCATGCCACTTTTTAAAGTAGGATGCTTTGGATTCAGCCACATATTTATCTGTGCCTCAGTTTCCCCAGGCAGAAAACAGGGTTACCTACTCTGACTGGTTTTGGCAATTGATCTCATAGTTAGGTATCTACTGAAGCATGTCTGATGGCCTCCTTCTCTAGATGAGCTCCTGCAGTTTGAAGCTGAGGTGTCCTGGTCTGAAAAGGCCTAGGTGTGACAAGCCAAAACAAAGAGGGAAAGGCGTGTGCCTGAGTGTTAATACCAACTATCTTTCCCAGGGAGTGCAATGAAGTAGTGTTCCCCACTCATTCCATCAGTGTGATATCTGGGAAAGGGCAACACCAGACACAAACCTCCAGTGCAGGGTGGCTGATGTGGTGGGCATGCCAGGCAGTCTGAGGTCTGGACTGGTTGGGGAGACCATGCAAAAACCAGGATGACTGTCCCTTGTGTAGGGAAACTCATGGCATCAGCTAACCACTGAGACAAAGGGAGCTGACCAGGGAGGAGGGAAGGGGTCATGGGGCCAGGAGAAGAGTGGGGTGATAGCCCTGGGGTACCACGTGGGGTGACAGCCTCCAGGATGGGTGCAGTCCCACGAGGGGATTGGGGTGTGGGGGTGTGAGGAAATGGAGAGAGCCCCCTCTGTGGTGCAGTGCCAGCTCTGCCCTGCCTTTTAGCCCAGGAGGAGTGCTGCCCTGGGTAGTGGTAATGGGAGAGAAAAAGAGGGGCTGCCTCTTCACCCTCCAGCAGATCCATCCTTTGAGTTTTCTCCATACAGCTTGCCAGATATTTCAGCCATGCAGCCTTTGGAGAGAAGGTGCAGGAGGAGGAGGGAGGATTCAGGTGGCAGCATTTGTTCTGTGTCCTCCCGGTGGCCCTGAAACCCTCCAAACCTCATTTTTCAATAGGCCACCAAAACAACCACTACATGTTTAATGACTTTCGATCTCTCCTGCCCCAGACTGGCTTTGAAACAGTGACTCAGATGCCAAAGTCCCAGTAGCGAAGTGGCTCTTTAATGACACAACTCGAGCTCGAATTCCAGGCACAGGGGAGGCTTTGACACTGCTGTTTGTTTTCTTATTGGAGAAGTTCAAGAGAAGCTCAAGGCTTAAAAGCAAACCCTTGAAAGCAAAGCATTCCTAATCACATAAAAGTGTCTGCGCAGGCCAGGGCTGAAGAGGGGGCTTGTGACTTTAATCTTTGCATATCCCTTTCTTTCTTCAAGCATCTCTCCCTCTCACAGAGGGGACACACACACGCACACACAAAACTCTCCTCAACGCCAATAGTATAATGCTCCAGGAGAGGAAAGAGGAGGAAGAGGAGGAGGAGGAAGCCAGCCCGCCTGCCTGCCCCCATGCTGAGCCTGAGCAGACTTTGTGAGAAAGCTTCTCTCCATCTGCAGCCCAGCCCGGTGGGAGTCAATTAATTCTGAATAACCTAAACCGACAGAGGTATTTGCATTCACAACCTGACTGATGACCGTATAAAATTGATTTATGAATTGAAGTACTTTCCCTCCCCTTATCCCCGATTCAAGCCATAATTGATTATACGTGCTGCAGCGAAATTAAAGAAAGGAAAATTAAAAAAAAGAAAAGAAAAAAGGGAGGCTCCACAGACGCTGCTCTATATTCTCAAGGTTTCCCGGGATTAGCCGATCTATTCATCACTTATTTTTTTTTATTTAAAAAGTTGCTTCCTTTACCCTCTTCACCAACTTCTCCCCCCACCCCCTCCCCTTCATCCCTACCCCTCACCACCACATCTCAGCCCAGGCAGCAGCACAGTGGGTCGTACCTTAGGAGAGATGATGGGAGGCACAGAGCCCCCTCAGCAACATTCCCACAGTGTGACAGTGAGGTGAGAAGACTTTAAGCCTGACACCGTTCCAGGGCAGAACAGACCCTTCCAAAAGGAGATGGAGCCTAAACTGGAAGTCCTCAATCCAACACTGTCCAAAGCTCAGGCTTAACTTGCTGCCTTGTAACTGCTGCATTGCAGACCTCTATGGAGTGGGGAATTCACTTGGCCCTCCCAACCAGTCATCTCTTATTAAAGAGATGCTTTCTTATACTCATGCAGTGCTCATACAATGCCCTCTACAACCTAGGGAGAAGTGCTGTCTGAAAGCAGGTACTATTGGGCAAGATCCACTTGCCTGACATCAAAAGGAAGCACAGGAAATCTCGTTGGAAGCACTTGAATGATGCAACTCCCCAGATTTTCTCCTGGCACTTAGTATATTGAGCTGAATCCGTAAGCATGAGAACTGATGACCCTTTTAATTTTTTTTCCCCTCATTATCCACCTACTCCACTGTATCTGTCATCCCATTTTCATTATCTACTCACTGTGTTTCTTCCCACTTAACATATGTGAACACAGAGAAGCAGACCAGTGGTGGGAATGTAGGTCACCTATTAGTCCTCCTCTCTTTTTTGTTTGCTTCTTTTGAAATATTTTTCTTTCTTTTTTTTTTAAGGAATGGATATGTCCTCTTATTTCCTTTCTCTTGAGTGGGAAGAGACAAACAAAAACCTGGTATAGCTCAACCCATGTATGATTTCACTAAAACTCATTTGCCAAGAGTGCTCTGTAAAGCTCACAGACCTCTTGAGCTTGTAAGTACAACTTCATATCCCTTCATGCAGTTGCAATGCTTATTGTTCCTTTTCCTTTAGGAAAGTATTTAAAGCAGGTCTTTCAAGCATCTGGACACAGCTCAGCAATGCCATCTGCATTCCACCTCCACTGAAGGAAGAAAGACTGATCTAAGTGAGGCAAGGCAGGGATTCAGAGCTTGCCCATTTGTAGTGTCTCCAGGTCTGATGGGGAGAGCTCATCTATTTCAACCTCTACGGAGTTGTCTCTCTCTATTTGGGTAAAGCTGAGGAGAAGAAAAGGGCTCAGTGAGTAAACATCAAACAAGACCACTTCCCTTAACTGTTCAGAGAGGCTTTCAGCACGGAGCTTGTCCAGGGACTCTTTTGCCTGGCATCTGTGGTGCTACCATGGAGTTCAAGGAGAAACTACTCTGCTTTCTCAAGGAGGAACTACTCTAACAGGCCTGAGAAGGATGAGGCAGGGGCAGGCAAGGAGGCAGTGCTGTGCAGGGATCCAGCTGTGCCTCCTCCGCCGCAGCTGCTTGCCTGCCCCTCACATCCCCGTCCCCCACCGCCCAACGCCTTTGTCTTGCTCTGGGGCCATTTCCCTAAAGTTCAGTTCTGCAGGTGTCTGACCTCATTGTGCTGGGAACAAGGGGGAGGCTGGGGGAAGGGGGCTCTGTCTGTGTAATTAAAGCCAAAAGCCCTACACGATGCTGGAAAGCTGAACCTTAACTGGCATCTCACATCCCTGGTGGAGGCTCTGGGCAGGACTTCGGAAAAGCTTCAGAGCAGGAAGCTTCAGAGCAGGATTCAGGAGATACTGCCAAAAATCACAGTGGACCCACGAGGCAGCACTCCATATCCCAGTTGTCAAACTCTGTGCAGACTAAAACCCACTTCAGAGCAAACAATGCCTTCATGCTGCATCCTGGGACACCATTTGGGAAAAAGTTGCCTCTGGTTCAAAAGTCTACAAGGCCCTGCTTCTGGAAAATGGTGCTGTGTCCACCCCACCTGTCAGCTCTGGTCTGAGGTGCATGGCTGGGCTCTGCAATGGTCTGTGGCCCCCTCACAGCTGCAAGCCTTGTCAGAGACTTGCTGTGCAGGGAGGACACCTTGCACCCTGATGTAACATAAGGAGCAAATGCACTGTCCTGGCTCTGGGGGTGTCCTCCAAACACGGCTCCCATTTCAAACAGCAGCAGCTCCAACAAGGGGCACTGCATGTGGGCTGGGCTGGGCCCATATACAGGCTTCGGCTTTCTCACCAAGAATGCCTGTCCAAATTAACCTGATAATAAAGATGGTCTGTGTCTTGAGGAGGTGAGAGCCAGCAGTCCCATGGGCAGCTCAGGAACTCCTGAGCCAGCAGACACCAGAGAGTGAAGGCTGCCCCTACGCTCAAGTCTCATCTGGTAGCTGCAGACCAAAAATCTGTGATTCTTTCATCCCAAGCTAAAGCACTGAGCTGTGGGACGGGGAGCCAGCAACACAGAGTAGAGGTGGGCAGCAGCCCTGGCAGGGGAGGGCGCTGCCCAGATCCCACATCCACCCGGCTCCCTCCCATCTCCACCACAAGGAGTCTCGCAGATGTCAGCCCCGACAAAAGCACGCAAGTGGGAGGGACGTCAGCGCAGATTTACATCCAAAGGTCGCCATGTCCTGAGTGGTAAACGGGTGGACAAAGAAGTTAATCGAGGAGTCAAAAAGGGCAACCTGAAGAGGAGCGGCAGCTGGGAATGTGGAAGTAGAAATCAAGGCAGTTGGCAGGAAAAAAAAGACGGAGAGTTTTGCATGCCTTTCCGATTTTTCCACATGGAAAGAACAACGCTGTACTATCTGAAATGGAGTTATTTTTACTGTCAGCTAAGAGAGAGCAATCAGTAGGCTTGAACTGATGCCTCTGCCAGCAGTCACAGTCTTTCTTCCCACACAAACCAGCGACCCCTCTGCTGTCAAAACAGCTGCCTGAAATTCCAGAGCTCGCAGGGGGAGAGCAGTGCCATCCCTGCTCACACCTGCACTGACAGGCTCTGCTATCACATATCTTCTGCAACAATGTGTGGAAGCATCCATCAGAAAACTGATACTGATTCCACAATGGGTGCTCCACAAACATGGAGCCTAAAGATGGTCGGAGCTGCCCAGAGCCTGCAGCGCAACTCTCACAAGCAGCAACAGGTCACTGCAGCCTGCAGCCAGGCAGGCATTTCTGAACTATTGTTCAGGGTACAGACTAAGGTCATGTTCCCTTTTAAGCTGAGTCAATCTTTTTACTGAGTTCATTGGGAGCTTGGGCTGAAGCCAGCGGTTACTAGATGGAGCAAACATCATCTTTCAGAGCTTGGACAGAGCTGTATTGGCCCGAGGGTGTTTGGGGCATAGAGAAACCAACACCATCATCCATGTGACTCAAAACTAACCAGAAAAAAAAGTGTTTCAAACATATTGATAAATGAGTATATTTTTTCACGCTTTTCTCTACTTATTAAAAAAACCCCAACAACATGAGGAACTGCTTTTCTGGTTGGTCAAGGAATTCTCTTTCAACAGCACAAATTGATCATCCACCCTTTAATACCATTAATTCACAGGAGCAGAGACACTAGCCAGCTACTGGATGGGTACCAGATGGGCTGGATGCTCTGAGCAAGCCCAACTGCCCACCCAGGGCTTGCCCTGCTCCCTGCATTTAACATGCCCACTCTGGATTAGCGGAGAAAACCTTCCCACACTGACCTATGGCCAAGCAAAAAGCTGTTTATAGTCCCCAGGAAATCCAGCTCCCCTTTCCTGTAGTGTATAACTCACAGGCAACAGAAAGGATGAGGACTCACTGCCTTGCCCACAGCATGAACAGTTTTGGGAACTGGGGTGCTTCCAAGGGCCTCTGGACTTGACTTGGGAGATAGCTGGGCACCTCTCTTTTAGCCTAGAGCTGGGCAATTAGCCTTGCTCAGCAAGCAAACCTGTGAGGAGCTGGACTTCCTGTGCTGTATTGTCACACATAGGATCTAGCAAAAATACAGCTTCTACTTAAGTGAGGCAAACGCAGAATGAAAATTGCATATTGCCAAATGCCCAGAATCTCTTGAGTGGCTGAGTCCAAGCATTTTTTGCATAGGGCCTAGCTGAAATAAAGAGACAAAAGACTGTGACCAAAAAAAAAAAAAAAAAAACCCAAACCCAAAAAGGTGCTACTGTCAGATACAAGTCATTTAGCTCGATGTAAAGGTAATTGGATATCAGCCTGGGGTCTCTGTAACACAAGCAATCAGACTAGCTGGTCTAATGATATCTTTTGACCTTCAAACCTATGAACTGATGCTCCATCTTTCAAACACTCACTTTCTCAAAAACTGGGTACAAATTAGGTCTGAAATATAAGTGTCCCTTGTTGCCACTACAGTTGTGCTAGGCTTGTTTGATAGTAGCACCCTTGCCCAGCTGCCTTGGGAGCTGTTTCTTCCACACTTGTCCCCATTTGGTTGCTTCTGTTATTCAATTCCACAGTGACAGACCCCGGAGAAATTCAAGCAGTTAATTTATTTCTTTCCAGCTGTAGATGTGCAAGTACTTTTATCAGAGATTGTTTCTTAAAATGTCACAGACAATGGGGCATTTTTGCATGAGTCAAGCCAAAAACATAAAAATGTCTCCCGGACAATATTTTGTCTGCGACGCTGGGACGTGTTTGTGCAATTGGCTTCAGGACAATAATAAAAAAATCCAGCTCTTCCTCTGGTGGGCATCAAAGCATCCTCAGGAAGGGGTAGGATGGCCACAGGGACAAAGCTGCCAGGTTACACCTGGGAGGGAAGATTTCTTTGCCTGCTCCCAAAGCCCAGAAAAAAAGCACAGCAGGGGTTTTGTTTCTCGAAGCTGCAGCTTGGCGGCCGTGCGGGCAGGTCATATTTTACAGTCTGGGCCAGGGCAGGATGAAAAACAGAGATCTAGTTTCGCGACGGCCCTGGCTTTTACACCGAATCCCCCGCCAGCTCCCTGCTCGCAGCGCCGACGGCCTCTGAGAGAGAGCGCGGGGACCTCGCTCCTCGCTCCGTTTGGGGCTTTTTCCTCCCTCCCCCGCCCCTTTTCCCTGGGAGAACCTCACTTGTGCACGGCGGCTTCTCCGTGCGGCTCCCCCCGCCGCCCTGCCCGGCATCCTCACCTCGCCACAAACCCGCCACACACACGCCCGCACGCACTGCGGGCAGGCACAAAGGCTTTCAAAGCCGCCCTTTATATCCCCCACAGCTGCCCGCGCAGCCCCTGCTCCAGCGCTCGCCCGGCAAGGATGCGTATTCTTCGGCTCCCAAAGGCCCCCATTGCTGTCAATTAGTTACGGGACGCCACCGGGATTCAAGGCTGACAGCTCCGGCAAAGCAGGAGAAATGGACTCAGTGGGGAGCGAGGGGGCCTGCCCTCTTTCTTTCCCCCCCTCGTCTTTCTCCCCACAAGAAATACCTTTCTCAGCGAGGCTTTTTGAGCCGCCCCCCCCCCCCCCCCCCCCCCAATCCCACCGCCCGCGCCTGCATGCAGGGACATGCACGTAGAGGGATGCATGGCGCCGAGAGATGCCAAACGTGCTGTGAAAGGGGCGCCGGGGACAGCCGACCTGCCCACATAGGGGGTCATCAATATCTCTGTGTGTTTCTTTCTCCCCCCGCCTCCACCCTGGTCTCCAGTTACAAATCCCCCGTCTCTCAGCTTCCCGGGATGAACGTAACATCTTATTTCTCCTCGACTTTCCCACCCAGGCTGGCTTTCTACAGGGGGAGGGATGGGACAAGGTTAAAACACGACTCTGCAACAAGTGTGGGTTTCACTTGGCAGCATTTTATCTGTCGCTGCTGGGGATTCTCAGCTCATCTCCCTGTGTGTAACCTGGAGTGTAACCCAGCAAGCTCACAGAGAATGGAGGAGTAAAGCCAGGAGGGGGATGCTGACCTGGTGATTTCACGGCAAACGTCGGTGCTGTGAGATTTAGGAAAGAAACAAAGGCTGTAATGGTTTGGGAGTGAGGGACCTCTTTAGCCAGACCGTGGAAATAAGATATATTTCAAGAGAAGGCATTGCCACGCTTTCAGCCTTGATATTTGGTATGGAAGAAAATCCAACCCAGGCATTGGCTTTGGTGATTTGAAATGGGATGTGTTTCATGTGAACTCCAACTTTGGCTCCTGTCGTAAATTCCAGTTAGAAATGAGGACCACTCACTCCTAACTTAATCTTTATGTTTGCATCTTTCCTAGACATTTGGATAATATGGAGGGCCTTACGCCAGCTGTGGATTTGGCCAAGCCAAAGTAGTCTCTCTGGATCAAAGAGGGATAACAAAACAACATTTAGATAATTTTTTTCCTTGTCTCTGCTACAGGCTGTTTGTGTGTCCCTTGTCAAGTCACTTCATCATGCACCCACCCAAGCCACGAGCAGCTTCCCTTACTGTCCCAGCACATCTCCTGCCTGAAGGCACAACTAAGTCAGGGTGACTGCATTTCACACGCCTTCTTGGGCTCAGGCGACCCTTTCATCTGAAACACTTGAAGATAAGAGCAGCTCAGATTCAATTTCTTGGACCAAAATCCTTCCCTGAAGTTTGGATCCTGACTGGTCCCAACCCAGAAAAAATGCAGTCTTTTGGTTTGGCTGCATCTGAAGGCTCCAGCTCAAGCCCACACGGCAGAGTCTTGCACAAACAGCTCATCTCGAGAGACTTCTGCTTCCTGGAGAGATGAAATCTTTCAGAAACAGCGTAAGAAGAGATTTCAAATCCCTAGGAAAAAATCCTCCCCTCCGCTCCCACCCACATCTTGGCATTGACATGGAACCATGGACCTTTGCCTAATTCAAAATCACATTTAGACAACAAGCCCTGGGCTATTACAGTGGAAATGAGAAACCTTCACTCTCAGTGGGAAAACCCATGGACATCCTTGAAGGCCAGCAGAAGATGTTGGGAGAGTTGTGCGTGGCTTTAATTGGGTGTGCACGATTATTTTCTTGCTGTGGGGGCTGGAGTGGGAACAAGGCAGCAAAATAACTTGGTGTTACAAAAGGCAGATGTGGTAAATAGTTCACAGGAGAGGCTGACAGCCTTCCTAGGCCACTGGAGGAATAAGCTGTCCAAGGAATGGCTTCTAAATGAAACAGCCTCCGTGCAGTTTCTGCATCAGGACAAAGGACAGGTTTATTTTGGATGTGCTAGTAAAACTGCTGTCTGCGAGCCGTAAGGTCATCCAGCTAAGGTCTGGCTGCTGTCTGGTGAGGAAGCATTCCTCTGGGCCTCCTCTGTCAGCGTGCAAATGCAGGCCTTGTAAAAAAGAATAATATATTCCCCGTTTCCCTACAGAGCAGTACTGCAACGAGTGAACTCACTACAGTGAGTTCAAACCTACTTGTGCTGCAGCTGAAAGGCTTATTCACATAGACAGTACATGAGAAATGCACTGATCATGTCTTACATGGTTTCCTTGTGCACAGCAAGGCAGAAGGAACCTGTAACCATGATGGCAGCAGCTGGCTGTGTCACTGATAAACCATCAAAACATGAGCACGTCTGAAAAAACAGAGGGCGTCTGAAGAGATGAATTCTCTTTTCCATCTTTTGACAGGATTCTGGTCCACATTACTGCTGATGGTAGGTTACATATTTTACAGCCAGCCTGAGAAGGCACTGGCTTCCATAGCCATTAATCCAAAACTTGTGACTTTTGCTTTGTTCATACAACCATGTACAATGATCGCATATTGCTCCTTTAAAACAAACCCTGCTAGAAAGGAAAAGTTCAAGGGATTTGTGTTTGGCAGCTGAGTGTTGAGCCATATTGACTTCTGGGCCATGGACCTCAACATGCCAAGCAAAAAGTAGGAAGAATGAGAAAGGCTGAACTGGAAACACCAAGGGATGTCTCATAAATAATGGAAATGCATTAGCAGCACCGAGGTGGGAGGTGGGCGGGAGATGATGACGAAGGGGGGATGGTGAAGAGTGGCCAAGGAGGAGAGTGGATCTCACACAGCGTTTCCTGGGAGGCCACTTGGGTCATGCACGTTCTCATCAGGCTGACAAAGAATGTCAGGGCGTGAAAAAGTTAACGTAGTCACTTTAATTAACACCTCTTCACTGGTGAGACAAGAAGCTACCTCCCCTCTCCACGCCTCCTTTGCCATGCACCCTACAGAGCACCTCGTACCTGAGCTGCCGATAGCAGCCTCTGGTGAGAGGTGCTTGTCACCATGTCTAAGTGCATCACTGACAGAGTCAAGAGATTCAGCTCACCACCTCGGGGAGTGAGCAGGTAACAAACTGACAGGGTTTTCTGCTGCAGTCAGTGTTGGGAAAATAGTCAGGAAAAGGTGAAAGCAATCTCTGGGATGAAATCCTCCCAGAAACTCTGCCTCTCTTCCATCTTGCATGCTAATGCTGAAACATGAGTTTCTCAGGCAGGGATGAAAGGAAAACACATGTCTCATATCACACGGGACCCTTGGGACTGGGACAGGGGTAGGAGGATTTGAGGCAAGAAAGATCTTTTTTCTCCTTTACAGTCCCATTAGCACTGAGCACCACACAGGAAGAAAAAGGTTTGATGTCGAAACACCGACTTGCTCTCCCTAGCTCTCCTGAAGGAGATACAGGTCTGCAGGGAATACCCTACTAGTCAGCACCCCGGTGGGATGGAGAATTCCACTGGTCCTGCTTGGGCAGGTGAAAGACATTTTTACCATTTGCTTTAGTTTGCAGAATTGGAGAGTGCACAAAGTCTGTAAAGAACTCCTGAAAGGTGAATTTTAATCCAGGTTTTGATGAAAAGTTTTGTGGTCTGCATTGGACTAGTCTGTTGTGGTGCTCTCTCCTGAGATACCCTATGGATTTACTTCCCAGTCTCATCAGATGGGCAGAAGGGGCCTGATTTACCCTCAGCTTAAGACTTGTATCTCTGATTAAAATACACAACTGTGAGAGATAAATCCTATTTTTCAGAAATGCAGTTTAGTGGGAAAGGCTGCCCAGACAGCTCTGCCTGCACTTGAGGAGCTGCCCCACCTAGGAGAGTGTTCTGTGATGATGAGGCAGAGTTAAAAGAGCAGGGTTCGGATCCTGCCATGCCAGAGATTCTCTGGGTGACCTTTTGCAAATTACTGGGCCAAGGCCAGTGTTTCATATTCCCCAGCTGTTGTAGCCAGGGCTGGTTATACCCAACTGGCTGTAATCTCAGCTGGTTATAACCCCAGACAATTGTAAATGTGGCAGAGTAGCAGCGTCTCAGCATCCCAGACCCTGTGTGTTACAGATTGTGGCACTCCAGCCACCAAGTGGAGACGCATGTGGACACTGGAAATGCCACTCTGCAGGAGCTCTGGGTGTAACAAACACGGCAGCGATACTGGGCTGCAGAGCTTACAAACAAACAAACAAACAAAAGCTCTCCTTTCCATTGCTGACACAAACATCTTTTTGTTGCAAAACTGGGCAGGAAGATATTTTTTGCACTTTGTGAGCTCGAGGCTTCATTCCAAACCTTTCCCTCTTTTATGCTATACTACCACAAGAAGCTAAAATCTGAAAAATAAATGTTGCAAACCAACAATTTTCTTTTTCTCCATTTACAGACTTTTGTGGCTAAACACACTTTGATCCAAGAGATGAATCTGTTCCTCCAAGGCTGCTGGTATGCAACATGCTGGCCAGTTTGCAATCTCCCTCACACCCTCCCACTAGTGAGGGTCAGCCTCAATTGCTCTGACCCACTCAGCATACCATGATTTCCTCAGCAGCAGACACAGTGGAAGATTTCATTTCATTGGTCCTTTCACACCTAAGGAGCAGCCAAGCTGATGCCTTGAAGTGGCTACCTGAAAACAGAGGCTAGACAAGATTAAGAGAATAAAAGCAGGTATTTATTTGAAGGGCCTTCAAAGGTACACCCTGGGCAGTCAAAAGCCTCCACCCAAGATGGACCCCAGCTCACGGGTTCTTCACACTTTCATAAGTTTGGTCCATTTGCATATCAGGGTTAATTCTCCAATTACAATTGCAGGCAATGAAATAATTACCAAAAGATCCCCTCTCCCCCCCCCCATTCAGAGGCTTTAGTTTACATATTTTGGGGCCTGGGACAACAAGGTGTCCTTGAAGTGCAAACCTAGATAGGGTTTGTTATGTCTAAGCAGCATGAGAGAACAGCAGCTAACAGGCCACATGGAACTTCAGAATTACACACCAGGGAGTACAGGATTTGAAAAATATAAAAGTTAAAACTGCTATGGCCAAATGCATCTGTTGGGTCTCCCCCAAATCTCTGCTTCTCTGCTGGTTCATGCATGG
This sequence comes from Coloeus monedula, assembly GCF_965178545.1. Classification (NCBI taxonomy): domain Eukaryota; kingdom Metazoa; phylum Chordata; class Aves; order Passeriformes; family Corvidae; genus Coloeus; species Coloeus monedula. The sequence goes on from NC_138783.1 coordinate 25,904,306, forward strand.
CTGTGTTTGCATCTTGAAGGCATCAAGCATCCCGGGCTGGCAGGCAGCCCTTAACAATGTTAGTGAGGGATGCAGGAACAGGTGTGGATGCCAAAGGATATTTAATGCCACATGGCTTAATCTGGAAAGGTTTGAAGTCTGGACAACCCACCCTACAGTGTGCAATTTTAAAAGGCACACTCTCCCTGGTTCTTCCAAGGAGTGATTTGATCCACAGGCACTTCAAGGGAGAGAGAGAGTCCTGATATCAAAGGGTTCTTTAATCTGGCAGAAAAGGGCATTTATGAGAACCAGCTGCCAGCAGCTGAGGCCAGACAAATTCAGACTAAAAATCAAGGTGCACGTTTTCAACTGTGAAAGCAATTAATCCGTAGGGCACGTTGCCTGGAAGGCCAGCGGTAGCTCGGTCGCCAGCAGGCCTGAAATCAGGACCAGATGTTTTCCTGGAAGAGATGATATCACCTAGCCAGGGACAGCAGGCTCAGGGAAGAAACCATGCGGGGCCAAGCTGGAAAGTCACAGTCACTGCCACTGCCACCAGCCTTACAGCCCGTGCTCCATGCAGGAATGTGGTTTTATATATATATATATACACACACATGTATGTGTAGCTTCACACGTACACAGCCCCAGTTGGCATAGACCAGCATCCCTCCAGCCAAAGGTCTGCTCTGTACACTCTATTTATTTACCCATTTCAATCTTATAGCGCTGCACAACCGCCTGGCCTGAGCTCAGGGGCCAAAATCTCCACTGGGAGATTTGGCTGGGCAATAGGACTGGGGGAAGGGGAGAGCGGCTGGGCTCCCGCTCACCTGGCAGGGGGGATGCCGGCCATTGCCTGCCTTCCCCCCACAGCCCAAGAAGGTTCCTTTCTTCGGGCCAGTGCTGCCTCACAGCGCCTCGAGTGTTGCCTGGAGCCTCCATTGAGAATCAGTGGATTGGGCAAAATCCCATATTCACCCTTCCTTCCCCGCCCCCAGCGCTCCTTGGCCGAGATGCAGCCCAGACGTCACAAACCATCCCCCCCCCCCCCAACCAACAAAACCCCACAGACACTCATACAAAAAAACCCCAAACAAACAAACAAACAAAAACAGGAAAAGAAGGAAAAAAAGAAGAACATAAAAAAGCAAACCCCAACTCTCCCTGCTGCCAGCAATGATAACAAACAGGCCCTGAGCCCTATAGTTGATGGCATCAGCAGAGGGACCCTACGTGTCTGGCTGCCTCCCTTGCTGCCAGCCCCCTTCCTGCCCAAGCCCATGCTGTTGCTACATCTGTCCTCCTTCTCTTTCTCCTCCTCCTCCTTATCCATTTTTTTCCTGGTTAGCAAGTGTGCACTGTTATAGCTGTGGTCCCTCGCTCCATCATGCTTTTTTGCCTTTCTTATGGCTATTTTCTTGGGGCAGGGGGAATATTTGTGCAACTTATCCTTGCACAGGTTGGTGCCTCTCTGTGTTGGCAGTGGAACGCAAGGAATGGCTGCAGCTTGTGCTCCAGGGCTGAGCAGCACAATGTTGATGGGCTGGGGAGAGGAGGAGGGGAGGGGGTGAGTCAAAAGGGCCTCCTGCATCGATGGGGAATAATACGAAAGGGAAACTCCGGCAGGCATGGGACGACCCAGATGGACAAAGTGCAGTGAGTCAGCTTAGTTAATAGGCTGCATTAAAATTAAACAGAGACACTGTTCCTTTTCCAAGCAGCACAGTGGCTGCAGAAGGGCTTCGTGGCCCCTGTGAGAAGGTGGTGTGAAACAAAACCAGGGAAAACCTTTCCCTCCCTCACCGCCCCATGCTCAGCAGGTGTAAACTGGGGCAGCCCTGCTGTCCTCCCCCTGCCTGGGTTAACACAAGCCAGCTCCCAACTTCCCCGCCACCAGCCTGCATTTCCATAAAAGGGATGATGATCTTGTCAATGTTGCTGTAAATCTGATTTTTTTGTACATGGTTGTGGCTCTCAGAGAGGTGACAGCCGCTTACCAGCTGGTCACCAGCACAAGGAAGGACCCGGGCAGTCTGCAAGACCAAGTCGAGCTTTAAAGAGGAGGATGATAATAAAATGCATCCCTCCCCACTCCCACCCCTGTCAGGAGAAGGATTTATACTCCTTCTTACAAAGGACTAAAGTAGTCATTTAGGCTCTGCTTCAGCAAAGCACCTGCTTAATTGCTCGCCTTACTTCACTGCGACTGCAGAAACTGGAGCACATGGTTAAGAACATGCTTAGAGGTGCTGCTGGGTAGGAATAAACTTAATTATATGCTTAAACGTAAAGAGATGTTTAAGCACCTTGCTAAATCAAGGCCTTGCACCTGAGGAAAGTGAAAGGAAGAAGGTGACAAAGCAGAACAGAAGAGCAGCTTTTGGAACAATGAACTATTTTAGGTTCTCCATTCTACAATTAATGAAGATGAATGAAAATCCTCGTTACTTGGTGACTGAAGATGGAATGATCAACCACTGAGAAAGAGCTGTGTGGTGATATATTACACAACTGAATACCTTTAACTGGCAAGAAATATGTATACTTTCCTGCATCTTCCTGTTTCTTCTTTATATTGATTAGGATATGAAGGATATGTCCTTGTTCAGAAAGGCATGGCAATGTTTGATTTCCATTCTGCATACCTAAAAAACCATTAACCAAGCTGTTAGTGTTAGCTCTGGGCAAATTTACACCTCTTCATATAAAAAGCAACCAGGCCATTTAACCAAGTGCTGGACTGATAGCCCCAAACCCTCATGTGATGCGCTGTAGCAAGACTCCCAAAACAGCCTGTGTTTGGCACTGCAGGGTGTAATTGCCTAGCCCCTTGTGGTGCTCCCACTAGGAAGGTGCCAGCAGAGAAGGCAGCAGCAGTGCCCATAACCTGCCCTACAAGGTGCATCAGTACCAGGAAGGTGGGTCAAGCTCCCTCCTCTGTGCCTGGCTGAGCTGTTGTGACCATCACCAAAAGGAACTATTCAGGTTGCAGCTCTTGTCATGGGAATATGCGCTCCAAAGAGAGTCTGGAAGACACAAATATGGCTTTTCTGCACTCCTCTTGAATTGCCATAGTTTGGATATAATTTAGGAGACATGCTAATTGCCCATGATGATGGACTCACAGAAATTAACTATGCAGGGAACATAAATTACTGGGTATTTTTTACCTTCAGGAGAAGTAACTCTTTCTCTCAGCTCAGCTTCACAGTTCTTTATTTCAGAGGCAAATAATTCTCACAAATAAGCAGAAAGAGATCCCAAATTTGCATAGCATGCAGGTAACTGGGATGAAAGTGAAGAGCTTTCCTCAAGCTTCCCACACATTTCAGGGAGGACTGCCACGGCAGCCCTTTCTGCAGACATCCATTTCATAAACAATACATTTTTGAGAAATGTTAATTACTATGGAAATGCAGTCCAGAAAAGATGAAAGATGAGCTATAAACACTGTCCTCTCTCAGTTCATGGACCAAGGCTTCAGACATACCTGTCTCACAGACATGTAAGCCCCCTGAGTGATCTGCTTTAACAGATGTGTTTATATATCAAAGAAATGTCACCTAAATCAAAAGTATTAGCAGCCTCAAAGAAAGTTTTTGCACATGAATTAGCAAATATCTGTCTCTCCTTCTCTAAGGGTTGGATAGATCTGTGTAACAGAGATGAACACCAAACTATACTCATGTGCCTGCAGCAACACATAGCCATGACCCCAGCTGGACTAATATCACACTGCGTCTCTGGAGCAGCAGAGCTGCAGGAAATCTTGCAAAACATGCTTAGTACGATGTGAGCCCACAAGCTGGGGATAAGTTATGGTTGACTGAGTGGACGATTTAGTGGAAGAAATAACATGGGACATGGCAGGAGCTGGAGGGACTCAAGAGGTGGCAGGAGACAATCAAAGCCAGACAGCGACAGCATGCTCATGGCTTTGGGACAAAAGGTTAACTATGCTCTTAGTCAATTCTTCCTATAAAATACTGTATAAATAACTGTAGCTGCATGCAATCTTATATTTGCTGCACTTCATAGAATCATAGAATGAGAGAGTGGTTTGAGCTGGAAGGGATTTTAAAGCTCCTTCAGTTCCACCCTCCTGCCATGGGCAGGGATGCCTTCCACTAGACCAGGCTATTCCAAGGCCCATTCAGCCTGGCTTTGAACACCTCCAAATGAAGGCCACGAGGATGGTGCAGTGCCTTGAGGGGGAGCCTTTGAGGAGTGGCTGAGGTCACTTGGCCTGTTCAGCTTGGAGTAGAGGAGGCTGAGGGGAGACCTCCTTCCAGTTACAACTTCCTCGAGAGGGGAAAAGGAGGGGCAGACACTGATCTCTTCATTCTTGTGACCAGTGACAGGACTCAAAGAAACAAGATAAAACTGAGTCATGGGAGGTTTAGGCTGGATATCAGGAAAAGGTTTTTCATCCAGAGGGTGATTGGACACTGGAACAAGCTCCCTAGAGAAGTGGTCACAGCACCAAGCCTGACAGAGTTCAGGAAGTGTTTGGACAACGCTCTCATGCACATGGTGTGATTCTTGGGGTGTCCTGCGCAGGGAAGGAGTTGGACTCCATGATCCTTGTGGGTCCCTTCTAACTCAGCACATTCTATGATTGTATATGGCAAGGGTTGCCTCCCACCCTTGGCTCCCTCAGCCTCAAACCCGGATGCTCTTGGGAAGTTGGAAGTTAAAGCTAAGGGAGGGAAGTTAAGTGTGTGGCAGTGCAAACAAACTCACTGATGGGGCTGAACACCTCTGCACAACTCCCTGGCATGGCTCCTGCTAAAAAGGCAGAGCAACAAGTACCTGCAGCTGGAAGGCAGCATGCCACCTGTTGCTCTCCTTTCAGTTTTGTGCCTGTGGGCTTGTTCTCTCTTTGTCCCTTCAGATCATACTGAAACAAAGTCCTCCTCCTCAGTACTTCAGGGCCCTCAAGTGTGCCCATGTCCCGGGCCCCACTAGCCCTACATCTGTCCCTGTGCCCCCCCACCCTCCACGCCTTGCCCGTCGCCCACATCCTGAGCATGAAAGCCAGCCGGATTAATCCGGCACAGAGCACATTGTGTGTGAGTCATGACAGGCTCACTAAGGCGTGCAGTGCTGATAAAAGGCAGCTCTGATGGGCTCTGTCAGGGATCCCGGAGAAACAGCGTGGAAAAAATCTGCTAACCCACATCCCAGCCTGGCAGCCGCAGCCTGGAGACAGCCAGGCACCGAAGGGAGCGTGGGGAAAGGGTTCTGATCCAGGCTCAGCCTGTGGGGAACCCCTAGTCCCAGGCATGAGCTGGTGCTTCCTGGGGCTCTTGGGTCATCCAAGAGTTTGTGGGGCCAAAGGAGGGCTGGTGCAAGCCCCCAGTCCTGAGGCTGAACTCTGGGATAACCTCCCTCTCCCCAGCTGGCCAGGGTACTTCGGGCACTTAAGAAGCTTTAGAAAGGGAAGTCCGCCTGATCCTTCTGTGCATCTTTTTGCCTAAAACTTCCCTCTGGATAATTTTCTCAGTTCAGTTTCTCACAGCTGTGGACCACAAGGCAGCTTTTTTCCAATCCTTTGCGCTTATCAGTGCTGCTCACAGAGGACCAGCAGGAGAGATCATGGCCCAGCAATACTCAGTGCCCTCTGGTGTGCTGCAGAACTGCCTCAAACCACCAGGAACCCGTGGTGGGTGAAATCCTGCTACAAGCTGGTGTGTAGCTCACTGTAACACTGTCCCAAAAGGTTAACAACTGTGTTTGCTGCAAACAGGATTCAGCCCCAAGCCCCAGGCAGTTCAACAGCTTGCCTGACCACAGAACTGGAGATAATAGGTACCACAGCATCAGGGATATTGTGGAGAAATCAGGATAACATTAATGTGCATCACTGAGCTGGGAGGAGTTGCAGCCATGGGGTCTGTGTGGAGGGGAAGGCAGCAGCAGCAGATTTCAAAACAATCTAGATAAATTGGAGAATTGGTCTCAAATCAGCAGGACGGAAATCACACAAGAGCGAGTGCAAAATACCACAGTGAGGTGTTGGAACACAAATGCAAAATGGGGACTAATTGGATAAAGAGCCCTGCTGCAGGAAAGGCTCCCAGGATTGCAGACAAAAAATTAGTCAACACTGTCATGCTGTTTCAAAACAGGCGAGTCTCTTGATGGGACCCATTAATGAGAGATTCACAGGGCAGGCATGGGAGAAAATGACTGTGCTGCAGTTGGCCCTGAGGACGCCGGGCACAGCACTCTCCAAACTGGGTAAACAAACTGGGGAGCCCTCCGAGGTACAGGAACAAGCTCGACAAAAGCTTTGGAAGACATAATCTGTGAGGGCAGATTGAAAGAATTGGGTTTGTTTAGTCTGGAGAAGAGAAAACTAAGAGGGAGCATTAACAGCCCTTCAATACATAAGGGCTTGTCCTAAAGACTGCAGAGCCCAAGGGAGGAGCATGAGGAGAACTGGGGTTGGTTTGCAGCAAAGATTTAGGCCAACAGAGCAATAATAGGGAAACTTTGGAGCTGATGAGGGACACTGCAGATTGCAGGGTGCAATGTAAGTGGAGCTGGAGATACACTTGTCAGGAAGGGTTCAGGTATAGCAAATCTTGCTTCAGAAGATGAGGGCATCTATGAGACCATAACCAAGCACTCAGTGCTGCACTCCTTCCCTGTCCTGCTCCCCAAGTGAATCTGCAGCTTTAATTACAGCCCCTTTCTGACCTCCAGCAAGGCAAGGGAATAGGATTACTCCAAGGAGAAAGCTATAAAGTGATCATCCATGTCCCTTGCCTCCCCACTCAATTTGCCATGCTTGTACCAAATAATAACACCCATTCCAAATAGATGGGACAGAGGAAGATTATTGCCCAGTAAGAGATGTGGGGGTAACAGAGGACTGTATCAGGAAAAGCTGAGAGAAACGGACCTGTTTAACCTGGAGGAAAAAGGGAATCCTGGATATGCAGGAATGAACTTGCAGTATGCAATTAGCTAAAGGAAGTTAAAGAGAAGACACAGCCAGTCTGCTTTTGGAGGAGGCCAGTGAGAGAACAAGAAACAACAGGCACAGGTTGCAACTAGAGAAATGCTCCTTGAAGCTGAGGAAAAAAAGTCTTGTCTGGAAGGATATTTCATCACTGAAACAGGTTTCACAGAGAGATTGGGAAATCCTTATCCTTGGAGATTTTTTCAATTTGAACTGGACAGAGTCCTGGACAACAGAACCTAAACAACACAACCTGTTGAAAACAGCCTTGCTGTGAGTGGGGGCCAAGGTTGGAGCCTGCCAAGGTCCTGTCTCACCTGAGGTGTTATCTGACAGGTATACTGTACCACAGAAGCTACCTGTGCACCTGAACCCTGCCACCGATGTTCCATACGGGATCCTCTCTGCCACACTGGAGCCTCTTCAGACAGATATTTCTGCCCCTTTGCTCCATGAGCCTTTCCTTGGTCTTTGTGTTCTGCAAAGCTGAATCCCCACGGTTCCCATCAGGCCCCAACCCAATGTAAAGCCCTATGTAATAACAACATTTCTTGACCATGATTCACAGCAGTAGCTACCACCCAAGTTCTTGGCTCACTGTGTAGCCCAATATCTAATGGTGTTCAGTTCAACCCAATATTATCTGCATCCCCACCCCCTCCCACTCCAGTTTCAGAGCCTGGCCAGCACTGAGCCCGTGCTGTTCCTATTCACAAACCTTAAGCACCCTGGCTGCTGCTTGGAATGGAGAGGGAGCACTTGGAGATGAACTTTTAGCGCTGCAAGCTCTAGGGAAGGCTGAAGTCCTTGCTTGTCTGTCACTGATTTATTGATGCTTCCCGAACTGTGGAATGCCAACCATACATGGAGATCTGCAGAAAGAAAGCATTTGGATTGAAGGAAAGAGAGGTCATTGCAGGCAAATCAGACACAGGCACCAAGAAATTGTTTTGTTTTGTTTTCTGTGCTGCTGCAATGAATGTAATAAATGTGCATCTGCTGAGCTGTTTCTACTGACAGAGTTTTCCCTTGTTTCAGACTTGGCCTGAACTCTTCTTAGTAATCCTGATCTGCAGTGATCTGCCCAGCAAGAGTATGTGTGCATATGTATGAGAGAGGGAGAGGCAGTGCTCATTCCCAAAGCAGACATTTTGTTCATCCTCTGCCAGCCATTTTTTGGATCGAGGTATTTTTTTCCTTCATTCTTTTGGGTCATAATGTAAGCATGAATTTGAAAATGATCCATAGAAGTAGGATTTAATGAGCCTGTTGACATAGTAATACACCAAAATGAAAAAAACCAGCAAAAATCACATACACTTTCTCTAGACCCTCCTCTCTACAAATGTGGGTTCTTTTTTTTATTGAAAGTTAATCTATAGCAAGCACTAGAGAACAACATGTGTTCATTTCAGAGACTGCAGTCTGTAATCATTCTTTGTGAACCACTCTAACACACATCTTTTGTGCCTTCTTCTCTTCCCTCTCTTGAGATGAAGCAGAGCTCTGGTTCAGCAGCTGGCATCTGTCACTGATTACAGCGGCTTAAGGTTTTACCTCTGAGGAGCAGAGGGGGAGCACACGGGGATCCCCAGCGTGTGTAACTGCACACAACTCTGCTCTGGCACTTCACACACAGTCACTCCTCCCTTCTAGGTTTGCTCTTCCAGACCTCCTCAAATCAGCCCTCTCCTCCATTAGCCCTCTTCACACATCATGCCCATGAGACAGATCCTGTTGACCTGCCCCATCCCAGGACCAGAGCTGAGCAGCACTGACTCGACGGCACATCAGACAAAATGCACTTTGCTTTATACTTTGGGTTAATCAGACTAATCCAGCACTTTGAATCCAGCCTGCTGTGGCATGGCCAAATGCAGTATCCATATTAGGCCCTACAGCAGACATGCTGTCGTTGGATTGAGGTTTCTGAGTCACGCTATTGAAGCCACACTCGTGGAGAAGCATTTTATTAATAACTTTTGTTGCAGAACTTTATCCCAACAGTCTAAAAATGGTACTACTCATAATTGCACTTAGATCTTGAGCATGGGGTTATTTTGTAGTTTATTTATGTCAAGTGGGTTTGGGTTTGGTTTTTTTTTTGCCATTTTAAACTTTCTTCACTGTAAGCTGAAGGCTTGCTCCTGCCCTGCTTTAGTTGCTGGAATACAGCTCTGTTTACTGAAGCAGGTTTTTCCTAGATGGGCAGACCTGAGGGTTAGTTCTAGTTCAGGTCTAGGACAAGACGGCTAACAGAAGCCAGATAAGTAGAGACAGCAGGTCACGGACACAGCTGACCAGAGCAGAGACTCTACAGAACTCAAGACACGTTGGTTTGAGTATGGCTGGTGCTGAGGAGGCTGTAAGAAAGAAACAGCTTCTTGCAGCACAGCAGCAGCAGGCTGTGGGTGGCAAAGTCTGTGTAGCACCTTCCTGCACTAAACTTGGACCTAGTCTCTGGAAATCTCTCACATTCCCCTGGCAACGGATTCACTTTCCAAAACAAAATGAACTCAAACAGAATCATTTCCTGTGAATGAAGTCGGGATGGAACATGAAACCCAGGCGGGGAAATATAGATGTGTGACATATTTGAAGCAGCAGAGAGAATGATTTCATCCAGCATCCAGCTGACTGGTAAAGAGTCAGCCGCCCCGAGGAGAAAGCCATTAACACACAAACACATTTTATGCTGGCCAAGGTGAGAAAGGAAGGGCTGTAGGTACTGAGGTGACAGCTACTTTAGGATCAAAGGAGAAGGCTGAGAGGAAACAGTAAAACTAACTTCAGATCTGTGTGGGGGAGGCTGTGTGAACAGAGGGGGAAACTTAATTAAATGTGGCAAACAATGACTATATTTTCTGGGAAAGGAGCAGCAATGATTTCACTTCCAAGATACTACACCTGAGCAAACATTATCCAAAGCTGGCTTCAACTAGGACTTCACTGCCAGTATGGTAATGCAGATCTAACCTTGACTTTGAAGGCTAAGAAAAGTAACTGAGTGGGGAGACTTTAGTCTGCCAGTGGTGCTCAGTATTCCTTCCCTCTCCAGTGGAGTAGCTGGAATGGATAATTGCTGGGCGTGGCAGGAGATGTGGCTGTCTTATTCATGCCATTAATTTCTGACAAGACCTAAAAAAAGAGAAAGAAGGTGGCACCAGTGCTGAGGTGAGTGACCCAGAACTTCTGCCAGGTAAAATTCAGTAGCTAGTACAGCTCAGGGAGAACACAGGAGCATCAACAGCAGAGGGTGGCCTACAGGTCACCAGGTGTGGGCCTCATCATCTTGACAAGTGTCCTGCAAACCATCGAGCCAGGAAGAAAGTAGCAGACTTCAGGGGATTTTTTGCACCCAGCTAGTTGCTGGGCTAGGAAGGCAGCAAGACACACTGTGCCCAAGCAAGCTCTACACCAGTGCAGAGAAAGGAATATAAGTACAAGAAAAGAATAGATTGACTAGAATGCCACTGTTGACCTTGAGCATAAAGAAGACATCTTCACAGAGTGAAATCTAGGCTGATTTTCTAAGAATTAATACAGAAGCATAGCAAAAGCCAGGGAAGTTAAAATCCAGAAGTCTTTGGGGAAAAAAAAAAGAAAAAGAGATGTAGAATTATAGGCTAATTAATTCAATTTCAATTACAGGAAAAATTCTGGAATTAGTAGTGAAAAAAGCTGTTTGTAAGAAACTGGAATGTAATGGGATGAGTAACAACCAATAGTCTGGTCTTCACAAACCCATCTAATTTCCTTTTAAAACAAGCAGACAGACCTCACAGGCCAGTAAGGAGAAGCAGATGTCAGTATCTTGACTCGAGTGGGTCCTTTGACACTGTCTTGCATGAAATTCTCATAAACCAGCAAGGAATGTGTGGTCTATCTACTGCAGAGCAGACACAGCACTGATACTCAGGAGGCTGGGAGCAGGACTTCACTCTCCACAGACAGGAACCTATTAAACAGAGATGTACAGGTCTCTCTCTGTCTCCAACTCCAGTCTGTTGGTGACTTGGACTGTGGACTAGAAGAAAGATGATTAAATTTGCAGAGTGCTCAAATCTGGAAGGATCTGCAGGGACATCAAAGACAGGATTAGATTTTTTTTTAAAAAGTAAACAACAGCCTGACAAATTCAAGAAACCGTCAGGGGGAAAAAAATGAAAGGACGTAGCAGGAATCCATACGAGGGTCCAAACTGAGGAATAACTGACTGCACAAATATGGACATGGAACTACTGGAGCTGAGGTTTAATGCAGATTAAAACCTGAAGTGTTTGTCATCAGTGCCATGCTCTTGGAAAAAGAAAAAAGAAAAAAAAAGTGGGCTAATTAAATACAATCCAGACAAAACCAGGAAGCATCATCAGAGTCTAGAGAACATGATCTGGGAGGAAAATCTGAAAGTCTTGGTAAAATTTAGCCTTAAGAAAAGAAGAACTATAATAAGCACAGCAAGTCTTTAAGTTCATGAAAGACTGCAACAAGGGGAGAAAGACACCAGTCACTTCTACCTGCCCAAAACAGAGATGTTCAGTAATAATAACAGGCTTAAACTGCAGCAAGAAAGCTTCAAACTTGATGTCACAAAAATGTTAGGGCAAATAGATGGAGGCAATGCATAAAGTGTCCAGGCATGAAGCCTCCCTAAGGGGAGAGCTTCAAGAACGCTGGGTAGCTGTCAGCAATGACAGTGGCGTCCTGCCTCAGGGGTTTGGAGAGGGAGCAGAGGTTTAGGTTTAGTCTGCATCTCTCCTGGGGGAACTTGACTCAGGGGAAGGGTTGGGAAGGGTCCACTGTACATGGAAGGCCTTGTTAGGAGTATTTACTAGGACAGGAATGAAGGAATACTAGGATGTTTCTCCTTCTTCTTTCCTCAGTCTGCCCCCCCAAACTTCCTTTTCCCTCTGCACAGGGCCTGTTTCCACTTACTCCCCTTTCAGTCTCTCATCTGCAGCAGGTGTCACTGAGCTTTCTGCACTTCTGCAGCTGCTGCTGAATGCCTGAGGATCAGGAGGTGCCCATCCAGACCAGCCTTGTCCTGGGAAGGTGAAGGGTGCAAGGCTAGATAGGAGACCACTGAAAAGCCTGGAGGTAGGGCTTGCTGCTCCCAGTGCCACTGGAGAGATGGGGTGAGGAAGCAGCTATGGCTGCTGTAGAAGGAAGCTCCCTGCAGCCAGCATCTCCCGTGGTGACAGGAATGGAGGGACAGGCCTGCAAGGGGTGACACACCAGTGCTTCGCCTTTATGGTCTGTGTCACCACTGGTGCCTGTCTCCTCTGCACTAAGCAAAGAGAATGATGGCAGGTCTGGCACCTGAGCACTGCCCGTGCTGCCTGTGCCTTAGGGCATGTTACACATCCCAGCGTGAGGGGCTTCCCCACAACAGCCAGGACAGCAGATGTCAAGGCCAACCTGCACCTCTAGCCTGATCTCAGCAAGGTTCCTACCCTGGCTACAGGGCAGCAGAGGATGACACTTTGGGACCTCTGAATTGTGCTTCTGTTATTTGGGATCAGAATACAATTGTTCCCCACTCACGTGACAGTATAAACTCAGCATTTCAGCTGCTAAGTGCCCTCTGAATCACTTGGAACTGCATGTATCTGCTATACACTAGGACCTACAGCACACTCTTAAGAACCCCAACTCCAATAGTGAATTAAAAGCTAGCCCCTTAAATATTTAGCTTTAATAATGACTCTGATGATCAATAGAAAACTTGGAATAAGATTTTCAACTCATGTAAACTGGCTGATTTAGATTTTATTGAAAGTAACAATGCCAGCACGTCAACAAAGCAACCTGGCCCTATGAGCTCACAAAATCCAATCTAAATCATTTACTTTCAATGAAAGATTAGTTGTAAGTGTTTTCCTGGCCTTCTGAGTGTTCACAGATTATTTGTTCAATGGCAGTTTCATGTGCATTGCTAATTATTGCCAATAATAATTTTGCATTGCACTAGCAATTCATCAGAAATGTACTTGTTAGTACATCAGCATTCTCTTTCCTTGTGTGTTTTTACTGGCAAAACCCATCTCTGAGGGTTTTCATTCAGCTGAACATTGGTGATATACATAGAAGGACCAGGAGCTGCCATAAGAGCTGCTATGTGCAGCACACTATATTCCTTTGGGTCAAGTCCTCTCCTAGTGTAAATCAGCATTAAAAATAGAGCGAGGCACAATGTTATCACAGATGTAGAAGACTTGTCAAATAATCTTCGTCCCACACTCCTGCCTTCCAGGCCATGTCCAGAGCACATGGCACAGCCCCTCCTGCTTCACCCTTGGCACCAGCACTGTACACTTTGCTACCACGTGGTTCATGAGCCTCGACTCCTGCCGAGTCCCCATCCCCTTGGCGAGGATGCTCTCCCTGTGTGCCAGGACAAACAAGCACCTTCAGCCAAACCCCAGTGCAGCCAGGGAGAAGTGACAAATGTTTTCTTGGTGGCAGAAGCAACCCCATTGTCAGAAATCAGAAGAATAATTTCCTGGTTACAGTAGCCTTCAGATACATTGATCCAACTTCAACCCACAAATAAAACAATGGGAGTGATATATTGGCTATTCTGTTTCGGTGACTGAGCACTCGAGAGCAGGAATGCAGCTCCCAGAGGCGCGACACAAGGACTTGAAGAGGTTGGCTGTATTTTCTTCCACTTAAAACTGGGAGAGGTGAATAGCTGGTGAAAGTGGGGAGGAGATTGATGGCTTTGGAAACTGCAAGGCCCTCTTGCTATGTGGGACAGCTTTGGTACAGAGAGTCAGCTTCAAGCCTGACCTTGCCCTCCCTGACCTGTCAGTAACCTCAACCCTGACCTTGGAAGGACCACCCTTCTCCTGGAGGAAGAACAATTTGGGGAATAGTGGGAAAATGTGAGTGGTGATCAGGTTAAGATTATTTTATTTTCCAGGAGAAGACAGGCTGTGAGGCATGCAGAAGCTTGGTGTCCTTCTCATGCTTCGGTATTCAAGGTACAGGAACCTTGTGGTGCTCACACAACATTAGCTCCAAACATGGTCTATCTCGTTACACTTCTGCATGGAGTGCCTTCCTGTCCGCTCTGCTGAATCCCCATCTTCATTGCATTTTGGATTCCATCACAGCAATCAGACCACATCCCTGATGGAATTTGTTGAGTCTCTCCTTCTTCAAAAGTCATCAAGATTCAAACCAGGCTCTTTCCAGACCCAAATATTTCAGCAGCAGGAGCCCCAAACCCATCTTGTAGCTCTCTGCTTCCCCCTGCAAGATCACCCCCTTCCCTTGGAGTTGCCTCCCCACTGCTTTCCCTTTCTCCTAACCAGCCATCCTTCACTGTCCTGTGTCTATAAAACACTCAGTACACACGGCAGCCGAGGGGGAGGGACCGAGGGGCTGGTGGAAGCCACTCAGATTTCACATTTATTTAAGAGCCGTGGCTGTGCTTGTTTGATTTATCTTCACACATACGTTTGACAGATATGGTCTCATAAAAACTCCACGGAGTAAAAACAGCAGAAAGGCCTGCAGCCATACTGCGTCAGCATTCCGTCTGGCTCCAGTGCTAAGCACAGATCAAGCTCACTGCAGCTGGCAGCACCCCTCACTTGGGAAACTTTTGAGTTTGCAAAGCCTGAAATGCAGAGTGCTCAAGTGTAGCTGGTCCTGAGTTTCCCAGGTGTCTGGGCAAAAAATGAAAAAGGTCGTGATTTTCTCTTATCTTGAAAAGTCCCGCTGCATTTCACATAAATTGCTTTGTTCAAATAAACTTACATTTAGGTGGCTAATCTCATCCTTTCCCCAAATCCTGTGGGATACAGCAGTGTTCAGAATATCTCGAGAGAGTTACGGTTTTTATAGCATTTCCAAAAACACCTCTACCAAATTGCAGCAGTTAAGGAGTAAGCTTGCTTCACCCTTACCTTGCAAGGGCCTTATAAGCTTGCTCTATTTGTATTACTCCCAACATTCCCTTAAAAAAATGAGGTCTTATTTAATGAGTCAGATTCATACTGTTGTGGTTCTGATAAATACGTTTTCATTGGAGCGGAATTGTAAAATTTGTGCACAAAGCAGCTACTATATAGTTTGGGTTATAGGCTCCAAAAAAGCACAGCCCACTTCAATATATGCATATTTCACAGTGCTTTTTTTAAAGGGGAGCACACCTGAAACTCTCATTCCCAGCATCAGGAGAGGCAAAGTGAAATAGCTGTCAATAAAGTCGCTGCCGTGCTAATGTTGCTCGAAGGTAGGACTCCAGCTGCATTCAGGTGGCGTTTTATTACGCGTATAAATAACAGCCCCGCCACGTCTGGGAGCTGGCAGCACGGTCTGCAAGAAGGAGCTCAGAGCTGAGAGTGAAAGGCCCTGTGTTCCAACCTGCTGCCGTGGTGGCCACTCCGTTTCTTTATACGTTACTCACACATATGAAATAACGTTCCTAATGCTTGTCACGCAGAGATAAGACAGATCTTGCTCTGTTAACAAAAGCAAATGTGAGGGCCCATGTAATGGGCCCACAATTATCTTGGCTGGTTAAAACCACTGGATGAGTAGGAGAAATTGTGACTGCTTCTCTGTGGGCAGATATTTGTGGTCCTCTCTCTCATTAGGGATGATTTTTGTCAGCTATAGAAATGTCACCTTTTCTGGTTTAGATAGATAACTAAGGAGTATGCAACAAAGTTTTGGAAACCTCATGTTTTCCTGACTTTGGATAACCTGTTCTGGCTTATGGCTATCTCCTCTATCACTGATCTCCTAGCTCTGATCCTCTTGGTGCCATATTCACCCAGTTTTCATGGTCACACTGAGCAGCGTCACCCCTTCACCATCCATACATGCAGCTCAGTGCCTGGTAGAGGGTTATTTTCCAAAGGTGAGGGCTTTCAGGCACTGGTTCCCTCTCTCCTTAGGGACAGTTTTTCCCAGCTATGGAAATGCCATCTTTTCTGTTTTAAGCAAAAAACAAAGGAATTGCAGACACGCTGCCTTCAGGACACAGTCGCCAGCTCTCCTGTTTTCCAACAGCACTAGTCAAGGACCAGATACTGCTCATCGTGGCCTGGCTTTTTCACTCCCTCTTCCCCTGTTGCTGGCAGATGAAAAATGTAATTCACCTTCATTAGTAACTTCAGGGGACCCAGCCCCAGGGCCAACTTCAGACTTCTCTCTGGAATCTGAACCATTTGAAGAGACAACATTGGTGGACAATGTATTAATTATAGCGCTTATTGTTGTACACATTGTTACACAGACATGCCACACACCTTGGGCAGTGTCTGGGCTTGGACACTTATCATAGAACCATAGAATTGTTAAGGTTAGAAAACACCTCTAGGATCATGGAATCCAGCCATTAACCCAGCACCATCATGTTCACCATTAAACCATGTCCTCAAGTGCCACATCCACAGGGTTTTTGAACACTTCCAGGGACGGTGACTCTGCCCCTTCCCTGGGCAGCCCATTCCAGGGCTAGACAACCCTTTCAGTGAAGAAATTTTTCATCATATCCAATCTAAACCTCTCCTGGTGATTTCCTCTTGTCCTGTTACTTGTCACCTGGGAGAAGAGACTAACCCCCACCTGACTACAGCCTCCTTTCTGGTAGTTGTAGAGTGTGATAAGGTCCTCCCTGAGCCTCCTCTTGTCCAGGCTAAACACCCCCAGCTCCCTCAGCTGCTCCTCATAAGAACTGTGCTCCAGGCCCCTGTGACAAACCAACAGCGAAGACCTGTGGTCTGACGTGATTCCTTTCAGAAACAGGCCAGCCTCGGCCAGAGGCAGGGCAAGACAAGCTCCCTCAGAAGGCTGCAGGCAACATGGAAAGGCAGGTCCCCGGAGTGCACAAAATGAAATAACCATGTGTGAGACCCAGCTATCCCAAGAGGGGGACCATATCTCCTGCATATAAATGCAGGAAAGGAGGGCACCCTCACACTGGTGGCATAGCCACCAACATGCAGCACTTCTATCCCTTCTTTTTTATTGTGTGTAGTTACAGAGCCACAAGGAAGGTACTGACAAGCAGTCAAGGAATTCAGTTGCTGGTTCGCTATGCAGGACTTGGGAGCTGGAGGGCGAAAGTGATGCATGGAAATTAAGTTAATTTTAAACCGCAGGCAAGAGAAGAGACTTGCTAGCAGTTACTTAAGAGAAGCTGCTGACTGTTTAAATACCATTAAGAAGATTAATGTCAGCCCGCAGAACCACTGAAAAATTAAGGCTGAAAGGGACCTTGAAAGGTCAGACCAGTCCATTCCACTAACCCAAGCAGGATCACCTAAACCTCGGACATCCCTGACAGATGTTGCTTAACTTCATCTTAAAGTTCTCCACTCCCTAGGCAGTCTATTCTTTATTATCCCTGTCATTAGAAAGTTTTTCCTAACATCTAAATTGAGCCTTTCCTGCTGTCACTTAAGCCTTCTTTCTTTTTTTTTTTTTTCTCCTCTCCTCCATCACAGACAAGGAGCAATGATTATGCCTTTAAATGTGCTTAAAGACTTCAGTTCTCTCCTCCTTTGGGTTAGAGAATTTCAGTTCTTTCAGGCTTCCCTGGTAGGTAATGGTTTCTCCATTTCCGTTTGTTCTCCCTGCTCTCTGCTGGGCTGGATCCAATTACGCCACATCTCCCCTTAACCTATTTTCTATCACCTCAACACCATGACATAGCTGACTTACATTCAGCTTTTGATCCCTTTTATGAAGAATTGCTACTTAACCCATCACTCCCTCCTCTGTACTCTGGGAGTTCATATTATTGCTCACGTGTATGACCTTCCACTTCTCTGTATTCAACTGCCTCCTGTTTCTTCCAGACCATTTCCCCAGTTTGCCCACATAGCTTTTAAATCTAATCCTGCCCAACATTGCATCTATGGTTTTATTTCATGTGTCAAATGAAAGTCCTTATGTTTGTCCTTTATAATAAAACAAAGCAAAACAATTAAGCCAAACTGGATCAAATGTAGGGTGAAACCCCACTCAAAGCCAGCTTTAACCTGGACAAGAAGGTGCTGGCAGCGGTGCCCTGCATGAGGTTGTTCAAGTAGGTTTGTTCCAAGTGACCTCAGCCACTCCTCAAAAGGCTTCCCCTCCAGACCGTTCACCATCCTCGTGGCCCTCCTTTGGAAGTGTTCAAGGCCAGCCTGGACGGGGCTTGGAGCAACCAGGTCTAGTGGAACGTGTCCCTGCCCACGGCAGAGGGTTGGAATGAGATGTTCTTTAAGGTCCTTTCCAACCCAAGCCATTTTGTGATTCCACCAGAGCATGTTTCCCCAGCTGGTTTCAAGCAGCAAACACCAAACTACTCTGACAGCCACACGATGTTACTGCAGCCAGTCCTCTCCCGCCTCTCCCCTCCACCTAAACCCCCCTTTTTGTGTTGCTGTGTCTCTGTCCCAGCTGTCTCTGACCCACGCGCCCTCACCTTCCCCCTCACCCTCGCCTTCCCACTGGGGAGTCCTGGCCGTTACCCAGGCCCTGTCTGCCAGTGGGATCTTCCCCGGCTTGGGGAAGTGCCACGGGACGGACAAAAATTAAATAAAAATAAACGAGGACGGTAAAATCTCTGTTATTTTTGAGGTCAATCGCTGTTATCTTTGAGATAATCCCCATCGTGCCTCCCCGGCTCTGGGCGGCGCGGCCCGCGGCTGCCCCCAGGCGGACAGGAGGTGTCCCGGCTCAGCCGGGGTGCAGAAGGCCCAGATGGCACTCGGGCACAGGGGACAGAGGTGTGACTGTCACCGTCCCGCGGCCACTGCAGCCAATGCCGTTGAGAGGAATGACGGGAACAGGGGTTATCCCAGCACCATGCTGCATCAGGGATAGACAGGGATAGCACAAACTCCCCCACCGCTTTGCCTGTCTGTTCTGCAAGTGAGGGCATTTCATCACCCCTGTCATGGTCCCAAGGCAGGGAAAGGGAAAGGCAGTGAAACAAGCCCCTGTGACCCCGCAGCAGATGCGCAAGAGACAGAACCAAGAACTACCTTTGCTCCACAGGTCAACTGAAGTCTACCTTAGTGCCATACAGACACCTTCTCTCCCTGCTGCTGCACCCCAGCTCTGAGCAGCATTTTGGCCTTACACATTACTCCAAGCAGGCTGATCTAAGCTCATTTCTGGCTCTCTCTAAACTACCGCACTCAGCAAGCATCCCAAAGCGCCTCACACCCCTGGCCCCACACTGTGCCCATCCTGCCAGCATGCACACCTGTGGCTTGGCTGCCATTCCCTGCAGCCTGTAAGGAGCCCACCTGCCTGATAAGGATGTGCTTCCCAGAAGCACCAGCAATTGGCACAGGCAGAAGAGGACCTGGACAGGCAGGCTGCACCCCTCCTAATTGACTGAAGGAAGAGGAACACTTAAACTTGCTCCAAAAGGAAGCACAAG
The DNA here is from genome assembly GCF_965178545.1 of Coloeus monedula. NCBI lineage: Eukaryota > Metazoa > Chordata > Aves > Passeriformes > Corvidae > Coloeus > Coloeus monedula. The sequence goes on from NC_138783.1 coordinate 25,923,658, forward strand.
CTCCAGCTTCCCCACATTCATTTACTTGCAGAGCTTGCCCAAACCTGCAAGTAGGCACGAGCTTGCAGACAGGCAGCTGGGAGGAAGCAGAGTCAGGCCAGTGCAAGCCAGCTGGAGATATTGACCCTCGTGGCAGTTTGGATGCAGACCTTGGGCTCAGCTTAAACATGTTTTTCTTCCCCTTCTCCTCTACCTAGAACTGGCCTTCCCAGCCATTATCTTCTTCAGCATGACTGATTCCAGCTACAGGTCCATTGTATCCTTCAACACTGTCTATCCAGGCCCTGCAAAACGCGCCAAGGCAAATGCCATCAGGCCACACATCCCTTCCATTAAGGCAGTTGCTGGGGATCAATAAATATACTATCAAGTATCTCTTTTTTTTTTTTAAACACACACAAAAATCTATGAAATGTTGCAATAGTCCAGTTTATTCCAGGGCAAATGCTTAAGGCCAAGACAATGAGCAAGAATCTCTCAAGACCAACCCTGTGCCCCTCAGCTGATGACAGCATTGAGATATAATAGGTATATCTGTGAGATGCACAGAAGGCTCTGGTGACAAAGCACAACATTGCACAGACAAAAACCAAAACAAGCTTCCTAAACCAAATCTGCTTCCTAATGCAAGCAGACAGAGCAGCCATCACTACATGCATCAACGCAGTGAGCTTCAACACTGTGAGTTATGAGGAAGGAGTGTTTGCAGTGTGCATAGTGATGTGATTGCATAACTGAGAACTCCACTTTCCTCTCAGAAATGGGGGTTTTGGTTTGAAGTTTCTCTCTGCTCAGTACATTAAATGAAGTCTGCTCAGCAATGAATGCAAACAGTGCCACAGAACAATGACAACTGCAGGTGCAAAGAAAGAAATGCCGAAGGCGTGATAGTGCTTCAACATTTATTTTTCCCAAGACACATAAAAAGAATAAAACAGTTCTAAAACCCACAAAGCTTTAGAATACTTCACAATACAGAAATACTAACTGTGCTTCCTGCTTAGACTAACCAGCAGGGAGGTCTTTTATTCAGGCCTTTATGTCAGTAGGTGCATAAAGCTGTTTCATTTATTTCAGGTACATAACAAGTGACAGGAGAAATGTATGGTAGAATCGTTCCAGTTTGGTTCAAGTCCAGGAAGTTCTCCTGAGAGGGATGCTGTGCTGTTGACTGGAAGCCACATTCAACAGATACTGCTCACACCGTGTACAGATGTCTGCAGTCAGCCAGTCTGCCATGGCCCCTGTGTAACAGCACAGCGGCCGTGCTAGGCAACGGGGCTCCAAAACAACGGGTACACTGGAGGGGGAGAGGGAACAACAAAAGCAGGAAAGCTGACCCAGGGTTCTGTTAGAGGGCATGGTGCTCTTCCACCCTTCTCCCAGGCTGCTAAGTGATTTAGCCAAATGCATAGGTTCAAAAGAGCCATCAGCACCACTTAGGAAGGCTAAAAAGCACCAGAACAGCTTCACTTACTGACACCTTCTCTCTATTGACAGTGTGTCAGCCAAAGGGCTAATGGATATCTGTGTCTGGTCCAAGGTTATGGCTGCATCCTCGTGCAGGAGGACATTTTTTGGCCATCCTGCAGTGTGACAGTAATGCAGTCTCTCAGGCCTCTTCTGCAGCACTTGCATTACAACACAGACCAAACTACTGCCTGCCCCATGCAGTTTACTTTAGTAATGAACACTGCTCCTGATTTTCGGCAACTGAAGTACAAGCCTTAGAACCAGAAACTGCTGTGTCTTTATTCTGGCTACATTAAAGAATGGTTTCAGAAGACCAAAAAGAAGGTATTGCTTCCCCCAGTAGAAAATTTAACTGCTTTGGAAAGAAGAGAACATAAAGAAGAGATAATGTATGTTTTCAGTCTTATATGCATGTTGTCTGTCTTTTTCACCCGGAACTGTCAAAAGCTCTTTTTGGAATAATTCGTTTTCTGGGGACAAAAGGAAAGGGTCTGTATGTGTGTGGAGGGACCACGAAACCATGTGTGGCATCACTCTTCAGTCAGTTATATCTGAGCCACAATTGGGACATTTCATGTCTAGGTAGAAAGTGGCTACTTCTGGGTTGTAGTGACAGACCTCCAGCTGTGGGGGATAGAATGTGGTGGGGGATAGAATGTGATGGGGTCTGGAAATCCTCATACTATGAAGGTATTGCAAGGAGCCTTCTATGTCTGCATTAATATAGACACTTCTAAATCCATGTCACAAGCCTGTTAGTTAAAAAGGAAAACGCATTTCAGAGCACCTACACTTCCTCCCTTTTGGTCATCTAAAATCCACAATACTTCCAGAGAACTGTAGCCTAGGTAGAGCAGTGGCTAAAACCAGAACATTCAGCAGACCAGCCCAATACTACATACTGCTGTCTGCATGTTTGTAGCTTTGCATAAGTAACTGGTGACATCTTTCAAAGCAAAAACAGAACAACCCCGTCCCAGCTTACCCAAAATACTGCCAGTGCTCTATTTCATGTAGCAACTCGGAGCTCTTCTGCTCTTGAGTAGCTGGGTCCTCCTCTCTGGAGAGTCTCAAAAATTTTAGGAACTGAAGTGGGAGATGTACACATGTTCTGAAGGGCATTGACATCTAGAATCACAACACAAGTCACCTGAGTTCTCAGGGAAACACATCCTTCTCCTTAGCAAGACAATTTGCATGCCATGCGATTTATTGGTGCACTTAAAAGGTAGACATTAATGCAGTGAACTTTCTGACCCTTGTATAAATAGAGCACAGTGTAATCCCAACCACTTTACACAGGATGAAAGAAAGAACCAGAGTTGTTTTAGCTGAGTATGACAAGAGATATCTGTGTCACCCCGGCTACTTTTACCACCTCATACTATTCCCTCTTCTATTTTCTTAGAAACTAGCTAGAGGGTAGATTTGAGGTATCAGTGGGATGAAGGAAAGCTTCTGAGGACTAGGTGAGGAGGAGGGAAAGCAGAAAATGTAAAAATCCCATATGCTGTTTAAAGACTAGACTTGCCTTAACGCAGCAGTCACAGCAGACAACCCTGAAAGAAAAAAGTCTCCAGCATCATCATTTGAGTAAAGCTCAGCAGATACCAATATTGCAGCTACAGGTGACATTCCCAAGTCAGTCTGAACTCATGATTGTGGCAGAATCACTTGATGGCAAAGTGAGCAAGCTGAGAAGTCCCCTATTCAGATTGCCAGCCTTCCTATTTCTGGTAGTTTAAATCATCTGAAATGTGTCAACATCCATAGTTTCAAGACTTTATCTGCAAATGCTCATTACACTTCACCCAGCACTACCACCAGACAGTTGCTCAATTTCCAGTGGTTGTTTACTTGCTGCTTGTAATCAATTCAGTGCTTCACAACCCCTTCAAATAGATTTAAGTGAGCCTTAATGAGCCTGAAGTTCCTCTCTCACTCTCCCATGAACAGAAAGCCTCTGACAAGTAAGTGGATACAAGTAGGCTCAAGTCCTTCCCCAGTCACAAGGTCTGGAGTTCTCTTTTTCAGTCCTCAACAGAAGATTCTGGTGTAGACCCTCTCCCAGAACCTGTTCAAGCCCTTGGCTGAAGTTATATCAAACCTTTAGAGCAAAATGCAGAGGTTGATCTCAGAGAAATTAATTTAATACTGGCACAGGAAATTTGTCTATTGCTGACTTAATACTAAGAGTTAAAACTGAGATACTACTTCAGAGACAAGACTTTCCACATCCTCCCCAGCTGTAGACACTTCAGCCTGGCTTGTGCAGTAAGGCAAAGCTGAAGGGTTCAGCAACCCATTCCTATCCAGTAGTACAACCAATGAATACTGAAAATTCTCAGCACTGTTCTTTCACTCTTTTCTCTCTCCTCGTTTTTTTCTTTTATATCAGCTCACCTGCTGCAGAGGTAACAGTTGTAAGGCCACTTAAGAAACATCTGCTTATGGCAGCTGAAACAGATCTGTGGAAAGGAAAGTTATTTGTGAATGCAAATGGGAAATATGTTTGTACCAACAGGATCCACTGCCTGCCAAAGAGCAAGCACATAAACCTTCTAAAGGCTTTATATTCATATACAACAACAGAGGTCCAATAAATGATAGCAAAGACACAGGAATTAAAAGCTAAAAAGGCAAAAAAATTCTTACTTGTAGGCCAGTGTTTTTATAATGCAGAGGTTTGGGGCAGCTGCCAGACAACAGGAGTTTAAAAAAAGGCTCTTGAGCAAACAATAGCTGTATTGTGCAAGAGTGTAACAGTAGCTAGTTAAGAGAGAGAAGAGAGACATTCTTTGAGGTAGACTGCAGCAATCCCAAAGAGATTAAATCAGGGCAAATTTGAATTCAATCCTGAAGCAAAAAATGAGTCATAAGGAAGCTGATGAGTTGCCTGGACTTTCTAAAAAAGAGCACATTCATACACAGCTGGCAGTCAAAGTGATATTATCTTGAGAAGTAGAACTTGAGAAAGCTAAAAAAACAGCAGGGGGTAAGAAAGCCATTTTAGAGTAGTCATACAGCAGGCAAGTTAAAGCAGGGTCAGTGAGGTGAGAAGAAAACAAGGATTCAGTCTCAGGAGCGTCAGATAGCTTGTGGAAGTAGCATAGCTCTGCTAGTAGAGCCTTTGACTCTGTCCATACTGCTAAATAAATGAGGGCAAGAAAATGACCCAAAAGCCAAGAAGCACAGGCCTCCTCACATCTGTGTTGCAAAGGGCCTGTACTCAGGACATCTGCTCTGGAGGGGTGGTTGCAACACCCCCTCTCTAAAGGGGACTCAGGGGATAAGCCAGGAGTCAAGAAACATGAACAGCCAAAACAGTCCTGAGCTACAGCTCCTTCCCTGTGCCCCTCATCTTCTTGGCCTTCATGTCCAATTGCCAAGGTGGTTTGAGTCAGCACAACTTGGGTGTGGGAGCCTGAGTCAAAAGCCTTCGTTTCACTGTTTAGCAGTACCAAATCCAAACTATTTACTTCGGGATTTCAGAGCTGACCAATGGTCATGGCAGTCAGCTCTCCTCACATGGAATTCAGACAAGAAGCAACAAGCAAAAGTTGGGCTACTTTCTAGGCAATTTATACAGTTTAAGATGGATTAGAAGCCATCACTGCATAAATACTAAAAAGCCTAGGCCAAACTCAGGACCAGCTGTTATGAATAGGATAAGTTGAGGCAGAGGGCACCTCTGCAGTTCATCACTGAGGGCCATGAAATCTGCCAGCTTTTGAAAAGGCAAGGGCAGCACAAAGAAAAGGAGAAGAAACATACCTTTGCTCTTGGAAAGACACCATCACTACCTCCTTGGAAGAGGCCTTGCCCTTCCAGCACCATCATTGCATATCTGGTTCCAATCAGCTCAACAATGGTTGGTGATGGCCACTTGGTAGGAAAGGGACAGTCCTATTGAAAGACAGAAGTTAAACATCAGATCAAGTTGAAGAAAGCAGCTGTTTGGGGAGGTCACCTCAAAACTGGGTCCCAAAGGATCAGGAGCATTTTTCTCCAAAAACCTATTTTGCTTGTGATGGAGACTATCAGGTGACTCTTTGACAATACTAGCAGAGAAACTACTACAGGGAGGTGAGTGGTTGCTGCAGTTTTCAAGCAGATTCCTTTGAGACATTTTACCTTTTGGAACAGGCCACAGAACAGATGCCACCTTGGCCCCTCCTGGATACAAGAGGTGTCAGAGAGCTCAGAGACTTACCAAGGTTGGGCAAGGAGGGATGCAGAAGGAAAGAAAGAGACAAGAGCACAGCACACCTTGTCAGGGCAGAATAGGGTGAGACCATAATTCAGAGGGTTGCACAGAAGCACACAGACCCCAGCATTTCACCCACAACCATCATTCAGAGCCTGATAACATCAGTTCTACATACATTATACATTTAAAAGTCACCGATGCTGTACTATCCACATTTTGTTAACTATTCCCCTTTACTGCAGCTTACAAGATCCTTGTGAGCATATCAGAGTCTAGAGAGAATGAAGGGACATGGAGAAAGCAGGACAGTCCCACTTTCAATTACATTCTGGTTGAGGAAGCCTTGATGGACACTTTCAAGTAATGCCATGGTATTTTTCTCTTCTTGTATGAGAAAACTTTATTTCATATCATTCAAAGTGGGAAGCCACCACAAGGACACTACAGCATCCAGTCTTCTCTTAAGCTGTCTCCAAGGAGAGAATAATATACATACTTCAGATACAATATGTCCCAAGACAAAAACCACAGAGCATGCTTACTGCTTGCATGAGGATCAAGGTGCAAGTCATTATCAGAGGTGTCAGACCAGGGTTGCTTGCTGACATGTTGGACTTACAAATTCCTTGCTTTGAAGGCCTCTCTCTAAAGATCTGGACCTTCCTCTGTAAGGAGGCAGCTTCTGTTGGCCAGTGCTCAGGAAACACTTCAGTTTAATGTCTCCTGGTGTGGGTGCACTCATGGGAGGACACATAAAATTTGCAGCAAAACCTGGATGGGAAGAGAGAGTTTTAAGGTACAGAAAACCAACTGTCAGTTTCTAAGTATTAACCCTGAAAGCTTAACACTCAAGAGCACTACACTGCCTTCTGAAGGTAGCAAGGCTTACACCTCTCCCCCTCCAACCCATCTGCTCAGATCACAAAAAAAGCAGAGGTTACAGTAATTATGCTTGTCAGTAGGCACTGATGAGGCTTCATTAGCACCATTTAGCTTCATAAAATGAAGTGCTGCACTTTCTACTTGAATATTCAAAACACTCATTTAGCTTTTACTGCAAATTCCAGTCAGGCCTTTGGGGACATGCAATCATTGTTTTGAAGCTGCAGGAGCTACACAAGCTTCAGTCAACTGCTGAGAAATTATTTTCTAAGGTCACCTCCCCAGACTTTAGTGTTGGATCTTCTCCTGCCAAGTATCTTCAGGTGATCAGAGAAGTGGACATTGAGCCCAGCCCAAGGCTTTGGGAGCCCATCAGACCACTGGCTGTACTTTGTGACCTGGTTTAAAGGTGCAGCCAGAAGTGCACTGACCTGTGCTGAAACAGGATACTCCTGGTGGCCTGGTGGAGGGAAGGCAGGCACTGGCAGGCAGCTTGGGAGTGGTTTCCTGTAGACCAGAGGACAGGATGTTCATAATCTGCATATAAGAGACACCAAGGCCACTTCATTAGAACTACTGATGCCTAACAAAATCCAGGATGCCCACAATGGATCAGAAATGTTCAAGGCTCAGCCAAAAGTGGAGCAGAGAGAAAAATCAATGGAGTACATTTAGGAACTTTCTACTTCCTCTTGGAATATCAAGTTAATTTCCCTTGCTTAATTTCCCTGGAAGTTCCAGCCGAGTTAGTGAAGTTTCAAATTCACCTGCTGTCTCTCTTGCCCAAGCCCAATAGTGGATACTAGTACCAGAGTTCTATCTGTTCAGGAACCAGCTTTGCAACAGCCTCCCTATGCAATCCATGGAATACACTGGAGCCATTTTCTTGGCTCCTGTTCACATGTAGCAACACTGGAGAACAGTTCAAGAGACTGTGACTAACCCAACCCATTAACTCAACTCAAGCCCCATGCTTTATCTCAACAGCATTGTTTCTACCTTGTCTAGACAAGCAGAAAACAAATTTGATTATATTATATATATATAGAGAATATATTATTGAATATACTATATTATATATGAAAGTCCTTCTAGTTCAGCAGTAATACATCAACCACAGGGCTCTCAAATGCTGAATATTCCTACAAGTAGCACAGACTGGGGCAAATATAGCTAAGATTTTCTGCTTTTATTAATTCATATCTGTTTTCCTCAGTTAGGCAACTGCATTTCAAGCAGAAATATTTACAGAAAACAGATTCCTGTTTATATGCCAGAGCATCTGTGCTAGACATGATGTGTTAGGGCTTAAGTTCTGTTCCACAGAATTTCGGAATATGCTCAGACTGAATCCCAGAACCAAGCAGTCAAGCTTTTCATGACAGAGCCAGGAGTTAAAGAACCCAAAGACTGTGTATCGTGGTTTACTGAAGAATGGTGCTCCCAAAATAACTACACAGACAGATGAGTGGGAATTCACCCATCAAGTTGCTTCCTGAAAATAAATCATTACATTTTCCTTCCATGAGCTCACATACCACATGAAATCAAAATACCTCAATACATCTAGCATCAAATGCCTCACTGTGAGGTAAGAGTGGAAATATTCTGGCCCTTATTGGTCAGACTCCCATGCTATTAAAACTTCTGCAGGATCTAGTTTTCAGAGACCAGAGCAGACCTCAAGTTCTGTAGAATCACAGAATATCCTGAGTTGGGACCCACAAGGATCACCAAAGTTCAACTCCTGCCCCTGCAGAAGACCACCCCAAGAGTCACACCATGTGCCTGAGAGCATTGTTCAAATGCCTCTCGAGCTCTGTCAGGCTTGGTTCTGTGACCACTTCTCTGGGAAGCCTGTTCCTGCAGGTGAAAAACCTTTTCCTCATAACTAACTTAAACCTCCCCTGACTCAGCTTCAGGCCATTCCCTTGCATGCTGTCACTGGTCAGAGAGAGAGATCAGTACCTATATGCTTCAGTCATGCCACAAACAGAGGTGTCTGAATATAACATGAGCTTCTGTAGAGGAAAGGACTTCAGTGAACCCAGCAGTACCACATTTTTTCACTTTTGAGACAAGATTTCCTATATTAGGATTTGTTCCTGACCTTCCAGGTTATGTATGTGCTTGCAGCTCAATTCCTGAAGTACCCATGCCTCTCCATAGTCCTTTCACCTAAAGCCTTACCTGAGCTCCTGGTCCCAGCTGCTGTGTTGTAGTGTTGGCAATTTTAAACTCAGTACTGGCATCTTGGAGATGGAAGAAACTGTCACTTGGAGAGTTCAAGGCAGTATTTGATGCCACAAGCATTTCTGCAGGGAAGAGGGAGAACAAAAAACCCCATACTCACAGACTAAATGACACACTGAGCTGGGACAAGAAAATGACATTGGAATTTGAGATTTAACCAGACTTTGTCCTGATAGTTACATAATCTTTTAGTCTTAGGTGATGGTCAAAATCCTAAGTAATCTCACTTAGTGGACAGACAAATTTGAACATCCATTTAAAAAAAGCACAAGCTGAAATATCTTTTGAGTCTTAATAAGACACAAACAGATTTTTTAGAAATAACTCTTCTTATGCCATACCATCTCTATCACACCAAATTTGTATATTCCTCCCTGCCCCTTACATTACAAATGTTATTGAGAAGATAAGGGCTTTCATTTCCAAGGCCATCTGTTACTTTTAGCCAATGCTGACATCATTTTCTTGCTTGCTAAGTGACTCTATGGCAGTACTTTCAGTATAGTACCTTTGGACCTGCTCCCCTTTTCCTGTGCTGCTGCTGCTGACCGAAGCTTCGGTGGTTGTTTTATTTCTGCCATGAGCTGTTTGTGCCAGCTGGGCTCCTGGGGCACACACTGTTTCAGCTTCACCTTCAACATCTACAGGCAAAGCATAGGACCACAAAGAGCCATTGGACAGAGAAAGGAGACCAGTGGTGACAGAACAACTGCATCAGCAATGGCTCTGTTTTGCAAGTGCTTGTCACCCAAGAGGGCACTGGGCCCTGCACATGAGACACCCTTCAGCACTATGCTTAGTGGAACACTATAGCGACTCAAATTTGAAATTGAGAGCTCCAGGAGTTCTTTGAAGACCACAAAGTGTTCCAAATTAAAGTAGCAGTGGAAGAAGTAGGAAGATTGATCATCTTTCTTCTATGAAGATGTCAATTCCCATTTTCCTAGTGCCATGTTTGGCAGGAGGGTCTATTCAAAAGTTAAGCATGGTTAATATAACCCCCTCCCAAATACAAATCAGTAGCTAAGGTATTAGCTTTATATTCCTTCAAAACATCCTGTCAGCTCCAGAATTAACTTGTTTTGCTATCATCAGATTCAGCACCAGGTCACCTACCGGCTTTAGATGAGGCTTGGGAGCAGCTACATCAACTTTGGGGGCCCTGTGTTTTTGCTTGATGGTCACCTGAAAGAGCAGAAGTGATGCTTAAGAAATAGATCTTTCTCTACTCCTTGTACACCCTGCCATTCAGCAGCACAGCAAATGATGCAAGTAAGTATTTGGGAACAAGGGAGGTAGGGAAGGCATTAAAAAAAAAAAAAAACAAAAAACCCCAAAACAAACAAAAACCCCCCACCTCAAAACCAAAAAAACCCCCAAACAAACACAAAACCCCCACAAAACAAACAAACAAAATACCCCTAAACAAAACAAAGAGTCAGCAAGTGTAGGATAATGGAGTTTCCTTACATGGGTTTTTGGTAGGGTAAGATTTGCCGATGGCAAACCAGAGGCAATCGGAAGTACTGCACAGCCCTTAGAGGCTTGCACAGGGAGCACAAAGCCTTCTAGCCCCAGCAGCTCATGAACTGCTCTGAGAAGCTGCTGGAAAACCCTCATGCTCACACACTAATGCCAGGAGTGATCCTGACAACCACCATGGTCACACCATATTCACCAGTAAAAGCTCGGCTCCAGGGAGGAGAGCAATGGAACGGGTTAACAAGACTAACAAGAACAGTAACAGCAGGCAGCTGTATGCATAAGCCAGAGTCCCAGAGACTGGCTTACAGCCCTACATAAACTAGGAACAATAGCAAGATAGAATTGCAGGGCAGATATTCATGTGAAACATCAAGGCCTGTGCTTGCATAGGGGAGAACTGACAAAAAAGTCAATTGCACATGCATGTCTTTAGCTGCCTTGTTCACTTATTCCTATTTTGAGGCCATGCCATTTACTTTCACTTGTGTGTACAACTTCAGAACACGTGGGAGTGCAGGTAGAACAACACTACAGCTTCCCACACTAGCTGTGCTTTCATTCATTTGCAAATTAGACCACTCTTTGCTAGACAAGCTTTAAAATAGCTTTGCAGATGGGGAAATCCTAGTTTAAGAGCCTTCACAAAGACCTGAGCAGTAGCACTCTGCTTTCTTTCAGTATTTCTGACTACTACTCTTCAAACATGTTTGTGCTTCTCGTGGACCAAAGAAAAAAGTTACCAAAAAGAAAAAAAAGGAAAGGGAAAAAAAAAAACCACAAAAACAAACCCCAAAACCCAGATCATCCTGCCACCTTGAGTTACAGTTCTGTACTGCACAGCGAATTGATACACAGTACATTGCAAGGAATACAAGTTAGTTATGATGCACTGTCTCCTTTCCAATACTATTAATTTACATATCCATCAATAGATAATCTCCAAACACATGACATAGCCTTACCTGGAGGCAGAGTCAAGCCAAGCAAGAGCTGGGATTTTATAGAGGTGCATGGTTTAGCTGAAGCTTTTAAACCTGCTACATTCTAGCAGCACCAACATAGAGGAGAAAAAAAGCTGATGCTTAGTGCAGTATGCAAAGTTTTCACTTTTTGTAATACCGCTCTTTATTACAAGAAGAGTTGTGTCTCATCTGCTGCCAAGACGTCTGTTTGCAAAGCACGCCAATGCCACAAGGCCTTGTGCCAATGTTTTAGATCTGCTCATCATTCCCAGCTCAAGCTGCAGCAAGCAAAGAGCATCCCAAGCCTTTAGAGACACCCCAGACATTTTTGTACCTGGTCATCTTCACCAACCAAGTGGTTAAGCTGGAAGTCCCTACCCCTCCCTGAGAGAGGCTCAACATCTTTTACCCTGACTAAACTCCTGCAGTAGTTGAGTGCACTGCCCAGAGGACTCTGCCTGAGGCTGAGCAGAGAACTGTCTCAAAAGGGCTTTTGCACCTGCATACACACCACAGTATCTGGGAAGACGTGGCAACAAGTAAAAGATGCCAGGCACAGCTCAGCTCAAGGAGCCTGGAAGGACACAAGCATCCAAGGTGGAAAGCACAAGCAAGCAAGAGTCTATTCTACGGAACTGTTGTGTACCTTTGAGAAAGACAAGCCTTTGGAGAAGAGGCCTCAACACATACTGCTCAGAAATTAAGTAGAGCAGATGCTTCCAAAGTTGTCTGCTGACTCCAGTCACTCACCTTCCGCAAGGTGTACCTCTTGTGCTGAATGTCATCCAAAAGTAGCTCGTAGGGAGAGCGAATGCATTCTTTTGGAGACGCACAACGCTGTGGTCGCTCAGCGGCCTTGCGCAGCCTCACGCCAGTCTGCAGCTCACAGATGACACCAGGCCACAGGGATGCCTTGGAGAAACCAGCAAGGGCCAAGTCAGTAGCTGGCTAGAACTTTCAGAGCAGCATCCCCTCCCTCCATGTAACAGGGCACACTTAACAGCTGAAGTCATTCAGAAACACAGAATTGTGTCCCTAACATGCCCTTCTCCTCACTTCCAGATCAGGGAGCAGTACCAAAGAAGTTAATTTACAACAAGGAAACTGGTAGCTGGCTTACCAAGCTCATTCCCAAATTTTGTCATTAACTTTATGGATGTACTTCAGCAAAATACAGCTTTTGCTGCCAGGTAAATTAATAGACATTTTCTTTCTGCAAGTGCTCCAGGTGCAAGGGTGTTTTCATCTTACTGGATCCTAAGAAACACTGGGAATGAAACCCCAAATCTTAACATTAAAATCCCCTAAATTTTCAGAAACCAAGGGTTGAAGTACCCAGAAACAAAAGAAGACGACAAGTGGGAAGGGATCTCATACTTAAAGGCAGCATAGGTTAGTAATCTCAGCCTGGAGACACAAGCTAAAAACCCTGACATCTGCTCATCCTGTTTCTGTACTAGTATCTGAGGATGTTCAGGCATGCAGCATAACCCAACAAAAGTTAAAGGCAGGAAAAAAAATCAACTCAATAGCATTTTTAGACAACATTGTAACAGAAGTGCTAAATCAACAGCTTATCTGGACCCCAGTGGCAAATTGAGTAAGAACAACTCATGGTATTAGAAACAGTGATAGGGAAGCAAAACATTTTAGAAAACTGCCTCAGAACAAAGTATCTGACTTAGGCTTCTCTCTCTTTTCTACTTACAGCATGAAGCACCTTCTCTCAACTCACCCCTTCAGATACCAAGAAGAGTCTTAGGCAATCTCTGCCTGATGGCTGCCTTCAAGGAGACATATTTTTGTTGGACTCTTTTAGCCTGGCTTTGGTACAGTCATACCTCAACTCCAGAGAACTAGAACTCTCAAAGAATGATCAAACACTAGACATATCTTCTAGGCTATATTTAATACTGTGTGGGAGAACACACAAAAGTCTCTGGGCAAAGTCATCAGTACTTGAGACTTTTGGAATAGCTTATTCCAAGGCATTTGCACTTTATAGAGTTGTATTTCATATGGTGACTGAACTTGACTGAGAGACATGACCTGAAGAGAGACTTCTGTACTGTAATATTGCCACATTAGTTTGGGGACAAGAATTGCCTCCAGCTGGTCATTTCAGAGCAGCTTGCACACCCAAAACATTTTTCAGATGTTGGTGACATCATTAGCACTCATGCTTTTATTTCCCTACTGACTGGATCACTGCAATTATTCTATTTGTGCCATCCCATGTATTGTCAAAAGCCACCTAAACTTTCCACAACCTATGCAGTACAAGACAAAGGACTACAACACTCTAAACCCACTGCCTTGAGTTCAACCGTGAGTGGTAAAACAGCTGTGTTTCTAACAGATCTCACTGCTTAGATTTCAAGGTGAATACCAACAAGGGACATGTAGAAATAAGCTCTGCTGAAACTGTACAACCCTGCATGCTGTCAGGCTGTAGTATGCATTTCAGAAGACCTGTTTTGTATCAGTCAACATGAAAAAGTGTGGTCCATAGAGCACATTACCTGCTTAGCACCACTCAAGGCATCAGCTCTAATCTGTGGGATCGCAGAGAAGATGGCATCCTGGTTATTTTAAACTCAAGAGTTTGTCAGAGCAATGCAATCAACTGGTGCTTAAGGACTTGGAAACTAGAGGCAGAGGATTTGCAACAGACATCCAGCTTTTGGAATTCATGTCTCCTGAAGGAGCAGAGGCCAAATACACTGGCCTTCGGGCCACACGGCAAAGCCATGTATTTATTCATGTATTCCCTGCAGAAAAGAGCTACAGCAGTTGATGAGTTTGTGGTTTGAGATAGCTTGCCAGTTTATTTTAATAGATCACAAAATTGAGAATATGCCCAAACACACATTTCACAAACATTTTCATACAAATAGTTTGAGCACGCTTCAAAGCAAGTGCTATTTAGACAAAGGGAGCAAGTCCACAAGTCTCTTGGGGCTTGCTGTTTGTCTCCACAGACTCCAGACTACAGAGCATTTGTTTATGCTGGGCAGAGCTCCAGCCTGAAGCTATTTGTTTCTGATTGAGCCCTGACTGTGTAGAGCCTTGAAAAGAGCACAGCAAGTTGCTTTCCCTGCCCCAACCACACAGTCCAATGTCTATGGAAGGACAAAAGGCAAAGGCAAGAAAGGCAGAGCACAGAAGGCTGGAGAGACATCTCCTCACCCTCCTTCACCCCTTTGTTTGAGCTGCTGGAGCTGCACAACCACAAAGATGGACAGTGCTACTGGCCTTCAGTCCCTGCCAGTCCTGACCAACAGAGATCCCACATAATAAGAGTGAGCTAGTCCACCCCAGGACTACCAACAACAGAACAGGTTTCTGGGAGTTTTCAGTCCAGCTATGAGAAAGAAACAGATTGCTTTTGGCAGATGTCAGTTCCTGCCAAGAGCTGGAATTTGGGGCTCATTTGTGGGTAGAAAGAGCCTGAGTAACTACTTATGGGCACTTACTCCAAAGACTGCCTCCAACTTCATTTTTAGAAGTGGTTTAAGTTGGACCACAAAGACAATCTTTGGGTAGAATAGAAGTCCACGTGAGGTTGACATATGAAATAGTTTAACTTCAAGTTCACTCCCCAGCTTGTTTTGCAAACAAGTCTTTAACTACTCAGGCTCCTGAACAACCTAAGCAGTTTGTGTTCAAGCTCTATTTTTCATAGAGGAATCAATGGAAAGCCTCAGAGAGCCAATACTGACCAAAAAACCCAGTCCCCCATAATGAAGAAAATAAATCCCTTACACCATGGGTTTTCTTCTTTTGAATGGGGTTTTCCACCCTATCTTCCACATCCATTTTTCTCAGTCTCTGAGAAGCAAGCACATGAGGTCATTACTTTACACTCTTCAGTGATCTCCTGTTTATCCAGCATAAATTACTAATGTTCATCTGAAAAGCCTAGAAGCTCTAAACACCTAAAATTTCAAATGCTACAATAAATAAAAGTGGTGCAGAGCCAGCAGCTATTCACATAGTGAAAACAGACCTTCATCCAGGTGCTCCACTTCTAGTGCAATAAGTAGGTTACTTTAGAACTTGGTGAGTGTGTGAAGGTAGAGGGAATAGCAGCTAATGGGTAATGTACCTCTTTGGAGGTCTGGATGATGGTTACAAGCTTCTGAAGTTCCATATATTCAGTAAACAGACTCCTACAAGTCATTTCATAGTGGCTGGTAGCCTCAGAAGGCCTGGACAAGTGCTCCTCGCAGACCTGAAAGAAGTGTAGCTATTTTAAAAAGATCTTGAAATTTAAAAAATCATGGTAGGATGGAATAAAGCAAGATTCAGTTTCCTCAATCCATGGTTAAAAATCATCTTCTTCACTGCCCCTTTATATTTTTTTCTATTGCAGATACAGAGGAACAAAGAAGGAAGATGTCCAATCTTTTATGTACAATAATGGAAGCAGCTGTGTAATTTGTATACCTTGTTTTCCATAAGGTGTGCTTTGAAACAAGCACCTGAAAGGGGAAGCCTCCAGTTCAAAGAGCAACAACCCACAGCAGGTGGAGTCACTTGCCCTGTTTGTTTTCCCTGCCCTGATCAGACAGAGGGATGGGAAGTTTCTCATACCTTTAAATTATGGCTGAGGGGGAAATATTTGTTTGAATTGAGACTTTCAAATCCCAGCCTTTGCAGAAGCTGAATTCTATGGAAAGTAAGTTTTTTCAATATCCATAGTGTTCTAGGTATTGAATTTGGAGACTGTGTACAGGATTTTGTAGACACAGCTGTGGGAAAGCCATGCTCAGTCTTCCTTCTTAATTCTTTTCCATGGGCACTTACAAACACCTAAAATGGTTTTGCTTTTTCCCTCTGATGGGAAAGCCAATGCTCCCTCTGTGTCCTCCAACAGCCCACCCAGCTTTTTCCCAGAAGCAGTCTTGCCTCTCGGTTAACAGCAAGTTGTTCCATCAACTCCTCTAAACCTGCTATATTTACTAAGTGGGAAGAAGGAAACCTTGATAACATCCTGCAGGGTGACTGGTGGTTTCATTGTCTTGTCATCCAGTTTCAACATGAGGCACAGCAGTTTCTCCAAAGGATCACTCAGTTCTCGCTCCACTTGGCTGTCGATTCCCCAGTCCAGGGCTTCATAGATCACCATTCCCAAGTACTCCAACAGCTGCAGACAGAGACCAAGGAAGCAGTGCAGCACAAAGCATTGTGGAGAACACCACAGCTTTCACTTTCGACCATTCCAATACCCTCCTCTGCTCCCAAGGACTGAGCACATCTCTCAGGATGAGATGTACCCTCCATTTAAGCTGGTTTAAAGTTTTTAAATGGCCTTAATTGGCAGCCCTAAGATATCTGTTATTAAGACAGAAAGACTCTGTTCTATTCCACAGTAGACAGCATCTGTCCACATTGTTTCCCAGTCCCATTGTCTTACTTAAATTCAGTCCAAGAATTTTGTTTCCTTTTCCTGGTTGCAGGGAAGTCACTCTCACAGGGCACAGCAAATTTAAGCACCTTGATAGTTTCCAAAGACATCTGCATCTCCTGAGCTGGCCTTCTACTACAACAGGATTATATCTGCAAACACAGTGAAGGTAAAGACACAGGCTTACCTTGTCCTCTGACTGCTGAATGCTGCCAGCATCTGAAGGGGAAAAATGAGGGTCAGGGGAGAAAGACATCTGTACAGGCATTGATAAACAGCTTTTAGAACCCTCTTCAAGGGAGGGGAACAGGAAACATTTTTTTTAATAAGGTAACTAACTCCTCTGACTACAGTCAGTCCCACTTGGGGAAAGTAGGCCTGTATTTGGGGGAGTCCTGGAAAGCAACATAGGAGACTCATGCTACTGTGAGCATTAGCCCAAAGTAACAGCCACTGCATTTTGTTGTTTGCTAATTGATATCCAACCACAGGGGAGGCACAGGATGTTTGTCTTTATTCTTTACTACCCACTCTAGTCCCTGAAGAGTTAGCCTAGCACTGACCTCTGCTGCAGCCCAACCAAGCCCTTCCTAACACAGACTGGTTGCCATTTGCTGGCTACACATAGTGACCAAAAGAAGGGAAAGTACCAATCATAAATCTGCTGTGAGAGTTACCATAACAAAGGAACCATATGCTGGAAGATGAACAGAGCAGTACATATAACAAAGCCTCAGACTATTTATTTCAAATAACATGGGTGGTAGAAGGCTTTCATCACAGCTATTCCCTAAAACCAAATGATTCAACAGAGCACTATGAGAGAAATCAGTAGGTCATACATCTGTATTACCACTCATCTAAAGTCCTCTGAAATGAAGTACAGGCAGGAGAATAGCTCCATGACAATGTACAGAGAAAAGAGAGGGGAAAAGAAAAACAAAAAAAAGCAGGGGAAAAGAAGTTTCCCCTACTTTGTCCGCACACTTCAGTCTGTTAGGGGAACAGCCCTCAGCATCCGCAGCTACCAATGCTCTTACCAGATTTGTGGTAGACCTTGAAGGAAGCAGTACCATCAGCATGGATAAAGATGCTCCCAGAACCTTTTATAAATACAGAATGGAGTGACGGGAACATCCCCTGAGCCAACTGCTCTATTTTTCTGCAACACTGAAAGCAGATAGCCCAGGCTTGCTCCTCACTTATAGGATGTTCAAAACACCTCAGAAGCTCAGCTAGAGAGACCTTTGTGATCCTCTGCTCACACTCTGGAGGCTCCATTTTTCTTTTCACCTCTAATCACCACTCTATACCTAGGGAGCTTAACACTCCCTTTTCTAGGATAGGCAAGTGCTCACAGCAGCCTTTTATCAGCTCTACCTCTTGGTTTGCTCTTATCGCTCTTCCCCGCAGGTGCAACCATTAATGGCAATTTTTGCTCTGTCCTTTTAAAGGGACATGACTTTATCTGTATCTGTATGAGATTTCTTAAAAGAACAGGGTAAGTGTACAACAAAATGGAATCAAGAGAAGAGTGTACAAAAATTGTGCTCAATTTAATTCCCTTGTTCCTAAAAAATATATCAATTGGAATCCCAATGTTTGCAAGTAGGAAGAGTACATTCAACTTCAGGCAGGGAGGGAAAGAGGCAGGAAATGTCTTGTATTTGAGGAGAACTCAGAACACCACAAGAAGCTTTTTGATAGGAAACTATTCCACCAACAGTAATACATTACAGCAGTCAGTTCCATGGGGCACGTGCACCCATCACAGGCCTGGCAGTGCCCCTTTGTCCCTGCCACAGCAAATTCCGGCAGCCGGGGTTGGGAGCATGGAGCGGTCGGGACGGCGGGGCGGGTACCCGGGCTGTGGGCAGCAAGGCCCTTCCTTGCTCAGAACGCCGGTGCCACACAACCACAGGATCAGCTGGGCGGGAAAAGAGCTGAGATCATCGAGTCCAGCCTGTGACCGAACACCAGTGTCAGCTACACCAGGGCACTGAGCGCCACGTCCAGTCCTTCCTTAAACACCCCCAAGGATGGTGACTCCACCACCTCCCTGGGCAGCCCAATCCAATGCTTAATCACCCTTTCTGTGAAGAAATTCTTCCTAATGTCCAACCTGAACCTTCCCTGGTGCATCTTAAGACTATATCCTCTAGTCCGGATATGAACTGCTCCTGGTGTGAAGCCAGTCACGCAGCTTTTCCAGCACTTTGAGGGCTGTGTGTGACATGGGACGGCACAGCTGCAGTGTTGGGGACTGGGGTCACCCCCGGAACACCCCGGCACCGCCTCACGGAGCAGCTCAGCTGCTGCTGGGCTGCGTCCCAACGGCCACAGCTCCCGAGGCACACACTGGAGAATTGCGAGGTTTAGAAAGTGTCAATAACACTCAAAATGTCTACTTATTTCCCTTCTCGCTTATGGCATTTGGGAATGCAGTACATCAACGGCAGGCTCCGGGCCATGGCGCACCCCCGCGAGGTGACTTGGTCCGGCCCGCGACTCTCCCCGCCGGCTCGCCCGGATGGTCCTGCCCACGCTAGGGCTCGCCGCGCGCAGCGGGAAGATGGCGGCGCCCAGGGCGGCGTGGGACGGGCGGGACGCGCCCTGGAATCGGCTGGACGTGCCCTGGCCCGCGAGCAGCGCCACGGTGCCGCTGGCGGTCCAACACCCCGCAGGTCCCGGCGCGGTGCCGAGGGGGGATGGGGGGTGTTTGAAGCCGTTCCCGGGCGTTTGCGGTGGGTGGTCGATCGGTGGGAGCCGGAGGCGCGGCCGGGGCGGCGGCGGGCGGTGAGGTGGTGCCCGGTGCTGGTGCCCGGCGCTGAGGCGGTGCCCGGGTCTCGTCCGCAGTGAGATTGCTGTCGGTGCTACGGCGGCGGTGCGACATCGCCGGGAAGCGGCTGACGGGGCCGGGCCTGGCCGCCGAGGGACGCGTGCTGCGTGCCGTGCTCTACGTGTACCACAGCAGGCTGCTCCGGCACCGGCCTTACCTGGCCCTGCAGCAGGTGAGCACCAACCCCGCCTGGGCGGCAGGGACCCGGCAGCTGGCTACTCCCGGCTCCCAGTCACCACTCCCTGAAAAGCCTTTGGAGTAGCACTGGGCGCCCGGAGCATCGTGCAAAAAATGTGTGGGAGCAGGTGCATTTTTGTCCCCTCATAGTTGAGCCCAGCGGGTTTCTTGGCTCTGTACAGCGAGTGCAGTTCCCATTTTCCAGCCGTGGTCTCCAATACTCACACTGAGACCTGAAGTAGGTACAATTCCATACCTTTGAATACATGAGTAATACAGGGACATCATTCTCAACTAATTGTAATAATGGGAGGATGGAATAATAATCCTAGCCTACTTTATTAGATACTTTCTGGTTTAAGCTGAAAAGTGAACACCTTGCCAATTTTCCAGGAAAGGGGGTGTCATCATCTTCATTAATAGCTGTTTCGAAATCGAGCAGGAATGGTGCTTACCTTCTTGATTTGTTTATGTGTTTTCCTTTTGACAGCCAGTACTAAAGGCCATTGTATACAGCAGGGGAAATCATGCAGCACCAATTAAACACGGCCTACTCCAGTCCTTCACGTAGTTCCTTATTTTCAGTAGAGTGATGAAGGGATGTTTTTCATCACGGTGCAGATGCAGAAACATCCCAGAACATCCCATGACACAAACCTGCAGTTTGGGCTGTTAAACTGATAAGGAGAAGGTGTCATTTAATATAGTGATAGTTCTTTGACCAGGGCACTCAGTATCTCAAAATACCAGTCAAAGGGATTTTCTTTTTTTAAAGGTAGAACAATGTTTGAAGCGCCTATGGAAAATGAATCTGGTGGGCAGCCTGGAAACTCTGGTAGAACTGATTCCCAAGTAAGTGTCATGGTCCTATATCTTGTACTATGCATTAACTCCATCTGCAGAGCTGAAGGAAGAGGATGCTAGTTCATAACCAACCCCTCATCTCTGTATCAACACAGGAAAAATGCATCCAAAGCCCAGACAGAGTGCTTGGTTCCCAGCCAGCCTATGCTGGAAACAGTGGCTTTGAAGGTATTGGGAGGCTGCAAGCTTGTACTGCGTCTACTGGATTGTTGCTGTAAAGCTTTTCTGTATCCTTTTTTCACCATAGAAACTTTCTTAGAGTTCACCAGTAGCACCTCATGAGACCAAATCTGGGTCTGCTCTAGGCCCCTCCCTGTATTGCTGATGGACTCAACTGTGCAATTCATTTGTACAACTTGAAGTTTCTTTGATAGCCAAACACCTTATTCACCTTATTTTCAAGTTATTATGTAGGAAGCTCAGGCTGTTGGCTGGCAGCTGTTCTGGCCTTGAGCAATCCAAAGTTTGGCTGCTCATCTCCCAGATTATTCCAGGATATCGCCTTGTGAATTGCCTCTAGTTGGTGTGTTCAGCAAATCTCATTACATGCTGTTTATTTTTTTTTTAACCTTAACTGCTGTAATCTTCAGCTTGTCCATTAAACACCTCTGCTCGAAGGAATTCATACTCCTGAACACTGTGGCTTCAGGGCTCCTGAGTCGGCTCTGGTTCGTGTGTTCAAAAGTCTGTCTTGTTTGTGTCTGTCTGTTTGATGTGCCTGTCAGGGAGAAGGGCTTGTAATTAGGCCTTGCTGCTAAGGGGAGCTTTATTCAGTTGGGAGGAGGAGAAGGGAAGGTCCCTCAATGCTTTTGGACTTGATTCTAGCACCTGCAGAGTTGTGCAAGTGGGGAGAGACTTCTTAAATGCACTTATGAAAGGCTTTGTTCTTGGATCTTAGCAAACTGTATGAAGCTCTAATGAAACCAGTGTTAGTGTCAGCCTGCCACAAACACCTGGAGCTCTGTGCAGCAAGCAGTAAGTCCTGCCTCATGCTGAAATGGAAAGGCTGGGATAAACATGTTCTATTATACTGCTGAGTTTTTCAGGGAAATTGGTGTTCTGATCTCTCTCAGTCGGCGAGAATAACTGCTGTCTGTAGCTGAAAGAGTAACAGCATTGTTAGAAGAACTTTCTTTGGCACAAGAAATCTTGTATCTCCAGGAAACATAGAGCAGGCAATTCTGTGGCATCAGGCTTAAGGTGGTACAGGGTGCTTTTGTGGGAAGACTTCCTGGCAACTGATTTGGATGTGACCCAAGAACCTGATGGGTTCCAAGTGTGGCACTCAGCAAAACTCTACAGAAGCAAAGGGGCTCCTGATCAGGAATTACTAGTTAAGTCACTTCTACATTCTGATCTGGAACAGTTCCTTAAAGCTCAGACTTAAGGAAAGCAGGGTGATGAAGTGTAAAAAAGTACGTTTGTACTGAGGGGAAATAGGGAAAGGGCACCTTGGAATCTCTTACCTGAGCTGAAGGTAGTTGTTCAGTGTGCATAATGTTTTGCTAGAGGAGACTCCATACTTTTTTGTCCTCTGTCTTTAGGATTCAGTACAAGTGTGTATTGCAGACCCTCACATCCTTGTATGGTGCGCTGTGGACAATGCTTCATCTGGTATCTGAGACCCAACAGACACCCTATATCAAGGGGTTTACCTTCCCTTCTGATATCAGCGACTTCCTTGGAGTTAATGTATCCTCTGAGGCGAAGAAGCAAAAGGCTAAAATGCTTACAACCAAAAAGTCTACCAGCTGGATGAAGAAGCTCTTCCCAGCAATGCCAGAGGCAGTATCAAAGGTTGGGAAAAAGAGAAAATCTGAGCCCTGTACAAGTGCCGTGAAAAGCCATAGCATCCCGTGCTCCGTGGACATTGGAGAGACAGTTGTGGTGCCCAGAGCCAGGAGAGGTAAAGCCTTGTGCCACAGTGTAATGGTTTCTGACACCTCAGAGACTGACTGCAACTTCTGTCCAACAGGGCCAAGCACTGCTACTGCCCACAGTGTGGTTCTGGTACAAACTCCCTGTCCTTGGGAGAAGAGAATGCTGCATGTACCCTTGCCTTTATAAAGCTGTGGATAATGTCAGTATCATGATTTTTTGGGGGGGTTCTTTTAAACAGGATACAGTCTGGAGAGAAGCAGGTAATGAATGCAGTATATAGGTCCTGAAAATAGTTACTTGTACTTTCCTGATTTTGTGTAGATAACAAGCTAAGGGCACTGTCTGCAGTCCCTACAAGAGTAGGTGAGGCTGTAGGTACAGGATACAAGTATCCTGCACTTGCTGTTCTGGACTATGCCCAAGTCTTCCTCTGCAGTCACGGCTATGGCCAGTGACTGCAGCCATCCAAGTGTTTGTGTGAAGCTTTACCCATTGAGCTCTACATTGCAGCCACCTGTAAACCTCTGCATGCTCTTCGTTCCTTGCCAGCTGCAGTGCACAATGAGTGCAGTTCCCTTGAGCCTGCCTGAAAACGTTGAGTACAGGTGGGAGCCTGCTGAGAGCTCTGTGGCATCTCCATGCAAAGAAATAAAACTGTCTTGGTGTTGTAATGGGAACTCTCCTCTCTCTCTGTAGGGAAGCACCCAGGGTTTGATGTGAAGACCTTGCTTAGGCCATCCAGACATCCAGCACAAGAGGTTTGTATGGTATTGTTTTACATATTAGGTTGGTGGTTTCATTTTTTTTTTATGTAATAGGTTTTTTTTTGTGGTTTTAAAGACTCTTAACACTTGAAACACGATATCCCTGATTGAAAATGTCCCTTTTTCCTGCCTTATTTTTGCCTGTCTAACAACCCAAGTTAGTGTGGAAGCTTTTCACAGAAAATCGCTACTTATTTCTGCTTAGGAATTTGGGCATTTGTTGGTTTGTCACATGAAATGACCAGAGAGCAAGTCAGTAGTAGACAGGAATACAAATTCTAATTATCTGCCTCTTCTTTCTGTATTCCACAAAACAAGATCGCTGTTCCCTTTTATCCTTAGAAAATAAGGAGTGTTCTCACAAAAACCCCTGTGTTCTGTTCCCTTCCAGCAGAAAGGATCAGACACATCATCTTTTTACAACACTGTTACTGTTTGTTTCAGGGTCTAAGCATTGTATCAACACCTTTTAAAGCAAAGTTGGCACCACCCTCCTCTCGGATAGCAAAATCACAGCATACTGGATCTTTTGTGCAGATGGTCCAAACAGCTGCATCATTTGGGGAGCTGTCAGAGGCACTCAGAAAAGCTATTCTGTGGTGCAAAACCAACAAATTCAAATCAGAAGCCTATTTTCTGCGTAACAAGTTGTTGAAAAGCAACCGGCTGCACCATGTGGAGGCTCAAGGATGCAGGTAGTTTTGCATGGGTGTGGGATTTCTGAGTCTAACACTTTACATTTTAATATTAAGTATTTTGCTCTTGTATAGTGAAACACAGTGGTCTAAGCCATTCTTTTAAAATTCAAACAGGATCACTAGTTCAGGTTACTGGGCACTCTGACGTGAGCATTCTGTTGAGCTTCAGTCACTTGTGAAAGGATTTAAAAGGCTAACAAATGTACAGTACTTAAGAGGGAGGATGAAAATGCAACTTAAATTATTTCATGTTTAATGGTAACAACCGTATGAGGCAAGGGCTGTCTTTATTCAGACTGCCCTGGCTACTATTGTACAAGGTGCTGTTCTGTTTCCTTGGTATGATAAGGAAAATGATAGAGGGCTAATAAGCAAATCTCTCCAAACTCCAAATGAAGTAACATTTTACTAGCTGATAAAGTTCTGTTTTGTGCACTTTCCTCCCCTTAAGCTTGAAGAAAAAGCTGCGCTGTGTCAAAACATCTGTCTGTAAATGCCTCCTGTACGGGTCACAGCACACGCGCCGGCCAAAGCAGCGCCTCGGGGCACGGTTCTGCCGAAGGAGGATCACATCATCTGCCTGCTTGAAGACAGCTCTACAGACCGCTGGGCAAAAGCCTCCTGAGCTTTTTGGGCTCCGTGAGAACATTTCATCCCTCATCCTCCCAGCTTACCAGGATGGGTCTCCAGGTCAGGAAGAACATTGCAACATTGATAGAGGACATGACAGACTAAGCACAACAGGGACCCCTAAGCGGCTGCTGCTGGAAGCAAGCCCTGGCCCTGTGTTGAAAGAAGCTGCTGAGCACACAGATATTGATTCTATTTTTGCAGCAATAGGTGTCTGACCGTGGACTTGAAGGAGGAAAGAGGTCAAGTCACTCTAGTTTTTTGTTGGTTTTTTATTAAGTAAACCCCTCTGAACCCTAACGGTGCGTCAGTAACTCATATTCTGAATTCTGTTAACAAAATAGCAACCATTTCATTATGTTTTTGTAAAGCAGCTTTTTTTTTTTTAATGGCTGGTTTTTTATTTTTAAGGGTGTTCCAAATACCTGGATAGTATCTGTCTTTTTACATAGCCTTGTCCAGGAACAGTGACTTTGTTACCCCTACTCAGAGTTCCCTCTCTACTGCTTGACCACATGTTAAATGCTGCTGTCAAATCCACACTGCAAATAGTTACCATCCATGGGAGAAGGCTGCATCTGATCACTTACTGCTGCTTTGGACAAAAGACTTGCCAACACCTTTCCAAGCCTTACACCCTTCCTTCCGTGCTCCTTGTACAGGGGACAGCCTTGATGTGCAGTATTATTGCTGTTTCAGCATTTGTTACCCTTGTTCTGAAATGAGGAATTAACTGAACCTACCTCCCCTGAGCTGTTCCAGAAGCAGGGAAAAGCACAGCTGTGGCCTGCAACAGTAAATTCCTGATGAACATGTTTCTCACTGTCCCCAAAATCTTTTTAATCTAAGTGCTGTTTCTGCCTGGTTGGCAATATAAGGCACAGGTACCCCATAGTGTTAGATAAAGCAGTGGGCTTAGTGGTGTCTGCCAGGCTCTTGCTTGTAACTAAT
This sequence comes from Coloeus monedula, assembly GCF_965178545.1. Lineage (NCBI taxonomy): Eukaryota > Metazoa > Chordata > Aves > Passeriformes > Corvidae > Coloeus > Coloeus monedula. Next base: position 25,949,137 of record NC_138783.1, read on the forward strand.
TCCCACAATCAGGATCACCAGGAAGTATTAAGGAAAAAAAAATTCAAAGTGAAGAATAGGAATCTGGTTTAGTACAGAGCTGCTGCATAACAGCAGTATGGAGGGGGCTACAAATAAGTAGTACAAGTAAATCCTGAGTGGGCTAAGTTCAATTTCTTAGGCTTAATAGTGATAGAAAATAAAAGAGCTGTGCCCACTGAGACAAACAAAAATAACCTGCATAGCCTATGAAGTGCTAAACCCCCTATATTACCCACCTTGTGTGAACTGGTCAATGTACATTTAGCTGTGAAACGTGAGCACAAACATGTTTTATTCAAAAAGCATATACAGAGCAAAGAGCACAACTTTGATAGTAGTTTGGGCTTAAGGTCTTTATACAGATAACCAAGATCCATTTTCTGGGTTTCCTGTCACAGGAACACCCAGTGACAACTGAAATTATTTTAGAGAATCGTGAATCATCAGCCCTCGAGCCATCTGACTGAACACAGGCCTACTTCAAACAGACTCCTGCCATTGCAGGAATTTTTACAGCTCTTTTTCTCATTTCATCAAATGGTATAAAAATACCTAAGTATACCACATACAATCAGGTAACATTTCAGCTGCTTGAATATTTCTCAGAAAAGGCTGGGAGTGAGGGTAGACATCCCAGCAGTGACTTCCATCCCGAATAACCCTTCCAAACAACACACACGATCTTCCTTCTTACTGAGCAGCAGATGCCCAAATAATGCTCCAGTGCAGCTTGTGCACAAAATCAAGACCCATAGTTTGCTTCATCAAAGGCCTTTCTGGCTCGTTTCAGTTCTTCATTCATAGTTAGGAGGTCTTTAACTCTGGCAAACTTCCGGGGGTCCTTGCGTATTAGAAAGACAATGTCCTCAACCTGCACCCGACCCTGCCGCCCGATGGACATGGCCTTGTGTGTCTGTTAGAGGGCAAAAAAAAAAGATAGCAGCATTCCTTTGCCATGGTGGTTTTTTAAGCTCTCAATTCCACTTTATTTCCTGTCATAACAAAAAAGCAAGCAATTGCAGGTTCTGGGCACCATCATCCTAGTCACAAGAGAACTTGCCAGAAGACCATGGACTTACTCTGCTGTCCCAGGCTGCCTGTCACTTAGACCCCAGACATACCACTATATATACATTACATAATGGTATCAGAACTAAGGCCAGATCACATGTAGGGCACCCAGCCTGCAGAATACCTGAAGGCACAACTTGGAAGCAATGTGAGGTAACTGTATCAGAGGACAGTGTAGGGACAGTGTATCCATTTTGATAAGGATAGGCAAGACCAACCTTTCAAAATAAAAAGGGGTCTGTGAGAACATCTCATCACTCATCTTCCCAGCTTACCAGGATGGGTTTCCGAGTCAGGAAGAACACTGCAACATTGATACAGGAACAGGACATGTCAGACTAAGCACAACAGGGACCCCTAAGTGGCTGCTGCTGGAAGCAAGCCCTGGCTTGGATACTTTGAAACGCTATCCAGATCCGGAAAAGTAATGGCTTCAGGCCCAAGAATGCATTTCTTTTGTAGGGCAGAGCTAAGTTCCCATCCATGTACAGACACTGGGCAAACATAGAAAGTTGACAGACTTTCAAATCTGACCCTTATCTTCTGTCAGCTGCACATACAGTGACGCCACAGTGAACCCCAAACTCAGATGGGTATTTCCTCTCCTACAATACTAACCTAACTGCTACTTAAGGACTTCAGTGTTCCAAATCCACATGGAGCAAGATGCATAAATTTTGCTTTGATCTTGGAAAAACAAAATCCAAGTTTATGTTTCTCCTACTAATGCCATGAGTTTGGAGCCTGAAATAATGCAGAGGTATTAACCTTCAGAAGGCTAAAAGTTTTGATGAGGATGTTTTGACCATGCTGTCTAGAGCTGACTTACCATTTCTGTGATAAATTCTATTACCAGGTCCTCAAGAATGTCCACTGATTCTGTGTAAGGGTTCTGGTCGTCCCCGAATCCATACATCATGCACCTTACTGCACAAAGAAACACTCAGCATGAGGCGTCTTTCATCCATTCAGTGCTGCACACATCTAGTTAGAGCTCACCAGCCTGCACATTCCTGCACCAGGACGGCACTCTCGTCTGTCAGGCAGGACAATTCTTGAGGAAACATACAGGAAAAAAGCAGAAGCCAACAAAAGCCAGGTGCTGTACATACAGAAAATCATGTCTGAGGACAGGCTCTCTGAATATTCATTTAGGCTGTAAAGCACTGCACACTGACAGCGCAGCTGACTTCGGGCACACCTAGGTTCAGAGGATGCACTAGTAGTATTTTTGAGGGGGGTCTACACGGCAGCTTTCTGCACTTGCAGCTAAGGCACAGAATGAAAGCCGCTGCTTTGCTAAGGAGCAGTGAGTTTTGGGCCCCCATAGCTGTGAGCTCGAAGTTTCAGCTGAGTGACCCGTCCGCGCTGGGCAGGGCTCTCTGGCCCGGCCCGACTCACGCTCTTTGGAGAACAGCCTCTTCCTCCTGCCCTGCCCGCCGTCCAGGCCCCCGCCGGCGTCCTCCGCGTCCTCTTCGAACTACACGGGCACAGCGAGGAGAGGCCGCGGTCAGCGCCCGGCTGGCGCCGGCCCCTTCCCGCCGCGCTCCCGCCGCGGCTGGGCTGCGGATCGCCGGGAAGCGCAGCCCCGGCACCACTCACCGGCACATCCTCCTCCTCATCCGCCATGGCTGCCCGGCGGCCCGGAACAGCTCCCGCGGCCCGGCCCCGCCCCGCGGCCCCGCCGTGCTGCGCTGCGCTGCGCTGGGCGGGGCGGGGCGGGCGGCGCTGCCGGGCCTGCCTGCGCTGAGGGCACCGCGGAGTGGCTGGGGCGTAGGTCTGCTGACCCTCTCCAAATCTGTACACGACACTCATTATTGGATTGTCAGATCAGGATAGCGTGGTTTGAAAGTGAGCTCAGGAGGTGTCTGTTCCACCTCCCTGCTCGAAAGAGGGTCAGCCACGAGGTCGGGAAGGATGTCTTTTCACAGTCTGTTCGGTTGGCAGGGGCTTTTCCTTCCCTTCCGCAAGGCACACTTGCCCATGTTCACAGAATCATATAATGTAAAGGAGTTGGAATAATGGACCTTAAAGATGATCTAATCCCAACCCCCCCTTCTATGGACACGGACACCTCCCAACTAGACCAGGTTGCCCAAGGTAAGTCCCCTCTTTCAGTTTGTACCCATTCCCCCTTGTCCTATCACTACAGTTCCCGATGAGTGCCTCTCTGGCTTCCCTTTAGGCCCCCTTCACATACTGAAAGCTTGCTATGAGGTTTCCACCTTCTGGACAGCCCCAACTGTCTCAGCCTGTCTTTGTAGGGGAGGTGCTCCAGTCCTGTTGTATTTCATACAGTTGCTGCCAGCCCCTTTCCTCCAGCCCTGCCCTTGAGCATGTCCACTGTTCCCCCCGGTTTGGTGCCCTAAGCACGTTTGATAGCAATGCACCTCCTCCAGATTACTTGTAAAGATGTTAAATTGGACACATTCCAGAATGGATCCTTGCAGCGTTCCACTTGTAACTGCCATGCAACTGGAGTATGAACCACTGACTTCTATGCTCCCAGCTCAATTATTCAACCAGTTTTTACTGATTTACTAGTGCACCTGTCCAGACTGCAATGTTCTAGTTTTGGACACTGTTGCAAAAATACTGCCTTTGTAGTGTCAGGGTTATGGTGACAGACCAGACGAGACAGAGGAAGAAAATGGAGAAAGTACTGCTGAAAGACCAGGGAAGATGCACAAGGTGAAATCCTTTTCCACAAAAGCTAATACTCAACATCATTTCAGTAAATAACAGCTGTAGAAGAGGCAAAGCTTTACAAGGTAATGATAGGTGCCTGCAGTGAAGCTTATGCACTGCAAACAACTGAAGACATTTGAATTTAAAACTGAATTTAAAACTGACATGAGCTCTACTGTGTCTGTATGCTGCCAAGCCCACCCACCACTCATCAATAAGGGGCAAAGAAAGGGAGAGCTTTTGTGTCCCTGGCCTGAGAAAGTGCAGCTCCTCACTCTGCAACACAACAGGTTCCTCAAGAACTTGGGAAAAAAGGTCCAGTAGTGTGTCAAGACACCTGCTTACCCAAAGCATGTTCCCATGAAGGCACTTCAATGTAAGTTTTACTGTTTAGGGAGAGGACTTGATTTTATTTACTGTTTTGTCACAGGGGCATTGTCACACTCAAGAATCAAACTTTAGTGTTCTCTCTTGCAAATGACTGAGCAAAATGCAGGAGTTATTCCAATATTTGAAGCACTTCTGAATAAAACCAAGATGTGTACAGAGGTAAAGCTGCTTCTTCTGGAGAAGATGGTACCTAATGTTCCATGCACACACATCCAGTTTGTTTATACAAATGGATTAACTGGACATATTTAATGTATTTAAGTGGTTAGTAAAAGACTTCCTAGCACTGTAAGGGGTTGTACCATAATGTAATGTAAGGGGGTTTGTTCTGAAGAGGGACTAAAACCAGAACTGCACTGTTTTACATTTTTAGGGTTATTTTCAGAAGCTCTTCAGTCAAGGCTGAGGCCTTGAAAATTACAGCCTTGACAAGATTGATCCTTTTGGAAGATCCTGGGTTTAAGATAAAGATCCTTCCTGAAGTGTTCACTTTCACCTGTTCTGTCTGTATAGCTACTGCTGCACTTCTAGGATCATGCATCCCCTGGGCTAGTTTGCTCTGTAGCAATTTGGGATTAGAGATAAAATATTAACAGAATTACAGGTTTGATCACTGCTAAGATGCAGAAGCTAGAGAGCCACATCTACATCATTCCTCACATTCTCCACTCCTTACACTTAAGCTGAAAACAAGATCTTGCCTCATGTCTTGTTTGTTACAAGAAATTGCATGGTGAAAGAAAGTGATATTTCTAGTCCTTTTGCACCCTCAGAGTGGTTTAGAAAATAATTTTCCTGTCTTGAGGTTTAAACACTTAATGCAAGTAACTTTGACAACTGCATAATCACATTTGGCCATGTTAAGACATGACAAAGACTGAGTGCCAGGGTTTGACACAGGCACTTGGTAGTTTCGGACTAAGTTCTCCTGTGTGAGTGCTGCTATTGATGGCTGTCCTTTTGTCCAGTTCTGCACCTTGTAACTGGACAGTTTTAGGTGCTCTTAGCCAGACACAGCTGCTGTGGGACGCCGTTCCCCTAAAAGGCACAGGGCACATCAGTGTTGTGCTTCAGCTGCCAGGGTAGAGCGACACAGATCATGGATGGTGTGCCTCAGATCTGGCAATTCATCCACGTGCAGCTGCAGAACTTCGTGCTGGATGTCAAAACAGGAGGTAAATGCAGCACTGATGACAATGTGCAGGAGAGGGCTCCTCTAGATGTTAGTCTTTTATTCCACTCTGTTTCAAGCCAACAGTGATGGAAAAGCAGACCCCATCAAAGATGTGTTCTTTCCTTCATCCTTGTGGAACAGGGACAACTCAGTGCTGCAAGCAAGGCATGCTATCCTGCTGTACCTACTGAACACAGGACACAGAAGAGTTACAAAAGTAAAATATGCATGACATCAAACATACCTTCACAGACATGCTGGCTATTTCCACTCTGCACGGCCTTAGATAGAGCAGGTAGGTTGCACACGTGGTAGGTTTTGGCCCCCACTATTCTAACCTTAATTGAGAGGAGAAAACCTCTGTGTATCATTCAGTTCAACTGGGCAAGTACAGTTTGCTTAGTGTTAGGGCTGTAGTTTTTCTTTCCTAAACTAAATGCGTATTTATTAATATTACTAGACTATCTCTAATATCCTAAATATAGCAGAGCTTAGGCATGCAGTCGTAGCTTTTTGAACATTTCATTGAAGGAAGAGAAAATTTATTAAAACTTCCCTTATCTTTGGAAGTTCTCTGCTTTGTTTCTCCTTAGCACAATCATATAGGTTTTATGAAACAGTTTTTTAATAACCTGGATTAATTCACACTGCAAACTTCCTGAATCAATGAACTTAATAAAGAAAAATCTTAGCTTTATGAATACTAATTTATTATAAAATACTGTATAGTAACTTGGGTTATTTACAACAAAAGCCCCAGACATCTGGTTTTGGTACCTTTTGTTCTGGTTGAGCCAAGCAGAGCAGGAGTTGGTCTTTTCAGCTGGCCTCTACAGTGGGCAGGTTTCCAGTAACATGGGCTACAAAACACCTGAGCAAATGAACCCCTGAGAACTCCACAGAACTGTGGAAACAGAGGCATGGATGTTTAGTGCCAGATATTGCTGTGTATTGGAGTAATAAAGGCAAACAGCCATTGGCTGTGTTCAATTACATGTCCCACACTACACCTTGGGAAGAGCCTGCACTTTGGCTGTGTAATCCTACAATTACAGCTGCTATGGTTACTAGAACTCCAAATAAAATGGCAAAGCCCACTAGCATGTAGCACAGGGACTGCTGCCCGCCTTTGAAAAGTGCCAAAGGAAGAAGCACCCTTCGAAACAAGCTCCACTTACTTGCAGAAAAGGGGAAAGAGGAAAAGGGACTTTTCCCCATCAGCAGCCCACCCTCCACCCTTGGGGCACAGAGAGGTGCTGCATCTAGAGCAGACAGACCTGTTTTAGGTATCTTGCCCTACTGAGCTCATCACCAGAAAGGAAACAGCAGCAGTGGAGAGGAGCTTTACCTGACCAGGAACAGCTGAGGAAAGCATCCCTGAGTGTTCTCCTTTACAAACTCCTGGATCTCCAGTACGTTCTTTAACAACACTCCCCTGGAAGCTCGATCAATTTTTGTTAACACCATCTGCATGGATCCAGAAAGGGAGGATCAAAAGAAGAAAGTAAGATTATTTTGCTGCTAACCTGGAACATCTGTAAGAGTCCCGGACCATCTTACAAGGCAGTCTGAAAGCTCTGGTCATATCTAGGGGGAAAAAATGGGTCTAACACAGTTCATGAAAACACTTCTACTACAGCCTGCATAAGGAATGGGCCTTTTCAAGCTGAGCATTGGAAAAAAAAGTATCTATTTAATAAATGACACAAAAGACCCTCTACTTGTCTCCCTCAACACACTTTAAACCTGTTTTATTAACAATAAAGCGTGTGGGGTTACTGCTTAGGTAGGTCAACTTGCATAAGCTCAGGTACAGGGTACACACCTTTACAGATTATGTGTACCTTATAACCAACTCAAGAATGAAGCATTACGTACCACATAAGGAATCCCAAACTCTTCCAGCATCTCTACTGCAATGTTATCCGTTTTCTGGAGTCCAACTACACCATCAACTAATAAGAAAGTCCTCTTCAAGCTGCCAGAAAAACAAGCAACAGTAAATGCCACCACTATTTCATGCCTGCTCTGCTACTTCCAAATCCATAAGCAAAAACAAGTAACATGGGATCTGGGTATAGGAAGAGCCAGGAAGAGCCAAGAAAAGCCATGCATGGAAACTGAGGGTCAGCATGGAGCAGCACCTCAATCTTTCCTGCTGTTTTGATCTGTCAGAGTATGAGTGAGTGACACTGCAGAAGCTTCCAGGGAAATGATGTCAGAACTAATGGATGGAAGCAGCTATCCCTCTGCATTTTCTCCCCTCATTACATGACACTGTATAGGGGTGTCTGGCTGTCCTTTGGCTGTGAGGTACAAGTAGGTCCCTTACTTGCGCCGTTCCTGCAGATAGGCCTCAACCATCTCAACAAAGTCCTGCGGGGCACGATAGCCGTATCCTGGCATGTCCACCAGAGTAAAGTACTTCCCCACTTTGAAGAAATTCATCTTCTTGGTATGGCCCTGAAGAGAGGATTTAGACAAGATGAAGCACAGGAATGGTTTTTAAAAAAGCTGCTTTAAGCAGTGTACTAGGAGATGCTCTGCAAAACATCTCTATACCAGATCCCCAACCCCCCCAGAATGCTTTAAACTGTTCAGTCTCCTACCCTTGTACCCTATCGTACATAGCTCTATCCATAAAACAGACTAAAAATACCTTAATGAGTCTCTAAACTTGGCTCTTCTCAAAGGGCTTTATGGCACCAGCTCCTTTGTCTGGCTGAAGAGCTAGGCTGGGCTCCTTCTGCCTCTTCCTGGGCTAGAGCAAGGCCAGTGCCAGCCATGAGTTGATGGCCACCAGAGCCGGCACCTTCTGTCATTTCAGGCTACTGAAGAGCTTGTTCCCTCCAACCCTTCTCAGCCTTATCCTCCGGACTGGTACCAGCTTATGACCCAAGGAGGGAAGTTAAAAATGTCACTCACCGGAGTTTTTGACACTCTAACTTCCACTTCTGGAGCCAGCGAAAACAAGGCCCGGATTAAAGAAGATTTCCCCACATTGCTTCGGCCGATGAAGCACACCTGCAGGGGGAGAGGCGGAAAGGGCACATCTACACCTGCCCACCTCTCGCTACAGCCAGTCCTGGTCATTTCCCAGCCCGTGCTGCCAGTGGCCGGGGACAGAGGTGTTTTGTGCCAGGCTGCCGAGTTGTACAACGGGGAACAACAACAAATAAACGATGTTTTTAAAAGCAGCAGTAAGTGCCCCACACATTGCACAGCGCTCTAACACTGCCGCCCAAAGCTGCACAACCACTCCACCACCCCTTACCCCCGCAGCTCGCCCAGCCCGGGGTGGTCCGGGCGGGGGGAAGCCGCTGTCCCGGCACGGTCCCGGCCGAGGGGCGCGGGGGCAGCGCTCGCCTGACCTCGGGCAGGGCCGGCGGCGGGGCATGGTCCATGCGGACGGCGGAGCTCACGTAGTCGATGGGGTGCCCGCGGTCGGACCTGAAGAGCGCCTCGGCGCGCTGCAGGGCGGCCAGCCCGGGCTGGAAGAGGCGGAACCGCGCCGTGTCGGTGCCGGGCGCCAGGTACCGCTCCAGCTTCTGCAGCGGGAACACGATCCCGGTGCGGCGGCTCCGCTCCAGCCGCAGCACCTGGGCCAGGGCGGCCAGCGGCGGCGAGGCCCGGCCCGCAGCACGGCCCGCCCGGGGCAGCAGCATCCCAGCGGCTGCGGGCGGGACCCAGCCGGCCCCGGAAGGCGACGGGCGGGACGGGGGGAGGGACAACGGGGCGGTGCCCCGGGTGCCCCGGGTGCCCCCGCCCAGCCCGGGGCTGTCAGAGCCCGCTACGGGGTGTGTGCCCGCCGTGCGGATCGGCCCCCAGAGCGGCCGGCGCTCGCCAGGCCCGGCTGTCTATGGAATTACAGAATGTGCTCAGTTGGCAAGGACACACAAGGATCATCAAGTCCAACTCCTGGCATTGCGCAGCACCTTTCCCGAACCACACCATGTGCCTGAGAGTGTCGTCCAAACACTTCCTGAACTCTGTCAGGCTTGGTGCTGTGAACACTTCTTGGGGAACCTTTTCCTGATATCCAACCTAAATCTCCCCTGACACAGCTTCAGGCCACTCCCCTGGGCCCTGTCACTGGTTACCACAGAGAAGAGATCAGTGCCTGTGCCTCCTCTGACCCTCATGAAGAAGTTCTAGACTGCAGTGAGGTCTCCCTCACTTTCCTCCAAGTTGAACAGACCAAGTGACCTCAGGTGCTCCTCATACAGCTTCTCCTCAAGGCCCTGCTCCATCCTTGTTACCCTACTTTGGACGCTCTCTGATAGCTTTATATCCTTCTTATGTTGTGAGCAAAACTGCACACAGTATTCAAGGTGAGGCCACCCCAGTGCAGAGCAGAGCAGGACAATCCCCTCCCTTGCCCGGCTGGCGATGCTGTGCCTGATGCCCCCCAGGACAGGGTTGGCCCTCCTGGCTGCCAGGGCACTGCTGACTCAGATTCAACTTTCCATTGACCAGGACCCCCAGGTCCCTTTCCATGGCACTGCTTTCCAGCATCTCATTCCCCAGCCTGTCCATACATCCAGGGGTTGCCCCATCCCAGGTGCAGAATCCGGCACTTTCCCTTGTTGAACTCCATATGGTTGGTGTTATAAATAAAGTATGTAATTCATGCTATTATGTATAAAACTGAAATGTAATAAAACCATGCAGAGTTTCAACCCCCCCCCCCCCCCCCCCAACCTGGCTAAGAGGAAAATTTCACAACACTAGAGCAGTTAAACAAGAAGGTTTTTTTCAGCACAGATGTAATCAAGAGGTGAGGATTCCACCCCAGGTGGGGTTGGATCTTATCACCGGGACATTAACACTATGATGACTTGATCACCATCTTCTGATATCTACATCTCAGTTGATAAGGAATTGGACATTCCGGGAACGAAAAATAACTGTTCCAGGAACCAGAGATGGACCATTCATCATCCAAGATGGACAATTCATCAGACCCAGGAAAGGCTTTGTGCAGTCCAACTTCAGGAAAAGAATACAATTAATTTGGACTCTGCCCAGAAACTGTATAAAAAGGAATCAGCCAAAGCAGCATTTGTGAACTTGGGAGGTCTGGTGCGATAGAGATCAGATCTTTGCGTGTTCACCCAGCTCCGACCCCGGGCTCGGGGCTGCTTTTCTCGATCGTGGCTTTTGAGACCGATATTTCGGTCGCATAATAAATGTTATTTCTTTATTCATTCTGATTGGGCTATTATGCTTATCTCAGCTGGTGATTGCCCAGTCCTTTAATTCATCGAGGTCTCTGCGCAGGACCTCTGCCTTCGAGGGAGTCAACAGCTCCTCCCAGTTTTGTATCATCTGTTCAGCTCTGGGTCTTCTCATGTGTGTTCTCAGCCACACTGTGGAGCTGCTGAGGGCTCCGTGTGCTGACGCCCCGTTTGGCCACGGAGTGGAGCAAAGCAGTCCTGTCCTATAGCACCATGCAGCTCCTGGCTGCAGACACCAGTTTTCCAAGCACTAGTCTGATAAGTAAAAAAATTAAGTAATTTAAGAAAAAAATATCAGTTTCTTCAAGGACTACTATGTAGAGGTCAGTTCTATTTTGGATAAAATAAACCCAAACCAACCACAAAACTGTTGGCACCTGTGTTCCCACTACAGTAAGAAAACCCCTGAAGTTTTACAACTTTATTGATATGTATCAGAGTGCTATTTGCATATCAAAAAAACACACAAAGCTTTTTACATTGTTCTCCGTCATGACTACAGTTCATAGGGCTGCAAAACCACAGAAATAAATGTATGTCCTTGAAACATTTCACCTTTAAAGTATTGCAATTTTAACACCATCAAATGAAAGTAAACTTCATCAGTATCTTTATAAAAGTAATACATGAAAATATCCTGATGTTCAACCTTACACTCAGGCCAGCCTGGACATCCTGGGGAACACTGCCTTTCCTTAGAGACAGAGACCCCCTTTTCTTCTGCAGTCACAGCCCTCTGTTTAAAGCCCTGTAAGTCTGGATGGTTTAATTATTACAATGAATAGATTAGGGCCAGGAAGGACCATTAGAAGATAAAGGCAGCCAGCAACCTACATGTTTCTCAGAGAGAACTCTGAGTATTTGTAGTAAGACAAACTTCTACTGAAATCCATAAGCTGCTTCTCAAATCTATGATCAGTGAAAGTGGTTAACAGGGAGAGGTTAATGGTGTAAACCTAGAGAAAAACCCTGTGTTCTACTTCAGTCCTGTAAATTAAGTCCTCTTAAAGCCTGCTTTGTTTCACAGCAAGACAGAGCTCAAATGTGTGTAGCTCAGGACAGACCACAATCACTGGCTGCTACATGCACACTTAGAAGAGTGCTCCCAAATAAATTTACAGATGACTTTTATTTGGAACCTACAGGGCAGGCCTCTCTCCTGTCACTGCCTATGGCACAAATAACTATAAATGCAGGGGGAAAAAAAAGCAAAACCTTTCAAGAATTACTTCAGGAACACTGCTAATCCTTTTTTTGGGGGGGTTACTAAAGCAGCAACCTAATTGAATTGAAATCTGTGGTGAATCTATTAACAGAAAAAACACACTGGCCAGAGAGAGATATGTTCATAACCACACTAGTAGGCAGATTTCCCTGTTTCTATGTCAAACTGTGACAAATGAAACAGAACAAGTGCTTTTAGCTACTTTTGCCTCAGAGTCCCATACAGCTCACGGCTGCAGGGAGCAGACTTGCCTGCTTCAAATTACCCTGCAATAATTACCCCTGTCAGGCAAACGTTCTGCAGCACATTACACCCAGAACAGCCAGCCAGACACAGGAGGAAAGGCAGCAGAGAAACCAATCGTCCCATTTAACACTACATCTGCTGGTGTGATGATGGGAACAGAGGTGCCCTGTTCACAGGCCAGGGTCCCAGCCACTAATTAAGTCTCTCTTTTTTATGTGACAACATAGGTGGCAGGAACAAATTAAGGTGGTACAGGACCTTTTGCCTACTTCTAATTACAGCAGAAGGTGGGATAAACAAGAGCATCCAGTAAACCCACATCTAAAACCTGGAGACTGGAACTGTACATTTCAGTGGAAGGTGGGGTTTTTTTCCTGGACTGAACTGCAGTTGAGGTTCTCTGGGGGCAGACCATACAGAGATGGAAAATGGCAGGTTACTGTGGACAGAGCTGGTAAATTAGCAACATTTAAGCCTGCTTTGTGTCTCCCCTGAAAGACTCTACTTTCTATTGTGCATGTTATTACCAAACATCAGGCATTCACACTGACGTTGCCTATGGCTCATGTCTGCGGCAGCAGATGTCTCTTTTCAGTTGCTGGTTATGTAGTTCAAATGTTAGGGAATTACTACAGAAGTAATTTAGTCCACATTAAAAACTCTGACAATCATTCCTCTGGAGTTTGAAAGAGGGATCTATAACCATTGACACTGACCTAAATCCTAAACAATAGTCAAGAGCATGGAGCTGGAAGGAAGTGGCAACACCAGTTGTCTTGTCTGGTCTGATTTTGTCTATCCTAGCATTGTGAGACAGGTCAAACCATCATTCATTTCAGATATCTGAGAAGAGTAGCTGTGAGACCAGCTGGAGACAGAGTTCTGGGAGAGTAGTGAGGTGCATTTGGGACAGTTGGTTCAGGTTCTGTGAATGAAAACCAGATAAGTCTTGAGTTTCATTTCCACCAAGAGAAACTTGGACCAAATATTGTCACCAGGAAGCATGCTGGAAAGGACAGGGTGAATGCATCAGCCTGTCTGCTTTTTTTGTGACATTAAGAGCACTACTGGCTGTGTCTGAATCTGTGCTTGCCCTTCAAGTACAGCTTACGTTCTTTTCACTTGGAAGGTTTCAGTTGTCAAGCAATAATGTGCTGAACTTGGTAATGATTTCCTTGGACTATATTTTTAATGATAATTAACAAATTTATTATAAGCACAATTGATGGGAGGTTTTATGATCAATCTGATCACCCTATCAAGCTCTACTCTTTGATATCAGGGACTTGTCCTGACAAGTGAAGTATAATGGGATTTTCAGACATTAGGCTCAGAATGAAAGTTTTACTAAGACTTAGAAGAGCAAATTCCAAAAATATGGGATCTGAGAATGCAGCTCTAATCCTTCTTCCTAATCTACAGTAATTATGCAAATTCCTGGTTGTTTTTCTAGTTTGCTTTTGTTAGTACAGGTGGAACAGGTCACAAAGCTGTGATCTTGAGACTCTCAGGGATCTCTGCATGTCACAGCAAACAGGAATGTGTTTTCTTTCCAGTGAAATGCCTTGGAGTCCTCAACTATTTCTTCTGTCCCCACTATAGTGAGGGAAATTGGTTCCTAGAAGCTTTGGAGTGTCAAGGCAGAAATTGCCACCCGTGCTTGACTCCATTAAAAGGGCGGCTTATGTCCAGAGCAAAAGTGGGGCAAATGTTTTCACACACTCATTCTTCTGCTGGACTGGGCAGTGATGCAGAGGGAAAAGGCAACCTGAGAGATCTCCACAGGGAGATGGGCTCTGCAGCTCATTCAGACTCTGCTTGCCAGCCATGTTCTTTATCCACTGCCCCAGGGAGAGGACCTTACAGAGGGAGGGAGTGAAAACAAGGCCCAGCGTATGTGAACACAGCCATGAAACTGGAGATGTATTCCTGCCTAAGGAGAGAATCACAGCTCTTGGGCTGGCACAGACATGGCCTCATGCTGGCGTGTCCCAGGGCAGGCATTTCTCTGTGAACTACAGACCAGACCTCCAAGGCCATGAGTGATATCCCTGGGCACCATCTCACATGCCCTTATTGTTCTTTCCCTCCTCAGGGAACAGCAGAGTGTCAGTGAAAATAAAATAAATAATATTTATCAAAATAAAATAATCCACCATCAAACTACTTGTATTTAGGAGCCAGATTGTTACTGTGTTTTGAGGAGATTGGATTAAAAAACTAAAATCTTTGTGCGCTGTGGTTTACACAGTGATGCTTAGATGTCTGTTGGACTGCACTGTCCTTGCACAAAAACTCAGGACACCATTCAGGGTTACAGCTGAAAATACAGTGCAGAGGAGACCAGACAGAATCCTGAACCAAAGGCAGAGCTGGAAGTATATTTATGATGGATGTTGAATTTCTGAGTGACTCAATTTACTTCAACCAAAAATGCCTTAGAGTTAAGCATTCAGATTCAACATTTAGAAACACCTTTGAGTCTTCCCTGAAGTCTACCAACAATAAAAAAACACCAAAAAAAAAATCCCCACAATGAATCAGTGCTGTTTTGGCTCAGTTTAAACTCCCTGTCTGCCCTAAAAGATAAGTGCTATTACTTGCCTGACACGTAAGATAGAGATTAAAGAATAGATAGCATATTTTAGGACTGTTACGTTGGTTTTACATGTAACAAACACATCAGAAAGAACATTGGCACATCATCGTGGTTTGACACTGGGCAAGCACCTGGCATCCACAGAAGTTGTTCACTCACCCTCCCCTACCACAGCTGGGCAGAAGAGAGAAAAAAATTAATGAAGGGTTCATGGGTTGAGATAAGGACCAGGAGAAAACACTCCAAGGGCAAAACAGACTCAGCATAGAAGTACAAAGTGAATTTATTACTAACAGAGTCAGAGGAGGATAATGAGAAGTAAAACAAGTCCTTATAAACACCTTTTTCCTTCCCCAACCCCTCCCTTCTTCCCACCAACAGCGCAGGGAGACAGGGCATGGGGGTTTTGGTCAGTCCATCACCTGAGATTTTTCCCACTGCTCAGAGAGAGAAGTCCTTCCCCTGTGAGACCGTGGGGTCCTTCCAACAGGAAACAGTTCTCCATGAACATCTCCAGCATGGGTCCACTCTCACAAGCAGCAGTCCTGCCACACCTGCTGCAATGTGAATTCCCCCACAGGCACACAGCCCTCCCAAAACTGCTGCGATGTCGGTCACTCTTCCCCGGGGTGCAGTCCTCCAAGGAGAGGCTGCTCCAGCCTGGAAGCAAGGGCCCCTCTCTCCACCGCGTGTCCCACTGGATCACAGCCTCCTCCAGGCATCCACCCACTCTGGCATGGGCACCTCCCTCAGGGGCTGTGGGTGGATCTCTGCATCCCCCATGGATCCCCAAGGGCTGCAGGGGCACAGGTGCCTCACCATGGTCCTCACCATGGCCTGCAGAGGCATCTCAGCTCCAGTGCCTGGAGCACCTCCTCTCCCTCCTTCTCCACTGACCTGGGTGTCGGCCTGTTGTTTTCCCTCACATGTTCTCACCTCCTCCTCTTCTCTGACTAGAAGAAAAATTGTGTGCACTTTGTTTTGATTTTTTTCTTAAATATGTTATCACTGAGGCATTCCCAGCCTCTCTCATTGGCCCAGGTTTGGCCAGCAGTATGTCCATCTTCAGAGCCATCAGGGATTGGCTCTGCCAGACATGAATGAAGCTTCCAGCAGCTTCTCACAGAAGCCACTTCTGTGGCCCCCCGCTACCAAAAACCAGCCCATGCAAAACCAACACACAGTTCTATGTAGTCTCATGCACTGAGATATGAATAACCAGATAAAAAAATATGTGGAGGCATATCAATAAATGTATTCCCATGCAAATGTAAGAGAGACAGCATTTTCAGTCCACTTTTGAAGCAGAGAAAAGGTTGCAGATGAAAAGAAGAGCATTTCTCCCCCACATTCACCCAGATGCTTAATTGTTCTGTATGTCAACTCATGATGTAGCAGCAAAATACTATACTCATGTAGCAGTTGGCATTATGCTGGTGAATGCAGTCCTGGGTGAATTATTCTCTATGTTACAGTCATTCCTAATAATGCCCTGAAGAACTGTATAGCCTGAGACTTGAGACAAATGAAATTGCCATGTAACTCTAGAATCTGGGAGTTTATTTTAATTGGATGTTTTCTTCTTCAAACCTAGCCTTTACCTCACCCTTATATGCAGAAATAAAAGAAACATATTGTAGAAAGGTCTGGTGAGCGAGTTTCCACAGGAAAACAAACCTAGCACAATGGAAGGCACTCAGCTGATTGGAATCAATTGAGCTTTGCACACACTTGTCAGGATACACCTCATTAACAAGTGTACTTGTACTGAACATTTCATTCAACTTTGAGTCCAAGCAACTTGCTACAGCCAGGAGCCATCACTAGTCTGGGTCAAAATTTCCTAAGTGCCACAGAGACGTTGCACTGGTCCTTCCGTGCTAGGGCCTGTCAGGCTGAGATTGAAGCAGTAACATCATCACTGCAGATGGAGGTATCCAGCCAGAGCATAAGAGAAAAGAAAGTGGGAGCATCTCTTTTAACAGCTCTTTTCTACAAACCCAGCCACAGGTTTCACTTCTCTCAAGGACAGCGAGGCTCGGGGACACCACAGGATCACACACTGGAGCTTTGCCCATTTGAAGATAATCCATTCTTGAACTCTCTTGGAGGAGGAAAAAGAACACATCTCAGACCAGGAGAAGACACTACTCCGAGTTCCAGCATGGCATCTGTGTCAAGCAAGTGAAAGCCTCTCACTAGAACTTCTAATAAACCTGTTTCCCCTGCAGTTTCTTTTCTCCTACAAGACCAAGTTTGCCTCAGCTGCAGGTCATTCCAGTGAAGGCCCAGCCACAGATGGTAAAAATAACAAAGTCCCTCATTAATTCTTTCTGCATATTCTTTCCAAGTGGTTTGTGTGCACTGCCATATTGTGACTAATTACTGACTGTAAAGTAATGCACATATGCTGTGCAGTGTTTGGGGCTTTTCTTACTGCTTCCAACTGCTTAATTTTCAAGCCTTTAATAATGTGCATATAACATATGACTTTCTTTGCTGTTTTTTTCCTATCATCTTCTTGATGTAGTATGTAGTATGTTTATGCTAATGGTACAAAGTGAGCAAGGGGTAGGTGCAGCTTCTTGTGAGAAAACAAGCCATTACTTCTAACTTTCCATTACCAAAACAGAGATCAGTAAGTTTCAAGTCTTCCCCTGCCACACATGCTTATTTGCAAGGCAGCAAATCTGTGACCACAGGTTCTTTATGTTTTACTCAGTGTATCTGTCCATCAGAAGACTATGAAAAAATCCACCCCCATCTTTTCAGTGTGTGAGCTCTCCAGAGACCTCCGTTCTACCTATCCTAAGTTAGCAATACCGAGCTAGGTAAGCATCTCTTAATCTTCAGCATGTTTACTCACACAACAGCACTTCTAATATGCATGGGGTTATAGTTAGAAAAATACATGCACTTACCTGCTCAATAGAAAACAGGAAGTCTAAGATCTGGAACAAGGCTGAATTTAGGTTATGTTACAGAGTGTGCCATCTTAATCCATGGACCCTTGTCTTTCATGCAGTGGGACTAATGGAAGTCATAACAGTGGCTTAAGGACCTTCCGTTAAATGAAATGTGTCACTTTGGAAAGGGATTAGTTTAAAAAGGAGAGGCTAAAAAGGTTCAATCCGGAAAAGAACACCCTGAAACATGAGTAGGAGGAAAAGCCTTTTAGTCTGGTGAAACTGTACCATGTTTTTTTCACAAGTAGACTTTATGCAAGTCCTCTGCAGAATCATGAGTGAGTGCTTGTAGATAGGACTGATACAGTCAGCTCTTAAGAGTGTGCAACATTTCCCATTATAAAAGTCTGTTTTCTACAATTTATAATATTATCAAATGTTAGGAGTTTGGGCTGGAATTATCTGTGGTAAATATCTGCTTCAGCCTGATATTATTTTCCTCTACTTTTTCATTTAGATCAATAATTCAATAACATTTTACTCATACCAGAAAGTGTGGATTCATTTGAAAACCTGTAGCACTGACATATCTGAGATTCAGTGTTTAATGTTTTGCCTTTCTGTTAGTGCTGAGTCCCCATAAAGGCCTGGCCAGAATTAATCAAGGGACAGAGACTTCTTAAGTGTACAATTCATATATGCAGTGCACAATTCACTGAATCTTTCTTCTCAAAGAAGACAGTCATGTAGGTTCCTTTCTTCCCAAAGGAACATCCAGAGAATGAAAGTCCAGTGCTGCTGTAAGATTTTATACACAGATGTGTGAGTGTAGACCCAGACCCTAGGAGTCTTGGCAAAAGCAATTATATAATTTGGAACCAGAAAGATTACTAAAGGCAGGAAGGTATCTGTATAAATTAAAATTCAAGCCAATTCTAAGCCTTTAAGTAGGAGAAAAATAAAAACAAAGGGCTAAGCCTGCCATTTCAGAAAAGGGAAATGGAGCAAGAGTGACACAGCCCTAGGTGAGTAACAGGACAGAGAACAAGACTCATTGCATTTCCCAAGTCAGGGGGATTTAAGATTGCTAGATTTGTCATGAGCCTCTAGAGTTCAGAGGAAAAGTCCTATAGAAGTATCTCAAGAGGAAAACCTCTAACCATGACCATCAAATCAAATCCCAAATACTGCTGAAGAGCAGCAAGGAAACTGAGAAAGAGTGACAAACAAGTGTTCCCATTTAGTCCGTATGCCCCATGCAGAATGAGCTTGCTTTAGAAACTTGTTTGTAAAGTCTGTTTCCTTGTAGGTCACATTACCCTGAAAGAGAAGACTGTGTGCCAGAAAGATGACAAGGGTAAAGAGCTGGGAAAAAACAAAGTCCAACTGTGGGGGTCAGTAGCTTTCCTGGGAGTCTGTGGCACTGGGATCCTTAGGTTCCACTTTACAGAGGTATTCCACATACAGACACTTTTCTGGGTCAGACCCAGCAGAGCCAATGGTTGAAGCAGGATGTCTTGCACCAGCCTTTCTTTCTGCTTTTTGCCTCTAGCTGTGTCAACACCATGACCAGTGGCAACTACTTCTAGCTGGCCCCTTCTCGCCATTGATGAGGAGGAGCACTGCACAGTTTCATTACTGGAATTACATGTGTCCATAGTAGGAAAACGTTCATTTTATTAAGTATTTTGTATCTCGCTCACTGTCTGGGAGGCCTCAAATCTGCCAGTGAGTGTGCCCCTCGAGAAGGGAGACATTGTAAGGATGCTTTTTCTACAGAGAAATTCTGTGGTTGTTCTTGCTTCTGGGACATAAATAAATCAAATTGTTCTTCGGAAACGCAGATGCTATGGATAGGTTTCTTTCCATTTTATTTTGTCCTGTATCACTGAGCCACATGAAGTTGCAACCAGCGTTGGGAATTTTTACAGAAGCCATAAAATGTCTGCATGGGCTAAAAACCTCTTTGTTTTGGGGTTTTTTTAGTTTTTTTTTGTGTGCCCTGACATACCAAGCTCTTTTCTTGTGACCAGATGAATGACCACATAAATGACTAGATACAGCAAGAGTCAGAGACAAACCTGTTATGGTCTGATTTTGGAGGTTTTGATATTCCCTGTCCCCTGGACATTTTTTATGCTCTTTCCCTCACAGCCACTCTCTCGTCAGCAGTATATGTGAAGAACACAGGCAAAAGTAAGATTTCCACCTATAACAGTAATTTGACTGTTAGTTAAAAGAAGCTTCTGCACAGCCACATCCATGTTTTATTAAGTATTTCAGAAATGATAAACATACTAAGAGGTACTACCTAGGCATGCAGGTTTATGTGTGTGCCTGTGTAGGCAGTAGAGTTCCTAAGCAGTGTAAACTCTGTTTTTAAAAAAGTGTTTTTTAAAAGTTTCTTTTTAAAAAAAGGCAGTGTGGTGTGTAAATCAGCCATCAGAGCAAAGAGAACATTTTCCTTTTGCACTGAGAAGCAGCACAGTAAGCACTTCACTAAACTAGATTGGGGTTGCTATTAGTTCTTTGTGGTAATGCAACTGCGTGACTGAAAGCCACAAAGAATCCTGCAGCAGAAAGCTACACTGCCCTGAATATATATTTTAAATTAACATGAAGATCAAGTTCACAGAGTGAAAGTGGTCTTGCTGCAGCAAAAAGGTGCTTGGTTATTATAAATCAGAGTGCTGATCATGTATCTAAGCAAGTAACTCTCTACCACTGAGGTAAGTCAGGTGATTTTTTAAAGCATTTTGGAGATGGGGGGCAAAGGACAGAAACCTGGGATATCCTGTTCAGGCCTGCCAAGAATTGCCAGAAGGGGCAGGAGCAACTTAAAATAATGCAGGGTTCTTTCCAGGACAGCTTCTCACTTAGACGAGTATCCAATGGACAAATAGGTCTGACAAGTGCTCCGAGCTCCCCCAGGCTATGTGGTTTCCCTTTTGATTATGCTAAATTTTCCAGAGGTAGACAGTATGCACTAGAACAGGCATATGGAACAGGATTGGTACCACTTCCCAAGCTTGACAAGAATGTGCCAGGTGTCTATGATCTCTGCTCCATTCCTTGTGTTCTCTTGAAGTACCTGCCTGGGAGGCCTTCAGTTTTCAGGACATGGGCTCAGAACTCCACTCTTGCTGATACCTGAGCACCACTTCGCTGCAAAAACATCAACACCACAAACCTAACAAACCATATATTGGTACTGTTTTGTAGAAGGATTGGGGAGACGCTGTGTAGTTTTCACATTTTCAGTGCTAAAGAAAGAATAAGTTTTTTCCACTAGCTCAGAATAAGAAAACTCTCTGATATGAAACACAGACAAGAAGAAACTGCTACCCCGTTTGAGCTCTGCTGTGGGGTTTATCAGTCACAAATCAGCCCCATAACAGAGGCAAGGCAAAGAAGGTACAGGAAGCCCAGCTCTGCAAAATGACAGGGGGTGGAAGCTCCCCAGCTTCAAGGACAAAATCCACCAGAATAATGGGGCGTCATGGCACATAAGTGAAGAGAGAACCATGACTCTGATTGCTGGGGATGTACTGCACAACAGGAATCTGGCACAGGCCAGACTGTATGGAAGACCCATGTGAGACAGAGACAAGATCAGGCCTGAATATTAAGTGCAAAAGCTGCTTGTGCCTTGCGTGAGAGGAGCACAAGTGCAGAGTGCAAGTCAGACTGTTCTTTGGAACTGCTCTTTCAAAGATAAACATGCTCCAGGGTAATTGGAAAAGATGACAGAAAGAGCCGACCAGAGACCTAAGTCCACTGGAATTTAACTGTCTTCATCTGGCATTAGGACACCACACCTTAGGGAGGAGTAAAAACCTGTGAGAACTCGGTATCAAACTTACAAAACTTGCAACATATCTTATGAACTAAATATTAAACTTCTGAAAACTAAATGCCACAGAAATATCACCGAGTACACGCACAGCTTTTCTGCAAGTGCTTAAAAAGTAGTTCTAAGGACCGCATCTCTTTGTAATGTCTTTTTGGTTCAGTGCTGAAAATATGACAAGATTTTCTGAATATGATATTTAAAAACAAATGGTGTCACCACCCACTGAGGAGTTCTGCTCACAGCACCACTGCATGGGAGTCTTGACATCTCAATCAGACACGTAATTCTAAGACCCAATGGAAACTTCTGTCCTAATCTTATCAGTGATTTAGATACTTTCTTTTCTTTAGAATTAAAAACAATTGCTAAAGAACTAATGACATAAGAATGCAACCACCATCCTTTATTGAATTATCAGATTTTAGCTACCATTAAAAAGGTTTTTATAATGCCCAGCTTGGCAAAACAGCCATAAGGCTATGAGATATCTATCAAGGTTTGCAGACATCCATTTATCTGCCTTCATCTGGATTTCTCTCAGTAATGAGATTGCAAACATAGTAACACTACTGGAGTCAGAGTCAGCTCCTGTTTACAGCAGAGTAGAAGGTCAGAATTTCAACTACAGGAATATCTGCTATAAAAGGGAGTTAATAACAAATTTAAGGGGTTTTTTTAAGTACAAAACGGTATTTGTGGGATCATAAAGTGGGCTGTGTGTCACTCATAGCTACCACTGAGCTGGACATCCTTGGTCCAGAGGGCTGCACTTAAAATGAACATAATGCTAGGGTTTTATATAGGCTTTGTCAGCATCCAGACTTTTATTCACAATCAAAATTGTTTTTTGCTTCAGCTGCATTATTCTTTGGATATAATCAGCCTGGAGAGAGCCCTACTTATTTCTTTGCAAAAGGATTTAAAAATCTACAAGTTCCAGCCTGACCAACAGTACAAAAGATCTGGCTGGGATAATCTCAGAGATGGGGAACTGTCCAGTGTCAAATCCTGCAGATAAGAGTGCAAATGCTCACAATGCACCTGGTGTAACAATACAAAAATAATAGGGCCTGCCTAATCTTCGCTTACTGCTATCTGTCTTTCTATCATCAGGCTTGTTGGCCCTTGCTTATTTTTACTACATCTAGTATTTCAACTCATGCATATGAACATTTCCCTATTAAGTAATTTGCTTAATAGCTCTAAATCAGGAGTTTCTCTTACATTGAATCAAATAGAGTTTATTCATTTCATGTGTTGCTGATAATGTCATCTAAACAACATGTTAGGAGCCAGGGCAAGCACAAACAGCCCTCTAAACCAGTGAGTCTGTTTTTGAAGCCAGGTAGCCCGTTGCACCAGGAAAAATATCAAATTACGAAACTCCTTCCTATATGTACCTTGTCACAATAAAAACTGTGCCTGTGTTCTGGCCCATTCATGTACACTGCATTGAGAAGCAACTACAAATTCAGTGTTTTATTTGAAATCAGTGATTTAAATTATAGTTATCAAGTACATCAGAGGCAATTTTCCCCTGGTTCAGCTCTGCTTGTTTCAGGTTTTATGCCATGGGGTTGAAGCATGAATTCTTACAATGCTTAAATTCTTAAGTCTTTACACTTAATGTGAAAAAAACTGCATTAAATTACATTTTGTCTTTTTTCTAGTTCTCAAATCTACAGAAGAATGAACTTACCTTACTTTAAAAAGATGAATTTTCACAGGAGTCTAAATGGAGGTGAATGTCAGCATGGATTAAAAAAAAATCTAATAAAACTTTTCAATTAAATATTTTAAAATAAACCTGCATATAATGAGGACCAAGTATTACGCCATACTTATTCAAGCAATTACATTAGGTAAAAATCATACAGTGGTACATTCTTTCACCTAAAGTTTCACAAAAAGTACACCTTCAAAAATATATTAACATCACACCGCCTTTGCCAAATTCTACTCCTTTGAACAAAAAAAGTCTTAGGCTCTGAATAAAGTATTTAATTCCATCCTAAAATGTGTTTTTGAAACAGGGCAGCATCATCTGATGTGACCACAAGGTGGTGATGAAAGGGCAACTAGAGTGGGTTTTTTAATCTACTAAGATCACCCACGAGTCAAACGTGTGTTATCCCAACTGCCTGGTCTTATGCACTGAACAATGAGGCAAATAAGGATTATCAGATAGCAAAACCCAGGGGACAGAACGGAGGAAAAGGGTCAGTTTTCTCCTCTAGAAGAAGCAAATGACCCATCTCTCAGATCCTACTGCTACAATAGCTGAAAAGTAGGGTGGAATGTAAATAGATAAAATGGGAGAATTCTGCAACATAGATGAGATGTTGCTTCTAAAGTAATTTCTGGTCTTTCAGTATTTCTGGTGACACAGAAGCTCATAACACGTTTCTCAGCAGAGATAACAACCAAGGAGAAAAGGCGGCTGATAACTTAGCAGATTCCTTCTCACAGATTGTACAGGTGATCAACTTCATCAAGTTAAAAATCCAATGCAACAAATATTGCTTATTTCAGCTGCCTGGGCCAGGTATTTTTAAGACAGTTGCATGATTTGAGTTCTCAGATTATTCTTTTTACTCATCAAGACAGTACCTGTGAAAAGATTTGCTGTATCAGTAGGGTACAAAGCCGGGGCTGAACTTCATGTTGCAAGTGTTCTCCAGTGACTTTTGTTCTGTTTGTTCTGATCCTTCTGGACTTAAGTTTAGATCTTTGATTCTCACAGAAATCAAACATTAATAGGTGCCAAAAACCCTCAGTGACTTCAAGGCATTAACTATACATGCCATTTCATATACAGTCATTCTGTCTTCTAGATGGTATTACTGAACTAAGTCTTGGCAGGGAAAAGTTGGGAAGCTTGAGCTGGTCTAGGTAATGAAATAAATGTGTGTATCCCAACCTACCCTGAGAACAAGCAGAATATTTAATCACAGGGGATTTAATTCTCTGTTCAGACATTATTTGGATCACAATAATATATTGAAAAGGTGATCTAGGGTGAAAACAAAGCTGCTGTACTCCTGCTGCATACTCACTAAAAACCATGCCAAACTCGTTAGTAAGCTACTGTTGGTATTTATAGCTTATCAGGGCAAACAGTTCCTTTTTGCAGGGCTCAAGTTGTAAGTTGCCATTGTAATCAAAGGGCACAGGGTTCAGAAAGTCAGCCCAAAGTGGGAAGCTTAAAATGCTGTGCTCAGTACCACACTTTTGTCTCATCAAAATTCAAGTTGCAGCATTTCCTGGATTTTAGTGCTGTTTCATTCTACTTTCAGCATTTTTACCCAAAGAGTAGCTACAGTAGTTTCTAAAGAGGGAACAGAGCAGCATGAGGAAGCATGTCCCCAGATTACAATGACTCACTGGCTTTTCCTGCTTACTGTTCAGGCAATCTTGCCAAGCACTAGGGCGTTGCAAATGTCAATCACTTGTATTCACCAATATCTAGTTTAAAAATTTGACCTGATTAAAACATAAAACTCCAAATTTATTGTCACTACCAGTGTTGTAGTGTTCTTTCTTTCACCTGAAATGTTGTCAGTATTGCCAAGTTCCCAAATTAAGTGATGTTCGGAGTTCCGTGCCAGATAAAGTCATATGGTTCTGAGATCTCATGTTTTGGCCATTGTTGTTACAGAGCAAAATCACCCAAGCAAATGCTTTTCTTTTGCAGTGATATGAATAGTGGACAGCAAGCTGAGAAATTATTTTTCAATTTTCAGGGATGTCAAGGCTCTGTTTTCCAGATCATATAGATGCCATGCACCACCAGTCTGGTGTTTCCCTGTGTCAGACAGGCCTTGTTTGTTCTGTAGCAAGCAGGGCTGATTCCTAGCTTTACATTAGTATCAGAAAAATGAACTGTTAGGTTAGCAAGTCTGCTTACACAGGAGAAGCCCATGGGTTCTCAATTTCCAATATATGCATCCCCATCATAGTACAGGCATTGTATGTATGGAATACTTGTAGCCTTGGGAGTGTGGAGCTTCTCTGAGACAGAAGCAGTGTTTACAATTTCACTTATAAAAAGAAAAGGTGACAGAATGAGTCAATAGCAAAACTGCAAGAGAGATCTTTACCTCTGGACTATCCTGAACCCCCCATATCAAGTCGACCTTCCTTAGAAAGTGTCAAGAACAGCACCATGAAATCAGGTAATTCCATCCTGTACATTAAAATAATTGAGACTATCAGGAAAAATCAAGGCTTGATGAATAAACTGACCTTTCTGGAGTTAAACTAGAGATTCTTTTGGATTTACACATCTTAATTAAACAAAATTTAACTTAACTACTTTATGCCTAACACAGCTGTGATGGACTAGTCTCAACTCACCTTATACCAATTGAAGGCAAGGAAAGGAAGTAATTTTACATTAGCACATAAATGGGCTGTGTACATCCTTATCACTAGATATTGTTGAAGTAAGAAAGCAAGCAAGCCTGCATAAAACATAAATCATTAATTCTTTTGCAGTGATATGAATAGTGGACAGCAATTGTAGTAAACATGAGAAATTAGAGCAATGCAGGCACAGTACTGAAACAGATACTAAGCTTTATGTACTGTCATTTAAACCAATACCTAACTCCTGAAGATTAGAAAGTGTCTTGCACCTTTGAATGATCTGATGCTGGACTTGAATTTCTTCAATAGAAATAGAAATAGAGATGTCCATTCTATTAGAATCATCTGCTCTCACCCTTACTGCAAAATAAGACACAAATAACTGTCCAAACCCGCAAAATCAGGCAGAAGAGTCTCCTGCTTCTGCCTACACATGTAGCATCTGTTGCAGAAAATTAAATGAAGCCTCTACACCCTGCAAAAGTCTCCATACACCAGTTTCTTTCCACTAACTTCCATTGACTTATGTCAGAGAAAATTTCCCCACAGATTTCTCATGTTTTCTTAGTCCAGGTACTTGAAATATAATGGAGGATAGATCACATACAGCCTTAGTATTCTGTGCAACCACACTGGGGATCATAGACACAGCACAACATGCAGAGCAGCGCCAAGGTTAGTCCCAGACTAGCTGAACTAGCAGACTTCCAGGCCACATCATTGGAGTACTACAAAGAGTTTGCAAGTGCAAAATTTCCTCCTTCATATCATTAGCTTGCCTATCCTGGGAGATTGCTAGGGAGCATCTCTACTGGAAAAAAAATAGCCTCAGTCTTTGCTGTCAAGTGAAGATATCCTGTTCATTCCTCAAGTATCTAAGTATCTAAGGAATCAGAGAAGTGAAACATCTTCCTGTTTTTCAAGCAGAACCTTAACATTTCCTCATTTCTTTGAAACCTCCTGACCAAAGAAAAGAAGGGCAGACTGAAGTACTTTGGACCTCCAGAAGAGAGGGGAGTTAGGCTTCATCATTCCTCTCATGAAATGTGTTAGTTCATCCGGTCCTCTGAGCCACTTCCTCCTCACTTTTCAGTCATCTGCTCTCAGAGCACATTTGCGAGTAAGCCCAGTCTTCCTTGCACAATATGGAGCTGTGCTCAAAGGGAGCCTTGCTGAGAGGTAAGCTAGAACACAACCACAATGAATCACAAAAGGAAGTTCCTAGGCACTGTGACCTGCTCAGGATCCTGTGCAGGTGAACATCATGCATTTTAAGGATCTTAATGCTGATTTCAAGAGAGCCACAACATTTCATCCCAGCAGAAGCTGTGTGCCTTTGCTATGTGTCAGTGACCCAGAAGTGATCTGACAGGCCATTGCATTGCATTGGGTGGACTCCTTCACGCCCACCAGGTAGCACTGAGTTGCACACACAAATTGCTGTGCCTTGGCCACGTGCAGTGCTGTGCTGGCTTCAATGCACTGCTTCTCTCTCTGAAGCCAGCTCAAAGCCAGCCCAGGGAGCTCTACACTGTCACCATCTGCACAGCACGGACATGGTCAGCAGAAGCTGTTAAGGAAGGATTCCCAGGACTGATGGGAAGCAGAATTTCAGATTAGGCTGCAGGGAGGTCTTTAGTACTTTTATCACCTACACTCAATTCCAGTAGTACTTTGAAACATGAGTAATATTTTATTTACCTGCATATGTGTATAAAGGGTTCACAACAGCTCTGAATTCAAAGTCAGGTCCACAGGTTTCAGTCTTGCTATTTAATGTAAGCTTCCCTGAAGGGAGAAGGACTCTGGGAATGTGGGCTTCACCTCAGCCTTACCTACCCTCCAGTAGGAGTTGTGCAAAAGGAAGTTTATTCTCATCAGGACTTTCAGGTGCGTGGGTGTTTCTAGGAATAAGCAACACCCAACCACAGAACAACCAGGAAGAGGCTTTTATAAGCATATTGTGCCACTCTGCTGCCACAAAGATTATACATTATATCTCCATAGCCAGTCTGCTACATTATGCCATTCTGCTAGGGAACTTGCCATGTGGTGGGATCCATGGGCTAGGAAATGACCACTGCACACTGGCCTTCATGGCATGGTGAACACAAAAGCTCAAATTACAGAGTCTGCAATCGCAATACATTCAGACAATCAAATCTAAGGCATACCTGTCAATCATGTTCCAGATAGAGTGGATGAACTCTGTTAGAGTCAAGAAATGGAGTAGCTGGAGGAACATCAAAGTGCATCAGCTAAGTAGATAGAGAAGTTTTGCATCTGCCTACACAAAAAATGACGCTATGAATACTTTCGTTTTCTCTTTCTCATACTTCGATATGCAAAATTAAAGCATTTGTTACAGAATATGCAAATAAAACTTCTGAAATTCTTTTTCCACCATTGTAACAAGTTCTAGGTTCTAAGACAGGTCATCAAAAGACAGGAAATTCACTGACAAGTGTGACACACACTACAATGTCTGAAAGAATTAAATTGGTTTTAAAGCCCTTTACATTGAACAAGGCCATTGCATACTGTAATCCAGCCTTAATTTTACCTTCGTGCAAAATTGCCAGACAAAACCACTGTATTTCATTGTTAGGGTGAGCACTTCCTCTGTGACTGAAACAGATCTCTCAGTACAGAGACCCATGATCCTTTCCCAGAACCATTCCCAGCTTCAGAGATTTACTAATTTATTTGCAGACAATTGAGCTATCTGTATCTTTAGGATTCTCAGCTGACATAGGAAGAGACAGCGGTGAGAATTCTCACATGGAGAAAGTCACGGTAGCTTCGTGAGAAGTGAACAAAACTGGGCCAGCTTAACTTTGTACCAGACTGGGTTCCAGCACTCTGATATTCATGTCATCATTGGAAACTAAGTTCCTGGAACAAATTTAATTTCTGTTTACACTTGAATAAAAGTTAAAAACCAGCTTTACAGTTCCTGCACTTCTTGTTGAATTAGTTATTAGCATGGAATCTGCTGTCAGCAAGGACTTTAAGCTCAGTAAAACCACTTCAAACAGAGCAGATCACAGAGACTGCCAAATAATATCTGATGACATTTATGATAATTAACATAAAATGGCTCTGCAATAACCCACACTGAAAACCACAGGCAGAGCCTAGATCTGTGCTCTTAGAACTCGGAAGACAGGGAAAGTTCAGTCTCCAGCAAGGCTATGAGCATTCTTCATAGCACCTTAAACAAACAATGCTTGAGTTTCTCTGCTGCTTTGTGGAAACAGGCACTTACTCAAAGCATCTTTAATTGAACTTGTTTGCAATGTCTTCATCCTCAACTATGTCTCAGGCTTCAGCTTCAGCTATCCCAATCTCTCCACTTTTCTTCCTTTACATTAAATGCACACTATGTTTCTAATTAATGCAGCCAGCAAATCCTGACAACTTTCATTCCTCTACATGCATTATTTCTTCATCTAGGTCATCCTCTGTCCCACTCTGGCCTTTCTCAGGATCAGATGTGGCAGTCTGGTAAAGTTCACACTGACTGGAAAAAGGGAAACATACCCCTCCCCCCATCCCTTTCCCCACCGCCCCACCACACCTCTTAAAAAGGAAAGTAATGAAGACCCAGGGAAACTACAGGCTGGTCAGTCTCACCTCTGTGCCTGGCAAGATCATGGAGCACATCCCTCTGGAAATTATGCCAATGCACACAGAAAGTAAGGAGGTGATTTGCGACAGCCAACATGGCTTCCCTCACAGATTTGAGGGCCTTCCATGATGGGTGATGGCATCAGTGGATGAGGGAAGAGTAACTGATGCCATCTACCTGGACTCATACAAACAAAGAACACGACACTGTCCCACACAACATCCTTGTCTCTAGACTGGAGAGGCCCAGACCATACCACAGTGGATAAGGATTTGGCTGGATGGTCACACTCAAGCAATGCAGTCACTGGCTCGGTGTTCCAGTGGAAAGCAGCAATGAGTGCCGTTCCTCAGGGGCTGGGACTGGGACAGTTTAACACCTTTGTTGGCTATGTGGACAGTGGGACTGAGCACACCCTCCGTGAGTTCACCCACAACACCAAGCTGTGAGGTGCAGTCAACACCCTGGAGGGAAGGGATGACACCTGGAGGGACCTGGACAGGCCTGAGAGATGGGCCAGTGCACACCTCATGAAGTTCAACAAGGCCAAGCACAAGATCCTGTGCCTGGGCCAGGGCAATCCCAAGCACAAACACAGGCTGGGTGGAGAATAAATCAATAGCAGGCCTGAGGAGGAAAGACTTGAGGGTGTTGGTGGATGAGAAGCAACATGCTCCTGCAGCCCAGAAAGTCAAACATATCCTTTTGCACACAGCCAGGATGTGCTTGGTTTTCTGGGCTGCAACCACAGCAGTGTGGCCACCAGGGCAAGCAAGGTGATTCTCACCCTCTGCTCTGCTCTGCTCTGGTGAGACCCCACCTGGAGTCCTGCATCCACATCTGGAGCCCACAACATAAGAAGGACATGAACCTGCTGGAGAGAACCCAGAGGAGGGCCACCAAGATGACCAGAGGGCTGGAGCACCTGTACTATAAAAGCAGACTGAGAGAGTTTGGGTTGTTCAGTCTGGAGCAGAGAAGGCTCCAGGGAGACCTTAGAGCAGCCTTCCTAATGGCAATCTGATAGAGAGCTGGAGAGGGACCTTACAAGGACATGTAGGGGGACAAGGGGGAATGGCTTTAAACTGAAAGAGAGTAGGTTTAAGTTAGATATAAGGAAGAGATTCTGTTCTGTGTGGGTAGTGAGACACTGGAACAGGTTGCCCAGAGAAGTTGTGGATGCCCCATCCATTGAAGGATACCAAGGCCAGGTTGGATGGGGCTTTGAGCAACTTGATCAAGGGAAAGATGTCCCTACCTGTGGCAGGAGGGCTGGAAATAGATGATCTTTAAGGTCCCTTCCAACCCAAACCATTCTAGCATCCTCTGAATTCTATGTCATGGGATCCCAGCTCTCAATGCATAACTTGGAGAAAAGATTGCTGTGATTACTCATCCCTTCTTGTGGTAAACTTCTGTTTTTTGTCATGATTTGCTATGCACTTCTCATATCTCACTTCCCAAGTTCTGCTGCCCTCAACCAGAAAGTTGCTTCCAAAGTATTTTAATGACATCTGTAGCGGGTTCAGTTCGTAAACCGGGTGGAAACACCAATTAAGTGCAGTGGTTTGGTTCAAAATATCCATTACTTACTTATTTTCCTTCTGTGAGATAAGAATTAGGAGAAAGCAAAGCAGGCACAAAATTTAAAAGAATAAAGTTTCTTAACAGACCTAAAAGAAAAGAAAAAAGTCAGACTAAACCTTCAGAACACATTCCTCCCCCCACCTTTCTCTCTTGTCCCACTGACAATGTAGAAAGACAACCCTTGAGATTTTCAGTCAGTTTACCACCTCTATAATAACCTTTTTCAGTTCACTGAGGGGGAGGAGTCTCTCTTGCTCATGCTATGGAGAGGACACATCTCCAAAAGAAACAGTTCTCTCATGGCTTCAGTATCACAGTGAGACAGCTGCCTGGGATGGTTCTCTGCTTGCATGTGAGAGTCCCTTCCCTCAACTTACAGCTTTCCCACAACTGCTTTCGAGGGTCCAATCTTGAGCTACTGGGGTACCATTTTAAGGATGAGCTGTTCAGAAGCAAAGGTTCTCTTCACCTATCTCTGGGAGCATCTTCATCTCTAGGAACAGAGGTCTTCTTCCCTGGGAGCAAGAGTCTTCATCACTTTCATCTCTCTCTGTCCAAGCTTACCATCAAATCATAGATACTTCAACATTTGCTTATTTCAGCACAAGTACTTTTGCTCACTGTTGCAATTTGAACGCTCCACCCCCCCATGCTTTATGAAATTACAGTGGGTACTCTGATGTATCATAGTCCATCACCATAGCCTTACAAAGGAATTTCAGCTTCTAAGCTTGAACCATCTCCTCCTCTTTCTCCTCCCTCAGGGTTTCAGCTCTTCGTTCTTCACTGACTTTGGTGTCTTTATGGTGTTCTCTTCACGTGCCTTCACCCTTCTGTTCCTTTTGACTCGGGAGAGGATTGATAGCTGGAGGCTTCATCTGTTCTGGAAGGAACTTAAAACACTACAAGGGTTCATCTCACCCGGGCCTTGCAGCTGGAATTCACCTCTCGCTGTTGGTCACATGATCTTTGCCGGGCAGTGGCCTCAGATGAATTTTTGGCTGCACTTGATGATGGGGAGGCCTGCCTGGCCGAGCCGCGCTGCAGGGCCACCTGCACGGAGCAGGGCTGCAGGTGGAACAAGGCCACTCGGCTCCACGATGGCTGTCTCCTGGCTGGCTTGGCCCACACTGAGGGGGCTGTGCCGGGTGTCCAGCGAGCAGAAGCGGCTGAGAGATCTCAGCCAAGCCACGCTGTGGCCGACCCGGCCAGGCTGTGCTGAGCACGGCCTGGCCCGGCCCCACTGGCCATGCCGCAGCCCCCAGTTACCTGTCTGAAAGCTGGAAGCAAGAGAGGCTTTCCTGGGGTTTGTCCGTTCTTAAATGTGGATCACAGAAGTGTGTCAAGCTTCTTAAGTGGCTTTAAAAAGTTGCCAATATTCAAACTAGCCAGTTGATTGGTTCTATTGCATCTAGAGGAAGCTGTAAGCACCTCTTTGCAAAGAATCACTTCCGTGGCTGATGGAGCCTTCTTTAACTAAAAACCCAAACTATGCTAAACCATGACAACATCTTAAGTAATTCTTCCCTACGCAAAGGATCTAGCTGTCTAATTTCTGGTTCTGAATTAATTTCTATAGTAAAGATCTTCCATGATGACAACTTAAGGTTGGACTTCTCTTATTTAGAAGAGAGTTTGCTCTCTTCCATAATCTCCTCTATTCCATTACATCTTTTAGTTTTTTTATGTTTATGCAGCAATCTTGTATCCAGTACGCAACAAGTCTGCACATTTTCTACATCTTAATATCCTCTGGTCTTTGCATCAGATTTGAGCACTGCTTCTTTTACATTTGAGTCATGACACTGCTTACTTTTTGCCCATTTCTTTCTCCAGCCTTGTTTCTTATCTTTACTTACATAAGCATATCTTCTTCCTCTCCATGCCCTTGTCTAAAACACAGCTATGATATCTATTCACATGCATTACTAATTCCAATGTCAATGGTAAATACTCAGTAAATAATCCAGTGTTACTGTGAATAGCACATCGAAAACCTCAGAACAGTGGAGCGTCAAAATCCTATATTGAGTTGAAAAAATCAAGTGGATGAAAATATACAGATCACCATCCCACAAAAAGCTGTAGTCAACGAGATGATCCTGGGACCCAGATGATCCAGCTGCATTTGTGTCTTGCATTATTTTCTTTATATGATCATTATCAGTCTTTCTTTTACTTATTTACATAAGACTTTAATTCACACTCGTGTGTTCCAGTGAACATCAATGCAGACCATTGTGGAAGACCAGTCTGACCAAACAAAATTACCAGAACATCAGACTGCAGTCATCAGTACAGTTCAAACATGGTGTGCAGTCCTAGTGCCTGAGCAGTTCATTTCCTGCCAACTTTGATCTGTTCTCTGTCTTTTCCTCTTACGTCTCTGTCCTCACTGCTAATTATTCTGACTTGTAGCTTTCAATAGCTGAGGCCTTTTCTCTACCACTGACCCACAGAACTGCACTGGGGAAATGCTGTGGCTTAGGAAAGGAGAGGGAACCCTGACTCTAAAATTATGATATCAGTGAGGAAGTGGAGAAACTGATACAGTATTATTTTAAAACAACCCACACAAGGGTACTCTGAAAAAAACAACCCCCAAACATATTTTTCAGTGAAAGATGTGGGCGACATTCAATTTCTGCGTTATTTCTGGTGAAAAGTATGTAAAATAAACTTTTCATTATGAAACAGCTTCACGCTTTCCCTCTGAACAAGTGCAAATCTCTTCTACATTCTGATTGCAAGACTGGATTACCTGTCCTTATCCACAATAACTGTTGTTTCCATTTTTTTATTCATAAACAAGGAAAAGAGAGAAGCAGTTTAAGACAAAGCTAAATGAAAATCATAATTTCCCTTCAAAATACTGATTTAACTTTATATTTTTCAGGTTGTTTTTCCTCAAAGGAAATCTCAGTTTCTTAATAAAAGACAGTATTTTCCTGTGGAAATTTTCAGGACAATTACTATGTTGCCAGTAGCAGAATGATCCACAAGACTCTGCAGCTCTTAATTCACCCTGTACAGAATTAGCATAATACACACACGTGCTTTACCCAAATCCTTCTCATCTACACAAAGCTCCTGTCTGTTCTATTTGTGTTCCCACACTGCTCAGCATCTTCCCCGTGGTACTGACATTTATGCTGCTTTATGCATCCCGTTTCTTTACTCTCACCACACCCACGGGCTGGCTCCTCTCTCTACTCTGTGAAGTACCTCCATCTTTGCTGGTACAAAAGTCAAGGCACTTGGTGAAAAAGTTTGTAAAAGGAAAGAACCTTATTAAACTCTGAAAACAAGTCTCTGTGCACAAAGAGTGCTTCATTTCTTTACAGCTTCTAGTACCCGTAAAATTCATGGTGTCACTTGGGGAAATTTCAGCACACAAACTTCTCCACTGCTGCTCATTGGAAAGCCCATCCTCTGGGATAACACATTTAAGCAGGGTGGGAAAATGCCCAAGCAACTTCACCTGGCAAAAGGAGTGAGAATATGTGAAAGAAACAGCCCTGCAAACACCAAGGTCAGAGAAGGAGGGGGATGAGGTGCTTAAGGTGCTGGAGCAGCGATTTCTCTGCAGCCCGTGGTGCAGACCATGGTGAGGCAGCTGTGCCCCTGCAGCCCGTGGGAGTTCACAGTGGAGCAGAGATCCACCTGCAGCCCATGGAGCAGCCCCACACTGGAGCAGGTGGATGCCTGAGAGGAGGCTGTAACCCCATGGGAAGCCTGCACTAGATTAAGGGCACATAATAATGGATTTTTTTTTTGTTTTAGTCATCCAGAGAAAAATGTAATTTCAATTGTGCCAAAAAAGAAAAAAAATTGCTCAATTTTTTGCCTTTTGTACAGATTTCTGACCCCTTCAAATTAGACCAGTTTCTAAACAAAAGCATAATTTAAATGTGAAGTATCAGTGTTTCATTTCAGAAACATTTACTATTTCCTTGTTTCAGTCCTCCAGAATGAGACATTCTGCATTTTTTCTGGAAACTGTCCCATATTCACAATTTTTTTTCAGATTCAGGAAGAAACGAGGTTTGGATTTGTAATATTTTAGTTGGCAGGGGTGGGGATGGAGTAAGGGTACACCTACAACTTATTTAAGAGTTCACAAGGCCTGAACTTAGAAGTTCACACAAGGCTGTGTATATATATATGAGAAGTCTAGAATTCCATGTGCTAAGTAGGTACTTAAGAGAGAAATAACTGAAAATGTCACTTACAGAGAAGATGTAAGACTGCTTTTTTTTTTTTTTTTTGAGGAAGACATGAAGAAGAATTTTCTTGGAGGTGGTGCCAAAGATGTGATAAAGAAAGTAGCAGAAGGAAAAATCATGAGAAACATGAAGAATAAGTTTCTCTTTAGTTTCCCAAGACTAACATTTCCTTTTTGATATTAAACTCAACATTGAATAATCTCCTCTGCTTTTACTCTTTCTGAACTCTGCTGCAGGGTTTATCTTCACTCATCAGCCTCCTGAGGAGAGCCAATGAACGGAAGGCAGAATTGTTCAGCCCTGCTTCCTCAGCGTTTGCCTGGGCTCTCAGCACAGGAAGCTCTGAAAAGTGCTCTCAAAAGTCAGAAGGAGGAAGCTCTCCAGCTTTGAGGAACCAGTTGATCAGGAGCATGCACAGCTAAAGGAGAGGCATGGGAAAGGGGGAGAGGAAACACTGACACTGGCTGCTGAGGATATACTGGCAGGCAAGAAATGCTCCCCATGACCACAGTTAAGCTGGTGGAGGGATGGATGGAGTGAGCTGCCTGAGCCATGAAAGCAGGAACCAACATGAAGATGGCTGGGAAGACTGTGTATGTTTTTGTGCTGCTCACCATCATCAAGGTCATGAGATTATCAGGTGAGTCTAACTGGGACCAACTGGCCATTGGGATGTAAGAACGGGAAATGTGCATAGCTCCTTTCTTTCTAGAAAATCATTCAGTGGATTTTATTAAGTGCTAAAATTTATGAAGCACAATTAAGACATGCTTTCCCAATATGCACTCCTGCTCCTCTTTTCTTAGTGGTCACAAGGCTGCCAGGAATTTTCCCTGTGACTTCCATGTAAGCAACTATTTAGAGACCCTTAGCTGGGAATGTACAATTTGTCACAAATGGCCTTTTACTGAGACCTCCAAATCCATGTCATCTGAGAAACCGATCCTTTTGACATACTAAAAATGTCAAAAAATAAATAAAAATATGCCTGGGAAAGTGTTTGTGAAGTTGAAGCTTTTGGACATGTAGTTTCTGCTGAAGAGAGGCTGCAGGCACTCTGAAATAGGGCAGGGATCTCTTGCATCTTTTAGAGGAGAAGTGGAAGGTCTCTGATGCCCTGACAGAGGGGAGCAGTTTCTGCAATTTTGTTCTAAGGGGCACGACCAGTATCAAGATGGGAAAGGCTTTTGTGCCAAGGGCAGTGGCAGTCCAAATCTTCTGTCCTTTAGTGTAGTTGACTTAGTCTTAATGCAGTTTAGCTACAGCAGTTAATGTTTCCCACATACTGCTCATTTGCATTTTTAGAGCTTGTGTTCTTCCAGACACCATGCAGCAATCCAGGGACTTGATAATGGAACTAGGGATTTGAGGAGCAGTTCCAGAAACTTAAACTGTTTCTGTACAAGAGGAAGAAGGCAGATAGGTCCATGAGATCAAAATTAAACTTCAGACATCTCTGAATAATGTGTAACATGCATGTGTCCATTCCTATTATGGACAGATAGAACTAAACTAAATGGACAAGAGTTTACTTCATTCCACTTGGTCAGAAAATAAAAATATCTCCTTTGTCATATTTTAAAGCAAAACAGATGCAGTCATTGTTGGCAGTGATGGAACATCCATCTATAATGTGTTTGAGTGATAATAAAGGATCCCAAATGGTTACCTCAGTGCTACCCACTGGAAAAAATTTAAATACTTCATGAACATTATTAAACTTTGAATCACTAACCTCACAACAGGCATACTGGTGGTAAAAAATCTGTCCCTATTCTGTAGGTAAAGAACCATGTCAAAAGAATACTGAGGAACCTGCTCAAGTTCATACAGATCAATTTCGGTAGCATCAGAGACCATCTACATTTTTGAATACAGTTGCTCAAAAAGTAAAGGAGTGCGGATACACCACAGAATGTTGAAGAAAATGGAGACACAGGGGAACCCTACTGGCAAAAATTACTTTAAAAAATTCACTTTGCTGGAAATATTTTAAAAAGTCCAAGCCAAAAAAGTGGGGGGGTTTTCACCCTAAGGTACTTGGATTTTAATTTCTTGGTGTCTTGGTTAATGAAATATATTGCCATTCAAAGAATGTAGAAAAAGATGTTCCATTAAAATCTTATTTCACACCTGAAATCTCTTCCTCCAACCTGCTCCCAATAAAAAGCAGCCCACGTTTGATGGGAAGTTTTTAGCTAGCACTGATCCTAAACTTGTTTCCTTCTATGTTAGGGTGGCTCCTCTGAGCAAGATCTAGTGGCAAGGGTTTTTTTTTCTTCAGAG
Source organism: Coloeus monedula (assembly GCF_965178545.1). Classification (NCBI taxonomy): domain Eukaryota; kingdom Metazoa; phylum Chordata; class Aves; order Passeriformes; family Corvidae; genus Coloeus; species Coloeus monedula. The sequence continues at coordinate 25,986,645 of NC_138783.1, forward strand.
ATCACAGGCTAAATGTGTCAAGCTGATCCAATGTGTGAATTTTGTCCACATAATTTTAGTCATGTATGTCATACACAGTGTTGCATGAAGGTCAGAAGGATCTATGTCCCCCCTTCTGAAGACTAGAGCAAGCTACTCTGAAAGACATAAAGTAGTGAAAAAACTGTTGTGTGTACCCAGACTTTATCGCCATTAACATTTTCCTTAACATTTCCTTAGTGTGTTGTTTTTGTGTGACTGGGTTAGTTTTTACCACAGCAGATGGGACAGCTTAGAAAAAAGGATTGAGGCTGCTTCATAATTGTCATACCTAGAGCTGCCCTCAGGTAGAGTTGGATAATAAGCTACTGAAGCTGCTGGGGCATGATCTCTACTAAAACTCCTTTCGTGATGATCCTCAGGAGGAGCAGTGAAAAAGACTCAGCATTAAAATATTTTTGGTAATGCTTTGAAGATTTCTCTAGTTTAACTAAGCACACACGACACCTCAAGTGGTTGTGTACATACTCCAAAGGGAAGTGGTAAGGACAGATAAGATCTTCCATGAGAAGTCCATGCAATAAATCTCTTTTTATTGAAATAACATTTGCAGCATTTGACTGGGTAAGCCCTGCCTCTGTAGTTGCATCCTGTGACAATGGGTATGTCCAACTGATTCACAGGAAGTTGCAAGAAATCTATTATCAGTAATGAGATGTGATTTTCTATGGTTGTTCAGTTTTATCAATAGTGAAAAATTGAAGTCTGTGACATTGTGCTGGAATTGTAGAGTATGAGGTGAATAAAAGTAAAGTTGATTTACAGAGCAACCTAGCTATAGTTCAAGTTCTCCTACATGACTTTCTTGAATGCTACTGCTTTCATTTAGTTTCTTTCCTTAATAAAACTGGCAAATTCTTTTTCACTAGTGTACTAGTGTTTCATTGCCTTTTGACTCTCTCTGTCCTAGTATGTTTCACTGCACCTGTCTCTGTTGCCTTCTATTCTAGTTTATGGTGGAGTCTTGCTCCAGATATAAAAAATCATAGCCTAAAAAAACTATTATGCTAAACTTACATTTGTCTCCATTTTACTATTTCTTTGCTGCTCCTTTGGGACTATGTGCTGGAATCGTTCTGACTTCTTTTACCCTAAAAACATCTTAATCCAAGCAGCCTGTTTTCCTCATCCAAATTCTTAGAAAATAATTCTGTACTATTTTGAGAAAAAATTTTCTTAGAACGCATCTAAATTGCCATAGTACAACCTTCCAAGCATGTCCTTATGATACCAACATTTTACTGTGCTGTGGTCCAAACACACTGAGTGCATTCCTGTCTGAACTTGTCTTCTTTCAAAACCACAGAAGGAAGGAATTTCAGTCTTGCAAGTTGACCACATACTTCATGACCTACAAAGGAAGCAGATTTTCATTAACTGCGAATGCACTTCTAGAGACACATGCTACTTAAAACTCACAGCTGATATATTTTGTAGTTAGAGGTACAATCATTCATAAGAAAAAAATGTGTAGGGGATTTTCTTATGCTGCCTTATCTCGGTGTTGAATAAGAAAATGCTGGGATGAAAACTACCGTCCTAAAGATACGCACTAAACAGGGTATGACTGAGATTTTAATCGTATAAAAGTGAGGTCATAAGTATGTTTTCACAGCAGTCCCTTACCTGCTGTCAGCAAAGAGTGAAAAAAGAAGGCACACAACCTACAGTTTGCAGTCAATGATCTATTTTTGTTTAGAACAGTAGGAAAATGCCGCTTAAGCGTAAGTGAAGAGTACTTGGTTTATTTTTCTTCTCATGTGGCCAAGAGTAAAAGGCCAAGTTCAGCACACAGAACAAAATATAAAACAATCTGTATCTGTTTCTGTAGTGAGAACTGGAAGCACTTTGTTACACGTGGTGTCACAGTGCTACTCTTTAAGCAATTCTACCCAAGGCACTTCGACATCCAGTGCAAATCCCTTTTCCCCTCATCCATTCCAGCTCATATTCTGCAAGGACAAAGATGTACTTACTTTGCATACAAAAGGAGCAAAGTTCAAAGTTTACAGCCAGACTGGTGTACTATGTAACAGCTTGTTAAGTTCAGTGATGATTTATTATCAGCTGAGGATTTGGCCAACAGTGTTTGTTCTCTAAACTGCATGACTGACACATCGTTTAAACACCAACTAATTTCTTCATTTAACAAGTGTACACATCCTTTTTTTTTCTACACAGTCATGTTTATATCGAGACATAACTTATTTACGTGAGGATAAATCACTGAATCACTGGATCGAATTGCAGTGATGAAAATAAATTGCCTTTTCTTTTGCAGGCATAGTATTAGAAAACACTTTTCATAAACAATATGAGCATCAAAACAAGCACCTATTTTATTGAAAAGCTGGTTTTAATACTGATTGAGGCATGGTTCTCTATTCTACTTTCCAGTCAAAATTTGTTGTACTACCTGGTTTTATTATTATGACATTTTTAGCTGCTGAATTTCAGCATACATCTACCATTCTACTCATCAAGGTCAATTGGTTCTTTTAGTGTGACATATCAATTCTTTACACTAATGACACTGTATTCTTCCTGCTTTCAACAAATTCCCTCACACACTCCTGATACAGCCAATGCCATTAGTAAAAAAGTTAAATGGAATTACAGCAAAAATCATCTGCTGAGAAACATTATCAGCAAGCTACCTTCAACCTGGCACCTCCATTTAACTGCCCTTTCTTTCTCTCCTTACCCCAGTTCTTTATCCATCATGTAGTTGTCCCTTTATTCTTTCAGCCTAATTTTTTTCAAGAGGACACTGTATCAAACACATTAACATCTTTTCATTGCCTTCAAAATCAGTTGTCTTGAAAGGCTGCTTGAAAAGATACTGGAGAAAGCTCAAGATGATCGAAAGATCATAGAAAAGTTACACACTAGGAACTGGCAACTGCAAAGGTATATTCCACCTTGAATGGGAAGACTGAAACCTTGGGATCACTATTGAGTGCTATCAGTGTCCTCAGCCCTCTGCAACATATAAAGTCACATTGAAGTTTGCAATCTAAAAAAATCCACCCATGCTATGAGCACTTCATATTGTAAAACCAATGACAAAGTGTGTAAGGTTGCTATTTCAGCTTGCATGAAACAGCAAGAAAGAGTGACACAGTATTGGTGGCAAGAAAAGTACTACAACTGGCATGGTAGTGGTGACAGAAAAGAAATGTGTCAAAAGAAGAGCAAAATAACAACTTGAGTATGAGGAAGAAAGGAATTTCTGAAGATAAGGAAAAAGACTAACTAGAATTAAATGAGAATAGGATATCTTTTTGAGGAATAATGATAAGTATGGATAAAACAGTATGAGTGTGAAACTAGCAATAAAGGTGTAAGTCTTTTAATGTGTCCTTTAAAAGATATATGTGTGCTGAAAAAGCTGTGCTCTCAGTTTCAAGAAACAGAGTCATATGAGCTTAGGTCAGCTATTTGATGTATTTCTATAATGAAAATTAAAGCAGTCTAACTACTTACTACTCACCTGAAACACAGGGGTGTTTTTTAGCCTACACTCCATCCTGTGCTGTTGTGACTATGTTCTCACAGTCACAAAGCCACAATATACGAGTCTGTCAGTATGTTAGCAATTCCTACCCTAGTGCAAAGCACTTCTATTTATCTTTCATTTCATTCTAGACAAGCCTTGCTGAGTGTCACAGGAACTCTGTGGCAGTAGAGGGGGAACACAGATGCAGAACACCGATACTGTTGTATCTGAACTCTTCCAAGCGTCCGGTGCTGCCTTTTTGATTATGACTTGCTGTGACTCATATACTACATTCATTCCAAGATACAGTTAGACATTTGCTGTGGTATGATCATTGTTTCAGTTCATTATATCTCTAAGTTTAATATCTGCAGGGGGTATAGGGGGAAGATCCATCGAAATGATGTGGTAAATTGTTGCTCTAAGAAATAAAGAATCAGTAGGATGTTTGAGAAATATGTTGGAGAAAGTAAAGCAGTCTCTTTATAGTGCAAAAACTCTTTAACAGTTAAATTTTGGAAGAGGCTGTCATGGAAATTGAGGCAATAAAAAGTTCTACTGTGGTTTAAAACCTGCTATAAAGAATAACAGAGGCTGGAAATCTTTCGTGTTTGAAAGCAACCAGAGGCACTTTCAACCTACGTAGCTGTGTCTGATTTTGCAGTGATTCCCCTCAATAGTTTAGTGGCTTCACCATCAAATTTTCCTGTTTTTAAAATCTTTCTTCTTTTAGTGTGGGAAAGTCTCTGAGAAACAGGAGAAATGACTAAATAAGTGATACTGCAAAGAAGCTGGTGCAACTAGTTATTCATGAGAGCTGTCGAACACTCTACATAAACCACACTGAAGAAAAAGGAGCAAAGTTAATTACAGTAATCTTACCATGACAACAATAACCAGCACATTTTTGAAACACAAATGTGAACTCCTCAACCGAGTTTGTTTTTTTCCTGAGAGAGGATATGTCCATTTTCAAACATAAAAGTGGAGTCTGTCATTGTGCTGGAATGTGCACTCAATGCACTGCAATAGAGCTTGAGAACCTTCTTAGACATGGCTTGAAGTCTTCTTCAACAGTCAAGGAGAGACAATGAGGCATAATTAGATTTCAAAGGCTGGAGTCAAATTGGAGGACCTCAGTCTAAAGGCCTGCTACTGTCAGATGAGTCTCCAAGGTGAAACCTGTTCACAATGGATTTGCATTCACAACCAAAATAAAACGGTTCAGCCTGGTGCTGTACAGAACTCCCAGAACCTGACTCACCTTTTTTCCACATTGGTGTGACAGGCAGCACGTAATCCTGGTTTCCTGAGCTCTGCTCTTTCTGGCTAACAGAAAAAATGATTGCTGTTTTCCAGAGTCAACTCATTGTGAAGAACATGACTGAAAATGAGATGTTATTTACAATAAATATGTGGATATATGACCTTTCATTTTATCTCTCTTGTGTGCAATGAAATATTTAACAGTACTGACATTTAATTACCATCCTACAGTTAGCACTGCACCGAGATGAGTGTGATAGCTCACACCTCTTCACATCACTTGTTCTCTGCAGGCCCACAGATGATGAGGCCTTTGCTGCACCTCTTATCCCCTTTTTCAGCCACAGCAAGCTGTCAGTTCAGCTCAGCTGTAAAATGAGATTTCACCTTGAGAGATGTAGCCATGCAACATTGCTGGTTTGTTTCTGAGCCTTTGTTTGAGTAGAGAAATGCTGATGTGGATGCCATATATCTTCCCTAATGCAATGGTCATAAACCAATTGCTTATCACAGAGAAAACGTCAGCAAATGACTTTTAGCCACTTTGCAGCATGAAAGACCATTCCAGAAAACAGTGTTCTGATGACAGGTCTGAATTAGAACACTTGCAGCACTGAACCTTTCCTGTTTAACAGAATGGAATACTGTGCTGGTTTCTGGCAGGGGTAGAGTTAATTTTCTTCACAGTAGTTACTATGGAGCTGGATTTGTGCTGGAAACTGTGTTGACATTACAGGGATGCTTTGAGCAGTGCTTACACAGAGCCAAGGCCTTTTCTGATTCTCACACCACCAGTGAGTTGGCTGGGAGTCCAAAAGAGGCTGGGAGGGAACACAGCCAGGACAGCTGACCCCAACTGGCCATAGGGGTATTCCAGACCATGTGCATCATGCTCAGCACATAAAACTGGGGGAAGAACAAAGAAGGGATGCTTGGAGCTATGATGTTTGTCTTCCCAAGTCACCATTATGCATGATGTAGTCCTGCTTTCCTGGAGATGGCTGAACACCTGCCTGCCCTTGGGAATTCCTTGTTTTGCTTTGCTTGTGTACATGGCTTTTCTTTACCTATTAACATGAGAGTTTTCTCACCTTTCTGATTCTCTCCCCATCCCACTGTGGGGGGAGTGAGCGAGAGTGAGCCAGCAGCTGTGTGGGACTTTATTGCCAGCTGGGATTAAACCACAAGAAATACTTTCGTTTGTTTAGTTCTCGTGCTGATTAAACATGCACCCTCTAGGTTTAGTGAAATTCCCAGAGGGAAGGGGAGATTGTGTCTTCCCTCAGAGCTGCTCAGTCCACATCCAAGAGCACAGGCTGGGGCAGGCAGCATAAGAAGGACTAAAAAGCAGATCAGGAGACCCAAGCAAAGGGCTTGATTGGAGCAGACCCACAAGAAGTCATGGAAGTGAAGGAAAAGGAGCTCAGATGTCATCATGTAAGAAATGTTCAGCCTGACAAGTCAACAAAAGCTTGTGGAGTAGAAAAGAGGATTGAGGGAAAGAACCTGTTCTTTAGGGGTAGAGGAAGCAGAGGAGATTTATTTTCTTGTCTTTTATTTTCATGAGTATAGCCAGCAATTCTGCATTCCCCGCAGAACTGTCCCTTTCTAGCATATTGATTTATGTTCTAATAAAATATACTTTTAGATACTTAGATGGCTTTTGGTATGCTCAGAGAAATTAGAGAAAGCAGAGTATGCCCAACTTCAGTCTAACATGAGGTCCTAGCAACATCGCCAAACTGGAGGAAATGCTAAGGCTGACCAGGAAGGACAGGATAAGGCTGAGGATAATTTCCATTTAAAGAACAGCCTTTGAGCTTGGGGATCCCATAGCTATTTGCATATTAACTTCTGGGAATATCCATTTTGGATGGCTTCTAAATAAAGTTCACTCTGTGGTAAAAACCAGCAAGTTTTGACATTTCCTGAGATTATATTTTAGCTTGAAATGGAAAGTTCATCAGAAACTGCTACGAAAATGGATTACATTATTCTTCATGGTTTGGAAGCTCCTCATCAAGTATTACCCAGGTCCAGTCCTATTTTGCTTGTAAGTCACTTCAGAGTTACTTCGGAAGCACAAATTAACCCAACCTTTGAGGATTTTTGGCAGACACATTCTTCTGTAAAAGAAATTGAATGATCATGTTTCTAGCAGCATGTACAGAAAAAAAGCAGGTCGAGGAAGAAAATTCACAATTAATATTTACACTAATGCTGCTTACCTGCACTCTAGCAATGAAAGAGGCAGTAAAGTAAAAACAGTTTAACCTTTTATATTAATAAGGCATCTTTGCAAAACTAGAAAGCAGTGTGGAGAGGATAAGCAAGAAGATTTTTTACTAATAATCGGCCATCTGGGGAAAAGCTCTTGCCTTACTAAGAGCCTTCTGATTTGATAACAAGATACAGGGGATTTCACAAGCCTTCTACAAATTTTCTGTAAACCTAAACTTGTACTTAAACTTGATTCAGCAGATTATAAGCTGACTGATGTGGTTTCTTATTTGAAGTGAATGGTACCTGATTCATTCAGAGGAGAATATGAAGGGCATGGCAGAAAGCCCCACTTTCACTGCCTCTTTCTTTACAGCCTTGAAGCGTGAAAACCCATTATGCTGGGGAACTTTTACATTGCAATGAGCTCCTTAGGAGATGAAGAGTTGAAAGACAAGTAAAATGATGCTGCTTTAATATGTAAATGAAAGTGTACACAGTTAAATATGTACAGCACTGTCATTCATGCTCAACGTTTTCAAACATCATCCAAAAAAACCCAGCTCCAATACATGGGCTTGTTTGAGTGCTTGGGTTTGCTTAGTCATTTTCAGATGAGGTCAGCCATACCCTGCATGACTCAGAGCTCTGAGGCTCTCAGCAATGTAAAACTAGGAGAGGAAACACTTTGTTCTCCAATTTTCAGAGACACTCATTGAACTCATCCAGAAACTATCACGAGACAAAAGGCTTCTTTCATTTCCACTCCTGGTAAAGTCATCGGAGTTTAAAACAGGTGCCTCACATTTTCTTGGAATGCCATTAGGGAGAAAAATACTTGTCATTTAAAAACACCTCCAGTGTAATAATGCATCACAGAACACTCTTAACAGCTGAAGTGTCTTCACCCCAAGGATATCTAATGCTCAAAATGAAAAGGCAAAAACCTTTAAAGGAATATATAAGAAGTTAAAATGCAGTGAACTGTGTTCATTTTGCAAGACAGCAATCATTTCCCAAGAAAACAGTCAAACAGAACCAAAAGTGCTTGAGCTGCAATGGTTCATTCACCTAGATTCAAGAAGATGACGAGGTTTCAGATAATATTATTGAGGTAAAACCAACTATAGTTTTCTCAAAGAGGCTAATAGTAATGATTTGACCAATGATTTAAAGTTGATGCTCATTAAGACCACTGCTTATAGCATTGTGAATGTTCAGGAACTGGGCTTCACATTGTGCTGAACAGTACAGGTAATATAATTCCAGACCTGGGTAGGGGGTAGCAAAACCCAACAAAATCAGGAATCAGGTCTGCTACCATGGAGGAAGACTGACAAGAGTTTGACTAATCATGCAAAAATTAAATCTTCTAATTCTTTGCATATTCCAGATGAACTTTCAATTGCTGCTTTAGTGTATCTGCTTGGAAGATTTGGGGAGGGGGTTAACATTTTTGGAATCATTTGTGAAAAACTCATTTGTCAGTACCAATCAGATTGGTTAACTTTAGCTGTCTGTCCAGATTAATGCATGTTTTGAAAGTAGTACTCTGATTTTCTCCCCACACACAGCTTTCAGAATGCCACTAAAACCATTGCTCAGCCCAAGGAAAGAGCAACTCGTGTTCCACCAGTGACACAGGGAACTGAGAGATGAGTGGTTTACGGCCCCAAAGTTTAATGGCCACCTACTAAAAGAGGAACTGAGTGAAGTGGTAAATAGAGGTTTGTTTGGACTACAGCTATGGGTATTATTCCTGTTAACTCATTAATTGTGAATTTTCATTCACATACATTGTGAATTCTAGGGATTCCTTGCTTTTAATTTCAGCAGGAGCCAAGGGACACAAAAGTTCCATTCCCTCTCCTACTCTTCACAACCTGTGCCTCAGACTCTTCTCTGAGTCTCACCAGTGCCTCACAAAAGAGGCTGCCTATGGACGTGTAGGCAACACTAATGCACATATAAGACAACCCTGAGACATAAGGCAAAATTCTTTTGATGCCTTCAAAAATCTAGAAACAAAACAATACACTTTCAAGACAGTATTAATATAGTAAGTAATATAAAAGCAGGTCTTTAATTGGAGGCATCCAGGTGTAAATATGGCAAAATGCCTACGTAATACAGGAGTTCTACAATTTTATAAGTTCAACAAATTAGCATATTTAACAATAGTGTCCAATTAGAAGAGCAGTTAGTTAAGTAATCCCCCTTTTGTTTCTGCTCCATATGGAGCACCACCCCCCAAGTTTCTAGACCCATATTTATTATGTCTAGGATACATGGTAAAAAAAATATGATGTCCTTGGCTAAAGAGGCAAGACTAAATAATATTTCAGGAATGTAGTGTAATACGTGCTAGTGTTAGCTTATTGCTCTAAAATGTAGGGGGAAAGGGGTAGGAAAAGTACTGGGAGCTACAGCCATGTATTAGAAATCTACAAAGCTACAAATATATGAAAAATATTTAGAAAGCTTAGGCATGACTTTCCTCCTACACAAAGCTCCATCACTGTTATGTGCGCCTGTGTAATGCCTGAGAGGTGTAGGTGGCCTTTGCCCACAGTGCTGGATTCGTAGGAATGCAGAAGTAAAACTGTTTACTTTGTTGGTAGCAACAGTTCCAGAGAAAAGCCACTATCATGTGGCCAGATGTAATAGTCATATTTCTATATTTTCAGCCCTGTGAGCAACCCACTGGAGGATTTGCTGATAGAAGCACACTGTTTGGATGCTGAACTGCTTAAGACAATGGGCAGCTGTAGGGTCCTTCTCCAGTATCCAGTCTTGTCCGCTAAGATGATCCCCAGTGGGAAATTTGTTGAGAGTATTGCGAGGGTTGGCTGTGACAGGCCACTGGCTCCACAACCCACAGTTACAATAAGAGTTGACAGACAGTGTGCAGATGAGAACAGCCATGGCCTCATGCTGGTGTGTACCAGGGCAGACATCTTGTGAAGTGCAGACCACAACTCCAAGGCTAAGACATCCCTGGGCACCGTCTCACATGTTCTTTTTTTTTTCTCCTCAGGGAACAGCAGAGTGTCAGTGACTGTAGGTGACAGCTCAGTACTCACCTGCCCTCTCAAAGGAAATATCACTATGCTGACATGGACAACAAGCCCCAAGGCTGGAGGCTCCTGCTCCTTGGTATACAGAGCTGATAAGAACATGACAAACATAACAAACTGCTGTGACAACATAAACTTGATATTCAGACCACGTCTGGCTCCTGCCCTTGAGATACGGCAAGTGGGAATAGCCCAGGAGGGAAATTACAGCTGCGAAATGGTATCAACAGAGGGGAATTTCCCCACGACGTACCACCTGACTGTGCTGGGTAAGGCACTCCTTGCTCCTTTTACAGTTATCCAAAGGACCATGGCCAGGCCTGGACATACAGAGCTCCTCTGCCCATGCAGCAGGGGAAGTGTGCAGCAAGAAGTGGAACTTTTTTCTTTTTTTGAAGTGAAGGAGAGAAGATTTAGATCAGATATTTGAAAGAAATTCTGTACTGGGAGGCTGGTGAGGCACTGGAACAGGTTGCCCAGAGAAGCTGTGGATGCCCCATCCTTTGAAGTGTTAAAGGCCAGGCTGGATGGGTCTCTGAGCAACCAGGGGTGGTGGAAGGTGTCCGTGCCCATGGCAGTGAGGTTGGAACTAGATGATCTTTGAGGTCCCTTAAAATTCCCTTAACCTAAGCCATTCTGTAATTCTTGCTGGGATAAACTTATGGATTTCATTGATAGTAGCTGCCATATCCCTTCTCTTTATTCTCCAAAAGCCTTTCTGCTGTTTCCTTTCCCACTGGTTAGAAATGACAGGTGTGAAGCAATTTCCCACGTACTCACAGAGGATATGAATGGCTGAGGTGAGGTTCACCTGAGGGGGAGAGAATTGTGCAAGAGGGAAAAAGAGACACTGTCTGTCTCTTGTGCTTTGGGGCCACATCTCTGCGATGGGATGGGATGGGATGGGATGGGATGGGATGGGATGGGATGAGATGGGACCTCCAGCCTTATCCTCCTCTTTGCACTGGGTTCATTTTGGGTAGGGAACAAGAACAGCCCAGCCCTGCTGTGCCAAACTAACTCCATGCATCTCCCCTTGCTGGCGCTTTGCAGCCCCCCCCAGGCCGAGCCTGTACTGTGATGAGCAGGGGAGCCCCGTGTGCAAGGCAGCGGCAGGGAAGCCGCCGGCTCAGCTCTCGTGGGTCCCAGAGAGCAGCTCCACTGCAGAGGAAAAAGGCCACGACAACGGGACAGTGACTGTTCTCAGCAGGTTCACAGCAAGTAACACCAGTGTGACCAATGTGACCACCTGCATGATGTCCCACCCAGCTGGGAACTGGAGTGAGTCTATAGCCTGTTATCCCTTAGGTGAGTTTCCCTTTGTATGTTTGGTGTTCAAATCCCTGTCAGATCATGTTCCTTCTAGAGGGAAAATCTCTAAAAAATTCACTGAAGTCCTGCAAAGACAAGGGTATCATCCCCAGCTGCCTTTGCCCAGAAACATCACCAGCTTGTTTGTGTTCTGGACACTATTTCCCAATGGTTTCTTCCCCGAGAGGGATATATATACAAATGTTGTAGCGTTCTTTTGGTAGTGGAAATGCTGTTGGAAGCGAAGACAAATCAGTCATGATCTTTGGGATAAAATAATAACTTGGAATGAGAATATCAGCAATTTTTTTTTTTTTATGCAAACGTAAATGTTATGGTGATGCATTTTCTTGGTCTTAAAATCAAGAGTCAAACATGGTTAGAAGGGAAAAAGGGATTCTACCTTGGTATTTGTTTTAAGGATCTTTAGGTGCGCTATGTCTAGGTCGAATGTCCTTTAATGCACACCGCAATTCCCACCCCCAAAAGATCTGGTGTAACATTATAGGTCTTACTAATTAGCATATCTATCAAAAATTCCCCAATGAGAGGCTCGAGTGAGCCCCCCTCCCCAAGGAACCTTCCCCTGGATGGTTCTATCTTAGTTTACAGAATGTGTTCTGGAGAGGACCTTGGGGTCTGGGGCATTCTGATCCCTAACTGAGAAGCTTCTAAAATATTTTGTCTCTTAGCTGAACTAACAAATCCAAGAATGTAGGCAAAAAGCACTAAGAATACAGAAGTTGTAAAAAGGTATAACAGGAGTATAAAAGAAAAGGCAAAAATCATCATGGCATCAATGGTAAGAGAGAGAAAGAGAGTCAACTCTTGTGTGGCTAGCAGAAAAAAATGAATTACTTCATTCCAAGTTGTGAATGTCTGACACTGTATGACCCTTGGGTTCTGGTATTTGGTTTTCTTGTTGCTTTTGACAACTACACATGAGTACTGAGAAAAGCTGAGTCCTTGAGAGGAGCTCAGATGTGGCATTGTGAAAAAATATTCTGAGTGTCCACTGTGGGATTTGTGGAATCTGCTTTAGTCTCCGACACAGACTCTATTTGTGTTTCTCAGCCAGGTTTCATTACTGACTTTCCCTTCTGCTGAAGGACATTCTATTTCATTCTGTATTTCATTTACAAGCATGCTGAAAATATGTGTATATGCTAAAACAACTTTAATCTTCTACTGAAATAAGAGAGAAACTGAGAAGTAAGAAGATATAACTGAGACTGTCTCTTTGTGTTTAGAGGGATACAGCTTTATCCGGTATGTCTACGCCATTCCTTGTGTTCTGCTCATTCTAGTCTTGTTGGGTGTCATTCACTATTTCAAGCTCTGCAGTGATAGGTATGTATGTATGATAAGGTGCTAAGGAAATATTTTCTAGCACTGGAAGAAATATTAAAGTACTGTTTGTGTCTTGAAATCATATGATTCTGTCAGTCTGTGCTGCTGTGAATAACTGAATTATCTACATCAAATATTTCTGTACTGCAGACACTGTGCATTGTGCACATCTTCATGGAATAATGCACCTGAGTGAAATATAAATGGGAAGAAGTTGGCTGAGGGCCCTCATTGCATTGCCTGCTAAAGGGGAGCTCTTCATTCTGATAGGAATTTGTGAGAGTAAAACTGTTCTTCAGATACTGTGATAGTCTGTCAGTGTCTCTCTTGGTTAGATCAGGGCGTTTGTTCTGCTGCCTAGTAAGTTGTGCGAAATGCCAGAGGGCTGATCAATGCCAGCCTGCCATATGATCAGAAGGGACAGCAGATTGTATCTGTATTTATGAAAAAGTTCCCTGGGTGTAGCTGGAGTCTAGCCTCTTTAGGATTTCCTATGAAGAAAAAAAAGTAGTTCAAAGGAAAATCTACAGAAATCATTTGTGCAGTGGAAAGCTGAATTGGCACCTGTACTGAAGACCTCAGCTATGTTCCTCATTTGCCTGTTCAGAAACTGTTCTTCTCTCAGGCCTTTTCCCTCTGAGGTGAAGAATTAGTTCTATACAATTCCACTAACCACAAAATGTATATCCTTACAGAGAGCTTTGATTTTAATCTTTTGCTTCCATTTTATGTACAAGCTCCCACAAACATGAGAAAAGACTTCTTAAGAAAATTAAGGTGCTATAATTTCAGGATCAAATTCAAGGAGAGAGAAACATGAGAAAGCTTTACTCTTGAAGAGAAGAAAAATAAATATGTCATAAGCTTTTGATCAAAGAAACCAAGCTGTGATCCAGCCAAACATGTTTAATATTTGTTTTCTTTTTCACAGACCATGCCACAAAACCAAGCCTCCTGAAATTGCTCCTGCACATTCCCAACAGGTAAGGACAATGCTCCAAATTAGACCATCACCAAATCAGGCATCTTCTGGTAGCCATGGAAACATGACCAGTGAAAGGAAAACATTAGATTTTTACTCTCTGCTTTCAGCAAGTACTACTGTGTCTTATATATTTACTCTTAGCTCTTTATAGGACAAAACAAAGCTTATCTTCACTTGGAGCAAACACTAGAGGGGTGTTCCAACAGCAAACACTCAGCTACTGCCATCCTTTAATCTTAACAAGAAGTGAGTCCTAGCACATTTCCCTCATCATATCAGATACTCTGACCACAACTGCTCTCCAAATAATAATCAGGAAGGGACTCAATATCTTGGGTTGGGGAATATTAAGAAAACTATTAGTGAACAAGAAGATTAAGCAACAAGATTAACAGACACCAATAGAAAAAGAATATCTCTTTTGGTGTCCAGAATGGTAATGTGAGTTTTGAAGGCCAGTCTTTTTCTTGCATGGTGAATCTACAATCAAAGAAACAACCATACTCAAGGCAACGGAAGGAGTGCTGAGTTGCAAACTGGGACATATTATTGGATTCCCTATGTTGTTAGAAGCTTCCTGTGCAGCTGATCAATTCACCTGTCAGCTCTGTCTCTGTTCTCTGCTGCCAAACCCAAATAAGAGCATCTCTATGCAGACAAGATGTGTTACAATTATATTGTATCTGTGCACCCACAGTATACACTAGCCTCCAAATCTGTCATCAACTTTAAAAGATGCTTCACTTTCTGAAGAGACTTAGTCAAATCTAGTTATTAGCGTTCTGCTGTTCCTACCTCCCCATTGTTGCTGACAGATGCAGCTGCATTAATGTAAAATAATGATTTAAGTACCAGTGTTCTTGCTGTCATGTCATGTGACTTTTATTAAATTGTAGGCTGATGGAGGAGCGAATCAAGGTCAACACTCCAGCATATTATTTGCTCTTTCTAGAGAATTAGAACCTAATACAATTTTTTTTTTTCAGGCCAAAATAAGTAGAGTAAAAGGGGAAAAAAAGGAAGCAAGTGAAACAATACCTTAGCTTTACACTCCAAATCTTTGACAGGAACAGCAATCCATTTTCCTTGGTAGAAAAAGCAATAGAAGGGGTTTTTTTCCCTTAGTTGAAGAGGAATAAATATGAGAGCACTATTTCCCAGTTATTTTCTTCAGTCCAGATGAAAGATTTGCAGAGTCTTGCCAAACTAAATTCCTCCTTGTATTCACACTTCTTGGTTTTGTTTTGCTAGGATGACACGATGGAAGTGGAACCTTATACTACTTATGTGCAGAAGGAGAACGTAATTTACAACTCAGTGTCTGATCTGACAGTGGGGCAGAATCTTCCACAAGACCTGTGTACAGAAACATGAATGATTCAACAACACCGGAAAAGAAAAGAGGTACTTTATAGAAGACTGCTATAGAAAGAAACTTCTCAGAGGATTTCTTCAGATTTTGGAGCAGCATAGACCACTAGGTCTGTTCAAACACCTCTGCCTGCTGATGAGTCCATAGTTCTTTTTTTCCCCATTTTGCTTTCTTCCTTGGGAAAATGTGTTATTCCTTGGGAAGACGTGACAGACCACACACCACAGTTTTTCCTGGAAAAGAAGTTGTGACCAGTCTTCCCTTTGCTGTTCTTGCCATGGAGATCCTAGTTTTGTCAGTCACTTGTAGTTACTTTGATGCACTTGACACTATGATGCACACATTTGGGAGACCAGAGGAGTGTTATGTCTGAACTAAAATGAAACACTCCTCCACCAACAGCCACTTTTTTCTAATTCATATGTTAGTAACATGTGACCTGAGTACTGATCATCACTGAATACCTCAAATAGCAGAAGATAATGGTAGGGAAGACTTGGGTTTTGAAAATGGAAATAAGGGATAAATTTAGAAGGTCATCCACTAAGAAGGAGACTGCACTAGCATGACTAACTCACTTGTTAGGTTCATATCCAGTATTTTGTGAAGCCATTATGGGATGTCATCCAGAAGGACCTGGACAAGGTTGAGAAGAGGGCCAATGGGAATCTCATGAGATTTAACAAGACCAAGTGCAAGGGGTTGCACCCAGGCTGGGACAACCCCCAGTATCAACACAGGCCAGGGGATGAACAGATTGAGAGCAGCCCTGCTGAGAAGGACTTGGGGTGGATGAGAGGCTGGACACAGCCCAGCAACATGCGCTTGCAGTCCAAGAAGCCAAACACATCCTGGCTGCATCCAAAGCAGTGTGGCAAACAGGGGAGGGAGGGGATTCTGCCCCTCTGCTCTGCTCTGGTGAGACCCCACCTGCAGTGCTGCATCCAGATCTGGGGTCCTCAGCACAGGAGGGACATGGATCTGCTGGAGCAGATCCAGAGGAGGCTATCAAGATGATTAGAGGGATGAAGCCCCTCTCCTATGAGGAAGGCCTGAGAGAGCTGGGATTGTTCAGCCTGTAAAAGAGAAGGCTGCAGGGTGACCTAATTGCAGCCTTCCAGTACCTGAAGAGAACCTGCAAGAAAGACAGAGATGGACTTTTACAAGAGTGTGCAGTGACAGGGCAGGGGGGAATGAATTCAAACTGAAAGAGAGTAGGTTTAGATTAGATATTAGGAGGAAGTTTCTTTTCTGTGAGGTGGTGAGACACTAGAAGAGGTTGCCCAGAAAAGCTGTGAATGCCCCATTGCTGGCAGTGTTCAAGAACAGGTTGGATGGAGCTCTGAGCAACCTGGTTTAGTGAAAGGTGTCCCTGCCAGTGCCAGGGGGGTGGACTTTGATAATCTTTAAGGTCCCCTCCAACCCAAACCACTCTATGATTTTGTGATGTCCACTAAATATGTTCATTCTGTGTTTCAGATCACTGGTATGATTATTTTCCCATAAGATTCTATGAAGATACAGCATTCCTCTCTTTCTTAAGAGTATAAGCATTAAGATGCTGTAAAATAATTTTGTTACTCAAAACCCATAGACTACTTTTACCAGAAACAAACGTAAAATATTTCACAAACCAGAACAATTACAAATACATCTTCTATAAATGTGCAATAATATACAAAAATGATCAAATGCTTGCTAATTGTAGTCATATTTATTATAACTACCACAAATGAAGTTTTTTCATTTGTATGTCTAGATATTTTACTCATATTCTTTTCAATGTACTTGCAAGTTCACGTTTTACTCTGTAAATTAGCTTATATATCTTATTGTGTCTCATTTTGAGGTGACTTGTTCCCACCTTCACAGAATATCCTTTGGGAATAAGTAAAATAAATTGTCCTCCATATAATAGCAGTTCTCAGACTTTTTGGATTGATGCCTTTCTAGATAAAGCATGAAATGACTTTACAGTAAGAGTAAAGAAATATATTTATAAACCGCTGTTGACTACCTCTTATTTCAGTATTTTAAAAGACTGACTGGGTACTTGGTCTGATTGTAGCATCAGAACCAGATTTCTCCTTTAGATTTAGAAATGTCTTTTGACACACATTGCTAGAGTTTTCTTTTGAGCAAAGCTCCCAAGGGCTATGACACAGTGCTTGGAAAACAGACTTCTAGACTGATTGCAGTTCCCAAATGTATTACTCATGTAGACCGATACAGTTATTTACTCTCACTCTAGCAGCTATGAAACAGCCGCTCTTGTCCAGGTGCTCTCTGCATGCAAGTATTGCTTTTCTCCATTTCTGCATGGCCTTTTAGAGTGGAAGGGATCAAAGCTGAATATCAAGCAGCTACAAACAACTTTTAAAGGAACTTCCATTTCCAGTGACTGACCAAGGAAGAGAGACAGTCAACACAGGCATAATCCTCTGAAATTCTCCACTTAAAAAAGGTGTAATACTGACCAGTGATATTTTTTCCCACTCAAAAATAGAGTTGCATCCCTTCTTAAGGCTTTTTTTCTGTGTACTAGATAGTGGTTTATGTTGTTCAATGTTCATAAATGGGGTTCATCAGCTCTTGAAGGTAGGTTGTTGCCAGTTTATAAGCAATATATTACATTTACAGACGTGTATCACCTACTAAACTGCTCTCTAGCTGTGGGGTTTTATGATCATTCACAGGCCTATCACACTGAACTAAATCACATAAGTTCCAGACCTGGACATTGCTAAGTTGCTAATTGGTTGATTATTTTCTTTGTACTTTACTTTGTTCCACAATCAGACCTGCTATGGGCAGAAAACAGGATTTTAGTTTGTGACTGTGGTAAATAGTATTGAGTTAAGAATCTTATGTATACACACATATACAAGTGCATTTTTTGTCCTTAGCAGCACAGAAATCTAAAGCAGAGAGTCCCTTTGTGCACTCCTTTTTCTCTGTCAGGGTGCTTGCTGCTCCTCTCTGCACTGTGCTGCTATTGTGGTGCAGGCATCCTCCACACAAAACTTCTGTGTTGGCTGTTTCTTAGCAGTCAGGCCGGCCTGCCCTATAAACTCCCCAGCGTGTTACAAAGTCACAGGAAGAAAGTCAGCAGCTTTTCAGCTCATCCCGTACAGACAGGTTTTGGCTTTAACCACATTTACCGATGCTGTATCTTGTGCTGCAACATTTGATTTTGGTAAATTTGCATCTCACACTTTTACCACTATATTTTATCTTCACAGGCATGTTTCAGTCTCCTGACAGTTTATAACTGCCATTCCTGCTCTAAAGAGGCGGTTAATAATCACACTTATCTTATGACTGTAGAGTCCCGAGCACCCAGCTCACACGCACAGCATGTCAGCAGATTCTCTGCTGCTGTGCATCCACAGAGTAGCTGCTCACCTATTCTTTAGGATAGCAGTGGAGTACTAAAAAATGGATGCACCACAAATCCTGAGACTGAATATAGCTTCTGTACATGCATCAATTCCTTGGCCTCCCTAACTGGAAATAGTTTCATGAGAACCGGGTAAAGCGCTTCATCACCCATCACAGTAACATGTAAGATTTGGTTACATTGCAAATATCAGCAGAAAGGTCATTCTATCATCACTTACCTGCTTCAAACAGCTTTGCTAATAACAGAGTCCAGTGAAAGTGGTGTTTCAGACATAGCCCTGTCTCTGCATCCCAACAGCTTTCAGGATTTACAACTGCATTCTCCTGCCAGTATCACCTACTCGTATTTGTTTGTTTACTACCTACAGCCTAGTTTTTAACCCTGCTGTCCATCATGACCCTCTGGTTCAGTGTGTGACTGCTGAAGTATTGCTCAGCTTCCAGTTATGAAGTAAAATGACCTCAGGATCTTCTATATTTATCCTACTGGCTACAGAAGTTTAAGTTTTCATGCTAGAGCTGGATGACTTTCACAGGAGCATTCTCCCTCTAGATATAGCAGGGATTTCTTCATACAAATCTAAAGAATGAGTGTACTTACACAAATCTGGAGAACGAGTGTATTGGCTAGGGAATACCAGATAATTTTTTTCAAAAAACCCAATTTATTAAACTAAATGTTAAGAAAATCTAAAATCTTTATAAGCAGAATAAAAACAGATTCATATTTAATTGGTAGGGAAAGAAAATTGTACAGTGTATTTAGTCATAACTAGAAAGAAAGATAAAAAAATACATTTGCACAGAAGCTATAAATATATATATATATTAAACCGCATAAACATCCAGAAGCTATGCAGTCAGAGCAAAACCTATTCACAGCAAATACTAAGCAAAGAATGTCCACTACTAAATGTATTTCATAATGAATATGTAAGAAAGGCTTCCACAGCCTAACCTGTTCTCCCTTGCATTCACCATTGAGAAATCTTTTCTCTCTGGTGGACTAAAGATGACAACTATTTTTGACTATGCATTAAGTTTAAAAATAATTCACCTTGTGCTTTTTGTCATTTACCTCAGATAGCACTGTCCTCAGTCAGGAAACCGCATAAACATCCAGAAAGGTACCTCATTATTTTTATTAATATCTTTGTTAAACCTCTTCAATAACATCTGCTCAATAGAAATTACATTCTTAAGCATGTGGGCATACTGGAATTATTGCTAATTATGTACAGACTGTCTTATAATTTCCTTGTGGTCCCCATCATCTGCCTCTGTCAGCAATGCCCTTCAATATATGCTTAAAACGCTAAGCATTACAAGGCAGATAGTATCTTGAAGTTCTGAGTTTGCAAAGCACCTTGAATAAAGGGATCCTAATCCAAAACTAGGGATCCACCACCTTGTGAAAATACAAGTTATAAACAGAATCTGGAAACCAGACTGAGCAGGAAGCTTGTTTGCTAAGTATTATGATTTATACTAGCCAATTCACTCCAGGAGATACTGCCTGCATAAAAGCTTTCCTCACCCATCAAGACACATGAATTTCTCCATTAAAAAAATCTGAGAATCCCACCTGCTTCTGTCCACAGTATCACAGGTACTAGATGCAGGTGCTAATCCTATGCAGCAATACTCCAGCCTGAGTCAATAAACTCATAGCACTGCATTTTGCTCTGCCAGTTCTCCTTTTTTGTAAGGGCATAATCTTATTACACCATGTCCCAGTGCTGCTTTTCTTCACATTTATTCACTGAACTCCAGTTGTTAATATGTAGGTGTGAGCATTACCTTTACCAATCAGCAGCTGCAAAACACTGGTACACAAATAAGCTCAAAATGAGAAGACGCACACAGTCAGCTCTCTCCTGATAGCATCAACGTGCTTGTCGCAGAGAAGTTGAGACTGACTTGTAAAATGACTGTAGCAGGACACCTATTAAGAGAGGTTATTTTGATGGTCTCTTTTAGCTTCAGTTATCTTGATCTTCTGCCTCCCACAGCTGTTCAGTAAGGCAGAAAGTGATATGTCACTGTGGTAAATTGTGGGAGAGAGAGAAAAAGGGGAGTTCACAGCTTTGCTGCATGAAGTTATACATTTATTCTTTATGAAAGATTCTAGGGTTTTTCCCTTTACCTCAAAGCCTTTTGAACACATATTTTTTTCTAGCTTAGTATTTTCAAGTGTATTTCAGTATATTTCATCCTGGGAATAGGAAACATTCTGGCTATATCCAAATGAAAACAGTAATTCAGGAACAGATCATGACCACTAGATGACAGTTTTACCTCGCCCTATGGAAAACACTTCCACAGGAGAAGCATTAGCTCTCCAAATACTCTCTTATTAGATTTGTAATTGTAGTGACTCATTTTCCTACATTTAGAGCTCCATTTGTGGCAGAATGTTCTCACAAAAAGAAAAAAAATCATTTTCTTGTGCATAACAACATTGAGAAATAAGGCAATTAAAAGGAAAACCAACAAAAATAACATGGTATACACCAAGAAACTCATTAAAACATCACTGGACATTTCTCTGTGGTATACACAACTCTCAAATGTTCGGTGGTAAGTAGGTTCTGAGGGTATAGAGAAAAGAATAGGGAAAAATTAGTGGGATCTGTAGGGCTGGCATTGTAAAAGACAAATGAGGGAGTGAATAATGAGAATTCAAAGGACTGCAGATAGGAACACGAGTTCCCTTCCATTTTCAGCACTCCAGCTTCACAGTGGAAAGGCTCATTCTTCTCTTTATTTTAAGTATCAAAATCTGTGTACTGCCTGGAGTCCACAGAGCAGCTGGTTCCTCCCTGCAGACCCCACTGTCCTCATACCTCCTTGGCTACTGCTTCAAGACAAGAAGTAGGTGTGTGTCCCAGCAGAGAGCCAGCAAAGGACAGGGATGTCTGGGCTAGTTAGTCCTCTTGCTGGTAGGTCCAAATCCACAGATTTGCAGTAGAAGCCTTAGGAGATATCCCATGCCTTCAGTAAAATTCATGCCCTCAGTTCCACAGGTCCCTGACCTCAGTATGAGTAACAACAGAGCAGACCATCCGGTCCAGTGGTTATTCTACGCAGAAAATTGGTCCTTATACTCTAGACAAAATAAACATCTGAGGTCAGCTTTGTCCAAATTTCCTACTCCTCTCCCTTGTACATCCCTCACCTGTTAAACCAGAAAGTTACAGAGTTCTTGACAAGGTGGGATCCTTTAGGGTGTCCATTGACATCACATGAGGGTTGTTATCAAGCTTAATCTCCATCTTTCAGTTTGGACACAGAAAAAGGAAGTGGGTGAGAGATCACTGCATACCAGCCCAACGGGTAACTGTGATCAAAACCTAATGGAAAACACAATGGAAAGAGCACACAGTGGTCACTTTCTGCTTCTATGGAGGGCTAAGCTGGGGAGAGCCATGTAAACAAGAAGAGCTGATGCTGGCCCTGCCTATTAAAGGTGTGACCTATGTATTACCCCTCTGCTATGAGGGGCCTTTCTATCTTGAGGCAATCCTATGAAAGTGGCCAAGAATTTCTGATCACAGGGAAACATACACACCCCTCAGGAACACTTATTTCACAGCCCTTATGGCTCTCTCACAGTGAAAACCAGGGACCAGATACTATTAAAAGTTTGCATTCCACCACAGTCACACACCTTAATTCCCTTCGCATTTCTCATGAGTGACTGCTTCATATCCTCAGTTCAACTCAGCCCTCTCTGCAAGCACTCAGAACTCTCAATACTGAAATGCTGATGAAAATGTTGGGTGCTGCCAACATGAGACGCCTGTATGGTCACATTACAGACACACTGTGGATGTCTGAAGACGTGCACACTGGGCTATATAATGTGAAAAGCTGTTTTTCCACATAGAAAGTAAACAGATGTCTGGGCATGGACTCGTGTGATCCATCATGCTGCTTGGCGTGCTGTTTCAGGAAAGGGAAGTAGGTGGGTGTGAGGTTCCAGCAAAGAACAGGGACATCTGGGCTAGCTGGTGGCACCAGCATAGATCTGCAGAAGAAACTTAGGGGAGATTATACAGAGATGATTTATAGATGAATGACTGTAGTAACATGCCTTTTAGAAGTATTTACCGCTGGCTGGGTGCAGTGCAACTGCCTCTTTCCAGCTCCAGGACTTCCATTTTAGGAAAACAACTCAGCACATTACAAATCTTCTATCAAGGTGAAATCTGATTTAGGGAATATCCAAACCAGGATGCTGTTGTAAATGTAGGAACTGCCACTGCCACAGCAGAGCAGCATGGGAGGCAATAAAAAAGGGATTTTTAAAAAAACATGGTTCCCTTTACCTTGCTAATCCAATAAGGCTTATGTAAGTAGTCAGTCATGGCTCTCTGGGTTTAGTATCAGTATTTTAAGAGCAGTCCAGAATACTGTAGCATATGAATAATATTGCCTTGCCTGTCAGTAAATACTTCCTAGCCAAAGATCTTGCAGTACTTTACCATTACATCTAAATTTAATTCTATTAATCTGCTTTCAATTATCATCAGTATTTTAAAATTAAAATCAAGGTATCATCAATATTTTCCATAGACAAGAATATAAAGGGAAAGAAGGATTCTGTGATTTGCACACAGTCACCAAGAACCACATTTTGACTACTCAAAAATCAGGACAGATCTACGGCAAGAGTAAATAAAAAATAAAATAATAATTAACATGCTCTAACTTTCCTTAAGAATAAAAAAAAGCTTGTAATACTCTAATAATCAACAGCCAATTTCTTCACCTCTAAAAGCCTCACTTTTCCCTTAAGTAAAAGGGTAATGATACAGATGTATTTTGTGAAGTGCATTGTCTTCTACTTATGTCAGATATTGTGTAAAAACTAAGTATTGCTTTTAACCTCAAAGTGCAGCCACCTCTGAGCCTGAACACTGAGAGAACAGAAAGCTGAGAGAACAGAAAATTTGAGAGTCACAGAATAGAAAGTGAAAATTGTATCATCAAACTGAAACTGGCAAACTGAGTTTAGATGGGCAAGCTGTCCTTCAGCCCCCAGCATTTGCACCATGTCACAGAAGAGTGTATAATATCCTTACAGAGAATACTATTGAAAGTTTTAATGTCTTTTGGTATTTAAGATGTCACTTAGCAAAAAATAAATCACTGTCTATTGTCTATTTGCTAGGCAATGCTTTCCTCAGGACACTGGTTTTTGTTGGCTTTTTTGTTTTCCTGTGGCCTCCTCACTTCACACTGACCAGTGCCCAGCAGTGGTTTAGCTGCACAAGCTGAGGAGCTCCCGCCCCAGAGTGGAAAGGTTACACAAGACTCAGCTGCTAACACTCCCAAGGCTCAAAATCTACAAACACTGCCACGTGTATGGGGGGGGTGGGAGTGTTGATTTCAAAAGAACTAGGAAAAAAACCCTGCAAAACCAGTGTACAGTATTGAGACTTTGGTTGTTCATCATCTGCTTTCACTTACTATTTCAAGCTCAATTGCACCAGCCGAACGTAAACAATTACTTTTTTCCTTCTTCTATCTGTAAGCATACAACAGAACACAGAAAATCACTTAAATGGCCACATGGCTGTGAAAGAGAGCTTTAGGGAACTAAAATACAGTAGGACTACCTTGAATATTTTTAGGTATTATTCCAGGTAGATATGTGCTCTCCTTGGTTTACTCCTCACATCACATCAGAAGGAGGAGAAGTAGTTCTAGAAAAGAAAAAGTTACTTTTGAGGGGGTAAAGAGGAGAGAAACTTTGTAAAAATTTCCATGGCGACTTTTCAGCTTATAACCAGATTCCATGCAGCTTATTCATCCCATAAGGGGGGCAAATATCAAGTCACATACAGTCCAACAGATGATCACTTAAATACTTTTAATGAAGGAGGATTGTATTTCCCATGCCCTGGCTAAAGATTAAAAGAAAACTATTAGGGCTGGAAGTGGACACCAAAACTTTTTTTGATGCCAGCTCTTTCTTCAGACTTCCATCCAAAACATACTTAATTTGGCAGCCTACACAGAGGGTTGTGAAATCATAAAGAGCCACTGTCCAGTTCTTACCTCTGTAGGACAGTGAACCAGATCTAATCCTTGCAAATTGCAGCTGTTTTGATCAAAACTTTTTTGCCAAACTAGACACTCTTTCTTCTTTTTTTCCCCCTGCTTTTCTGTTTTTCTGTTGTTGTCTGGACCCGGAGGGGCTCAGATGACAATTTTTTCCTAAGAATTTTTGAGACTATTCTCTTACCTGTTTTTTAGTGACAAAAAGAAAGAATAAGAGATGGGGATTCCTAGAAAGGAGGTGGAAAGGTCTTGTGCTGAAAAAAGACTGAGTGAATGGCACAACAGATGATTAGGCCTTGCCTTTATGCTTCTAGCTCAAATCTGATCTGACTGATGATTCCTAACTGCTTTGTTTATTATTGTAATGTCTAGGGACTAATCAACGCAGACAAAGATTAGTTTACCATATAAACAAGGAGCTGTAGACAGTCCTTGACCTAAGGAACTTATAAGTTAAACAGACACACCAACTTGACAGAACAGGATATTATCAGTGATTTTGGAAAGCATGTGCAATTGTAGCAGCATATTTCATACTTTAATGCCCAGTCACACCTTCCTAGATCAAAGAGAAGGTTTTCCAAAAGGGTGTGAGATACGCAAATGCGTAGAGGAAGCTCACCTTAAATTACTGACTCTGTGAGCTAGTGAAGATATAAACCCTTCACTGAGAATTTCCATTTCCCTTGCAACCTCCTGTAGAAACAAAAGCTGGATCTTGTGCCATTGCAGTCAATAGTGCATGTTCCATTTAAAAGCTCAAAGCAAAAATAACAAACTACGTTGTTATGATGACTTTATTGGGCAGGCATCAAGGCAGTTAAGTAAAATGCATGTAAGCCTCACTGTATCCCCACTGAGGAGTGGGGAAAGTAGGCAGCAGATAAAACATAAAGCATGAAAGATGGGACAGAAATTATCTACAGATACAGGATAATTTGGAATTAGATAGGTAGGTCAGAGCTCAGGATCTGTCCCATCACCTTGAGCAAGACCGATGAATAGACTGTGTATTGTCAGAAACCTAATAATTGCAGGTATGCTGAGACAGAGCAGAATTCATATGTAAATTTAAATAGAATAATTCCTGCACCAATAATCCCCTGATCTCTGAGTGCATGGAATTTTCCCTTTGAAATTGTGTTGCAGAACTGGCAGTGATTTGACATAGGGAAGGCTGTGCAGAAGTTACGTATATGAAGATAACTAGTGGATTTCAGTTCCAGGGAGATTTATGGTACATCTTCTGGCATCATATTCAAATTTTAATGCTCTATGAAGTCAGATTTTAATCACTATATTCTGCTAGGTGTTAAGAGATTATGCTGTAATGCATGTATGAATTGTATTCCCCTTTGATCTGCAATAAACAAACTCCCATGTGTCAGTAATGTGAGAATTTGATCTCACCAGAGAATTCAAGGGCAGATAAGCTAAAACCTAAAACAAGTAAATAATGTTCTTTGGGGAATAATATCTGGCATTTACTAAGGAAATTCAAAAGTATAAATATTTACAATAGGAGGTACACAGATTTCTCGTAACATTATAGCTGATTCCAACTTGGAATACATGCTGTTTTGCTTAAGTTTATTTCATTTGCTTTTGAAATCTGATCCATACTCTACATATAAACTTTATTATTTGCTCATCCTTTTTGTCCCAATGCCTGCTCTATTCTTTTTCTAGAGTTTGTCTTTTATTGGAAATTTCACGTGCTTTTAAATTTTACCAAAAGATTGTCTTGATAAAAAGCTCTGAATAAAAAAGCAGAATCCTAAACTGGTATTTACAAAACAGATTTGTGCTGTATATATACCGTATGCATTTATAGATATATGGATGTAACATTACTATTATTTAATGTTATTTATGCATTACTGGTAAATTTAGAGGTCCTAGTTTACCAGGGATAGTTTACCATCTGAATAGTCAAAATAGGTACAGTGTGTAAGAAAATAACTTCAAGTCTTCATGACAGATGTATACTTTCTATCTCTTTTATTTCATGCCTTTCATGCATCTCAAAAAGAACTTGCAAATTAAACAACAGTGAGTTTTATACCTATCATTAAAATTAAAAGAAAGAAATCAAACATCTTGTAATAGGCAGGGCCCGAAGAATGAAGCCATTGGCAGCACAGAGTGACACATCTACATTAGGAGTGTGTAACAGTTCCAGGACCCATGCAAGGAAGATCATAGTTAAAACAAACTGTGAGGCTCTAGCTAGGGCTGGGCAGACCTCAGACTATGCAGAGATTCCCAATAGCTTTTAAGTGTGCAGGTGCTGTCTAGGCCTTCTCTGAATAAGCCTCAGAAGTGTCTGCTCAGTAGATGCTCAGAAGACACTCAGAAGTGTCACTCAGAAGGGTCTACTCAGGGTCTTCAGCCACAGGCATTAAGTACATTCCAGGGTCACAGCTGTGTCAGTCTAATATACTTGATACAGCTACCCAAGAGATGTAGGGACAACTCTGCCTTGAAAGCTCAGCCCTCAGAGGTTTGAATCAGGCCGAAATCTGAAGGCCAAACACCATTAAAGTAGCAACAGTTAAACAAGGCATTAAGAAACCATAAATGTATCCTTGGTCCTGGCCTCACTTTATTTGAAGTAATATAACTGTTTTATTGGACAGATCCCTAGATAGTTGCCAAGGGATTGAAATAAGATCTTGTTATCCACTGAAGCCTCAGAGATCCAGGAATATAAGGAAAACTTGTGATTCTCTTACAGATAGGGGATGACTTTGCTTTCAACAATCTATCACCATTCAGGCCAGGCAGATTCTGCTCCCCAGGGACTATCTAAAAGCATGGATTGCAGAGGCAAGCACAGCCAAGCAACAGAATCCCAAGGATTTAGTCTTGCAGGGCTACATAATGATCAGCAGTCAAGTAGCTCCAAGGCATGAATATTATATTTAGAGCAAAGATCTGACAGCCCTTATACAGCTTTGCTGGGAAGGGGAACGTGTATGATAACACCGCTTCGTGCTGCGCTACATACAAGCGAAGCAGCTCCCACTATAGCAGGTTTTCATGTGTGACTGCAGCCAGAAGGCACTTTGACCACAGTGACAGCAGCCAGTGCAACAGTCCTACTCAGAAATTACATTCTTAGCCACTGTCTGTAGTGTGCCTCATCCAGCTGGCCAAACGGCCTCTGGGTTGAGAGCATTCGCAGCAGTTCAGCGTGAGTGTGGACACAGGACACAGCACATTTCTCCCTTCGTGTTTCTGATGTTTTGCTTTGTTCCTGCAAAAGTAATTCATGGGCTGTTTACAGCAGCAGTGGTAAGGAATGACCTCAGCAGCAAGGTTAGGAATGACCCCTCTCCTGTGGCAAGAGAAAGCTGCTGCATAGTCGTACCACTGACTAATTAAAGCTAATTAAAGCTGACAGAAACCTGCATCTGATGTGAAAATGGTAACAAATGGAGAGTCAGGAACATGCAACACATGAAACGATGTCCATGAATGATGAAAACCATGAAATGATGAAACCACGAACAATGGTTTTGAGAGGAAGAGAGATGTCTATATGCTAAAATCCCTCTTGGAAGCCAAATCAGAACATGGCTCCAAATTTCCTATTTGGGCTGAGCAATTTCCAATACAGATCTTTGTATTCTAGGTCACGCCTTTGCTGTTTTCAACACACAGAGTATAAAAAGGGGAACAAATTGTCTCTGTTCACCAGGAATCCCCAGCTGTTTTGAGATTTTTTTCTTTGGCCAGTTTTATGCAATGCCAATACCTGGCCGAAGACTAGAGGAACCTAAGAGCAGGGGAGCTTTAAAGGATGGTTTGAAACTACCCATAGCTGTGTGTACAACACAGAGCCTCTTTGGACTTCTGCCAGGTACAGTCCAGGCAATCTGGAGACCTTGGGCCAAGCTGTACAATGCAGGCCTGTGGTGGTTTAGGCCCTGAGGCACATGAACACTGTGAGGTTCAAAGGTTTGCAAGGAGAAAAAAGCACACAGAGCACAAAGCAGTATCTTTCTGTAGCTGTGAGTTCTAGACCCACGAGTTACTGCCTTGTCTCAAGCTATAACCTGGAGGCATAATCAGCTCTGATCTGTTTGTTTTCATCTCCTCCTGGGAGCCATTATACGACATTAACAAAATAAATCAATTTTAAATAACTGATTGTGTAAGCTTACAAGAGAACGGTTGTTTCTGGCATACCTCAGGGACATTGCACAGTCCTCCACCATTATGAATGAATGAATGAATGAATGGGCCTTAGCTGTACTGCAACAGAGTAATTTGTTTTAATAATGTCTGAATATACACTGAGGTAATATTTGTGCAATCCCTAATAGAGTACTGGGGAAGAAATTCACATATTAAGAGAACAGTGTTTATTTACCTTTAAAGAGCAGTTACAGACAGAAAAGAGGCTTTTAAAATGACACCAGGAGGATCATATTTACTCTCTCCCTATGGTTTCACCATGAGGATCATATTTACTCTCTCCCTGTGGTTTCAGTTCAGGCTTGCCTGCTGCAAGTCAAAGGTGTTTTCTTTTAAATGACAGTTACAGAAACTTCATGGGATTTGAAAGGCATCTGCTTTTTATCCCCCTATGCACAGTGGAGAGTCTGCAACTGTATTTAGCTGAAAAGCTGGCAGCAATGAGAGACTCCAAATGCCCAGAACCTTTTAGTCCTTTCCAAGAGTCAGTCTTCCTCCTCTTAGAAAAGGAACATTTTGGTTGGTGGTAAGTGAAATCCATATAGAGACTTGAAGCACCACAGGAAAGGCACTGTTTTCAACCTGGGAGGGGTTTTTTTTGACTGTTTCCTAATGTTATTACCTTCTCCCATTAAAAGTGGCAGGATGCTTGAGAAGGGAAGATCATACTAAGGTCTTCAAGAAAGCCTTCTTGGGGAAGATTGGATAGAGACATATTGGCGCCATAAATAAAGTTAAGAACCAAATATTGCATGTCTGTCACTTTTGATTCTCCATGAGTATCCCAATCAGTATCTCTTTCTCAGTCCAATACAAAACTGTTTTGAAGGCATTTCCTATGTGACTTGTTTCTACAAAGATCCTACATGTTTCTTTTTAATTTACAGCAAGTCCTTGGAATGTTTAGTTCTTACTCCAAGAACAACTGTCTTTCAAAAAATAGGTGAAATATCATTCACCACACGCAAAAATAAATTGCTGTAGGCCAAGATTCGAAGTCACAAAACCAACAAAAATGGTTAACAGCCAACTACTCACAGTCATTTGATAAAGGCTAACCTGTATTTAATTCTGGCAGAACATCCTGTTTGACCACACAAATCAAAAAATCAAAATCAAATTTTAAAAAAGAGAAAGATCACTTGCTGAATTTTATGCAGTATATTTATGTTTTTTTGGAAGGAACACTGATGACTGCTTTCTGTTCTCCAGGCTACCTGCTTGCTAGACTACTTGTTTCTCAGTGTAGGGATTCACCACAATTTTTGTTGGAGCAGTTTGTTGCATCATAAAGGTGGGTCTGCTGCTCCTGGATTGCTGCTTCAGCAGTGGTGGAGCTCATGACAGCGCTGCAAAAGCATGATGCTGAAGATAAGGTTGAGATGGAATTTCCAGGCTCAGCATGGCAATCAGTTATAGCTGTCTGTCTCTTTCCAAACAACAGTATCCCTTCTGGGCAGCCGTTACTCATGTTTGGCTGTGACTCAGAAGCAAATATTTCCAAGCTTTGGAAAGTTTGAATGTAATCATTTGGCTGCCTTGCAGTTATCTCAAGTGAACAAAAATGTTTTTCATCTGTTAGGAACTATGTTCAGCTCAAGGCAGCTGAAGCATCATTCCAACACTCCACAAACCTGTGTGCTTCTCCCTTCAGCATTTTGTTTTGTCAGATTCAGGATGTAGACTCCATAGGAACTGCTTAACAAAGTGAATAAAACTCAAATGCCTGATACTGCTGTGGAACTCAATTTCTTTGAAGGTGACAGCCCTGTATTTCATCTGTACATGACACACTAGTAAAGCCACCAGCTATTACAGCTGGTGGAGGGGTCAGTAGCTCTGACCCAGGAAGAGGTGACCGGTCTGGGGAGATGGTCCCGAAAGGAATCGCCTGCCCTAGGCCCGGTGTCTTCCCTCAGCTGCTGGCAGGAGGGCCCGTGCAGAGGCTGTCAGCTCTTTAGTGATTATCAGCTCGTGATTCCAGCTCAGCTCTGCAGGGCAGCCTTCAGGCCAGACCAGGGAGAGAGACGAGAGGCTCCTGTGGCTGGTTCCGCACGGAGCTAGCTTTATTGTTGGTCTGTACTCCAGCGAAGGGGAAAGCCAGGGACGAGAGCTCTATCTTGCAGGGGCAGAGGGCTTGCTTTTATAGGGATACAGGGGATGGGTGTCAGAGGGTAAAGGCCAATGGGTTACAAAGGATCTGCATAGGGTTTCCCAGAGGGTTCTGGGTCTGTCTTTTCTCGACGTGACTAAAGAAGTGGTTGTCTTTCCAGGGAGTGCTGCTGGGGATTGTGCAATCTCAGCAGACATCCCTCCAGGGCAGTGGCTGGGCATATCCTACAACCAGCTACTAATAAAAGTTCTTCTTCAGGAAGGAATGCAAGCAACATGAGTAAAACCCTTTGCCGATTGTCATTTAGAGGCAGAGGTAAATTGTTCAACTTGTACTTGTAACAGAAGCTCCATGACAATCTATGTGACAATCCCAATGATAGAGCAGTTTCATTAATCCACAATGACAAGAAAACAAAGGCCAAAAGAGGGGTTTTGAAAAGAATATTCGCTACACAAAAATACAGAAGAATAGAAACCAGATTTGCTCCTTTTATAAGAAACCTTGGCAATCTTTGCTAGGTTACTAAAATACATTATATTTATAGTAAGCATTCTTTACTTCATAACAGTAACAATGCAATAATAGGAAATCTTATCACACAACTGTGAGCCTGATTTACAACAGAGATATTTATCTTTACATCCTAATTTAGGAGTATTTTAATGTGCTAACAGTTGATCAGATGCATCAAGCACATTTCTGAATTGGAATTGGACCTCAGTATCTATTTTCTCTTGTTTTAGAAGAGACTGTTGGAGGAGTTATGTTATAGAAGTGGACATAAATGGGTTTTGAATATTTTCAATTGTTTTTCATTTCCTTACATCTGTGCATGGACAAAACAGCAGTATTTTCATTAAGTAGATTAGCATATAAATTCCTGGTTTCAAGTTAGGATGGAAAAGAGCTGATTCCTACATCACTGCTGAAACCCGTCACTAGATTTGTTTCTGTGGAGGCGGTGAAACACAAGCATTTTCATGAGAGGCAGCATCATCAAAATTGCCAGAGAGCTCCTGAATAACCCCATTTATTTTCTGCCAAAGAGCCAACTCAATGCCCAGGACAACAACCCCCACCTCATATCACTTACCCTTTATGCTTTAGACTAAATATCTTTAAAATTGCTGTCTGCTCCGAATTGCTCTCATTAGAGGTTCTCTAAGGAAATGTGGGTTGCTG
The DNA here is from genome assembly GCF_965178545.1 of Coloeus monedula. Taxonomy (NCBI): domain Eukaryota; kingdom Metazoa; phylum Chordata; class Aves; order Passeriformes; family Corvidae; genus Coloeus; species Coloeus monedula. The sequence continues at coordinate 26,018,736 of NC_138783.1, forward strand.
TATCTTAAGGCAGCTGTATGGTGATGTGCAGAGAAAGTGCCTGAAAACAAGTTTAGAAGTACAACTGTAGATCAGATGTATTTCTTCTAATGAAGAGCATGGAAGCAGGGAGCAGTGCCAGTTCAAAGGGGATAATGCTAATTTGATGGAGTTTTTAGTATGCTTCAGTAAAAATTACACGTACAAGGTCCTATTAATATAACAAGTCTGAGTTTGAGAACACTGGGAGAGTTAAAAAATTCCTCCCTGTATTGTAGCTGCTTTAAAACAACATTATTTATGTCAGGTATTCTTTGACAGCAGTTAATTCAGGGTAGGCTTGGCTTAAGGATGTGTGTGTCATCTTCTAAGAGAAAAGTTAGGAAGAGTAAATATACAGCTTTCAACTGTTTTTCAGGAAACTCAAGCAGTGTTTATTGCTGTGACATTACTAAATCAACATTCAGAATCTGAGCCAAACAGCACTAAAGTAAATCGGAGGCTTTTTGGCTGACTTCAAGGGGCAAATGAGATACCATGTACTGAGGATATTTTGTTAGTATTACAGGCATAAGATATAAAGATCTGCCTATGATCTGCATAAGCACTTTCAAGAGGCTCTACCAAGAAGATCAGTGAATTCTAGAAGAATAGAAAGAGCAATTGAAAATGAGCAAAAGAGAAAGTAACACCCTTTAGCAGTTATTATTTTTGTGTGTGAAGAAAAAATGCTGTTTCATCCACAGATGACAGAAAGCAGAGCTACATCAGGCTGTGCTCTAAATGAAACTGATTTGAGAGAGAATCTGCTCTTTTCCCCCTTCCAAAACTACATATAAATCTAGTCTGCTTCACTAGAAGAATAGAGTGATAGAAGTCTTGGTTCACTGCAACTAGTTAGAACATGTCTTTTTGGTTTTTAAAGTCAATCTAATGCATTTTTCACTTTTTGTCCTAAATTACAAGCCCTAGAATGGATTTTTGGGTTTTGATTTTTGCTTGTTTGTTTTTCACTAAAACAAGCTTTGTGGTTTTTTTGTTGTTGGCTTTCACAGTCTGTGCTGGTCTGGAGAGATTCATCATGGAGATTCTCCAGATTATTTTTCACAGACCATGCATTGTTTTAAACAATTCCCAGGACAAAAGATTTCAGTCTAATGCCATTTGTGAAGTGGCAGGGGGCTGACTTTTCCCTGTCCTTTCTTCCTCCCTGTTGCCTTATGTTGAAGTACACTTCCCTTGGCAGTAAGCAGGAAATGAATCATTGTCAGCATTTGAACCCTCAGGTACTAATCAGGTCCTAGCAATATCCAGCAATTAAATTTCTCCAGGTCAACCTTAGCTACAGAATTCTCACCCAGATCCAAAATTTCACCATTGTTTAAGTTCACAGGAAATGGAGATTTGCTTCAAGCTCAACTTGATTCACACATTGTATAACTCCACTGTATTTCATGACAATATTTTATGTAACTGGGGCTTGTTTGTGTGTTAGACAATGAAATATAAGGAGTTTGTTGGCTCCAAAGACCAGCAGCCATGTGCACCAAAGCCAGTGCAGGCTCCGAAACAAATGTTATACTTGGTACTAGGTAGAGAATACTTTGGCCCCCTTCCATTTAGTCTTCTCCCTAAATATGTTTAAAGACAATACTGATAAGATACATCTACAGAAACACCATGAGATTTAAGTAGATGAGGATGAAAATGTACAAAAGCAAAACTCAGTGATAACTGAGCCCTAAAAAGCAAATACACAATGAAAAGTTCTGCTTCATATGGAAAAAGAACAAAACATCTGCTTAAAGAAATCCTGAAGATTTCTGGTTTGCCAGCAATTAGAAATTAATCGTAATAGAAAACTAGATCTGTTCTTAAGACAGTACATGAATGTATAAAATACTCATTCCAGTAGGGCTCTGATTCTGTCTAGGAACTCTGTATTTCTGGAGGAAATATTAACACTACTACTACTACTACTAATAGTAATAATAATTGAAATCACATGTCATTAGCCTAACTGGAGGCATCCATGTGTAATGCTACAGTATAGTCAGAAAACCACAGAACCAAAATATTAATGTTGGATTGTTGGACCTGAAAGGACAAAGAACACAGGATGAGCACAGAGTCTGTGTAAGGAAACACTACTCTGAATATACAAACTTTGGGAGAGGAAATAAAATCTCCCTCAAAGAGTGGTTATTTGTAGAAAAGCAACAAAGTAAACTGACATGGGTTTTTCCTTGTGAAGAGTCAAAGGTGCCACGTAGCTCTCTCCTGGTCTTTTTGCAAGAACAGTTTTCACTCCACGTGAGCCAGGAATGTGGACTGCTCCATTTCCTGGTAAGTGAGATTACACACCCAATCACCTTGCCACACATCCAGCCTCAGCCATTATGAGGTGGGGTATAGTCTGCATCAGCCACTGCTCCCCTAGCTATTGTCTCATTTCCAACAGAGTATTTCCTACTGCTAATGTATGGGAAGGGATAGAAAAAGTCCAGCTGACTTTTCAGAGGAATCAGCATTTGCCTCATTAATTTGCTTATCTGGATTTGAAAAAGTGAAATTAATGGAGCTCTTAAAATCTTCCTTAAAGCTCAACTGAGTCCTTTGGACAATGTCAATAGACACAAAGTCATTAAAGAACAATTAATCAAAGTCTGATAATTAACAGTATGAGCTGATAGTAACCTCAAACCACAGGTACCTTAACCACACAAAGCATAGGCAAATGAAAAGCAATTTGGAAACCTCAAACACATCAGCAGAATGGCTTCATTAGGTACATATTTATATCACAAGGGCATGCATGTTTTTCTGTGTATTAGAGCAGGGGATGGACTTATGTAAGTGAGAGCAAAGAAAAGAAACAAAATTCAACATTTAAATAGAAACACTGGGAACTCTGTGAAAAGGTCTAGAAAGGCGGCTTTCACCATGCTGTCTCTGAAAGGCTAAGAACCGAAAACACCTTGACTCCTACTGTGTTTGGGGGAACATGCTCCTGGTTTTGCATACTTTATAAATACACAAGATGACATCCAAGGTTTATAATCTGTGTTTGTGTCATTAGGCAGGACAATGATCTCTTCAGAAACAATGGTGTTTTGACACTCAAATCTTACTCATCTAAGTTCCATGCCGAAAGCTGGATGTTGTGATATCCCCCTTGCAGGGTTCCACTGAAGATTTTGCTCTTGCAGGTTTCAAAAAACATGATGCATTGAAGCCCTTAGTTCTTGGTAGAGTTTGGGTACTCGACAAGAGCAGCACCTCTGCTGGGTTCCACCCTATGGAATATGGAATTTGTGCAAGACTAAAGCTGCAAAGCCAATGGGTTTCTTCAATGACACACTTTAAAAAGCAGGTCCAGCAGGCTCCATTCAAGATGGCATACAAGAGTATTCATATTTAAGACCTAAAGCCATGTTCTTAGCTCTTAGGCAAAAGTCATCATCATCATCATCCTCTGTACTGTCCATTTCCATGGAGCTTTGCCAATGCAATTGCAGCCCCACCAGACATAGTGTCACAGCTGTTGCTGGGCTGGACCATGACAGTTCGAATTCCTGGACCACAATCTAATATGAACAGAGGTGAGTGAACACAACACAGCAAAAATCTTGTTTGCTGGACTCTCAGCTAGAGTGTTAAGTCAGCTGTTGGATGTGATGATGGAGCAGTTCCATGGACACACATCTCTCTAAATTTGCAGAAAGAGCCTTGATATCTGCAGTCAGATCTTGCCATTCACTTCTGGTATACCTCCACGCTTTGCACATCAGATACCTTTTAAGAGCAAAATCAGCTTCTCTTTTGTATGTATTCTTTGCTCAGATTCAATGCAAAGAGTGGATTTTTAACATTTTTGTTATTACATATAAATAAAAAAACTTAAGATTTAAAGTTGTGCTAATTTCTCAGAAAAACACTTTATTTTTCAGATTGTTTCATAGTGAACCACTTTTAAACATGCTAAGATATAAAGAAGCACAAAAGGATTAAGGGTGCTTGTTGGGATTCTAATGTGCATATACAGACATTGCCTTGACAGGGAAAAATAGTCATTATTTTCAGTGCTGCCTTACTTCTGCTACAGTCCTGCTCTCAATGCGTTACTGAGAAAATTGGCAGCACAAAGGATCCCACCATCTATCCAGCAACAGATTTAAAGGAAATGAGATGTTAATACTGAGACATGCTCTTCTGTCTGTGGCTTTAAGAGGTGAAGAACTTATTCGAGCCCAGGATAAACAAACATGTCAGGAAGTCAGATGATAGACCCCAGAGTCTTTGCTAGAGAAGAAATAACAAAAATAATCTCCTTGTGCTTAGAAGGGAAACCAGGGGCCCACACTTTACAACCAGCTCACTACAGACTTTTGGAAGGAGTGGACTTTCCAGTAAAGGAATGAACCAGTTTCCAGACAAGCTCACCTTCCTCAGTGGCTGGGGATTGACAATATATCTGTATTAACAGTGCTGGGAACTACAAGTGTGATGTGAAAGGAAATATTTATGATGTTATTGCAAGTGCTACATACTTATAAACTGGAAATTCCTGTAACTTTCACTGGCAAGCCTGTTCACATAGTGCAGGCTTACAAAGCCTACATGCTTCCAGGGCTATACTTTAAGCTCCAGAAAATCAGCTTTCTGGCCTGGCAACAGATAAAAGTATTTGTAGGATAATGTCAATATTTTTTTCTCACGAACTTAATGCTTGCTTGAGAATTCTAAAAATGAAGTTCCTATTAGGAAAAATATAACCTCTCTCATTATGTCCTCCTCATCATCCCTTGCCTGATGTGCAGAAATTTTAGTAAGGGGATAAGATACTAAGAGATAGCAACTGTCTGAGTCTGCAAACCTCTGCTGGCAACAGGAGCAGAAGTCTACTGCTGTGGTGATTTCTTTAGCATCACAATAACTGCTCTCTAGCCACTTCGTTGAGATTGATTCCTGCCATCCACAGAACCCTGGTAACAACCCATGCAACATGTTGGTAAGAATAAACAAAACTGAAAAGGGTTTTGAGGTTATGCAATGAGGCTCCCTCTCCCAGTGATATCAGGACATGCAGAAAGAGTTAGCTTCTACAATGTGAAAATAAATCACTGAAGAGAATGGTCAGATTCTCTGATTGAAATGGTTCTCAGTGAAAAAGCAGCACATCTCAAAAACTATAGGTCAGAGCAAGTGAAATCTTCTTCAGTGTGCCACAGTGATCTCCATCTCCCCATCAAGTCCCTCTCCTTCAGATTTGATATTCACTTACATCCATTAAGATTTTTTTTCCCTATTACAGTGAGGTCAGAGCCAATTAATTCAGATTACCACTGAATTTCAACCTTTTCCTTTAAACTCTGGGATATGAAGACATGGGTTACATATGTTTCTAACCAGAAACAACAAAGCCAGGCATTGGGGATCACCTGGAAGGCACCCAGTATCCTGATAGGTTTCTACAGTGCAGCTACCAAAGGCAGTAAGTAGAGCTGCCCCAGTCTCATTCCCTGTGCCTGAGTGTGTGGTGGCCCTAAGCCACTGTTGGTTCCTCTAGAGATGGCCCATTCCAGTAGGAATGTCCTGCTCACACATATTAGGCTCAGCTGGTTACAGAGGCAGTGCCAGGGTATAAATTTGCAAATTCACTTCCCAGTTCTGGACCTATTTCAGAGGCCTACAAATCTTGGAATAGTTTGTAGAATCATTTGTTTCTCTCACAGCTCACAGTGCAACAGCCTCTTAAGCCAGCCCAGAGCAGCAGCAGAAGAAAGGGTTGGAGCTATGTAGCAAGAGTTGAGGCCACAGCAAACCCCTAAATTCAAGGCGTGTGGAAAGCCTGGCTGGCACTCAAAATTTTGGAAGCTGGAATTCAACATGGGCATTTGGAATCTAATTGATGAGCTCCTGGGGCAGGAATCTGTCTTATTTTTATTCTGTACTGCGCAACACATTTTTATACATCTACAGTTGCATTTTACTATGATAATAAAGCCTTCAGACTCTGCTGTTAAGTACTCTAATTTTCACAGAAGATGGACGAATGAAATTACAGTGTCTGCAAAGTTCCTGCACTACATATCCATGGCAAAATGCATCCCAACATCTCACACCCATCAAATTCAATAAACTGAATTTCCTTAGCACCTCCCTCTATCCTCCATATCAGAATGTCCACAACTTCTGCTCCTCCAGTTAGATCGTTTGGAGTACCTAAATTTGCTTTTCATAGGATCACCTGATTTTTTTCCACCAATAGCTAGAAAGGATTTACCTCATTAGTAAAGAGCTGTTGGAATGACAGGTTTCTAATAGATTTGTTCAACTTCTTGTTCTGAAGGTTCTTACCTGGCCTGAGTTGTAAGCAGAGCAGTGCATATAGAAGAGTACAGAAGAGAGCAGGTAAGTCTGGTGGGCATGCTGGTGTGCAGTCATGACTCATGCTCACAGATAAATGTGCTGGGTGACCACAGACTCACACATTATTTGCCAGAGATGATTGCAGTCACCAGCACCTGACTATTCCAAGAGTGTTCGGCAGCAGGATCATTTTAGCCCTCCTGTTCACTGACCACAATTAAAGATAGATAAGCTTTCTAAATATATCACTGCTTTGCAACATAATTACCCTGAAGATGTTTTTTACTGCCAATTCAACACAATGGGTTTCCTTGTGTCAGGTAAAAGTTGAAGCTTCTTTTATGGACTCATCATTGCTGGATAACAAGCAGCCACTTTGCTACAGAGGCTCTCACTGGTCTCTGTAGATCAAAGAAAGGTCACTTGTGCCCAGTCACATCCAGAGGCCTAAGAGGAGAGGCAGCACCAGGAGCTGCTTCTGAAACTTGAGTATCCACCCAAATATGTGCTGACTGTAAGGTCTAAGGCTGTAAAAAGCATCCTAAAGTCTAACCTTTGCCAGTGAGGAAATTATTTCCAACCATAACAATGGATTCATTTAGTAATGTGCTTCATCAAATGCCAGGCAGCAGGTGGAAATAGGTCAGGGCTCAGAGGAAAAGCTCTCAGAAAACAGCCAAAGTATTTTTAAGTGAAAAAGTCCACAGAGGATTGTTTTTTCTCTCTCCTCTCCCCCAGTCCTGTTTGTCATGGTTTGGGCTCACAGGCTCATCTCCCAGAAAAGTCTTGAAAAACCTTTCACCAAAATCTCTTTTCAAATCAAGTGAATTCTCTCAGCACAATGCCTGGGTTTTTTTCATTTCTGGCTAAATAAAAAGTATTTCAGAACTGGAGGGCAGTTTGCTTTATTTCTACATAACTGAGAAGTTGAGATTTATTTGATCTGATCTCCAAGTGAAGTGTAGAGGGAAAACAGGATACTGTATCTGGCAGCAAATATGTGGCAATCACGCAAAATAAACTCTTGATATATCTGTAATCTCTTTGTTGGCTTATCCCTGATTCAATTTAAGGCTCTGGAAAAAGCTACCAAACCTCTTCATATGAAGTGTGAGATGGAACTTATTAGTCATGGCAATTTGCTTCTTATGGGATGCTGACAGTCAGAGAGCATGGTGACTGAAAAAAACAAACCTAGAATCCTGAGTCTCTTAGTCCTCCTTAGAGTTACTGGTGAGAGAAAGTTCCACGTTAGTTTAACACACTGGACATATGCGGGAAAACATGAGGAGAAATCAGACTTACAAAGCTTTAGGGTTTGGCTTTTGACAGTCTTTATGGGTTTTGTTATCTTCAGCCCACAGTACACAAATGCATTTGCCTTAAACCCATTAAACCTGATGGATGAGAAAGCTGGTTGCAGATTGTTAAGGGGATGTAATTCTGAAAGGGTACAGCTAGAAAACCAGAGGTACTTCCAATCTCTTCTCCAGGTATCATTTTTCTTGCACCTTTTTCTTATTATATTTTGGTTCTCATGTGACAAGACACTATTCACTGAGAAAAAAATAGATTCATCTCTGCCTATTTATATTTTCAAAAATCAGACAGTGTCTACTCCGTTCTTCCTACCTCATTCTGGACAGATGAAAAAAATCCTCTTACTTCAGGCAGATGGAACATATAGGTAGGTGTCCCACATACTTACACATCCCATTATTCTTTGGCAGAAGCGACAGATTTCAGGGTATCTGTCAGACACCTAAAAACACTACCAAGGCATGTGGGGCTTGAAAGAAGCAGCAGAATGAACCAGGAGTTCCCTCCTCACCCAAATAGCCGGACCCTCACCTGAATCCCACAGGAAGTGCCCATATTGTCTGGCTGCAGGGCAGCTTGGCCACCACACATTAGTTTGGGCCTATCTCCCCACTTCAGAAGAGGCATGGCCACCAGCTCTTATCTCAGCAAGGGCTGCAGGGAGTCCAGTCCCCTTTGCTGCTCCTCAGGAACAGCCCCTCAAGCCCCTGCCTGTGCCTCACAGCTGTTCCCCATGCCCTGCCCATGGGGTGCCCTCCTCTTCCCTCCCATCACAGTGTGGGGCCAGAATGTTTTGTGTCCAAACACCACCTTATAACCTGCACGTCCTCATCGGCTGAAACCTCGTGCAGAGGCGATGTTGCCCTGTGGTAGGGCAGAATGGCCTTTTCTGCAGGGCGGAAGGGTCGGAACAGGGTTAGTGCCATGGGAAGTGGTGGTTTGGCAACTCAAGAGTGCTTGAAAACATCTCTGTTTTCCTCCCTGCCCAGCTCAGTGCAGTCCGTGGCAGCTCCGGTGTCTGGTGCACTACTAGCAGCACCACCCTACCCAGGTTCACAAAAATAACCAGTCATGTTTCCCTTTTTTTTTAAATTGCTTTTTGTTTCAAATGTGGGGTGAAACACCTTGTATTTCAGGGTGTTCTTTGTAGGGCAAAGTAAGGTAAAACTGGAGGCCATGAGGGTGAGCTATGGCGGCTTAGCAAGAAGCTGCGTCATAGCCACCAGGACCTTCACCATGAGCCCATTTCACACAGTAAGATTTCATCCATCTTACTGCACATCCACACATTTTAGGGTGAAAAAAAGGCCAAACCAAACTTCAGAGAGATTTGTTTTTCTTGGTTTTGAGTTATTTAGTAAAAATGAAAAAATCTTGCAAATTTTTGTTTGGCTTTGTTGACCATTTTTTTTAGCTTCCTCCCTTTTTTCTCCTTTTTTCTTTAAAGGACAGGCAAATATTTTTTGAAACAGCTCACTTAGCTGGAAAGTAAAGGAAGAAGCAGTGAGAAATTGTGAGTTAAATGGAAAAAATATTTTTGGCAAATTTAAGGAAAACACTTCTAAATGCTGATCACTCTTTAAAGTGAATTCTTTTAGCTAATTCCCTTAATTATTTTCCTGAGTTATGAAACAAGCTGCAGAAACAGATGAACAGAGGATTGTACTTAGCTGTATGTAGAATTTCCCTGTAAATTCTTTGCCCTCGGTTCCTGCTTCTCCTTCCTTTTCCTCAGTTAAAATGATGCTGAAGGGGATGTCAGGCTAAATTCACAACTCTGCTGAGAAAATGACCACAGCCTATGCAGAAATAAGTATGGTGCATAACCAGGGGCTCTCTTATGTAGTTCTTAGCTTAGAAAAGATGAAGCAGGTTAGACCTTGGAAAGAGATACAGTAGAGAGGTTAGTCCTCCCAAACTTCAGAGTAAGTCAGGAAGAGATGTGTAACCTTGCTCCAACCTGGAGCAGCCCCTTGGGTATGTTTATATTGAGGGCCACATTTTGCAGTTTTCAAGGAAGCAGAGCAGAGAGTCACAATCAGCATCCCTATTTTCCAAAGTGACTGTAGAGATGTTCCAGTGCCTCAGGAAGCTCTATCCTCCATAGCATCCCAAGAAACAACAAATAAATGCTACCACGGTCTAGTGCAGGCTCACTCCAGACATCTTTTTTCAAGGAGGAAATTTAAGAAGGCAGGATTCTCTTGTATGACTTTCCCTGTCTCCCAGTTGTCTCAACACATTTTTGTTCTTCCTGACAGAAAAAAAAATCACTGACCCATCTGTCAATGCCATCTCTGCTTCAGTGAGCTGCTTCACGCATTTGTTCACAGAGGGCTGAATAATGGACCAGCGCCAAAGTCCTAATCAAGAGAAAAGCTACTAGTAGTTAACAGCTCCTCAGCTGTATTATACATGTTTCTGAGTGTGACTGATTAAGACTGTTGTTTGGAACAGGGGAACTGTGTCAGAGGTGCCACATCCCATAAATTAGTTTAAGCTGAGGTAATGTATGCGCCAACATACAGCAATACGTCTGCTAGGTCAACAAGTTTGGCAAGCGAATGTCTGGGGAAAACAAGACCATTTTCAGGCATTTAATCCAACTAAGACAGAGTGGCACAATTGAGGAGACCCTTACAGGAAAAAAGTTGCATTTTATTTATTTTTTAAGGGGAAAGAAAATATCTGAGAAAAAAATGTTGGTGTCCAGACTCAGTTAAGTTAGACAGGAAGAACGGTCTAGTTCTCAAAGCAAGGCATTTGCCACTAGGGACTCCTGAGTTTTAATTCGTCCCCTCTGCAACCTCTGTAGTGCTCTACAGAAAAGTCATTTAATTCTAGTCCAGACAGTGAACTTTGTATGCTGCTGAGCAGATTAGTCATACAAGTGTGTTCCTTTCTGTGGGACTACTCATGTGAGGAAGGTATCAATGGGGAGAGGGGGAGCAAATCTGGCCCTCTGTATGGAGTCACATAGAAGCAGAAAAAGCTACCACAAGTTTTAATTGGTCTGGCCTCCTTGGAGGAAAAAGTATCTACAGCAATGCTGGAAGAAATTGTAAGAAAATTAAGGGACCTTCCTGATAGGAAGATCTGTTAATTGGAACAGTAGTCTCTTAAGTAACAGAAGCTTTATTGACTGTTTCAAATACAATTAACTGGACTAAGGAATTGCAAATGCAAGGAATCAAATAAACCCATTTCACCAGGAACACTGAGTAAATGAGTCAGTAGGCCTTTTCTGTTTGTAGCACCCATCACTTCTTACAGCAGGTGACTAAGACACCATGCTTGCTGGCAATGCAACCAGAGAAATGAACCCAACCAAAAGCCACCTAGAAATGTCATTTTTCTTTTGAACCAGAATTGGAGTGTAGTTTTGGAGCCTTGCAGAACCTGAACTAGAACCAGACCCTCTCAAAATTTACTTTAGTTAATTAACAAGGGGAGGTAATATTTTTTGTGCCTGAAGCTCTGTTCCACTGAATCTTTTCCAGCACCTGACTGTTGTGAGTCAGGTGCAAGTGGTTAACAAATTATTAGTGGTCTGAACTGAAACCAAGCAGGAACATTTTCAGCTCCAGATTAACCTGAACTGGAATGGAGGTAAAAAAGCAACTTGCTTGATCTCCTGATGTGACAACATCCTTGCTGATGCTACAATTTCCTAATCACATTGATTTACCTGAGGGGAAATTTGATGGAAGCAATCATAGGAAACCATGCATTTATAACCTTTCTGTAACTGTCAGTAGATTATCTTTGCCTTCACTACTTGTCTTTCTTACAGAGGATCCCAAAATTAAACTTTCTGAGACCAAGGAGATAGTGGTTTCTTCTTTTGTAAGAAAAGTAAGATGCCATGCAGAGAATCCAAACCAGGTCAGGAAGCGGGATGTGGGAATCCTGGTGCCAAACCCTTTTTCTGCCCTACCCTACCTGTACAGTTCAGTAAAATGCTGGTGTTCTAGGTACTTGCAAAAGACCTACTTTTCTCCATAAGGAGCACAACAGGCAGATTCTGAGTAATTCAGCCCTCAGGAACACTGTCTTCAAGTGCACATCTTCTCAGCCAGGCATTACTCAGCTGTATTTTGTGCCAATGACCATATCCAAGTAAGGCTCAATTCTTTCCTCTCTCCTGACCCCTCATATTAGGAATACTAATTAGATTTTCTGGATTGTGATTTTCATTAGTCTAGAGGTGAGCTAGGCTGCAAAAATGTGTTTTTGCCAGGACAGGACAGTACATGGCTCTGCATCCCAGTTGTACTTTGCATAAGACTGATGGCACTGTGGTGTTACCAGGCCTTGATTATGACACCTGGATGACCAGAATAACCAGAATATTCTCTTAGAGAGGATGGGGACAAGAACATGTAAAGGTGAACCTAGTGCATTAATACTTTGCCTTGTGCTGCAGACAATAAAAGCTTTTAGCTCACTTGGAATTTACTAAAGTTACAGTGTACTGGAGGACATGTATCATAGTTTATTCATTCTTTCCATACCAGAGAGGCCTCTCTTTGAGCAGAGCTTAGTCCATTTTCCATCTGGAAATATTCCCCTTTTAGAAGCCCATGACCTGGGAGGGTGGTTGCTCCCATTTTGGGGGAAAGAAAAGAAAACCTCCATGAATTCCAAGGACTTAGTGTCACTGATTTTGTTGTATTATCCAGAATCAAAGAGCTTAATCACCATTTACACTAAAGCCTTTAGCACTGCTCAGGCAGAAAATTGTACTGTCTCTGTTCTCATGTTCCTGCAGTCTTACATTGTCAAGAGCTTGAAAATGCCCGGGAGAGGCACAAAGGCACAAAGGTGAGGCTTGCAGTTTTTACAAGCGTGTGTACAAAGGATGGCAGAGAAATCCACAGCCCAGGTTCAGGCCTTGCCTCTAGAGAGTTATATTTGCCCTGTCCAGATACCAGAACTACTTCAGAATCAGTTTAACGTGGAAATCTAGTTGGGCTAATTGCCCTTGCTGAGAAGATGAGACTCCTTCATACATGGGACTGGCTCATATCTCTGTCCAAAATACTACTCCTAAGGCATGCTTGTGCAATATGTGGCAGAAATTATAGTAGGTTATTCAGTTCAAACTCAGATGGCACATGGGGGGACCTCATACTCTGCAAGTATTAAGTCATAGAAAGATCACACAGCCATCCAGCATATTCAGATATGCAGCATGTAATTAACACAGGAGACTGAGAGCTGCAACTGGAAAGGCAATTGTTGGACAGCCTGAAGAACAGGTCTGTGCTTAGCAGTCAGAAGTGTTAGGCCTGCTTGGAATTTGTAGAGGAAAACGAGTTAAAGTAGAGGGCAACAACTCTGTGTTTTGTGCAGCACTTGGCTGCACTGCCAGTGAAAGGAAAAACAGACTCAAGTTCATAAGCACTTCATGATCCCTTGCTTTGTTTTCCCTTACCTCACCCTAACACCTTTCAAACTACCTTATTAAGGTAAACCACTCATTCATTACACAGAGGTTTAGTATTTGCAGGAGTTTAGGGAGGAGTAATAGTTGCACAATGACATGTGCAGTTGATTTACATTTATTTATCCAGCAGTGTTTTCAAGTCTCTTGCCCAAAATCCAAACAGCCGCTCTCTCAGGGAATGCAGTGTCAAAAGAATGCACACATGCAAGGCTGTCTGAAATTTTAATTGCAGAAAGATCAGGAAGTTCAGACTGCAGGATCGCAGAGCAGCTCTAACCCCTTCTCCCTGGGTGTATCACGTTGTCACAATAGGGTCTTTCATTACATAATCATGCAGAATGGGCAACTCAGCTTGCTGTTCGACATGTAAAAGCATCTCACCCACTGCAAAGGGTTTCCACTCCTTTTCTGTCACCTCAAAAGAAATTCTTTACTACTTCTTTACTTCTCTACTACCTTTTGGAATCTTTAGAAGTGCTAACAATGTTCTAAAAAACACTACAGAACTAGTTACAAGGGAGCCTGCATGCCTAAAGTAAGGACATAAATTCCACAAGGTGCTAAGTATATTCGTATCTTGAAGAACAGGTCTAGGCTCACTGATTAAGGCACTCACTTCAGGTTAGGTGTATCTTTTAACAGTGCCCAGGTGAGTAATCCCGCATATGAAGGAAGGGATTGATTCAAAGTTGCCCCAGTTGTTGCAGTGATACACAGAAGTCAATAAAGTCAGTTGTCATGAATCATTTTTAGAGCTGACAAAATAATGTAAACAGATGTTTTAAGATGAGTTTGATGAGTTCATGAACAGTGAAAAACTAGGGGATAACATGAAAAACCAGATTTAGAGAGTCTGCACATCTTACCCATCACTGTGGTCCTCTTTTCCTCTACACTCATTTGGTTTATGCATCAGTGACTCAGTTCTGTAACAGCAGTTTGGGTGTTACTGCCATGCCCTAGCAATTCTGGATCAGTCACCAGGGCTGATGCTCTGTAAGAGATTTCAAAAGCTCTCAGAAAAAATGTGAACCATTTTATGGTGAACATCAACCAAAGCAAGGCTCTGCCTCTGCAGACTGCTTCCGTACGTCTGACTGCTTCAGCTGGCGTGCACAGAATGACTATAGAATGGCTTGGGTGTGAAAAAGATGCTTTGTTTTTCCACATGGTTAATGTATGTGCTCACTGGGGAAAGCACTCTGTCTTCAGCTTAAAATATTCCAAAGAGGCCAGAACATTAAAAACAACAAAAACACACCAAAAAGGTATATTCTCCATATAAGAGAATAAGACATCAGCTGTGATAAAAGCAAATCTCTGATGTTGAGTGGAACTTAACACAGTTTTGTTCCAGATTCAGATTTTGAACCTTTTCTTCTCCATGTGAATGTAATAGTTCTTTGATCAAGCATGAAGTGTAAATGCAACACAATAGATGTAAAGCCAGATTGGATCTAATTACAAACTCCTCACTTCCTCTCCTAGCTGTGGAGTGTTCAGATACTAGCTTCACCTCTCCTTCTTCCCCATCTCTCAGTGTTAAAATGTCTTGTCCTTAAACACATTCCTGCACAAATGGAAATAAGATAAACTGAATCAGAAGGAGTATTAGTCTCCTAGGGAGTGATATACTAATTTTACAGTACACTACATCTCAAGCACTAAACCAGGATTAATTTATAGTACCTGCTGATTAAAAAGAGAAAAGGACCAGACCTTACATTGCACAAAACAAATGAACAAATGACTGATGCCAGCCAGATGCTGAAGCAAGTGTCTACCTCCCCCATTAACATATGCCACCTCAGACTTTCCAGGAAGCCTTCCCTGCTTGGTTTATTCAGTCACTGACACCATACTCCTAGGATCTGTGGGGCACATTCCTTACCTTCAGAATTCCTTGTAACATTTTCAGCAGTTAAGCACTGCATCATGAAGAATTTGTAGGCAGAGCTGAGGAAGATTCCAGATTTATGGCTTGCATGTAACCATGTGCTTCTGCCCAAAGAAGTATGTGCTTAATCCTAGCCTAGCTGCTTCATGACAGCTCATTACTAGAAACCAATGTTGAAGCAAATGTAGTTTAAACATAATATACAACAAATATATGTTGCATATTTCATGTTGCATATGTTGCAAAGGGATGTCAACCTTTTGACCGGATGTGTCTGCTTTGGTGAAGACTTTGAGTCAGGAAGATTTTCTTGAAGGTAAGTGCTAACTGAAAGAGTTAAGGATTATTGTGAAATCCTAGGCCGCATAGATTGGAAGACAAGCAATGATCATAGATTTTTCTCTGCAAAATGTCTGTTTACATGGATAGTAAATCACTGGTTGCACAGAATCCTAAGAGTCTACAAAGGTCCACACAAACCTACATATCCCCACAAAAATGCTGTATATACCAGTGTGACAGCTATTTATGGAGCATTTGTGGGCAGCGTGTTGGGGAAAATATGGATCAAACATCTTTCTTCTGACTATACTGTTGTGATTAATTTTCACCTTTTTAATGATACTTTATTCCCTAACTCACTTAGGCCAACAGGCCATTTGAGCATTCCAGAAAAGTCACAAAATGTGAATAGAACCCGGTGCGATAGAAATTGGCTTTCTTTCCAGAAGGAGAAAAAGAGAAATTCAGTGAGTGTTGGTAGAAGTGCCTCTTGGTTGAATTACTAACGTATGATGTAATGCACCTTGGCTCTCCCTTCTGACTTGAGAGCAGCTCAGGCTGCCGTTCCTGCCTGCAAATATTCAGAGCAGGCACCATAAATGCATACATGAGCTCTTACCCAGGGAGAGGTTGTGGCTGAGGTCAGGGCAATGATACAGCCTTGCACCGCAGTGTTTCCTTGTTAATCAGGGTAAATCAATCGTGGTGATTGGAGTGGTGGAACAGCAATCAGGTCCAGATTGTAACTCAGATAAAGTGAAAGCCTGTCTACTCCTTCCTGACTTTCCCCCCCCAAGTAATTTTAAATATAAATTAAAATAAACACCAAAAGTCAACTCTTTGTCTCAAAAGCCTGTCTAGCAGCCACTTTGTAAGGCAGGGGCCTGTATCACCTTGGCCAGGAGCCTTCTTTAACAGATCCCATTTTCACTCACATGAATATTCCAGGGGCCTGTGGCTAAACCCAGAATAATTCAGGGGGAGTTTTTCCAGTGTTTACATTAGGACAAGAATTTGCACTGATCAGTAAGTGCATTCCTTTAAAGTTTTGCTTAGCACTAGTTTAACAGCTTTCCATATGCTTCTTCCCCCTTTTGAAAGCTGCATGGGAGCAGTGTAAATCCATCTCAATGCTACTTTAAGACTAGGTTTAGGGTTCAGTTTTCCACAGATTGCACAGTGTGCCTCACTGCAGAATGAGCTGCAGTTGGAGTTGTTAGTGCTTGTTATGATACAGGGGTTCACAACAACGAGACAGAGCACAAAACAACCAAAGAGATTCAGGACTAACCAAGTTTTGTTTATCACAGATTAGAACTACTGACTTCCAGGTGAAAGGCTCCATATGTTAGTATTAATTCCTCTCATCACTCCTTCCTTTTCACAAAATGCCCCTGTAATCTCTTTTTTTCATGGTGCTCTGAAATCAGACGGATGTTTGCAGTGTTTCCATGTTTCCAATGCAGCATGGTTAAGGGACTTTGTTGCAGAAAATCTTCATCACCTTGGCTTTTGGCTAAATAAACAGCACTGAGAAGTTGACTCTGGCGTTAGGCTCTTCAGACAATAAAGATAATATGCTGTCAGAAACTAGAAGCTCAGAATGAACAAATAAAAGAGAAGCAAGCCACCAAGGCTGGATAACAGACACACCAAAAGTCGTGATGGGACCAAAGGACAGAATGGATGAACTGCAAATGAAACAATGGGCTTCTTTTATGCATGACAATTTCCATGATGGATGACTAGAAGACATAAATATTGCATTACCTGCTCATTTCCTAAGACTTAAAAAAGTGTTTATTAAGTCAGAATGAGAAATAATGCATTGAACCTTGCAGAAGCATTATATGAATCAATGGCACACACTTACCCATAATACTGTATTCACCTCCAAAAGAGCCACAGAGGACTTACCAGAGTGAAGTAACAAATGTGAGTTGGAGCAGAATGTTTCTGTACAGGGGAGACTGAGGCTATTGAGGCCAGAATGAAGATGCTTAAGAAAAATCAGGAAAAGATCCAAAACCATTACATTATTACTGAATATTGGATGACTGCCACAGAGGCTGTGTAAATCTGTAGCATCAGTTTCGAGTACCATGGACTTAATCCTATTGCTGTCACATATGTGCAATGATTTTGAGGAATGCTAAAGTGGGGAGAAATTTGGCTCAGATTAACATCAAACTGAAAGTCATCTCAGACAGAAGAAAAGAAGAACCCAGGCAGCCACTGAGGCAGTCACTTTAGCCAGGAATTTGGTGGCATACAGGAAGGAATAGGAAATTTCATAGGGGGGAAAAAACCCACACAGAGGCAGAGGGTGACTGAAAGAATATGCTGTGAAGTATATAGTGCTAGGCACAACTTATTTGTCACCATTGGAGGGGAAAAAGGTGGAAGGACATAATTTCAAGTGACAGCCAGTATTTTTAGTCTTGACTACTGATGCTGCATCAGCTTTCCTGAAGCAATTAATAGGGATAATATATGGATACAAAGTATCAGAATAGGTTTAACTAATTTCATGTGTCATTTCTTGAATTTTGGAAATAAAGAATTGCTTACACAAGACAAAATGAAGTGGAACAAATGATGAGAGAAATGCACTTCCCAAGTGGACTGCCTATGATTTCACAGGTTATTTTGAAAGAATTAAAATAAACTAAAATTAAAGACAGTGTGATAATTGTTGAAAACAGTTAAGTCCAATTCTGTGTTCAGTTACACCAGTTAATATTTTATTGTTCTGTTCTTGTTGCTTTCTCCTGTGGTAGAGGTATGACTGAATGGAAAATAAATGCATCCAGCAAACCTTGTTTCTCGTCACACTTCTCAGTAGATGTTTTACAAACTTTAGCAGCAAAGGGAAGAGTCACTGCAGGACACACAAGGGAAAATAAAGCCTCTTTTGGAACAGCTCACTGACAGCAATGGAACCAATTCAGCTATAAATCAAATGGGAATCCATACTATAAAATAAAACAGTGTTCTACCACCCAAACACAGCTGGAAGGAACTGTTATATAGTACATTGCATCATAACCAGAGAGTTTCTGTCACCCCATCTATAGCTACAGCCTTCAATATTGTGGTCCAAATTCTCTCATTTTTTATATGTGCACAATGATTTTTAGGGCTTTAATTTGGGGAGATTTGTCCCAAAATAAGATAAAACTGATAACTTGATAATTTTGCCTCCTTCTGCACAAAATAAATTTGCTCACTGCAAAGCAGCTGCCTTTCAAATGCCTACACAGCTTAGGAGACCTTACAGTAGTCTAATTCCTCGCCAGTGAAGTCAGGCTGTAACCATGGCAGCTGGGAGTGTAAATCTCCAATGTAGTATGAAAATGTCCAGGCTGATAAAGCAGATTGTTGTACAACTGCATATGTGGTGTGCCTGTGTATACATTAAGCATGAAAGTGTGTGGCTTTAGGGTGGGAGGGAGGCAGAGGAGAACAGCCCACTAAAACCTTCCCCAGAGCAACTCTGGGTAAGCTGCCAGCTGGATCCCAGCACTGCAGGCGCCCTAAGGACACTGCTGTGAATAGGCTGGGAGTCACAGGGCAAGGAGGCACACAGGATGGGAAGGGATAATCCAGCAAAGGAACTCACCCAGTGCAGACTGGTTCTGGCATAATAGTGATGATGTCCCTAGGGGGAAAAGCACTAATTCCAGCCTGACCTTGGTCTAAATGCTGCACTTGTTGCACAGAGAATAGCACAGAAGATGGCTCTTTTGCTCCACTGACTGCAGTGTCTGGGGCCCAGGAACTGGCAGCACACCTATCTACAGAGAAGGGGAAAGGTACAGTCTCCCTTTAATAATTTTTAGTCTGGCATTAGGTCAAGCTTTTCTTCATCCTTTTCCAGGGAAACTGGAGTCTTCATTCTTTCCTTTCATTAAAATAAATGAATGTATGATTGATGATCCTGGAGCCTGATATCTCCACGTGTTAAAAGATGAGCTATAGCAGTGGCTACTGCCAACAGCACATGCTGATGTGTTGCAACCCTAATCTCCAGGGTCCTTTTTAAGGGCAAGAAGCCCATTTCCATGGCCTAGTCAGCCACTGGCCTCTTTACTTCTGTGAAGGCACAAGCACAGCAGTGATTTTGTAAAGACAGGTCTTTACCTACCAGGAATCAAGCTGTGATCCACTCACTCATCCCAGTGAAGCTGCTGAGTGAGTAGGGAGCAGTGACATAGTGATTTGCACAATGGTAGGTGAAACAAAGCACAGGCAAAATTGAGGTCAAAATCCAGAGAGCAATTAAAACCTTTCCTCTTACCATCCAGGCACACTGGTATGCTCTGAGAATGAGCTGTTCCTCCAGAGTGCCTTTTGGAGAGGGTACTGAACTGAATCTGAACAGAAAACCATTTTGAGCTGCTATTTTTTCATCTCAGACCACACAGGAAACTATTATGATGATTTTGCTGAAGCTGCGCCAGGATGAGCAAACATTGACTTTTCTGGTTCAGAATAACAGAACAGGACTTGACAGCTTCACCAGGGACCTTTCTGCATGGGAACAGCTTGTTTCTAGCAGGCTCTGAACCTCACAGCTTTAGGCATTCATCAGCTTTCCCATCTGTTTTGCCCAAATGTGCACTGTGATGCTGCTTTGCTCCGCAGACCTTTGCAGCAGGCTGTTCACCACAGCAACTTTTTCACCTGTCTAAATTGATGCTCCTTACTGGAGAAACTTGCCAATTTTTTTATTCATCTGTCTGAAACGTCCTGTGAGACTACTGAGATCCTTCTGTGTCTGCTCCTTCCAGTTCAAGGTCCTGGATACACCCTTGAGTGCAGCTTAGATCCCAGATATAGCTATGTCTGTTCCTGCACTGCACAGGCACAGGTTATTCAGGGAAGGCAGAGAAGCCTCTAGTCCTTTGACACTGATGAGCCGGGTTTTCCTTTCCCTGCCAAAATACTGTAACTACCCACTGCTGTGCTACAGCTCAGCTCCAATTTTTCTGCTCAACAAGGCAGATTTAGAAAGGTACAGAGAAACAGTCATGCAGTAGTGCCAGAATGTAAGTAGTACTGCAGCCCTAGCAGAGAAACAGATGGACAAATTCTTCCCTATTTTGAGGCTCGGTGTGTAAAGCCATCCTCATTACAACGATAGCCCCCAGCTTTTGATCGTACACTGGTAACACCAGTGCCAGACAACATCTCTGTGAACACCATGCTATTTTTCTACACACATACTGTGTCATCCTTATCCTGAGGTACAGAGGAGCCCCAGTGTGGCCACACATCTTCCTGGGCTTGTCTTCATTCACCCAGACAGATGAATAGGACTAGAGGACCACAGAAAACCACAGGATGGAATCCATCCAGCTGCCCCAAGCCAGAATTATCCTTATATTCCTTGTTTGTTCAGACCTGTGCTTTCTGTATGGCAGGAGATACCACAGTAACCAGTGAGCCATCACTGGGAAGTCACCATAAACCCTGGAGTTTTACACTGGGACAAACAATATCTCACAGGAGTTGTAAGAGTTGAAAGTTCTGGAAATGAAGCAACTTATAAATCTGAATGGCTTAGTCTCAGATGTATCTCCCAATTAACTACTTCTGGGGTATTTCCTTCCCATTCTCCTGCACACACAGGTTTTCTTTTAAGAAATACCCATCTCTTGAAGTCAACTTTCTCTTATAATGAGAATAAAACTGGAGCACAAAGCTGGAGACTGGGTGAAACTGCAAAGATCAAAAACCGTGACATTTGTTTTCAGAATTATTTGATATATAATGAATTGCAAATTCAGTTGAGTACCAGCTTGCAACAACTATGCCCTTTACCAGCAAGAGATGGGAAAGAACAATGACAAAATGAGTCAGCAATGTGGATCTCCTGGAGAGAAGGCTTCTGGCACAGCAGGGCAACATAAACAAGTGTGCTATATATAGGAGTGGTCCTTGGGTGAATACACAGATCTTAAAGATGACCTCAAACAGAACCCCAGTTCAGATAAACAAAAAAATACATAGGATAGCTGTGTGGTTTGAAGCCTGGGCTTGATGCCAGTAGTTTCCAGTTTCCCTTTCTCCCAGTTCAGTTTATGCCAACAGCCCCCAGCCTTTGTTGACACACAGGCAGTGATAGTGAGGAAGTTATGATCTGCTGGGAAATCACGCACGGCTCTTTTTGTCAGCCAGCCATGGCAGAGGCCCTGGGGACAGACCCTTGTCTCAGGCTGTGCGCTCCTCACAGCAGAGGCTGTGTCCTGCTTTGGGCACAGGCCCCCTCTCCGTGCAATTTGTCTCCCAAAGTGGGTAACCATGAAACATTTCCACACTCCCCTGTAGCGTGTTCTCCTGTCCCACACTAAACATAAATGCACTCCCCAAATGTAAAGTATTAACCTCTGAGACTGAAAAGGAGAGGTTTTTTAATACTTTAGCTATGGACCCTTTCTATGTCTATTGCCTAATATCTCCTATATTCTGATGCACTATTTTACTGTAGAAGTATTAGATACTTATATCTACATTAGATCAGGGAGGATTGGGAGAGATTTCTGCAATGTGTATTCTGACACAAAATATTTGTTTACTGGGCAGGGGGGACAAGGGAGAAAATATGGATTCTGTGTTTTAGAAGCAACAAAGTTGTTAATGGAGAGGAATTTAAAATATGCCCCTTGACAACATGGTGGTTCCACAGAATCAAAATGCTTTTGGATTCTGTTCTCCACTTCATAAATTTATGGTTTATTCTGGACAACGATCCTTAAATAATATGATATGGTGATAAACTGAATATTGGGCAAACCCCCCTGAGATTAGTTGGTTAGAGCACTGTGCTAATAATGCCAAGGCTGTGACTTTGATCTCAGTATGAACAATTCATTTAAGAGCTGGACTTGATAATCACTGTGGGTCCTTTCCAACTCAGAATATTCTGTGATCCTAACGGAAATGCTGATCTTTTAAAGAGATTTTTCCCACAGTCTTCCTCTAGGCTTCATTAAGAAAAAGTTAAGATGGCTCTCAGGATCTCGTTTCTTAATAAAAAATACACAGGAGTAGCAGACTTCAAGAAGACAAACTTGCTATCATATAATATACTTCAGTTTCAGGAATAATTTAATTTGAAAGACACGTTTGCATTGGTTTATACATTTTTGCTCTCTGGATGTTGGATATCAAATAATTTGCTGTGTTTCTTTGAGAGCTGAAAGAAATTAGGTCCAATTTACCCCTTTAAAGTTCCCTTCAAATGTTTTTCTGATTAATTGAATGAATTTGATTTATTCATTCTTCTTTCTGCAAATCTAGAAAATAGCTGAATTTGAACAAAATTATTCTGTCAGTTCTGAGACAGAAGCACACAACTCTCAAGACAAGGACTAGGTAAATGCTATACTCTACCTTTTCTTGGGGCAAGAGATGTTCGTATTTTTCCAAAATGGTTTCACTCACTTTGCCCAAAAATTGTTACTTGGTGTAATGACTTCGTAAGACTCTTTCCCCCTGCTTTCTCCCACTTTGCTAAAGGTAATTTCCACTCTATGAAAGGTCTTCTTGTGCACACCCCTGCATAAGAGATAGCACAGCTGGTGAAACAAATAAAGCCTGCTTGCCTTCTCTGTCTCCTTCATAAAGGTATTACTTTGGGCCTTCTTTCTCAGTTGCACAAAACTTGTAGGAAAATACTTATCGTTGAGCTTTCCATCAGGTTCAGAAGTTTACTAGGTGAAAACAGAAGCCAGGGTTAGGAAAGATAGACTACTAACACAGCTGAAAAAAAAATCAACCTCCTTTTACTTCACATTAAGAAAACATTATACCTGAGAATTTTTGCCTGAAAAAAGTAGAGTGAGTGAGGGTAGGTTAGAAGCAACTTAGCCATTTTTTAAGCAGTGGGAACAAGATGATGAGGGCCTCCACACTCATCCTGGTTTATTTATGTAATTTCTGACATGGACACATATACTGCTGCTATTAAGCCCCAAATCAGCATTCTCCTTCACAGACTTGTCTCATTCAGCTAACGACTTTTTAAAGAGATTAGCAATTTAGCTCTAAATGTTTCACCCAAAGCAGAAATTCGCCATGAAGATGCTATTCTTGGTTCTGTAATTTCTTCATTATTTCAAAACAAAGTGATTTCTATTTATTTCAGTGCAAGTAAAGGCAATAAAACCTAAGGATGTGGCGACATCTTCTTGTATGACTCAAAACTAGCTACATTTCTTTCTTCCAATCAAAATGTTTCAAGCCACTGGACTGTATTGTAATCTGGTTCCTTTGTGCATTTGGGATCAAAAATAGCCAAGATACTTCATTTTTTAAATAGTCTTCTATATTGTAGAGCTGATTTTTTTCTTCCTAATAAAAAGTTAATTAAAGTCTGCTGTACACAGTTGGATTCATTTCACAACGCAGCACGTGAAGCACAGCTCTACCACAAAAAACCCCAAAGTTCTTTCTGTTCCTTTTATTTTTTTTCTTGGTTTGCTTTAGCAAAGGAGATTTCATCATGTGAAATGTGCACCAGGATAAATTCCGCACTCAGTCCTTCCCACTGTTCCCCATCCAGCCACACTCATTTAAAAGAAGCATCCCCATTCCACAAGGATGTTCCTTTCAAGCAAGCCAAACCTCCTGCTTTGGCACAAGCACAATAGAAAACTTGGTGATGAACCCTAGAGCTGTGCTCTGATCTCATACCATTTGTTGCTTTGGGATACACTCCCAAGAAACTCACTTGGCAGAGAAGAAGGAGACATTTCATACCTCTGCCACATCCCAGGCTGATTCTCTCCCTCTGACCTGACTCAAAGAAGGACTCCACATCATAGGGAGGTGCAGCCCAAAGTCCATTCAACTCATGGCTGCTGTCAAAGGATGTCATAAAACATGGCTAACACCATTTCCAACCTGCATGCTGTACCTAAGAGTAGATAGGAACAGAGCAACAAGTTTCACTGAGTGCACCAGCCCAATTCTCTACTAGTATGTGCAAAAGACCTTTTTTCAGTGGAAGATTCATCACTCAACAGAGAAAAAATTTAGGGTCCTCAGGGTAGAGCACAGAGAAGAGTGTATGTGAAAGAAAGAAAATATATGTCTTACTGACATCTATCAGCATTAGTGTAATAACTGAAGCCCCATGATCAGTTTGTTGAGTGGTTACAGTGTGACCTTCATCTTTTTCAACCTCAGATCTCTAAATTTGTAAGTCATAAACTTAAGAGAAGGATAATTCCTTTTAAGAGATCAAGATATTTTACAGAGGGGGAAACTGATGCATGCTGAGATTATGCAAATGTGGTGATCAATTTAGGCAGCAATAGAGTGAGATAGTTCTAAAAAGAAAAATCTGCTGGAGTTCTGGAAGAGCAGTGTCATGTTCTAATGGTTTTGAAACTAGAAGAAGGAAAATAGAAGAAAAATCTTATCTTCTTTTTTTTTTTTTCTCAGTAAACCCATCATAGGTCAATCAGTGCTTTCAGCAACCAAAAAAAAAAAAAAAAGAAAAAAAGAGAAAGATCATCTGGTTCTCCATCAGCTGTGCAGTACATACTCTTCCAGTTACTGTCATTTCCTAGCTCTTCAAAGGATTTAGTACTTTCTTTTTCACTCCTTCCAAAACAGAACAATAAGGACTGTAGAGACCAAAATTATTCAACTACACAGTACAGTTTCCTCAATAAGAACCAGCTGGTACTGCACAAAACAACAGCACAGCCATGGACTAGCTTGCTGTTTGCAGTCCTGTGGGCTCAATAGTAAGAACCATATTGCTTTGTTTAAGCAGAATGCAACTCAGCATGAGCCACAAGATGAGAAAAATAGATAATGAAGACACAGCACCCTGCAATCTTTTGCTGAGTTTTAATTCTAATGTGAACAGTTGCACAGACTTAATTAGAAAATGACAGAGCACTACTGCTAGAGAAAGACAGCTGACACAAAACATTCCAAGGTGCCTTGGACAAAGGTCAGTCAAAAACTCTATCTTGCATAAACACCATAAATGCAAATTTCATCATTTTTATGGAGTCAGATTTTCTGCAAGAACACATGTGTGTTTAGTCATCTATTGTTTCACATCCTTAAGTGTGGTAGATAAATCATTTGGCTAGGAGACCCTAAACTAAACAACAGCTTGAGGGACTGAATCAACCTTGTTTCCTTGTTTTTCTTATATTTACCCTTTTCACAGCGATATTTCCACATTTCACCTTTAAGATAACTGCTTATTTACTAGAGAAAAAAAAAAGAAGTTCCAGATAGCTGAAAGATTAGCAGAGAGAGAACTGAAGCTTGGAGGGCTGGGAAAGGTTATCTAAATCCTGAATAAAACATAATTTTTAATGGAGGCTAAGCAAACCTATCTGGAACATGGAGATGAAAAATACAGGACCACTTGAGTAAACAGTGATGTCATCAAATGGCCACATGATATGTGCCAAGTGTCATTCTGAGGCCACAGCTGGTCATGAGATCCATAAATCCAAATGAAACCTGAAGGTCACTTATCCTTGTTTCTGCAGCAAGAGAACTGATGTAAGGAGAGAATATCACAAGAGCATTTTATATGTGTAGCCACTCAGCCACTAATTATGGATGAGGCCACTGCTTCCACAAACAGCAAGCTACAGTGCCCTGCTGTGACTGGCAAAGGAGAGAGCTTGTTCTGTAGAATGGCTGCAGCTTGGCATCATAATGTCAACACTTGGGGCTTCTCACAGTAGAAAGACAGCCTTCTGATCATGAGAGATATTCCAGTTCTCTTAGAAATAACAAGAAATCGCCTCTGCTTTTGGGACCAGACTCTGACCCGGGTGGCTGCATTCCACCTTCTGTGGGTAGCCTGGCCTCAGGTCCCTATTCATCTAAACCAACACAGTTTGGGATCCAGATAAAAGGTTTCAGTTTATTCTTATCTCCGTTATGAGAGGTAGGCTTAGTTTGAGGTCAGAAAACCTCACCAATTTTGGTTTCATTCTGCCAGTTCAGGCATGGAATGGCTCATACCAGTGTTCATTTATAACTAAACCTCAGTGGTTGGATGGGTAAGATGGTAACATTCCAATTTTAGAAAATTTCTGTTTATAAAACACAGATGAAACTGGCAATGGCCTTTTACCTTAAATGATGTTAATTTTTGCAACCGAGTGGTAGAGCTTGTCAAAAAGTACTTGAGGATCTCACACTTCTGATGTTCTGAAATGGAAGCTATATAGTCTCTCTTTTTTACATTGAACTTACCAATAATTTCAAGCAGCAGAGAGTATAGTTGGTTTCTTTTCTTCATATTTATGAAAAATACTCTAGTGATTTATTCTTTGCAATTTGCTGCAATGTTCAAAATCTGCTGCAGTCCTACCTCTGTGCAAGTTCACTCAGATGAAACTCACCAAGATTCAATTATCCTTTAAAAGCAGAAGAGTTTATAACAGCAAAATTTATAATAGCAAAGGTTATAAAGTTTTTAATAGCAAAGGCAAGAGGCGAGGGGCAGAACCCTTCAGAGGCAGAAGTTCAGTGTAGTCAGCAGTATTATGCCACAAAACTGTGTCCTCTTTAGAAAAGTTGCTTTATTCAGTGAGATGCTTCCCAGCATATCCAGTGGAAAAGTTGTTTTTGATAGGTTTTAACCAGTGGAGAAGTCATCTTTCGTGTGGCAGGCCCTCAGGACTTTGGTCAGCCACAGTCTTGAAACCCACACTATCCTATGGTTAGATGATATAAATACCAAGCTTTTAAAAAGAGAAAAGCAGAGACAAGCTTTAGGAGCAGGGTTTAACTTTTCTATAAATATTCACCTAAATACAGTGCAGCTATTTCTAAAACACAGGACAAAGATTTCAACAAATAGACCTAACTAGAAAATCGGTGGACCACATGTTTTAAAAAATTGTGCCCTGGAAAAATTTTGGGTTTGTCATTCTCTCCAGCTCTTAAAAAAAAAAATCTCACACTTCTCAAAGATAACTTCTCTACGTCCTGACAGGTTGTTTCACAACACTGTTGACTCAGGCCACCATAGAAACGTCTATAAATATTCACATGTTTAGCATGTATGGGCACATTTACATCTGTAGAGCTCAACATGCTCAGCAAAAGGAAGGAAGGAACAGATTTTCATCATCCAGGTGGGGAAGATTCTTATCGCACAGCAGATTTTTATATCAAGACAATAGATTTTCCTGCAGCTAGCTCAAACCTCCTGTGCTGAGCACAATCCCTTACGAGAGCAGGCCTGTTTGTGTAGCAAAGCTGTCTGCTCCAGGCAAGGGCACTGTGGTCTGGCTAAGTGCAACTAGTCTAAGCTGACACAAGTCTGTAGCACAGACAAGTAGATGGATTCTTGAGATTGGCAGCAAAAAATCCCTAAGCCTAAGAAAGATTTTAAACTGAGAATTTGATGAACGTATAATTGGCTGTTGAACAAAGAGAGCAGTTAAATAAAAAGAGCAGATTACACTGTGATGTCCAGGGTGGGGCAATCAAATCTCTCTTTCCCACTATAACAGAGAAATTGAGTAGACAACAGTGAATATGAAAGGCAGAAGCTTAAAAACTACTGAAGTTGGGGCTTTTTCCTCACATCTGTCCTGCTTTTATATCTCTACAGAATCAGGTTTGGTGAATCTTTGGACCTAGTTAGATTCCTGCTGAAGGGGTTAGGAACATAGATAAAAGTATTTTTAGTACAACTTTTTTACTTACATAGGCTCTGTTTAACTGGGGAGAGGAATAGAGAAAAATACCTCTATGTTTCTTCCAACAGAAATATCTTCCTAATGCCTCACTTATCCACCATGAGGACATAACTCGCCTTTGGTTTCCATCTCTGCTTAACATATCTGTTTATCATACCCTTTCCTCAGCTATGGCAGCACCAGGAAACTGAACTTTCTCCTTGCACTTGGAAACTGAATAGAATAAATTCCTGAAGTCCACTTTTCTTCAGTGGTTAACCTGTCTGAATTACAGCTAAGCTGGTACCAGGCATAACCTTGAGTCGTGACACAGAGTTGTTCAATCAATATATGTCGACAAGATGCATGAAATCCCTATATATCCATTGCTTCTAGTTCACAGGCTTTTCCAAATTTCTTTCTCTCATATAAGTGACAGCAAGAATTACCACTTTACCCTCACAGGCTTCATATTCTTATCCACCCTCCAGGAAAACAGTGTCATCCAAAGCCATCCAAAGAGTAAAAAGAGAACTGCAAGAAGTATTTATTAACTTCTACAGAATGCAAAGCATTGGACTGCCTAACTTTGCTTAAGCTCACTCATGCTATTTATCACCAGCTGGGGCCAATATTTTTTTTGTGGAACATTTGGGAAGGAATTGTCATTCGTAAGATCTGTCACTAGGAACTACAGAAGGACTGCAGATTACAAAGTGTGGTAATGGAATGATACTGGTCTATCCTGTTTTATCCCAACAGGCTGATAAAACAGTTCATCGGATAGCCTAGTTCTCAGATGGTCTGGTTCTTGCTTCCCAGTCAGCATTCTTCGTTTCCAGATTTTCTCAGGAGGCAGTGTCCCCAGTGTTTGATAGCCTACAGTTTGCTATGGGTAGAAGCTAGAACAGAGGGTGACCACAGTGACCACACTGTGAACTGATGTGTGAACGGCACAGGGTAGGGCTGTAGTGACACAGAGTGGAGGAGTCAGATCAGCTCGGGCTATAAAGCAGGCACACGGCAAATCAGCCCGGCAGAATTGAAGTATGTCAGTCTACTACGCAGACATGGGTAGGACTCAAGGCAGACCAAATTAATGCTGAAGTGAAAGTGACGCCCTTTTCTTCATCTGCAAAATGGATAGATGAACACCTTGGTACCTTGCAGTGGGGTTACCAGAAGTAATGCATTAGTGCTCAGCAGAAATTGTCTTTCCTGTAGCTAAATAACAGCAGCCAGTGAGGTGCCCTGTAGACTGACTATCCAGCCAGGGCCAGATGCTGGAAGGGACAAGATTGGGGATGGAAAAGTGGGGTTTTCCTTGCATAGTAATTTCTTTAGATCAATCATTTTCTTAGTCATGTCAGGCAAGTTTGGCCAGTGATATATTTGGAGCTGAAAGGCTGTGGGTTTTGTCTCCATTGTCTCAGCTTTGGCACTCAGGGATAATGAGTTTCACTAACCAACAGTACATGTATTCATTAGCACTGGCTGCTGTTGACCATGGGAGTCAACCTGATTTCTTCATGCTCTTTTTTTGGAAACTTTCAAACAGGGATGAGGAAAATTAGCTGACTCTCAGTAAGCATTTTAAAAATTGTTCCCTCCCTGCTCACTGCCCCAAATAAACAGCAGAAAATGATCATTTGCCTAAGTGCTCAAACAGTTTTGATTTTGCTCAGATGTTATGAAGGAACTTCATCACAACAGAAGTAGAATTAGTTTACATTCCTTCCTTTTTAATAAGGCATTGAAAATATTAACACTGGCTCTGTCTGAGTAGCATTTAATGTCAGTAGCTATCATTTGAGCCAAGTGCAATGCTGACTTTAAAAGCAAGCTACAGTCTAAAAAGTGGCTCCATTAAAGTGCTGATGTACTTTAAGTTCACTCTTGTTTATCTCTAACAGAAATGATAAAGGTTTAGGCAGTTTATTCTTACTCTTTTAGCTTCCAGCATTATAGAATTAAAAATATTGGAAATTCTGCCAGAAATAAACTAGAAGAGACCAGCTGACAGCCTGATAAAGGTGGCAAACAAATGCTAACTCATCTTCCTCATCTTTCTCTCTCAGGAATGGCTGAATGTCACTAAAAGAAGAAAAACTTCTCAGTAGCTCAATTTTCTCCTCATCAAGTCAAAGTCTGCAAACCCACAAAACCTCTTTCTGTCAGTGCTACCTTCCACAGTTAACTGATATTGAAAAGAACACCTTTTTAGCAGTTTTAGAAGTACTGCCTTTGACTGTTAAGCATCACCTTTTTTATTTGTTTGTTTCCTTGGTTTTGGGTGGTTTTTCGACAGAGGAAGTCAGGACAAGCGGTGTTTGTTCTGTGTACTGTTTGTCACTGTATTTAAAGTACCTTCATACCCAGCTTGGGGTTATATTTGACTCCACCCTTTTATGGAGCAAAAGAGAAACACACAAGTTTTCAGATGAAGGGATTTCCCATTCACCACTAAACAAAGAAGCAGTGAAAAGATACAAGGTCTTTTTTCTTTTTGCTACCACTGCTTATGCCCTCCCAGAAGGCACATCAGGCACAAACAGCATAGTATAAGAGGGCTCAGGGAGAGGCTTTTATTTCATTAGCTGAGAAGATAAGGGCTACTTGCAAGTATTTTGAAGATGGGCTGATCACTGTCAGGAATCATGACCTTTGCTTCCTTCTGCTGGGTAAAGTAGCAAAGGAAAAGGAACGAAAATATTTTGTAGAGATGCTTCCTGAAATAACAGCGTTACCTGAGAGAGCACTGTTAAATATTTTTAAGCTAGGACCAGCTAATTAAACAATTAAAGGTTGCAGATCTTGCCCTGATTATAGGGTCAGGTGCTGAAAGACCCTTTTGTAACTGGTAAACTGCTGTGGCTAGACAGAAAGCAAACTACATGCGTGATCACAAGCCCTCAAAAAACAGTCCCATGTAAAGGACTTTTAAAAAGAAAAAACCAAACAGGGAGCCATTCAGCTTTCAAATCAGACGGGAACAAATTCTCTTACTTTTGAACACTTTTTTCCCTGCCAAAAGCAACAAGATGAAAATGAAAAGGGTCTAAACCAGCTATTTCAGATGTGCATAGTGCAGACCCAGCATCCTAGGTGAGATCAAAAGCATGACTCCACATGATACTTCCTTTGCAAGGTGACTGGAAAACAGAATGAGAAAACCCAAGACCATATTACACAACTTGACTAAAACAACTGTGATCTTTAAAATGACAGTTTGCAAGAGAGAAAAGAAAGAGAAGGCAACAACAACCCAAGCTCCCAAATGAGTGAGTTCAATTATCCACGCCTCAGGGTTCTGCTTAAACTGAGGACCTTGGAGGCAGATGATAGGAAATGTTCAATAAATAGAAGTGTTGGTCTGGAATAACTCAACACTCTGATGGAAAGAATGGAGAAACAAAATAAACAGCTGTATTGAAAGGACTAGCCTTTGTGTGTGGGTGACAACTACAGATGCCTTAGCACCCCATGGCAGCAGAAATTAAGACTGTATAGAAAGTGATTTTCTTGTGCCATTCATCAATGCCTTGGGTGAAGTGGCAGATGCCTCCCCAGCAGGTTCTCGCATGACACAAAGCTGGGAGGAGTGGCCAGAGGGCTGTGCCCAGAGGGCTGTGCAGCCCTTCAGAAGGGCCTGGACAGGCTGGGGAGATGGGCAGAGGAGAACCTTCTGAAATTCAACAAAGGCAAATGCAGGGTCCTGCACATGAAGGGAGGGTGTCAAGAGGAGGGACCCAGGCTCTGTTTGGTGTTGCCAAGCAAAAGGAAAAGAGGCAATGGAAAGAAATGGATAAACAGGAAATTCCACCTGAACATGAGGAAGAACTTCTTTACTGTGCAGGTGACCATGCACTGGAACAGGTTGCCCAGAGAGGTTGTGGTGTCTCCCTCACTGGAGATATTCCAGACCTGTCTGGATGCAATCCTGTGGCATGGGCTCTGGGATGAACCTGCTTGAGCAGGGAGCTTGGACCAGATGATCCACTATGGACCCTTCTAAACTTACCCAGTCTGTGATTCTGTGATCCTGAGATGAACAACTTCAAAGTATTTCCAATCTTAATAAACTGTCAAAGGACCAAACATTATTCATGCACCATAATTATTATTAAAACCTTTTCTCTCTGAATCACCAAAAAAATTCATTTTAATACCCCCTAAGTACTTCAATGAGATTTGAAAGTGCAGGTTAAAAAAAATAGGTATCTTGCTTACCTTTTCAAAGACAAGTTATTTTGCATTAGAAAATCATAATTTTTTGCTTTGAAAATTGTATTTTCAATGCAGTGTATTCCTGTAATGTGAGTCAGGAACACTTTAAAGTGACTATTTTCAAGTTCCTACAAGAACTTAGGAGTTTTCCAGCAAACCAAAACATTTAAACCAGTGCTGCTCTGGAGAGAATGTAGTTCCCTCCAATCACCATCATCATAATCCATACCACACTTTTTAAATAAGACCATCCTCAGAAAAAAGTGTATTCCTCTTTCTACTTACGCAAGATCTGACTGAAATAAAGGGTTCTAGTATAGCCCTGCCTACCTCTGACTTGTTTATATAAGCATGTCATATGCTTTCTAGGACCACAGCTAAGCCCCAACACAGTATCACAGAATCATAGAATATGCCAAGTTGGAAGTGACCCACAAGGATCATCAAAGGTCAACTTCTGGCCCTGCACAGCACCATCCCCATCAATCACACCCTGTGCCTGAAAACATTGTCCAATCACTTCTTGAGCTCTCCCAGGTTTGGTGCTGTGACCACTTCCCTGGGGAGCCTGTTCCAGTGCCCGACCACCCTCTGGGGGAAGAACCTTTTTCTAATATGCAACCTACACGTCCTCTGACACAACTTCAGGCTGTTCCCTCAGGCCCTGTCACTGGTCACCACAGAGAAGAGATCAGTGTCTGCCCTTCCTCTTCCCCTCACAAGGATGTTATAACTGCAGTGAGGTCTCCCCTCAGTCTCCTCTTCTCCCGGCTGAACAGACCAAGTGACCTCAGCCACTCCTCATATGGCTTCCCCTCAAGGCCCTGCACCATCTTCATATTCCTCCTTTGGATGCTCCCTAATAGCTTTATATTTTTCCTATATTGTGGCACCCAAAGCTGCCCGCAGCACTCGAGGTGAGGCCACCCCAGTGCAGAGCAGAGCAGGACAATCCCCTCCCTTGCCCGGCTGGTGATGCTGTGCCTGATGCCCCCCAGGACAGGGTTGGCCCTCCTGGCTGCCAGGGCACTGCTGACTCAGATTCAACTTTCCACTGACCAGGACTCCCAGGTCCCTTTCCATGGCACTGCTCTGTCCTTCTTTCTGTGCAGCTCACTGAACAGAGATCTTTCTGCAGGGTCTTTTGTGCTGGGCCTTGAAAACCTGTCCAATCTGCCCAAATGCTAATAATTCCATGGTGTTTTTCAGTGTTACCAGGGTTGTCCTTAAACAAAATCTCACTTCATTTTCCCTTTTTAGGCAGAAAGCCCAGAGCTAATTGAATACATTCTCTCTCTTCTTCAGTGACTAAATGCAATGCTGATGTGTGCATATAATGTGGGAATCACGTTAATCATAGGCACACAGATTTCAAAGCCAAGAGTGCTGGTTGTGATGACCTAGTCTGATCCGCAGGGTAACACCAGGCATAGAATTTCTGCCAGTGATTCCTGCCTCAAGCCCATGATTTTGCACCTCAGTTCCCATCTGTATAAACTGAGCTGCAGCTTCCAGACACAGGGTTTATTATGCCTCTCTCTGCTGCATAAAAGAGTTCTTTGTTCACAGAAACCTTCTACCACACTAAAGTCTTGTGGGTTCTGACCAAGCCACCTCTTCACCTTTTCTTATGCTAAAATGAATAGATTAAGCCTCTTATGTCTCTAGCCTCAAGGTAAGGTTTCCAGGCTTTGAGTCATTCTGCAAAAAGACCACATAGACCAATGCTCTTGGTATCTCACAAAAATCCTGAAGATATGAAGCTCCTGCAGTGCAGGCTCTTCAAAGATCACACAGTTAATCATACAGAAATTAGTCATTTCAGCCTTTCAGTTGGGTCCACAGCCTTTGCTTTGTCCCGGACCATATGTTATGTTTTCAGCTCTGTCATCACCTGGTATTTCTCAGTTTATCCAATAGAATATCCCTGTGCACAAAATAAGTTTAAAATGGATCTTAGCAGCTGCACATATGCAGGGCTGTAGGTCCACATTCAGAGCAAGAGCTCAGAAACTCTGTACTCACTCATAATAAACACAGAAAGTGGTAATCAGTTAGAAAGATTTAAGCAATTAGGTAGGGTATCACACAAAGTCTTGGCTGTTCTGGTTTAGACTTAGACTTTTAGTTTGGTCTGTTACTGCTGACTTGGTCCTTTAAAAACCAAACTTGGCTGAAAGAACCACTCCCAGTAATTCCTGTCACCCTGCTTGACCTGCCATACTTGTACCCCCGTCAAAGGACAGCTCGCCAAATGTGCAGTTCCTATAATTACTAGCAAAAACGCATGTAATCCATGTCAAACTAGCCTTAATTTTCATGGCAAGATTCCCAGGTTTTGCAGCAATCTGATGTGACAGAGAGATCTCAAGAAGTTCACAAATCCGAAAAGTACTAACATTGTCAAGGGATTCATTAGGAAATTAATAAATAATGCAGAATTCCCTTTGCATTGGCATCTTAGTGTCTATCTTGGACAGATATATACAGGTACATGCATACATAACTCCAGATTCCAAAATCCTTGCACATAATTATATTGTAGAAATCACTGATTTTAAGACAGCAAGTGAGATTTAGAAGTTTAACAGAGGTGCTTAAGTGCCATTTAAGTCCTTTGAGATGCCTCGGATGTTCAGGAATCTGCAAGAGGTGCCTAATATCACAGGGAAGCCAACAACAGAACTGTTATATAAATTGTTCTAATCAAACTAATGAGAATTGAAAGCTCACTTTACAGAATAAATTTCAAGTGCTTGCTTTCCAATGTTTTTTCAGGTTTTTGTTTGCCAATGTCAGTCATGGTTTCCACATTTTTTAATAAATGAAAAAGTTATTCACCCCAAGCCCCTTTGCAATATGCAACTGCTTTTACCTGTTTATATTTACCATTTTTGTATTTTTAAAAACTGGGAGCAGGAGGAGAATCTTGGCAAATAGAGCAAGCAAAACAGCATCAAAATTCTTCACTAAAAACAGTTTTAAAGAAAAAAAATTTCCAACAGATTATATTGGTACACAATACTGCTCTTTTTTCAGTTTATCATTAAAAATCAATAGGCTGTAAATACAGCAAGTCATAAAATTTTAAGCTGCTATTTTGGGCTATCTGTAGACTCCAAAAATGCTTTAAGATTCTTTTCACAGACAGTAAGACTAGACATGTCTCTTTTCCTTTTCTATAAATACTAGGACTCTCAAGCCCCTTTCTGTGGTAATAGATGGTCTAAATTTTTGACATACATTTGGCACTATTAATATTTACTGTAAGTGTAACGTTACTATTTTCTTGCAAAAGTCTGAGACACACAGCCCAGTGCCTGACTCCATACTGAGTGTGAGGTAATGCCCCTATCCACTGATCAAGAAGAAACCTAGGAACCAGAGAGCTGCTTTTTCAGCAGAGTTGAGTTGGTGTTTTCATTTTCAACATGCTTTGCACTAAACATCACTAAGCCCTTTCACTAATTCTGATCTTGTGATTTCTGCCATTGACAAGTAGAAGCAGAACCCAGCAGAGCAAAGTGATGTAGCATTAGGGTATTGTTTCAAAAGCAACATCTAAATGTGACAGCTGCTCCATTGTCTGGCTCTTTAAACCCAGCCTAGGATTTTCCTTATGGGACACTGCTCCAGCAAAATAAATAAATGGGCTGTAGTCTAAACTCCAAAGCCCTCTATAAGATGTTATTGTGTTCCAGGCTCAGCAATAATAGAAGAGACATCACATTACAGCAGACATACACTTCTGCACTTTTGGAAAGATCAAAGCTTGCCTGTCTGCACTAACTGTGGATAGATATAAGATGGCTTGAGCCAGCATGGTCTAAAATACAGTAGGGGAAAATGTCATCGACATCCTATGAGCTAGTTTAAATTGCAATTTCTTCTTATTGCCTCACTGACTGAAAAGCCTGAAAAGCAGCAGCTGGTAAGTACCTCAGTGGTGGGGGGAAACTGCAAGAGGAGGACGAAGCACCACAGAAAGGTTTATACCTCTGCTGGAAAGCAGAGAGAGCAAAGAGGACACATGTTCAGATTGAAATGCTTTAAAAGAGGCATGTTCCCC
This sequence comes from Coloeus monedula, assembly GCF_965178545.1. Lineage (NCBI taxonomy): Eukaryota > Metazoa > Chordata > Aves > Passeriformes > Corvidae > Coloeus > Coloeus monedula. The sequence continues at coordinate 26,055,014 of NC_138783.1, forward strand.
ACATTGTCTACACATCAGCCTCAAAACCAAATACTCCACCAAATCTTGACCATTATTCTTACAAAATGGCACAACTTGGGCAGAGGCAATTCAATCCAAGTGGAGCAGCCATCACCTAATGTCAGATACTCTCCCATGGAAATCTCTGTGCAGGTCACTGGTCCTGACTCCCCATTACCTCCAAACAATGTCTACATACATTGAGTTAAGGGGGTCTGATATTTCCCTCACCTGCCACTAGCTCGGACAGCATGTTTGTAACAGGCTGGACACACTGCCAAAGCATGCACTGAATGAGTCTCAGTGTCCTTTAATGTCACAATTCAACCTTCACAAGCAACCCTTGATTCACCTCAGCTTGAGGATATTGGCTTTGGACACAGAGGTGTTTCAAGAGCTCAGCACACACGCTTCCCAGCCAGACATTGCTCCCCTTAAGGAATTGTCCCAGTGCCTGATGGGCTACAGTGCTCCCACAAGAGCTGCAGCCCCAGGACACTCAGTGCCTGGGATGATGGGAAGGTCACAGTCCCAGGCTAAGGAGTGGGGGGCTGTCAGGAGATTCTGGGCTGGCTGCCTGGCTACAGGCAGGGAGCAAGGTGGACCTGGAGGGGGTCCCTGAGAGCTGCCAGCCTTCCCACAGGAAACCTTGGCTGCATTTTCTGCTGTGGTACATGACGCTGTATGGGCTGTAAGTCTGGATGTTAATGCAGAAGCAGCATGTGGTTCTATAAAGACAGAGGAGGAACTAAGCCTCTTCTTCCTCATTAGGGACAGTAATGCCTCTGGAAAGTCAAGCACAGGACGATTGTGGTTTGCTCAAAGACACTGAGTAGCTAAGCAGGACATATGACTTAACCCTCACTTCTCCTTTTGCCTCCAATATGTTTCATTCAGGGACAGGGCGTGATCACACACAAACTTACAGAGTTTGGCTAACGCGAGTAGCTGACGCACGAGGTCTGGTTGCATCACACGTCTTCAGTGGAATCCTTTCCAAACAACTGGTTACACTAGCTCAAAAATCCATGTAGCACAGTGTATCCTTCCAGAGCATGAGATCTTACTGCTGACCTGCTGCTCTCTGGTGAATACTTATAAACCACCAAATGTATTTCTCACGCAGCTTTACATAATCAGTCACGGACCTTTCAACTGAAACATGCTGTACCTTCCATATTGCAGTTATCCTGCCACAGCCAAGAGCTCATATTTCATCCAGCTCAACACAACAAACCTCCCTGGCTTTCACTAATGCTTAACTGCAGCCAAAGATAGAACTGAGTTTTTAGTAGAAGAGTGATAATAGTGATTATTATTATTACTATTATTGTATATATTATTTCTCCTGTAGCATTTTCCTGCTCTGCTCTGCACGGAGGTGGCCTCACCTCAAGTGCTGGGGGCAGCTTTGGACGCCACAATATAGGAAAAATATAAAGCCATCAGAGAGTGTGCAAAAATGGCTGTGAAGATGGAGAAGGGCCTTGAGGGGAAGCCATATGAGGAGTGGCTGAGGTCACTTGGTCTGTTCAGCCGGGAGAAGAGGAGACTGAGGGGAGACCTCACTGCAGTTACAACATCCTTGTGAGGGGAAGAGGAAGGGCAGACACTGATCTCTTCTCTGTGGTGACCAGTGACAGGGCCTGAGGGAACAGCCTGAAGTTGTGTCAGGGGACGTGTAGGTTGCATATTAGAAAAAGGTTCTTCCCCCAGAGGGTGGTCGGGCACTGGAACAGGCTCCCCAGGGAAGTGGTCACAGCACCAAACCTGGGAGAGTTCAAGAAGTGATTGGACAATGTTTTCAGGCACAGGATGTGATTGATGGGGATGGTGCTGTGCAGGGCCAGGAGTTGGCCTTTGATGATCCTTGTGGGTCACTTCCAACTTGGGATAGTCTATGATTCTATGATCATTTGGGGTTTCAGTGACAGAAAAGACAAAAATCTTTCCATGTTAGAAGCCATACAAAACAACAGCTGAATGCTGAGCTTTGCTACTCTACAATAATAATGTTCAAATTTGATGTACAGAAATTACAGGAACAGGACCATTTGTGTCTAAAATCACTCAGTGTTTTGATCTGGCAATATGAAATGGCTCAAGAGGATGATAAAGGAAAACACCTAAATGTGGGGAGGAGGGGAGGCAGGCAGAGAAAGTGAAAAGACGGGTAAATGTAAGCAGCTGAAACCAGTCACAACTAAACAGAATTTGTATTGGTGGTGATCCACAAAAGTCACTGTGGAAATGCAGTGAAATTTTGAGATCCTGTTTCTTCACTTTTCACCTGTCCAGCATTCTCATGAACCTTGTGAGAGCAGTAATTCTACAAGTTCCTAGACAGCCATTTCTTAACTATCCTCACAGCTCAAAAGATTTTTGGGGTTTTTTTCTACCTTCCTTAAATATCTAAAGTAAGTCTTCTTTGCTGAACTTAGGCTGATTTCTCCTTGCTTTACCCCATCTTGATCTGTTGAATTGATCACTGTGTAACACCCTTGAAAATGTCCAAATATGATCACATTTCCCATGTCTGCTCCTGCCATGTTCTTTTTCCTAGACTAAACAAAACCAGCTCTCTCAGGCTTTACTCCCAGTTCATGTTCTCTAAGCCTCTTATCACTCTTTTAGCTCCATAAGTGACTCTTTCGTACTGATAGAAGATAGAGAAGTCTGTCAGAGTGTGGAATAGACTTACCAGGAAGGGAGAGCACTTACACTGTAAGAAATACAACAAAGTAAATATGAACATTATAGTAGCAGTTATTCCATATTGCCAGAGATTGATTAGATGAGACCAAATATATTGCTTCTACCTTTGGTTTCTTCTGGAGTGGAAGTAGATGGAAGAAGCTGTAACAGCCAGGGCTGTATTAACTCATGCTTTCACAAAAAAGTCATTAATAAGACGGCTCTTCCCCTGCGTCTGGATAGCAGTTGGTGCCTTATCAGTGGAAAAGCTGGAGCGGAGGAGCCTGTGGTTCATGAGCTTCAGTGGCACTAAAATGCTTTTGTCTCCTGCTGATGAAGCAGGAGCATGATGGTATCAGATCACAGACACACAGACACCCTGTGAAGCAAGGGTATAGCAGAAAACATGTCCATGCTGTCCATGCTGTGCAAAGCAACACGGTGGAAATGCCCTTCAAGCTGTTGTCTGCTGGCTCTGGAACAGGAGGCAGTGCCACTGTATTGCAGGTGATGGGTTTGGAGGGTAGGGATAATCAAAAGCCTTGTAGCAGAATGAAGCCCCTGCAGCATGTTTATCAGACAGTCCAAAGGCCATCCAAATCCCTTATTTTTTTCTGGGCTCTGAACTGAGATTTTTGTTTGGCATTGTGTCACATTGCAGTGGACCTCAGCTGCAAAGTAGACTATCCCCGCTCTCTCATTTTCCCCTTCCAGAAAAATCACAGGGATGCACACACCTCTGCCCCATTCCTCTGTGGGAATTCACCATCTCCCTTGCTGGACCCATCTATCAACATCAGCTTTCAGGAGGGAAGACTGAGAATCTTTCCAAAACAGGCTGGAAGAGTGTGAGAAATTGAGCAGGGAAGGAAGGGAGGGAGTTTTTCCTCTAAGCCCTAAAGGAAAGTTTGAACCTATGATTTGTTTATCATTTGATTTTTTTAACCTTTGCTATGGGAAATAAGGAAGGGAAAAGTTAAGGTTGTCTGGAATAGGCTTAGATCCAAACTATGCTGCTGAGAAGAGGAAAAATAATCAGAAGAGTCACACGCATAAACAGACAGCTAAGTCCACCAATTTTTTGCTTGATCAAATTTACCATTCCCCACCCTGTACACCTCAATTACTGCCTCACCTGTAGCCACTTCAAACTGGAGGTTGTGCTGTGCTGCTTCTTTAGTATTCCCAGATGCTCACAGCCTGTTTCTCTGATCCCCCATTTTTTAAAATAATTTTCACCAATGTCAAGAATGAGTAGGAAGCTATCAGCTCAAGAGACAGAGCTTCAGCTAATGGAAATCAGTTAACCACCATCCATGTTAGCAAGGGACTCTTCCTGCCTGCACACCTCTTTGTGGGATGAGATACAGGAAGAGAACCCTGCAATTCGCTGTAACCCACCTCAGCTGGTCTAGACATGTACCAGCACTTTCCTGCATATCCCTTCACCTCAATCTCTCAATACCCTTTTCCTCACTGACTCCTCTGCAGGTCCTGTCATCTCCAGCAGCATTTTTAAGAGGCCTTCTGCCCCCTAAAATCTTCACTCACAGAAAACCTTCTCAGTATTTCCTCTTCTGTGCATGTGTGGCAGGGGGAGGAGGGTGATCTTCATATTCTCTTCCTGCTTCTAGCTCACTCCGAGGAAGAATTCCAGACCCATCAGTTGCAGGGGGAAAAATTATCTGCACAGCAGAAGACTGCATTGTAAACATCCTGTTGCGGCCCAGCCTGCATAACTAACCTAGATGCCTTGCAAGAGATTAAAAATAAAAAACAGAACAGCAAAACAAAATCCCACACCCACAAAGAAACTCCAAACAAACAAATCAAAATGAACAAACCAACCAAAAAAAACCCCACTAAAAAATAAAGCAGGAGATGAAGGGGGGAGCTAATTTACATCAGAACTTCAGTAATACTACTATCTCAAAACAGATATATCTGTTCTTCTGGAATCTTTGGTCTTAAGAATTTACAGATGGAAAATATGGACGTCTTCTGCATATTATTTTTCCCAGTGCACTTTACTTGGCAGCTCAAAACCTTATAGCAGGAACATGGCTGTAGAATTTCAGGGATCAGTTCAAAGCCTTGTGCTGTAGCAGATCATCTGGCGCTTGACCTATACACCAGCTGAAAGCCTTGGGAAGAACTCCACCCTGGGCTTTTCAGCTCCTTTAAAATCAAGATCTGTGTGAGCAGTGTACACATGCCATTGCATCTAAAACACACACAGGAGTTCAGATCTTGACAGGAATTAGGATGCCAGTTGATACCCTCCATATGCAACAGCACCAACAAGATGAAGTGCTTACAAGTACCTTGCTCACTGGAAAAATGCAAGTTTAAATTATAGCTCAGATGAATGACTTGACATATGCCAGGCCTTTCACTGAGGTAATGAAAGTAATTAATGATACAGTAATTACAGGCCAGGCAATCTGAAGCATACCCTGTCCTGGCAGCTCAACTGGCCTCAGATAATCAGGCAAATGGTGATAACCTCACCACCTGTCTGAACCAGAAGGTGCCCCAGAATTCTCCACAGGGATGAATTGAATTTGGTGTCTCTATTCCACCTTGCCCCCGTGCTCTTGCCTATTCAGGGAGCAGGTGTCTCCAAGGGCACAGTTCATGATGAGCATGTGGAGAACACGCACATCTGCATGCAGGCACACACAGTCCATGAGCACAGAGCCCGCCCTGTGCTCCAGCACTGGGATCACACAGGTGATCCAGCCAGAACTCCTGGTGTCACCCGCCCTCGTGAGCCAGCGCTCCACTCCTGCCAACAGCCACTCTTGTTTTTTCTATATCTGTCTGCCTTTCCTGGCACCCTGCATGGTAGCATCTATGAGCCAGCAAGGCACAAGCAGTTGGATGGATCAACACATTTTGTTCAGGTGCCCAAGTAGCCAGTGGGTGGGTAATGGTTTTTGGTCAAAAGCCATGCTAAGACAGTGTTGAAAAGAAAGGCTTGAAGACAAACTACAGAACTCCAAGTGCCCAGTCTCTAATTAGATGAATTGAAACAAGCTGAAAATCTTAAAAAGCAATTTCCTTGGGCTTTGGAGAGGTTAAGATCGTGCTGGGATTTCAGGATTCACATTGTGACTCATCGTAGGTGACACGCTCTTTTTCACTTACTTTCCTCAGCAACAATCACTTGATGTTGTAGAATAAACATCTGTCAGGAAACAGATCATATCCTATAGGAACAGAAGGAGGAAAGCTCCTAAGCTTTGTTCATGAAATGCTAAGAATGTATTTTTAATGACAGAAGCCTGGGGCAGTTTCCCATAATTAGTTTACAGGAGTATCTCAGAAAGGCTCTGGCAGGCTGCACAGTGCTCATAAATCTGTGCTATTGTAAAGTGTTCCAGGGTCCCTTCAAAGGGCCTGGACCAGAGGCAAAAATAGCAGGATGCCCTTCATGTGGTAATCCCAGCCTCTGCAGACTGGGAGGTATCGGAAATCTTAATGAGGAATCCACTCTCTGGAGAATTTTACCTCTAATCTACACCAAAGAGAAGGGAGGGGAGAATAAATAAACAGAAGTGCTCACAGTGCTCTTTGACAGGTCCAAAGAGGGCTTCCAGAGTGTTTTAAGTTCCTTCATTGCTGACCAGCCACGACCCTGTAGACAAAAGTAGTCAATATACTCTTCATTAGAAGTAAGACCAAGTTCCCAGGCAAGTTTAAATGCATCCTCACTGGTGTCACGTGCACCTTCTCCAAGAGAATCCTTCCAGGGGTGTATCAGTTAACATGGAAGGCAGGATGTATTTTCGGCCAGGGTGTAGAAGAGCTGGTACATTTAAGACTTAGAAAGAGAGACCTGCTTCAGAGAGATCCCAGGCTCATAGCACTGGGAAACTGGATATGAGAGAGGGCAGCAGCTGCCTGCATGCCCAGGAGGGAGAGATGAGGTACCTCCAGGTACCTCTACAGCGGTTTTGGCTTGTGGAAATGGTTTCTTCTTTACCATGAAGATGCAAACACCTGTATAGCAAATTTAAACAAACAACTTTTCATTAATTTATCTTAATTTTTCTTTCAAACCCTGGAGGTGTTGCACAGATGCCCTGATGAATATCAGTGCTCCACTGGTAGGTACGATAGCAGTAATAGAGAAATTTACTTTTGTTTGCTTGGGGATTTTTTTAACCCTAGGGAAGAAGGCCGTGTCAGTAGTAGTCGTTGCTGAACATCCTTACAGGCCTACAATATACTTCCTTTGCTTGCCTTCCACAAAGCCATGGAAACATTTCCTTGTTCTCTAATTGTGGTTTCCACAGACAGAAGATAAAATCTGAGCAAGAATGAGGAAGGAATAAATTTGAAACAATAGTATTAAGACATACAGCAGTATTTACTAGCTCCTTCAAACCTTGTATCCAAGTGTCTTGAGGCACTTCACACAGCCCTGACACCCTGGTGTTGACTGGTAAATGCTATTGCCCGTTTCAAAGGAAGGAGCACTAAGCCAGAAAGTGAAATGAAAACTCCTGAAATGTAGATCTGTATTTTAGACCAGAAAAGTTCTGCTATATGCCAGTCTGCATATTAACACTGAAATAGTTACATGTTCCAAAACAGGTACACTTCCCTGAGAAAATTCATTTCCAAACTATTTAACAAATTTTAAAAGGAAAAATCCTAATTCAGATCTTCTCTTGAAATAGAGAGAGCAAATCTTGGCCTTCAGCAAGACCTTTTAGAACACGCAGAAGAACTTGTGACTTTAATTCCATTACGAATGTTTATGCCAAAGTAAAACAAAACTGTGCACCAGAGCACATCAAAGAGAGTCAAACCTCGTTTATCTTTCATTCCTACAGAAGCTGTCTTAGTTCTGTCAGTAAGAAACCTTGGGACCATCCCATCGATTCATCAGATTAGAGATGCTTCACATGAGGTTCTATACCATCTTAGACAATATGATTTGCCTCTTTCTCCCTCCATTTCTGCCTTCCATAAAACGAAAACACTTCCACTTTGTAAAGAGCTTTGAAAGTTACATAAGAAAGAAACAAACTGAAATGCAGTGAACCATCAACCAGCTTACTTTACCAGTATATAATCTGAAGGATGCCAAGCTCTGATGCAAAAAGCAATGCCTGCTGGATGCATTTATTTTTTAAACAAAGGATTTATCTTTCAATCTTAGTTGAAGAAATCAATTGTCCAATATTTTGCATTTATACTAGCTAAGACAACTTAATTCAAAACTGGAACCTGAGTAGCCCCAGTGAATCAGTGGCTTTAATTCTCATTACATACAGAATGGCAGGGCCCAGCTGGGAAAGGCAACCAGCTACCTTCCCACCAGCTGGCAACTGTCAAGGACAAAGTGCACGGAGTGAGTGAGTGAGTGAGTGCTTCAGTTCAGATACTTGAATGAAGTAATGTTTTACAATGCTAATGTAAATACATTTCAATGGAGAGAATGCTGGCAGAAAGCCACAGTAAGAACATAAATTCATGATGCTGGAAGACCAACTTGGCTTGGCCTGCTGGAGTAGCTCACAAAGAAATCCAGCATTTCATATAAATAAACTTTTTACCCAGGTAGTAAACCAAGGAAAAGGCTGGATTTCTGGACTTTATATCAGAGGTCATGATTCAACACATGGTTCCATTTCTTCCACAACTCACCCTTGTTCTGAAAAGATTTAGTAAAATGAAAGAGGTTCTCAGATATGTCTGAGTTGTTTCAGCTAGCCAGTTCAACTGGACAGTGCACAAAGCAAATGAGAAGCTACTCTCTTCTTGCTCATTCTCACTTCCATCACTCCAGGGGCTTATTGATACTGTCCCAAACTAGGAGATTTGGGCTGTGAATATGTATCTCTAGTGGTTCCTCCAAAGAGGAGAAGCTCTCAAAATGTTCCTTCAAAGAGGAGTCACAGAATCTTTTTGGATTATTGGTTACTGGCATTCTGCAGCCTTCCCATTTGCCTCTTACAATCTCTTTATAAACACTCAGTCTTATGAATGCTTGGGAATCCCTCTAGCACCTGCTTCAACTGTCAGAGGAATAGCACTGGAGGTGGATGATGTCTGTAAGCATTTTTCCTAACTGGCATCTGCAAATATGCTGACAAAGGTAGTCTCAACCCAGTGAAAACATCACAGAGGACTTGCACTTCTTTTGTTTCTGGTAAATGAAGTAGCTGTATTTGCCATTATCAGTAATGAATTATGCCATATTTAGTGTCAACTCAGTGAAGATCCTCAGTTTATCTCACTGTTTATAGGCTGCAATAGCCCATATTACAAGAAATTAAATCCCTTCTGGGCTTTCCATTTCCTTCTCCCTTCCTTCAGCTTGAACCAGCACAGTGGCTGATCACAAATATCTACTGTTTTTGCTCCGTCCCCTGAACACTTCTGCTCATGTTGGTATTGCAGTGATTTTTTTTTTAATGGTTAGCTCTGTTCCTTCACAGTCTTTGAAATAAGCTGGAATCACATAATCCTCAAACCTTGCCTTTAATTAGAGAATCACTATGTGTGAAAATGTATCTGTGGCCACCTAGGCCACATATTGTAACATAATGTACCTACAAATTCCTTATTCCTGCTCTGGGTTTGAGAACAAAACAAAATTCTCTCCTCCTTAACCATCTGGGACCACAGAACTTCATAGACGTTGACAGCACTCATCCCAGTATCTTAGAGATATTACAGCATTCCCTGGGGTAACGGGTTCCCTCACACTGCCATCTGCACAATGTTCAGAAAGCAAGGAAAATAAAACAAGCTGCTGCTGTACAGAGCACACCAGCAATGCAGCATGCCATGCCTGCTCTGTAGGAAGACACCTGGGACGTCTGAGCTTGAGAGGAAGGTTGTGTGTGTGTAGCTTCTTCACTTACTTCTGAAGTTCACATAGTGTAGGATGCAGTCCATGTCCTCATCCCTGACTCTAATTCTTCTCTGGACATATAAAATTTCCATAAAGATCAAGGCAGGCTCTAAGGTCGAAGACCTGGTCCATACAAATTTAAGCTCTTTTCTGTAGTAAATTGCTTAGGCCACCCCTCAAACATGCTCCTTCTCCTCTTCCTCATCAGAACTTCTAATTTTCTAACTGAGCTGGGACTCAAACTCTGAACTTGAAGGATCAGTCTTGTCCCATCCAGGACTGTCACTGACATCTCAGATTTGTCATGCTGACATTGGGCTCTGCAGGCAATGGTTTAAGACCTGGCCACTGCCAAAGTGGAAATGAAATGGGCAAAGAGCAGCAATCATAAGCAAGTCATTCATAAACAGGTTTAACTCCAATCTCCCAGCCAGGAGAGGAGGAGAGAAAGGGAGAAGGGGGTCATATCCTGTAGAAGAAAGGGAGAGATGACAACACATTCAGAAATAACGGCATATGTGAAGAGGACAGTAGTGCATACAGAGCTGCTTTTAAAACCAAAGGAAAAAGCTTCCCAGCCATGATCAGGATAGAAGGGAAGATGCTGAGAAGGAAGAGTTTAGTGGTGAGTTGCAATTTATAGCCTCCATCCTGCCATCAGCTACCAGTCCATCAGCCAGTGTGTTTATGCTCTGGTAGGCAAGGCCATGCTCTCTGAGTCCACTTGGCCTGGGTAAGCCTAGAAGTTGCTGCCTGGCTTTGAAGCCTGCCCTGTGCTCTGCCTGCTGCTCTCCTAGTGTGATTTTGGATCTCCATCCTTTTCAGGTTTCCTTTTATATGCACAGCTGCCTGCCAGGCTTGCCAAACTGTAAAAAGCTTCCTTGACATCAGGGCTGCATAGTCATTGCTACCCATGCAACACGCTAAGTAAATGGGAGCAGGACACTTTGGGGTGTTTAAACAAACCCACAGCTAACACTGTAGCATTTTATGGGATGGAAAACCTGCATTAATGGGAATCCTATCTTTTGTCACTGAGGACAGAAAAGGCAGAAATATACAGATGAGGTGATGAGAGGCCCACTAGCAGCAGCAACAGAAAAAGTACATTTTAAAAAATGAATCATACATTCCAAAGTTAAAAATATGCATTTTCTTAAGGCTGGCTGCTTTAACAGGACATTTATAGGCCATGCATTTCCAAACTAGAAGATGGAATTTGTGTCATATCCTTAGGAAGCTCTTCAAGAGCTACATAAGGATGAAGGGTCATTTACATGTTTGTTCATGTACTTTTCCCCCCTTTTGCACAGTTTTATTCACTAGAAGCATTGATGAGAGATAAATCCACTCTCAAGAACAGCGGGTCTGAGTCCATGTCCTGTGCAGGCTAAAAGGGAGTAGGAGCTGACATTGTTGAAATCTATACCAAGTAGAAGGAGTAACAGAGAAAATCACTGAATTTCCTACAATCTTTGTTTCTGTATTTGCAGACTGTGGCTGACAGAAAGGCTGTCATGACGCACAGGCTGTATTTCTAAAGTGCCTTGGGGAGGCTTACATATTGCCAAATGTCAGCTTCCAGTTTAGGATGTCAAATAGGAAATAATAGATGCAGACAACATTATCCTCCAAGATAGGCCGCAATGTGTGAAACAGGAAAAAACCGACAGCATTGCCATAATATCTCCTTTGTGAATGGCGCGACAGGGACTGAGGCTTGTATTTATATGAGTCTGTACAGATCCACATAAAAACACTGGCCTGAGATGGGTCAGTGAATGTACTAAATGAAGCCACCACGGCATTGTTCAGCATTGTCTCACTTGATTCTAATAAAAACACTTAGCAATGCCTAGACAACATGTATTTCTGACCTGTTACATAGTGTGTTATTACACTTGCTTCCTGGAATAACAGAAAGGGAACTTGCCTCCTACAGACATGCGTCTGTGGGCAGAGATTTTTATAAGTAAAACAGGTTTATCACACCAACGTGGCTTCTGGTTATCACTGCATCGCACGCACCCTCACAGCTTCCGCTCAAACTACAGGCTGCCTTCTAGAGGGCACCCAGTATTCAGCACATATGATGATGGAGAATTCCCCTGGCTGGAATCTGTTCACTTTTTCCCCACACACACATGGAGTAGAAAGTTTTAAGTACCATTTTTCCCCCTACAAGTGAGTTTGGCCTGCACTGGGTGCTGCTGAGAGAAGAGCGTATGCCTTAATCACACAGCTCTCTGGCTAGAGAGTCAGCTAGAGAGAAGGATGAGGGAAGAGATGTCTGTTTTGGATTAAGGGATTGTTCCAAAACTTTCTGTTCAGTGCAAAAAATGCACCACCAGACATTTGTGCCGTGAAACAGCCAGAACCCTTCAAAAGGCATGGGATGGGAAGAATTTAGAAGACGCAAAGTAACTGCTTGTTATGTCCTGTCCAAGAATGGCAAATGGAGAATAAGAGTAAGAATTACCATTAGAAAGGCAGAGAATTCAGTTACGAACTTGTTACAGGATAAAAAGGGGCTTCACCATTACTCTGAATTACTACATTTTTCAAGCATAAGGTTTTCATTAATTCTTTTTTTTTAATAAGTTGAGAAAAAAATATCAGTTCCAAAAAAAAAAAAAATCCAGCAAAAATCCAACGCTTTCCAAAATACTAAAGTTTAAAAAAGTAGGGGGAAAAATTGGTTTGTGGCTTTCTAGACAGCTAAAGATTATAGAAGGAGGTTATTAATTTTTCTGTGGCTGTATCACTCTTCTCCCATCTCATTCCTCAGAGATTTATAAATCTTGGAAGCTTGCTATGTAGCAGGTTCATGAAGTGGGGAACTCATCAGTACCTTCTCAGCAAGGCTTCCATTTTAATAGGCCTATGATTAAGGGAAGGGTATTTTAATTTGCTCTAAAAGAGCACCAGAATAATTTACATACTATGCTTATTTGGAGGCTCTTTTTCCATGGAACATAAATGGAAGTTTTTTTTATATTGCCACCAAAAGCAAAGGGACATTTGTGTATCATGAATCCTAACACCAAGACTAGAAGCTGGGGTAGGACTCTGAGTACTGCCTGGGAACTGGTTATTGCTTCAGTACACAAATTATTTTCCATTTAGAATAAACTAACAGCTCAAATCCTATGGATCAAATGCTCCTCTCCTATCTGTTGGTTTAATTGTCACTGCTGTTAAATGCAAACATTTCTTCTCCTTGCAAAGCCATTGGCTGTTCAACTCAGTGCAATAAAACCAGAGAAAAGCAGTATCCTGAGTGCTCCGAGGATCCCCATGTGGCACTAGATGGCGTTGCAAAACAATTACGGTACAGTTCAGCGGCAAACCACAGGGCTGACAAGTTTGTATAATAGTCTCTGTTACGGTGCAATGCCGCAGAGAACCTGCGTCACTAAAACGGACTTGAGTACCAGCTCCTATCTCTTTTAATCATGTTTAACTCACACTAGAATGAACTGAAAGAATCAACACATAGGAATCATCCATTATCTTTCTCTACCACAGCCCCTACACGCTGTTCCTGCAAATGTAGCAACACACTCACTCATATACCAAGCTAATCCACTGAAACCAGGGACAGTGGCAAAGCTGGGGCTGTTTTCATACTGAATATGGCCCTAACTTGGAAAATTTGTCAGGCACATTTCTAATGTCAAGCAGACAATTCAGTCACCACCTTCCCTTGAAGTTTGTGGTGTAGCCGATTTTCCAAAAATTATACGGGGAGGTGCTATGTCTACTAATACTTAAGATTAGCTCATGGAATCCTAAAAATTTGAAAAATAAAAAGCCAGGAGTTAACTTGCCAGTCTGCTGGGAGCTTTGGGAATCAAGTTAGTATCCCATCTCCCACTTCACGTGGACCAGGGCTGTCACCTGAATTTAGCTCCAAATTACAACTGCACTGCCACTTGCCTCTGAGGTCTGTGCTCAGTTACAGCTGTGTAGCTGCACTGGAGGCATTAGAATTGGCAGATGTTAAAAGGGACACCAATTTGGTTGTGCCTTTATAGTTCAGCTAATGATTTTGCTGATGATGTGTGAGCCTGGCACAGCCCAGCTCCCTTGTCAAGAACTGCGCCTGTTCCGCAGAGTCAGTGGGCTCATGTTTACAAAAGGTCAAGTCACACCTGTAGCTTGGGTGAGCACTTCCTATTTTCCTTCTGCTTTCTGCACAGGATGTGTGTATGTACCCAACACTCTCAGGACTGGAATGCCAGATTGAGATGGAGTGGATACAAAAGGCCAATACAGTCAGCTAGGACTTCATCCCCTGCCAACAAGAGATCCTCTAGTGCTCTGGCCAGCTCAGATTTACATGATGCACAATGAGTTCTTGCTAACCTTGGAAAGTTATTTGCAAAGTTTTAATATAACTCCTCCTTAGCCTCCAAAGCTTCACCCTAGACTGTCTTTGAGCAGTGATCCCATTGCTCTAGGCTCCCCAGTAAGAAAGCTCCTGCTTTCTGATTCTTCATATCACAGGCTGGTGGTTGGTCGTTTGCCCAAGCTTAACGTATTTACCTGTTTTCACCACCTCCTCATAAGTCAGTCTCTCAGTCTCTCAATCACTTGTGCTGTTCCTCACAAAGAAAATGAAATCTCTCCCTCTATAAATAGTTCTGGTGTGTGTTTCAGTCTGCTGCTGATCTTTCCATTACCAAAATTTCTTGACATTTTATAGCCCACCATCTGGCTGTGCATGATGGCATGCAGATGTTAGTCGTGCAGATGTCAGACATTTTTGGCTACCGGTACAGCAATAAAGAAATATTTCTCTAACACAAAAACTTGAGATCTCGCCTTAAATGAACTAAGTAATGAAAGGCTAGTTCTGTACTGGGTTCCCTTTGCTTCTTGCTGTTGATGAATAAAATCACATTTTGCCACTTACATTTAGGAAAAGTAGTGCTCATTCTTCTCCTTCATGTTGTCCCTTAAAAATGCCTAAACCTCTTCTTAGCTAAAATGCCCCCACAACACTGCCACTGAGTTGGCATAACTTTGATCACTGGTGCCAGAACCTGGCACTCCTGCCTCCATATTCTCATTGTCCCTTGAGCCCTGTATCCATCTCTCCATCTTGTCTCAACAGAGATTATAATATCCCTGAAGAGGAGATTTTCTTCATGTCCTAGGTTTTAGATTGGGGGTACAATGAATCATGGCCACAGCCAGGCTACTAATAGCCACCATGGATGAAACCATAACCCCCTACTCCTTACAGAAATTCATAGCACTTTACAAGAATAAGGTTTTTTCAGATGTAATAGTATCTTTCCAAGGGTGAGATTAAGGACAAATAGGCTCAGAGTGCTGGCCACAATTTTAGCACCAGACAAGTGTTGGCAAGAGATACTTGCAGACAGTTTTCAAGGTGGGGTAGGGGGGCATTAGTGGACAAGTGGAACAGTACTTTTCCATAGGTAGTTTTTGATAAATTGCAGCGTTGTTAGTCCATAATAGGACTGGGTTGCTTTCTCTGTTTGTTTTGTGGTGGTTTTTTGTTTTTCCTCTGAAAGGGTTAGGAACTATAATCCTAGTGACACAATGAAAATCTGTGAAGAAAGTCTGTGGAAAAGAAATTAAATGGACTGGGTATCTGACCATCTCCTTTGTATCCAGCAGAGATGAGACAGATCCCAAATGGTTTTGGAGAGCATGGGTATGTGCTTATGTTTCTGGAGATTAGAAAACCATTCATTATGGGAGGTGAAGTGAGTTGGCAACCGTGTAAGCATCTGTGTCATGTAACCATTTAGCATTAGTCACCTCTGGAGAAAGGATACTGAAGAGACCTGGAGCTACAAATACAATGGCATTTTCAAAGCAGCAGATGTGCTGTGCCAGCTGAAGGAGGTACCAGTGTAAATTAGACTTCCTTACTCCAACAATGTGACTTTCAAAGATAACTGAATGAAATAAGATATCTAAACCATGTTTTACTCATGCCTACATTACTGTGCATTTCTTGGTACTTAAGACAATCTCTTCTTGGTAGATAGAGGTTTTCAGTTCCTTGGTCTCCATTTTGAGTGCATGGACACACAAATACACTCACAAAATTTTGCTTTTGACTAAATGGTGTCTGATATATCTTGAATCTCCCAGTGCTGACATACATGAGTGAAAAAGCTTTAACAATTCTGGTCATTTGTGTCATTAAATTTCCAGTGCTACTGGAAAAATCCCAGGTCACCTCCCCTCAGTGGAACCAGGAGTTTTTTATAGTAATTATGGAAAAAATAACAACATCCAGACATGAAAACTTGGACCAATTATTTCACCTGGGATCTCTTTCACCACATATTTGTTTTCTCATTTCTTTCTCTCTCCTCTTTAATTTTTGGAAGGCTGTGTCTCTCTTAACTTTTCAGCTTAATTGTATCCTATAAATATGAGCAAAATCCAACAGTCTTCACTGAACACAGGAACCTTGCCATTGATTTCAAGGCAGCTTGGTTCCATATATCAGGAGCACGTGTGGCTTCACATACAAGGCTGCCTTTAACATGAAGACAAGAAAGCAAAACCAGCAATGGAAATATCAGTCCTTACTGTGTATTTCTCTGAAGAAATCTGTCATACAGATTTCCCTCTCTTTTTTGTTGTTTTTGAAGATTGTGAATTTTCAGGGAGTTTTTGTCATTAATGTAACACTCTAAGGTGAGGTGACACTGAGGTGATGGTCTTCCAGGTCTTCTTGGGCCTCCTGACACTTCCAGTGACTCAGCCCTTCATTGGACAGAAATGTTGACAGCACTGAACTGCTTTATTCCATGTATTTAGACAGAAGCTGCCTGGACTAGAAAGTCATTCTCTAGTAGTAAAATACATACAGAGGTACCAAACTCAATAATAAGAACTAGCTGCACTGTAGTCATAGTTGTGCTTCTAGCACTAATGTGCTCCACGAACAGCCCACAGCAATGATCTGTTGGAGAAATGCAGTGAGGGTTTGTCTCTGAATGCTTAAAAATAGGAATATGGATGGCCTCTGTATATTGTAAGGGAAACTCGTCCAAAAACATAAACCTTGAAATGCTATCTAATATATAGATTATCAGGTGTGTCATTTCAGATGTGAGCCTCTACAGGGGTATAATCCAAGAACAGCAGCAATATATTAATAAAACATGCTTTGACCACATTTTTTCTGGCAGATAATACTTTTGCACTGTAGCCCAAAATACATAATGAAATCCAGATCTCACTAGTTGCTGGAATGTCCTTTGTCAATAACTGTGAAAAATGTCTCTTACCCTGGAGTGCAAAATTGAGCTGTGGAATTTATGTGCATAAGTTCTTCCACCCTTTAAAAGTATTTTATCTTGAATGAAAATACTGACACTGATTGTGCCTGGCAGAGACCACTCCCTACCTCTGCTGTATATCTTAATCCCTTCTGCACCAATTTTGTTTATGTGAATTTATTGCCTGCAAAGTAACTACATCAACAACATCAAAAAACCCAGATTTTCTATTATTGTTTGATTAAAAAGTAGTAGTGGTATTACCAATCAGGAAAGAGATGCCTATGTACATCTCTTCAATGTGAGACACTCTATCAGGGACCACAAGTCCTTTTTATTCTTTGCTTTTTTTCTGCTACGGAAACCATTAGGATTCAACTGTATTCTTAGGTTCTGGCCTGGTGAGGATCTATCCACATGACACCAGGGTTGAGTTCCAACCTGAGCTGAGATTGTGTCAAAGGCCTTAAAAAAACAGACAAGAGAACTAATTCCCAACCCTTTGGGCCAATGTCATGACTTCTCAGACTATTTTTCACACTCTTCATATATTACCAGCTGAAGCTCCAGAGTAGTCAGCATTATTCTGTTGGCAGCTGCTGACCACTTGCCATCAGCTCATTAATTACGGTTTAAGAACCAGCTACCTACATCATTCTGTGCACGCTTCTACTTCCAGAAGTAGCACAGGGAGGTCACAGGATTCATGTCCCTGTCTGTAGAATGATGACACTAACCAGATTAGCCATTGTCCCCCTCTCCCACGTGTGTAGGTTCTGCCCCTACACAGCTGATCTTTGTCCCCTTCTTCTCTGTCTCCCAGTGGATGTTGGATAGTAGACACTGCTGCTGAAAACTACTCCAAGAAAAGAACTGAAGAGCCCTGACTTTCCAACTATTTGTACTCCTTTTCCCCAGTTTTATGATTCCACCTACAGACACCTGGCCTGTGGAGCACCTGACAGAGCAAGGGCTGCAATGGGTGCTCCCTTCCTCTGCCATCCATCAAGGAAAGATTCCAAAAGCGTCTGGCGGAGAAGATCTGGTTCAGGCCAGAGGAGATGAGGGAGAGCCAAAGGTTGCCACTGAGTGAGACACAGAAGTGCCTATTTACATGAAGAAAAGGGAAAAGAGTGGCTGCACCAAAGATTAAATGTATCTGATAACATATAAATAAAGACAAGGCCATGAGTGCTTGCCAGTGAACATAAACAGCCTGACAAAAAGAGTGGTACATTATCTGCACGTGATATTTCCCGCTGTCACTTTCAGGCTTGAACTGTCCTCAGTCTGACCTGAAGTAAAGGGACATAAATGTTAAATTCTCATTCTACCTCAATCTTTTGCCTTGCCTTGCCTTGCCTTGCCTTGCCTTGCCTTCCCTCCACTAAGCCATGCAAGCAGCGAAGTGAGGTACTTCAGTATATGCTTAATTGCTTTTCTGACTTAAAACCATCAGAGAATTTGAATCTTCTCCATTGACTACCAATGAATGGTAGTCAAGAATGTGTGCAGCCACATAACTAGTAATTTCTTATATTCATCCCCAAAGCATTCTGACATTCCCCAAGAGTAATCACTGTGCACAGCCCTGTTTTGGAAGACTCTTTCATAGATGAACTGTGGCACAGTCTGTTTTTTAAACATGATACTCCTCCATTCCTACCCCTTCAATTACATAATCAAAACAAGCCTTCAAAAAAAAAAAAAAAACCAAACAAACAAACCAACATTTTTAAAATTTAAATTACAGGGTGCAAGAAAAAATTTGTAAGGCTGGATATTTTAGGATAGATAATGAGACCCACAAATACATAAGGAACAATCCCTCCTGAATCAGTGGGCTTTGTTTCCTGGCAGAATCTCATTGAAGTTCCTTTACCAGTGGAGAGGAGAGCTGAGTTTTCCCTGGTAAGTGAATGAGCTGATTGTATTGCAGGACAATTTCTACTTGACCTTATTCCAAGTGTGCAAAGCCATAAGTGATTGTATTTGGGCAAAACAGCTGTCAAAGAGATCAGACCTGGGAGCTCTGCCTTAAGAAACCAAGTACTAGTATTTTTGCAGAGAGAAGTTGCATAAGCACCAGCTTCTATCCTGCTTGAATCTGCTTTGTGCGACAAAGTGGGGCTGCAAGAGCCAGGAGACAATTCCCCCTCTTATTCAGAAAGACTCAACATCAGCTGGCAGTCCCCCAGACAAAGGGAGAAGGACAAAGAAAGCACACCAGAGAAAGGACGTGGCATGGATCAGTGTTCAGACCTGTGCTAGCATAAAGCCCTCTGCTACAGAGGTGTGAAATTGAGATGGGAATCCAAGCCCTTGCAGCTGGTGACTTCACTGCTGTGGCCAAATTCATTTGGCTGTGCAGGCATGTGACTCTGGAGCTGTAACTAACAGCACTTCATGGGACAGTCTTCAACATCAGCATTATGAGATGCCTGTAGTACAGCTTCCCAGCGGGGTTATATCACTGTAACAGGGAGATGTTGGCCTCACCCAGTGACAATTCAAGCTAATTAAAGCCTTTTTTTCCTTATCATCTCAAGAACTATTTCTGTGACTGTCTGTCTGTCTCTAACTATTCTGAGACTGTTCCTGTGGTTTTTTAAACGCTGCATCTCAGCAGCTGTAGAGACCACTTGCAGCACATTGCAGTGGCTTTACCACTCCCCCAGCCTGTGGCTGGGTAACACCAATTGCAAGGCCGGCAGATGGCAATCTTTGTATTCATTTGCTCTCTGTATAACACTTTCATCTTAGTGAACATAACACCAGTTGCATCAGTCAGTTTGGTGTAGAACTTGTGTCAGTCCTGTCCATAAGATGTTTTGTTCTCCCTGGCTGATGTTTCCATCCCAGATGTCAACCAGATGTAGAACAAGAAATGGGTCTGTGTGAGAGCCTTCGTCTCACCAGGAAGCTCTGTAAACTGGACAAGCAGAGGTGCTAAAGTCAAGGTCAGCTTGAGCACAGGCCAGTAATAACAACCAGGCATCAGAATTTCCCTGCATCTCAAGTATAGCCTGAGCCTTTGGGGCTGCAACCCTATCAGTACCTAGGAAGCTTAGCCTTAGTTTAAAACATTTAATGTTACAGTTTGTAATATTTATTTTTAAAGCTTGAGTGTCACATTGCATCACCAGTTTCTCAGCAACATTCTTGAGTACTCCACAGAAAAATGTATATTTAAAAAGTGAAGATTCAAATGAGGCCAGCCAACCTATTTATCAAAAGCTCCCTTCTATTTTAGGAGCTTGATCTGACTAACCAGGCACTGCTCTTTTTATTATGGGTCACTGCATTTGCAAGCCTCCCTGTACTGACTCCCTTTCCTGCTTACATACAGGGGGCTGAAGCACAGTTCCCCTGTTTACACTACTAGTTGTTATTTCTCCAGCTGCTGGCTGGGTTATGACCCCAGTCAGATTACTAATAATAGCCTCTTTCCCCCTCAGGAAAGTGAGGACCCAGCAGGGTTCAAGAAACCTGTCCCTTCTTAGAGCATCAACAATGTCTGGCTTCACAGGATTCAGGCTCTGGTGCTCTCCACTCTAATAACCCCCCACTGGCATCAGCAGGAGAACCTACACCTGCTTATCTGGCTCCCAGCTTCCCAGCACTGTACAAAGCAGACGATGCCAGCTTTCCTAAGCCCCTTGTGTCCTTTCACTTTTCTTGGGAGCGGTTTCTCCCACACTTCCTGGAGGATTGCCTTGAAGTCTACTGAAAGGAAAGTTCTCAATTGCTCCTCTGGCTGTCTCCTTCTTGCTGCTACCTTATTTCTCCAGGTTTTGCAGGACTGAGAAAGAATCCTAGTTCATGGTATAGTTGACTTTCCTATTAATTCTTTAGCAGCTGAAGTAGTGTAGTTGTGTGCACACTTCTTGACACATTTGATATATTTAAGTCTGATACCTAAAGCATAGTATAAAAAGACTTGCAGTACTGCCATCCTTCAACAGATAAATAATTTCCCTTTATGGACATAGCATTAACTTTCAGTTCCTTATTTAAAAGCACTCTACAGGGCTACAGGTTTTGTACATTGCATTCCACCTTTCTCAGACTGCTCATTTCAGTTCAGTGGGCTACAGAATTCACTTCCATAAGCCTCCAGAGAGCTGCACTTTTCAGGGATGGGTATCATTCTGATCTGAGATTTTCCATGTAGATGTGTCCAGGGGGATTTCATTCCATCATTTTGTGATTACTTCCAGTCCAGCCAAGAAGGTGTCTTAAAGCCTTGATTTGAAGACTAAGCCACAGAAAACAGCTACATTCTTGGGGAAATTATCCCAGGGTTAACTAAGATCATTAGTAAAAATGTCAAGTAATTGCAATTACTTCAACTCCGCATTTAGCAAGATTTAATTCCTAATCATGGGTTATCCTTCTGCCTTCCTCTGCTGGATTAAAAAGCAATTTATTTGCAGATATCTCTTTTCTGTGTATGCATGAGGAGATCACGAACAATGTGTGGCTGTGCCTTCCACATAGGTAATTCCCCACCTCCCTTTCAGTAGGATCATATCCAGCCATCACATCACTTTTTGAACCCTTTGCAATCCTTTTGAAAAGCCCAATGTGTACAGCATAAATCACGTTATTGACACTACATACGACTTCCCAGTTTCCCATTGGGCTGCTGGCAGGCTTTCTCCTTGCTGCAGTATTACATCAAAAGCCTATTTCCAGGGTCTTATATACAGTGACCTTTAGGTCTCTTACTGAATAGCTGCCTTCAAGCATATTGTTCTTTATCTTATGTATGGTTTATGTCTTTATTTTTTCTTCTTGCTGTATAACCTTGCAGTGGGTCCTTTAAAATATATGTTCAGTTTACTAGGAGTCCCCTGTTGGCCTGTATAAATTTCTAAGAAATTCTGATGTCAGATATTTCCAGCAGTCATTTCAAGTTTATTCCTCACCTTGGACAAAGATACTATGAAACATCAGCCTTGAGAATAATCCCCATGGTTGCATGTTTTCTTGTGTGCTAGATCCTCCCTACAACTGCCTTAAAATCTATCATCTTCACTGATTTGCCACCCTTGATACACTTAAGGCAGATTCTGTAGCATGCTACTTCTTTAATCAGGTT
Organism: Coloeus monedula; assembly: GCF_965178545.1. NCBI lineage: Eukaryota > Metazoa > Chordata > Aves > Passeriformes > Corvidae > Coloeus > Coloeus monedula. Next base: position 26,076,963 of record NC_138783.1, read on the forward strand.
GGCAAAGTCCTCACAGAAGTTTTCAGCGTATCTATAATTGGATAGGATAGACAGCAAAGCTAATATGGAAATCTGTTTCTTCCCTCTGCTGTCATGTACTGAGTGTATTTTCCTTGGCATCATTAGACTTACACAGATGAATGATGTTTTGCCTCTGTGTGGTTTCAAATTATTACTAAACCAAGAAAATTGAGGTAGTTTAAAGTTTTTAATTAATTTACCCCAAGCTAAATACTTGGCTTCAGCACTGTAGGGTCACTTCTTTTTAAAATCTTTGTAATGTAACTGGATGAAACATTGAAATGAAAACCTCATTTTTAATTACAGTATATTTAAAACGCCACGATTAAACAGTGTCATTTTTAATGACATTTTTTCCTTGTCAAGATTAATAAACCAGCAGGTTTGACACTAATTTAAGTGGAAAATATTGCTCACCCTTACCCCACAGAACTCCAGTTTTGTGATCCTTGTGAGAGGTACAGTCCCATTACCTCTCAGTGGATGTAGGATAGGATATTTTGGGAAAGGCTGAGCATTTTTACCCTCGTGTTCATATGAGCACAGGCATTGAGCATTCTCCCCTACCTCCAGAGCAAACCACTGGCCACAAAACACAAACTGGGAATGCATATTAGCAAAAGCACTACTGAAGTTTATCATTGTATTTGAAAATCTAAATAAAAATGAAGAAAATAATATAGAAAGCTGTTTTCTTCAAAACATTAATTTCAAGGAAATTAGAAAGTGCACCTTTACCTCCAGACAATGTAACTGAAGCCAAATCTAGTGTGTTACCACGGACATGTAACAGCATCCCTATCAATAAGGAAAATCTTGGAAAACAGTTAAAGTAGTATTAAGATCTTGGATATTTTTAGGTGTTACTCGTCAACTGCAATTAAGTGGTGTTTTACACTGAAGGTGCACAGCACACTGAAGCCAGTGTGAATCAGCTGAAGACCAGGTGTTGGCAGGAAAGCTGTGCCAGTTTACGTCAGCTCAGTAGAATGGTGTCATTTACACCGTGAAAGGAGAGCAAAGGACATGACCCTGCCTTTACCCTTGTCTCTGTAGGTATTTTTGTACCTTTTCTCTTTTTATTTTTTTCATTGCTGGTGCCCATTCACGGGAAATAGATATGACTCTAATTTTAGTACAATAGTAAACAACCTGATCTCTTTAAAAACTACAAATTAACAAACAGTCATGCCCGAGGATCTGAAAGACAAATTGGTTGAAAAGTGAAGAAAATTTAGATTTCACTGAGGAACTCCCAGAAAATAAAAAAACAAGGAAAGGGGAAAGACAAGGCAGAAATAATGAGGTTTAAAATAATAATTCTTAAACAGCAGAGCTGTTATTGACACTGATGGAGAAACACACTTCTCACAGGGCTAGTTTTTATCCAGATAATGTCCATTTGGTGGGAGGAAAGAAAAAGCTGAGGTCGGAGAACACCAGGGAGCTGGGACGCGTGAAGGAAAGAGTTAAGGCTGGAGTCACCCTCTCTGAAGTGCTCTGTGATGCTGTGCAGTGTTTCAACCCCCAGAGCCTTCCTCCTCCTCCCTCCCTGTGTCGGAGTGGGGAGGAGGCGGGTTCTGCTGAGCTGTTAAATCCTCAGTGAAGTTTCCCCCATTTCCAGTGGCCACCGTTGTCTGAGGCTGGTTCGGAGCAGGGCTGGGGTTGCCCTGACATTTCTGGGACCGCGGCCAGCCAAGAAGAAAAAAAGACGGGTGTTTTACAATTTGCTTTTGTCGAAGTGTGGAGAAAGGGGAAAGGAAACGTCCTTTCTTTTTTTTCAGTATCACATTCCTGTGTTTTTCTTCAGCCTGGAAAATATATTAGTGCTGGTGCTTTCCTCTCTGGAAACAAAGGAGCTAAACGGGACTGAGGAAGTAAGGAGTGGGAAGGAGGTTTGGGAAGTTTAAAAGAGAAAGACTTGGAGCAGCCAGGAATTCCCTTTTCTTAAATGAAATCCCTGCCTGTGTGGGTAACCGGTACAGCAAAAATCCAGACCTGCAGGTAAATGGAGAAGCAGAGATCACAAAGGAAATTTCCGCTAACCTCATCCCGCCTGTCAAGAAGGTGAAGAAGAAAGTTACAAGACACACAACAGGCTCTGGGACCTGTTGGGCTGCGTAAAGATAAATCACTGAACAACAGTAAAACTGTATGGCATTGGTCTCCTTTTAAAGGAAAAAGACGTGAAAACTCATCTCTGGCAGGGGAACTTCCCTGAGAGTGTAAGTTTCAAGTCAAATTCTTGTCTTTCTGCTCTACGTACGGGACCCTTTCTCTGTGTGTCTTTGCATGTATATATAGTGGGAGTGTGAGAGAAAAAGAGAGAGAGAAGGATGCAGATCACGGTGTTGTTTTAGACAGACAATATCGTGTTACAGAGGGATGATCTCATTTTTTCATAAAGTGATCCATTTTGTGTTTTTCCAAAAATAACTGTAAAATGTACAAAGCCACTAGGGCAGGACTGAGGTGTAATCAAGCACTTACAAATCACACAAAATAGCCAGCCTGTGCTTTGCATTTTTTATCCCTTGTGCAAGATATCATCATAGTGTTAACATCTAATTTTTCTCCTCCCCTCCCAACACAGATTGCACAATGAACTGGAGGCCAGCTCTCAGCTTAGCCCTGCTGTGGGCAGCATGGTTAGTGTGTGGCTCTGAGAAGACAGAGAGGCTAGTGGAAAGAGGGAGGCATGGAGCTAGGAAAGTGCCCCTGGCTTACAGGGCTTCAAGCAGCCTCCTAAGAAGGTCTGGAGCATCCCTGAGGAATTCAAGCCCAGATCCTCAACACCCTGTCACCAAGAGGGATTCTTCAGCACCTCCAAAGCCACCTGCCAATCTCCTGCAAGGGGAAACACGCTCCCAGGCCAGGGGCATGGGGACCAGAATGAGATTGGTACAGAGACTCACAGCTGCAGCCAAATACTCCAAGTCCGAGATGATTAAGGACGAAGGGATATCCTCTGCCTCACAGTCACGAGTGGTGCGTTTCCCTTCAGGGTCAAGTTCTCCCAATGTCCTGGCCAGCTTTGCAGGGAAAAATCGGGTGTGGGTCATTTCTGCCCCCCATGCCTCTGAGGGCTACTATCGGCTCATGATGAGCCTGCTGAAAAATGATGTTTACTGTGAATTGGCTGAGAGGCACATCCAGCAGATTGTGTTGTTCCATGAAGAAGGGGAAGAAGGCGGAAAAGTTAGAAGGATAACCAATGAAGGAAAAATCCTGGAACAGCCACTAGATCCTGCCCTCATACCTAAGCTCATGAGCTTTCTGAAACTGGAGAAAGGGAAATTTGGCATGGTTCTGTTGAAGAAAACTCTGCAAGTGGAGGAAAGGTATCCTTATCCAGTCAGGCTAGAGGCCATGTACGAAGTCATTGATCAGAACCCCATCAGAAAAATTGAGAAGATGAGGCAGAAGGGCTTCATCCAGACTTGCAAAGCAGCTGGGGTGGAGGGGCAAGTGGTTGAGGAAGGCAATAATGGGGGCACCCTGCAGCCTACCCCCGGCAGTGAACATGTCCAGGTGTCAGCAAGGAAGGAGGATCCAAGGAAGAGCAATTATCAGCCAACAAGGACCAAAACTGTGAGGAAACCAATGACAACCACAGTGGGCACTCCTCAGCCTACAGTGAGGACCACTACCCTCCCTCCCACCACCACAACTACTCGTGCCACCACCCGTGCAATGACAACAGCCAGCCAGTCTACAACAACAACTACACCCCTCCCCAGCACACAGAGGACCTGGACCATGAAGTCACATTCCACCACAGAGTACCACAGGCTGCCAGTAGCCCCTGACGTCACCACGCCACGAGTCACAGCCTCTGAGGACTTCTACTCTGCTGCATGGAAAAAAAACCGCAGGGACCGGCAGCGCAGCCACCCAGAGAAACAACCGGCAGCCACACGGAAACCAAACAAGGCTGCCCACTATGACACTTTCACAGAAGTCCCAACTGCACCCTCAGTGCACCATACAAAGGCAAATGTGGGTAGATTTAAAGATAATAGAACTGACAGAAAGGACTATAACCACAGGGACCTGAATGTCACACCTGGGCAACACAAACCAACTAAGATTAAATCACCAAAAAAGAAGACCCAAGAAAAGATACTCAGTAATGAGTATGAAGATAAATATGACCCAAGCAAGCCTGCTAGTTCCCATTTAGAGGAACAGTTTGCAGCTGGAAATATTCCCCCAAAGAAAGGAAAAGAATCAAAGAAGCATGAGCGAATGGATAAACTTGAGAAGAAGAAGAAGAAGGACAGACCTGACAAGCAGCAGAAGAGTGAGAAGCAGTCCAGGAAGGTCAAAGCTGAGAAAAAGAGCAAGCAGGACAAAGACCGCAGCAAGAAGAAGAAGGGAAGCAGGACTGAGAATGAGGATTTTCCCAAGCCCAACAAGAAGACTTTCCTACAGCCTCCCAGGAAATCAGCAACCAGCCTCCTGGAATATTTTGAAGGCAAGAGGAGGCTCATTGTAAGTAACTCATTCATCTGAATCTTATTACCTAAATGAAGTCACATCTCCCTCCTAGTAGGAATATGTGGAATTTTAAGTTTATAGTGGTTTTGTATTACTCTTTTTTGATGTTTTTGTCTCAAGAGGTAAAAGCTGTAGGCCCGAATGATAGTTTTCAACAGCTTTCACAGATTCATATCGGAAATCTTACAAGCACTATAAAAATCAGTCATCCAGAGATTAGGCTAAAACCTCTTCCCAGCTACTTCCATGAGCCACCATATAGCAGATTATCTTGTTCCCAGTGGATATGTAGGTGTCAGGATCTGTATCATTATGATCAATAAAATGAGGTTCCAGTGTGGATTACATCCATTCATCACCTTGGGGTACTTGCCAAAGTTGCCACATTTCAGTGCTTTCCATGTCCCACCAGCTGCCACACCTGCTTCATATTGGTGCTGGTGTCCTAAAGCTGGAAGCAAGCCAGGTGGCTTGGCAATACTAATGCAAGGCTGACTGAGGATATGCACAAAGGCTTGTGATCAGACGCCCTGAAGGATGGGGAATTCAAGATTAAGATCTGATGGGAATTTGGCATTCAGATCCCTTAGACATCTTCAGAGATCCCGTGCGAACTTTATTTTGGTTTGTTTCTTCTCCTGCTGTTTTTATTAAACTGTAACACGCCAGGAAGTTCTCAAGCATGAGAACTTCAGCATGGTCTGGAGTTACTTGTCCCCAGGTTTAACAGCGTTGTATGTTTTTCCAAATACTTATCATAAAAACCACTTCACCTGGGACAGGAAACAGTTTTAGTTGTAGTATAAATGTTTTTTCTGGCAGATGACACATATCCTGAAAGGTACACTTTGGAAAATAGTTCTTTAAAAATATTATTGTGGGAGCTAGTTTCATGAAATTATCCTACTGCAAGCTGGCTTGTTTCACAGTTATTGTCCAACAGTCATTGCCACAAACACCTTTGACTTTTGTGCTCCATATTCCAGTACAAATAGCTAAGGTGCCAAGCTAAGATGCCAAGTTAAGATTTCAACCATTGGAATTTAATGAATCATTCTGCTGATGATTCATGGGCCTGAAAACAAGGCAACTTTCTTCTCCCCCTCCCCGTTCTTCAAGCTGTAGGGACTCTGCAGAGCTAGCACTGGAAGTGGAAAAAAGGCATATATTTAAAAAATTTGAACTTGAATGAATTTTGCAAATAATGCCTATTAGTTACTTGTTAACTAATATTTAGCCAAAACAAAAGCTCAGAGAAAGAAACTATGCAGAAGTTGGGATCCCTGAAATTTGGTCTCAATGTTGTGGTTTCCAAGAATATATGTAACACCAGGACAAGTATAAACAAATTTGAAAATAAAAGGGCCAAAAGTAAAGCTCACAGATGTCAGGCTCCTAATTTATAACACCACCACAGTCCTGGCAACTTAAAGGATTGCCTGAAATTTGAACCTTCTGATACTAGGCCACCTCACAGCTGGATCTCTGAGAAAAGAGTTGCACAGTCTCAGTTTATCAGGCCAGAACAGACTAAAGACAAATGATTATGCCATGCTGCACTTCACTTTTCCAGAACCTAGTAACATCCTCAACCTGCTTACTCTGAAGTTCCCTGAAGAATAGGTTTGGTTTGGTTATTAGTAAAAGCAGTGGCTGAACTCTTTGCCATGCCCGGCACATGTGGAAAACAAAGAACTTCTCAAGCTTCTTTGAATGCACACATGTGCCTATTTGCATCCCTTCCTATCAAACTGTTCAGTTCCCTTAGGAGAACAGTCCTTACAATTAACTCTGTCATTCATGAGTCTTCAAACTACCTCTCTAGAGAATTAGCCCACATTGCTGCAGAAGTGGCTCTACCCAACTTGTTCCCCATTGCTTTGCTGTACTCTTGTCTTTCAGACTGGCTCCCAAGGACATTGTTTCAGTCCTTTTCCAAAGATCTTTTGAGAGGGACGTGCATTTTTAAGTTCTATATCACCAGCAATTTCAGATCTCAGTGTGAATTTCAAATATCTGGAATTTTAAAGGCTATTCTGGGTTAAGTTCAATTAATGACAAATATAGGTCCCAGGTGCAGAAACTGAAAAAAATGTATGGGTTTTGAGTCCCACAGCCTCACCTCTCTACAGTGGGGCTTTTACTGCAGTCTTACTGATGTTGAGAAACTTCGGCCTAGTGAGTTTGGGTTTTTTGTTTATTTCTCTGTGGTGAAATGCTGACTGACAGTTTACATGTAACACTCCATATATACCCACATGCACATATGTGCCTATGCGCACACACACACACACACACACACATGCATGCATGCATGCAAACAAGAAACGGGACGATGATCAGAGGGCTGGAGCACCTCTCCTATGGAGACAGGATGAAAGAGTTGGGGTTGTTCACCCTGGAGAAGAAAAGGCTCCAGGGAGACCTCACAGGAGTCTTCCAGTACCTAACAAGAGCTTATAAAAAAAGGAGGAGAGTGATAGTTGTGGAGAGTTGTGGATGCTCTACCCCTGTAAGTGTCCAAGTCCAGGCTGGACAGGACTTTAAACAACCTGGTCTAGTGGGAGGTATCCCTGTCCTTGGCAAGAGGGTTGGAACAAGTTGATCTTGAAGGTCCCTTCCGACCCAAACCATCCTGTGATTCTGTGATGCAAACACTGATAGAGACAGCCTGGGTTAAAACAGTCCTGGCACAAAGCTTTGATTGGAAGTTTGCTTTGTTCTACAAGGTTTGATGAAGTGGATCAGACTCAGGCTTGACTCTGCATTCCAGCTTATGACCCCCCAAACTAGGAGGAGACAATACAAACCAATGGTCTGTTTTTCATCTCAGTCCTCAAACCCTTCTCATGATCCTTTTTTTTCATTTGAAGCATTTTTATATGCAATTTAAAGGCAGTGTGTTACATGCTGTAGCACAGAAATCAAATCCTCTTTGTGTCTGTCACTGTCATTCACCTTCATGTTCCAATGCTGTAGTCATGCCAGGGGCCTTTGCATAAATGAGAGGCAGATTTTATAAGCCCAGAAATGTTTTTACATTGATGAACTGGATTTATAAAGAGTGTACCATAAAAATTAGCCTTCAGGCCCCACAAACTTCAGAAGGCAGCTAGAAAATTATTACCCCTGCTACAGATTAAAGCACAAATTTGTAGTTGAAGGATTTTGGTGATTATTTGTGATCTTAAATCATAAAACTTGAATCCAGATTCCAGCCCCCTTTGTATTTGGGGGATCAGTGGCAGGTGCTTGATTGCAGCTCACTGCTGTGAGTTAGAATGATTACATTGCTAGAGCTGCAGCATTCCTAGGCATATTTTGCTGGAAACTGCTGCATAGCACCACTGAATGTTGTTACACACACCCCTGTCCTGGAATATTTTCATCTCAGTCACTGATGAAGGATCTAAGTCATGTGCTCTAAACTTTTTAAAAATTAAATCTTTGCAATCCTTAGAGGGCTTTGAAATAAGTACTGTAAAATGTAGAGCTTTTTATACTTTTATGTTGTAATTGTTCCTCTTCCTTTTCACCCACAGCTGTACCTTTGAGCAAATATAAGTCCCATAAGACATCAAAGTGGCTTAGAACAAAGAAAAGCAAAATCAGTAATTTTCACATGAGGTCACAGTGGACTTAGCAAGTCTTCAAGGTCTTCTTAGATGGCCATCATTTACATAAATATTCATGTAGCCCTAGTTGTACTCACTCCTTGGCAGTCAAAACAGCCATGGGAGCCCCACCTGGACCATGGGATGAGGGCAGAGCAGCTGCCGTGTTCCCAGGGCTCCAACTGTGAGTGAGTAGGGGAAAATCTTAGATTCATAGCACCACTGAAGGCTGTGAGGGAGACCTGGTGGGACTGGCAGGGTGAGGGATAAAAGGAGATTACGTGGCTTTCTGTAAAATCTAGTGGTATTTCTTCTACCAGCATTGTGGTAGAAGCAGCAGAGGAGCTGGTGGAACCAGCTCTACATGCTTCCAAATGTTTTCCTGTGGCTGGCTGAATGTCTTCGGGTCAGGCCTGGACATGAAGGTACACTCCAAACACAAGTAAGTAACAGCTTTATGGGAAAGAGAGCCCAGTTTGCAGACAGTGACTAGTTCTCCTTCAGTAAAATAATCATCTGCCTTCATTCCTTATACTAAACAAGCTCTTTTGTCTCTGCCAACAACCAGCTGATCACAACGCCCAAGGCGGACAACACCATGTACGTACAGCAGCGAGATGAGTACCTGGAGAGCTTCTGCAAGATGGCAACGAGGAAGATCTCAGTCATCACAATTTTTGGCACCATGAACAACAGCAGCATGAAAATTGACCACTTCCAGCTAGGTTCTTTTTCTTTTAATATTTTCTTTCCATCTCATGGGCACAATATAGACAGCAAAGGGAAAAATTGCCCCAGATTGGGTCAAAATCTAAGACTATGCAGGACCTGCAAAGTAGCTCATTTAGACATATTTGATGCCACCTTCTTTACATACAGAGTTTCCATGTAGACAGGTGACACTGAGCATTCATGTCTCTTAGGCAGCTTTTAAACAACTGCTGTCAATGTTCAGGTCCTGGGGAAGCACCCACCAAAGTCAGTGAAAACCTGTCCTTTTGTAGCAATAGTGGTTGGACAAAGACTTCACATTGCAGTCCAGCAAAGCACTTAAGCTTAGGTATCTCTTGAATCATGTGAACCATCTCATTCCTGTCTGCAGCTAAAGGTTAACACCACTGTGAATGCTTTGATGGATGAAGTCAAAGAAATACAAATATTCTTCAGTTCTATACTGCAAATAGAATAAAAGCTTCTAGTTTTGCTTTTAAGTTCACCACATCCTTCCCCTCAAAGTTCATCTGGTTTTACCAAACCTTGGGAAAAGATGTGTGATGGATGAGAAAGCTCTGGACCAAACCAGCTGCAGGGTGTTTCAGGTTTGGCATATAAATGGCCAGAAGATCACAGATGTATGTCTGGCTTCCAGCCGTGCCTCTGTTACTCTCAGAGGGATGGGATCTAGCAGGAGACCTAGCCTTGTGTCCCTGAATGACAGTGAGTAACAAATCCTGCCAGACTGTCCATTTGTGCACCTCCCTGACAAATCTGGAGCAGTGCAGGATTTTCCACATCAGGCCAAGGTTACTCAAGGTCACTTTTTGTGTACCTAGACCCATCTGCCTGTCAGTGGACTGTTTAGGATTATATTTAGCTCTAGTCTGGCTAATATTCAGATATTCACTCTGACACTCTTTCAGCCTGTTTCAAACTTAACCTACATCCAAACTTTCCCCAAACCACACAAGCGTATGTAACAGCTGAGTTCTCACAGGAGGAATTAAATTGTTGAAGAAAAACAGGAGACTTGGAAGGGTATTGATTAAACCTTACATGAAGTTCACCTTACAGTTTTGTCCAAAAAAACAAATCCTGACCTTTATAGAAATATATACAATACAAATAAATAATACAAACATCTTTCTGGTCTACCTCCCCTTCTCCTCTACCCTTCTTGCTTGTATGACCTCTTCAAGGCTCATTCTTTGTGAGAATCAGAGGTAGCAAAAGCTCCTAAGAAATATTTTGTACACAGTATGTTGCTGTAGTGAGAAGCTTGAGCACCCAGCATGATGAAGTCTACTCAGAGTGCTGCATCTTGGGACTGAAATACAAATGATAACAACAGAAAAGTCCACAGAAAAGACTTTTGACTTGAGATTTCAAATGCATTTAGAAGTAGTGAATGAAAGAGCTCAGTGACACTGGTCAAGATTAGCTCACAGTGAAACCAGAGAGTATTTCCTAGTTTCCCACTGGAATGACACAAAAGCTGAGTGTCACTGCAGAGGCCTTTTCTTAAGCCCAAGCAATGTGGCCTCTTTTCCCCAGCTCATGGGAACAGGGCTTTAATCAACTAAACATCAGACCCCGGCTACCCATCCTATAATCAAAGCTAATACCTAATCTATTAGGCCACTGGACTGCTAAAACAACCTGCTGGCCTTCTTTGTAACCTCATTGGAATTATTTCTAAAGATAACTCATCTTCCCAGCCTGTCTAGCTGCCAAAGATGTATGGAGAAACATTTCCCCACTGTTTCAGAGAAAAAGCAAAGTGAGCAAGGACTTTGCAGGTAGCAGCAGAGTCTCAGCTCCAGTGGTTCTTTGTGTGGATCCCAGACTCCTTTATGAGGTGGAGGTCAGGGACAAGTAGTGACTTGAAAAGACTAAATTAGATTAACTTCTTTATTCTCCACAGAAACAGTTTCCAAGTTTGAAAGGCAGGACAGCCTTTGTGGCATTACTTTTTTCCTTGATACAGAATTTTCTGTATTACTCTGCAATTTAATTTTCTTCCTTTCATCGTAGATTTTGAAAGAAAATCTTATCACTCTCTACAACTACATGAAAAGTGGTTGTAGTCAGGTGGGGGTCAGTCTCTTTGCCCAGGCAACCACTGACAGAATGAGAGGACACAGTGTTAAGCTGCATCAAGGGAAGTTTAGGTTAGATATTAGAAAAAAATTCTTCACTGAAGGAGTAATTGCATGCTGGAATTGTCTGCATGGTGGTGGAGTCACTGTCCCTGGATGTGTTTAAAAAAAGACTGGACATGGCACTCAGTGCCATGGTTTAGTTGATGAGGTGGTGTTAGGTCATAGGTTGGACTAGATGATCTTAAAAGTCTTTTCCAACCTAGTTCATTCTGTGATTCTGTGATCTCTTAACAAGGAAACTCTAACTTCTTATTGATATCTAGAGTTTAAAGCAGAAGGGTGCCATAGGTCAGTTGGTCTAAGGTACTCCTGTACCGTAGCTGTTTTCCATCACATTTCACAATAACAACTTTTCTATCTCCACCTAGGCCGACGAGACAGTCTTTGCTTTTAAACATAAACTTTTGGTCTATGTCTTAATGGTCATACTTGCCATTAGTAACACATAAATCCCACTTGTGAAGCATCTGATGCAGGATTTACATATATTTTATGAAGTGAATAACCAATTAGGATATCCAGCAACCCATCCAATCAAAAGCTGATAACACTGCTTGTTAATTCTTTACAAAACTTTCAACTGAGGTATATAAAACCATGAAAAATCATGCAAGTTAGATATATAGCCTGATAAGTGTAACCAAATTTTATTATTTGCTGGCTTGGCTTTTTTTTTTAAACAGTGGGTTCAAGGTGTGAAACCTAAACATCAGATTCTAATTCAAACATTTTCCCAAAATTTTAATTCAGAAGTTTCATTCAGTCTATACACAGGATGGACGTACTGCAAAATTTGAATCAGATCAGTATGACCCTTAAAAGCTATGTATATTTAGAAAATTATTTAAATTATTTGTTGTATGGCTCCAATCTTTCCTGTTGCTGTGTGCCCCACTTGAACCAGTCAATCTCATCTCTATTTGATGGCAAATAATTATGGAGCAAGGAACTGGAAAGTTGTACCTCTGGGACTGGAGAGTTGTACCTCTGGATTCCACCTCTTGATGACCTGCTGTGTCTCTGACTTCAGGCAGGTCACTTAAGCCATGGCTGGGATTTCTAAGTGAGGATATGAATATAACATTCATAGTGGTGTCACAGGGCACAGGCAAGCAGTGTTTGCAGGGAGCTCTTGGTGCCCAGGTGACATTTCACTTGGTGTGTGATTTAGCCTGTCTTTAGCTTTCCAGGCCACAATTGCATATGGAGGCTTGTTTCAGCACTGTTGCAGTTGTATAGGGCTGTGCTGGGTGCTACAGCTTAGGCTGTGCTGATGACATGGAGATTTCAGGACTTGACTGCAATATACCCTGGTTCTATGGGAAGTAAGGAACCTCAGTACCTCCACAGGCTTGTCCTCAAATCTCTGTGTTCAGAAGTCCTTTTCTCATTGTTTCTCAATGTTTTCTTAGAGTGGACCACTGAGTAGGCACAAGGGGTACTCAAAATTAAGTTTTCGCCTGTCAGGCTGCTAGAATCAGCCAGCAGGAGGAGGAGGGAGTGCCAAAGTGGGGTATCTAGAGAGGTATGCTGCCAGCACTGCAGCATTCAAGACATGTTGAACAGTTTCTGGTTTCTTGTAGTCACTAAATCTCCCATGTAAATTTTTAAGACTGGTAAGGTTAACTCTAGTTTGCTGGCCAACCTCAAGCTGTTCTAGCTATATTTTAGTGACCCAAATCACCTAGGCTGTTTCATTTGCACATGGTGCACATTGTCAAAATTTCTGTTTTCAATTACAGAAGTGGCTGCATTTCAGTGGGTGAAATGATTAGGACATGCATATACATGTATGAGCATATTGAAAAAATCTAAAAGATCTTTCCAGGAAAAAGCAAGATTTTTCAAAAGAATGTACATATGATAAATACTGAAGTGCATGAGGCCTAGGATAGACTGATTTTCAAAGACTACTGGGATGGAAAACTGGACAGTTAAAAGTCGTAGTGCCACATCCATGGTCTGTGATACATTGAATATTGCAGCAGGAAGAGAGCTTCTGAGATATGAATTCTCCCCTTTCTTTTGAGGTGAAATTAAAGGCAGAGTGCTGTGTGATTCCATGACTATTTTTATTTCTCCTTTGCCTCACATTAAGATAATGAAAAGCCCATGAAAGTGATAGAAGATGAAGATCTCGTGGACCAGCAGCTCATCAGTGAGTTGAGGAAAGAGTATGGGATGACCTACAACGATTTCTTCATGGTCCTGACAGACACTGACATGAAGGTCAAGGTGAGGGTTTCAGCTCTTTGAACTCAGCTCTCTTTAAAGAAAACACAGTGGAAAAATATGAAAAAAATTGAAAAATTTAGGAAATTACAGGCTTTCATTTGAGGCATATCAGAGACTGATGCAGGAGCTGGTCATTGCTGGAGGACAAGCAAAAGAACAGTAAGCAAAATGTTCAGAACTTAGGCAGCTATCTTCATTTTCTGCACTTAGGGGATCTCAGGAATTGTGTGTTTCTGCTGGAATGGTGAGGAACAGGACCTCCCCACAGCTGATGGGGTTTTAATGTAGCATCTGGCATTCTAAAACACACAGTTTGGCTGCTCAGCAAGATGACACCACACTGCATAAGGACAATCCTCTAGCTGAATGGCCTTACAGAAGAATATAATAACTGCAACGTCCTGGCCTTATCACATTGGGCAAAGACTGAAAATACGCCACTTCCCAAGGGCAGTCTGACTGCAAAACCAGTTATATTTTCCATAGTTTCTGATCTGTTTTAGGCCTTGTTGCCTGTGTGCAAATTCGAATACTTGGATCTCTAAATATCCTATGGTGCTGTGATACATGCAGAAGGGCTGCTAATATGAGCATCCTTATATCCACCTGTCTTGGTTTTTTTCATAACAGCAATACTATGAAGTACCCATAGCAATGAAGTCTGTGTTTGATTTGATTGACACCTTCCAATCACGAATTAAAGACATGGAAAGACAGAAAAAAGAGGGCATTGTCTGCAAAGAAGATAAGAAACAATCCCTTGAGAGCTTCTTATCCAGGTATCACCTTCTGTTGTTATCTGCTGCTAGCTCTACGAATTATTGTTGTACTGTAAAAATACCCATGTAACTATTTCTGGGATTTTTAAATATAGATTTCTCAGTATTTACAGTGTTAAGTAAATACAGAGATGCAGCCAGAGCTGAATGCAGTCTTGTATGGAATACTGGAAGTCAGGAAGCATGTTTCCTGACCAACTGCACCTTCCTTGGACACTGATTTTCAGTGCCTCAGTTTCCCCATCATGACATGGAGATGATAAAACTGATTTGCATTAGAAGAGCAAATAAGGATTAATTCACGGATGTTAGCTCAATGTTTTGAATGTATGAAGCACAGTGTTTATGTATTTTGATCATCAACCATCCCAATCTCATTAATCCCATTCTAATCCCTTCCATGTAGTTCAAATCACTAATTAATTCTGACTTCCTTCTTATCCTGCTTGAGATAACAGCTGGTTTTTGCCAGTATTAGTCATGCATATGATTAAAGGTCTTGCAGATGTCTTCTGCAAAATGTTGGAGACCTTCTGCAGAAAGACAATTTTGTTTATGCAATCTCTATATGCTGTGTTATTACTCTATCTTGAGACCTAAATTCCAGGCAATAAATGTGCCTGGACTGTGGGCATTCAGACCCACAGAAGAGCTGTGCAGCTATAGCCCTCTCTCAATTAGCACTGGGTAATTGACATGAAATTAGTGCTACCCCATCATTCTAGACCTTTCCTGTTACAACTACATCCTCCTCACCTACTATGAGAATCCATGGGAATACACTGTTGATGCCAGACAGCTTTAAAAGTAACTGAGGCAGCATGATGGATTATGACGAGGAGGAAAGGAGCAACAAGTAAATTAATAGGTTGTTGGTTCATAAACATTTTAAAATTCAATGGCCACTTCAACAGAAAAAGAACCTTTAACAAGATCCACCCCACCCACCTCACCACCTCCTGTTTAGGTCCCAGTGATTCATCCTTGAGACCACCAAGAAGAACCACAGTTTGGAAACAGCTGATCAGCACAAGAAAGAGCTTGTATGCTGGAAAGGGACAGGTCCCAAATCCTTCTCTGCTTGGAAACAGCCCTAGTAATAAACACACATTAGAAAACTGGGCACAAAAAATGCAGAATGTTGCATCTATAAACCGCACTGCTGCTGCACAGAATGCATTTGTTGTCTGTGAAAGAAGCATCAGGCTTTAAATATTGGGTGGACTTCTCTAGCCACATTAACTGGTCAGATTCCCAGTAAAATTAATTCCAGCTTTGTCCAAGATCGTGTTCCCAGTTGAACAAGGGCCCTGGCATCATCTCCCTGGTGTTGCTCCTTGCAGAGGTCAGTTACAATAATGCAAATATTGTTCTTAACAAGCCTGCCTGGTGTGAAAGGAGACCACGAGAGCCAGAGCCAGCTTGAGTAATGCTTAAAAGCCACATGTAGAAGGAGGAGAACCTTGAGTTTGGGGCTGAGTTCCCCCTAAGACCTAGACACTGGCTGTGCTGCTCTTTGGGCTCACACATCAGAACAGGATGCAAAACAGGTAGAAGAAAAAAAAGGATCCACACAGGAAAGGATCCGGCAGATTTGTCAGGAGTATTGGTCCATGGCTTCTGATGTCAGAAATAAAGCAGAAATCTGTACTTTATTGATGGTGAACTAACAGCTGTGAAGGACCAACTGAATTAATTTCTAAGATGTAGTCCCAGATAAGCACACCAAGTGCTCCTCAGGCAGGGGAATAAAGAGCTTGAGTGGCTTTCAATGCTTTTCAGCTCTGTGTAACTCCAAAGGAGATATTAAAAAAAAACGAGAAAGCAGTAGAAAAGTATCTTAAAGTGACTCACAGTTTTTCCCTAGGCAAAATATGATCCAATGGCTACATTCTCACTCACTGTTCATAGGTAACCAGGCGCTTTTCTGTACAAAATAGCACAAAGATTATTTTGTTCCCCATTTTCAGAATGACACAAAATTTCCCTCCTTTTCTTCACATCATATATGTGATCCTTAGTGCTTCTTGTTCCTGTTCACTTGACTGTACACACACATTCCTGTCTCTTTGCTGTTCCTCCTGAGAAAGATTAAAATTGAGGTTTGCTTTTCAAGGATTTACTTTTCTAACTGTAAAAAACCCACAGTACCAATCAACAAGCAAAGACATCAGCATGCCCTGCTCTTCTAACAACTTCTCCCCTGACTTTGAGCAAGTCCCACCACACCTTCAGCTTCTCTTAAGTGAAGCAGAATTGACCCTTTGCATTAGCCTTCATTTTGAGATCTTCACATGGTACAGCAGAAAGGCAGGCTATTATTATAGCAGAGTAACATCTGCATCCATTTAAAAGATCATTTCCTGCTGTAAAAATATCTCTGCAGCTTTGCAAATTCCTATAAATCTGACTTTTTAGGTTAAGTGGAGAAGTACCTATATTCAAGAAACAAGTTGTTGAGAGAGTATTAAAAAAACCCCACAGTTAGAATTTTTAAAGATTTCAAGTGTCCTTATAGCACTGCCTTTCCTTGACAGGAAAGGAAGGAGATCCTTGTGCAAAATCTTGGGTAGATGGTGCAGTCCCTCTTAAAGAAAGATTCCAAGATTTATCTTATTGCCCCATGCATGCCTTATATAGCCACAGACTGACACAACCACACACTTACAAGCAAGCTCAGATTTAAAGCCAGGTTAAAGGCATTTTGAGCAAATGTGGTGCAGGAAAGAAAAAAGAGGTCAGTGATTATTTACACAGAAGTATGAGTTATGTCTGAAATGAAGATACGCCCTAATTCTCAGACAGCTCTTGGACTGCAAAATAACTGTGCAGTTCCAGCAGTGGTGAATGATGTAAAAGCTAAATGCCTAGTGAGGAATTCCACAGGAATCTTTCTCTCTTGAATATACACTTCTCAGCAT
This sequence comes from Coloeus monedula, assembly GCF_965178545.1. NCBI lineage: Eukaryota > Metazoa > Chordata > Aves > Passeriformes > Corvidae > Coloeus > Coloeus monedula. The sequence goes on from NC_138783.1 coordinate 26,093,912, forward strand.
TGCTGTAACTACTGAAGGGGGCTTTGAGCAAAGATTGTAAACTTTGGAGTGTTTGTTTGGTGAGGCAGCAGCACCACAGGTGTTTCTTTGAAAGTTTTGGAGCTGTAAAACTCAAAACAAGCTTTATCCTTTCCCAGTGACGGACAGAACTGGGAAGATTTCCCATCCAGCTGTTACTTAGAAGTTGTGAGAGATGATGTGTCTCAGCCTACAGAGAACAGAAATGCTGAGAGGACTTGAGTCACATGTCTTGACCATGGCCACACTCTCTTTTCAGATTCCGATGGAGAAGGCGGCTGGTGGTGATCTCTGCTCCCAGTGATGAAGATTGGGCTTATTCCCAGCAGCTTGCTGCTCTCAGTGGACAAGCCTGCAATTTTGGTGAGTCAAATGGAATCATATTCTTGCTCCCCCAAACCACATCCTTCCTGGTGATGTGATGGATTCCTTTGCTCAAGTTTGAACCTGAGGAGTCTGACAACTGAAAACTTTCCTCCAGATCCAAATGGAAGATTGTGCTAAGCAGGTAGTACAGCACACTGACACCTAAGACAGCTAAACAAAGTGTTCCCTGGAATCGTTTGTACTGTAGCAGAAAATGCTAGCACTCCAAAGCTTCTCTTCAGGCTTGTACTTCAGGAGAGTAATAGTTATTTTGGTTTGGTTTTGGTTTTTTCTGTACTGCACAAATTAACAACACAAGGAAAATGCTTTGGTAAGGGCAGATCCTTTAAGACCCAACTCAGAACTGGCCAGGCATCAGGGAGATGCATGGCCATCAGGGTTTTTTTCTTTTCTTTACTGCTTCATTGCCAAAATCTGTAAAAATATTAATGGAAGCCACTTTAATCCAATAAAGGCCCTCCCAGACTAGGTACTTAAGATAAGTACCTAGATAAGATCTTAAGTACCCATAACTAGGTACTTAAGATCCAACTAACATAGTAGAGAGAGAGGGGCTCCTCTAGGAGACAACTAAGGGCAAGACCCAGAGGTGCTCTTCTGTCTTCTTGTCATGAAGTGCAGAGAGCCTTACTCCTTAAGTTGCTAGCAATGCACACACCACACATGGTCTAGACTTGATTCCTTCAACAGAATCAAACAAGTCCCTTTCAAAAGCTGCTATTTCAATGCATTTCAGTTACACCAGAAGGGAGATCTTCACAGTATGATTGTTTATTCATAATCACCTGGCTTTCGTTCAGAGTATCAGCACCACTTCATTTGGAAAGTACCAAAGTGAACTGCGACATGGACCACTGCAAAACGCTTTCTGAAGAATAAAATGTAATCAAAACAGTTGAGTATCCCCACCCTTTGGTAGGGACAGCTCGAACACAATCCAGTGAGTTTCCAAAGCATTTGTCAATGGGTGTTTTAACTAAGTGGTTTGTTTCTAAGCATCTTACCTCCAAGCTGTAAAAGCAGTTACATCAAAGATTTTGTAGATTGTACTGACTCATGTTATATGAACAGTTTCTGCTGTCCCTAAGGTCTTTCTTCAAAGCAAACGAAACAGTCCAAGCCTCTGTGCAGAACAAATGGAAGAAGCGAGTATCTGGCATAAGCTATTCCTCATAGTCATTCAGAATTTAACTGGCATAGATTATACTGCCTCTAAATAATTTGTTGCTATGTGTATGGTAAGTAAAAGCTTTACTAGTGAAGAAAACAGTACAGGAAGATTCTGAATTTGGAGAATGGCCTCTGCAATTTACTGGCGTATCTGATGGTTGTATCCCTATGCTACAGAACCATACCACCATGCTGCTGTCCTTGAAACAGCTTTATGCAACTGATACCACATTTACTCAACACCTCAGCTTATCCTTTTGTTTGGGACAGGTGATGTGACTGGCAGGGACTCCACAGAAGTCAGTAACTCTTTCTCCTGGAGGGCTAGCTGAGACTGGGCCTTAATTTAGCAAGCACAGACCTGGCTGATTAAATTGAAATCTGCCCAAGGATAAGCAGAAAGGTCTGGTCTGACCTAAAACTTTCATTTCCTCCACAGGTCTGCGCCACATAACTATCCTCAAATTGCTAGGAGTTGGAGAAGATATTGGAGGTGTTTTAGAGTTGTATCCAATTAATGGTAAGTGACTGTTTCCAGTTTCTTCAGTACTACACATGAAGGGCATTATTCAGTGCTGAGAGCTTCTTTGCTGTAATTTCTTTAGAGGGATGAGTATGACTGTTTTCCTCTTTTGCTTTGTTTCTTTTAAAAAACAAGATGACACAAAAGCAAACAAAAAGCTTTCTTGGTGCTTCTGTGCTAAACATTATATAGGTTCTTCAGGACAGAAAAGCACAAATACCTGAAAGTCATCTCACATTTTGATTTCCCACCTAAGCTTACAGTCCCCAGTACACTTCTCTGCCAGCCTTGCTGTTAAAGACAGGGATGCATGTGCCTTTTGCACACTCAAGACTTTGTAGGGTTAATAGAACACACACTTAGCAGATTCTCCTCTATGGATCCCTCAGTAATATTCATAGAATGGCTTGGAGTGAATAGGACTTCTTAAAGATGATCTAGTTCCAATCCCCTGCCATGGGCTGGGACACCTTTCACTTCATCAGGTTGATCAAAGCTCTATCTAACCTATCCTCAAACACTTCCAGAGACAGGGCATCCATCTGGGCAACCTGCTCCTGTGTCATACCACCTGTATCCTAAAAACCCTCTTCCTTATATCTAACCTAAATATACCCTCTTTCTGTGTAAAATTAATACTCCTTGTTCTATCTCTGGGCCCTGGTAAAACATCTTTCTCAGTCTTTCTTATAAGCTCTCTTTATTATTCCACTTGCATCCCAGCAAGCTACTACTCCAGGTAGATATCCTTGACAGAGTGGGGACTTTTCAAATGCTGCGGGTTCCTCTTCTACCTAATCCAAACAACTGCCTCCATCAGTGGAGGAACAAAGACAGAAAGAATCTTATTTATCCCATCTCTGTTCCAACTGCTCTGTGCATGAAAGCATTCTAGTCCTTCCTTCTATAGCACTTCTACATTAAGTCCATGTATGAGAAAAATAAACAGAGGAAGCTGATGTCAGATTTCTTCCATCAACACTCTTGCAGCCTCCACTGATTTTTCACTGGAGGCTTCATTACTTTGTTTATAGTTCCTATTTGTTAAGATCAACAGATCTTTGTCTAATTTCCCCTTAAATTGATGTTGACTCCTAGAATGTGTTCTCCTGTGAGAACTTCTACAGAGATACCTTTTATTTGTCCTGAGCATGGCTCCTACACCTTTGTTTGATTCTCCTTATTTCTTGTGTGGGATAAAGGCAAACATTTAATCCCTATCCTTCTCTGCAATAACACTGACAATTCTGCAGGTCTTCCCCAAACCATTTATTTGAAAGATTGCAGTCTTTACTTAGTTGGATACAGAATCATACAGAATTTATTCCAAACCTGTGATCAACCTTGTTGACTTCCTGACTTTTCTCCCCAGTTCTACCGTAGTCTTTTGAGGTGAGAGAAACAGAATTTCATGCAGTGTTCAAGATGCACACAAATAATAGGTTTCCATAGTAAAATAATAATACTGTTCTGTTATTATTTTCCTCATGGTTATAACATTTGGTTTTGCTTTTGGCCATTAGTGAGCACTGAAGTACCTTTTCATGAAATTTTCTTTCATAGCCCTAAGAACTCACTGGCAAGTGGTAATGGTCAATCTTCACCACTTCTTATGTGAAGTCAGAAAAATTTTCACCAAGTGTATCACTTTGATCTGAGTAGATTTTCTTCTATAATTTTATTAGCCAGTCATACAGTCTTAAAGGATCTTCTGCAATGCCTCACAATCATCTCCCACTCTTACTACTCTAAGTATCTTCACACTCACAGTATACTAACCTCCATGCTCTTATCTTGTGTGCATTATTTACAAATACATGGAACTGCACCAGTCCCAGCACAGCCATGGAACTTTACCGATGACCTCCCTCCAATACAGGTGATCATTCACTCCCACCTTGCTTCTGCTTCAACCAACCTATCAAAGGTCCTTTTGAAGCTTTCTGAAAATTCATATAGCCTGTATCAGCCAGGCTACCCTTAACCATCTGCTTGCTGACCTCTTTCAGAGAGCCTCAAGTCTGTAAAGCAGGGTGCCACCGTGTAAGAGTCCTGTTGCCAAGCCAACTATGCATATATGTGCCCACTGATCTTAGTTGCTTTACAGTTTCTACTCATTTACCCAACACACACTTCACACTTAAAAGCCTGGAGTTCACCAGATTTACCCTAGAAAATATACTTTAAAGAGCAAATGACGTCTACCACATCCCATACCTCACATATCATGACAGTTCAAGAGTAAGGCTCTATATCCAGAAATTCCTCTATCACACTTCAATTCCCGTGATTTCTTTCACTGTTGTTCACATATGCCTTCTGCAATACATAAACTTGTGACCCTAGCTGCAAAGAAGCCAAAGAAGTTCACGGATTTTGGGTGACAAAAAGATGTACCACACTACAGTAGCTTCAGCCTAGAGAATAAGGACAAGTTTACTAAACCTGAAAAAGCTGTTAAAAATACATCCTTAGCTCACAGTAGAGCAGTTTCATTTTGGATCCAGGAAATGGATCTGAACTTGCAAATTACAAGCATCTTATATTGCCAACTCTTGGGCTGTATCCTATCTCATGCTGCTAACTTTTTTACCTACAAATAATCATCATCACCTAAATAATAGATTAATGCTGATTTTATGTGATCACTTTCTAGGAAGCTCAACTGTAGACAGAGAAGACATCCCAGCTAATTTGGTGAAAGACATTCGAAATTATTTCCAAATTAGCCCGGAATATTTCTCCATGCTTCTAGTGGGGAAAGATGGCAACGTCAAATCCTGGTATCCCTCTCCAATGTGGTCTATGGCGATTGTGTATGACCTGATTGATTCCATGCAGCTCCGGCGCCAGGAAATGACAATCCAGCAGTCGCTGGGCATGCAGTGCCCCGATGATGAGTATGGCGGGTATGGCTACCACAGCTACCACCAGGGCTACCAGGAAGGCTACCAAGATGACTACCGTCACCACGGAAGTTACCACCATGGATATCCATACTGAACAGAGTGACTTAGCCTCTGACCGCCCCCATGTCTGTCTTCCAATAGCTATCCAGCAATAGGTGGCCACTTGCAGAAAATCTTCCCAGGCCACCTAAATATCCACGCCTCGTTCTTCTACTGTTCAATCAAAGGACTTTGGTCATTTGCCTTCTCAAAAAATGCAGAAGCCTTTACAGTGAAGCAATTCAAACCAGTAGTATTGAAGCTTTAAACAATAAAGACTCCTTTATATTTTTAAACCTTTATAAACAAAGGCCATCAGCGGGTGCTGTTTGTATTAAAACCAAACAAAAAAAACCCATAGCCCCATTCCATGGGCACTACAGTAGGGCAGGAAACAAACTGTCCAACAATGTGCTTTTTAGTACTTTTTCTAAGGAGAAAAAAAAAAGTATATTTATTGGAAAGTGTGATTTCATTATGCTTATGAAAAGAAACAAAGAACCACACTTTGGGTCTCTCCCAGAGAAGAAAAATTTAAGAAAGAAGCATGGGGCATGCTCTTTAATAATAACAACAACAGTAATAAAATCTTTTTGAAACATCTTGTTTAAAAAGACAGCATCCCTTCTACAGTGCATTAACATTGTAATTAGCTGACTTTATGAATGAAAATAAGATTTATGGCTATGGCAGAACTTGTTCCAATACAATACAATGTAAAGTTCTTAACTACAAAGCTTACTGCATGGCTATTTATTCTTTCAATTGGGGTCCCTGTTCTCTTAGGTCCTGCCCACTTCACTGTTAAATCCAAGTTAATGAGAGCTAAGTGGAAACACCAACCAGGATTAGCACTGTCTGAAATACAAAAATCTGAAAAGCATTATTTTCATCAGAAAAAGAAATCTCATTCACATATATTTTCAATGAGTTGTAACTAGCTCTCTATAATAATGCTTTTAATTAAACTATTACTCTAAATTTCAAATTCTCTTTTACCTCTTCTTCTCATACCCTGCCCTATAAAAGTGATCTGGATTAAATGTTTATAAAAAGTATTTGAGATTAATTTTATCTGCTAAAGCATCTCTATTTCTGCCACACTTTCAGAAATGTTTTTTTTCTCCCTTCTCATTGACGTCTTTGGGCATTGGAGCTGTAATACCACCCTACCCTACTGAAACCAGTGGCAAGAACTGCATGCATAGCCATGGTTTCAACACCACTGGGGTTAGATTTCTAAACACTGAAGATGCAGCAGAAAGATTATGGAATACCATTAAGTGAAAATACCATGTCAGCCTTTATAATGGCACATTAGTCACTTCTGATGACGAAGGTGTGCCTGACCAGTCACATTTCTTTTTATAATCCATGATGTGGGTGCACACCACATATAGATGCACACAACAGGGCACTCGTACTGGGTATCGCCATCACAGCAGTAGCACAGGAACAGGGAGAAACTACAGCTCTAAGCTGGCCACAGCATGCTCTGCATTTTGACTTTTAGCATTTTCCTGATTTTTTTTCCCAGATGAAAACAAAACCAGCTAAAGCAACAAGTTCACTCCAAACCAGATGCCTTTTTCAGAAATTTAAGTCACAAAAGGTCAGGCATCACTTGCCCTTCTGAATGTCAGAAAGGCAGACAGCTGGCCACAAGGCCTTTAGCTTTACAAATCTGGTCACCCTCTGGAGCAGGCTGCCCTCCCGATCACAAGGTCTAGTCAGTGCAGGGTACAGCTCCTGACTTACCTTTCTCAGGTGACTGGAGCTAGTTGGGGGAAGGCATTTGACAATGATTTTGCCTGCAGAGCTTCTGAGCTCTCAGTGACAGCACTTCCACAGCTGAAAGCAGTGGACAGAGAAATTCAAAAAACCAAAAAGAATCACAGCATGGAAGGGTTTCTAGAAGAAAATGGAGTGTCCTGTAGCTCACTTTTAGAAAACAAGAGCTTACTGCATCACTGTATCAAGGTCAGCTGCCTAACTTTCCTTGCCTAAAGCAAAAGCAGAGGAAAGTGTACCAGACATCTAACAGGCACCTCCTGTAGACAGAAAGAAAAATGCCCTTGGGGCACTTTCTTTCAGGAGTTCATTTAAACTTTCCTGTAATCCTGTTTTCATGTGAAGTCTTTAAACGAAAGCCCTTTTAACTCACACTACAAATCACATAAATTAAATGTCTTGTGCTGAGAGGGTTAACTCACCAAAAAAAAAAAAAAAAAAAGAATGCAGCACCTGATCCAAATGGCCTTTTCTTTTTTATACCCCTGTCTGAAATTCAAAGTTAAATTGTGCAAGTACCAAACCCAGCCTAGTCATTCAGTGGGAGTTGCATTAAAAAGACAACTCCAAACAAGTTGTCAATTTATCAAGAGAGGTGGGGATGGGCTCTTAATCAAAACTACACATCCAAATATTCACAGAATTTGTAGAAGACTCTATATCATTCTACATTCTGATGCCTATTTCTGCCTTCATTACAAAATGACTCGAAACCACCAGAAACTTTTAGCAATGATTTAAAATCCTGATTTTTGCAACCTACTTTTCCCTATGGAAAACTAAAAGCAAAGCCAGAAGGAACACCAAGCCAAAATATTCTTTCAACTTTATCTTGCAGGCTATAAGCATTCAGGAGTTACATTTCTCCAAATGAAGACTTCATTTGGCAAAATAAATCAAATCCAGATCACTGGATCTGTCCCTGCAGCATCACTCCAAGGACAGATTTACTGAGATTAAGGTCCTATTTCGACATATCTTAGTGGGAAGATTCTACATGATAAAGAAAAGCTTTTTTCTTATACTTATTTATGGCATTTGATTCAGCTCCAAGATGGCAGGTTTTATCCACAGTCTGTCTTTGAAGCTGTTACATTCACAAAATAACTGAAATTAACCAAAATAAATATTTCTTTAACTGACTTGTTACAAGCAAGAGAAACACGAACACACCTCTCTTCCTGGGATGTTTTGTGAACTATTTCCTCAAGCCTGGAAGGAGGAACAGAACACCCTCAGCAGCAATTAAGTTCAAGCATTTGTGAATCTGGGCTCTAAACCAAAGCTTAGAATGAGCACTCTGCCCAATGTATTCATTAAAGACTATGTGCCAAACTAATGCTGCTCTCCAAAACCATCCTCATAAATTTCCCTATTGTAATTTTGGGCGAATGTAAGTTAAGCTTTCCAACATGGAATGGTTTCCATATAGTGGAAATATTTAATCAAGTGGGATTTCACGTGATCAATCTGAAACATGTAACTCTATAGAATAGCTCCCCCTTGCTCACCAGGGCTGCTCTCCAGCTGACAATTGTTCACAGCCACTTCCTCTAACAAATCTCACCTACACACTAAATTTTACCATGGCCATGGATAGTACAGCTGCAAAGATTTGCATGTTATACTTTGGGTTACTATTTACCCTATTTTACTGCTAAGTGTATGCAAATCCTTACCCATTTTTAGACAGCAGTTAGCATTCCTGTTGCTGCAAAGGGGATACACAGTTCTCCTTCATTATAATAAGAAACCTGCCTGGCCATCCAGCATAATCTCTCTGAGACCTCCAACCTGAAGACAACAGAAAGATTTCCACATGTTAGACAGAACCAAATCTCCAGCATGAGTAAAAACTTGGATGAACAGTTATATAACCAATACCTTTGTGCCATCTAAAACTTTGGCAAATAAGTATGATAGCACTGGTGAAATTTACAAAAATGAAAATCATTAAGCAGGACAAGAGTTGGAAGCAAGAACTAAATGCACTTTATAATAGCTGAAGATCAGTCATTTCCATATTTCATGTCTCATAATGCACATATTTCAGGCACAAAAGTCAAACATGGTTTTTAAGACATTCATCTTTGGTTTGATGCTCTGTCTTTAGAAGAAAGATCATGGCTCATTTCTATGTTCTCACTTGATGCAAGGCAAAGCTCTTTGGAGCTTCATGTAAGAAGTTACTGCTCACATAAATGCAAAGCAATCTAAAGCTAACAGTACTTTCACTCTTGAAAATATCTGCTAAAGTTGGTAGCTGTGACTGAAAAAGACAACAAACTCAGGCAGGTATATATTGCAAAGCTGTATGCAATGAAAACAAAAAATCTTCTTGCTACTAAGTCTTTTGACAGTTTGAGCATTTTTTTAAAGTTTCATTTCCCAAAATAAAACCCCATAAACCAACTGAGATTCTGGAATTTACACTGAAATATGCCTTCTTTTGATTCTCTATAGATGCAAACAACTAGGATTCCTTATGTTGAAACGTCCTGCTATACAAGCACAATGAAATTAGATGCAAAAAGTTTTTCAACAACAACGTTATATTAATTTTTTACAGTTAATATATACTAGAAAAAAATACAGAAAACCAGAAAGAATAGAAATTTTAGATTCATAGTTTATAACTTGACAGTCATGGGCCACATATGAAAACAGGCTGCCCCTCTTGATGGATCAATGACAGGAGGTATGTTAATATAGCAATAAGCCATCAATACAGTACACAAGCTTTATACACAAAGCCTGGACAGGATGGCAGAGAGGAACAAAGGCAGGACTGTCTTCAGTCCAGAGAAATGCACCACTTACTGCTTACTATACACTCTGGTATGAGGCTCTGACACTGAACTCATTGCTTATCTTCTTAAGAATTCTTCTGACAGTATCTTTCAACTATGAAAGACACATTTTTGCAGGGAGGAAATTATAAACCAACATCTTTTCCACTGCTCTGAGAGAAGAGGCTTTAGGAATATACCAGGAATCCCTTATCAGCATCCCTGTTCTCTTGCCTGTTTCAAAATTCTCTGAATAATTTGGAACCTAATTTTCATCTCAGTCAAAATACAATCCAGCAGATACCTCAACAGAAATTCTGAGATCACTATGCCTGGCACTCTGCAGAATGACTTCTCTCTCTACTAAACGAATGCAAGACCTTATCAGTCTGCCAGGGTAGAGCAACACTAGATGATATTGCCACCTGCACTCTCTTGCTCAGTGCTCCAAATGATGAAGGGCATTACTGTAGTTGCATAATATTTGTTTTCAAAGTGGGCTCAGTGCAAACTAAGCCTCTACACAAAGCCTTTCTAAACATACACAAAAAAAGATGATGCATTCATGCTGTTTAATAAACTTCTGTTTTATTCAAGCTCTTTCAAAGTTAGGCCACGTAAGCTGCATGTAAAATTCACCAGCTGCTATAAAGGCATTCCAGATTCCATTTCCCCAGACACTGGGTGACAGGCACAAAGGAATACAACTCTCGACATATACAGCTTGAATACTGTCCTCATCCATACTTGACATCCAGCCCCAAAACAGTTCCAAATAGTCTGTCAGTGGGGAAAAACGACCCTTCCCTATGTTAATAAAAGATTAACTCTCTCTCACTAGGAGCAATAGCACTCCTCCGAGCCAGCCTCATGCTAGAGGGAATCTTCATCTGTATCGATGTCACTGCTTGGTTTGTTCAACCTCTCAAATTCTTCTCCATCCTACAGGAACCAGAAACAAAAGAGAACAATATGAGCAAAAGTCATCTCTTGTTATTAATACCACCAAAAAAAAAAGAGGTTTATTCTGAAGGCATCACTTAAAGCAAAATCAAGACCCTGTAATTTAAATCTCTTACTAGTGTGTTATAAGGTTGAAGAAATACATACTCATAAAAAACATTCCCTGCTTCTTTAACACTTTTTAGTGACTCACTGCCTAAAACAACTTGTAGCCCATTCTTCCATACAATCATAAAATGGTTTGGAAGGCTGCTAGAAGGTCTCCCTGGAGCCTTCTCTTCTCCAGGATGAACATTCCCAACTCTCTCAGCCTGCCTTCATAGGAGAGGTGCTCCAGCCCTCAGATCATCTTCCCCTGGACTCGCTCCAGCAGAACTAAGTCCCCAGAGCTGGACACAGTACTACAGGTGGGATCTCACAAGAGCAGAGGGGCAGAATCACCCACCTTGACCTGTTGGCCACGCTGCTTTTGATGCGGCCCAAGATATAGCTGGCTTTGAATGCTCACATAGTGCTATTCATTTCTACAACAGCTGCTTAGTTGTAAGTGCTAAAATAGATGACACCTGGCATACCAAAAATATATGAATTTGTGTTATTTATTGCTCATTAAACAACAAGCTAAAAAGGCACCATGTGGAATTTCTGAGAAACATCTCTTCCAAGTTTAATGTCTGTTGGAACGCGGGGACAGCGCTCTCTGCTGGTTACAACGTGCACCCACGGCCCGTCCGTACCCGATGGCTGCTGTAAACAAACGCTAACCCTTCCCATCAGGCGACTGCTCAGCTCTGCTGAACCACAGCTCCAAGAGCAAACCGTCCCCGACACGTTCTAGGTAACGAGATCACTATTCAAATCAGAACAAAATACACTAGCAGGCCTGGAGGAAATATATAGCAAGGAAAAAAACCCCAAACCATGTTAAAACTCTGTATTTAAACATTACCTTTTTGTCTTCAGCTATCTTTGACTGTTATGGTAGAAAGAACCTTAACATTAAATGTATAAACTTCCTTATTATGTGGCCTAAACTACACAGACTTACCAGTTCTACCTAGGTACAATTATTTCCCAGGCATCAATTCCAATTTCCGAATGCCCTGGGCAAGTAAACTCTCTTGGTTATAAAGCTTTCAAGAAAAGATTTGTACAAAGCTGAAGTTGCTCATAGGACTGTCTACAGTCACAGCAGGAAAGCAATGCTTACCTAAGCTTCATCATTTCAAAAAGTGGCATACGGAAAGCGATACCAAAGATTTTAAGAAATACTGTGGAGCTTTGGTGTTGAGGGATGAGTCCAGTCACACACAAGTTGATTCTTCCAAACATGTCATAGCATAAAGAGAAACCACGGGAGACAAGTACTGGAAAGCCTTACCCCACTTGACCTCTCCCATGCATCTCCTTTGATGAGTTTTCCCCTTTCCCGCAGAGTGGCATATTCCAGGCCTCTTGCTTTACTGGCATTATAAATGAATATGGAGAGAAGCACTACAGGAGCTTCCAAAAAGAACTCTAGAGAAGGCCTGAAGTCAAAGATGATGAAAGACACAGTGGTGATGATGACAGTGTTGATCTGAGCAGTCATAACATGGAACATGTTGTCTCGGAACTTCAAGATGAAGGCTACAGACAGCCCCAGGAAAGCTGTGACAAATATAAGAGCCACGGAGAAGATGTTGTGCCCATAAAAGAAGCCACAGTTCCCTATCTGTCTCCGGTCCTTAGCCTGCAGCGCCAGCATGAGCCCATTGAACAGCACCCCAAAGGCATAGAGCTTGCTGTTCTGCGTGAAGATGCTTTCCCCAAGCTGATCCACATCTTTCAGCATCTTTTCATTGTAGATGTTAGCCAGGGCAGACACAAAGCACTGCACTAGAATAAGCAGATGGCCCAGGCTGAGGCGGAGAGGCTTCAATGCTCCTGCCATGGTACTCGTCACATTCCACTGGAAGCTGTGAAGGAAACTTGGTGGTGCGCAGTCGCCCTTTTCCACGCATGCTTCCTCAGGTCCAGTAGAGAGAAGGCAGTGGTTAGATGGCCTAAAAAACATATTGTGATGAAGTCCATGTGCAGCCAAGCTGTGCTGATGGCCTCCAGTTCCTCGAGTCAGGGCAACGATGGACAGGAATAAAATCACCAGAGACGCCCATTGTACCCAAGAGAGTCTTCGCCTAGTACACAAAAAAGCCACTAAGTTTAGAAACACAGTGGCATAAATTAAATGACAGAACATCCAGATCTATAAAACATATAAAAGACATCATGCCACAGATAAGGAGACAGACAGGTGTAAAGAAAAGTCTTTTCAGGAAACAGTAACATGCCAAAATGCGACACGTTTTTCTATGGTGAAGGGGACCGAGTCTGGCAATCAAAGAAGCACAAAATGAAGTATTCTGAAGAAATAAGGAAAAGGAAGGTCTTTCAAGATCAAGTTATTTCTAGATACTGATTGTCTAACAAGTTAAAAGCAACTCTTGTCTCCATGGGAACAAAGGTCTGATGAATAAAGTAAAAAAATCACAGACATCCAAATAATTACCATCTTTCTTGGGAAAAGGTTCACTATACTGCTCTTTCCCCCCATGATCTGGAGCCCTTTTCTAGTATTTTATGATGGTAACTCTTGTAAGTCTACAAATGTAATTCATAAAACTATTAGAATTATTTATACTGTTTTTCCACTCAAATAAAGCCTGCTTATCTTGGCAATAACCAAAAATTTGGAAGATTAAGTGAACTGTGACATCACGAGACACAAAACTAAAATGAGGAAAAGCATTTCAAGTCAGACTACCAGGCACTGTTTTGGTATATTTAACATCTATAGGAAAGGCTTATTTGTGCCACATTCAACACAAGCAACTTTTACAGTGTAAAGTTAATACCCATTTCCCTGACAGTCTTTTTTGAATCTAAATCATACTATAAAGAGCACAAATTTGGCAAACTGGAACACATAGTCTGGCTTTTGTCACATGAATAATGAAAGGACACATAACTACTTTTCAAAACATACTAGGCAGTTGACCAGAAACACATCAGGACTGGCACCAAACACACCTCTATCTTTCACTCTTCTGCATCTCATGCCCTCTTACTAAACCACATTTACACTCAACTAAGAACTGCAACAGACTATTAAGAAGTACTGGTAAACATGAAATAAGAGATTTAATGTAAAAATTAAAGCTTTCTTCTTACTATTCAATGACTATATAATCATAATTTCAACTGTTTTCTCCTAGAATTGACCAAATGTGTAGACGTATGAAGGGAGTCCTAATAATCTATTATTTCAGATGTAGAAAACAAAACCATCTCTCCAAGTTGATACAGCCACAAGGAAAGAGAATTACTGTTCCCATCACACAAAGAGAGAAAATGTAGCTTAACTTTATCAAAGTTAGGAAGATTTAAATTTCATTTACTTTAGCAAATACTACTTACTTTAGCACTATCCTGAAGAGAAGAGCTGTTGTTATAATGACAAAATTTGAGAAGAGTACAGCCATTGCCTTGAAAGAGAAGGAGAGGAACAAAGTTATACTCTAGACACACTGTGGACACCAAAAACCTACAGACTTCAAGTGTTCACCTTCCTGTGAGGTACCAGAGTGAAAAGCACTGGTACTTCATTCTCTTCTTCACCCAAGAGGTACAATAACACACCCATAAAATGATACTCAAGTCCCATTTCAAAATCTCAAGGAAACCACAGAGCCCAAGCTCCACTGCGGTGGGGAAAGCTGTACTGAAATGAAGATGTGAGGAAACCAACGCAACAGAAAACTTACTTAACAGAGAACAGTTTTCTGTCAGATCAGTTCCCCAGCCAGGCTGACCAGTCAGCTGCAAAAACAGCTGCGTTGCCACAAAGGAGGAAGTTGCTCCAAAACGAGAATAAGCAAAAAACAAAGCAAGGTGAGGCTGCTCCTGGCTGCAGTGCCATTTGCAGTGTTCATGAAATTCCGGACTAGGACAAGGCACTTGCAGAAAACAAACTTTGTGTATGTCAAGTGCATTTGCTGTTGAGTTTATCAAAGATAATGAGGTACTTGGCTTGACTTCTCAATACTGCAACTGTAATAAAAAAACCCCATCTATTTCAAAGTAAACTGAAGACAACTCTAAAGCTTCTGTTTAATTTGGGAATAACTATATAATAACATCAGTGCTCTAATCCATGGCCATGATCCAAAGCTAAAAACTCCTTGTGGCAAGGATTGTCTGTTTTGTCTCTGTATTAGACACTCTATACTGGGACACCAAACCAAGAAGAGGCTCTTTTAGGCACTCCAGTTACCACTAGAGATCAGAATCCACCAGCACCAGTAGGAAAAAAATCCTCTTTTTCAGGGTGGGGATGTTTTTCAAACTATGTTATTTAGGACTGCCCTGTATAGTCAGTATGTGTACAAAAGATCCAGGCATCTGAAGTTTTTGGTCCAATTGAGCCTCAGAGTGAACTCCCCATTTTTAGACAATTTTACACAAAAGCATATATGGATTCAGGAGTACAAAACATAGACTTTATCTTGAATTTTCTCGTCATTTCCACATTCCCAACTGTGCTATAGCAGAATCTTTTTCATTTACCAGAGGAAAAGCACAGACTCTTTTCGTATCTTCATTCCACTCTACCCCAATATACTGTGTGCTGAACAATAATTCTAATGAAACAGCACAACACAGGGTCTCAAGTAAGCTGAAGACTTACTGACAATGAGACATCTGCCTAAGAAAACACATCTTAATTTTCCACTTTGCAAAATTAAAACTCAGTAAATATTCATGTTAGGTGAACACTGTGGAAGGAGAAAAATACTGAATAAACAAGGAAATTTGGCAGAAATCACTCCGGAAAAAAAAGAGTCTTTATTCAAAACGTAGAAGTGTTCCATGCACACTCTGGTTTTGCTTTACAGTCCATCCAGTATCTCTGGTAACATAATATGATCAAAATCTTTAAAAGAAAAGTTAAAAAAAATTAATTTTGAATCGCTTTGTTCTCTGAAACGTCAAGAGACCTCTGTTCTAGATGAAAAAGAATATGAATATCAAAGTTCCCAATGCCACTAATCTGCACATGAAAAGCAAAGTCTCAAAAGGTAAGTCCCTAGGAAATTTAGCCACTAAAAAGTATCCACAGTTATAGCTGAAGTTTCAAGCAAAAAAATCTCACCAAAGCAACTTTATACTTCCAGCAACTGCTCACCCAGGTACTACTCAGTCCCAAAACTATGTTGTATTTAAAGTCACATGACCAAGTTCAGTCAGGTATGGCCATCTTCCTCTTAAGCATTTTCACCTTTTCACATTCGTGGTCTTGTATAGCACCAAGATACTCTTATCTTAAGAGGTATTTAGTTCTCTCTTTTAATACGTATTTATCATAATAATGTTACAGTTTCAGCTAACCATCATAGGATTTCTCCAATTAAAAGACGCTAGAAGTTCTAAAAAGAGGAATCTTAGAGCACATGTTCTGAGGGGAGAGAGACAGTGTATATCTGGGTGTATGTGTATGTAAAAGAAAAGCTGTGCATATTACAAAGGATTACCTTAACTGAACCAAATGAAATTGCTTTAGAGAGAAATAACATTTATGTAACCTCCTACGCATCAGGCTTTGCTTTTACAAATGTTATAGCTGAATTTCCTTCCTAAACTAAAAACTGAAACAACCCACAAACAAACAAAAAACAAAACAAAGAAACAAACCAAACCCCAACCAAACAAAAATCACCCCCACCACAAACAACAAAAAAAAAGTCCACCAACAGAAAAACCCCATACTACAAACCACAGAACCAAGCAGCTGTGCATGCTATTTTAAGATATCTGACTCTTGATTTTATTAGGTTTTTTCAGCTGAGTCCAGTTCCAGACTCTGAACTGGTCTGTCCCTGACAGAAATGTACACCTAAGAGAACAATATTTTAAAGAGAAATTCTGATAGAGGAGGCAGAAAATCATTTATTTTTAATGTTCAACAGGGGAAACCACAGTATTTTATAGCAAGCACAAACCATCTCTTTCTATCTTACTGAAACAGATTCTGAACCAAAAAGTATCATGATACAAAAATAAAAGCAAACACAAAACCTGTACAATTTCCCAAGCATATGTAGGTTCATCCAAAAGGATGAGGGTAGCTGGAAGAAAGTACCAACTAAATTTTGTACCTAAACATAGCGAACAAACAAATGCAAAAATTAAGTCAGTTTTTTTCCTCCCCTCCTCAGTTTCTGTCACACTTACTCCCTTTGTCATATTACATTTACTCACTTTATGCCACATACATGGAGTGGTACAAACCACATAGAAAAGTGCAGCTCAAGTAATAGTAAAAATAAAAAAAAAAGATTGAAAGAGAAATAAGAGAAATACAGAGTTGAAGAAGGCAAAGGAGGAAAAGTACTAAAAACTCACCCACTTCTTAAGCACTTCACCCTATTTCTAAATCACTTTGGATGGAGAAAATATAAAGACTCATCTCTGCTGAAAGCTATATGACACTGACCAGTGGGCAAGAGAATGGGAAGGTCTGGGTGGTCAGGTAACAGATTATTCTTTCACCTGCCAGTGTTAAAACAGCAGATAGCCTCAGTTACAATCTTGCCTTGCCAGTGTTACCATGCTAGATAGCCTAAGAGCAGTATTACCCACTAAGACATTGGAAGCCATGTTATTCAGTAAAAGTATACTTACTGGCTGGAGGTAGGACAGTACGTAGAAGACAATCAAATTATCCAGAAAGTAAAGAAAGGCAGGGATGGACCATTTCATGGAATTACATACATTCTTCCAGGAAAAACATTCAGAGAGATGATCCATACAACCCTTTTCTGAAAGGAAAAGAAACCAGTAAGAAGGACATCATTCTTACTATTGAAGAACGTAAGAGAATAGGTACCACTGTTGTCTTTTCAGGAACACCATTAGACTGAAAAGACTTGGGTTCCACAGTCCTCTGGCAACACAGAAACCTGTGTTCCAGGGCAGAACACACAGCTGGAGCAGCAGTCCTGTGTCTGCGGTGTTCACCTCCTTGCTTCAGCAGAGAAAATGTCACAGAACCTGGTACATCCATCAGGGCATTTGTCCACTGGGAGCAAAAATTCAATTGTCAACCATTCTTTGAAGGCCAAAAAGCACCCCAGAGTCCCCATACAATAGCAACATCCTTACTGGGTGTGACTTTCTGTTGATTATTGATCAAATCTACAATAGGAACAATGACACAGACAGTAGATTTCTTCACAGAGCACCCAAAGGTCAGCCAGTTAAGTCAGAAGTATAAAATAAACCAGAACTCATTATCTGTAGACCACAGCATGTGATCTGGGTAAAAAGAGAGCATTTAGGAAGAAAGAAAGGACAAAGCACAAAGAATGACATTTACTTAGATATTCATGACACAAACTTTAGGAGGAAGACTCTGATAAACTTCAGACTACTCCAGAGCTGGTGCCAAAAGTACTTTATTAGCACAGATTTAAAACTACCCAATGTTATCTAATCCTCTCCTGAAGCACCAACACACTGACTTCAGCAATACTCAGACATCTGGATTAAAAAAAAAAAAAAAAAAAAAAAAAAAAACAAAAAAAGAAAAAAAGAGAAAGAAAGAAAAAAAGAAAGAAAGAAAACCAGAAAACATGCAGTCAGCAGTAGGCAATGATGGCAAACATTGCTAGGATATATTTACTGTCTTAGGTAAGTCTGTACTAAATGGGGGAGGTGAAAATTTTATTAGCTTGCCAGAGCCATGACTGTTTCCTGGAGAAGCCGACAAAGCCAACAGCTCAATTTAACATGAACCTCCAGTGCTTGACATCCTCTTCCAATGTAAATATTTGTTCTCTACCATTTTAAAATGCTATGAAGTTCATCTCTCATATTTTTACATAAGGACAGAAAGAAAAAACAAAAATCACCTGCAATGCAAAACCTGTGGCAAGCAGTGTCACCTATCATTAAAAAAAAAAGTATTTGTAGGACAGCAAATCTTAGAGGGTCAACACATTTTAGTTATTTTAAACATAGGTACTTACCTTTTTTCCTATTCCAGAGTGCCAACACCACACAGAGGACCACTTTCACTACTTCAGAACACATGTTCACTGTCGTAGGAAGGTAATCATACTTGTTATCTGTGGGATTCAGCAAGTCAGAGAGTACACGATCAGTTTCTGCCTCCTGTATTCATAATTAGAGCAAGAACCTATTTTAACCACTCCAATCACAATTTTAGTCACAAAAGTCTTTGTTAGAACTTCTGTTATAAATGTTTCGATACTTATGATATACAACTTCCTGAATGGCCTCTTTTCTGAGTTGAAATCTTTCCTCATTTGGTCCCAGTTTACAGCAGAACTTTTTTGGAAGAACTTAAGAACATCACTGTTTTTAAAAAAAAAATTAGAACAGGAATGTTTTCCCCAAAGAACAATATGGTATTTTTTAACCCTCACAAAAAAATGGCTTCCAGGATGACATAGCCTTCTTTTAGGACTGGCAATACCAGCCAGCTTTAGCATGCCCACTAGGATACCACTTCTCAGCCTGCTGCAGGAAAAACAGTTCAATCAAATCATGTACCATCAATAGTGCTTACACAACAATCTAGTCTTCAAAGTGTCAGCTATAAAATAAATCACCTGCTTCATCTTTTACAGATTATACACCTGGCAACCCAAGTTACAACATTATGGTAGACCACTGGCTAGACATTTTTCAGTGCAGAAACACATGTCTCTATAAATATAATAGGATGTTTATGCAAAGAACGCTGCAGGTGAAGAAGTAGGTTTTTGGGTATCTGTTTCAGACCAAACACCAATGTTTTCTTATTCAAGGTGCATCAGGGGTATTGCCGAACAGTACCTTCATTGGCAGAATACTTCATGAGGAGGATTCGACTTGAGCCCAACGCAATGAACATTCCTCCAAGCAGAAAGGTCTGGCTGGTTGTCTTGGAGCAAAGGGCGAATCGACTACACCACTCCAACTTCATTCTGCTGCCTTGCTGTCAGCACCCTTCGGACGGCAGCATAAAAAACCACTATAAGCAGTACTTCCAAAAACTGGTTACACAAGACAAAATAAGTGTATTTTACTGCTTTGTGTTAATTTATACAAAGATGCTTACATCATAGAACAAGCCTTGTTCTACAAACTATTTTTTCCTTACTTAAAAAAAAAAAAGATCGAGTTCAACCCCTGACCGAACACCACCATGTCAACTAGACCATGGCACCAAAAGCGACGTCCAGTCTTTACTTAAAACACCTCCAGGAATGGTGACTCCAACACCTCCCCTGAGCAACCCATTCCAATGTATAATCATACTTTCTGTGAAGAAATTCTTCCTGATGTCCAACCTAAAACTGCCGTAGCACAGCTTAAATTATGTCCTCTCATCCTGTTGCTGGTTGCCTGGGAGAAGAGGCTGACCCCCACCTGGCTACACCCTCCTTTCAGGCAAGGAGTGATAAGGTCACCCCTGAGAGAAGGATAAGCTCCAAGGACCACCAAAGGGGGATAAACAATGTACACACAGGGACTCTGAAGGTAGCACAAGGAGGCTGGCTCCTGAGAAGTCTCCAGCTACGGCATACAGATTAGCTAAAAGGATTAAGTACTTCACACGCTTATTTTTCTTTAATATATTTTTAAGTGCTCTTGCTCCTAATCCCAGCGTGGAGAAGCGCTACAGCAGCGGAGCGAGACCAACCCCTCAGAGCTGACCTGGAGCCGGCTCGTTCCCCGCGGCGGCGGAGGCACAGGGCAGCCAGAGCCGAGCACCAGAGCCGCGTTCTCCGCCTCCAGCGCCGCCGTTACTCGCCCGACCCGTTAACGGGCTCCGGGGCCTCAACAGCCGCCCGAGGGAGGAGCAGGGCGGGGAGCCCCTGTGGGCCAGCTGCGGGCAGGGGTCCGTCCCATGGTGACGCTCCGTCCCATGCCGCCGGGGCGGCCGGAGCGCGGCGAACCGATGCGGGGGGACACCCACCTCGCCGCCGCCTCCTCCTCACCAGAGGAGGAACACCCGCCGGGCTTTACCGACAGCCTCCTGCCACGTCGCTGCTTCAGGCTGCAGCCAGGAGCGGCAGGGCGGCGGCCGCGCGGGGCGAGCGGGACTCCGAGGCAGCAACGCCCGGTGCTCGGACGCCGCGGCCGGCGCACCCCGGCGCACCGGGTCCCGAGGCGCTGCGGCAGCGCGGTCCCCGTCACTCATCCCCGCCGCCCACGGCCGGGCTCCCCCCGGGCCCCACCCGAGGTGCTGCATGAAGCCCCTTCAGCGCCCTCCCCTCCACTCCGACTCAGCCCCCCTCCCCGGCCTCACCTGGCGGGGCAGGGCGGGGCCGCGCGCGCGCCCCCTGCCGCGCCTCGCCTCGCCGCGCCCCGCCCCGCGCGGGCACGCGCGCGCGCGCCCGCTCTCCCCCCGCCGCCACGGCCGGCCCGGCCCCGCCCCGCCCCCGGCACTCCGGGGAACCCGCGAGCTCCGCCCCCAGCTCGTGCCCGCCCCCCGGGGGCCGCGCGAGCCACGGCTCCGCCCCGCCCCTCCCTCCGCGCCTTCCCGCCTTGCGCGCGCGCGCCGTGTGTCGTCACGCGTGTGCGACGGAGGGGCGGGGGGAACGTGAGGGGCGGGTCACGTGGCAGGCGGGGGGCGGCAGCGGGAGCGCCGTGCCGAGGGCGGGGGGGGCGGCCGCCGTCTGTCTGTCCGTCCGCCCGCCCGCGCGTCAGACCGCCGCAATGCAGAACGTCATCAACACGGTGAAGGGGAAGGCCCTGGAGGTGGCCGAGTACCTCACGCCCGTACTCAAGGTGCCGGTCCTGCTCTAGAGCCGGGATGGGGAGGAGGGACACCCATGGCCGCCCCCGCCTGCGGCCGCACTTCCCTCCCCGAGCGCCCGGGAGCCGCTCCGCTTCCCGAGAGCTGGCTGTCCGTGCCCTTGTCCGCCGGGCTCGAGACCCGCGGGTCTCGGAGGGCGCGGTGCTGGGCACAGCCATCGGCCCTCATCCCGCACCGGGCCGGAGGGGATGGGGGGAACCCGAGTTGGCGCTCACATCCCACTGGGAGGGGGGAGCATCCACCTGGGAGGGCGGGCCTTTGGAAGAACAGGTGTTGCTGTCCCTGCTTCTCAAGGAGTGACTTAAATGTGTTCTCGTTTTCTTTTGAAGTTGTGAAACTTTTACCTGGTTGTGTGACCAGAGATTGAAATCCAAACGTACAGACAGGCTTGAGCCTGCTTTCCGGAGCAATGGTTATTTTGGGTAAATTTTTTCAGCTAACATAAAAAACCCCAAACCAAAACAGCAAAATTAGCCACACCTTCGTTATGTGAGCAGATGTTACGTACCACAGCTTATTCCTGTGTCAGAATTACAGTATTAATATAAGCTTCTGTGCACTAAAGTAGTTGAGAATAGTAGAAATGAGCCATTGCATCCTTGTAAAGGTGGCCAGCACATCTATTATAGTTTCTGTTATTGTATATTTAGGTAGAAACAAATTATGGTTTTCTGCAGTTGTTACACTACATCCTATTCTGTGACTCTTATCTGCAAACAATTTTTTGTGTAAATCCCAACTTTGTATATGATTGCTTAACTTGGCAGCACTTGTTTCACTACTGGTTATGGTACTTCTGCATGTTTTTGAAAAAACACTTTTTTATGACAACAGTGTCTCTGCCTGTGGCTTTGTGGTTTGACCTTCTATGTGCTTTGCACCCTGCAGCTTACATCTCTGGGCAGACAGCAGTGACAGTCAATTATTAATTGAACTTGTCTTTCTGTGGTATGTGGGGTGCTCTTCTCTGGATAGTGGGCCTTTCTAGAGTTGCCCATCAATGTGAAATATATGGGTTGCAGTGAAGTTGTGACATAGGAAGGTGAGGTGACTTGTTTACCATAGTACAGTTGTTGCACAGCTGGCGTAATAGTGGAGGAATTCATGTGTCCAGATGGATTATTGGGAGGAGGCAGGAGTAGAACTTTTCAGAAATGGAAGGTGTTAGTATTATATGTATATGTTCCCTTTACATGGGGTTGAAATAAGTACTCCAACTTGGTAACTTTTGAAAGAAACTAGACCTGTGTCTCTCACAACCAAAGAATTTACTTAGATGGAAAAATGAACTATTTGCCCTCAGGGAACAGAGGATGGATATTTTGCATGTTTTCTTTCTGTAATTCCAAAGACACAAGTTTGTGCGTGTTGCCTACTGCTTATGGTTCATTTTGAAGTGAACTAGTAAGTTGTCTCCATTGTCGTATTGCACAATGTGTTATTAAGGATTCTGAGTTTTGTAAAAATTCAAATTACTTTGATTTCAGTCAGCTAGCACGTAATGATGTTATGATGTATGTACAGTGTATGCTGTTTTCCCTATCTTTATCTTTTTCTTAAGTGTATCTTCCTTAGCAATTAGACAGAAAGGCAGTAATGAGTATGGTATGAAACAGCTGTGCTCCTTTCATTTGCCATAGCACAGCTGATAGCACACACCAGGGTGAAGGAACAAGAATAACCAAGCTGGGGCTGCTTTTCTTTAATGTTTTCCAGCTGATTGAATAAGGTGACGTTGTGGCTGGAAGCAAGACATTTTCAGTTGCTGCTTTTAGTCTTGATAGCAAAAAAAAATAGGGCAAGAAGTCAGCTATGCCATGGTTGAAACTGTATTCTTTTTCAAAAGCCATTTTTGATAGCTGTAATGCTGGGAACAGTAAGATACCTTGGTACTTGAGGCTTTTCTGGAGAAACAATCAGAAGTCAAAACATAATGCACTTATTCTAGATTTGAATATGACAGAAGATGTGTTATCCTTACACTTCATAAATGTTGCCTATAATGCCAAAGTACTTCGTTTCTCCATGCAGAATAAGTCTTGTGTCTGCTTGCCATCTATTCTTTCATCCACAAAATCCCCCACTACAATATGCAAAAATCAAAGCTGTTTCCATAGGGTGCATGATGAAGGCATAGAAATTGGCATTAAAACAGTCTATTACTATTTAGTCTTTCTATTTAACTTATTCTACCCCAGAGAAGAGCTGGTTTGGTCTTTCATTTAATGACTTTTCTTAACTGCAAAACCCCATACTGATGCATTGCAGTGCTGTTCAGTACCTAGAACTCTGGAGCCCTTGACAGTTAGAGTCCCTGTTTCCAGCTGATTTTCTGTTTCTTACTGGCAAACATAATACTGAGTGCCAGTCATCTTTTTTTCATTATTGCTATAATTGGCAGTAGCAAAGAATTTTTATTTTGTATAGGTGATCATTTTTCATAATACCTCACATTTTGCAACAAATAATTTTGGGGAGCCTTATTTCCTTATTTTCTAATGTAAGTTACCTATCAGCCATGGCAGAGGTTGCCTCCAGGCTGATTCATGGATCTCTGGACAGAACTAGTTGCAAAACAAAAGTGGGAGAAGATATTTGTCTTTCCAGTAAAGTGGAGTGTGTTATTTGTCAGCAGTTCTCAGATTTTCTAAACTTTTTTTTATTGTAGGAGTCCAAGTTTAAGGAAACTGGAGTAATTACACCCGAAGAAGTAAGTATTTAGAAACTTAAATTTATTTTGAAAGCAATGGTGCCTTTTTTTAATGCAGAATGACCATGTTAAACAGATCATGGTTTTGCCAGTTATTGCTTCTTGAAACAATTTCCAGAAAGTGAACTTTCTAAGTGGCCTTTTTACTCTACAGATGTAGTTGATCAACATAATTTCTCTTGTGATGGCACTAGGCATCTGAATGTGGGACACTTCTTTATTATGCTGTGAAAAGATTGTAAAGGAGCTGGGTCTACAGCTCCATTTATCATGGGAGTTCAGGACTGAAGCAGGAATATATTGATTTTTAAAGTCTTTCCTCTGAGGAACTCAAAGGGGACCTTTTACCTTTGGAACAGTTTTTGCTTACCTCTGTTTTTGTTCCTTCCAAGGCTCTATGAAGATCATTACATATATTTGTTCACACCAATCATCCAATGATGATTATTTTTCCCTCTTCTCTATAGGCTGCTTTAGGCTACTTGTATTTTGGAGTGCTGCCAAGCAGTTATGTTTTTTTAAGAGCTCGAGTGCAAAGAGCAACAAACAGGATGTTTTTCCTGGAATAGTAAGAACACTGAGTGTGTTGTGTTACTTTAATTTCTCCGTTACGCTTTTTCTTGTATTAAATTGTTACCGATCTGCAAATACTTTGTCTTTTCAGGGGTCTAATAAAACAATATCAAGACTGTTAGGTAGAATGAAAGAAAAATTAAACAATGAAAAAACGTAAAGATGAGATGGAAAAAAAATGAACAAATTATGACTGATGCAGGTAGATAATGTGGATAGAAGTATTTTTCCTAATATTGGTGCCTGCATTTTTCTGCTGTGTTGCCTGGCAAGCAAACACTTATTCTCTCTCTCTGACACAGAAGTACCACACTGAAAAACAGGCTTAGCAGCATGATGTTCTCCTGTTCTGATAACCATATGTGTGTGTGTGTGTAAATATTCATATCTGTTAAACAATAATACACAATATTTATTATTTATAAACTAGAATAACAGAGAAGGTCTAGACAAATGTTCTACCAATACTTAATCCCTTCTTGATTTATGGGAGAAAAATTCGCAGTAGTACTGTAAGGAAAGGCACCTTCTATAGAGTGTAGCAAGAACCGCATGTACTACATTAAACACCACCAGGAGTGTGAATAGTCTGTGTTCTGTGTGTCACATTAGATGCTGCTAGGATGAATAAATTGGATCCTTCAAAACAGTAGTCAAGGGAACTGGTTATACAGCAAGATTAAATTTTTGTTAAATTTAGATGAAGCTGGAACATGGATCTGCCGATTGTCCCTTTGACAGTCTTTATATAGTAATGGTTGCTAAAGAAGAATAATGACACTAGGATGTTGTCTTTGAATGAGTTTGGATTTCTTGGGTAATTTTAGCTATCTTTTAGTCTGAGACACTAACTGGTTTATAGATTTTTGCGGGGTTCCTGTGGTTTGCCTTTGAGGATGAATAAATTAACAATAAGGATAAAGATGACTCATTAATCACACTCAGCACCTACTCCCTCTTTTCACTTATATGTGTACTTGATTTAATTTCAAAAAATTCTTGTCTGTCGTGAGTTCTTACTAGTTAATACCTCCAAAAGATGACACCTCTTTTAATTATATATGTAAATACAGGGAAATTGTTAAAATCGTTCTTTCCAGGACTAGAAATAAGATGTCCTAAAATTGATCTCCTTCTTCCACTTCACAGTACTGATTCAAGTATGAGGTAGCATCAGTGCTTGAGAAATAGAAACTGAAACCAGCTAGATAATTTTGCTGCCTAAGATGAAAAAAAAACGTAGATGAAATTTCAAGTGCTGTTCTAGGGCTATGTATCTGTTAGACCCACAGACAACCCTGTTTTTTCATATTTAGTAATATATTTCAACACTGGGGTCACAGAGTTCCAATTCCTTGAACAGAGAATTTTAAATAATTCTGGAGTTTCATTTGTGTTTATCATGTAAGAGATAATGAGTTTTAAAATTTCCGTGTGTGTTGGGAGGGTTTGCTGGGGTTTTTGAAAGAGATTTCAGTTTTGCTAGAGGCTTCTGTTGAAAAATAGGTGAAAAGGAAGCACTTTTGCAGAGATTAAGCCTGTTAATCCATGTGCAGTGCGTGCTGTGGTGTTTCCTGCTGTGCTGATCCACCTCCCGTTGGAGGACGCAGTGAGGAAGTGGCTGTGACCCGCTGCAAGCCTGTTATGTCACACTGCAGCAGCTTCTGGGCTGCCAGGGAGGGTGGTGGTATAAACTGGCACTTCAAGACAAGAAAGTACCGGTGGCAATAGCTGTGCACCTCATATTCCAAAGTGACTACTTCAAAGCCCACAAAAATCACTTTTCTCAAGTTCAGGCTTGCCTTCCTCAATTTATGTGTACAAAAAACAAGCCCAGAGGGTTGAATGTTGCTGGGTGAGTTTTGAGTATGTACACAAGTCTAGTGTGACGTTGCTGGCAAGTTTAACATGACAGTATCACTTTGAAATAGTAATGCAATATTATAAAAGGCTTCATCTTTAATACTAAGAACAAGCAGGGTGAATATTTTTAAAAAATACTTATTCGGAACAAAGTTACCTATAAGATTTTCAGTGTACTACGTGGTAATGCATTTTTAGTTAACATCAGTGATTAACTAATATAGTGATGGTCATTATATAAAACATAGGCTGTTTCTTCCTTTGTTGCAGTTCTGATTGATTCAGTGGATTGATGGTCTCGCTTTTCTTACTGCAAAATTGTTTTGAACAAGGAAAGAATTAAACATTTTTTTTTTACATTAAGCTCTTTGTTGTCTTTGTAAAAGTTTGAATAATGGCATATAAAAATAATTTCTTTATTACAAAGAAAACAAAATTCCTAGGTCCAGAAACTTTTTTGGTTTTTACTAGACTGGAAGGTAGTACCACAGCTTTTGAAACTCTGAATTTGCTGTTTGAATTTGCTCAGTAAGCATTTTGGGTGAAGTCAATTTAATCTTTGTGTTTTCGTAGTTAGCTGAGAAATGGGGTTAAAATAAAGCATCCAGCTGATTGAAACGTTTGTTAATTACACAGTTAATTGATCAAAGGAATGTGGATTGTTTCCTTGGGCCATATTTAACAGTAATTTTTTTTCCTGCCTTAACAGTTTGTTGCAGCTGGAGATCACTTAGTTCACCACTGTCCTACTTGGCAATGGTAAGTAAAATTGAAAGAATTGTAAAAAGTTAGCATTCCTACCTCTGCTTTGGTGTGTTTCCATTGGCTTCAGCTATACAGTTGTCTCATTTCAGAGCAGTAAGTGGACGTTTCCAGTAGAACTTTCATGATGGCTCTATATTTAAGTCAGTCAGGGCTTACTAATTGCTGTATAGCAGTAGTTGAGATGAGGATTTGTTTGGGGATGTTTTTGTTTGTTTTTTTAAGGTTTTAGAGGAAATAAGCTGTTACATACTGTGAATGCTTTTAGTGCTTAGCTGCAGTAGCAGCATGTCTCCCCGGGTTTGTCTTGGTGATTGAAAAAGCAAAGGCCATGTGCTACTGAATTGCTAGGAAGTAGTTGTAAATGGTGTACTTTGACAAGCATTTGTTAATTAAATGTGTTCAAGTTGGCCCACAGCAGTTCATTTTGTGCAGTTTGGAAATCCTTTCTGTTGCATGTACAGTAAGGATGCAAATAAGGTGCTTCCTCATGTTTTACTGTTGTCTTGCATTATGAAACTAATCTGCTCCTAAATGAGCATTGTCTGTGCAGTTGGTGTCTTCAGGGTTTTGGCTCTGTACTGGACCATGACTTGCTGAAGGAAAAAATTGCTATGTTTGAATCTCCCTGCCCTTTTGCCACCTCCTTCAGAGAAAGCATGATGTTGAGTCTGGCAGCAGTTTGGAATGAGCTATTTAGAATGTTACTCTTATTTCAAAGCAAAAACCACTAAAGGTGAAGGCAAATGCTTGAGTAATGTGAAATTAAGAGTACTTAAGCACTAGTGACTATGGACAGATTTTATATTTATAGAGGTCTATTTTGTGCTTTTCTGAAGTTGCTTTCTTCAGACGTTTGCAACTTTGTTATTGCTGATCCTAGAAAATTTTATATAGAATAGATAATTCTGTCAGCCCATCTTTACCTTGCCATCTCAAGGTGAAAGTAGTTTTTGAGGAATAAAATGGTTTTGATCCCAGAACAGTTTAGGGATGGCCAAGCTTTCTAACACCATACCAAATGTTTATAGGGAAGACTAAAGTCATAGCAAACCAATTCTGAGAATAGGTCAAGAGGATTATATAAAATGTTCCTGACACAACCTGAAAATAGAAGGGTTCTTTTGTTTGCAGGTCATCAAATTCTCAAATGGTGCACTTCATTTTACAGGGCTTCAGGAGAAGAGCTAAAAGTCAAAGCTTATCTGCCAACAGACAAACAGTTTTTGGTAACTAAAAATGGTAAGGCTGAAATTTAAATGTAAGTGTTCTTAGAATTGACAGCATGGTTGGCTGTGCTGTCAACTCTACTGATTGTCTGTATTGATAGGGGAAGCAAATACCTCCCACTTTGGATGCTCTGGCTTTGCAATATTAAAGAAGCTTTTCCTGCACTTCTGAATTTTTTTTCTTAGACCACTTTACAGTAGAGCTTTATATGAAAAATAAAGCTTGCCTTGATGAAGTATAAATGAACTTTAAACATTATAAACGTCTTTGTCTTTCCTTCAACTCATGTTCAGTTTCTAAAAGGAAAATACGTTTATTTTCCTCTTCCCTTTGGAAACTCAGGCTATTAAAAGAGTTCTCAAAATGTCTTTCATAGTGACACTGATACTTCTAATTCAAGTATGTAATTGATGTCAATATCTTTGTCAATAATAATCATAGATACAATCTTGAATTAATGTTTTTATCAGCTTCACAGTTGTATTTATATAGTACATGTGGTGACTACCTTTTTAATGGACAAGAAGGATAACATCTTGGCAACCATGGGGAAATCCAAAAGATCTTGTGTCAAAATGTGTCAATGCCATTAGATGAACCTTTACTACTAAGAAAGCGTGAGGAGATTTTTGCCTGCACAGGGTTGTATTATATGCTTGGATTTTCCTTGCTGGCTTTTGGAGTCTTGCAGTGCACTATCATGTGAAAATTACTACAGTAGTGTTGGACATTTTCCTGGGATGCTCCTGATAGTTTGATGGCCAGTTGATCTGCTTTGTTTCTCTTCCTGCCACTTCTGAGGTTCCTCATTGCTGTGATCCTTCTTCATCACATTCCAAAATAATGTGTTCCCTGCTTCTGGTGTCACATTGGCCTCCCGCCTGAGTAAAAGCTGTGGGCTATAGTTGAGACTGGGAGTCATTCTACAGACCTCATTTTGGAAGTCTTTGGATGACTTCACTGTGACTTTCACACGCCTTTTGTCCCTTTCTGAAAGGTCAAAGAGCAATTTTCAAATGCTGCACTTCATGCAGCAGATTTGTTTTTCTCCACATCAATAGAAAAGGAAAGAGCATTTTCTACATAGTCCTCGTTTATGCTATTGGAAGATACCTGCTTTGCCTTAATCAGATACTCAGTCTTTCTTTGACTATTTTCTGAAAACATTATCTAAATCTCTGTTTGAATGGCTCTGTAATACATATGACACAAGTTATTCTAAATATCACATGAATTCTGACCTTCTAAACTTCTGTATGTTAAATTATAATTAAACATACTTAATGTATTGCATAAATAGCTGATACAAACTTTTAGCAGAATTCTAAAGGCAAATGAGTTTGTAAAACTGATGAAAATCCAGGCAAAGTTGTCCTTAGTTGTTTACCAATGTGAAGAAAACTAACAGGTTTTCTCCAGTTGTTAGCAAATGAGAAGTTAATTCTTTTCTAATCCTTAAGAAATTGGATGAAACCGCTCTAATGCGTAACAGAAAGATGAGCTTTTAAGGCTACTGCAATCATATTTTTATATGAAATAAAATATCTAATACAGCACATCAACATATTTTTCTAAGTTCATGCTTTTGCATTTGAAATACAGCCTTAGGATTCCTTAAATAAGGATCTATGAAAAACTGCCACATTTTAGAAGGCCTTGTAGGATAATATCATCCTCCAGTCTGGCTCTATGTAAGAATGACTGACTGCATTCTTTTTGTTTTGCCATTTTTTGTAGTGCCGTGCTATAAAAGGTGTAAGCAGATGGAGTACTCAGATGAGCAGGAAGCAATTATAGAAGAAGATGATGGTGATGGGGGATGGGTAGACACTTTTCACAATGCAGGTATTCAAGGTCTTGCTTCAGGCTTTGCATTTGATAATCTGATTTTCAGTTTCCACTCTCAGAAAGTAAAAGCTTTCTTATATACAGATGTCTGTGTACCAATATCTAGTCTGGAGGAAATAAGTTACATTATCAGCTACCCACCTGATTGGTACATGAGATCTAACTGTGGGGCTGTATGTGCTTGAAACAGGCTCCTTTTCAGAGATGATGGCGATTATTTCAGTACTCTCTTACTAAAGTTCTAGGAAGTTATTTTAAAATATGAGCTGCACAGTGCCTCATTCCTCAGTAAGGAAATCCTGTGAAGAAGATGTTAGTTTAAGTTATGGATGCTGTACTAAAACAAAGAAGATGTTAAGTACACAGATGGGTGTGGGAAATGACCCTTTTTTTACAATAAGCCCTTAAATGAGCTAGTGTTTATAAAGAAGTTTAAAAAATACTGCTTATATGAATCTATCTCACTGGCTTTTCTAGCACGTCTTATAATTTTGGTTTTTTCTAATTGGCAATTATATTTGTTTTAGTTTGTTTCTTGATGTTCTATCATGTGTTAATACAATTCTGTCCTTCAAGGATGCTCTCTCCACCATTTCCAAAAGTACTCCTCTCAGTTTTTACTTTCTTTGGTGTAATTTTTTTTTGCTGTAATATGGAGAAAGTTCTCTGAATAGTTTGCCAGTGTGGGGACAAAAAGGGTTGGAGATGATGCCTTTTGTTTCTGTAGACATACATATTTCAACATTGGCAAACTTGAATGCATCGCAGTTCATAACCAAATGCCCCCACACCAAAGAAATGATTTGGAATAGCTTTGTGATACCCTTGAATTAAGTATGCAGTATCCGTCCCTGCTGCGAATAGACTCCTCTGCCAGGTTGTTCTTTTTGGAGTTGACTGGTTTGGGCACCATACTGTACAGCACAGCTGTAACACTCTGACTAAACCTGGCCAGGTCTCTAAATGCTGTCAAATGAGATAAAATCTGTTTCCACAGCTGAAGTTAGTTAGATAAATGTACTCTGTCAAAGCAGAATATTGGCATGTGTCCCAAAAGGTACTGTGTGAGAACAGCAGTAAAACTAGAAAGCTAATGGGGAGAAACTCAAGAGTGGACACTACTATGATTTGGGGTGATTATATACTCCCTCTTCCTCTCAGCTAAAAGCATTGAGTGCTCTGCTACATTTTGCTTTGTCATTGCTTTCAAGAAGCTCAGACATACTCATAAATGCCTGCCTTTTTCATGAAGTTGAGTTCCATTATTGTGATTTTGATTTCTATGCAAAAATACCTTAAAATAGAAGTCCAAATTTGCAGAGTTCCATCACAGGCTTTGTAAGGCATGGCACGTCTGTGCTGTGGTGCTCTGTGTTACTGATCTGGTTTGCTTAGTGATGTCCAACACTCAGCATGTTACCAATACCAAATGAACAGCTTTTCACATATCAAGGTTGTTGTGAGATGTGACTTGGAAAAATGAGACACTGCTTTCTGAAATCCTTGCAAACTCTTTCTATGCTATTCTCCAACAAAGAACCAAGCTTTTTCAGCACAAACTTCTTGTTCAATTTACAGGTGTAGTGGGTGCAACAGAAGCGGTTAAGGAGATCACACTAGACAGTAAGGTACTTGTTTCTAAATTTTCCCGTTGCTTTATTACAGGACCTGAAGGTAATAGTAGTTTTACTAGTGGCAATCTAGTACTCCCTGTGAAAGATTAAAATACGCTTTGTCACTAATTGTTTTGCAGATGTACGTTGACCCTCAGAGCCTGTGATTATTCTAAGCATGTGCATCTCCTTATTGCTGTGTTTACTGAGGCATTTGTCTTTTTGAAATGTCTTTAGCCAGTGTGCTCCTGTGCTATGCTTCTATTTTCTAACTGAAAATGAAATTCTGTTTACACTGATACCAGACATTTGTGTTTCAAGGCGTTAATGTTGGGAGATCCAGCACGAAGAAATTTTTATATGGAAAAGTAATGGTGGGGATGTAAAGTTTTCTTTTGTGATCTTCAACTACTGCAAGCAGACTTCTAACACATTTGGTCCAGTTTGACAGGTTTATGCCCTTCAGTTTAGAAGAACTTTACCTGTTTAAATGTATACATCTTATGAAGTCCTCAGTTTCTGCATGTTTCCAAAAAGTCACTGCAGCAGGAGAAAAACCTGAAACTTAAATCCTCAGAAGCACTTGAAATGCAAATTCAGCATGTTTCAGAAACGTGGAGAAAGTCACAGAGACACAAAATGCTTTTAAAGATGAGTTGGTAAGGGGAGTTTTGTCTGTGTCCTGTGAGCAGAAGTTTTGGATTCTAAAAATTAGGGGAAAAGAAAATGAGCTGCCCCATGCTACTGCATAATTATAAACAGCTCAAAATGCTATCTATTTGATGAACTGTGAAGTGCAAATATTTCAAATGACTTTGCTGAATTTAGTAAAAATACTGCTTTTTTACAAGTTAGTAACATGAGGATGGAAGAAACACTGTAAGGAATAACTAAAGTTGATCGCTTTTTCTGCAAAACACAATACTTGCAGAATGTTAATGTGGTTCATAACTGCTGTTGTGTGTTTTGCATTGGATTTCATTTCTGTTGTATGTAGAAAACTTGCTTGCAGGTCCAATCCAGGAGGACAACTCTTTCCTGCTGATGTTCTGTTTGACAATGCACTTTGTAACTTAGTTTCTTACTGGTTTTTGTGTTTTGGGTTTTTTAAATGAATAAACAGCCGCCTGATGCTTACAATTAGAGGAGCTTCTAACTGTAGTAGTTACTTGGAGTATACTCCTAAAGTCTTCATGAAACCTGTGGAAAATGAGACCTTCACCTTCTGAATTTCATTGGAGTTGTCTTGACTTCTAATACTGTGCAAGGCCCAAAAATTGACTGTGGGCTTGTGCTGTATTTGTTTCTGTTGGAGTATGTTTTTTTGGAGAATGATGTCAAAATGTGATACCTTTTGTGTCTCTCTAGTGTTTTAAAACAATTATGGAACTGGACAGAGCTCATAGTGTGTATATGAGCCGTAACTGGGTGACACTTTTAGTCATATGATAGAGTTTTATGTAGTCCCACAAAAAGCAGGGGGTTGGACTCAATCATCCTTATGGATCCCTTGAGGTAATTTATGATACCTGCTGCACAGTTGACTGCGGTTTAGAACTTAAATATTAACTTACGTGTTTAGTCTTAGCTGTTAGTCATTGCCTTTCGTCTGAGATAGGTGGATCTTTTAACTGTTTTAACACCATGGTGACTTTTCTTTGTTTAGGAATTAAGTCATTCCAGATTGCAAAGTCAAAGGAAGACTTCTTAAATTGATTTTTAATGTCATACTAGGACTTTAAAATTAAGATGAGTTAATAAGCAAGTATTTGAGTTCAGTGTAGTCCTTCTGAATATTGCGGAAATGATCTTTCTGGCTCACTGAATGTGTTGGCTGGACTTAACACCTTTAATTTTTTGGGGCTGTTAGGCTGTGTAGGTGCAACAGTCATTAAAGCAGTATTTTCAATTTAACTTCTAAAGGATAATATAAAAATACCAGAGTGTTCAGCATCTTGTGAAGATGATGATGAGGAAGATGAAGGAGAAGCTGCAGACATGGAAGGTATTTCCTTAAGTTGGGTGGGACATATTTTATTTCAGGTCTTTAACTAAAGCGGTACAGTCTAAAACACCACGCATTCTTTGCATGGAATGCGTGCTGAAAAATTTCAGTAGGCATATGCTCTTTATCATCTTCTGTATGGTTTTATTGATGCATGTTTACTCTAACGTGTGCCAAAAACCTCTGCGAATGTTAATGATCGGAAAATTGTGTAGCAGAACGGGTCCAAGAAAGTATAAATTAGAGATTTAGCACAGCTTCCTTGCAGCTTCGTACCTACACTTAAACTCAATCTGCCTATACAAAATCACTTAAGTATTGCTCATCACCTACTTACTGTAGGCTTGGTCAAATTTGTGTTAAAAAAGGGATAGCCTGGTTTGGGGATTGGGATTTTATTTTACTTGAGTAAAACTTGAGATACATGTAGATTTTTTTAAAGTAGTTCTTTATGAATGACAAATATAATGACTGGCTGCAAGCTGAACACAGAATTTTATGGATCTTCTTTTCAGAGTATGAAGAAAGTGGGCTATTGGAGACAGATGATGTGAGTGAACAGTTCTCTTATCTTGTCTGTTACAATATAAATATAAGCACAAGCAAAGTAAAAATAATGATAACAAATGGCTGAAATAACAAGCTTATGAGTTGTAGGGTTACTGAGCCTGGATTCCTATGGACTTGTCTCCTGCCAACCTACTACGGTAGTACTGCTTGAACCCTTGGGTCCTCAAAGATTTTGCCCACAGAAATTTTCCTTGGTTTTGCTAATCCTTGTTGCTCTGCTTACACACAACACTCTATTCATGAGAAGCTACAAAATGCAGTGGTGGTTCTTGGGGCTTACACGGGGAGGATGAGTGGCCTGTGGGTTCAGTAGATTGCACCAATCCATCAGAGTTTCATGAGAGAAAACAGAAAGGTCTCATTATTTGTGGTACTATCCTAAGGTCTCCATGAACCTGCATAAACTGAGATCTCTGCCTTCTGAATTTCACTGGAATTGTCTGCTATTTGTGAAAGAAGGTAGGGGGGTGTAACAGTGTAGTCGCTTACTTCCTTAAGAAATCAGACCTTTTTTGAAAAGTAAAAAAACCCACAAAAAATAAAACCAAAAACTACTTTTTTGGGGAGAAGCTGATACTCCTCATTTGGAAATAAAAACAAACCATATGTTGGGGGGTTTTTATGCCTACTTAAGAATATTATTTAAGGTTTTACAGTTTTACATAACTACTTAGAATGGGAAAGCAGGGAATCCAAGCAAGGCTATACTAATCTTGTCATTTTTACCTTGAACCAGGCAACACTTGACACAAGACAGATTGTAGAAGCTAACAAAACTAAAGTTGATGTTGGAGGGGAAGATGCTATTCTACAGACTAGAACCTATGACCTCTACATCACTTACGACAAATATTACCAAACTCCAAGGCTCTGGTTATTTGGATATGATGAGGTATAGCTATGCTGGGTTTTTTTCTACTTCTATGAAATTGGACTCACTGTGTCAAATAGGCTATTTTGTTGCTTATTCACAGTAGAAATTTAAAGGGAAAAATGGTGACAATACCATTAAGCAATATAGGCTTGTAGGCAGGACTTTAACAGTACTTGCAGGAAGTTGGAACCATTTCACTAAAAACTGCACATGGTAACTGAGCACATTTCAAAGAAAACCACTGGAGTTTTTGTTAGCACTGTAGAACTGGCAGTAACAGCAGTGAACTCAGTCAAGTAAGCAGGTACATGTTTTCATCACCTTCAAAAGGAAAGGAATATATGAAAGTTCTTCCCTTTAATCACTCGGTTTCTTGAGTTAAGACTGGGTAGGGCTCACTGCTCAAACCCCTCAGTGGGAACCTGGTTGATTGTCAAATACATCGACTTCACCACTCAGAGGAAAATCTCTGCAGTACTATTTCTATTCCATATAAATTTTAACACACTCAGTTCTTCCAGTGTACCTTCAGAACTTTTCTGTTTTAGATGCCTGTAATTTTTGGTGCATCATCTGTTACTGACATTAGAAAGGAGCAAGATTCTTTGTTAGTAATGCTTTTGTTCTCGTGTTCCTTGTTCCTCTATAGCAGCGGCAGCCTTTAACAGTAGAGCATATGTATGAAGATATTAGCCAAGATCACGTCAAGAAAACAGTGACCATTGAAAACCATCCTCATCTTCCTCCACCTCCCATGTGCTCAGTGCATCCATGCAGGTAAGTCTTTGTTTCTGGTCTGAATCATCCTGCATATACAAGGCACTTCACTGCTCTTGTGAAGGATTTTGTTCAGGTTTTCTGGACATATTTCCACAGTTGGCTGTTGTAGTGGTCTGTTAGCTTCTGAGGCAGTATGAAAGGAAGGTGTCAGCAGTTCTCTGAGTTCATTCCAGTGCTCACTGCAGCAACTGTGTTCTGCAGTTAGCACTGTCTTCTCTGATCAGCAGCTTCCCTATGGACTCCAGAAGATGGCAGACTACCA
Source organism: Coloeus monedula (assembly GCF_965178545.1). Classification (NCBI taxonomy): domain Eukaryota; kingdom Metazoa; phylum Chordata; class Aves; order Passeriformes; family Corvidae; genus Coloeus; species Coloeus monedula. Next base: position 26,130,458 of record NC_138783.1, read on the forward strand.
GAACTTTGTGAAATCAAATTTTATCCTTTCATCTCCTTTTTGGGGAGGGTAGAAGTACAGTGTATATTTCTGGAGCAGTAAAAGCTATTTGAACATGAAATAACAATTTATTTTATGTTAACTACCTTCTGCTCCCCTTTAAATTTTGCACTGGTAAATAGAGATCCTGGAATTGCCACACCAGAATACCTGTTGAACACAAGTGCAAAACACACTTGTTTTTTTAGGGTATTTTCTGTTCCATTTTCCATGTTTCTCACCCAAGATATAGGGATCCCGTAGTTTGACTTGCAGCACAGATATTTTTTCTAGGTCTTTGAAAGGTGCATCTTGTCTTAGATGTAGGCCTAACATCATTTTAGGTGTCTTAGTGATACAGAGCCGGTATCTGAAGCAGTGTAACTTCTCAGCTTCTTGACAGTATGAAGTTCTTGGAGATACAAGTTTGGGCTTTTACCTTTTAGGAAAAGATACACTTTGTACGATTGCATATGTTTAAAAAAAAAGTCAGAGTTCAGATTGCCCCTTTAAGTTTAATTTCCTTTGACTTAAACACTTAGGATATCCATATCACTAGCTGAGTGTCAAATAATCCACTTGTTGCCAAGCTTATGGTAGTTTTCACAGACCTAAAGCATTCTTGCTTCTGGTTTAGAAGTTATTTGTTCTGGTTTAGCATTTTATTTGTTCATCAATCTTTAGAGAACAGAGCAAGGGAACTTTGCAACAAGTATTTTATGGCTAATTTTGGCCTTATGAGGATATATATTCATGTGCTTTGTAAATCTATATATCATGTTTCTTCCAGTTCACAGTCCATTAGTCACTGCTTTTCAACAATGTTTGCTTTTGCCAAGTGGTCAGACTTACATGTGGACAATATTGAGCAGAGAAGCCATTGTACAACTGGGAAATAACTTTTTCCCCTCTAGTTGTCAAGTAGAAAGTTTTGGAGTTGTAAAGTTTATTGTTGGTCTTTAAATCATCAGGTTTAAGTCTGCACTGACATGAAAATGTCAGTCTTGGTGTTCAAGAGTAATACAAGAAGCATAACTGGGACAACTGTAAAGCAAATAAAGAATAGGACAGAAAACAACATAAGGCCTCTGTTAATCTATGGGACCACCCACATGTTGAATACTGCAGTACAGCTCTGATCATCTGTTCTGTAGTCTGAGGTGAAGGTAGACTAAAACTGGAAAAGGTATAGTAAGTTGTCTGGGATAACTGAAGTTACAAAGCTCTTTCCCATAAGAAATGCTTGAATAATCTGTGACCCTTTATCTTTGGGAAAAGGTGAGCAGGGAATTATGGTGTCAGTGACCTTCACTATGAATGACACGGAAGGTGAAGTAATAGGATTTAAGTTTTCTTCCAATAGTGAAACTGGCAGCATTGAATGCTATTCTGCTGGCGTGTTCAAAGCCAGAAAGAATTAATTTCTGCATGCACCACCTAACTAAACTAAGTATTTATTTAAGCAATATTATGTTAATGAAATAAAAATTTGTCAAAGTTGTTAAAAGTGTAGTTATTAGAAGGATTCAGAATAAGAAAGTTCCTGAGTAATTTCCAGCTGGAAGTTAGTAGTGCTTTGAACAGAGCATTAGGTGCTTGTTGCCTCTTTATTGAGCATGTATTATAAGGTAGGAAGCAGAACCAGATAGACCTTTTGTTTGATTCAGTAAGGTGTTCTTGTACCTTGTATGAACATACCAGTCTTTATCTCAACCTATTAGAGACTTTGACCGTCTTACTGTTTGCTGTCTGAAGCATTTTGGACAAAAAATGGATGCAGCTTTTTTGTGCAACTAGTGTTTTTGAAGGAGTGTCAAGTGGGATGAATGTAGGAGGGCTTAACAGACTGACTGGGAAGAAGATTAATAGGAGAAAAGGAGGAAAAAAATCCTGAAGCCAAAATTTAGTTTGCTTTTTGTTTGCTGGAAGCATTGCTAGTAAATCGTTTGGGAAGAAGCTCCTGTTGATGCAGATTAGGAGGGCACTCAGAACAAAGATGCAGAGATCTTTGGGCATGACAGCCCTCGCTGACTAGGCAGAACTGTGGGTTTTATATTGGGCTGTGGCTGCAATGTGATCTGTTTAACTGTAGTTATTGCTCTGCAGAGGTGTTAGCAGTGTACTGCCAGTCTGGGAATCTGGGTTGAGTCTCTTCACGGGTGAGAGCTCTCTGGTCATGTTTTCACTTCTTACTCTTCACCAGTGAAGTGCCAGTTCCTTTGTTATGTAATCTACATCGACACTTGAAGGAATGGTTTACATCATGAGACTTGTTTCAGTTTTAAGCGTGAAAGAGATGACTGATAGTGGAGTGAGACAGGTTTGCTGCTAGCCTTAAATGTGGAGGAAACTGTAGCCCTTCTCAAAAAGTGATCTCATGGATCTGCAACCACTTAACACTGGAAAGAGTTTAAGAGGTAGTGTCGAGACTGTGAAGAAAGAGGCTAACAGCATGTATTAAATGGAGGTTTTAAGTATGTTTTCTTACACTCCAAGGTGAGCTATTCTGTTTTTTCAATTTGGTAAGGCTAACAGCTAAGAAGGTCTGAGCTTCTCAGTAAAAACTAATAGCCAAACTGTTGCTTTGTCTTTAATTCAGCTGGGAACTACCAGTGTTTAGTTATGTCTGCTGCTGTTGCTTCCCATCATGTTACAAGAATTGCGTAATGTAGGATATGTGTAGGATATATGTTTTTCTTGTGACGTGAGTATCCTCATGTCAGGCATCAGAGAAAGGAAGGAAATGGCAGTCGGATGCCGCTGTCAGCTGCTTGAGATTGTTTCTATTTTGAGTAGTCAGTGAAAATTGTTCATCTTACAGCTCTTCTGTAAGTTGTAGTTCTTGTCAGCATTTTTATGGTACTGGAAGGAACATAGTCAACTTCCTCATTAATTGCTGTAAACTGCTTTAATCATGATTCTCAGCTTTTTCTGTGGGTGTTATGAAGGGACTATCAAACAAGTTAACTACTAAACACATTTACAATTAAATTGTACTTGTTTGCACTGATGCCAAGGGTTCATTTTTCTCCATTTCAGAATAAGCAGTGATGGGCTTCTGAATTCTTTTTGCTTCTAATGTACTCTAAATATCTGCAGGGAAAGATTTCTAGATAGCAGGATATTTATGCTTACATTTCTTCAAAAGTTATTTCTTTCCATTGTAGCGTATACGTATATTTTATGTTCATTCCGCCAAGTTTTCTTACAGAAGGAAACTGAAAACAGGAAAGAAACTTTACATGGTTTCTAAAGCACCTGCAAAACTTTTCATGAGGAAGTGTGTGACAGCAAGAATGACCATTCTGTGGCCATTATACTAAGAACTACCTGAGTAGTTCTTAGAAAAGAACAAATGTCATTTAGATGTACGAAGTTGAGCCAGTATGCTGTTAAAGACTTCTAATAGCTGCATGGTGACCTGTATTCTGTGCCAGTAAAAAAAATAATCCACGGTTATGCATAAGGTCAAAACTTAAGTTTTGCCAGTGGCCAGGCTCCTACAGAGAAGCATCTGGCCTTGGCACCTGAAATGGCATGTGTTCCACAGGGCATCGTGGGGATCCAGAATTGGAATCAGCTCTGAGGGTTAGTTGATTTGCAAAGACCGACAGTAAATGACAAATGCTGACCTTTAGTGTTTCCCCAGACGTGCATGTTCCTGTTTACAATGTGTCTTGGTAACTTTGCAACAGCTTCCTTCCTTGTTTGCAGTCACTGGCACCATGATTAGCTGTGGGAGTAACTACTAAATGCCAGTTGCTGCTCAGCTATTTAGATTGACGTACTGCTATCAAAGCATGGTCAGAAAGTTATGCAAACTCTGCTTCCTACTCATCCTTGTTCTCAGTTGGCACTTTGGTTATTTTGGGGTGAGTATTCTAAACTACGGCTGCTCACTAACCTGCAGTGCTGTGTAGATGGATGCCCATAGCCCTGTATGATGTCACTGGTGAAGATTTACCTGCAGAATCATGTATTTAAAACAAGGTTGAAGTATAGATAAAAGTAAGATTAGTTATACAGCCTGGGAGTTTGTGTTAAACATATATAAATAAAACATAAATTAACATACAGTAGTTCTCTGCTCTGACTTGGTATGATCTTCATCCCTTAGTTTATGGGATGGAAGAACTGCCTTGAACACAAGAACATTACTTCCAAATTTTAACTGGTAATTAAAAAATTTGAAGACTTTATCATTAGGGGTATTCAAAACTAGAGCAGACAAGGTCCTGGGTGGTCTGTTCTAGTTGACTGCTCATTGAGCAAAGAGGGTTAGACTAGATGATGACCAGTCTCTTCCAGCCCTGGTTATTCTGTAATTTTGTCTTGCATTCCCAGGATTTGCTTTGTACACAAATATTGTATGGTTCGTAGTAGGTCGGGGATGTCACTTATGAGAATGTAAAAACTCAGTGACCTGAGGAAATGTTTATCCTTCCCTGTAGTGCTTTATAATAACAGAGTTACAAGAGAGAAGAAACTAGCTTAGAAACTGTTGATTTGCCATGGAACTCAAGTTAGCACCAGGGAAAAGTTTCCGTAGTCTAAACCAGTCCTAGAGCAATAGTTCTGAATTTATGCAGAGTTGGTTTAACCTGCCTTTTCTAGGAAATCATGAATAATTTTAGTGTTTTAAACCTCTTCAAGCTTTACAAGTTTGAGTGCAGCAGAGGCAGCTAAAAATGTTACAGCAGTTTTTAGACATCATCTTCAGGGGAGCATCTGGGGACTTCTGGCTGCTGGTCAGTATTACCTTCTGGGGACCTACCTGGGGGCTTTATTGGCATTTAGCAATTAAAAGTCACATTGGTGTCAAGCAGTATGCATTCACTCTCATTATGGCACTCAGTCTGCATTGTAGCATACAACATACTTTGCTTTCCTTGTGAATCTAAGGCGCTGTTAAATAATGTTACATTCATCATTAGTGTTAATTTTCAGTTACTGTTGCTGGTTTACTTTCTCAGTGAGCTGAAAATTCCCTCTTGCTGCTTCTGAAGCTAATAGTCCAAAATTATTTACTGTGCACAAAACCTAACCTTGCTGATGGAGGAGTTGCCTCTTCCTTAAAATATTTCTTTTCTGATCTGTTTTTCAGGCATGCAGAAGTTATGAAGAAAATAATAGAGACTGTTGCAGAAGGTGGGGGAGAACTTGGAGTTCACATGTATCCTTTTTCATTATTACATGGATTCTTGGAGTCTTCTTGCTCTGTAAGGGCTGTTACCTCAAGGTTCATAAACTGGCATACAATTATGTGTGAAAGCAGTGAACAGCTGCTTGGGGTAGCACTTGCTGGAGTTCTGGGAGGAGCTCCTTTGTGCAAACAGACTCCATTAAGTTACTGGAAAAACATGAGGTGGTGTATGGCAGGAACAATGGGGAAAGCAGGTAGGTTTGAAGGGACAGGATTGAGCCCTTGTTTATAGGGTTGGGAAGGAGGTAGCTGTGAGTATGAAACAGAGATGCCAGTGTAAGAGGGTGAGATTGGAGGTTCACAGACCTCCATCCAGAGTGTAATCATTGCTTAGTAGAGCAGTTTTGTATTAGATTTTAATCTGAAATTAATTTCTGAAAGATGTAGAGGTCCTGCGATTCTCTATTCTGCATGTGAGCAATATCTTGGTAAAACAACCTTGCTGACAAAAAGCAATGAAAATCACTGAAACCATTCTGAGCATCACTATCAAATGCCTCACAATCAGAATTTTCTTTTAGGGAGCTGACTGATCTTAGGTGTGCTTTGTAGCAATTGATACTGTGCTTTCTGACTGGAGCAACCTCCACGTTAGAAGTAAGTGTGTCCTTTCAAAATAGTGTTCTTTGCTGTTATAAGGCAAGTAAGGAGGAATTACTGGGCAGCTAAAGGTCCTGAATCAGTAAAATTCTCATTTACTGTATGAGTGGAGACTTGCTCAATTTGTACAACAAGCAACTGGAACTGAACTGGAAAATAACTTCTCTGTTCAAATCTCCTAGTCCTCTATAGTTGCAAGTAGCTAACAAATTGGGGCATTTTTAACATGGGATTTCTTTATTCATTTTCATGGATCTTTTGTTTGTGAAGAAATAGTCCATGAGACTGATATGTCAAAACAGTAGGGTTTACTTATATCCAGTACCAATGTAACTTAATAGTCAGTTGAAAGTAGTGATTTCTGTTAATTTTTCCATTCCCTGTCTTCCTCTTTCCCACATGGACAGACACTTCAGATTATAATTGTTCAATATACTCCAGACTGCAAATTCAGGGCCAACATGTGTTTGGAGGTGATAGATACAAGGGAACTCTTCTTTGCAAGGCAGACTGCTCGGGTTGGTAAAGCTAATCTCTGTACTTTCCCTCGTGAACAGGAAGGAGCTCTTTCAAAGGATGGTTCAGAATAGGAACTGATTTCTTTTTCTGAGCCACTGAAACACTGAGGAGAGGAGCCTACTCTCCCTGCGACTACAGGAAGGTAGCTAGGGATTAGCCTTGCTGGGTAAAATTCACCTTGGCATTGTTAATAACTAATATTAAGAATGTAAATGGGGTTGCTAATGTTTGTGTGGTGTCTGCAGGATTTATTGAAAACAACTTCTGTTTCCCTGCATTAACTTAAACCAGGAAGGTCTATTTTTGGTCAAGCATTCAATGTCATTACCAGAATTCTGGAATATTAATCTCCCGGTCTCTTAACTCTAAAGTAGCTAGGTGTTATTTTCCTATTAGCAACAAATACTGTTGAGCAGACCATTGAATGTGACTTCTGCTTTGTTTTGCAGGTTTTCTAGCTGTTGTACATGTTCCTTAATAAGAAACTCAGGTACCTTCTTATTTTCTTGAAATTTGTACAGGCGGTCATTCCAACAATAGAATACGACTACACAAGGCACTTTACGATGTAACTAAAATAAGAGATGTGTTCCTCTAATTATCAAATCCTTTTTTAAATAACCCATCCATGTGACTTATGCAATATTATACACAATTTCTGTAACTAATCTTTTATCAACTTGATGCATTAAAATAAAATGTTCCATTACCAGCCTTTTTAATAAAAATCTGTGTGTAATATAAATAAATCACTTTCATTCCAGTACAGATGCTGCACTAAGAGGTGGGATTTTTTTTTCTCCATAATTCCTTTAGTTTCCTCCCATCAGATTATTTTGTGTATGTTAGAAACTGAAATCTACTTTTGTAGCAGAAGCCTAATAGTTTTGGATTTGTTGCTGATTCTTGAAAATGTGAATTTTTTTTTTTTTTTCTCCTCCCATTTAAATTCACTTCAGAGCTTTGTGGGGTATTTTTCCCAGCTATGAATGGTTGTATTTCCTCTAGCTGGAGGAAGATTTTGAAAGATGAAAAAAATAAGTGATTGTCTTGTTAGGAAAGTTTGACTACATCTTAAGTAACTGTAACTAACCAATCTTGAAAGGTGATTTATATTTGAGCAAGACTAGAGATGGAATATTTGGGAAGACAAAAGAGGAATATTGGGTATGTAGTCTGTCTTGCAATCAAGAGCAGTCTTATTGACAAAATTACAGCTTGAGGGTAAAGGGAAAAGATTGCTATGGCAGAGCAAGGTTCAATCTTGATTATTTGTCTGCTTCAACTACACTAATTGCCAGTCTAATAGTATGGTTTCTTCTCTGGGATGAACATACACAGAGTTGTTTGTATATTCAGATATTGCAGAGGCATCCAGGCTTTAGCAGCTCCTTTCTGCCCTGTAAAATGTAAGGATTTTATTAATGAAAATTGGAGGAAAGGACCATCATCTCTCCCTTTCCCTCTCTTTCTCTCTCTCTATATATGTTTGTGCATATATTTGTAGTCATTACATTCACTTCAACTGGGTTTCAGGAGAGCACCTTTGTCTCCCAAACATCCATCTTGCATTCTGCAAGGTAATCAGAAGTTGGGTGTCTGCAATGAACTGAATTTACTCTTGGGTAGGAAGGTTGGTCCCTGTCCTGGCACAGCTGGTCCCTACTTTGGCTGTCCTCTGTTCCATGCTCTTACTCACATGGGAACATGTAATCAGGTTATGTGTTCTGTGCTTAAATTGACTTTCCTCTTGATATCTGTTTTCACTTCCTCTTTTTTGGACTTAAGCAAGTAAGATACTTAAGACACTCATGATACTTAAGTATCTTAAGCAATGTCTATGTAAGTGAAGAGTAATGCTGGCTGAAACCTGTTAAAAACTTAACCACACCCACTGAGTCATGCCATACGAATTTTCCTATGAGACTAATCTCAAAGATGTTTTGGGCTTTCTGGTAACGAAGGAAGCAGCTGTCCTCCACCCAATAAATAGGGGGGTTTGGAGGGGGGCAAAGAGTATGACTTAAATACATCACTATTGGTTATTTTATCTTTCCCTTGCCTGGTCAGAATCTTTTGAAACAGCCTTCTCTGTAAAAGGGGTCTATTCTCCTCCTTTAGGAAGGTGACTTAGTTTCACAAGTCTCCAGTAAGTTAAGTTATAAAATACTACATTCTTGTCAGGCTGTTGATGAAAGCAAGTGGCATGATTTATTTTTTTAAGTGTAAACCAAAAAAAGGCCCTTTTCTCTGACCCTACCAGAAAAAGAGGCTCAGCAGAACTGAAGAGAACTTGCCAATGGCTTCCATCATCACCATGATATTAAATGCCATATGGCATTTTTAGCACAGCAATGTCTGGTGTCACAAAAGCCAGTCCTCAGTGACTAATACATGGTGCTCTGCTTGGCTGCTTATCAAAGTGGCTGTACCTGCAAGCAAATTTGACCTGGGTACACTTGCAGCAGTTGTACTGTACCTTAATCCTCCTATTCCTTTGGGATTAATGTTTAAAATTCCTGATAGAACCAATGATTGCTGCTGTAGGAACTACTATAAACATGCAAACATGGGTAACCTCAGTTAAAGCTTCTGTCAAATCCTACATGATCATTAATTATCTGAACTTTGTCTCTACATCAGAAGAGCTGCTGAGAAGTTCTGCTCTGCTCCCTTTCCTACTACACACCCTACAGTTCTTGTGGCTCTTTGCTTGACTTCTTTTTCTTGATCTTGACTTCGAGGACATTCTCATTTACAGGTGCTGCATGAGGTGAAGGTGTGGGTGAAATTTTGATTCTACTGAATCTAAAAATTACGCACAGTGAATGAGTTATGATGCAAAGGGAATAACCTCACAGAGATGTAAAATAATAATCATTACAGCATATTGTCAAACTTCAGGTATCTAGTCTTCAATTTACATGAAACGCAAAAATGGTATAATAATAATAAAAAATTTTAAAATACCAATAAATACTTGCTTCCAATAAAAAGTAAATTTGGAAAATAAGAAAACACTAACTGTGGTAAGTGCAGTTCTGTATTTAGTATTTTGAAAGTCTAATCAAAGCCTAAGCTACAAGTAATGAAGGATGGAAATAGTGTTAAACAAACAGGGCAATTTCAACTTTGTCCTTCTGTGGCTGCATTTTTAGGTGTGGGAAAGTAGAGTTTGTTTAACCAGCTTGCTAAGAAACAGCCTGAGCCATTGCTAGAGAACTAGAATGCTTTGAATTTGTCTGTGTTGTGTAGTCTGTAGGGAGAGTTACAATTTAGGGTCTTACTATGTTCAAAGTTTACTGATTTCATGTTTGTTTCTGAAACATACCTATCTGCTTGTCTAGTGGGAAATAGCCTTTTATGCCAGTAACTTGCAAGATCTGTTTTAAGTCTACTGTTTGAAGAAAAAAAAAAAACCAAAACAGATACCCAGATGTAGAAAATTCAACCTTATAAAAGAAGAAAAATTTAATTCATCCAGAATATCATACTTATCGTTGGAAGTAGGTGTGTACAACTTGAGAAGAGGTTCCCTCTTTTTTGATAGTCCAGTTTCAGTTGCAACAAGGATTTATGACTAAAAAAAAATGCAAATCATCCTAGTTGCAAACTCTTGCGCTGATATCCTTACTGTTGTTCTCTACAGAAAGAAATTTAAGGTGAATATGCTGCTAGACTGACTTAACATGAGGCCAGCTGCTCCCATGGTGCATATCAGTTGTAAGCCTGGGCAAATACAGAAATCTCTTAGTAAAGAAGACAAACTAGAACAGAGAACACAAACAGTAGGAGCAAAATTCTTTGTTGGGTCAAACTGAATTTTTCCTGGCAAAAATTAAACACATAGGGGGAAAAAAGTGGGCTTTATTTGAGTCAGTCCAAAATTTTAAGTCGGACATCATGAATGCATTTTTTGATGAGAGGAAGCTTGTATATCCTCATATGGTCCTTAAAATGATTTTTTTTTTTCAAACCACAAGCCAGTGGTTTTAGACAAATTCATTGAAACACTGAAATTAGGTTTCACAGTATTTAGAAAACAAACATATTTCTTTTTTTTCTATAATTTCACTGAATTCAGCATCTCTGTACAAATAGTTTTGGGTCCTGCTGAATAATTGTTTTTGGCAAACATCGACTGGAGAAACACCCAATTCTAACAAGGGACATTTGCTTTTCTGCTAAGAAAAAATACAGGTTTAAAACATGTGACTGTATTTAGGTTTAAATCAACATGATTATCTGTCTTCTGAAGCCTTTCTGAAGTGCCAGGGCAAACTGAAATGCCCTTCAACATTCTTACTGCCTTTTAGTTTGTTCATGACCACAGAAGTCGCACAGCCTGCCTTCTCTTAACAGTGTACACAATGTGTTCTTGTTTGGGCTGTCATCAAAACACATACATCTTCTTTTGTGTAACTTGTTCTCTGAAAGAAAGCCTCAGTTTCTCTGCCATCTTTTCTTTTTGCCTGCTCATATATTTTTTTTTTGGCATAGCACGTCTGCTTTCGGTTTCTAAACTGAGCTGTTTCACAGGCTAATCTTTCTTGGCTTTAGTGCCCACTTGCAGAAGTGAAGATATTCGGCTGGCGGCCTCTGTTCCCAGTTGTGCCTGGCAGGTTTGGTAAGTGCCCCCACTGTCTTTTACCTACTTCAGAACCACGTGTTCACTGCGGATTCAATAATTAACTCCTTGTTTGCCCGTGAAGTCTGTTCACCCTGCATTAAACAAAGTATGCTCACTGGGCCACTGTGAATTGATTTGTGTGTTTGAATGAGAGAGAGACTTAGGGCATTATTAGCAACTGATTCCACAATTGTTCTACAACTTTTTCTTCTCTGAACTTGCTCACTCTCTGTCACCAGTTGTGAAATCTGTTGGCAGGCATCAGGATATAACTGCCCTCTGGCACGTAGGATATTGGTTTTGATGAAGTAGAACCAAGTTTCTTGTGGATCCTAATCTGTTATTTGCAGCAAGTTGCACATCAACACTTTATATCTCTTTTTAAAGATCTGTTCTTGATAACTCAGAATCAGCCTAGGTTGTTTCACCCAGCCTAGGTTGAAAACTGGCAATGCCAGTTACTTTTGCATGTCAGCTTTTAGAGCAGGACTGCAAGTATACCCTTAGTGTGTTTTCTCATGTAGCATAACAAGAAATGAGGACCATAATTACTGGGTGTCAGAAGACAGTAATCTGCCCAGCTGGAAGATGCAGACCTGCTCTTAGTGTTTAAAGGTATTGCTTAGGCTTCTCTTTCCATGCTTGGTTTTCATTTGGCATTTCAGTATCAGTACATCAGGTTTTGTTTTGGGAATAGCATTGTGCTGCAGAGAATGTCTTGCTAGCCTGCACAAGACCCACATTCCTCCATGCATGGCTTTTGACCTCATGATTTTTTGAAGACATTTTTGACTTGTAATTTACATTTGAACAGGTGGTTAGGCAATGAGGATAAAATACAAAGTTTGCAGCATGTGCAGTTGTGAAGTAGAAAAAAAGATCACAGCTAAATATATGAATAGCCAATAAAGTTGTGTTGTCTTGGGGGACTCCAGCCTGAAGAATATATTCTGTAGTCACTTGTCATGGACTAATAGTAATAGCTTGCAGGCAACCAATGTTAATTTAAAAAATTATATGTATGTATTAGACTTTCACAACATCAGACAGGCTATAATTGCACATATTAGAAAGTAATGGTCAGGTGGAAGGGAACAAGGTCTTTGAATTATTAATAATGATTTTCAGAACACTGAAACTTCACAAAGCCTAGAGGATACAATGTGATGGAATAGCTTAAATAAAAGAAGAAAAAATAAAAAAACCTAAGGCTGATGCAGATAATTTCAAGCAGGTCAATTTTACATTGATGCTTGAAGTGTGGGAAGAGGAGAAAATAACCGAGCAGCCAGTACTGGACTTCTTGTTCTTAAAGGATTAAAGAAGGGTAACAAATGGTAATCAGTGTAGCTTAAAGGAAAGTATCTCCAGTGCAATTTAATACTGCTCTTTAAAACTATCAATATTATTATCCACACTTACAAAAGAAATTCTTTCTACTTTTAGAGTGATACTGCATAATTAATTGACTAAGAAATTTCAAAAGTATGACTCCCAAATTCCTTGAAATGGATAAAAGAGAAGTAACCAGTTGATGTCAGCTTTGATGATTCCCAGCTCACAGACACAAAGCAAGGGGGGTTAAACAGGTAATCTGGGTATTAATTTTTAGCTTGCAATATTTTAGCTTTTCATTACAAAGGAAAATTATTAGAAGTCTACTTAAAATGGAAATTTCAAATGCAAACAGTTCATTAAACAAAATCACAGGAAGACTTGTTTAAAGAAATATACAATGATGTCTGTAGTCTTACACTGTCTAAGTGAGCATGATTGTTTTCAGGTTTATGCACCAAATGATCCTGAATTTTGGTAGGGAGCATTTAGCTATTGGTCCTCATCAATTTTTATTTTTCTAGCCATCTTCCCTATTTCTTCTAAGGCCATATGGTACCATATAGTTTGGATAGAATTAACCAAGCTGTCAGTTAGGCCATTCTGCAGTTAAAAAATATATTAAACCTAGCATTGATCAGGTTTTCTTTTGAAGTAATCCAGTGAAATGTCCTTTTTGTCTAGTTCTGGAGTGGAGATACTTTGATTTGGGGATTTAGGTAATTTTTTCCTGAAAATATTAGCAAAACATTATTGAAAATGTTGTTTTTTATATTCTGTCCACAAAAGAATAGATAGGATTTTTTCTAGCAATCGAGTGTGGGAAACATGATCAACAATTTACTTGTTGTTCTGACAAACTTCTTAGCACTGGCAAAAGCAGGGAAACATTTTTGGTAGTATAGTTGATGTTGGTAATTATCTTATCAAAAGGTATTTTCCTAATCATTTCTTGTTAGATAAATGTCAACAGACCCTAGTCAAGACTAGATTAAAAATCTCTGCACTGACCTGCTAGCTGCCACTGAGAAGCCCATTGGTTACCCATTACCTGAGGTATTTGGGAGTGTAGTGGGAACCAAACTGAAGCTGGCAACATTTGGAAAGGCGGCTGCCTTACTGTTAGAACATGCAGTACATGGTGATCTGAACTAGATTTTAGCTCTGCACCCACTTCTAGTCCCCATACCTAATCCTTCACTATTTTGCTTTTAAAGTAGGAATGATTTCTTAGGAGGTGTAGCATCTACCTGGGAAATTTCCATCAGTGCCAGCCATGTGTTGGGTTTCTGTTTTCTGGGAAGATAGAAAATACGCCCCCCTTCTTCCTAACCATGCAGGTCAAACATCCTGTAATTGAAGTAATGTAAATAATCTTCTGCCTCTGATATCCTGCTGCTTCAGTACACAATGACCCAACCACCTAGTGGGGCTGAAGCTGCTTCTCCTTGGTGCTTGTCTCTTGCTGAAGGTGGTGTGGAGGAGGGGAAGGAAGGTAGTTTAAACAGTTTTTTATCTCTGTTGGATCCCTGTCAGTAAGGGGAGGCAGAGGTGAAGAGCAATGACCTGAGCATAGCAAATGCTGTTACCCTATTGCATCATAATTATTTCATTTCTGAGGGGAAGTTAGAAGCAGCAACAGCAATAAAAGCAGTGGTTTCTGCCTTGTCTTCCAGAGCAGCATCAACAGGCATCTCTACCATGACACTGCACTGCATGCAGCTTTTTCTCTTGCTTCTGCTCGGTTCATGGTGGCCAGACTCAGAGCAGCTTGTGGCGGGAGCCGTGAAGGTCAGGGAGCACTACATAGCTGCTCAGATCACTAGCTGGACCTACAGACCGGAACCTGAGGAAAAGTCCAGGTAACAAAGTACAGGATAAGAAAGATGAAATTAATCCTCCCTTGGGACTGAAAAGTGGTTTGTGTCTCCCATCTCTTGTGAAATTGCAGAGCCCAGGAAGACTTTGGAGCCAAATCTGTTGACTTCAGAGGAATTTGGTTGACTTCAAACAGCATGATCTGAGCTAGAGCTAGTGACATATTAAAAGCTCCTTTTTATTTGCTTCGTTAGTGGATAGAATTATTTTTATGTTTTCAGAGCACTTCTGTTAAATAAGTTCCAGGGCTTGCTTTTGTCATTTTTGCATAGCTTAATTCTGGTTGCTTGGGTTTTTTTAATGTATTTATTTTAGGTACGTGGATGTTGAGCAATGTTAAGTTGAGCCATGATTTGGTAAGATTTCAAAAACTTTAGGACTTTAGAATTTACTGAAAGAATAATGTTCTAGTTTGGATGCTATCACTTTCACTTAAATCAGAGCCAGATGAACTTTGGAACTAGTTGTGTGGTTTCTGAGTTGTTCAAGAGTTTTGTGGAATGTACATTCTGAGTTCTCATGAGTAAAGGTTGTAAGATCAAGTGTTGCTCTGCTTCATTAAATAAAAACACTGATTTCATTTTTTTCAGACCACATTGCACAGTGGCCAGCCTACCTGCATCCACCAATCAAGAATATAAAATACGTTATTTTTATTGCTACTACTATCCTTAGGATTATAAACACTGCAAGTGCAGTGCTACAGATTACAGAAATTGGATGTAATTTCAAATTCTGTTTGAATTAGGAGGAAAAATTACTAAAAATTAAACATTAAAATTAATTTAAAATTACTTGTTCTCTGACATTAAAAGTTTTTTGGATACTGCTGCTTTTTTATATACATTTATATATAGGTGGATGACTTGCTTTTTTTTTAGTTTGTGATTTTTTTTTCTAAACATATATTGCATTTCAGGATAATATGGAAAAAATGTTTTCAGTTCAGATTATGACTTTGCAACTTTTTTTTTTTTCAAGATTTAATTATAACAAAGTTTCTCTGATTTCTGAAACACCCTTGAAAATTTAATACAGCTGGTAAAAGCACAGAGTCAAACTGGCAAGACAGAAGAAAACAGGATTTAAATGTAGAAATGTGAAGCCAAGTGCCATTTAGGTATTGACCTGGACATGTGAATTTACTAGTTAGAACTTCATTCTTCTCTGCACTGGATGCATCAATATAAGCATCAACTGCCGTTTTGTGAAATTCACATTGTGGATGTTTTCATGCAGTAGAGACTCACAAGACTGTCTCAAACCTCAGCTGAAGTACACTGAGATAACCCAGCAGTATTTTATATGCAATGTCTATTGAATTACCTTGCCTAAGTATTTAGAGCAAGTCACATCCTAAATGGGTCTAATGAAATTTGTAGAGCTTACAGAAATTTAACTAAAACCCAAAACAAACAAACAAGCAAACAAAACCCAACAAAACTACCAACTAAAAAAAAAAAAAACAAAACAAAACAGAGAAACAGAAATCCTCAGAACAGAAATATACTCACTGGGGAAGGGTTAATGGCTTGGATCCCAAAGATATTGGAGTATGTAGCTTGTGCTGATTTCAGTAGAAGCTGTGTACTTTGGTACTTTTAGTTCTAAATAACTGAAGAGAGGCTGGAAAAAAAACGGGTTCTTCCTGAACTATTTCCTTAATTTTCCAATCATACAGGCTAGAAAATGATACCTAACATCTCTCAGTGTTTGTCTTATCTTCTCAGAGGTTTGTTACCGCATACAAGCGATATTTATTTATAAAGCACTTCAGAGCTAAGTGAAAATGTATTATCTCTGCATCAAGCAGTGTTGCTGCTGCAGTTCCTAAAAGTTATGTAACTAGACCTGCTTGCGTAGTGTGAGATTTCTGAAGTGCTAGCTCGCTGTGTATTTTGTTCCTCCTCGATATACAGTTGGCACTGATAAATTTCCTCTTCTACCCCACAGTCTTACATGCATATTCTCTTGAACATTGCCACGTTAGGGCAGCTCTTGTCAATGAAGGTTATGGATTTCATCCTTCCCCTTAAAGAGTTAAACAAAATTTTATCAGCAACTTTAAGGAGATGGGAATTAATTGAAACACGAACTACTTCTGTCTGACTCTGCTGTGGCAAGAGCGGGTCGCAGAGGAATTTACATGAGATCTCTTCCACAAGAGATCTCCCCCTTATGGACCCTGGATGTCACTGAAGTGAGCTCTCTGTTCTCTCTGCTCAGCCTCCCCATGCTTGAGCAGCCCATCAGCTCCTCGCTGTCAAATGTGCCTGAAAGGGCATTACAAAGAAAGCAGGTGGAATTACTGTTGGATTCAGTCGTCATACATACTATAGTAAATCAACCAATAAATGTGAAGGGCTATTACCTTTCAGCCCTCTTCTTGTCATTATTTCCATTGCAGAAGCGTCGTGTGCTGGTTTCCTTCTGCTTGCCTAAATATTTTCTAAGAAAACATTGCATGGTCTGCTGGGTGCCAAATCGTTTATGTAACAAGACTAAGGGTACTTGCAGTGTTTCTCATTTTCAAACTTGCTGTGAGATCCTTAGTTGTTGTCACAGAACAGTTTTGTGCTTGCCTCCAGAGTCATTCCTGTGACAGGAGCTTGCTCTTAGTGCTGTTGTAGAGCCCTTCTGGTGAGTCTTAAAGTTCAAACATAGGGCTGAATAAAAAGAAATTCAGGTTTCTTTCACTGTGTTTTGTCAGATGCTTTCTAGGTTAAGTATGGTTGAGACATCTTCCTCTGTGTCTTGGACAAAACAAAGGCATCTTTACCCCAGAATCAAAAGGACCTGTAAAAACCACCAGTAAAATCAATGGTGAACTGTTCCTAGGTAGGGATATTGGATGCCCCATACAAAATTATCTGGGTCAGGAACATCATAGATTCAATAGAGTAAGAGGGAGAAGGGAAGACACTACAAAGAGTTGGACTGTGTGCTTTGCCTTCAGCAAAATGTGCAAGTGATTAAACATATTTCCAAGATTCATTTTTTGAGATATCCATTAAACAACAGCAGCATCTCTGAGAATCTTTCTCCTTTCAGTATTTTTTTGTAACTCTCTTGGTTTCAGATTGGAACATTCAGATCCTGTGTTTAAGAAAATTTCTTACAGAGAATATGAAGTGGATTTTAAAAAAGAAAAACCAGCAAATACATTTGCAGGTAAACAGGAATGAAATGTTCTGAGTATTTTCATTTGTTGCTTGTTTTCAAGCCAGTGGCAACCTAAGCAAGCTTGCATTTTTGTGTCCATTATTTGTATAAAAACCAAATAGACACAGGGGATGAGGTCTCTACAGTGCAGGAATGAGGCTTCCAAAGGCCATAGAGAGGTTGGGCTTTCAGAGGATGTGGCTGTCTGCACATCAGTTGCACCATACGAAGTTGTTCCCTTTGTTTTCAGCATCTGATGAACTTACCACATGCATTTAGATTTGTATGGCACAGGCGCAGTGATGACACTGTACATTCACATGGAAAGAGCCTAAAGCCTGAAGCTAAATATTTACAAAATAGTTTAAAAGAAAAGAGACTAACAAGCCAAAAGTTGTCTTAACAGGTTTTTCATTTGGTTTTTTTTGCAAGCTGGGGAGTAGGGATACAAGCTCTTGAAATCTTTTGCAGGAAATGCCTCAAGAAATTTGCCGTGTGGAACTGATTATTTATTTGGATAACATTTGGGGATTGAAAGATCTCTTTGTTCTGTGACTTCTGGCATTCAGAGTGCTACTAAAGTAATGTGTTTGGATGCCTTTCTCCAAGTTTTTAAACTATAAAATGTTTATTTTCTAAAACTATTTAATTTAATTGTATGTGAAAGATTCCTGGAAATTTCCAATGAACCTCAAGATGAATCTTTTGATAAATTTTCTGTATCTATCTGTAAATAACTTTTTCCCCCCAAATCTACTGTTTTCCCGTGATTTTTAAGTGCTAGTTGCCAGATAGATAATTCATAACATTTCTGACTATGCACTGCAGGCTTTAAGTATCCATATGCCTTTTTATGGGTAAATCAAATAACATGCAGTGTTACTACATTCTCTATTAATTTTGTAACTTGTTCTTTGAGAGCTAATATCTTCTAATGTGGGAGAGAATTCTTTGTTTCACTAAACATACTGTTTTACTAATAATTTCCTCTTTCTTTGTCTTGAATAACTACAGGACTTCTGGGACCAACCCTGCGTGCTGAAGTGGGAGATACTTTAGTAGTTCACCTTAAAAATATGGCTGACAAGCCAGTCAGTATTCATCCCCAAGGCCTAGTTTACAGCAAAAATGAAGAAGGTAAATACTGTAAAAACTCCATATTTTGCTCATTTACTTGTAGAGTACTGCATGAAATGTTGAGAGGGCTCCAGACCAATGCTTGAGGCTATGTGTAACACAAATATCTCTTGATCCTCGATTGCAACTTCATGCCCATTGTTAGCTCCTTTCCTGTTTGTCAGTGTAACACTAGGAGTATGAGTGTTATATGCACAGTCTCCTAACAGTACTGATCATGCTGTTCTGATACTCAGCATTTAATGCTCAGCTTTGTGGTGTTTTGCTCCACACCCTCACAAGACTAGCAAAAAGAGTTGATAAACTATGACCAAATGGACACTAAAATGTCTGCACCAGCACGAAGTGAGTTTGGTTGCTCATGCTTCTTGGATTGCCCTGCCTTGGGTGCTGAGCCAGAGCTCTGACTCACAGTTTACAAATTTATGCAAGGCTTTGTTTGCTGTGTGGGTACAAAAAGAGTTTTGCAAGTCCGTCTCGTTGAGTTTAACAGAACATCTCATTGGAAGTGATGGGCAGTTCAGTTTGACTCTCTTATTAATTAATGTGCCTTTTGCACCTCAGATTTCAGTTCTCTGTCTCCCCTTTATCATATTGCAGATCTGTTGGATATGGCAGGCATAGACATGAGCCATTACTGCTCAGTATGTGGATATGCAGTTTACAAAAGGCCTAAGGCAGCAAGGCAATGCCAGCCCGGGCAGCGCTTTATGAGAGACATGTAAAAAGGTGACAGAGTGAGCAGCATTCCTCTGCAGAGCATCAATGAGCAGAGGCTGAAGCTTCATGCCATCCTAACCCTAGTCAGACTGATGAAGAGCCCAACTTTTTGGCAGTGATGATACTTCTAGGAAATCTTGAATCTGTAAGACACAGGATGGTGGTGGAATAGCTACCTTCCCTCTGCTACTCTCAACAATGTGTGAGTGGAATCACGAGTTATCTCTTCGAAGCTGAAGTATAAGCAAGAAACAAACCAAGCTTTTGGAACGGATTGTAGGAGGATATTCCAGGTGTTTTAATTGCTCTTTGTCTTCGTGCCACCCTACTGTCTCTTTTCTTGGCAGGCTCCCTTTATGATGACAGAACAACAGCTGCAGAAAAACGAGATGATGCTGTACTGCCAGGGCAGGTCTACACATACGTGTGGGATATATCAGAAGAAGTTAGTCCACGAGAAGCTGACCTTCCTTGTCTTACTTATGCTTACTATTCTCATGAGAACATGACAATGGATTTTAACTCTGGTCTGATTGGAGCACTGCTGATATGTAAGAAAGGTAATGAAATGCTGTAAGACTACTATAAGGTAATACATTTTCATTTCCTAACGAAGTTAAGGTTGTACGATAATGAGAAAAGATATATTATTTTCTTTTTCACATCTTTATATGCAGTGTAAAACAAATGGTTTTTAACATCATTCTTTTAGATGTTAAAATTTTTAAATGCTAGCTGTCATGCAGTTCCATTCTATAATTATGGGATGGGCAGAAAACATTAATAAATAGATACATTTGCCTGTGCTGGTTGCATTTTCAGTTGCTTAACTGCTAAATATATGCCCTTCGTGTCATAAAATAAATATTTTTTAAAACTTCATTCAAAATGGTTTGGCCATTTCAGAGAATAAGGCAGGAAACAATTGTTTTACCCATTGTCTTTTAAAGGCTGTCTGATCAAGAACCTGGAACACTCACTCTTGTGTAACAAGGGTTTAAAATTGCAGAGCAGTGTGTCTTTTGCTAGTCATTTGAAGATATGGCCAAATTTGAACAGATTATTGTTCTTGCTTGCAGTCAGAAACTTTAGATTTTAGCAATCTGAACCATTGAATTCCATCTCCACTGATAAGAACTGGTGTCTTGTAGCACTTGTAAGTAGCTGCTAGATACATATCCCTGGTTTGAGGGACAATTGAAAGAACATGCCATTGTGTAAGCTACTTAAACTTCTTACTGGTCCCTTAAGTCCTAAGTTTTTCCAAGTTACATATCCTTGTAGCGAAAGCACTGTGACTTATTTAGCTTGGGTTAGTTTAGCTTTTAGATTTAGTTTGAGTCAAAAATTTTGTGTAGACTGTAGACTGCATGGACTTGGACCTCAAAACTTCCCTGAAAGTAAACAGAGCACTGGTTCAGCGTGGGTTGCACAAGGACACTCTCCTCACTGACACAATAGCCACTTAATTGCAGAATACACCGACTCATATCACCTCAAAGGAGTGGCATTAGTATTAATTATGTTCCTCCTGAATTTTTCTGATGATTGGTGCTTTTAGTATTATCTAGGACTTGTTATTTTCCTCATTTTCTTGGGTTTTCTTTCTCTGGTTTTCTGTGTATATACGCATTTTATGGCATACTGGTTGAGCTAATCTGGGCAAATACTTTGAAACTACTTCCTTCTCAGGCTTCTCAAATGCATGCATTGTGGGCTTGAGTAGGGTATGAATTTGAGATGGGCTGGTGTGACTGCTACCTTCAAGACAATTTGAGTGCATGTTTCTAGCTAGAGCAAAGTCAAACTGCTCAGTATGCATATTTTTAAGATTTCTGAACACAGTTTTTTGACTGAGCACTGTGTCTGGTAGATGTGCCTGGCATGGAGTTAAGTTTCTTCACAGCAGTGCATATGGTGCTGTGTTTTGGATTTGTGGCTTATTAGCATTGACAATACACCCACCCATGTTTGAGCTGTTGCTGAACAGTGCTTTTGCAGTGTCAGGGCTTTCTCTTTTTCCTGCTCAGACCTCCCCAGATAGTGGGCTGGGGGTGGACAAGAGGTTGGGAGGGGACCCATCTGGACAGATGAAACAAATGGGCCAAAGGGTTGTTTTCTACCATTAACATCATTCTCCAATTAAATCTGGAGGCAGAGGAAGGAGCAGCAGCGTGGGGAGAATGAGGGGTGTTGACTTCCCAGGTGACTGTTTTTGAGAGACTTACTGGGCATCAGTCAGCTTGTGGGAGATAATGAGTGATTTCTTCCGTGTTGCTTGTTTTTTTCCCCTTTCCTTCACCTTTGAACCATCTTTATTGACCCATGAATTTTCTCATTTTTGTTCTTCCTGTTCTCTCTCCTGTCCTATTGGGGACTGGGAGGCATTGAAGTGGGTGTTTGGCTGCTGGTTGGGGTCAACTGCCCGCAGTCAGACACATTTAAGAGTTGGTAAGGTTACATTAAGTGGACTTTTGAGTTAAAGCACTGCCTGAATGTTGTTTTCATGACAAGTAGATAAATTCCTCTGTTGATCTGATTCCTCTGTTGGCTTCTTTCATGAAGAAAAACAGAACTTTGTAACTTCTCATAAACAAAAAGGATTATATTAAAGATAATTTCTTTCAATGCCTCTTTTCCTAAGTAGATTAATCAAACTGGCACATTTTTAATTCCTGTAATCCAGAGGGACCAGATTATGAAAGTTTTGAAAGTAGCAAGTGGAAGTGTTTGAGCAATCTGTAGAAAGAATCAGTACAAATCATACCAGTTCTGTGTAGCATGTCCAGAATGAATTTTTCCTCAACAGAAATTGCATCTGTATCACAAAATCAACCAGGACAGTTTCTTGTAACTGATCCAGTGCAGCAGTGTCTGTTGAAGTCTTTTGTGTGTAAGTGTCGTTTGCTGAGTGGTCGGTTTTAAGCTTTTTAAAGGTGCTGATGACCTCAGTGCAGTGCTTGAAAAGGTGCTGTTCACACTGCTGGTGACTGCCATCGCTCTTCTCCTTGCCTCACAGTCTGAAAAGTGAGGGCAGCACCTGGTTGTGAACAGAAGGTGTTTGACACTCCCCTTCATTTAGGTGATCTCTGTAACACATTGCCAGAAATTGTCTGAGACAATTCGTTGTGTGATGTTCATCTTCTCTGGAATACTTCAGACTTTTGATTTGGTGGTTAGCCAATCCAAAAGTACTTTCAGAAATAAAATCACATTATGAGCATTCTTAAGGCTTTGTTTTGATCAGGCTCAGCCAGTACATGCTAACAGGTGAAACAAGCTCCTTAAATGTACATTAATGCAACTGCATGGATGTGAAATCTGCTTTATTTCTGCTTCAAATTAAGACCTGTTGTTTCTCCTTCATAGGAAGTCTAAATGAGGATGGGTCACAGAAACATTTTGACAGGGAATATGTACTGATGTTTGGTGTGTTTGATGAAAACAAGAGTTGGCAAAGATCAGCATCGGTCAAGTACACAATTAATGGCTATACTGATGGAACGTTACCAGGTACCATTCAGGCTTATGTGAAATTAAATTAACATTTATGAACACTGAATATTACCTTTAGTTGCTTTTCATGCACAAGAATGGGAATGTGGAGAAATGGGATACAGCCTTTTTTAGAATGTGTCTGTGAGCGTCTAAATTCTGGAAGAAAAACTGTGCTGCTGAAAGGAAGTCATGCCAAATTACTGAAAGGAACAATGAGATTGATTCTAGGAAGACTTCTGCTTGAAGAAAAAGATTCCTAACTTAAAATAAAGGACATAATAGGTTCCTCATTTTTTTAATAAGCTGATGGCAAGAGAGTGATTTGATTAAGTGAATTGTTGGTTCTACAGCATATAGAACATACTGGGTGAAAAACTTCCTGAAAGTGGAAAGTCAGTTATCATTAAAATACTCAATTAAGTCAGAAGACTAGGAAGATGGTGGTGGGGCTATTCTGTTGCTAGTGCTTTTCCCTTGTTCTACTAAGGAACAACTTTCATATCTCTCTCCCATCCATTGAGCAAATAAAAAAGGTTGTCTTAAGCGGGGATTTTTTTAAGCAAATATTGGAGAAGGTAGTTACTGTCACTAGGTACCACATAATTCTTTAGCTTAGATCCTTGCTTTGTTCTTCTCCCTTCCTGTCTTGCTTTCCCCTCACTCCCCAAGCAAGGACAGGTCAGCTTTCCAAAAGAAGGCACTTGCTACTTTTCCTTTTTTTGCCAGCTCATTTTAAGTGTTTGTCACTTGCAGGTAATATTTAAATGCCTGTCTTCCACTGACATGCAGGATTTTGGTATCTGTTCCATTTACACGCTTCTGAAACTTCCTCTTGTTGCAAACATCAATCACAGCAATTTTTTTTATGTTTTCAGTGAAGATTCACTTCAAACCTAGGGTGCATAGGGAACTTGCATGATTTGCCTGTACTGTGAACCCTACTCTCCTGTCTCTTTCAGATTTAGAGGCTTGTGCATATGACAACATTAGCTGGCACTTGATAGGAATGAGTTCCAAGGCAGAAATCTTCTCCATTCATATCAATGGCCAGTCCATGGAGCAAAGACATCGCCGAGTTTCTGCCGTTAACTTGGTGGGAGGAGCCTCAACCACCGTAAACATGACAGTGACTGAGGAAGGAAGGTGGCTCATATCTTCTCTTGTCCAAAAGCACCTGCAAGGCAAGGAAACATCTATTTATTAGGCACCTGTAAAGCTGTTCTTCCCTATGTCCCAAATGGCTTCTACTGTTTTGCAGTGGTACCGTTAATCTGTTTCAGATGGCTTTGTCATTTTGCTAAGAAACTGCCCAAGAACAGGGCATTCTGTTGGAAGTGCATGATGAACTGAAAGATGTTCTTATCTGCAGCTTTACTGCAGTGTGCACATCACACTGCAACAATGATTCAGTACTCCAGCATCTAAGTCTCTATGAGCTGTTCAGATAAGCAACATTATAAAATGAGTAAGAAACCACCTGTTTCCTGAGAAACTGAGTACTCTCAGCTAAGGGTACTTCAACCTCATGAAAATATTTGCTGTTCATCATTTGGAAGTGGTATCTTTCAGCAATGGTCGGAATTCTGTTTTAAAGAATGAGAAAAATATCTCTCTTATAAGAGCTGGAGATACGTTTTGGGGGTAAAAAACAGCTGAAGTCATAAGAGTTCCTTAGATGGGAATTGACTATGTTCCTGTTTCCTCTCAACTAGCTGGAATGCATGGTTACCTCACTGTGAGGGACTGTGGGGACAAAGAGGTGAAGAAGAGTCGTCTCTCCTATAGAGAGCGTCTTATGGTCAAAACCTGGGAGTATTTCATTGCTGCAGAGGAAGTTACCTGGGATTACGCCCCAAGTATTCCAGACACCCTTGATAGGTAAAATAAAACTTTGTCAATACAATAGGGAATGTTACCATGAAATCACAGGATAATTCTGGTTGGAAAGAACCTCTTGGTATCCAACAGCAAAGTTGGATCCAGTTGCACTGGACCTTATCCAGTTGCATTTTTATTGTTTCCAAGTGCAGGGACCCCTCAGCTTCCCTTGGCACCTTTGCAACTTCACAGTGAAAAAGTTTTTCCTTGTATCTAATCATCCTTCCTCATGTTGCACCTTGTGTCTCATCTCTTCACTGTGCAGCTCTGAGAAGCATGTGGTCCTGCTTTCTCTATAATGTCCATTTGATAGTTGAAGATAAAGATAAGATGCTCCCTTAGCTATGTCTTTGCACGACTGGATAAACTGAAATTTTGCTTCCATGCCAAGTGCTCTGGCTCCCTGATCGCCATGGTGGCCCTTTACTGGACTTTCACCAGTGTCCATGACTTTCTTTGCTGAGAAGCCCAAAAGTGGACACTTTCTTTTGCCTCTCACAGGGAGCCCAAAATAGGAAGATGACTTAGGAATTGTCCAAGGTAGCATACAAGCCAAATTTCTAAAATATTTTTCAGCATCCATTCTGCTAAAATAAACAATCTCTAAGAGGAAGGGAAAGGGAAGGAGGGAATATTTCTGGAGATTGAAAGTTTTTAAAAGTTCAGTACAATAAAGTGTTTAGGGAACAGGAGAAAGATCTCTCTATAAATGACCTCTGCAGGGTATCAATGTAGATGGAGTACAAGTCATAGTAAGTAAACATATTGGGCTATTTTGTTCAATTTAAGATAAATAGAAGGAATTCTGTAACATACACTATGTCATAGTATACAGTGATATCAGTGCACTGTGGGGTTAAATTTACAGTGTGTCAATTCCCCAGCGCTATTCATGCCTTTACAAGCTGATGTTCATAAGAACCTTTAAGGATTTAAGCAGAACGAAACAAATTCCTTATTCTTTAAGGGTTATAGTTTCATATACCTCCTGAGAAATACAGTGTTTGTACAACTCCTTCTCCTTTGTCATGATTTGCTTCCTTTATGTGCTCTTGAACTGCATGGAGCAAATTTTTATATCTTTCCTGCCGGTCACACTGCCTTACTTAACCACCTCACTGCTCTGATTTTTCCTCCTTTGTTCAAAACTGCAGAATTTATGCCTGTTCAGTAACTTTTTTGAAGTGCAAGTGACAACTTGTATACAGCTGCTCTGAATAAATTCCCAGTATTTATCCTAGTTTTGCTCTCAGCATTAACAATTTTAATTTTTGAAACCCCAGTGTAACACTATTTACTATGTGGTACCTGATTGGGATTGGGATTGTGTTCCTATTTCTCCTGGACTCTTTGCTACTGTAACCAAATTATTTTGGTTTTTTCTCTGTGCTCAACTATGCCTTTGAAAAAGGAGAACAGTGATTTCTATCTTACCTTGAAAGTGTACCTGCTGCTTCAGTTTGTTTCTTTCTTGCACGTACACTGTTAAATTAAATGTAAATTCTGATATTAATTGGTCATATGTAATACCAAAAAACAAGTAATGGTCCTAGATTCTTCTTACCTAATTTAGGTCAGAATGTGGGGTGAAAAGCATTAGGTTAGTTTAGGGTTTGGATTTTTTTCCCAGCAGTGAGATTTCTACCAGTTGCTTGAATACTAATTTTGTATTTTAACAGATTCTACTGTTATTCTATTCAAGTTTTGTTGATAATTTTTCTTTTCCTTTATTTTTAAGACACTATAAATCACAACACTTGGACAACTTCTCAAATCTCATAGGTAAAAGATATAAAAAGGCTATTTTTCGGCAATATGCTGATGCCAGCTTCACTAAACGCCTGGAAAATCCTCGTCCCAAGGAAACTGGAATCTTGGGCCCTATTATCAGAGCTCAACTGAATGATAAAGTCAAAGTAAGTAACATAAATACAGAGATTATTTATACTATAGCATGATTTTCATTGAGGCAGAGACACAAAAGAACTAGTTTGATTTATGTTGTCTGTCAAAAAATATAGCTAATGTTATAAATATTGGCCCTGTTAAAAGGTATAATCACAAGTAACAGTGTTTAGCTTGCATTTCTCAGCATTCCCTCTACAGTTTCCATGATTATGCTTTATTTTACAGCATAAACATGCTTCAGTTCCACTCTGTAAAATACATGTTGACACTGGTCCAAAGTGGGAAAAAACCCCTAGACCTGGGTGGACTTCTGGGGGATGTGGATGTTGAGGCTGAACTTCATGAGCCCCTTGTTTCTTATGTTGATATTTTTTTCTGGCTGTTTTAGACAATGGTACTCAGTTTCCATTATCAAATGTTCTTTCATGACGTTATACCATGAAACTACAAAACATTTGCATTACAAGCTTGTGTTGCTGCAACATCCACTTGTCTTTCTGTTGTCACTTAATGATGCATCACAAAGTTCATTGACCTTTAACTTCTATAATTTCCACCGTGACTTTGTGGCTCTGAATTTGGGTTTAGCAGATTCCTTTTTTTATTTTCCCTCTCTCTTTTTATTTTTTTAATCCTGATTTTATCCAGAATAGGAAGGACATTTTGCTTTTTCCTTACATATCCCATTGGGGTCGTAGAATCTGGGACAAGGTTTGGTTTACATTTGTTTTCTCCCATATTGAAGGTTCTTAAGAACTTCAGTCAGTAACTTCATATTTCCAGAGGTAGTGTGTGCCTAGTAGCTGGAAGAACAAGTGTTCTGATTAGACTTCAGAGCACAGGTGTAAGCAGCTGAACTTCACTCAGTGGGCTCTACAAAGTCCAGCAGAATGGGACCATCATTTATTCTATGGGTTTATATATCAGACAGTATTTAAGACACCCTTTTGCCTTCCTGGCCCTTTTGGGGCTAAACCCAGTCAAATTCTACTGTAGTGGAAACTTCATTATGTATTCAGACAAGGATTTGTTGAATCCTAATTTTTTTTTCATTTGCCTATCAATATAGATTGTATTCAAAAATAAGGCCAGTCGACCCTACAGCATTTATTTCCATGGAGTGACACTTGCAAAGAAGGCAGAAGGAGCTGATTATCCTCTGGATCCCACAAGTAAAAAATTTGTGAAATATATTTTTGCATATCACTAACTGTTGTGGATGGTTTCGTTGCTTTGAAGGAGGTGCTGTGGCTGGGAATGTGCATGACTGGGAGACCTCAGTTCTGTACTCTGCCTCTGCTTACCTGTTGTGTTGCCTTATAGAGAAACCAAGGTATTACCTCCTAAGCAGAGACAAATACCCTCTTTATGTTGTCTTAGTTTTCTGTTTTTGTTTGTGATTTTAGAGAGACAAAAGTTCTTGCTGAACTTCAGTTATCTCAAGGTAGCTTTTAATGGCCTGACTGCACCAATGTCATTAGAATGTCATGCAGCTTGATATTACGACCTGGCTCTGAGTTTTTATCATTAATGTTCTTGTTTTTCCTTAGGCAATGGCACCCAGAGTAGAGGAGTTGAACCAGGGGAGACATACACTTACGAGTGGAAAATTTCTAAATCAGACCAACCCACTGCACGGGATGCACAATGTATTACAAGGCTGTATCATAGTGCTGTAAATATTGAGAGAGATATAGCCTCTGGACTGATTGGCCCACTTCTGATTTGTAAAAGTGAAGCACTGACACAAAAGGGTGTGCAGGTAAGTTGTTTGGGCAGATTTTACTCAAATAATGTTATTTGGTCTACACTGAATTTAGTTTTGCTTCCCTTAGAGAACTGTTCTGTAGAGAGCAGTTAAACCAATAGGCTCCTGAAGAAACAGTCCTCTAACTGTCCACAGCAGTAAAGGAATTATGTTCTGTGTTTCTTAGCAAGAGCTAAGAAAGGTCAACAAAAGGTCAGCCTGACTTGAGTCTATTTCTAGACTTGATAATAAATTTTCCTGCTGCCATTATGTTTTCGTACTCTGAAGACGTGCAGATCTGACCGGGTCGCTTTCTGTAACAGAGACAACTCAACAGCATCTGACAATCCAGGCACAATGAATCTAGAACAACCAAAACAGCATGGGAGCGTTCTGGGAGAAGGCTTCTCTGTACCAGATATTGAAATCTTGTTTGGCAAAGATTTAAGCATCACTTGGGAGAAAAAAAAAAATATCAGTAACTTATACTCAAGTCAAACGAGAAGTCTGGTTCTGTTACAGAGAGCCCAGTCATAAACCATCTATGTATCAGCAGTGCTCAAGGTTTGCTCAGTGTTCCACCAACAGGTGGGTTGCAGTAGTAGGATTGAAGTCTGGAGCCTGTACTCCCTACCCCTCAGTCTTTAGATCACACGTACCAGGACTCTGGAGAAGCCTGTGTTGCTTATATAGTAAGAAGGAGATTGTAGGATTGAGTTCTTAATGCATGAGTCTGCTGATAAAATGTAACTGCTGTGTTGGTTGTCTTTCAGAAAAAGGCAGACGAGGAGCAGCAGGCAGTGTTTGCTGTGTTCGATGAAAATAAGAGCTGGTACCTAGAGGATAACATCAAGGAGTACTGCAGCAACCCAGCCACTGTTAAAAGGGATGATCCCAAGTTCTATAACTCGAACATAATGCACAGTGAGTGGGATACCAAGATGAATAATGTGAAAGCTTATATGAACCTGAGCCCTCAGTGATTGCTTGTTCTCAGAAGCACATGGGATCAGGGGATCCTCCAGAGAGTCAGTGAACTTCTAACTGTGCCAGATGGCACAGGACAGAAATAGGCAATATCATAGAATTAGAAAGGTTGGAAAAGACCACCAAGATCAAGTCCAGCCTCTGAAATAATACCACCACGTCCACTAAAGCATATCTCAGAGTGCTACATTCACCTGGTTTTTTGAACACTTCCAAAGATGATGACTCTGCCACTTACTTTGGGAGCCTGTTCCAATGGTTAAACACTCAATAAAGAAATTTTTCTTAATATCCAACCTGAACCTCCCCTGGAGCAACTTGAGGCCATTTTCCCTTGTTTTATTGCTAGCTGCCAGGGAGAAGAGGCCTACCCACGCCTTGCCACTAGAAGTTAGGCTGGCTCTGGACCCTGAAGCAAAGGCAAGGGTTAACTAAATTTTGGTGCAGCATCCTGCTGGCCTTAGAGATAATATTTCCAGAGATGGAATCTCCATCAGGACTACCGTGTTTTCAGCCCTGTGCCAGTCTCTTTCCAGGTGCAAACATGAGTCCAGTTCAGCGGACTGACATCAAAGAACAGGAAGTTTTAAAATAAAAATACTGAAACCACTTTTACTTTGCTTTCCTTTTAGCAATAAATGGTTATGTGTCTGACAGCAGTGAAATCCTTGGGTTTTGCCGAGATACTGTGGTTCAGTGGCACTTCTCCAGTGTTGGCACTCATGATGGAATTGTCTCTGTTCGCCTTTCTGGCCACTCTTTTCTGTATCGCGGGAAATACGAAGATGCACTGAGCCTTTTCCCCATGAGCGGAGAATCGGTCACAGTGGAAATGGACAATGGCGGTAAGTGGTGGAACTGTAGTGTTTGACAGCTCTTCCAAGACATTATTTAATCTCCAGTTTATAAGGACTGACCTAAATAGGAAAGAAAACTCTTCTGATAAACACAGTGCTGGAAAACATTGAATCATTCTCCAGTGCAAGTGATGTGTATGGAGTCTTGCTGGCTGCACCAACTTAGCATAACTGTATGCTGTACTAAGGCTCTTTTTGTTGGTCATCTTGTAGTTTGGTTTTTTTTACTTCACAATTAATATTTGGCTTCGTAATGATAATTTCAAGGCAAGATTCTTCTTGGAAACAATCCAGTATCAATTCCATTGTATGATTCCCAGGTTTGCCACATTCTTGTCTATCCTGAGCAGGCTAAAATGGGCTGAAACTGTCAAATTCTGCTGGTCATTATTGGGCAAAATGGCTACACCTCACCTTAGGCTTGTGGTCATTCAGCAGCATTAAGTCTGCCTGCTTGAACCACGTCACTGGTCCATGGGATACATCTCAACGTCTAACTGGGATTAACACCATGTCTTGGAAAAGGGGGTATTTGAACCCATGTAGTCCACATTTAAGGCATTACTTCCAAAAGGACAGATTCTTTGTCATTGAAGTCTGTGCATTTTGAGTGATCATTCTAAAATCCCACAAGTTTTAAGTATCCTCATCCCATTTAAAATATCTTTTTTAAAAAATGTATATTTTATGTATTTAAATAACAAAATCTCTATATTCTCAAAGCTTGTTTTCTGTGATTGCACAGCATCAAGACCTTATAACTTTAAAATGTTTAAGTGGCTTTTATTGCTCAAGACTAGGAAATCATTAAAACTCTTAAACTTCATGGAAACATCCCCAGTAATAAAGCTGTACTTCTGCTTGATTTTGGTATGCAGTCTATTCTTTCCATCTAGGGTATGTTTTCTTTGATAAATTTGCTGTTTTTAGAAATCAGGAAAGCTGTGCAGGTCACCTTCAAGCTGATCAATACAGGAAGAATTATAGGTGACCTTTTTAATAAAAAAGATTGTTTCTCAATATGTGTTACTTCTGTCTATTCTGTCATTTCTGCTAGTTCCAAAAGCAAGTTGTAACAAGCAAAGAACTTGATTTGATGTTGTTTAGGGAAACAAATTTTATTTTCTTCTGTGAAGATTTTAGATTCCAATAGAAAATTTACCTTCTGACTAGGTTTTGGAGGAATTATTTAAACCTTTAAATTAATCTGAGATGCCTCAGATTGGCAGCTTAATATTTTTTGTCGGGTCAGAAATTCAAATTGCTTTATTCTTATTATGCTTATTAAAGATCATCCATTATTCATTAAAAAGCTTTTAAAATACTGTGTTTGTCAGGTATTTGCCAACATTGCCTTAGAACGTATTTGTTCTGCTCAGAATGTTCTGTGTAGCAGTGCATACACCAGTAAGGCCAGGATAAAAGTAAAACTTTATCTTGAGAGGTCTCAATCTTAGATCCAGATCTAAACATAAGATCCTTTAATTTGTTTCTCTCTTTTTCATATCCATGTCTTTGATGGGTTATTTTTGGATTCAGATTCTAGTTACAGCTTAATCTATGGAGAAGAGTTCCATCTCCTAGATGTATTTATTTATATGTGCTCTTATTTACATTTAATAATTATTTTTCATTGCAATGAGAGCTCATTAATATCCCAGATGAAGATTAGCAGTCTGCTATAGCAGGTGCTGTAGAAGCAACCCCAACAATTTGCCTTGGCCAATTACATGATATACAATGTCCACTCTCATAACACTTTTATTTCAATTGTAGGTACTTGGCTTTTGACATCCTGGGGCACCCCGGAGATGAGTTACGGCATGAGGCTGAGATTCAGGGATGCCAAATGTGACTATGAGGAAGATGAAACATTTGATGTTGTAGATTTAACTCCCACCAAGACTGAAAGAAAGGCTGTTTCCACCTCAGCTGAGGAAGATGTGCAAGAAAAAGAGGAAGACAAGGAGGAATCAGATTATCAGGATTACCTGGCTTCTTTATACTCTGTCCGAAGCTCCAGAAAGACAGCAGGTGATGAAGAAAAACAGAATCTTACAGCACTGGCCTGGGATCAGTATGAAGACACTGATGCCACGAGCTCTGAGGTGGCAGCTGGCTCAGGTCTGACAGCTATAAATAGTAGTGGAACAACAAACAACTCTGAGTTCTTAGAAACTCATATCACTCCTCTTTCCCCAGTCAAGGCCGAAACATTCCAGTCAAATCACACACCAATCACAGCAGAAGAGGATTTATTTTTAGCTACCACAAGTGATGGAGAGGCTGACTTGGTTTTTGAGAATAGAAGCCAAAGCAACTATGAAATAGCTCACAGTAACATGTCTGCAGGTGAACACTTGCTGAGCAATGGGGAAGGCCCAGTGAATGTCGCAGAAGAGCTTCCAGCTGGTGGAAAGGACAGTAAATTTTTTCCAGAAGAACATCAAGAGGAAAGCACAGGAAGAGGAAATTATACCACTAACAGGAAAAGGAAAAGGAGAAGCTCACTGGCCATTAAGTTTTACGCTGTCCAAAAGATGAATGCCCTTCTAAATCATGTCCGACAGAAAAATATCTCATTTTCTGACAAGGCCAATGCACCTCATTCTGTGCATCATACAGAGAACACATCCCATGAAGCCATGGTGGGAACTAGCCAGCTGCCAAATGAATATGATGATGATCTGGAGGAGGAGGGAAAGAAGATGGAAAATGCCGTGCATGCAGTTAACTTGACCCTGGATTTGGACCTCACAGTAGGAGATGGGTCTAATGCATCCAGCCTTTCTGAACCCAGGATATCCAAAGATAAACCGGCAGATGTTTTTGCTTTAGAACACATGTTAGACAATACAAGCCCTGCTGTAGTGAAGAATTTATTAGAAGCATCATTGCCTGGGGCTGGGAAATATTCATCTAAAATGACTAGTGAGGAGTGGAATATGGTGTCTGCAAAGAGAAATCTGGGATTAGAGGCAAGCTTAGATAAATCTGCTGGTGGCAAGTTAAATCATCATGGCAGAAACAGTACAGCATCCCTAAATAAGGAGGATATGAAGAGGTATCAAGAGTTCTCACATCTGTTGGGGGAAAACCAGAAAAGGAACCACATACGCTTCATTCAGAAAGGAAAGGAGAGAAACAACAATACCTTGAGTACATCTGGCACCATCATCAAGATCCGAAGGAAAAAGAAGGAAGATCCAAAAGTTACCTACTTGCTGAGCCCAAGGAGTAGAAACCCCAAAAACCCCAGCAATTCTGTGGCAGGGTTTGGCCCTGCATTGTTTCCGGGTGGGACGGACACCACCGAGGCACCCGGTGAGGTCAGCCAGAGGGCAAATGTGAGCAGGGCCAGGCATGGAGAGTCACTAAACAACACCCTCACCCCGCGGCAGTTCAGGCCATCCGTCACAATTGGGCTTCCCCAGGAAGATGGAGGCTACGAATATGTGATAGGAGAAACCTACAGCGACGAAAGCTCGGGTGGGGAATACGAGTACCATTATGTGAGCTTTGATGACCCCTACATGACAGACCCCAAGGTGAACATCAGCAGGCAGCGTAACCCTGATGACATTGCTGAGCACTACCTGCGCAGCAGGGGCAATGAGAGGAGATACTACATTGCTGCTAAAGAGGTCTGCTGGAACTATGCAGGATATAAGAAAAGGTTTGCCTAAATCGTTTGCTTTCATTTAGCACACCATCCTGACACCTCCTTGCAGAATGTTGATTCACATGCTGATAAAAGCATCTGTAATGTGCCGTGTGATATCCAACATTTCAGTGGCAGAACCATAAGAACTATCCACAGGAGACTCACACCCCCTAGAAATGTCAGAGTGAGATTACTATAATCAAGCACAACACAGCCAAGAACTCTTTTTTTTTTTTTTCTTAGCCCCCTTTTGTAGACTCATTAGAAACAGTCTTTAATACATCAGTTAAAAAACTCACTGTAAGAGGTCAAGAGGGAATCTTGCAGCTTGTTTTGTTATACTTGATTAACCTGTTTTACTTCGCCCTTCAGTTCTTGGTACCTGTACACAGGACAGAGACCTCCTTGCGCAAAGTCTTTCCAGGAATTTAATGGACTAACTGATGG
The DNA here is from genome assembly GCF_965178545.1 of Coloeus monedula. NCBI lineage: Eukaryota > Metazoa > Chordata > Aves > Passeriformes > Corvidae > Coloeus > Coloeus monedula. Next base: position 26,164,646 of record NC_138783.1, read on the forward strand.
AATCTAGAATGAGATGTGCTTATAGGTAGATGAAATCAGTTTCTAGCACTTGCAAGAAATGGTTCTGGTGTCTCACTTCTCTGTTGGGAAAGGGATAAAAGCACTTTCCAACTTCACAAGGCTGCAGTATTGAAAAGTATATGAAAGCTGCAGAGTGATTAACCACACTGGTGACTGCCTTATACTAAAAGTAAAAACAAAGCTGCATGAAGTTTTGCATTGTTGCTACTGCTGTTTAGAGAAATCAGAAGGTGACTGGATCACAAACCCTAATGTTGAGGGATTTTCTTACATTTTGACAGGGAAGACTGGCCACTATGCCACAGCAAAGAATATATGAGAATATACTGAGAGAAACACTGTACTAAAAATCCACTCTCTTAATTGATACAGGTTAGGATTAGTATTCACCCAACAAGGCATAGGATTCCTTGTCACTTTTCATCAAAAAGCTGAACCAAAACTTGCACAACTTTGGCTTTTTATCCAAAAAAAAAAGCAGCCAAAACAGGAGCAAGAAAATTTTCATTGTGCAAAATGAATCTCCAAACAGATTATTTCTCAAACTGAATTTCCATTTTATGTGATGGAAATAAAAATAAAACTTTTTCAGTATTCTCCAGGTTTACTCATGCCCCATCTCAGTCCATATAAATGGCACTTGCAAAAACAGTGGAAACAAGACAGTTTCTTTGGGCAGTTGCAAAATCAAGGATTTTTTTATGCTTAGACCTCTATATAAATCTCTCCAGAGACGTTCATCCTCAGCTGGTGTGAGCTGTATAGTTCCGGTGATTTTAACACAGCCCATGGCATATCCTGTTTCAGTGTGTCGAAGAGCTAAAACCCAGCCTTTCTCCTATGTAACTTAGGTTAAATTTCTGGTTTTTGCAGAATCGATAATAAAGCAAGGTTTGTAGGGAATTATAATAGCATTTTAGTGCTTCTTCTTAAGATCTGAAGAACAGTTTGGATGTCTAAAAGCTTATTTTACCATGCCAGCTCTGTGACGCAAAATGCAAATATAATCAGATGTAAAGATATGTGAGACAGTAGGGTGTAGGTGATAGGCTTACTACACTGAGCCAAGCTCCAATTCAGACTATTAAGGCTAAGAAAAAAAGGAAAATAGAGCTCGGATGGGTTTCGAGAGACTTATTGGAGCTTTTCAGTGATAACTGACCAAATGGTTGCGGGATCTCATATCCAACTGTAGAACTAGAATTGCTTAAACATTGCAAGCCATGATTATCAGAATCATCTGATACTCATTTTGTGGAATCATAGAAGGTTGGAAAATACCTTTAAGACCACTGAGTCCAACCTTTAACCTAACACTGGCAGGTTCACCACTAAACCATGTCCCTCAGCACCACATCCATGTATCTTCTAAACAGCTCCGGGGACCGAGACTCAACTGCTTCCCTGGGCAACCCTTCTGGTAAAGACGTTTTTCCTAATATCCCATCTAAACCTTCCCTGACACAATTTGAAGCCATTTGAGTGTTTATTCTTTATATTCACAGAATTCTAAAATGTTTCTGCTGTATGAGTTCTCGGGTTTCATCAAAGCTGTTATTCCTGATTCACTGTGTGGGATTTTAATTGGGGTTTTCCTTTCAGTACAATAAGGAGTGACAAAACCTGTAAAGATGGCACCAGACGTAAGGTGATTTTCCAGAGCTATACAGACAGTACCTTTTCGACTCTTCAGGATGAAGATGAATACACACAACATCTTGGCATCCTGGGACCAGTTATCCGAGCTGAAGTGGATGATGTTATCCTAGTAGGTCAATGTTTTGGTTGTGTGGGCAGGATAAGATTCTTACCGTGATCTTGGAGTGTGACAGAATGGATCTAAAAATACCACAGATTTTTAAAAGATGATGAAGGGGAAACAGTTTTCAAATCTTGCAATTGCACGGTGGACATGTGAGCACTGTGATGTGTTTCTTTGAAACACATCTTTTTTTGCCCCTCTCCACAGCAAACTAAATTCTGTTTTTCTTTCTTATTTCTCAACATTAAATACTGGCTTACTAGTCTAATGTAAAATAAGATTTAGGTTTAATGTTAATGAAAAATGAGTATTCTAAACTCAGAAATTAGTGCATTTGTGTTCAAGATTAATACATACTTTTTGGAAAAATACAGAATTTCCTCTAAAAAGTTTTGTTATGTAAATGTGCAGGATTGTATTAGAGCTATCAACAAGGATGAAGAGGAGCCATCTCCCTGGCGATACTGTGGTATATATGCATTAGGAAGCACATTGCTCTAAAATTTCCCTTCTCTCATCCTTCTTCATCCAGTCTTCCAAAACACAGGGATGGACTTAGGGAGAATAGATCTCAGTGCTTTCTGCATATTTCAGTAGGAGTGGTGTGCAATAGGAACACACTGAGCTATGTTTAAATCATGAGTAAGAAAAGAAAAATATTTTATAGCTTGAGAGTAACATTCTCTAAGGAGAGGTAAATATGCAATCCCACTATTGTGGTGTTTCTCTGGGACAAGTGGGAAGCACTGATTTCAGCAAGAATGATACATACAGAGGTCTAGAGTTACTATATTGTAATGACTGCAGCAAAGCATAAGAGGTAGAAACTCCCCATTTCCCTGCTGGCAGTAACTAAGCAGCTCCATGTGTGAGGGGCAGCAGTAAATGTCCTGGGAGCCTCGATGTGGTGGAAGACAGGGAGCTAGACTTGTGCTTTCTGATTTTTCATTAACTACCTGCATCAAAGGTGGCAAATCAGCATGGAGATGGCAAAAGCTCTCTCTGCTGGCTTTTCCATGTACAGCATAGCCTGTAATCTTTATACAAATCTTGACCCTGGTTTGAGGTCATGGGAACATTGTATGTGGTGAGTTTGGTTTAGGCCTGAGTTTGCTGAACAGAATCTATTTTATTTTTTCAGGTTCATTTTAAGAATCTGGCATCCAGACCATATTCCCTCCATGCCCATGGAGTCTTCTATGAAAAGTCCTCTGAGGGAAGCACTTATGATGATGAATCTACTCCTTGGTTTAAGGAAGATGATGAAGTTCAGCCCAATAACAGCTACATATATGTATGGTACGCAAACAGGCGATCAGGCCCGGTGCAGTCAGGAGCAGCTTGTCGGTCCTGGATCTACTACTCTGATTCAAACATGGTAAGGGAATAAAAATAGAAGTGGTGGTGTTGCTGGGATTGATCACAGAATCATAGAAACACTTGTGTAGGAAGGCATCACTAGAGTTCATCCAGTCCACCACTGCAACTCAAGCAGGGTTGGCTGAAGTAGTTTGTCCAGGACCATGTTCGGTTGGGGTTTGAATATCTCCAAATGATGTATGGCTGTAGAAATGCAAGCTGCAGAACACATTTTTGGATAGCTGTCCTTTCTTTTTGGGCTCAATGTTCCCACCTGACATTTAATCTCTTGCACTCAGTTCAAGCAGGATATAAGCTATGGAACAATTCAAATTGAGCAACTCTGGTAGACTGATCAGAGGAGAGTAAAGGTAGAAGGGAACAATAATTCTGGGACCTGCTTTAGATTTTTAGGGCCTGATGCATTCCTGCAGAATGCTGTGGGGGGTTTTTTGCATCTTTTGGGAAATGCACTTCTATCTTTAATATGAATTTTATTACCTTCTAGGAGAAAGACATTCAGTCTGGTTTGATTGGGCCAATACTGATCTGTGAAAAAGGAGCCTTCAGCAAATCAAACAGCAGCAGGATATCTACTCGAGACTTTTTCTTGCTTTTTATGGTCTTTGATGAAGAGAAAAGCTGGTACTTTGACAAGCATTCTGGAAGACCTTGTAATGAGAAGACACAAGAAATGCACCAATGCCACAAATTCTATGGTATTTATTTCATTTTGCCAAATATTCAGTTTATTGGGATAGAGGGCAAGATGTCAGGGGAGGTATCTCACCTCACAATTCTTTTCAACATGCATAAATCCCACACATTAGTTATGTGAATTTTTTTGTAGTTATCCATTGTACCCATAATAGTCATGGGTTTGCACATAAAAATTAGCAATGACTGGAAATTTGCTATTAAAATGAAGAAAGGACATATTAGACTGAAACTTTCAACAGAAAACTTCTCTCTTGCATTCATATACATATCCCCTCCATATTAAAAGAAAAAAAGGAAAAAAGAAACAAAAAAAGTCTTGTTTACATTAGGAAGCTAGTACCCTGACAACTTTTTGAAAGAAATTTGAAAATATTTTAATAATTTGACAAATCAGGTAGTTCTATTGAGGAATTTGAAGCATCTGTACGACAGCCCTTCATATACCTCTCTGTGGCTGTAGAGATATGTTGGTTGTGACTGTGTGCCTGTGGAAATGGGAGCTGCAGAAAATGTTTTGGATTGCTGTTCTTTCTTTCGGGCCTGATTTAAATCTTTTTGTTCTCCTGGTTGCCGTATGTTGCTAGCAAGCTGTGCTCAAATCTTCTGGTGAGGTCCCTGGATTTTCTGAATTGATGTGCATAGACCATAAAGTGTGTTGCACTTTAAAGTGGAATAAATGATGTTTTTCCCAAGCACATTACTTCATTAAATATTTTGCTAATTTCAATAATACATTCTAGCACTTTGAGACCAGTTTTGTGAGCAGTTTTTCTGACTAACAATCTTTTTTTTTTAGCCATTAATGGGATTACCTATAATTTGCAAGGCTTGAGGATGTATGAAGGTGAAACAGTCCGATGGCACCTGCTGAATATGGGTGGGCCAAAAGACATTCATGTTGTTCATTTTCATGGACAGACCTTCATAGAACAAGGAGAGCCAGGGCACCAGCTTGGTACATACACCCTTCTCCCAGGTAAGCATCAGAGCACAGTAAGTTCTGAGGGGTAACCATTGCAGTCTGTCGTTGTCATACCAATGTAAAGGTCTCCATATGGTGAGAGTTTGGGGATTTTAATGGCAGGGTAAGTGTGATACAGAACAGAAAGAACAACTGTGAGCCCTAGGAGAATTCTTGTGCCCAGGGAGAAAGGAAATAGGCTATAGGTATTCATTAGAGTAGAGGATGAAGTCCTTTGCCCCATGGCTGTCAGCAGAGCCAGTGTACATTAACATCACTTACGAAGCCTGTATTGCCAGCTACAAGAGTTCAAGAAAAAAAAAGACAACAAGGAGATGAAAACAATGGGATTGGCTTGGAACAATAGGATTTTGTTTTAGTGAAAATTAGGCATATTTTATTCACTATTTTATTTGATTATTTTTAAGGTAGTGCTTTTCACTGTGAAATCTACGTATTTTTGTTTAAATGGGAGCCAGAATTAGCTGGAATTACCTGAAGAATTGTCTGGAGTAACTAGGAATATAAGAAAAGCAATGAGAACATGTCCTGTGCTTTCTAAAACGTGCAGCAAGCAACTGAAACCATATCTGCATCCTGCTCAACCCTTGGCACTCCTGGGGCATGCAGAAAGTGAGGGGAGGACCCATACATCTAATTTTCCCACCTCTACTTTTGGCTTCTTTACATCCATCCTTTTCCTTACTTGATCAACATACTGGCACAGCAGGAGTAAGAACAACCACCACCACAGAATTAACATCCCTGAATTATGTAATAAACACTGTTCACGACACTGTTCAGCACTGTAGTTAATGTGCAGACATTTGTTGTTACATACAGGCATCCAAGGTTTTGTACTTTGCTCCATCAGCAAAGGCTGGGTTTTGATCTGGCCCCTTGATTCCAATCTCAGTCTCCAGCTAGAGCTAGTTTGCTAATAAAAAAATCATTGAGATGGTGGAAGTTACTGCTCTTGCTGCACTGTGTATTTAAGTTTTCTGGATTAGGTCATAGGAAGGTCTTTGTTATAAAATTTAGCCTTGCTGACATCAACCTTGTAATGCCAATGTTTCTGATATATTTCTCTTCCTTTTTTCAAGGCTCATTTAGAACAATTGAAATGCAACCACAGAGACCTGGCTGGTGGCTTTTAGACACTGAAGTGGGAGAATACCAGCAAGCAGGAATGCAGGCATCCTATTTGGTTATAGAGAAAGGTATGAACTAGAGTGGTTTTTGGCTGGGAAAGTCAAGGTATGAAGTTTTCTCCATGCTTTTGGGATCACTGAAAATAAATTTGGGAGATTGTTCTGTAAAAAAAACAACATAGAAAATTATCTGTATTCAAGGACATGGTGGAGTGGTTACTGTAAATTTGTTCTGGAAAAAAAAAATTTAGGTTCCAGCAATGCTAGCTTTGAATTATTTAGCATACTATCTTTATTCCTTTAGCTTGCTAGCTTTGAATTTGAGGTTTCCCTACAGTGACCAGTGGATTAATCTGTTGAGAGAAATTGCAAAGATTAATTTAGACTTCCCTGGGAAGGGAGTGGTGTTACAGAATTACTAGGAATTGTTCTGAGTGATGTTGTCTTAGATTTCACCAGAATATATATTAGAATAGCCTTCATTTTCTTAAACAACAAACTTACTGTGCTTCCTTTAGAGTGCAGGATTCCAATGGGTCTGGAAAGTGGAGTTATACTCGATTCGCAGATCGATGCTTCACATCACATAGGTGAGTTTATCCTTGAAAAGGTCCATGCATGCTCCTGAACACCCCCAGCAAAGTGTTGCAGTTCTGTATTCTTTTGGCATCACCTATGTCTTTCAAGATCAGTTCAGCAGTGGATCAGCTGTCAGGTTAAAAATCTCTCCAATGCTGCAAGCAGAGACTGGGAGCTGTGTTAGGTAGCAATCATCATGGTATTTTAAGTGTCACAGGTCTGCTATTAGTATCACAAGCTAGTAAGACTTAATTTTTTGTGAATTTGATTTTCTTTCTTTCGTTCTTGACAGAGTTCTGTGAAGGCTTGAAAGCTGTTTTGCCATATATATTCTCTATCAGTTTTTAACTTGCAAACCTTGTTTTGCAGAGAGGAGTTCTCTTCCATGAATGTAGAGCACATTTTGTGTCTGATCCTGCTGGGGGCCAAAACTTGTTTAGCAAACTCTAGACCCTGGTTTCAAATTCCAAATTATACTTAGCAGACAGTATATTACATAAAAGGCTGTTATTTTTGTCATTCTGCCAACTCCAAAGTTTTGCAGGGTACAGATGACTTTCAGTTGCTGACCATGTCCAAATTATCCTATACTATAATTTTAGAGTCTCTTCTTGGTTTTTTTCCCTTTTTTTTTTTGTCCTTTGTGGGGGGGGAGGGAAATAAAGTACTCAAAGCTAATGACAGCCTCAATTTGTGTTTTTTCAATACCTCTTAAAATTATTTCTTCATTCGTATTTCCTCTGTAGACTATTGGGAACCTAAGTTAGCCCGATTAAACAATTATGGAACATACAATGCTTGGAGTACTATAATGAAGGAAGAGCTCCCTTGGATCCAGGTACAGTACAACATCATGGAGTTATGATTTTCCTACAGCTTATTTTAGAAGGTCAGGCTGCACTTGTCACTGAAAGGACTGCTGGGGAAAACTGAAAAGATGTGGCAAGATTGGTGATGCCATAAACTGTTCTTCTTCCCTGGGGTAACCCAGTCTCTGCTGCTGTTGAGGCTCATTGACTGGACAGTTACCCTCACAATTTAGATTACTCCATTTTGTAGGCAAATGGAGTCATTCTTTCTACTACTTTCTTTTTCCTTTGTCTGCCTAACAGTACATATTTATATGCATGTGTTTCTTGAGTGATCATTTAAAGTGTAATATCCTCAAGCTTTGCTTCAGATAGTTTTTTGCTTTGTTTGTATGCTGCTATGTCCCACTTGACACAGCTCAGCTGGCTTCACAGGGAAACTAAGCTTATAATTATGTCTTCAAGCACTACATCATTCAGTCACCCCACTTCTGTGTTTTTTTCCATCCCAGTGACTTTTGCATCACATGGCAAAATTTGCACCCAAATTTAGGGAGGATAGTTGATTTTCTTATACATCTCATTAAAATTGGTTGGAAGACAAGAAAGACTCAAGTTCAGCAGGTGGCTGTTGTGTTTGGCTTGCTAACATTTGACATACTAGCAAGTTAGTGGAAGTGGAGTGAGAAGGTTGGGAGATCTGATGTGGAACTGGAAGTAACATTGGGAAGACAAAGAATTTAACAGGGGGCTGGGGTAGTGAGAAGCTGAGGTTACTGAACTGAAGCATGCAGAGGTGAGGAGGGCATGTCCCAAAGAATGAGTTTCACTGCTGATAAGAATACCTTCCAGATTTGTTTTTATGTGCTAAGTGCTTAGATATCAGCAACAATGGTGGCTTTTCAGCACTTCAGAATGTCATATGCCTTTCTGCAGCCTAGGTATCCAAAATTAGAGGTGGCTTATAAAAGTGTGAGCTTTTAATTTCTCTGTGCTCCTTTGGCCTCTCTGTAAAACGGGGCGGGGGGAGTTGTGCCTACCACAGACACACAGATACTTTTGAGGTGCCTTTGTGGGGCAGTGCTGAACCCTTTAAGGTGCCCTCTGAAATTAAATGCACACAGAAATACACAAATGAAATGAGAGTGAGAGGGCATTAATTTGGACTCTGGTATCTGGTATTCCTTTAGAGAGTGTTAGTGTTGTAGGTGTTAAAATGCAGGGCTCAAAGCTGCTGTGTAAATGCCAAAGAATTATATGGATTTTGCTGTGCATTATTGACTTTATAAATGCTCTTTGCTGTTGCTAGGTGGACTTTCGAAGACAAGTTCTGCTCACTGGGATACAGACACAGGGAGCCAAGCAGTTTTTAAGGTCCTTGTACATCCAGAAGTATTTTCTTGTTTACAGCAAAGACAAGCGGACGTGGAACACCTTCAAAGGAGACAGCTCACCAACAGGAAAGGTCTGTCTGTGCCATAGAGGCAAGAGCCTAGGCAGCATCCCTGAGTGATGCACTGAGTTTTGTTTAATGTTAAGAAAGAGTGGAAAACATTATGGCCTTTAGAGCCTTAGTAGGTACAGCTTGAAGCCCCAAAGGGCATTAACCAAACTAATAAAATTCAGACTAGAAGACAAATTCTAAGGTGAGGAACTACCTCGACTGGGGTTTGGATTGGCCTTGTGACCTTGACTTTGCAGGGTCTGGTTTTCTCATAGGCATCTCTCCCTACTATTATTTCCTAAGCCTTTGGCTGCTTTTTTGAAGGAAGCAGGAAGCTGAACTAAAAATCAGGCCCTTAACCTCATTTGGTGTTAGATTCTGCTTCTCATCCCTCCCTTTCATCTGTCCCAGCAGTTGAATGTTGAACTGTCTGAATTGCCTGCAGAAGGCCTGTGTGGTGAGTGTGGTTGTACCCTGAGAGGTTCATCTTATGCCCAGCTGCTCCAGCCCTACCTATTACAGCTCCCTTCAGTTTACCCTGAGGTTTCTGTGGTACAACTCCCAAATTGAAAACTTGTTGTCTTTTACCTCTCCTTTTGCTTCTTTGCTTATGTTTTCTAACAGACCTACATTAAAAAAGGTTGCTTATTTAAACTGAGACCTTCAGACACTTCCAAATATGCTAAGATGGGACCATGAGATATTTCAAGTGGCCCTGCAGCACAGGGTGTGCTGTCAGTATGGATGGGGCTAAGGGCATAAAAAAGACTACATTTGTAACAGAGCAGGCTTTCAGCATCCAAGCTTGTGCTTGCATTAAACTAATGATATGTGGATTTTTTTCTTTCTTTTTCTTTTTTAACAGATTTTTGAAGGTAATTCCAATGCCTATGAGATAAAAGAGAACATCATTGATCCCCCTATTATTGCTAGGTACATCAGACTCTACCCCACTGAGGTGTACAACAGGCCTACTCTTCGCATGGAGCTTCTGGGCTGTGAAGTGGATGGTAAGAATTGGTCAAGTGCTGATGCTTCCATCTGACAAATTTTTTACCTCATACTTTAAATGAAGCTAAAACTGTGGATCTTCTCATTCCAACGTTGTTGCTTTCACTGTGGCTACTTGGATGTATGGGAGATGACATGGTGCTCCTCTCAATAGGTTGCTCTTTGCCACTTGGAATGGAAAGTGGAGAGATTAAGAATACCCAGATAACAGCCTCATCTGCTAAGACATCCTGGTTTAACACATGGGATGCTTCATTTGCTCGTCTCAATCAGAAGGGAAAGATGAATGCCTGGCGAGCCAAGGTACCGAAAGAAACAGGGAAGGCAGCAGGGGACAGCTGGTTAATAGATTCTTGCTGCCTTTGTGATCATGGTGCTTCCTGCATGCTCTGTCCAGTGCCAAGTGTGATAGGGTCACTTCACAACCATCCTTTGGGAAAAGCACCACTCAGTTCTTCAGCAGGGAACTTAGTAAGCTTCTGACAACAGCAGTGAAATCATACTTTGAGAGATGGATTATGTCCTCTGGGCCACAGGCTGCAGAACTTCTCTGTGGAAATAGCCTGTTTAATTTCAGGAGATGAGTGCAACTTGAATATTTGTCTCAAGGGGGTTAAAGTAACCTGTTCTGGGTTGGCTTATAGGCAGTGCAGCCTAGGGGATCTGGGGGTGGTGACCTTCAGCAAGGCATGTGAGCTTCTGTGTCTTCAAAATGGAGCTACATTTCCTCACAAAGCACCTTGAGATTTGCTAGAAGCTGCTCTTTTGTATGAGCATTTGGTATTAGAATTAAGTATTATGTTTTAATACTGGAGGTAAATCTCTGTTATTTTTCATTGTGTATTGGAAATTAAAGTGTCAATTTTAAGATTCCAAATACACTACCTGCAGTGATGAAGTTAATTATATAGGTCACTAAGAATGCTGACTTGCCTCAGCTTTATTCTTCTGGACTTCTTTGATACAGTTTTGATGTATTTTGATACAGTTTTAACTACCTGTAAACAAGATTTTTGGCTTAAGCAAATACAGACATAGACATGTTTGCTAATAGAAAAACTTTTATATCAATTGTAGTTCAACAACAACCAACAGTGGCTGCAAATTGATCTCCTCACAGTTAAGAAGATCACTGCTATTGCTACACAGGGGGTCACATCCATGTCAGCTGAATACTTTGTGAAAACCTATGTTCTTCTGTACAGCGACAACGGCTCCGAGTGGAAATCCTACACAGAGGGTTCAAGCTCAGTGCCAAAGGTATCACTGTCAGCTCAGGCAATGGTATTGTTGCTTGGTTTTAGGTGCTAGACACAGTCAAGGCTCAAAAGGCAGAATGCCCAGCCAAATTGATATTCTCACAGGACTTTAAAGTGCTAGGGAGCTGCGGTTACTACAGATAATGTCACAGTATCCATCTGATTTTAGTGATCATAATTAATCATAATACAAGGAAAGAACACCATATCTGCAGAGAATGCAGCCAATGTTGTGATAAAAGGAGCTGACACAGTTTGTAAAGGAGGACATTTAATTTGAATGCACAAGGACATTTAATTTGAGTGAACAGTGGATTCCCCAGGGCCTCTTTTAGCTTTTTTATTTCTGCCCTGATTGTTTAAGTGAAATTAATGTTAGTGAGCAGTATTGGCTATAGCAGAGCTGGGGAACTTTAGGTACCCACAGAGCAGACACAGTACTTTGTATTTTTTCCTGTATGACCTTACACAAACCTAACCCACAAGGGGTATTAGCAGTGGTAAAATAGGGGAAGTTTGGGAGTTTGGTCTGTTAGAAATTAGAATGGCAAATTTTCTGCTGTGGATGGAAACAGGGGCTGTTTAATCCATTCAGACTGCTATTGCTGGCCTGAGCTACTTTTAACCCAGCACATTAGGAGGAAACTTGATGTGGTCTTGTTAAAACAAGAAATGAGCCAGTCCATCTACCGTGGGTAGATGGTGGCTCATTTAAAACAGCTTGGAACTGTTTTAAAGAGAAAATGCAGGGTTTTTTTCAAGTGCCACCTTTTAACTAATTGTGTTTATGTATTTGCAGGTTTTCTTGGGTAATGAAAACAGTGACGGGCATGTCAAGAATTTTTTTAACCCACCCATCCTGTCCAGGTTCATCCGCATTGTTCCAAAAACCTGGTACCGTGGGATTGCCCTTCGGGTAGAACTCTATGGCTGTGATTTTGGTGGGGGTCTGGCTGTGAAAAGGACTGACGAGTCTGGGAGCTCTTAACCTGCCAGCAGTCATCGTGCAGAACAACATGTTGTTTAAGAAACCCTTAAAACAGTCATGCTTAGTAATTTGGATGTGTGCTTCATCGAAGGAACATAATGTTTTACCAGCAGGATTGAGAGATTTCTCTGGCAGGTGTTTCATTCCTACGAATGCACACTTTAGAAAACAGCTTCTTTTCTCTGGGAAGAAATGGTAGTTCCTTCTGATTAGTATTATCACTTCTTCATTATAACCAGTACTCTGTCTTACTTTTTACTTAATTTTAAGTTCCAAATCCCTAGGAATGGAGACTCTGGCCTTGATCCTGAGCCCTGACTGTCTCCATTTGGTAATGCTTTTGCAGCACAGATGAGGAATAGAAAGTTATAGCAGGTGGATGTTCTCCATACATAAGACTGAGAGGGAAAACCAGCGCAGATCTGGAGCTGTAGTGCTGCATTCCAGCAGTGCCTTGGTGAGAAATGATTGTAGGGGTGACCTCTCCTCCGCATGTCTTTCATCTACACTGTGGCAAAGGCAGGACATGTCTCAGCATTGAGGTATGTGCAACCCCTTCTCAGAGAATGTGTGTTGGCATTGTTGGTTTGGTTCTTGCATACCCAGCACACATGAAATGCAGTGGATTTCACATAATTCATCTTCAGTGCCCTGGCAAGGGGAAAGGGAGTCAGCAGTACCTTTCCATCCCAGAAATGAGAAGGCAAGTGATTTAACCTGGCAGGTCATGGAACAGCAATGGGAGAACCAAAATGAGAATTCAGAACTCCTGATGCTCAGTCCCATACACACATTTAGACTGTTGGGACAGGGAGCTGCCTGGATTAGGAAAGCTTTGAGAACTGCAGCTGTACAGTAACAGTACAGCCTGGAGGTGGCAGAGGAGGATTAGATGAAACTGGGTAACAGAAACATCTGCATCTTCTCTTACGATTTAACTGTGTTTTCACTAATGGAAATACTCTTGTGCATAGATTTTACATGGATTTTTCCCAGGATGACTACATCTGAAAACAGATACACAGTCCATGAACTCATTGTTCCAGCAGAATTTTAGCTAAGCTTTCAGTAGTGTTCTGGGCTTCTATCCTGTAAATTGTTTCATTGCACCACTTCACTTACCACGCTAGGTACCATTCAGGAGGCTGGATTTTTAAAGTAGTTTGTCTTTGAACCTTGGATGGTGTTATCTAGTTTTATTTCAGTAGTTTTTCATTTCTTTCTCTTACAGAACATTCATTTTAAAGAGAAGGTATAGAACAGGAGTGAAAAGAGTGTAAAAACTAAACAAATATTTTCTTTTTTTCTTTTTTTATTTTTTGCTATGTCACAAACTGTTGTAATTTTCCACTGGAAAATAAAGTTAGTATTGTAGCATGAAATGCATCAACATTTTCTTTTGTATATTTGCCTCGACAGTAGTAGCTCTGGTAATGTTGAAATTTTGCAACAGGAAAGTAAAATTTTTAGTGCTAATTAGAATTAATTTCAAATGGTGAAACAGTATGAATAATTGCTACATCTTTAAAGATGAGTTTCTTAGTATTTTGTAATGGTGTAATAAATATAATTTATTTTTGTCTGACACAGCTGTGAAATTGCAACACAAGCCATATTCACTAAAAAAAGAAATGTAAACTTCAGAATGAGGTTTTACCTTGGAAAACAGTCAATAAGTGCTTATTAACTTCAGCAGAACCAGGTTTTTATGTAATAAGTGTGAAATAATTTGTTTTTAAGAAGGCAGTGATCTTTAATGTTCTAAATAAGTAATTAGTTCTTTATGTATATACGCACACACACGTATAATTCTATGTAAAGTTACATAAATGCAAAACTGATTGCAGGAGCATGACTCAGGACATCTGCATCAATTTTACAAGTTGAAGATTCTGCTTCTACTTACTAATGAACAGTACTTTGGTTAGCTGGGGTCAGCTGTCCTGCTTGCATCTCCTCCCCAGCCCCTTGTCCATGCCCACCCTACTCACTGGCAGGGCAGAGAGGCAAAAAGCAAAGGCCTTGATACTGTGCAAACACTGTTCAGTGCCACCTAAAACACCCCTGTGTGGTTATCACTGTCCTAGTCACAAATCTAAGCCACAACACCCTATGGGCAGCTATGATGGGAATTAACCCTATTCCACTGGTGTTCCAGCCCGTCCAGTAGAGCAGCAATGTCTGGGCCCTGTGCCAACCCACACATGTAGCCATTGCTGATAACAAAATGTTCCCTTGCACAGCAGAGTAAGATGATAAGGGCTACAATAACAGCGAAAGTCCAAAACAGTCACTATCACGCCAGACTCTAATATACAGTAAGGCAGAAAGTACAAAGCCCTGCCAATAACAGCTATAAATTCTACCTAGCACAGCCCAATCAGGGGTGTTACCTCAGAATCCTATTGCCCCACACTGGGACACTGAAAAGGGCTGCAGCAGGTTGGCCTCAGCTGGCAGCTGAGTCCTCACTCTGTCGCTTGATGGCTTTCCCCTGGCAGGCTGGGGGAGAGGATTGGAAGGGCAAAAGAAGGGAAACTTGTGAGTTGATATAAAGCCAGTTTAATGAGCAAATCAAAGCTGCACATGCAAGCAAAGCACAATAAGGAATTCATTTGCCACTTCCCATCAACAGGCACGTGTTCAGCTGCTTCCAGGCAAGCAGGGCCTTGACACACCTGCTTGCACTTCCTGACAGTTGCTTGGGAAGACAAACACCGTAACTCTGAAAGTTCCCTCTTCATCCTTCTCCTTTCCCCTGGCTGAGCACAATGTCACACTGTCTGGGATATTACATCTCCTGGCTCAGCTGTGTCCTCTCCCCGCCTCTTGTACAGCCCCTGCCTCCTCACCAGTGGGGCAGGGTGGGGAAAAGGAAAGGCCTTGGTGCTGAGCAAACACTGCCACTACCAGATAAAACAACAGTGTTATCAGTGCTAGTTTAGTCAAAAAAACAAAGCACAGCACTATATAGGCTGCTGTGAAGAAAATTAACTGTATCTTAGCTGGACCACATACACAGAGTATTTTAATTTTATTAAGCAGCCAGCTTAGATTGAATTTGACAAGGCTTTTGGAAATCTGTAGTTAAAACAGTCAGTCTTGCACAGCCTTTTACACACTGTGGAATGAAATCCTGTGTATGTTGAGATTATTTGCAAAATCCACAAGGAGAGCAAGAATTCCTGCAGTTTTCTCAAAAACTGAAGATGCATGTGACAGCATGAAGGTTAGGAAACATAAGCTCTTTTGGACTGAGGGAGAAATGTGGTGCCAAAGTTCAGAGTAATCGAGCAAATAATTTCTTCACAAATCTGAATGGATGCCTTTTGATCCAAAGGTCCAAAGTTAACTGCTTTTAGCCTCAAACAGCGTCTCAATGGAGTTGCTGCCCTCTAATGTTCATTCCAGCTTCCAAGAGGCTGCAGGGTGTCCAAAGCTGACCGTCTGCAGGTGACAATAACACATGGGTGGCTGTGCTTTACTCACAACCACCTTTACTAGGTGTAACCAAGGTTTCTATTTTCTTTCCAGAGGTGGTGGCTGTACTCTTTTCACACAGACACTGAAACTGGTTGTGTCTGCACTTGGATTGGAAAGGAGTTGGAAGTATGTGTAAAGACAATTGAGCAGCTCTGAAGTAGAGACTGACAGCACCACAGTAGTTTCTTCAGAGCCTGATGCAGTAGCCCAGTATCCAGACAGGTTTGTACAGAGTGCCCTGTAAAGTCTCTAAAGTTGATGCAGGCAGTCTCATGTGGATGGATGCACACACCTCTGCCTTTTAGAGGAGATGTAACCTCCATTTCTGCCAGTTTTTCTGCTGGTAGTTCTGAATGTAACTCCTGCACTGCAGGGATACCAGCACTGAAGCTGAGCCAGCTCACCAAGGTTCCCAGGAGTCTGCAAACTGGATGGTTCCCTCCAAACCATAGCAAAGCATGGTGGAGACATAAAGCTGCCTATTACCCATGGATTAAAGCCAATGCAGATCCTATTTCTGCATCCACTCCCTCAGAAACCTGAACTGTGCATCGGCACAGATGCAAAGGTGAATCTGGGCTTTGGGACTCTTCTCACATTAGAGACATCAGTGAGGGCACATGGCAAGAGTATTCTGAGTGAAGTGCCAGGAGAACTCTACAGAAAAAGCATCAAATAGGAATGTGGTCAGAACTTCAGACAAACAACCAATCTTCTGAGCGCACTCCAGCACCCCCTGAAATGACCATGAACACCGGTGGGTTGATCGGAATTTTAGGATGGTGCTAAGGGACAAAAAGAGGGCTTGCAACTTCACAAGCACTCATACTCATGAGGTGTCTTTTGTGACAGATATTTTTGGCACATACCTGAGAGAGGAAGGTAAAGGCTCTGTCCACGCCCATGTATGTGCTAGGGAGGACTGTTTATCAGTATGGTTCCATGGAACACCACAGAAATGAGATGCAGCACTGTCCTATGGTGACCAATTGCTGTTTTGTATGAGTCAGTTATTCCACTTAATCAGTGTAAAATATTCCTCTTCTTGCTGTGTTTATTCACGCTAGCTCTGCATCATAACCAGTTTATCCACCTACACTTTCCTATCATTACTGTGCCCCATTCTCCATTTGTTTGTTACACCCAGTGCTTGAATCATACTTTAATTACAATCTCCTCCAGGTAGGGACTGCATCTTCTTGAAGGTTTGTACAACACTCTACAAAACAGGCCATGGGATCATTCTCAGGGTTCCTGGGCACATCTGTAACACCGTTTCTAATGGGAGCAATACTGTGTCAAGCCCACTGTGACCTAGATGCACCAAGCACCAAGTAATTCAGACTGACCTATGTTCTTCTACATTTAATAAAAGTGCAGGGTATGTTTCTTCTAAGTGCTTTTTTTTCTTTGTAACACCACTATTGTACTCTCTTTTAGCACTTCCCATGAAAATTTGTCCTCTGTTTGTAGCAGAAAAAGTAAGCGGCTTTTCCATTTTTTTCCTCGTGTAGCTGATTGCAAAATATTTTAAATAGTTACGTCCGTAATGGAAATGTATACTGTTGTACAACATGACCCATCTTAGCCCAGGAGTTATTCTGATATCCTGTGGCAAGTGATTCCTCAAATTCAGCCCTGAATGCCTCATTTCTAGCAGCTCTCTGCTTCAGTCTGCATTGGACACAATGCAGAACCTGCTGTGGTGTGCGGGGCAGAAGGGAAGTTGTCCGCCAGAGGCTTTTGATAGCAATCTGTCTCCTAATGACTCCTATATTTTGGAGAGATGGCTGTTTTTCCTCATGCTTCTGCAGGTCTTGGAGGCTTGGATTTTACACTGGCTTCTCTATGAGCTGTGTTCCAGTGAACTGCAATGCTGCGTTTTCCCCCCCGTGCACAAGGGTTTTAAATTGACCCTTTATGGCTGCATAATATTTAAGAGTTTCCTGTTGAAAGCCCCTAGATTATCAAAGGATCAACTGGGGTTTGGAAGTGGAAGTCACAGGCCTTCAAGGTTATACCCAGTCTACTGTTCAGATAGCTATAATCTATAGGCTTTGATCTAAACTAATCATCCTACATTTCAGAAATAATTTGGATTTTTTTTGTTCTTGCTAATTCTGTTTCATTCCAACATAGATACTAGTTAATGGAGTCTACTTCCCCAGATTAGTTACAATGGCCAAAAAAATAAAAGTGGCTGCTGCTGTTTGTCACATTTCTGTGCCTTTGTTCCTTCCAAGCTCAGCAAAAAATGAATCTGTTTTGTCCTCTCCTTCTGGATAGTTTTTGAAATACCAGATCATCTTAGTGCTCTCACGTGCTGAGAAAGCATTCTGAACAGCAGCTTTGCTAGATTGCACTTAGCAAAGTTTTTAATTTACAGAAGCTTTTCTCTAAACAACTTGGCAAGCCTTTAGGAGAACTTTTCGTGCACATATATTTTATTAATTTCTACACAACACACTGCAGGCTGGAAGTTGAGAGAAGAAGGAAATAGGTAAAATGAAGGAAAGAAAGTGTGAGAAACCCTACTTTTCACAGCTTATGTCTTCCATCTTAAAAAAAAATATTGGAAGCATTGAGGTTTTTACCATCAAACATGTTTAACCTTTCCTTACTTTTTCTAGTAGGGTGGGGAGATGGAAAGGGAAATGTGGAGAAAGGCTAAGAAAGAAAAGATAGAAGTAAAAAATCAGGGAATAAATTTTTTTCTTGTTCCCAAAGGCTGAAAATATTCCACGAAAACAAAACAAGGTGAGTTCTTTTGAGAACAAAACTGAAACCCTGAGAAAACCTGGAGTACTTAAATCAAAATTTTGCAGTTTCTTTTTGTGTTCTAGTTTTTGGTGGAGAAATCTAGGTTGCCTGCCTGACTGTGTATTTTTTCAAGGAAAAGGGCTGAACTGATGTAACTCGTTCTACTAGTCCACTGGAAACGGCAGTAGGGCCCCAGTGGCACAACTCTAAGGGTTGTTGATTTGGAAAAGACCACGGCCGCCCATCAGATCCTGTGAGCAGGCTAGAAGCTGTGGGAACTGCTGCCTCTAGACAGGGCACACCACGGAGATTCCAAGGTTTTGTTCTTTCCTCCCGCCCCTGCTCGGCACGAAGCGATGGCCCCGATCGGTCAGAAGGTGCACAACACCTCGCTAACAGCCCATATCCTTTATTACCCGCTCCTGCGCCACATACCAGCGGGACACAGGCGCTGCTGGGAGCTAAGTGAGAGGGAACCCTGGCAACGTGTTTATCAGTCGTTTTGGCTCATTTCACTCTAACTATGCTATTTGAAAATCTCAGCCGTTCCTTGCCTATGGCTGAAATGGATGCCAGTATTAACAGGAACTGATTCTCTGTATGTAGAGTTTTGCTTCAAGCTAAAGGGTAGGGAATTTTTTTTTTTTTTGCTAATAAACTTTACATGTTTTCTATAGAAGACAACATAGAGAACAATAGAAAGAAAATTTTGCTAGACCAAGATGATAGCCAGAAAGCAGCAAACCACTGATGCCAGATGATCAAGACCAAAATATTTAGCTGTTTTTTATAGACAGCTGAGTAATCTTGTGGCCCAGATCTTCTTTGTAGCTATGTTTACTAAGGTATGGTGATGGTAATAACAGTAATAAAATGATAATACATATATAATGGTAAGATAGTAATAAAATAGTAATAAATATGTAATAGTAATAGATAGTAGTCAAATTCTGCACTACAAGGAATCTGTTCTGGGGCTGAGAAGAGCTTGTTCTTTCCCACCCAACTCTGATTATCCAGATGCCTAGGAGGCAGGATATGCGACTGCACAGGTGGGAAGCTCGAACCCTGGTGAGATTTCTCTCTGGCATCAGCCAGTTTGGAGGACAAACTTCAGGTACAAAGTAGGAAGCCCTAGCAGTGGTAGCAATGTCGTGGAGATCAAGGGCGTGGAGCAAAGGGAAAGGCAAATCAAGTAGATAGAAGGAAAATGTGGGATAGATTGAGAAGAAAAACAGCAAATAGTTTACAGGACTGGCAAAGCTTTAGGAACAGTAGTAGTGGGCAAAACTTTAGATAATGACTTTGAATGTAATCGTTTTATTTTCCCCATTTGTCTAATATTTCTTCTGGATGGACAACAAGGCTCTGCCTTGTTAAACAGAAGTGATTCAAGCTCTTATCTCGCGAAAGGGAAGAAAGCGGCAGAGGTCAGCGGCCGAACGCGTCTGGGCCAGGAAAGCACGAACAAGCACAGCATAGCAGACAGGGATCTCTTTGCTGAGGGGGTTCCAGGAAAGGCGCGCACCTGCCCCTGGAGGAACGGGGAGCGGAAGAACTTCGGGGGCGAGTGACCCGCGGGGCTCCCGGCCCAGCCCTGCCCTGCCCCGCCCCTCCCCTCCCGCGTGCACGGCTTCTGGCCCCGCCCACGGGGCGGCATTGCCCAATCGTAGAGCGGAGCGTGGCCCCGCCCCCTCGCGCCGGCCAATCAGCGTGGGCGCAGCGCCGCGGGCCGGGGCCCGAGCCTCCTCTCGGGAGGTGACCGGGACGCGCCCGCGCCCGGCACCGGAGCCTCCGGCCCCGGGAGCGCCTTTGGCCCGGCCCGGCATGGCGGACTCGCACGGGGGGCGGCCGGCGCAGCGCTCCGCCCGGGCTGCCGGCGGCGGCGCGTGCTGCTGGGCGCTGCCCACGGCGCTGCTCTGCGCCTACGGCTTCTTCTGCAGCGTGCGGCCGTCGGAGCCCTTCCTCACCCGGTACCTGCTGGGGCCGCACAAGAACCTCTCCGAGACCCAGGTACCGCGGCCCCGAGTACCCTCCTTCCCTCCAGCCCCCCCCCGCGGGGTGCGTGTCTGTCTGTCCGTGTTTTGTTCGCAGTACGTGAGCGCTGGGGGTCACCGCCGTCTTTTCCCTTCCGCAGGTGTTCAACGAGATTTACCCGGTGTGGACTTACTCCTACCTGGCGCTGCTGTTCCCCGTGTTCCTGGCCACGGACTACCTGCGGTACAAGCCTGTGGTCCTGCTGCAGGGCCTGAGCCTCATCGTCACCTGGTTCATGCTGCTGTACGCCCAGGGGCTGTGGGCCATCCAGTTCCTTGAGTTCTTCTACGGGATGGGGACTGCCACCGACATCGCCTATTATTCCTACATCTACAGTGTCGTCGATATCAATCTGTACCAAAAGGTTACCAGCTACTGCCGAAGTGCCACCCTGGTGGGCTACACAGTGGGCTCGGTGTCTGGGCAGATCCTTGTGTCAGTAGCGGGATGGTCCCTTTTCAGCTTGAATGTTATCTCCTTAACCAGCATATCCATTGCCTTTGGCACGGCGTGGTTCCTGCCCATGCCACAAAAAAGCCTTTTCTTTCACCACATTTCAAGTCAGCGGCTTAGCTGTGAAATGAAGGTCATGGACTGTAAAAATGGAGCAGTTGTCCAAGATCATCCCGATGTGCAGAGGGCACCTGGCTGGGAGGATGAGGCAAAAGTTCCCTTAAATGGGGAGGGTCATTCAGCAGAGAAACAGGTGAGTTGTGCCCTGAGTTTACATGAGAAGGAGATGCTGTACTGACATGGTTGTGAGATGTGCCTGTATGTACATAGCATAGAGATGTAATATGTAACAGCAAAAGAGAATCCCTTTACTTATCTCACTTCCTTATTTATGCCACGAGGAGAATTATTACTGGCATCCTTTTGCTGTTTGAGCATGGTAGGCTGCTCCTTAGTTTTTCTGAAATTGCTCTCCCTGTCTTACAAGGCTGCAGTTTGAATGCTCTGGCCATCAGATTGCCATCCATTGGTACAAAAGCAAGGGACATCTCTGGGATACTAAAAATTGAGCATATGTCCAAACTCTGTGTGTGCTTCTGGATGCACCCAGTGACTTGCAGAAAAGAGGCAATTCTTCTTGCACTCACATTCTGACATTGTTACTCCAACTGTTGTGCAAGTTGTGCTGTATAATATTTGGGGTTTATCGTATGACCCTGGAAGGAAACTGGTCTAGGAAGGAAACTGTAGTAGTTCTTGAGAGCACTTGGAAGCAAACATTGATTAGCTATAGAAGGGTAGAATATGGATAAATTGCAGGAAGCACATTTGCATAGTATCAGCTTAATGCAGCCCCTGAGAACACCAAGGTAGTGCCCTGACTTGTGGCTTTTGTGGGCTGCATAACCTCTGGCAAAGCCCTTTGTATGGAAACAAGTGTGGGGACCCTTGCTTGGTGGAGGGACCTGCTGGGTCCCACCTGGGTGAGCAGCCTCCAGTTTTGAGGCCCAGTGTGAGTGTGTAGTTGCCTGCTTGGCAGGCCCCTGCTGGTCACGCTGCTCCAGGGAATGCAGGCAGGGGGATTCTTGGCTCTGGGGAGAGGCCAGCCTTGCTTCTTGGACAGAAGGAGGCCATGCTGGTTCTGAGAACGAGCCAGAAGGTAAGCGCGACTGCTGGATTAGTCAGCAGTGGGTATTTCTTAGCAAGTAAGCCCCAGTTAGCTGGTTTAGGGGAGGCAGCATCCAGGGCTGCTTTCTGCTTCTCCAGCTACAGCTAGGAATTAAAGGTATTAACATTCCAGGGACTTAATCCTGTCCCATCCAGCACGATCTTGTGTGAGCAAGGATATTTTTACCCGAGTTATGCTTGCATGCTGAAGGGTATTTGTTAAGACAAATTCTGTGCCAATAATGACTAATGCATAACTTATCCATCCCTTTTGTTTACTTTACTCCCCTTCTGTGAGGGTACATGTAGTGCCAAAGTAGTGGAGAAAAGTTTAGAAAAGGAGCAAGTACACCTGCCTAACTAACTCCCCAGAGGTCACTTACACCAGGTGCTGAAGGCTGAGGAGCACTGGAGTGTGATGATTGTCCTTCTTACTGAGGTAACAGCAACCATATTTCATGAGCATGGATGCCTGTAGGAATAATTGTACTGAAGAGACACAGCCAGGCCATAGCAGGGCAGGTGGGCCTTTCTGGCTTATCAGACATGTGCTTAGGGCTGAACAGCCAGATCAGTTTTTGCAGTGTGTGTGACGGTCCCTTCCCTTGTTTTCCTGCACCTAAACTTGAGCTTCGTGTGAAATCTTCTGTGTGGGAATTATGTGCTAAAGTCACATTGCCACAAGCTCACCTCTTCCCGAGTTGTTCTGTTGTGTTTTGGAGGAATGGTATCCACAGAGCAAGAGTTAGGCCATTGGCATAGCACTGGTGGGACTGTTGTGGTGTTCAATGAAGATGCTTAGAAATCAGTGGCACTTGAAGGGGTGGAAGAGAGGGAGTTTGGGACAGGTTTCAGGCTGTGGTCTTTTGGGGTTTTAGTAGAAACATTTTAAAATGAGTTTTATTGCTCATGGAAACAATCTTTCCCAGGCACACACTGCACAATTCCCCCAGGGAAAGGGCGTAATGCCAAGAGCCCAAAGTTGCTGCTGCTGTCTGGAAACCACTCTGAAACTGGACATGTGACAGCACAATGTGCAATAGTTCAGTCCTGTGACAATGCTGTGTGTTTCCCTGCAGGGAATCCAAATTCACAGGGGCCTGAGGTGCTGGGTGGGCCTTGGGGCTTTGCCCAGTCTTGCATGAAGTAACTGCTCCTGCTACTCAGACTAGCAGGGTTTTGCCCTACAGGGTCTACACAGATTCTGTACATGTGTGCATGCAGCAAATGCAACCAGGAACTTTGGTCTACAAAGTAAAGACATACTCTTT
Source organism: Coloeus monedula (assembly GCF_965178545.1). Classification (NCBI taxonomy): domain Eukaryota; kingdom Metazoa; phylum Chordata; class Aves; order Passeriformes; family Corvidae; genus Coloeus; species Coloeus monedula. The sequence goes on from NC_138783.1 coordinate 26,187,881, forward strand.
TCCTCTGCTGCTCTTGACATAAAGTGGTAAAGAACAGGACTGTAACAGTCTGTAGGTAAAAAGCAATTTTGATTGTTGTCATCCGCTGTTGCTAGAATAGATCTATTTTCAATTATTTTTTAAGGGTTTGCCCCCTTTCATGCTTTTTCTAGAAAGATTTGGAGTGGAAAGCTTCATTTCTTATCTCATGTCATTTGTCAGGGCACTTGTATGTGCAGGAGCTGCCAGTGTCTGGTGGAAGTAGCTTCTGTTTCGCTTTAGATCCCCAAGTGACATCTCTCACCTTCTTGAAGCCTTGGTGAGCTTGAACAGGGGTAGAGCATGTGGTAATGAGATTGCTTCTCTGAGTATTTATAAACCCCAAATGCCTGTACTGAAAAAAATCAACTTATATGGATAGAGATATAGTCATTTGATGTCTTTCATGTTCTCTGTGCTACAAAATTTGGTTGAATTTGAATCAGGATTTAAAAGTGTCAGCGGGTTTTTTTTGCCTTTATGATGTAAATAGCTGGCTTCTCATCCTGTCTTGTCAAAGTGGATATTGTATCCTGTTCTCTGGTGTTTCTTCTCTGGTGCCCTTCAGTTGCTCACATAACATGTGTGTGTCCCTGCTCTCTTCTGGGGAGAGCCAGAGATGGAGAGGTGCTGCTTGGGGCTGAACCCTTCCTCTGCATGTAAGGATACAGCCCTGGTTGGCAGAGAGACTGTGAGATGGGAAAGCTTTTTATTCATTACTCTGTAGGGGTTTGTGTCCAGGAGTGGTATTGTCACTCACCAGTGATCAGACCAACTGAAAGGGGCAATTTTGTGGAGCAGTGTGAAGTACTCATAAACAAAGGCTTAACATTTCTCTCCCCTTCCTTCTCCTATTTATGCAGAAACAGAAAGTAGATATCGTAAAGGTGCTTAAGGATCTCTGGCGGGACTTGCTGCAGTGCTACTCCTCCAGGACCATGCTCTGCTGGTCTGTGTGGTGGGCACTGTCCACCTGTGGCTACTTTCAGGTCATCAACTACGCTCAGGGCCTGTGGGAGATGGTGCTTCCTTCTCACAGCACGGATATCTACAATGGTGCTGTGGAGGCAGCCTCGACGCTCCTAGGTAAGCTTCTGGCATAGCTCCTGTTGTGCTGTGAGAAATGTCTTGTTTCCCTCAAGGTCATTAGAGCATGATTTGGAAGTGCCTTGCATTCCCCCAAGCATGCAGGAGAGGTAAACCCCAGCATCTGGGGTGAATCTTCCCTGACATGCACAGGTAGGTGCTTAGTGTGAGTTAGTCGCTGAAGCAGCCCTGATTCTCGTAATCCTGTACGTAGGTGTTTAGAGGAGCCTCCCAAGCCAATCTTCATTCTGAAATACTTGGCAGAAGGCTCCAGGCATGTGGCTGACTGTGTGTTCTTGGCTGTCACTATGACAGTGGGGTTATGCTTGTTTTAAGCACTCAGTCAGACATGGGGTCCTGTGTGTTTGGTTTTCCACCAGGAGGGTACCAAGGTTTCCTGCACACGCACAGCATGCAGTGAGCCATGGTTAGTCATTTCAGCACTGTTAGGAGCAGAAGCTATTAAGATGAAAGAAGTTGGTTGACTTGAAAGGGACAGGTAGGTCAGTCAACACAAGCATTTGTTTATGAAGTTGTTCAGTACTGTTTCATTACCAGAACTAGGACAATACCTTTTTAAAGTAGCTAACATACCCTTACAGAGGTTTTCTAGATGTTGCTGCAGCGTGTCTCTTTTCTTTGATGGAGTCATTGTTCCATCATCTGCTGTGGACATCACCTCCTTGGGGGCAAAAGAAACCAAAGTACACAAATAAATTATTAGTGCTTTCTTGGGCATGCTCAGCCCCTTCTTGAAGTTCAGTAGGAAGCTGTGGCTGGTTTATAGTTCTAAAAGCCAGTGTACAACCCGTTGTTAGCTGGGTTTGAAGCTGTTGGCAACTTGATGACTTTGTCTGTTCAGTCCCTGGTGTGCTAAACCTGCACTTGAATAGCTTGGTCTCATACACTGTTTTTCTCCGCTCTAGCATGAACCTGTGGCTCTTACTTCTTGTTTGAATTAGCTTCCTCTACCATCCCGCCTTTGTCCCAGGAAGGAGAAGAATTGGTATCAAGGGAAAGAAGACCCATAATGTGGCCTAATATCAGCAGGATTATATATATATATATATATGGAGGGGTATTCTTCAAACCTTATCATGACCATTTTTGATAACAAGGTCCTTTTTTTAAAAGCCTGTGAACAATGGACCTAAACCCTTATAAAACTGAAGTTTTTTAGTTTCCCATTTTGATTTTTTTCCTCAAGTATCATTTTTCTAAATAGTCTAATCATTTTGGGTCATGTTTCATAAAAGCAAATTAGCCTGAACTGCTCAAAAGATGCAACCAAAAGTCCTTCAAGTTGATAGAGATTAATTGCTTGAAAGAAGAAAAGTTTAATGAATTAATACTCACAACTAAAAGCTTGAAATGTGTAACAGGACTGGAAATCCTAACACCTGTTGAGAATGAGCATGCAGTGACCTGCCTTCCTAGGCACTGGTGCAAATGCTCTGACTCCTGATTTCCAGTTTGAACTTATTAATGAGCAGTTTATTTGTCTCTAATGTCATGCCAAGTTTGTATTTTAACACAAAATCTTTGTTCTGGGCCAAAGAAGCCAGGTTTTTCTAGTTGTTCTTTGGTAAATTTAAGCTCTTTGTTCTCTTCCTAATTAGCCCCTCTTTGCACCAAACCTGGTTTGAGTTGCATTCTTTTTGAAGGTGGATAACCAGAATTGCACTTGGCTTTATTCAGTGAGGCCTCAGACTTAGAGAAGCACATGCTGTTTACTCTTCTCCTTCTACTAGAAATACCTCTCCTGCTGCATCCCAGATCTGATTTGCCATTTTCATTGTTCTTAGTCATTCTGAGCAATGTTTGGCAACCTTTGCATAAGGTGCTGTTGCCATCCCTGCCCTGCAGAAGGGTTTAAGTTGGCACGGTGACTCATGTAGCTGTCGGCTCCCTGTCCTGGGAAACAGAAGTAGTATTCCTTCTAGGGAGATCAGCTGAATGTTATGTTGCATCCCTGCACCTTCTTTGGAGTTTGGCAATCCTTTATCAGTTTGGGTTGTGAAACCACTGGATCAGCTGAATGTGTTTCATTGAAGGCCAGAGACTGAATATCTTAATTAGGTGTCAGGTTGATACAGCCTGGGCACATAGGGAGAGCACAACTTCATGAATTGCCATGAGATCTTCATGTCTGTTCCCAAATTTCAGAATTGCTGAGACAGTAGGAAGAATGCTCTAGGATTTAGCTTCTTTTTGCATCTCAGAGTTTTGCTACTGGGGAAGCCAGACTTTCAAAGAACAAGATGTTAGTCAGGTTGTGTCACAGCAGGCACTGAGAAGACTTTAGTGGGGGAAAATAAATCCTTTGCCTTGGCATAGCTCCCTTCTTCACCAGTCTGCGAGATTGATGTGAGGTCTGACAGGATCGCAGGCTTGTGCAAACTGATGGTACATAAGGAGTCTTGGTGTGCTTGAAGGTTTTCTAAGACAGCAGGCCAGATAAGGGCTACAAAGAGCTTAGATGGTGCACTGTAGCACTTCTGTGCAGTGGTCTACTGCTGAACACAATCCTGTTTTTCAGAGATGTCCTGTAAACCTCCCTTTGTCAGTATGCTGTTTGTCTGGTTTGCTGTGTACAGCCATTATGCTGTTGGTTGCTATTTGACTTGTTTGCAGAACAAGGCCTACTTGAAACGGGAATTTTCTATCAATGTAATGTGTATTTAGGCTTCTCAGTAGTTGCAACGGTGATAGTGCATGAAACACACCTTGTCTGCTCGTTGAATTGCATGAAATACCACATGCTTTCCCATCCTATGATTTGTCTTTTCTCCCCATCCACCATTCATAAAATCCAGCCAGAGTTACAAACCTGTTTGGGTTGTAAAGGATTGTTCTTGCACAATCAATAGTGCATGATTATACGCTGTGATTAGGCTGTATCCCAGGAGATGTGGATTTGGACTCCTTACTTACTGTTACAGCCCAATGTGGAGATGACAGCAAATGTAGGTGTTTCTGCCTCCTGGGAGAGAGCTCTAACAACTGTGCTTTAAAGTGAGTAGTGTCTTCCTCCCTCCTAGCCTCTGCTAAAGCACCACTAAATAATTAGGTGAGTGCTTTGGAGAACCAGGGTTTGCATTTCTCAATAGAGACTGCCCAATTATTGACCGCACTGCCACAGTCAAGTGTAGAGGACCGGCTGGCAGTGCTCTGGGGCCTGGGGCTGTCATTCTTCCAGAGCCAGATACGAGACTTTGGAGGCAGTCAGCATTGACCTATGTATTTTTTTCCTGTTTCTGTAAAAGTAAATGGGACTTTGCAGCAGGATTTCAGGTGAGGGAGGGGTCAGGAAGGAGAGCTGCTAAGGTGTTCTCATTTGTGTCCTCCATTTCATTCATGTTTGGCTGTTAGGGGCTGTAGAGCTCCCAGTACACCATCTCCAAATTGCTCCAACTGTAATTACTAAGAGTTATGCTTTCCTTCCCCTCACAGGAGCTGTTGCAGTTGTTGTTGTGGGTCACATAAAAACATCCTGGGCAATGTGGGGTGAGGTGGCACTTGCCCTGTTCTCCTTTCTTATTGCTGCTGCTGTGTATGTCATGGACACTGTTCGTAACATCTGGGTGTGCTATGCATCCTATGTCGTCTTCAGAATTATCTACATGATGCTAATCACAATAGCAACGTGAGTATTTGTAATGTAAACTGCTCTCAAGGTTACAGCTGGTGTGAAAGCAGCACATTTTCTGTGTAACAAGAGTCTGTTGCAAGGGTCTGTCTTGTGATTCAGATTGGAAGCTGTGGCATGGAGATATATTTGGCTGGCAGTGTGCCCAAGCTTAAAAGTCTTGTGACACTGAAGTGACTGCTTCTAAATATTAGATAGTGCTGATTGCTAGGGGGATGTTTTTCGTAAGTGTGGCTGTAGTGAAGTGTTAACAGATGAGGAAAGGACAATGCTTTGCCTGGGTTGAAGCATCAACTTTCCCTAAGAAAACTACTTCAATGTTATTTGTCACTTTGGGGGGGAAAGCATAGCTGCTTTTGAACCACATAATCACTCCAAGACAGCTCAAGCACAGTAAGAGGGGTGATGCTGAAACTGGCAACTGCAAAGGGAGTTCTGGTTAGAAGGATGCAAGAGGTCATGGACCACACAGCAACAGACTGAAGCTTTGAGATTGCCAACAGTTCTCTGGCACCAGAGTGCATTTCATCTTCTCCGTGTGGCAAGACCCTTTACGCTGGACAGCAGGGCTGCTTCTGTAACACCGAAACCCACAGGGCTCCTTCAGTGAGGGGTGGGGTTGTTTGTTTTTAAAAAGAGGGGTTGCATGTGTCTTATGGGTCTCTTCTAGCTTCTAAGTTAATCCATCATGATCCTATTTAGGAAAGAACACTATCTGTGCAATGTAATTTAGCTGTGGAAAATACTAAACCAGTCAGCGTAACTCCTCAGGGTGCATAGTCGTTCTGCCCAGAAATGTTCCTGCCATTCATGCATTCCCCTGCTTTTTCCCTTATGTTTCTGGTTGACCTTTCTTTCCAGGTTCCAGATTGCTACAAATCTCAGTGTGGAGCGGTATGCGCTGGTGTTTGGGGTCAATACTTTCATTGCGTTAGCACTTCAGACTCTGCTCACTTTGATTGTCGTGGATGCCAGTGGGCTTGGCTTGGGCATCTTCACCCAGGTATGATAGATGCTCTTACCTTTATTGATGGGAGATAGGGAAGGGAGGAAGATAAACTACCTGTTTATGGGTCAAGGATTTGACAGAGAAATAACCACTGATTCCTGATATTTTAGAAGAGGAAGGGAACTCATTTATTTTTTAACATTTTTACAAATCTGCTAACTGCTTGGTTTAACCACTTCTTTTTATTTTCTTTTCCTCTTCTCTGCAGTTCATGATTTACGCCTCTTACTTTGCGGCCATCTCGCTGGTGTTCTTGGTCAGCGGCATCTGCAGTATTGTGAGAGCTTACAGGAGGCGAGAGCAGATGCAAAGCAGATCACCTGAAAGCCAGTAGTGCACCAAGAAAAGACTCTTGGTGGCTACATATGAAGATATAGGTCTATTTTTAATCTCTGCCTTTTCTTCCCAAGGCAGCCACCTTAACGGTATATGATCCATATTTATACTATATTAGTAGCACATTTTAGAAGGTAAATGTATTAGCTCTTACGTAAGTAAGAACAAATATCTTCTTTCTAAAATGCCTTTTGTTCTTCTGTTGCATATATGGGATGTGCAGCAAAGAACAGTAAATTTTCTCAAAGAATGAGAAAACCTTGGGAGGTTTTAGTCTAACACTGTCCATCTGCAGGCAGTTTTGTGATTGTCTGGTGAACTGCTGCTCTCTGTCATGAGGTGCTGCTACAGGGCAGAAATGAGGGCACATTAGCAGACCTCTCTGTGGAGAGCCCCGGGCCTGGAACAGGAGGTGGCCTGAGGGCTGTGCTCTGCAGTGTGGCTCTCACTGAGGCTGCCCTGTGATGCTGGATGCTCTGTTTTGAGGACTGGTACACGTTTCTGCACATGCTTCCTTGAGGAGCTTGGACTGCTTCTCCTGTTCCTGTCTGTCATCCCTGCTGCCCGAGGTTTACCTTAGCTGATCATGGTGCTTCCCCAAAAACATAACTGTGTCCTGGGGCAATCTGTGACACTGGTGGATGGGCTATCAGCAGGACTACTTGTGCCACGAAGGCCTGTGCCCAAGGGACTGTAAAGCTGGAGGGGAACTTGGAGTTGAAATAGGCAAAATGCTAATCCAAGGGACCCTTGGATAACTTTGCCTTTGTCCCTCAGGGCTGCAGGTTCCTGTGATTACAGGAGTCATTGCCTCACAACCTGGGGCTGGACTGTTTCAGGGAGATGGTGGGTGTTAGTGTAGCACTGAGAAGGAAGGTAACTCACAGGCTTTTAAGCTATTCTTTGTGCCCTTAGAGAATTTTGACTATGGTGATTAAATTGACACCTTCAATTATGGTAGTTAACAGAATGACTGCCTGAGGCATTGAAAAATGATGATTTATGGTCTGTCATTTTTCCACCATTATTTTAAAATGCCTTTATGCTTCTGGTGGGTCTCTGTCCACTAGTTCTACCTCTTCTTCCCACATGAGCAGAACAATGAATGTTTAGAGTGGGCAATTCTTTTGTTTTGTCCAGTTTAAGCAATTTGGGATTTGCCTCTCATCTGTTTCTTAAAATAATTTATTTTTTCCAAATTGCTTCAACACTGAGGAGGAGTTGCACAGAACTGGCCTGGGCTTGGCCACCTTGGATACTCGGGCAGCATGACCAGCACAGCAACAAATGCCTATGGAGTGTCCCTGTTGCTGTGCAGGTTGTGGTGAATTTAAGCATACAGGAGAGCTGGCAAGGAGGAAGGTGCAATGCAGCCTTTCCCTCCATGCCTTCTCTCTGTGTGTTCCTTAGAGCTCCTTTCTTCTTCCAGCTGAAGAAGCAGCTTTGGTTCATCACTTGCTTTTAGTGCCATGGAGACTTCACAGCAGTGGGGTTGGGAAGGTGTTTTCCCTCTAGCTGGGACATTTCTCATCACTTTCTGTGAGCCTCAGCCTTTACCACACAAGGTGCATGATTAATGTGTTTGGCGTGTGCTGCCTGGGATCCAGGGAGCCCTTCCAGGCTGGCTGCTCAGGGGAGCCTGCTCCCCAAAGCTTTTCTTTCTTCAGGCTGCCTGCTGAAACAGCCCCCTAAGGGGGGGCTCAGCTGCACTGGCATTTACACATGTAAACTTATCTGCCTTATCCTGAAATGGAAACTTGAAGCCACCCATGTATATGTTCCTTTCTCTACTGTTTTGGTTTTTTTTTTTAAATAAAATCTGGAGCCATGAAGTGCTAGCTGATGAGCTGTCCTGGGACAGGGATAGTCTGTCCTTTGAGTTCCTTGGTCTGATGGCAGTTGGAGCAAGGCAGGGGGAGTGACTGTACAGCACTCCTGTCAAGTGACCAAAAGGAGCAGCTCAGTTTTAATCATACTTTTCATACAGAAATCAAATCTTTGATGGGGAACAGCCCAGTTATTTTAGAAGCAAGTCACAAATTAACTAATGACTTACAGCATTATCAATGGGTTTTGTACCAAAGTAATGAAACTGTGGCAACTGTAATAGAGAGGCTCGCTATACTGTGTATGTTTTCAGGCCCACAATGTATGGATGCCATACCTGGATGTTGTTAAGGTTCTGAGCTGTGCTGTTGCTGTGGTGATGAGGTGACTATAGAGCCTGATTGGAGCTGCATGCAGAGTTAATAATGATGCCTATGAAATTCTGTAACCATGTGGACACTGTTGGTTTCTAATTAAACAGCTATTTTTGTTAAATAAAAATACTCTGAGATATCCTGTGTGGACAGTGGTTTTTTTTCTATTTTGATACCCTGCTAATCCACAGCACTGCTGCTGCAGGTTGTTCTCAGCATCTTTGTAAGAAAGAGAATAACAATATAGAACAAAACATGCAAAAAGAAGCAAGGCTTCAAGAAGCTGATAGTTGCTTGCTGGCTTGTATAGGTTTGCATAACTCTGTGCAAGTGTCTTGTATTGAGGATTCTTAACTGCTGAGCGGTTACCCTCACTGATGCAGGGTAGCCCTGGTCAGGATGCTCCAGTAACTGGGGGTGACAGTAATTGAAAGCAGGTGTAGGTTTGCCATGCAGGAGGACCTTTCTACTTACATTGACCTAATTACAAAATTGGGGCCTTAAAGGAGAAATGCTGTAAGGTCCCCATCCTGGCACACCCACACTTGATGGCCTTGGAAGGCTTTCCTTGTGCTGTGTTTCTAGAAGACATGGCCTGTACCTCATAGTACAGGCTGGGCTGGAGGGCACAGTGGTCTGTGTGGGTAGTAGCCCGACAAGCCCTCTGCACAACACCAAAAACAAGAGAAAAGGAGTGTTCTGGGGAGGAAAGGGGGAGGGGAGGTTTTCTTATAAATGTTTCCTTCAGAGCTTTATTGCTGAGTTTTCTTGCTGAAGGTTAGGACTGTTGGCATGTCAGGTCTGGTCTGAATTTCATTCATCTGCCTTCCCTGGGTGAATACAGGAGTCAGCTGTGGAGGAATGAGTTTCTTGACTGTGGGGGATTAAAATCTCTGCTTGCATATGTCAGGAAGATAACTAATAGGTCATACAGCATTATCCTTAAGATGGATTCAAGTGTTTTCTCATCTGGTGCTGGTGAAAGGCTGCTCTTGCCTGCAAGTGAAGCAAGTCCACGTGAACTGTGGCAATCCTTGCTCCTCCCATTGCATCCTGCCACATCGTGTACAGCCGAGAGAGCTGCAAGGGGCACGCAGCTGCTGTGAAGGAGCGGAATTTCTGTGCTGGAGATAGAGCATGCAGTGCGGTTTGGCGGAGATGAGATAAACACTGCACGCGGCTGTCTGCCTGGGATGCTGTGACTGTTTCTTTGTTCCAGTTGATGCTGGGGGCTGCTGGAGGTGAGTGTTACCACTGAATCTCTGTCCTGCACTGGGCTTGCTGTGATGCTGGTAGGATGAGGTGTAGTTGCTGGGATCACTGCTCCAGCGAGAGACTGGGTGCTGGGCTTGTTCTGTCCAAAAAGCGAGAAATAGTAAGAGCTGCCAGAGGCTGCTGTTTCAGGAGCAGCACCCACTGCTGTCCGTCCCCCTGTGTGGACTCAAACCCTGCTGTGGCAGTGTGCATGTGTGACACAGCCGGCTGCTCTGGAGGTGCTCTCAGGGAAAGGGAAGGGCTCTGTCGGGAAGCGGCTGCGTTTTCTTCTCTATGGGTGTGATCGTAGCCAAGTACTGGGAAGGAAAGAGGCACTTCGGCTACGGAAGGGGCAGGAGACTGGATGCTCTGAACCCTGTTGCCTGTGGCTTTTGACAGTGTCAACTGTTTCCTACACTACATAGAAAAGGTGTTAAGGTGCTTGTTTAATGTTGTTCTGAAGGTGTCACCCAGCCTTTCTCTGTCAAACACACTCACTCTACATGAATCTGCTCCCTGAACGCAGTGTCTGATGCATTTGTGACATGGAAAAGAGCAGCCAACATGTCGGGGTCTGTGCATGGAGCCCTGCACTGCTTTACTGTTGTTTTATTGCCTTTTTCATAACCGTGCTCTGCAGCTTCCTCACAGATGGGAACATCTGTAAACCTACATTTAATGATATGTGGATTAATGAATGCATGCATGAATTTTGATTGACTTTAAATCATTAAGTTATTATTATCAAACCATCACAGCTTGACATTCCAACAATGGGGTCTAATCCTTGTCTTAATCACGCTGATTTGTAATTAGTCACATAAAGCATCTCTTGTGAATGAAAGGGATAGCACAGGCTTTTAAGATGAAGGATAGTCTTAAACAAAAGCAGAGCAGAAAGCCTTGGTATTGTGCCCAGTTCTCTGTATTTTAGTCTGCCATGAACTTGTCAAAACACCTATCTACGAAATGTGGAATATCAGAAATTCAGCATATTGTCTTCAAGGGTGGGATAACTGCATGCCCTGGGTGAGGCCACTGGTTGAAGTTTTTCCAGGTACAGCAGGAACCATCGCCAAGCAGGTACCCGAGTGTTATCTCTGGTAAGTATAAGGGAGCCCTTCCAGCCCACTGGAACCAATGTCAAAACCTGGTTTTCTTTTTCACTGCGTGGTGTAGGATAAGCAGAAACCCTGAGGTCATGGAGTTCAGCCTCCTCCTGTGGCATGTGGCCTATGATGACAGATGTCTTCAGAGAACTCCTGAATCCCACCTTGAAGGGGTTTAGCTTTTCTATCCCACGTGACTTTGAGCGAAAGGGTGACCCTACTTGAGTTACTCTGAGAGTTACCAAAGCTCTGGCTTCATGGCTGTTTTCTGCCTGGATTTTCTTTCATTAGCATTAACCCTTTAATACAGGGGAGGTGCTGCCTGCTGAGGTGTGTGGCCTTGTAGACTGGACTGTCCTTTGCATTGCCAGGCCAGTGTATTCAGAACTTGGGGCCATGACTGTGTGAGGGACAGGGTGATGGGCACCATGTCAGTGCTGCCAGTGAGGAGAACTCCCTCCCTCTCTCCCTCTTTCCACCCAGGGGCGCCCATGCTACAGCAGCCCAGGCTGGTAGGAGGCCTGAGGAGGGTCCTCCCCCAAAATGCAGTGCTGGGGAAGCATCTTGTAATGCTGAGTGGACTTTGGTCACCCTGCATGGCTGCTGACAGCTGCCTACCCTTGCAGGGAGCTCTGTGTGTGCTCCATGGGGAGTCTGGTGGTCACACAGCTCTTTGGGAACCTGCTGGCCTCAGGGGCACACACTACCTGTGGGGTGTTTCATCCTCCCTAGAGGAGGCTGTGACCTGCCACCTCCCTCCAGCTCTAGTGCAGAGTCTGATCCTTCTTCCTCTGCCAGCCCCCTTGGCCCTGCAGGTAAATCAGGGTGGGGAATTTTGGCCTTTTTTTTTTTTTTTCCCCTCCAGATGGGAATTAATTCAGGGCGTTTCCTGTTTTCTTTCTTCTTCTTTTTTTTTTTTTTTTTTTTTTTTTTTTTTTTTTTTTTTTTCCATTTCCAAGTTCAAGGAGCAGCGTGTGGTTAACACAGAGAGGTGTGTCTCTGGAGATTCAGTGCTGTCTTCATTAGTGGTGAGACACTGGAACGGGTTGCCCAGAGAAGTTGTGGATGTCCCATCCCTGGAGGTGTTCAAGGCCAGGTTGGATGGGGCTCTGAACAACCTGGTGTAGTGGAAGGAGTCCTTGCCCATGGCAAAGGGATTAGAACTTCACGATCCCTTTCCAACCCAAACAATTCTGTGATTAACAAAAGCCCAAATCCTGACACTGCAGGCTCTTGGGCTGATCCGATTGCTCATTGCCAGCCGAAGCATGATGAATAATACAGCACGCAAACTGAGGCTGTTCCCTGACGAGTGCATAATTTAACAGCATCGAAGAAGAGCTTTCGGCTGGACAGCGAGAGCCGCCTGCCGCACTCCTGCCCCTCTCCTGCTGGGGCGCGTGTGCTGCCGCTCCCCTCAGCGTTCTGCTTCCCGACAATTCCCAGCCGTTGAGTGGAATTGTGCCACCCGGAAAAGGCGGCGGGGAGGGGGGGCCCTGGCGGGGAGGCCCGTCTCCATGGCAACGGGGCGGTGCGGCCGGGCCTGCCCGTGCCCGCAGGCGGCACCGGCGCTGCGGGCGGCGGCGTTCGTCCCTCGGGAGGCGGCGTTCGTCCCTCGGGCGGCGGCGTTCGTCCCTCGGGCGGCGGCGTTCGTCCCTCGGGAGGCGGCGTTTGTCCCTCGGGAGCCGCCGTGGCGCGGACCGGCGCTGCAGGTCGGTGCGCGGAGCGGCGCCGCCGCTGCCACGGCAACCGCAACGCCCGGCGGCGGCAGCTCCTCGTCCCCGGCCGGGAGCGGCGGGGCCCGGCGTGTCCCAGGGGAGCAGGGAATGCTGGTGAGGACGTTCCCCACCGCACCCGCGTGGGATTCGGTTTCGCGGGTCTGTGTATGTGTGTATGTTTTAGTGCAGAGGGACGAAGCGACAGAAATCCATCGCACTGTCCCGCCTTTTGTTGTGGCTGTGCCTGAGTGTAACCACGTAGAGGTGTTACTAAGCTGTGCCGAACAAGTGCTCGCAGCTCACACCCCCCACGGACACACCCCAAGTAGAACAGAAGCAGGTGAGGATGAAGAGTTGAGATTTTCTGAATACTTTTGGTCCCTCTTAAGGTTGAATCATTTTACACCGTAATACCCTAAATAGAATAGGAGTTGATTCAGGATTTTTTGGTGCCCACAATATAAGAAGGACACGGAACTGTTGGAGCGAGGCCAGAGGAGGCCATGAGGTTGGTCAGAGGACTGGATCCCCTCCCCTATGGAGACAGGCTGAGAAGGTTGGGGCTGTTCAGTCTGCAGAAGAGGAGGTTGTGTGGAAACCTCATTACAAGCTCCCAGGATCTGAAGGGGCCTGCAGGGAAGCCGGAGAGGGACTCCTTGTCAGGAACTGCAGTGACAGGACAAGGGGAAATGGGTACAGACTGAAAGAGAGGAAGTTTAGGTGAGATACAAGGAAGAAATTCTTTACTATGAGGGTGGTGAGACACTGGAACAGGTTGCCCAGGGAGATGGTGGATGCCCCATTCCTGGAAAGTGTTCAAGGCCAGGCTGGATGGGGCTTTGAGCAACCCGGTCTAGTGGGAGGGGTTCCTGCCCATGGCAGGGGAAGTTGGGACTTGATGACCTTAACTCCATTCCAACCCCTTAACATTTTATGATTCTATGAAACAAGGACATTGAATTGGAAATTCTCTCTTCAGCCATGGCTACTTTATCTTACAACAGGAAAGGCTGAATGCTGATCCCCATCATTACACTTAACCTAAATTAATTGAACAGTGTGTTCAATGTGTTCATATTGAGTGTCACAGACTGGTGTGAACGTGTTTTGTTAAAGGCACAACTTCTCTGTGCAGCCTTTGTATCCACTTATCATAATAATGAAGTCACAGGGAAATAGTTCTTTTGTGCTGAATATGCACTAGAGCAAAGTAACCTCCATTAAAATCCCAAGTATGTCATCACCCAAACCAAAGATATTTGTGAAGAAAGGGCCATTTCCAGCAAAAATCATTACATGTCATATGAGGTGGTGCAGGAAAAACATGAGGGAAATAGATACAGTGTGGAAAGCCAAGGTAACAGTCTGAACGAGCTCTAAAAATTTAAATTCTGAGAAATCTAGTGTGAATGAGTGATTCCACTGGCAAGTGGTAGCTAAAAAGAAGTGAAAAAACTGCCAGATTTTCTTGAACAACATGTGAATTAAAGAAAAAGAAGAGCTTTCAAAAGTTTCTGTACAAACAAGTTTGCAGCAAGAAATGCCCAGCTTTATTACCGCTTTTTCCTCTAAAACAAATCTTGACTAAGTTTAGAGGTTTAAAAGAGCATCAGTCTTGTCCGGCATGAAATACAGAGTTCTAAGAAGCAGAGCTGGTGTTCCTGAGAGTAAATAACTGAGAACTCAGAAATGCTCATCAGAATTTAAAAGCTTGGAAGAATTTAAGCAACATCTGCTGGATGAAAGGGTTTTTACAAAATGCATAGATGGATTTGAAAGTCCAGGTGCAACCCTTTTTGATTCTCTTATTCTGTGATCCTTGTCTGGAAGGGCAGGATGGTTACACAGCAAGAGCTGTCTTGCTGTTCTAGGGCCATCCAGAGTCAGAGCTAACTCTTACACCCCATATTGTCTTGCCATATCATATCATAGAATGTTAAAGGATTGGAATGGACCTTAAAGATCATCAAATTGTGACCTCCCTGCCATGGGCAGGGACACCTTCCACTAGGCCAGGTTGCTCAAAGTACTGTCCAACCTGGCCTTGAACACTTCCAGGGATGGTGCAGCCACAGTCTCCCTGGGAAATCTGTTCCAGTGCCTCACCACCATAACAGCAAAGAATTTCATTCTAATCTCTAACCTAAATTTCCCCTCTTTTAATTTGTACCCATTACTCCTTGTCCTGTCACAACAATCATGATCTTTAGTAGGTTGAAAATGACACAGATTTGTCCTATTAGAGACATGTAGAAGTGGCACCTTCCAGCCTACAGCAGACAGTACAGAAAGAACAGGAACTTTTGAATAATCAATGTTTTCTTCTGTATTGCTTTTGTAAAAAGTAACAAATTATTGAAGGAATGATGAGGGGCTAAAGCTGTAAAAAGAGCAGAATCAGCTCTCTAGGCTCATGAGTGTGTCCACATCTTTAACCTTTTGTGTCTTTGATGCCTTGTGCTGAGTGAGCTGAGCCAAGGGGCAGCAGGCAGTCAGCCCGGAGCACCAAGCACTGACGTTTAAGCAGTCCTTCAGGAGCTGCTGGCACCTGTGTGCTATGCAGTCCAAAGATTGTTTAAAAGCTTCAGTCCTTATAGTGGCTCATCTTCAGTTTTGTCATGAGCATGACTATATCCAGCCTGATTAACAGGTTAATGAGTGTTTAAAGTTACATTGCATTTAAACAAGGTAAGATACAAACAAGATAAGATACAAGCAAGAAGTTTGGAGTACTTCTAGCTAACATAAAAGAGTGATCTCTTTGTCCAAGCACAAGGCTAACTGTTAAAAGATCATGAGTTCTAGTTTAAGCTCTGACTAAATCACCTTGATTTGCTTTAATTCAAACCTTCTCCCAGTAGCTGGAGCTGGAAAGACCAAAACCATTCATGTTTTAAGCCATCAGTGATCCTTAGTCCTGAGGTGCTGTGGCACTGTCTGACATGGTTGTATTAATACTGCTCACAAGTTGATGTGGGTGCCACGAGACATCAGTATTTGTGTGTCACTAGAGTTTGAAAACATTTTATTCCCTCTCCTTTTTGTAGTATTAAACTAACACATCACCAAAATGAGTGAAAAGGAAGATCAAGGAGATCCAGCAGATGTCGGTGATTTAACAGAAAATGCAGAATATGAGGATGATTTTGAAAATGACCCTGAATGCCTAACTGATGAAGAAAAAACCCAAAACCTTGGTGAAAAAGAGGTATTTGTTGCACTAAATACTAGTTGTGTTATTTAGAAGACAAAATTGAGTAATATTTGGAATCGTAGGCACAAATTCAGTATTGCTTGAAATGCATAGGTGCATTCACTGAATTTTGACAAGGAAGGTTATTTGGAATTATAGTGAAAAACATTTCAGTGAACTGGTTAGTTTGGTTATAATATCCTTAAAGCAGACAATTCAGTGTTCATTGAAAATGATACGTTTTTTTCAAAAGTACTTCTGGGTTCCTCTAAGTGTTTGTGCAACGCTTGTTGTGGTTTTATGCTGTCACTAATCACTTTACTGTTTAGTTAAACTTTGTGCAAATGTGAACATGAAGAAACTTAAGAGACTTGTTAGTGCCAAAAAAGCTGTTAGTTATGACATGCACTACTTGACAGCCTGGCTTAGAATGCAGATAGTTTGTACTGCTCTTCTCTCTTGCTGTTTCTTTTCTCTTTCTTTGATAACCATTCTTTTGTTGAGAGAAGAGACTAGTTTATTTTAATTTTTTTAGAATCCTGAAGAAAATGAAGAGGATATTGAAGCACAAATTCCTAAAGCTGCAGACAGCTTTGAGGAAGACAGTAAGGAAATGGAAGAAAATCTAGATCAGCTTTTAGAGGCAGATGTAAAAGTGAAAGTGATATACTCTAGTAAAAAATATTTGGAATCCGGGGCAGATACGGAACAGGAGGACCACGAATCTGATAGTGAGAGAGAAAGCTTTATCCAGGAATCCAAGCTGGAAAATGAGCAGGATCTGAATGAGGAAGAGGATGAAGAAATAAAGCGTTACGTCTTGGGAAGGATTGAAGAAGCCAACAAAGAGCTGGAAAGTCAGGCTCCTGTGGATCAAAACAGAGAACGGAAATTAAAATTTAAGGATGAGTTGGTGGATCTTCAAGCTCCTCCTCCAGAAAATGCTGAAGTTGGTAAAACTGACCTTGCAAGAGGAGACGATGTTTCAAGGAGGCTGTCTCAGCTGCGTATTTCTAATGACATGGGACAGAAACGCCCATCGCTTTCAGCACGTGCTGGCTCATATGATGAAATGACAGATGCTAAAATCCTAGTGGAAAAAGATAGAAAGTTTGAACTCTTAAGTATACGTGATATTGAAAGCCAGGGCATTTTGCCCCCAATAAGTGTTTCTTTTACAGATATTGAAACTCAACAAACATCTCCAAAATCTTCACTCTCCAGTTCTTCTCACACTGCCTCTAAAATGAAAGAAATGCCTCCATCTAACTCTAAGCATCCTCCAGATTCTGCTTTGAGTGCTGCAAGAGATCTGGGAAAACAGAAGAGTCCACAGAAGACTGAGTCTGCACACGTGCCCGTGAAAAGCTCCACTTACAGTCTTACTCCCAGACAAAAAGAATTAAGGAAGCAGATAGAACAAAGGAATGAAAGACTGAGGAGAGAGGTAAATACATAGAGAAAAGGAAATCACAGTGACCATCATATTCCTGTGTTCCACAAAGACCACATGCTCAGGGTATTTACTCCATTCTTCCTTGATAAAAGAGGCAGCAGTAGTAGTTGTAGTAATAATAATAACAATAATAACAATAATTCTCTGGGGTTTATATAGAATCTCTCAAAGCTCCTTTCTCAGAGTGGCATAGGATCATACTCCTCCTTCCTCAGAGGAGAAATGAAGTATTTATTTAATATATCCTTCATAAATAGTCCTTCTTCTGTTCTATTTTTCTTACTGCTTTTGCTTTTTGACACTCTCTCTACCTAGGTTCTGTTACAGTCCCAGAGTTTATGGAATGTAGCACATGGTGTCACATCTGCACATATTGTACTGCAGTGCAGGAAGTTTGCATTAACCACAGTAAGGCAGGGGCACATTTGGGTACTCAAGAGGTATGAATTAGGAAATTATCATATGGGAGAGTGTTCAGTCATAATATAACATTTACCCAACAGAGTGACTGTAAGAACCTTTTTAATTCTTTCTCAGCTCCTTACACGGAAAAAAAAATTACATTTAATAGAGAGTCAGCCTCTGTCAGCTGTAATAGGGATTTCAGAAATCTTTACCAGAGAGTTAAAA
Source organism: Coloeus monedula (assembly GCF_965178545.1). Lineage (NCBI taxonomy): Eukaryota > Metazoa > Chordata > Aves > Passeriformes > Corvidae > Coloeus > Coloeus monedula. The sequence goes on from NC_138783.1 coordinate 26,205,540, forward strand.
AACGTAGATGGTTTTCTTCTCTTTGCATTATGATGATACAATTACAAACAGGTAACTTGCGATGTGTGGTGCTCTATAAAAAAGAGCACGAAGCATCTGCCGTTTTTCTGTGCCATGATGTACTAATTAAGCTGGCTAAGTAGCTTCCAAGGTTGCTTTCTATCTGTGGAAATAGCTCTAGCCTGCTTTATTGGAAAAGGTTGCTGAGGCTCAGCTCAGTGATGAGGGGCATGAAATGTGACAAGCAATTGAAGTGTTTTCTTTTTGCACACAAGACTAGATCTCTTGACACCATGCTCTGTGTATTTAAAGTAAAAGGTAGTGTGGTGAGGGGAAGGAAGGTTATTTTTCCTAACAGTGTGTGATAAATTTCTTCCTCTGTTGGCTGACTTAATGGAAAGGTAAGGACGTGTTACCTTATTTCTTCACTCTGGAATGGAATTCTTCCATTCTGTGATGGACCTCATGGGCATGAAACATTTCTTGACATTACTGGAATCCATCTGCTTCATTTTGGTGCTGCTTCATTTCATTCCAATAAATCAGAAATGGTAAGTTTGGAGGATATGTGAAAGTTGTGTGTAGGTGGGAGGAACATCATCTATTTGCAAGAAGATTAGATTTCTCAAAGTATTGAAATGAGTAGGGATTGTAGCTTTTGTCTCAAAGAGAGTAAATCCTGGTAAAAAGTGTCCTAATCAGCTTTCTGAAGCATTAATTGAAAACTTTTCTCCTCCTTGTAGATACTTATCATTAGCTAAAATGTAATTAATAAGTTAAAAGAAACTTTTCTCAATTTTGTACATATCAGTTCATTTTGTACACTTGAAAAAAGCCTGAAGCTATTAATACTCCTAAAGTAAATACATTACAACTTCATTCCAAAAAAACCTCCTTATTTATAAGGTAGTGCCTGCAATCCATAGGTTGTTAAATATCCTTTATGGTTGAGTGGTCCATCAAGCCTGAGGGCTGCATTAATTTTAAAAATGCATCAATTTAAAGTGATTCTAAGCTAATCAGAGCAATTGGGCAGACCTTAATTTTAAGAGTTTTCACCTGATGCTCTTTAATGTCTGTGAGTTGAGATGTGTCATGGAAATGGAATCTAATCCACAAAAGGGATTAGACTGAAAGTATGTGAATATATCACAAACCACAGAAGTGCTCCAAGCAATTTCTTCCTAAAGGTATTATCAGCTGTGATGCAGTCTTCGAGTATTCCAGTTTCATCTGTATTTTAGTGTGTCTCTCATGCAATTCAAATAGCTTATTTATTGCCTGCAACAGTCTCTGAAGATTAAGATCATTCTCTTGAAAATTAAGTTTATTCACTTTTCCTTCCACTTAAGGAAGAAGAAAGGAAAAGGGAGCTAGAAGAAGAGAGGAGAAGAGAGAATGACATAGTTTTTAGAGCGTGGTTACAGAAGAAAAAAGAACAACTACAAGAAGAAAAGCGAATTCGTCTTGCAAAGCAGCTGGAAGAGCTGAGCATCAAAGTAAGGTCTCCCTAATGTGGAACTGGGATCTATAGTGCTCTTGTTAAATAGGAAAACCAAATTCTAAGCCTGTGTTCTTAGCTAAGTGTATGAAAATTTACACCGACGGGAAATGTTCTTGTTACATTGTTTTCAGTGAAGAGCTAGACTTGCATGTTTAGAGCTTTTCTGCTTGGCAGGGTGGCTTGCATTGTAGAAGCATGAACTTAGCTATAAAATCACAGGGGATACAGTGATGCTCCTATATACCAGGAGAATTACTTGGCTGAACCCTGCAGTGAACAAGCAGCCAGAAGACTCTCTGGAGTGTGTTCCTTACCATCAGAACTTGTTAGCAAGCAGTTAATGCACATGACCTGATCAAAACCTGGAGATTCAGATACTGTTCTAAAGTTCTTCCGGCTTTAAGGGATGGGCTTGAAAAGCTAAATTCAGTATTTTTTTCAACACAGTGCTTTGAATGCTTGCTCATGTAGATATTCTATGCCAGATTAGCATATGCTATCATGTGTTTATAAAGTCTGTTTCATAGAGGGGACATGCCAGAAGAATACAAAACAAATTATTATAATGTGATTATTCTAAAGGTCATTTACTGATAAGCCTTGTGTATATGTGTCTTTTTTATTAACTAGGAGAGGAACAGGGATCCAGAAGAAGCCTACAGGTTATGGCTTAAAAAAAAGCACCAACAGTATGTGAGAGAAAAACGGATAGAATTTTTGAGACGCCAAGCTGAGGAAGTGCCCTATTTTCCAAGGGCAGAGGAATGCGACAGAGCTTTTAGAGAGTGAGTAGGGTCATTCCTAAGGAACCATATTTGAAACCTTTGTAGTCTGTCAGGTCAAAACTGTAGTTATCTTATGGGACATCTTTGCTGCTGAAGTCCTCATTGTTTTGGAGGGTTGTTTTTTTGCATGAATATGTCCTTTTAAACTTACACCCTAGCAAAAATACATCATCAATCCTTGCTGTTGTTTGTTCACTGCTGTGAAATTACTTGTCAGAACCCGAGCTGAAAAGAGTGAATTGCTTTTACTAAAAAAGGGATCTTCTCCCCAGATGCTCGTTGCCTGTTCTGGACCAAGCTTGGGTTGTTTCAGTCCATTAAATGAACATAAAGTTAATCCAGTTTAACAAAATGGGAGCAGGGCCAGCTCAATTGGTGGAGCCTTGGGTGTTAACTAACCAGGTGGTCTTTGCTAGATGCTGCTCCCAGTTTTTGAAAGTTCCCCCACCCAGTGCCCTCAAGGTAGTTTTTAACAATCCATTGCACCGTTCCACTTTGCCTGCAGCTGGTGCATGGTAAGGGATGTGGTACCCCCACTCAGTGCCATGTTCTCTAGCCCAGGTGTTTATAAGGCTGTTCTTGAAATGAGTCCCACTGTCAGATTCAATTCTCTCGGGGGTACCATGCCTCCAAAGGACTTGCTTTTCGAGGTGGATGGGTGGGTGCAAAAGCAGGGGAATTGGGGTGGGAAAGTATGCTTCCTGTGTTTGGGTGTGGCAGGCTTTTAGACTGTCTCAGCCATGACACGCAACTTCACCCTACAAGACAGGGTGGGCTCCAGTTAAGCGGGGGGGCAAGTCTCCTTGGAATGGATGATGTAAAACTTGAAACTGCAACTGCCAGTACTTCTGGTCCTTTCTCTCTCCACAGCTGGCTGAGAAGGAAGAGAGAAGAGAAACGAGCAGCAGAACTAGCTGCTAAAGAGAGAGCCAGGCAGCTTAGATTAGAAGCCAGAAGAGCAAGACGGATGCGGAACATGCACTATATTTAGTTCAGAGCCAAAATCCTTTTGCTTCACAGACCATTACAGTTGAAATTTTGATGTAGCCACAGAGTTCTTGGTGACAATCTTCTTAATTTTTATGGCTTGAGTTTTTGGTCTTTACAGCTGACTTTTTGTGGTGTTTTTAAAGCTTTCAAGCAAGTTTAACAATTAACCTTCAGTGACAATGATTTTCCTATCTATTTATTTGTAATTTAGTTGAAAAGCCTGCTTTAATGCATAACTCAGGGATCTTCTTGGTTTAACCAAATCTAAATGAGTGCAAGATCTATGTAATGAGGGTGGTAAATACATTCCCTTCTTTAAAAGGCACTTTATACTCAGCTCCATCATGGATTCCTGGATGCAGGCTACTGTGTAAAATGTTGAATTTTTGGTGGATTAATATTGCTGTTTGATGCTGCTAGTGATTAAGACTGTGCAAGGTGTTATGTTGTTGGAAAATGATGTTTCTTGTACCACTTCCTATTGATCTGTTGACCAGCTCTAGACCAGAGGATTGTGTTCTTTTAGGTTCCTGGAAAAGTGGTAATTGAAGACTAATGTGTAGGTGAACGTGCAACAGGTTTTGAAACTTAATTTCTGTGAGTCATATTCAGTCGTTTTCTATTCCACGGAATTAAAAGCTTGTGCAAATTATGACCTTTTCCAATAGTAAGGAAGCTAGGTTCCTTATATAAATGTCAATGTTTATTATAATAAATTTAGCAAATAACATCATCTTACCCAGCTAAATTGTGAACTCTTGATAGAGAACATGCCAAAGTCACTCATGAAATCATAAAGTTAGTGAAAGAAGAGGAGGATTCTGTCCAACTATATGCCCCAACTGATTACATGGTCCTGACATTGCTCCTAAATTTTTCCACATTCACAGTGTATTCTGGGAGTACTGCAAACAGACAGAATTGTAGTAGATGCAAAGCAGATTTTCTAGTAGTATTTTTCTTGGTTATTTTTGGAGCTACTTACAGGCATATTGAGAGTACTGGTGTTGGACTGGAGGCTGCTGTGTTGCAGCTTTTGCCAGCATAGAGAGTGAACATGGATACAAAATGAAAATTTCACATGCTAATAAGACACATAAGTAACAGGTGCCTTCCTCCTTCCAGTACATTCCCCTGACACCAAAGGCAAGAAGAGCTTCCTGTGTCTAGCAAGCAAATCCAGGGGGAATGTTTGCAAAGGTTCACACACACCATCTCCCTAATTGCACAAAACTACAAAAGAAGTGCTTCTCTGTTCATTGCCTCCCACAGCAGAGTGAAGGGTTTTACAGTTCAATGTCATATAGTTCCTTTTATGCTACAGAGAAAACAGGGTCAGAAATATGACTTCATTAAATCCAAAATTGTGACTTGAAAGCAAGCAAAGGAAGTTTATTGTAGCTTTCTTCATGCAAACCAAAGCAGAGCCTGCAACAGCAAGAACTTACAGCTTACACACTCTGATCATGGTAAGAGATTCAAATGAAAATTGGGTAAAAACAACCATTTCAGAAACCTTTTCCCTAAACTAGACAGCTTCATATGGTAAATTTGGGGGTGAAACTAAGAAACTTAAATAGGCTTCTTTGGATTTAGCAGATTGTCTCTAAAAGTTCTCTTCAAACCTATGTCAAGAACTTCAAATCCACATCAAGATTATAAAACCATACAAGTAAAAAACTACTCTTTTTTTTGTGCAAACTTAGTGCTTATCTTCATCTTCCCATAATAACCAGGAAGACCTTGGGCAAGGATTGAGTCCTAATGCCAGGCCAGGCTTCAGTGCTGTGTACTAAAGGAAGTACGTCAGTCTGCCTTTGCTGAGGATCAGCTATGCAGCAGCTTCACTCTAGAAGCTGACACAATGGAAAGCCATTATTTCAGCTCTATGGAAACACAAAAATAATCTCACCCCACTGAGTTTTCTAGACCCCACTTGCAACCAGCTACTACTTATCTATTATAGCTAAAGTTAATTCAGGCTTCATCTCCTTCTTGACAGGAGGGCTGACACTGCATATACTCTTGCTTTCAGAACTTACAGCTATGAAGAATCATTGCACATACTCCTTTTTATAACTAAATGTAAAAGGTTGAACACAGACTTGGGGACAGTTCATCACCTTGGCTAAGATTAAAAAAAAAAAAAAGCATGTAACTGACCATTACTTTATTTTTAAATTTAGACATAACTGATCAGCACTTCATTTGCTTTGGTATGGTTACACTTCTGTCTCTCCCTCTCTGAGGGAAATTCATTAAGATTTGCTAGTAAGACTATAAACGTTAAATAGTCAAGAGCATCTCTGTGCTCTACAAATTGGACCAGCATACCATTTTGTTTTGCCTTTGTATAAGAAAATAAGTAGCTTTCCAGATTGAGAAGTAGTAGAAGTACCCAGAGACTACAGAAATCCTGTCAGTCCCTAACTTCAAGAGGTAGAGAAGCAGAAACCATGTAACTTCCAATGCTAAACCCATCCATTATGGAAAAAAGACAAAGGGAAGCCTGCTGAACATCAGCTAGTGTAGTTCTTCAGAAAGAGTGCATGTGCAGCTGCCTTGGCTGGGCTTTTAAAGGGCTATCAGCTCTCCTTGACAGTGATTGCAACAATTGAAGGTTACATCTTCGTATCTTGTATATGGGTGAAACCTTCCAATACTTTTCTTTGTGGAAAGGAAAGAAGATGGAGAAGTCTCAGAAAAAGAAACTTCTGTTGATGTTTCTGGACGTGCAGCTGGATCCAGTACATGTAGCATCTAAGGATGGAAAAATTGAGACTGAAGATATTTTTATACAGTTTAATGGGCTTTTTCCTTCTCTAAGAACTAGGAAGGATTTCTGCTCGAAAGCCATTTTCCATTTTTTTTCCAAGCTGAAAATGAAATATTCATTTATCCAGAACCTTAATATAAACATGTATCAAGAGTTCTTACCATTTCAGCCATTTTCTCAGCAGGGGTATTGCAAAACTCCACAGTTGTTGAAGTCTTTTTTGGACTGTTAGTGCCAACATTTCCTAGAAGATGTGAGCTTACAGCTTTGGCTAGCTTACAATTCACAGCTGCTAGCTCTGTTGTAGTGTAAGGTTGGGCACTAGGATAGTATGTCTGTTGTCTCCCCCACTGAAGAGAAACCATGAGCTCCTCCAGAAGCCTGTGCAGAAAGGAAAGAAGCACTGTTATTGGGGTTTGTATTCTATACTGTATAATCAGCACCCAGCACACTTCAGAGGAATTGTCTCTTCCCAAGCCTTACTGCACAAGCTAAATCTTCAGCTAAATAAATGGATAGAAAAAGTGTTTAAGAACAAGGAGACAAATGGACTGTTCTCCAAGGTAACCAACACAGGACCTTAATACTGGGAACACTTATTTGACATCTGGCAGAATTAGCACTGTAAAGTGCATGTACATAGAACAATCTCTTCTTTGCTATTCTGATATTTTGGAAGGAAACAGAGAAGACTTGAAATCAAGACAGTAAGTGATTAAAGAGAGAAAGCCTGAGGATATGAGGGATGTCAGTTCCTCAGTTTATTACCCCTAAGACCCCAGACCTCTAGGAAATGAAGAAAGAATTCTATTACTTTTGCTCTTTCAGCTCAAGGACTGGAAAGTGACTGTACTATACATCAGCATCATTGATTTTTGTTGAATATCACTCGAAGAGGGGAAAGCTATTTGATTCTCCTCTAGCCTAAAATAAACTGACAAAAATGAGGTTTGCACAGAGGTAGTCTGGATTAGAAAAATCATACTTGTGCGTATCAATCATCTCGTGACGGAACTGATCGCGTTCATTCAGCAAGTCCTGGATTGCACTTTGTGCATCCCTAGTTTGGCGCTGAAGAATTGCTCTGGTATTGGTCAGCTCATCAGCCATCACCCTGCAGAAGAAATCTCCAGTCAGTAGTGCAAGTGAACAGTTTGAAAGTCACCTTTTTTCTACTACAGACCATCATTTGTCTGCTCAACCTGAGGATTAAGCTGCTGTTCTCTGTCCTCTCCCCCATGCAGAGCCTTTATCAACCTAATTAAGAATAATTTCTGTTCAACTACAGCCAACACCAGTGCAAGATTATGTTTTGACTGAGTTTAAACAATCTTAGGCCACTTAATACAAATCTAGTAACAGACATTTCAAAATACCTTGGGTAAGTGTACATGGTTGACAAGGATCCTGTGAAAGAAAAAGCTAAATACATTTTTCTTTTACTAACAATTCTCACAAGTATGCTGTAATCACATCTGTTCACTCATCTCTAAAAATGACAGCTATGGCTATAGACTGCATTTATTTAACTCTTTGCCTTTCCCACGGGCAATCACCAGATGTCAGATATGAGTATTTAAGAGCTACACACAGGACAGCTATTGTCACGTTTTGCTGTGCCATGAGGCTTGGCACTGATGCCTCCAGCAGGCATTTCTAATGCCTGTGATATTCCAAATGCAAAACCCAGACTGACATTTAACAACCAGTTAGAAATACGAGATAAAAATGAATCAGGATGTTACAATATTGAAGACTGTTCCTTTAAGCACATTGCTGAGATTCACAGCCCTGATCTCAGAACTCCTCATAATGTTAAAAAAACCCAAGTTTGCGTAGTAACTCTTACTCAGCTAGGACTTACAAGTACCATTACACCCCATATGTTACACAAGTTACCATTACACCCCATATGCTGAAACTTCTTAAGACTAGCAAATTAAAGGGACGAGACTGTATACTGCCATTTCCTTCAAGCAGTAAGGTCTTTTGTGATATGCATTAAGCATCATAATTCAGTCAGTTATATCCAAGTATAGTAGAAAATTAAAAATCCTAGAACACTATTTACAGATCTGGTAAGACAACTAAACTTAGCAAGTTTAAAGTCCAATCCATTGTCAAATGAGATTTTGACTTTCAGACCAGCTTTAATGTTAGAGAAGTAACAGGAGGGTTCTGAGCAGTAACAGAACCAGTGCTGGATAAAGAGGTCCACCTACTCTTTCTTCCATAGTAGATCCCTGACTTGCTATAAGCAGAGCTCTTAACCACATTGGCCTCTTCTCAAATTAATGATTGTATCATTCCAGGGGGGTTGCAAGCTAATTACTGTTATGAAAAGTCAGCTGCCCTAGAAGACATTTTTAAACCCAAAACTGCATGCAGTTTTATCAAAATTAGGAGGTTCTCTTGCTATGTTGACAAGTACTGTAGTTGAGATTTTAGGAGGTTTAGGACTCACTGTATTACCTCTGAAAAGCAGGACTATTCAGATTTACAAGGAGCTTCCTTTCTTTATACCTTTTCTGTATTCTCAGATTTCATAATAGGTGTCAGTATGGCTGTTGTGGCTGTCCTCTGCATATGAAAGCACACTGCAATGAGTGTATGTGATGAAAGACTGAAGGGAAATGCTGTTAGGACAGCTCCATGAGAGAGAATACCTGCTTGCTAGGAATTTGCTTCTCCACACATCACATTGTATAGACATGCGCTCCAATTGTTCAGACAGCTGAGCCATATTCCGGCCCAGGACTTCGTTTTCTAGGATGAGCTGATTCTTCTCACGAGCCATCCGTTCAAAGTGATACTGCAGGTCATCCCCAACAGAAGCAACAAGTAATTTCTTCAGCTCCCGATTAACCTAGAATTAGACCAGACTCTCTTGTAACTATGAATAGAGAATAAACACTCCTACTTCCAGAATGCAGTGCAAGTTATTGGAAATTGCTAACAGTAAATTGCCTTTCTCTTTCTAGAATGGGATGTATCCAGGCAAGCATAAACACTTGAGCCTAATGCATGTCCAACATATTCTTGTTTAAATTCTAACAGTCAAAGAGGATGAATGAAAGCTTGCTGCAGGAAACAAAGTTTCAGTAGTATTCCACTCCTGAATCAGTAAGATAACAAAGGATTAGACAAGACATCCACAGGTATACGGAACAGAAAATTATAGTCAACCCTTCTATGGCATAACATTTTTCACTTAGTGATTTAAGGAGCAAAATCTTCCCTCATAAAAGATCAATTTCCCTGCAGCTATCTAGTGTGTTTCTCCCAGCGAAGTCTTTGACTCTTTCATCTGTTGTCAGAGAAGCAGCACCAGAATACTTTGATGTACTTCTACTCTGTATCTTAGCTGGCAAGTTCAAAAGGGAACCTATTTGTTTCAAGGCTAGAGTGTCATAGCAGTTCTCTTTGGTCACATTCACAAACTGCTTATACAAACCAAAACAGTTCAGCTGTGTGAGAGAAAACACCTTTAATTTCTTACCTCTGTCTGTATACGCAGCTGATTAGAGAGACCTTCTTTATCCTGTAACAACCGCTTTTCTGAATTCTTCAGCTTTTCAATTGCATTTTTCAGCTCTATCTGTTCTTTCTGGGGATCTGTGGCTCCATCCGACTGATGGAATGTGTCTCCTTTATGTCCCACAGATTTAGCTACCTTAGCATTTTTAGTTGGAACAACATGGGTGATAGCTGCTTTGGGGACTAATATTCGAATAGCTTCAATCTCCACTGATTTATCAGCATGTACTTTCCCCAGCTGCAGAACTCCGGGACTCAGCGAAGAGGCTGCCTTTTTATGGGGGCTGTGGTGGATGTGATGGTTTGTAGTGTTGGCTCCAGTGATTACTTCCACTGATCCAGCTGTTTGCTCTGTTTCCATGCCATCTCCAGGTCCTCGAATGGGTGCTGAGGCATCATCAACTGAAATTTAGAAATTGTGGAGGGAAAGTTTACCAGCTTTCACTTGGTTATAGTGTTATTGTAAGTCTTTCCTTAATTTCTGTACTTCAAAGTTACAGATTTTAATTGTACACTGCATGTGTCAAATAGTCCATTGCAGCAGTGATTATCAAGCACAAGTCAGAAAATCATAGAATGGTTTGGATTGGAAGGGACCTTCAGGATCATCTCATTCCAACCCCCTGCTGTGGGCAGGGATACCTTCCTGTGGACACCACCACACTAGACCGGGCTGTTCAGGGCCCCATCCAACCTGTTCTTGAACACTTCCAGGGATGAGACATTCACAACTTCCCTGGGAACCTGTTCCAGTGTCTCACCACCCTCACAGTAAGCCCTTAGTCAAGTAAGTCCTTACTCAAATGTGCATTGCTCATTAGCAATAGCAGTACGAGACACAAACATTGATCTGAATTGCATTAATTTTAATTTCCTACTGCCATACAAGATTAAATGCAGACACAAAAGAGAGCTTTCCTGGAAAAAAATTCTTGACAACATTACTCATAGGCTGAAAACAAAATCAGGTTTTGGGAGCTGACAGAATCAGAGCAGTTTCATTTTAAGAGCAAGAAGCAAATGAAAAACAGCTATTAGCCAGACAGCTACTGACACCTTAAGAAGTTTAGCAGACTGTCAAGTCGTAACGTGTTTTAGTTGCCCAAGTGAAGGTTTAAGAAAAGCCAACAAGCCAGTTCTGCTCCATTTCTGAACTACAGACTCCAGCATTCCCAGTAATGCTGCATTCTGCTCTATAGTCCCCAATACACATGACATTTACTGAAATTAATTTTATTTAAGTTTTCAGCTCAACAAATTATTATCATAGTACAGTTTCCTCACAATGGGTGAGAGATACAAAGTTTCTGAGGACATGGCTACACATACTGCTTTTTTTCTCATACTGCAGGCAGTAATGTGAGCTTGTGTCCTTTATCCAAATATTAATGGATTTCAAAAATGCTGTAGTAACACCATTATATTGCCTTACTTTCAGGTTTGCTGATTCAGTACCAACATGTTCTAAATACTAGAGGAGGCTGTCAGACAAGTGTACAGACAGATCACAGTACCAGTGACAAACTTATTTTTCAATATAGAGCTGGATTAGAAAAATTACATTCTGTTGCTGCTCCATCCAGGCAGCTCTGGTTTTCACTGAAATGAAGAAGTCACAGAACTACTTCCTCACAGCTACATAAAAGTCATTCATTTAAATGAATGGAGCCTAGTATACAGTGTAACTCTGCTGTTTAAAATTCCAGTTACTTTTTAATCCAGTCTGCTTAGATGTCATATGAACAACCTACCTTTTTCTAGAGATGTCATTTTCTCTTTAGCAGTCAGCTCTTCCTAACTAGGTAAGTCTGAGGAAGAAATGAGGAGGGGGGAAAAAAATCTTCAGCAAGGTAATAGTGGCAGTTAATCTTGGATTATCCTATTTTCTAGTACAGCCTCTAAACTCCGGTTCAGTAGCACAGTGAAAAAACCCACACCAAAACAAAGGGGGAAAACCCAAAATGATAAAAACTACACCAAAACCCATAGAGTTAAAAGGAGAAGACTGTGAGACTTCTGGCACTTGTGTCTGTTTTCACCAAGAGCTGCACTTCGACTCCTTTGCATTGCTCCTCATCTTGTTCTAGTTTCCATTCCTCAGAATTCTCTTTCTGGTCTCCCTCCTTTTTTCAGCGAGCCCTCATCGTACTCTTTAAAAGCCTGCAACGTTCCCAGAGTACGACTGCACGACTGTGCCGAGATAACCTAAAATAATGACAGAGCTACAAGAAAAGGAAATTCCACACAGTGCTTCAAGCAGATCATGAGGTAAAGAGGAAACAATGGCAACTGCACAGCTACACAATTCCTTTAGTCCTGCTTGCTGAACAACCTTTTTGATAGGGCCAATTCTCAGTCAAAGAAGGAGTCAGTGCCCCGAGTGGGTGAACATGGTTAGTTTAACCTAACAGCAAAAGCTGACCCCCAGTTTGGCCCAAACCACCATCCTGACCATTTTCTCCCTCATCCACCAAAGGTATTGACCGTTGCCACCTTTATCCACTATCAATTATACAAGTCACTGATCCTTCTTTTCTAGGGATCTTTTCTGTCTCTTAACTACATTCGTTTGAGATCAGTATACCCCTATTTTGTTTGGCTGGCTTTTTTTCCTTGAGTTTTCCCCACTATTCAAGGGAGATCCCCAGGGCCCTTGCTTCGTTTCACTGTACCACTAACTGAAAAGGTTTAACTACAGCTTTTTGACTTCCATTGCAACAGCGCTGCCCTAAAGAGAAAATGGCAGCAGTGAGCACACTACTACTTTCGGGTTTCTAGATTAAAGACTTGTTTTGTGTCAGGCAGGTTTATCTTTTGTGAAGAACAGAAGACAAGAAAAACACCTTTCCCTCCTTGAGCTTTCTCAAACTACAGATACAGAAATGTCTCACCATCTGTTGCTTCCACAATTGGAGTTGTGTGTTTGCTTATTTAATAGCCATTAGGTGTTAATCACCACTGCTGTTCGTTCCTTTTGATTGAGGATGTCTATTTACTTGATGAGACAGAGGCGGATGAGAGCCTAGCTGCTCAGAAAGAGGCAAGAATACTCAACGAAAGACTGAGTAGGAGCATTTGGGCTTATCCGCTCCATCAGACACGACCTGCCGGTGACCCTGCTCCTTCAGAGTTCCCGCTATAATACTGGCCAGTTACGTGCGGGGGCAGTGTAAGCCTCCCAACACGTCCCCCTCCTCCTACATCTCCGCAGGCAAGACTCCCTCACTGGTTGCATCATTACCCACCGCACCTCCCCGCGGACACCGAGCCCTGCCGGACCCAGGGCCTCGCCCAGCCCCGGCCCGCCCAGCCCCGAGCCCCCAGCCCCGGCCCCGACAGACCGGCCCGCAGCAGCGATGTCGCCACAGCCCCCACAGTTGTCACCTCCGCGGCTTCCGCGTCCGGCGGCGGGCGGGGCGCTCCGCGTGTCGTGTCCGCTCCCGCCCAATCGCGGGGCCGGGCGCGGGGGCGGCGCTTCGGTTGCCGGGGCAGGGGCGGGCTGGGCATCGCCATCGTCGCCGTCATCATCCTCATCACCATCATCGCCATGGTGAGCGGGGACATGGGGCCGGGGGCAGCGGCGGCGGCGGCTCCGCGGGGCAGATGTCCTCAGGGCCGCAGGCGGGAGGTGCCGCCGCCGGGACGCGCCCCCGCCGGGACGCGCCCGGCCCTTGGCTATGGGGCTCGTGGGGCGCACCCGGGGGATGTTTTAAGGGGCCGTTCGGGCTCGCTGGTGCCCAGCTGGTGGGAGGCTGCTGGTGCCACCCCGGAGCCTCCCTGAGTTGGGCATAGGCTGGGCCAGGAACTCGGGAGACCGAGCGGGAAGGCAGTGGTGCATTTTGAGGAGGGAATAGGTTTCAGGTGCCACAGTCTTTATTCTTGACTGGATCTACTGTGTAGTAACGCAGAACAGACGACAGGATGTCATTGCAGGGACAATAATAAAAGAAAACCAGTTTGCATTTTAATATCGGGGAAAGGTTCTTCATCCAGAGGGTGGTTGGGCACTGGAACAGGATCCCCAGGGAAGTGGTCACTTGGAAGCACCAAGCCTCACAGAGTTCGAGAAATGTTTGGACAACGCTCTCAGGCACAGGGTGTGACTCTTGAGGCTGCCATGTGCACGGCCAGGAGTTGAACTCGGCAGTCTTTGTGGGTCCCTTCTATCGCAGCACATTCTGTGATTATAATGGAGCTCAACTGAGTCCCCTTTGTTCAAGATGGTGTGCAAACCCCAGTGTTGTAGAGCTGATTAAAAAATCAACAACTTCGAGTTGCATTTTGTACTCAAACTCATATGCAAAACACATGCGGTAGCCTGGCAGATGCACCTGCTGGTGGGTCCACCCTTAATACCCATCTCCAGCGCCTCAGATTTGCCCCAGCCCCTCCAGCAGCTTATTTTGCACCTTGCTTTTGGAACATAAACTTAAGATCAGCAATTGCCACTTAAATAGAAATGCCACTGTTTGTTTTCAGATACTGGGGTTACAAGTGTTTTGTTTAATCAAGGTAAAACTGTAATTTTCAATTCCCATGTTGAATTTATTCACGTCGGCAGAAGTCCTGCTTTGTGAGTTGTACCTTAGGTAAAGCATTTGCTTTGTTGTAGTTGGCTGTCACTGAGTTTGACATGTCTCTAACCTCCTTTTATTTCTGAGGTGATGCCAAGTTAACTTCATTGAAGCAGTGTGGAATCTTACAGCAACCTCTAACAAAATGTTTCATGGCATATTTGTTTAATTTCTTTTCAAAAACCTTCAGTGATAGGAACTACATAATCTGTTGACATAATTCCATTGCATGATGATTTTTATAGGTCACTAAGGTTTTTTCCTATTATATTCTGTGCTGGAAATGATACCAGTGATTATTTTTTCTGTCCTTGGTGGGTTAAAGATATTCCATTTTGTCTTTTATGTGTAGAAGTACTTGAAGATTATAACTTTGCCCTTTCCTTATTTCACATTTTTCTTCAGTAAACAAATTTTTTTCTCTTAATATTTTTCTACTGATAACTGTGGGTTTAAAATGTAGCCATTTTCTACTCTACCTGCAGTTTTCCCTAAATGTAGTGTTTAACCTCTAGGTTTCTTCCCAGCTTCATTGTGTTTCACTGCTGCCAAACAGAGCAAAATATTTGTTTCTTGTGGTTTAGATCTTCATATTGCCAAATTCACCGTGTTTTTTTCCTGAACTGTTTTGCACTCTCACTCTCACTGGAACCTACTCTAACTATCAGATTTCTTGTGGTTTTGTTGTCTGGCTAATTGCTCCCCTTGTATTTGAATTTTTATTGCAGTACTTTGAATTTGTTTCTGTAGGATTTTCAGATTATCATTCTGAGTTCTGCTTCTAAGCTGCTTGCAATCTTTCCCACCTGAGTTGTCAGCTCAGATTCTGGAAGTGTGCTTTTTCAGTTTCATTTTCAGCGTAGTAAGAAAAATGAAATATGAAATAAAGCAGGTGCATGGCAGATCATTGTGGAACACCATCTGACTCCCAGTTGGCAAGGGAAGTATTCCTAATTGCATCTTCATATGATAGACATAGCTGCTCTTTAGTTTAGACCATAATGCCTCACTTAGCTTGCCAGGTTCTCAGGTGACAGATTAAAAGCCTCTTCAGTTCCCTGTTTGTCACAACCGTGGCTTGTCCCTTGCTCACTGGGTCAGAAAAAGATTTGTTCTTGACAAATTCACGTTACCTGCTTTTTATTACTGTATTGTTGTCTTAGATGTTCAGTGATCTGCTTAATAACTTGTTCCATAATCTTCCCAAACATGGCCTCTCTTGCCCTTCTCAGGTGCCCTGGGATCTTTCTTCTCTGGCCTTTCAAGTGTTACAGAGTCCTGCTTGTTTATTTTATACTTAAACTCCACTAATTTTTCCACTTGTGTACCCTTCATCCTGACAGTTTCCTGAAATGCATTAAGAATAATTTGGCAGCTAGAAGATGATGGGAAAATAGATGTTTGGGACTGAGTGCTGCTCAGTTAGGTGGACACAGGATCCTGGGAAAGGGCTCAGTTATGTGACTGTTGGATGCCATGACTTTATGCACCTGACCCATCTTAAACCTTTTCAGAACATCTTTTCTCAGGAGCAGAATCAAAATATAAAATATGCCTTCTAGTGGATTCAAATACTGATCTGCAAGCTGGATTTTTGCCTCAGGATTTTAATCAGATTCTGGAAGTAATGAGTTTTGAGTTAGAAAGCTTGACCAGCCGTTAGTACTAGGTTGCTTCCACTTAATCATATAGCTTGCCTAAGTTTTAGCACATATACCTAGTCAGAAAAAAACTGTTACAATCAGTTTGGGATCAGTTTGGAGTGTATTTGTGTCAGACCCTGTATTCCACTCATGTGCAAGCAGTGCTGTGTGCATTGTAAACTGGGCAGGCACGTCGCTGTCGTGGTGGAAGCTGAGGTAAAGGGACTGAGGTAAAGTGTTCTGAAGTATCCTGCAGTTATTTGTCTAACAGCACTTTGGCTTTACAGCCTGCTAATCAGTGGAGAACAGCTTTCCTTGTCGTCAAATGGCAGTATTTCAGATCAGTTCTGGTGCATTCTGGTGTCTGCTTTGTAATTGTGTGAGACATGGCTACTGTGGACGGTGAGCAGTAAATTCCCAAAGGGAAACCTGCTTTTCTCCACCCAAGATACGCTTTCCCTCTTGGCTGCTGGAATGCTTTATTACTCTGTAATGGTACCTTTCATGTAATCACATGCAGAGATGTATTTGTCCATGATCTTAACAACATTAGTTTCTTTTGGTTCATCAGTTTAGTGCACTCTGACACTTGCAAGTGTTCCAGATATGGAAGTGCAGCCTTTTCCAGAGAGCAATGGGCTCTGTACACCACAGATCCAGAGCCTGATTGCATTGGAAACACTGCACATAGGTGCAGTTAGAGGATTTCCTTTTCCTCCACCCTTTGAAACAATTATTGTTACCTCTGCAATCTGACAGCTGCATTCTCCATTACAAGGACTCTTTGAACAACAGGACAGAAAAATTATTTCCTTCTTGTCCATAAAGAAATCAAGCATAAAAGCCAGGTGACTTGTCTAATTGATGCCATCTGGCTTTGATCTTGCAGACGTAGAAGTGGTTAGTGGAATTTAAGTGTCCAACTACCTTAGTTCTTTTTGCAAAGTTACGGGAAAAGATATATGTGAAATTGGCTCTCCTGGTTGCCAGAGCTTGCAGTCTTGGAATTTTGACAAAAATCTTATATATATCAAGGGATGAGCAGTTCAGCTTTAACAGAAAATTTGACAACTTGTGTGTTACGTTTGCTGTAATTATCATCAGTAATTATTATCATTATTATCATCAGTTTTATTAGTAAAACCCACAGCTTGGAGAATATCAAGATGGAAATCATCAGTTTAGATGAGACAAGGAAGAAAAATGAGAAATTTTTTAAAATGCTTTGATTCATCAGTGGAAAATACTTATTTCCTTTTTTGGAAATGGATCTTAGGAAATGAATCAGGAATTTCTAGAACTTGACAATAGTGAATCTTGGGTTTTCATGGCATGTTCAAATTTTCAGCTGAAGACTTCATAAAGGCAGAACAGCTCATGGGGCTGTATTGGTTTACAGGAGTTTCATCTGGGACCCAGTAATCTCAACCATACTGGATGAGCTGGTAAAATGGAATAATTTTGGGGAAGATCTGTCATTGAGAACAGAGTAAACTCTTTCCTGTTAGTAGACTTTCCTGAAAAAGTGCATGTTTATAAAATAACTTCTCGTAATTTTTGAATTGCATACTTCCTGTTGCAAAACAGTTGCCATTCCAAAAAAAAAAAAAAAAAAGGCATTTTAAACTCTTCCAGGAAAAGATGCAATATCTCTACAAAAGACACTTTCCTGATGCGTGAGAAGTTTTGCTTCTTTGGTCTTAAAACAAGACTCAGTTTCACTAGAGTTCCAGCTGGTGATTACATCAAATTTTTCTTAGCTGCACAGAGGCCTGATCCTGGCAGTTGTCAGCTTGCAAGACAGAACCAACCACAAAGACAAGTCTCGGTACTCAATGGCCAGCTGTTATTTGCAGCATTTCATCCCAGGGAAAAAACCCATTTGTTTGCAGTGTGAGGAGAAAAGAAGCAGAATGCTATTGGGTAGCCTCTAACTGCTATTGCATAGTGAGTCTTCCTGTGAGCATCAGGAGCATGTCATGGTTTCTTCTTGAACTGCTGATTCCAAACAGTGGAAATTTACTTCTTCAGCAGATAGGCTGTGTGCATTGCAGAAGGTGTAGCTGATAAAACAACAGATTCTTTGGCACTTTGTCAGGCAAGTGAAAACTATTTGAAAACCCCCATAAGTTTCCTTTGTTCCAGGAGCTCATTTTGGGTTTGATGCTGACATCTTTATGACGTTATGTGCTTTATAAAATACCACCCTACAAAGCTGACAGGTTTAGAATCCATGGGATAAATTACCTCCTACTGTGTAGCCAAGTCTTGGCTTTGGCTTGGAGAAATTAACATCTCTCCAAATGTAATTTTAGATGCATTGATGGCTCTTCTGATGGCTCAAATAGGTGACATTGTGATAGTCAAAGCTACCTAACTTTGTCTAATGGTAAGTTTGATACTAATCTCCCTTTGTCACCCAGAGTTGTCTGTCCAGATCCTTTGGGTTGTGGGTACAGATGTTAATAACTGACATGTCTGTCCTAATGATATGTTGGGTTTTTTTAAATATATATGTTGTCAGAAACTCAAGAGCTTCAGGAATTACTCAGTGAACCAGTGCCAGGAATAAAGAAAAGTTACAAACTTTTAGTTAGCAGTAAAAAATAATAGAATTTGATGACAGAGACAGTGGTTATTTAGAGAGGTGTTCCAGGCAGATTTGATATAGATAAAATTTACACTTAACTGAGAGAGCTCTGCATTTTTTGAAAGTACACCTAGATTGTTGTTAATACATGAACCCAACTGGTCTGTGTAGGATCTGGAGCAGCTTGGAAGAATGAGCCTTACCTTTGGGCAAAGAGACACCAAGCTATAATTAGAATCATAGAATTGTCATTTAGGTTGGAAGGGACCTCCAACCTGCTCAGAACAGGTCTAACCATACCAGGCTGTTCCAGGCTGTGTCCTGGCAAGTCCTGAGCATCTCCCAAGATGGAGGTTGCGCACTTCCTCTGGGCATCCTGTGCCAGTGCTTGACCACCCTCTTGGTAATTCTTTTTTTCTAGTATGTGACTGAATTGTTCTATGTTTCCACGTGTGTCCTTTGCATGTTTTGCTATCACTGTGCACCTTCACAGAAAAGTCTAGACCCATCTTTATGGTATATTTCACTTAGGCAGTTGTAGACAGCAGTAAGGTCACTCTCAGCCTTCTCTAATCTGGGTAGGCTCAGTTCTCCCAGCATCCTCTCATGTGTCCTGTTTTCCAGACCTGGACTGCCTTGGTGGCCAGTGGCTAAGCACTAAAAACTGAACCTTTTAGGTTTTTCTGTTTGATAGTGTCTGTTTCCTTTAAGCCAAGGGAGTAGTGACCCTCCAAAATGTGGGTTTGGCTTTTCAGTTGCCCATTTTAATGTCAGTTTCTAGAATCCTATGGTGATCTGGTATATCTACGTGGGATACTCTGTTAATCATGAACTGGCTGGTAAGAAACAGTGGTAGTAGGGAGGAGCTGTTGCTCTGAGTCTGAAGAGGGCTTTTCCATGAACACTGACTTTTAACTATAATTGTAGCTGCAAGGAATAATCACCAAATGTACTAATTCTTGAACGTAAGCACAGGGCTTGGCCTGATCCTCCCAAACTGTTTTGTGTTCCCCTGTGTCCTTATACAGATGGAAATCAGAGGCCCTGGTGCCTAAGCAACATGCTGGGGTTACTCAGTAGTGTTTTGTGAGTGGAACCCCATAGTTCTTTCCCAGTCAGCAAAATGGAAAGAAAAAGCAGCATTGAGTTCAAAAAAGGGAGTGAATTTTGTGTAGCAGGGCTTTGGAATGTGCTGTCACAGTTTAATACTAAGAATGACAGCTTAGCAAGTATTTGCATCTCTAATGAGCATATCTCAGATCAGATGAGCACACACAAGAGGTAGAAATTCTTGGTTTTTTTCCCTCACACTATATGCCTATTAGAGTTATGTTCCCCGCATGAGATGAACTCTGTGAGGTAGCCCTTACAAGTTGTCCTTGAGCGGGCAGCTCTGATACTGGCTTAAAAAATGTGGCATTGGGATTTTTGGAGGCTGGGCATTGAGGAAAGCCACCTGCTCATGTGTTTCAGTTTTCCTGTGTGAAAGGACTTCATCACCCTGGCTGTTGTGGTCTGTGCTTTCTCATTTAGGCATTTCGGCCCCCTCTTATGAGGTTACTAATTCTGAGGTATGGTGCGCTAGGAAGAGACGACAAACAGAAGTGGCTTCTTACTGATCATTTCAGAAGTGAATTCTTGAGGTTTAAATAAGGTGCTCAACCTGTCCTTGGGCACCAGAGGGTGCTCATGTCTTTGCAAAGAAGTGGCTCTCTCCCGAGAGAGCCACTGCTCCTGAGAGCCTGTTGCCATGATCTTTGTTTGCATAGGATCTTTCAAAAATTGTAACTACCTTAATTATCTTTTCAAAGAATCACACTTTTTCTGAAGAATACTCTAACACGCTTGGAAAGAGAGCCACATATAAGAGATGGGCTCCCCACACATGGGAAGTGGGGAGAGGTGGGTAAGCATGCTTGAACCTGTTCTTCCACATTAACACTGCACATTTAAGTGTGATCCCTCGCTAAATTTAGTACTCCTCCTATTTTTAGCCTTTCCTTGTATTCTTTCTCCTACTGTAGGGACTGCATTATGCTGTATGTTTTCTAGTTACGTAAGAGCAATGCTGTCCTCACCCTGTCCCATGGTCTCTGGTACAATACACTCTTTGATAACTGAACCGTGGTCTTTTGAGTCTGCACACTCTCAAATCACTGGGATGGAGTAGAGGAACTGTGATCTGGATCCAATCCTTGCAGCTACTGACATTCTGGACTAGCAGTGTTTCCTGGAGGCTGCTGCAGGGGCTGTGGGCTGGGCAGCATTTTCCCTTTCTGACTTCTTCCACAGGTGCCTGATTCCTGTGCTGCAGTGAAGGGGCTGTGGAAGCAGGAAATCAGGATGAACTGACTGACCTGCCTCTGCTGTGTTTTTGTCAAAATGAAGGGGTATTTATGATGCCTAAATAGTACAAATATTTTAGCTATTAAATCTTGCTATCCTTCCGTGAAAGGAGTGATGGTGATGATTATTCCCATTTTACAAAAGTGGGAAATATAGCCTCCTTTTTTAAAAGGTGCTGAACATCGAATGCACTAATGCAGGGGGCAGCTGTGAAGGTGGAACTAAGCAATTTTATCCAAACTGTGTGCGGGATTGGAATCTCTCAGTCACTGTCTTCATCCAGCAGAGACGTTTGCACTTCTGGGGGATAACATAGTTCAGTTGTGCAAATCTGATGACAAAAGGCCTATGCTTTGGGAGAGAAATAATCCATGATTTTAGAACAAATTTTCATGAAGTGAACCTGTAAAAGTCTTTTAGGATTGGCAGAGTTTGGGAATATGATTATACTTAGCCACTTTGCTTTCTGTTCCCCACAGAAGTTTTTGATTTCTTACTTTACTAATGGGAAATTACTGAACGGCTTTTATCATGAAAACTTCTGTTTGCATGTAACTTGTCATTAGTCTGACTTCAGAATAAATTATGACCATGACATCTGTACTTGCTGAAATCTG
The DNA here is from genome assembly GCF_965178545.1 of Coloeus monedula. Taxonomy (NCBI): domain Eukaryota; kingdom Metazoa; phylum Chordata; class Aves; order Passeriformes; family Corvidae; genus Coloeus; species Coloeus monedula. The sequence goes on from NC_138783.1 coordinate 26,226,902, forward strand.
GATTTAGTCCAATTACCTTAGAATTTGACACAATCTGAGAGAAAATAGTCAGCATTTGGTTAAGCAGTAGTGTAGACAAAATGCTTGCTTTAAGTGCCCACAGTAGTGAATGAGAAACGTGTCAGCAGAGTTGTTTGTCTGCTTCATAGGACCATAAACAGTTACTGGAACATGGCAGGCTCTGACTGTTCCAGGTGGATGCAGCATGTGAGGTCTTCAGAGCATTCACACAAACTCCTGGGTGCTAATTGCTCGTGGTATTGGCTGGCTGAAGGACCTGCTCTCCCTTAGCTGTGATTCCAAGGCAACCAACTTGTTCTTGTTTAAAAAGCTTTTCAGAAGATTATTATGAGCTGAGATAATCTGGAGATGCTGTAGGCATTATACTACTTTGAAGTGCTGTTGACAGCTTTAGTTTAGGATTTGTAGGTGTTTCCTTTCAAAGCTTTCCTTCCAGCTGCTTGTAACTTTCTCAAATTTTAACCATTCTGTGTGAAAATTTCCAGATTGATTCTACAGGAGGTTGAAAATTTCATAGAATACCTGAATAAGAATGTGTGGGGAGAAAATTTGAAAATGCTTCAGAATCCTAATTTAAAAAAAAAAAAATCCTCTGAAAAGCTTTAGTTCTCAAAATACTGGAAATTGAAAGCTGGAAGCTTGCCAGAGGAATGGTTTTCTATAAAAAACTACCTTTGAATATTGACATCAGCTTTAATGTTAGGCCACGTTCTGAGGCTTTCAGAAGTGTTTTTCCTGTAAGTACAATATTCGTTGGATCTTGTAATGGGATGTGCACAGGTAGCTCAGTGTTTCCCTCCTGGGATCACATGGAGGCATTAATTTCGTGGCTGGCAGGTGGAGACACAGCGTTCAGCAGTCGACCACGGCAGCATTTCTGCCACTACTGGCTGATTAAGTGCAAAGCACCTAAACTTTGTGCTCTGATGTGATTATGTGGGATGACCCGCTTTGCAAATCGTGCTCTGAGTCAGGGAACAGCTCTGCTTTCGCTTACATCACTGTCAGGCTCTGCTGGAGTTAGTGGAGACAGACAGACGTGCTGAGCGCTACTGACTGCTCTTAGAGGAATTACCTGTGATCATGTAATTAGGAGTACAACAATACGTGATCCTATCATCTGCAGCTTTATAAATGTGCATTACATGGCCACATGTTCTCCTAAAGACAAGATGTAGCTGGTCTTCTAAAGCTAAACCTGGCTGAACAGAGCAGTGAGGAGCAGTATGGCATCCTTCATGTGTTTTAGAGAAATTGTTTTCCATAATTGGAAAAATAATATGCATCCTGTAACTAAGTACTTAACTATGACATGTAATTGCAGAGGATTGAAGTTATTGGTTGAGAATTTCAATTCTTGATTCTTTTGTATGAGAGACAGAGGGAAAAAACTATTAGGTTACACTAATTATGCCTACATGCTTCATAGGAAACTTACATCATTTACATAATCTAGTAGTAGAAGAAGATTTCTTGCTTAGTAAATCAACAGAATAGCAAGATAAATTTGCTGATGTGACATGAAATTGCAGATTCCTAAATCTGAGAAGAAAATTTGAGGCCTTCAACCTTCTAGAGCTGTGTTTATCACAACCCTGAAGCATAAGGGGATGATTTACTGAACTGAGATCACAGCTGAAGAGGAAGATTCCCTGGGTTAGTGCTACAGGATCAGAAGTATCCCCATGCTACGTGGCAACAGATGGACCAAGCAGCAATAGCCATATGAACATACACAGTCCAAAAGGCACCTGAGAAGCCTAGGAACCAGTAATACTGCAAGTCTGTGGATCCAAAGGATGTAGCACCAGTTGGAGGAGGGTAAACACAGATGCACTAGAGTGTTTGACTCAATAGATTCAAATTATTAAGGATGTTAATAATTTATCCCATCTTTGCTTAATTTGAAATAGTCTAGAATTTGTGTGAAATTTTCAATAGGTAGGCTTTGCTTTCTACAAGGAGAGGATAAAAAGAGATATGCTTACAAAACTCATCAGTGAGCTTCTGAATACAAGTCTTGGGTTGAGAATTGTCTGTAGTCAAGACATTGTCATGGAAATTGCAGTTGCCAGATGTTTTTCCTTTTGAAAAGTGATCTTTTGATTTTACTTTTTCACTAAAGAAAAGCCTGTTGAGAAAGTAGTGGGAGGTGCAACAGCAGTGAGGGGGCTGCAAAATTGGAGTTCTAAAAATGATTCCAGCTCGTGTGTCAGAAACATGAATAGAAGAGGAGGAGGAAAATGAGTTTTAAGAGACACAGCTAATTGAGTGCTCTATCTACACAGTGTTGTGGATTTAAGTTTTGCCTGGAAAATATCCTGTATTACATAAACTGTGAAGGTAGAAGATGGCTTGAATAACACAGTTTAATAAGCATGCACTGATGAGAATTCATTTTGGGATTTAAGGTGCACAACAATGCTGGAAATTAGAGCACTTTCTGCCACACAGAATGTTATTTGTTAAATACCACCAGCCTGTCTGAAGTCTCTCATTTCAGTCTTGCAAAATTATTGCTAACATTTAATGGCTTAGCTACTTCTGTGCTTTTTTGCCTTTCCCTTTTCTTTCACAAATGGAGATGTTTCCTTTGAAGAATTATTGATGATGGAAAATTACTTGTAGTAGGCAAATAGGATTTTATATACTGCTCTCTGTTTGTTTGTCTCAGAAAACCTAAGTTTGTGTGGTCACAGTCTGTTCATATCTGACCACTGAGTTTTCTCTCTGGGTAGTTTAAAGTTTACTGGCAGATTTCAGTCAGACTTGGCAGAGGGGTACTGATGTTCCTCCAGGTTTCACCAGAGTGAGGAGGGGGAAGAAACTCTCTAATTCTTCTTTTAAGAAAGACTTCACTGTGAGCTCAACTATAGTTGACATCAGAGAATCCAGGTGGGTATGAGCCTTTATTGAACACCTGAGCTGAAGAGAGGCTGTGGTCACAACAGTCAGGGATGAGAAACATGAATATAGAGAACCAGGCATCATTTTTTCTCATGCTTGCGTAAGTACTTGACTTCTAAAAGAGATTTTTTAGAGATTTCAATTGTTTTAAATGTTTTTGAATTTTCTTCTTCAGCTTTATGTCTGCAGAGGATTGTCACATTTAAGATGTCCTTCCATGAAAGAGTAGCACTCCTAACCCACTGGCTGAGACTGTCTTTTAAGCTAATTGAAATTACAGTTTTTTTGTCTGGTGGTCTGAATTTGGGAGTGCTTGGTGCTCTGTGGGAAGTTTGGCATAGTGCAGGGCCTGCACCTAAAAGTGTTCAGCTGAAAATAAAGCAGGGCTTGTCAGATGTTAAAATGGGAGAACAGGAAGGCTAACAAGTCAACCATTTAAAGCAATCAAAGTATTTATTTCTGGGGCTCTTAGGAAAGGACGTGATAATGGGATGGTGCTTCTGCTACTGGTCTGTGGGGGGAGTATAACTACTGTGAGTGGCTGCTTCTGTAGCTGAGATTCCTGGCTCTTGCTCCTCACACCAGGAGTTTATCACTTACTGCTTTTCATTTGTGCTGAAGTCCTCTTCAGGACTAGGAAGTAGCATTAAATCTGAAGTGGGGATTGGTCTGGAAGACGAATTATTGGAGATTTATGAGCTTTGAGGAACTGTTTCAAATAATTCATGACAGGACTTAGATACCTGCTGTTAGAGGTTGATAGTACATTTATAGCAGTAGCTTCTGGACTTTGGAGGTTGATTATACGTTTATAACAACAGTTTCTGGACCTAATTCTGAAAATAATGTTCTTGGTGAAAGCAGCTGCTCAGGTCCCCCACTTCACCCTGTTTGAAGAGCACAAGCACAACTCCGTCTAAGGAATGCACCAGCACAAATGGCAACAGTTGGTGGGGTTTTTTTGTAGAAACTATAAAGAGAAAAGATGAAGATACCTCTTCACTGGCCATTTCACCTTTTTATTTTGGTTGCCAAGCTCTTATATATTTTGATTTTTTAAATCTTTTTTCTTCCTGAAAACATAAGGTAAGTACATGGTAATGCATAAGCAGACTACCTGATGTTGGAGTCAATCAGCCTCATGGTATCTTCACCTGAAATGTTATACAATAATTAGTATTCTTATACTTCGAAGCCATCTCATTTTTTATAAAAATACTCTTGCTCTTCCAAAGTATTTTTGAGAGTGCCACCAACTTGGTTTGAGGTGGGAGCAGGTTGGAAAAAATGTTCCCTTAAAATTGTTGCCAGAATTTTAGGAAGCTTCAGAGCAACTTTTCCAGAAAGCTTTTTCAGTGTATTAGGAGAAATACCCGTTTGGTGTGAGAATAGTTCCTGTCTGCTGGTCCATCCTGTTCCCAGTGATTTTCATAGAAACAGCTTGGTCTGTGGTTAGCTGGAGGTTTTCCCCGTGACAGCACTGGGTTTTACAACATACAGAACACAGATATCAGGATGGATCAGATTCAGCTTTTACTGAGGTTTGTGCAGTCTTTTTATTACTTCATTAGGAGATGATTCAAATCCTTTGATTCTTTTTCTCTCTGGTCTGTTTTCAGAGTCACTGAGTCACTGAGAAAAATCGAAGGAGCAGCAGACAACAAAGCTGCACCCTTAAAATGTAGCAATGCTCTGCATGACTCCTGAAGCTGTAATATGTGGGCAATGGGCCCTGAGCCTGTGTCAGATAATGCCTTGCATGTTGAAGTTCCTGACAGCGTGTATAATCTCAGAGATACAAGATTGCTAATAGCATGTACAGGTGCACTTTATAGATACCTCAGGTCTTATTAATTTTGAGAAATATTTTGTTACTCTTTCATGTGACGTTCTCTTGAGCTGAAAAAAAACCTCAGCAGCTCCCTGTATTCTCCATTGTAAGATAAACTCTAGTATGAAATTTCTTGTCAAAACCAGAGGAGGAGGAGGAGGAGGAGGAGGAGGAGTAGGACACAAGTACTTACCCCAGAATAGTACAGTAGTGTGGCTGCCCAGTGGCATCATGAAGCATTTGGAAAACCAAATCTGTCTTCTGCATAGGTCAGACCAGAAGGATAAAGTTGTTTCTCCACCTTTGCATGTGAGTTCCTTAGTCCTTGAGCTGCTCTTCTACCACTGTTGCTCCTCATGAAAACCTTTGGAAGATCTCCTTTGGTTTTACTGCGGACAGAAGCCTTTTGGAAGTCTAAAAGGTTTACAGGACAAGATACTGTGTCCTGTCCAGCTTGTTGGTTGCCCTCGGCAGTTTGGTTCCAAACGCATCATCTCCCTCTGCACAATTTTCTGGGAGCACAGTTCTTTGATGGATGCTTAGATTTAGCTTCTAGAACTTAGTCCCATGCTAGCTAAGAATGACTGCTTCCCCCATCACTTTCGAAAGTAAGTACAAGATGGAGCATTTTGAATTCAGCTGTACTTCAATAAGCGTTTCTCGTGTGTGCAGAGCCATCCTACTGCATATTCACACATGTCAATATCAACATAAAGCGTAAGGCAGCAAAACCCCACATGCATTTCAATGTTTTTCTGTGCAACTTACAGAAGGAAGAAGAAAAAAAACCTATTCTTTTCATCTTCACAGTAGGTGAACTCTTGACATTGCTGATCTCAGTGGTTCTAGATTTTACCATGGAAAGGAGATGTAAAACCTGAGCTCAAGACAGCTATTCTAAAAGTATCAGTATGCAAATGTAAAGTGCATAGTCACTGCTGGACTTTTTAGTGGTAGTAATTTTTCCACTAATGTGAACATTTATGAAAAAATATTTCTCCCCGAGTAGGTATTGCTTGGTAAATTGCATAGTCATGAGAGCAGGGGCTATGTGTGATTTTAATGAGGGAATGGTACAGAAATGAGTGGAAATTAATTCTTTCAAGCAAGAATTTTCTGAGTTATAATGTACTTATAGATTCACTTGATTTGATATTACTCGAGCTGTTCAAAGGAGTGTGATTTCAGTGGTGACTAACATGCCTGTGCCATTTCCTAGAGGAATGAGATGCTCTCTGGTCAAGAACTGTGAAATATTCCCCTTTCAGGACTGGCTCTTGGTCTGGAGCAGTGTGGTGCATTGAGCATGTTACCACCTGACAGGTCATCACTGTTCTCTAATTGCTCTCTTTTGGAGAGTTATTTTCTTTGTGTTTCCTTTGTTAGGAGGACGGACAGAAGCTAAGGATAAAACTTAGCTTGCCTCCATAGTACTTCCTCATCTTTGAGACTCCTTCCCACTTTGCAGTCAGGACACATTAGTGAAGGGGTGTATGAGAAGGTTGTTTGCTACACCAGTTCTGTTGACTGAGTGGTAAACTGATTGAAAAGAAATGGTCAGAAATTAGAATTTCAGAGCTGTGAAGGCTTAAAAATGTATTGCAATCCTTACAATTTGTGATGGGAAGTGGACAGATTTTTGTGTTTGGTTTTTGCCTTCAAAATCCTACTCCATTAAATAGGTACATGAAAGTTTCTGTTCTTGTTTGAAAACATGCTATGAGCTTAATATGTACTCGCTTTTAAAAACTTACATTATAAAATTGGTTGGCATTTTTGATGACTTGGAGTGGCAGTTTCACAGCAAAGCCTGGCAAGGGCTTCCCAGGATAAGTTCACCATATCATGACTGTATTCCGTATTGTCTCTTTTCTGTTTTAAGACTACCTGTATGATTCTGAAATAGTAAGCTTGGAGTTCTACAGTGTTTTAGGTACTTGTTCGGCAGGGTCTTCAGTTTGCTTTTAGTGTTGAATTTCTTCACTTTGCAGTGTGTGCCTCTGAAACTTTCACAATTATAATGTTTCCAGTTATTTTTACAGTGTTTCCCATAGGCTTCGAACTTTTTTTCTGATACTGTTCTCTACATGTAGAAATATTTATTGCAATAATTTTATGTCTGCACAGCAGAGAAAATTCTAGTTATGGCTCAGGAGAAGCTTTAGAGACTTTGTTTTGGTCATTTTAGAAAAGTATTTTCTGAATACATAACAGTGATGGATTCAAGCTGTCGTGCTTACTGATAGCTTTTTCTGGGTGTTTGGGGATTAGCTCTGCAGTTTTTCTCAAGTCTAAGTAGCATTTATTACCTTGTTTTTGCTTACAATGCCAAAAGAAGATAATACAGAATGGTGATTTCTGCTTTCAGTGGCCAGCAGAGCTTGCTGAATAACAAGTATTAATAGCTCAGACATTGGGTAAAATTCTTTAAAATTAATTTCAAATTGATCTTAAAACCAAGGTTGTGTTAAAAGGAGAAAAAAAGCAGACCAATTCCTCACCACACAAGACACACAGTGCAGTTTCTTTCTGTAAACACGAAGGTGCTGATGATTGATACTAGTGACTAAGTAAAAAATCTAGTGGTGTTTTCTTTGGTTGTTCACATAAATACATTACTTCCCTGAGACAAGAGAGCATTTACAAATTTTGGAAGTTTTGCTTAAATGAAAATTGGTAGCTTCTCTGGCGACTGCTAGCTGGAAAATACAGTTTCAAGAGGTGCTAGAACATGAAATAAGTAACATGTAGTTGAATCTGATTCATAGTAATGCAATTACATGTCTTCAGTGTTATGAAGAGGCATTGGTTAAAGGTGGTGCATCTTTTTTATTTCATCCATCACTAGTCATTTTCTGGAGGTAGTACTTGAGAAATGCCCCATCTCTGGAAGTGTTCAGGGCTGGATGGGGCTTTGAGCAACCTGGTCTGGAGAAAGGTGTCCCTGCCATGGCAGGGTGGTTGGAACTGGGTGATCTTTAAGGTCCCTTCCAACTCAGAGCATTCTATGGTTCTATGAAACAGAACTGTTTTTCTTTTTAGACAATGTCTTTGGTAGCAAACTGCTTCTCTATAAATTCTATTCTTGACAAGATGGTGATTAGTCAAATTAATTGAACAAATATCTTGTTGTCCAGTAGTGTGAGTGTAAGATCAAAGCTGAATTCAGTCTGACAGCCCTTATTACTGCTTACTGCCTGTATAGCAAAGTTCAGGAGTGAGTTTTGCCAAAAGACAGAGTTTGTTCTGACCTGCATATTGCCAGAATGATGGTAGTAGCAGTAGTGACGCAAACACATCCAGCTCAAGCAAGGGCCGGAAACCAGGCTAAGTCCCTAGGGAGTTTTCATGCTGGATGCTGCACGTAAAAGATGAGCTTAACTCTTGTCAAAGGCTGCAGTGTGTACTGTACAGATAATACAGAAGTTGGAATAGCTGATGCTAATAAGGTTTCCGGTGCTGCACAGACTTCTACAGAGAGAAATGGAAACTCTGCAGCCTTCACGGGCTCTGTGCTGCCTCCATGGCATAAGTGTTTCTGCAGTGCAATCATATCTTTGCTGGCAGTGTAGGGGGTACCATAAGAGTTGACAGGAGGGTGGGGCATTTGTCATGATGCTTTTGACTGAAGAGGTACTAGTGTTCATCACACTGTAAAATTCTGAGTTTTTTCTTCATTATCTCATTCTTTCCTGCTGCTGCTTCTGTTAGGACTTCAACCTGCAAAAGCACTTAGTCCTAAGTCAGTGGTAAGCTGAAGATGCTGGAAAAGTATGATTCTTTTCCTGCTGGTGTTTTAGATTAGTCATGGAAGCTCACAGCAACTCTCTGTCTTGTTGCTTATTAAGTTGTCTTTGTAACAATTGAAATGCCGCTGTTTTCTAAAATCTGAATATTAAAAAGGCCCACATGTCTTTAGGTTAAACTCCCAGTGGTTCCTCGATGTTTAAAGTGTATAAGAAGAGTACAGATATATGTGAAGTGTGGAAATGTGTGACAAGACCATGCTTGCCCTCAGGAGCAGCAGTCAGATTTAGAGGAGGTGTGGGAATTAAAAATTGAAAGCTCCATCTAACTATTCCAGCTATCAAATAACTGATACTGCATCAATAACTAACAGACATGTACCAGTAAGAGGAATGAGAACTGCACATCTACGTGCTGTACCTCACCTTCGTGCTTGCTTTGCTGGGGGCTGTTATCCTCTGAGGATGAGGTGTGGGGAGAAGCTACACATGTAGTTACACTTCTGGAATTACTGCAATCCATCTCTCTCATCTACACTCCTTAGGGGCAGAAAATGAGTTGTAAATGAGGTTGGGCTATTTCTGCTTTATGTAAATTTCAGGAAGTTAAGTAGTGAATCAAACGAATGTTGTCCTTAACTTGAATATCTCATCATTAAGAGGAGTTTAGATGTGACTGTTAAGGAAGAAGAAAGTGTTTTCTTGTAGGATGTGTAGAAAATGTGTTAAGAGTAATTTAATTGTAGGCAAACACTTTTTTTTTAACAAAAGAAAGTAAATTAAATACTTTGACTAAGTTAAGAAGTCTAACAACAACTTCTATAGTAGCCCATGCTTCATGATTGATGAAATCAGGGTAAGTTATGAGATTGTCTGGAAAACTGCCATGATCCAAGTTCTATCCTACTTAAAAAAGGATAGCTAACAAGTAAAAAGATGTCACCAGCTTTGGTAGGCAGTAGATAATATGCAGAGTGTGCCAGTCCATTTACAAGGGATGGTTTTTTTTACTTTTATGATAAAAAATGAAGGAAGTTTTTTATTTGTGTATTTTTACATAGAGAATATTTATGTTTTCTGTAATAGCCAGTTTTGCCCCTTTTCTTTTTCCAGAGTCAAGATGAGAGATTTGCTTTCATTGCTGAGTGGTATGACCCAAGTGCTTCACTCTTTCGGCGTTATGAACTTCTGTATTACCCGAAAGATTCATCAATTGAAATGGTAAGGATGTAAGAAAGAAAATCTGTTGTCATAAATGTAATATCCAGTTAAACAGTTCATAAAATGGCAAGCTATTGCCTATGTCTGTTGATTTTCCAGGTAAGAAATTTTAATTTAAAATGTATCTTGCTCTGTTTCTAAAACTAAAAGAAGCACAAAAATATGAGCTCACAGTGAAGCATATGGAATAGGTTTCACATTTATGATTTTTTTCTTTCTTAAAGCTTGCTTTGGTGTGGAGAGATTAGTTTTCACAAATCTGTTTTCATTCAGTCTCTACTTGGGTTTCATAATTGAAACTCAGCAACACTGGCCTACTGCTTGAGAAGAGTGAGCTGAAGCTAATTCCAAACAGGGGAATAAGCTTCAGCAGGATTTCCAGAAGTCTCTGAAGAGTAAAATGTAAAAGAGTCCTATCAAAGTAGAGGAAATGGTAAATTTGGTTTAATGAGAGGTAGGACGTTTCAGACAGTGGGATCTAAATTTTTTCATCAGTGGTGCTTGCACAGACCTTTCTGTCTTGTGGTTCATACAACTAATTCCCATTACTTATTGACAGCAGGTGAAAACAAGCATTTTGCAATAGCAGGCCTGTATATAAAAATATAATGTGTACTGTAAAGATAATCCTCATGCCAACCAATGCTTTGTGCTTCCTTTTAGGAATGAGTAAGTGCTATGGACTAATCTGTTCCGATTCTTAGTGAAGAGTCTAAGAATAGCCTAGATTTGGATAATCACACTTAGTAATTTTATTATCAAATTTTAACCTTCCTGCTATAAAAATCAACTGCAGAAATAAGAAAGCTAGTGGAATTTGCCTTTTCTTACCCGAACTACTCCTCACTGAAGCAATAATACCCAGTTGTGTGAGAAGATACACTTTGCACTGATTATTGATAGTTTCTTCAAGCAAACTCTATCATAATGTCATCCCTTTTAAGTTAGTTCTTTGTATGATATCTGTATGTGCACAGTTTTCAAAATGGGAGGTTTCCAATTTTTATTTCCCAGAGACAGTTTAGCTGATCAGTCAGGAACTGTAATAATCTTCCTACACAACCATGTGTAGGCTGGCAAAATTGTTGTTCATTTCACCTACACGTCTCAAAACCAAGAGCTTCCAAGGTGTTCTTGAGCTTCTTAATGCAGTATCTGTGTCTTGGTAGACTTTTGCTGGTGTGCTGTTAGGATAAAGTAGTGGGGTGTGTACACAGCCATAGACTGCATGTGGGCAGGACAGTATGTGAATACCCTTAGAGAAAGAATATGTCAAAATCACTTTTGGAGGTGAGTCTGTGGACAGATATTACATTTAGAATTCTCTTCTGGGTTGTTTTTTTCTTGTTTCTGCAGAATCTGGTGATTTTTTTTCCTTTATTACTGCTTAATTCTTATGCAGCTTTTAGTACTTTCCTGAGGAGATGACAATCTGCTCTTACCGCTAACGTATCTGAGAGAAGGGAGGTGATGGGTATGAGCCAGCTTTTCCCCATGTGTGAGGAGGACGTTTTATCCCTGAACAAAAGCTCTCCCTCATCACACACCTCAACTGAGGGTGGAGCAGAGCTCTGGAAGGCTTGTTTTATATGAAGTCCTGAGCTTACCTTTTCTTTCTGTCCTTCGTGTCTTGGTTGGTGAAGGAAAACGACAGTGGGAATAATGAGAGAAGTTTCCAGCTTGCTTTGCAGCTGGAAGAAGACAGCATAGATTTTTTTTGTCCAAGGACAGAAAGCAGCTCTTTCAGTCAAACTGGATCTCTTGACAGAGAGGCCCCATTCTCTGAGTTTTCTGTAGTTAATAACTCTCATGGGGAATTCTTAAAGCCTGAGTAACTTTTCTTTCTACAAAAGATTTCCTAAAAAGAGAGAAGATATCTTTACAAAGGACAGGTTCTTAGCAGAGAACTGTTTTGTTTTGGGTAGTCTACTTCTACATGTGTATGGGCGGGAGTGGAACAGTCCAAACAGTTTTACATTTCTTCTGCTGTGGCTTATCATTCACTTTATAAAAAAGTCTTTTAAACAGATCCAAAATTTCACTTTAAAGAAGAATCCTTTAACATACGTAGATTCCCCTCTTCCTCTTGAGAAGAGAGAAGCACCTTGGGGTGCCTTTCTAGCAACCATTAGTGAAATGACCAAGGAAATGCTCATATTTTTGGTCAAGATATTGAAGAATTTGGTTATGGTTGGGACAGTTAATAGGCTCCCTGGCAAAGTCCAGAAGAAAACAAGTAGCTGAATTCAAATTGGTTTCTTTGCTTTGTTGGGTTTTTTTACCATGTTGTCATTTCATTCCCTTCCTCACTTGAATAGTAGGAGCATGTATGTAGAGCTAAGGACATTTCAGCAGGGAAGGATTCTTCCTTACAATCATGCCTCAGCAGAAGGAAGTATCAAAATAATTTGCATTCTCTAATCTGCAATGTTTTGGCTATCCTGAAAGCAATTACAATTCTTCTAGCCTTCTAACAAAAGAGAACTGTATTCACACATTTCAGAACATGACATTTTGCTCTTAAATTCTTTTTCTCCTGCAAAGTTTGTGGGAATGATGTTCTTTCTTTTAATGCTATTCTAGTGGATACACCATTGCAGTGGAGGTCAGCACATGTAGGTCGAGACAGAAGGGGAAGTTTGGCCTGAGGAGGACACAGCTCTTCCTTTCATAGGCTTCCACTTCCCCAGGGAATGGGAGGCATCTGTAATATCTGCTTGTGGTGAAGAAGCTGTTCAGCAGGTTGATTTCTGTGCTTTGCCAGCCCACCCAGAAAACTACACATTAATGTCTGGCTTTCTGCTTGGAGTGGTGATACAGAAAGCTGAATTGTCCTGACAGGCTTTTGAGCTTGCAGCTCTAGGCAGTGAGAACATCTCAGCCAAGTGTTGCAATCATCTCTCTGTCCCTAATGCTGGGTCTTATGCAGTCAAATAGAGCATAATATCACCGGAATGATGCCCTGAAGAGGAGACCTGACAGTGTGTATCCTGATCATTCTGGTGCGAGCCACTGGGCTGTGAAACAGCATGTATCTGCTGGGGGGAACTCAGTGAGACTGGGCAGAGGCATCCACCAGGCACCTGAACCTGTTATCACAGCTTGAATTAGGACAAGCAAATTACAAACAAACAAAAAAAAAAATCAAAGATAGCTGTCAGCTTGAGACTATTTAAATGGAATAAATTTGTAACTGTGCTTTAGTCACCTAAGCTTTCTTGGTACACCTGTAAATTCAAAGGGCTTGGAATTAAATCAATTAAGTGATCAGATTCAGTCCCACAGTACTATGGAAATTTCTGACGGTAGAGTAAAGATTGAGTTGAGTTTGCCCACAGCTAAATCTCTTGCTAGGGTAGATGTTAATCGTGTTTTTGCTGCAGTACGATGTGAAGAACCGCCGCACGTTTCTGAGGCGCACCAAGTACGAGAGCTTGCACATCGAGGATCTGTACGTGGGCAGCAAAGTCACTGTTTTCTCCCGGCACCTCACCATAGTGGACTATGGGAATCTGTACACATCTCGCAAGCTCGGGAGCCGCAAGGAGAGGTGAGAAGGGATGATTTTGGAATCTGGTGTTTGGGGTTTCAAAGTAGATGTTTGCTAGAGGTTTCTGTATTACTGTGGGCAGAAGGAGGAGATGGCTGCAGGTTTGCATGCAGTTTGAAGGGATCTGATTTACTGATGGCTGCAAAGAAGCAAAGCGGTACCTGCTTGTGGGCAAGCCCATAGTTAGTTACCTGATTGGTACCTTCAAGGCCAGCTTCTCCATGGTGTCAGCTGCTGGCTCCTCTAGCTATCTTGGGAGAGAAGAGGGAGAGGAGGAAAATGGGTCCTGTTTTGCTTTGTTACTCAGAAAGGGCAGGCAGCAGTGGAGTTCTTGTGATTTGTGAATTCTCTTGGGGCACAGTTGATATGATAACTGATGTCTGCTGGGCTTGAAAGGCCTGGACCTTGTGAAAGTAGCACCTGTCTCTCTGGGATCTGTGCAGAAGCCTAGTGTCCCATCAGTCTGATCTACTCTCTGTTAGTAGTCATAAATGAAAGTACTAGAGGACCACTCCCGTTTGCTGTTGTTTTTCCCCACTATAGAGATTTTTTCTCAGAATTCTTTTCAGCTTCTCTTAAGATCTGTGTGCATGAGGACAGAAAGTACAGCATGAGAATGTCAATAAAAATTACAGGCGTGTTTGTTAAGACAAAATTTGTTTCTCGTGGATGAGGATAAGACTCATAATATATTTTTGGTTTAAAGACTTGTTTTGGAAAAGACTTTAAGAAGCCAGCCGAGAACAAATATCAGGACTAAGAATAAATGGACACTAAGAATAATTTACAAGAAATTTAGAGCTGGTTTAATGGCAGTGTGGGTAATATCTGAATTTGCAAATGAATACATTTTTATAATTTGCTCCAGCCTTTTTGAAAAGAACACAGAACATTTTCTTAGGTATGATATTCCAGTGAACCTTAATCACCTGCCTTCTTGCTCCCTCCCTGTAAATGGGCTTCTTTTGAACTCTTTTTGGAGAGTTGTACATAACCAGACATAGAGGAAGAGTTGCATATTTTAACACACATATTTATCTTAACTGCACAAAAAAATTGCTGTGGAAATGCCTGCCATAATGTCTTTCCAGAGGAGTTCTGGTATGTCTCCATGCTGGGGCTGGGCATGGTGAAAGAGCAGCAAAGGAGGTGGAGAACACAAAGGGATGGATTCTGTATATGCGGCTACTCTTTTTGTTCCTCGGTGCAGCTTTGGGTAGATTATGTCTTTTTATCAATGTAAAGTTGTACATTTCCTGCTCTGCCTAAACTAACATAGTCCCTGGTGCTCTTGCAGTGCTCATGCAGTTATACCAGGAAAAGGCAGCTTATGATAAAATGACATTTTCTTCTTGTAGGAGACGTTGCAGTCTACACGGCAACACCATAATTGTGTCAATGAAGTGCTTGGTCTTGGGAGGAGGTGAATTTTTGTACTGCTCTACAAAAGGAAAAAAAGGCATTTATGACATGTCAGCTGTTTGGAAAACATTTTAGGATTGTCGGCTGAAAGATAGCATAGATATTCAAGTGGTGTTACATATTCAGAATAGCCCAAAGGAACACAGTGAAAGGTGCCTTACACAGGCAAGGGATCCTCAAAATCCAGTTTCTTCACAGAAGCTTTCACTGAGTAAACAGGGTCATATTTAAAGAGTTTCCTTGGGCAAAACAGTTACATGTGAGTTATTTGGGTTTTTTGGCCTGTTCCTAGCAGGTTTTACAGCAGTTATTAGATGTAATAAGATTTCTGCAGTGCATGATAATTCCCCAAATAATCTGCAGCTGGAATTCTGTTAATAATTTGACGGTTGCTGTATGAAGCAGAATGTTTCTCTGTCTTTTTTTGCCTTTGTGCTGTACAGGACTATTGGTAGACCAGTTCAACTTTGGAAATAACTTCTTTGGTCACTCAGTGTGTGCTCAGACAGGCTTAGCAGAGGCCTTTGAGGGAGACTGAGGAGTGTATAAAAAAAAAATCCCTTGGACAGGGATTTCTTTTCTATAGCCTTTCACTTGTGATCCTGGGTGGTTGTAACCTGAAGTAAACGTTTGTCTGACCAGTGTGTCCTGTCTAAGTAGGCTTTACTTAGAGTCTGTATCACTGGTATTGAAAATGATGTTAGAAAACTTGTGTGTCACCCAGAAATACTTGTATTCTGTTTTGAGTGGGATATGTTATTCTTATGCTTCTAGTCATTGACATAATCAGCATTTCTTCCCCTACAAGACATAAGCTACTGTGTGTGCAGCAGTCCTATTATTAGAAGGAAGTAGATCTCCGAAGCATAGTCACAGCATGCTTTGTGCATTGTTCCTTTGATGGGTTCTCGTTTTCTGCTGTTTCAGTATTCACTGCAGTACTGTCACACAGTCCCTCTGAAAAGGTAAGCAAGTGAGCGTAATTTTCCTTCTTTCTCCTTTGTTCCTAGACACAAGACTGTTTTCAAATCTACACTGCAGACTGCATCATGTCAAACCCCATGAAACATATTCCTAATTAAAACAAAAAATAGGGCACATGAATCAAAATCCAATCTCAGAAACAGTCTTCAGCATCCGGAAGTATACTTTTCATACCCCGCTTACCTCTGAAAAGCTCACATTGAAATGTTAAAGTTTAAATATCACTGTTAGAGAAAAGATATTACAAGGGTTGCTCATTGCAGTTTGTATTAATGTCTTCCAGGTAAAGTACTTTGTAATGCAATATTTCTTTGAAAATTTGTAGGAATTACACTATTACTAACAGCCTTGAAATTAGAAAAGTAAGGGACAATTTATTTCTAGCATTACCAGTCTGTCTCAAACAACCTGTGTAATGACATAAATTCAAAAAAGCGTTTGTCAAAGATGTGCAAATGGTGCTGGAGATCCCATTCCAGGGGTTTGATCCTTATTGTTCATGGGAAATGACAGTGTTGAGAACCTCTTGTGGCAGGATGCAGGTCATGCATTGTGTGGCTATCATTGGTCAAACATGCAGCTGCTCCTCCTCGTGGGCCTTGATTCACGTGGTATACTCTGTGATATGATAAATAATATCACAAAATGAGGTGGAGTGTGAAATCCTTCAGGAAGAGAGGGACAGGCTGTAAGGTTGCATGGAGTGTGCTGGCAAACTGTGTTCAATGTTGGTGAGAGGTCAGCCTTTCCTGATCTGAAGATGGGGCTAAACCAACTTAGGTTGCACTGCAGTGGACTGAAGCACAGTCTTGGTTGATTATTTTCATGCAGTTTCTGGCTGCAGCCTTAGTCCATCAGTCTTTTTTTATCATACTTCCCAATGGGTTTGGGCCTGAGGTGCTCCATGTTTTATGAACTTCACAGTGATTGAGGAATTCTGTTTGTTTCTGAGCTCTGAAGGTCGTCTACGCCTCTCCCTTAGTTGCAGATAAAATGTTGCATATGTTCAAATCTTCCTGGTTACATTTCCTGGTCCTAACACCTCCCTTGCTTTACATGTGCTGTGAAATAGTCTGTCTCTTGCCAAAGCATCTGTCAATCTGGGGTCACTTAAGGTTCAGAGTAAATGTAGTGGAAGTTCATCCATCTCCTATAATCTCAGCATATTTGCTCTGGCTGGAATATATTGCTGCTAACCTAAGGGCTGCTTTCCATGCTATGCTGGTATATAAAATAGGAAATTTGCAATTATTTGTCTTTCATTCAAGGAAGTACTGCAATAAAAAATTCCATATTGGAGAGCCTTCTTTATTGGAAGCAGTGTAAGAGATGGAAACTGCTCTTTAGGACTGTCAGAGAGTGGAGTTTCTGAGATACAGGGTTGAATAAATCTGTTAGTTTGTAAGCCGAGCACATTTGAAGCTGACTCACCACAAGATGAATGCAAATAGAAAATGTAATTTTACAGACCTTCTTTTTGTGCTTATTATTTTTGATTAATAATACGTTTAGTGCTGATGGTGTTCTTGGTGCTTTGCAAAGGTCACTAATAAAACAGTCCTGGCCCTGGGGATGTACAGTATAAAAAGATAATTACCTAGAAGACAGGATGTACTTGGAGACAGAGATGTGGGGGAGAGTGTGGAGATTTTTGGATTGATGTCCCTTAGAATATAGCTGTCAGTCAGTATAAGAGATGCAATACCTCCTCTGCCATCCTTTTATTGTGTCTATTAACAGTGTCAGCTACTTGGCATCCACATTGTGTACTGTGAAGCTTTTATACTGTACCAAGAACAAGAGGATCTTCTCACTGAGGACTTCAAGTATTTTAAAAGTAATAAAAACCCAATCACTTTACTTTGAGTTTTATGGAAGAGGCACATGTTCAAGTAATATTTTTAAACGGAGTTTTAACAGCTTCAATTTTATGTATATGATTAACATTAGGAAAAAAGGGAGCTGAGCAAGCACAGGGAGAGATTAACAATTCAGTTGTGTTCTAACCCAGAGGTGGGAGTGAGGAGCTGCAGACTAGCTAAGGGAGAAGTCAAGTTGTGTGCTCTGAGAGCAAACGCAGAAGTTGGTAAATAATAACTGCTGGTAGAACACTGTGATCTGACTTGGGTTAGAAAGCCAAGGAAATTATAATGTGCAAAGCTTGTTCTTATCAGAATAATGTGTTGCACAGGCATTCAAGAACAGCATGGAAATTGATGAGGCACTGGGACAGTGAATATGTGACTGCAACAAAATTTCTCTCTTTGATGTGCTGTTTTTTGTCTGAATATGAACCCAACATGCCCACCAAGTGCTCTAAGGAAAGTTCTGTTGGCTGTATCTCTGTACTTTTTTTTCCTCCCCAGAACACTGGCTTTGATTAAACCTGATGGAATGCGTAAGATCGGAGAATTACTTGATATCATTATTAATTCAGGATTGACAATCACTAAGGCCAAAATGATGCTGCTTTCAAGGTAAGGAATTTTTAAGGTTAGCTCTACTGTATCTAAATATTTTTGCAGTTGAGAATATTCTCTAAAGCTATTCTGTGTTGTTCCACATGTCAGATTCATTCCAGTGAATAAGAGAGGTAAGACTCATCAGTTTCATAATCCTGTAGGTTTCTGAAAGTATTTGGAGATTTAAGCCAAGTTTTAAAAAGTGCTGTGCAAATGAGTATGGGTGATGAAATATGTCATGTCTGTATGAACCGAAGGTGGCTACCATAACTTTAGCAATCCAGCAGTGTTTACTACTGACATGTCTGTATGTCCTCCCCTCAAGATTTCTTCATACAGTCAGTGTTGCTGGTTATAATAATGTTGTCTTTAAAGTGCTTGGTTAGCTTGCTCTCAGTAAACTTGTTGTCTTAATTTGTGCTCTCAGATTTGTGCTTTTTAATCACTGGAAGTCCCAGGCAAAACAAATGATCTTCTGATGGTGCAGGGTTGGACAGGTTTTACTCATGCATCTTCCTAATCCCCCAGCCTTCAGTGTTCTCCACTTCTTATTGAGGCCCAAGATTTAAAAGAAGGCATGCTGCAGAGGAAAGAGAACATAATTAATTTACCTTAGAAGATTTTCCCAAAGTTACTGCACTATTTCTCCACTGCTGCTTTTGCAGCATGTTTTTGAAAAAAAAAGCTGTCTGTCTTACTTAATACCATTTTCACGTGTTCTTATGGTTAATGTGTGAGGTCAGGAACAATTTTCCTTCACTTCAAAACCTTTCTGGCTTTCTGAAATACTGATAAAACAGCTATAAGCCTTCCTTCTCTTGTCTGCATGCACCTGCTGCAATGTTTGATTTTACTGGTCCCAGATCCTCCATCCAACAACTCCAATTCATGAGTTCAAACAGGTTTCTAATGTGTCTTTACAATTCATAATGTCTTTCAAACCAGCTTTTTTTTGCTTCCTCTGCTGCAATCTGAGATATTTGATCCTGAAACGTTGTTTTGGGTGGTGCTTTGTTTGAGTGTCTTTCTGAGAAGTCAAAACTATTGAGCCAAGTCACGTGTTTTAGAGTTGACTCACACTGAAGGGAAGAATGGAGACTTGAACTTTTACTGCCTATTGCAATATAAAAAATTCTGGTTGTCTTGTATAATTGAAAGTAATTATTAATAAGCACAAGACTGGGCTGTGATACTGAATGTATTTAAATAGTGTCTTGAGTGTTTTGTGGTTTCTCTGCATACAATCTACTCTGTTTCTTGGGACTGTGCCATTTTAAAACAATAGAACTATGGCTTTGCCAAAATCTTCTACCCTTAGATTTCTGCAGTCTTGCTTGTTCAAGTCATCATCGTCATCTACTGCTTTCTTTAAAGGGATTATTAACAACATTTGTCTGTCAATCACTGTTAAGTAGATTCATGCCTTCTGTAAGAGTTGTAGCCAAGATACGAAAGTGTGGGCAGGCACTTGCTTCTCCAGTCTCTTCCTTTAACCCTATGTCAGTTCAGTCTGTTATACATAGGTGAACACTGTTTTCCATTATTTGAAAACAGAGAACTAATAATGAAATTAAAAAGGAACTAAGTTATACAACACAATTGCACTTTTATATTTATTTCAATAGGAATTGTTAACTGAGTAGTAGACCTCTATTTGTTTCAGAAATATACCTCTCAAATACTTCTTTACAATCAGAAATGGTAATACTTTATGTCTTCACATACCTTTAACATATTTGCTTTCCAAAATTATTTGGTGAATTAATTTCAGAAGAGGATCTTCTGGTAAAATACTGAATTGTAGGCAAACCTTTTGCAGAGTGTAGGCTTGAAGTGTGAGATTGCAAGAGTTCCTGTGTCTAGCATAATTTTTGCATCGTGTTTCTGCCTTAGTTTTGAAATGGAAAGGAAGCATATTGACTGCATGGTTAATAAAAATATTTTGGATTTTGAATGGCTCATACTTACACTGAACTGAAAGCAACAAACCAGGAATTATTCAGGTCATTTTGATAAAAAAGCTGGAGAAAGATGAGACTGTTCAAACATTGATAAATGTTAAGAAAATTAAATTCTTCTTATGTTCTTCTTGATGTTATTTCTTTCCTCTGGCAATATTTGGTTTAAGTCTGGCCTGCAAATGGGAGAGAGGCATCAAAAGTTCCATTTCAGATGACAGAACCGTGCCTTTGTTCATGCTTGAAATCTGTTATTTGAAAAATATGCAGGCAATTTCTTTCAGTTTAAGAGAGCTGCTCAAAATGAGCAAACTCATGAAGACCAGAAAAAATCGGAAGACTGTGCTGCAGATAAAAACAACTTTCCAATTTGGAATCTCTCAGTCCCCCTACAGCACTGCTTTGATTGTGAACTTTGTACCCTGGGTAGAGGTCAGCAATATTGCTTTCTTTCACCTGTCAGTCTCCTGAAGAGCTTGTCCTTCTCTACGAATTCCAGCTTCAAAAAGTGGCACATACCAGGATTTGGAGCAAGCCATGTCTGTTCTCAACAGGAATTCTGAAGCTGCAAAATAGCAGGTTTAGAGCTGAAAAACTCCATGGATTTTTCTAGCTGTTGACACGCAGAAAAAGCAGTTCAGCAAGCAAGAGTAAAGCATGAGAAGCAGCTAGGGAAAAAGATGAGAGAGTAGGTTGGCTGGTGGCAGGGGTGGTGGGGTGAAAAGCCACAGAACAGTATGCCCATCAGTGGATGGATGGTAGCTCTGCACGGTAGTGGCCCCCAAACCCTGTGTAGTTGGGTAGCTGAGCCCAGTGCTGGTAGCAGCGTGGCTGTGGCAGTGCAGAGCTTGGGAAGGGCCACCACCCTGTCTGAAAAGGGTGTCTTTTTGCTTCCAGCACCTGAGGAAAGGCTAAGGAACAGCTGTGCTACAGAGACACTGGGTATGCCTGGTAGCCTTTATTTGCCTGGCAGTGTAAGGAGACCCCTCACTGCAGAAACCCCATTGCTTTGGAAGAACGCAGTGTGTAGTCACTGCTGTGTTCCCTGAGGAGATGTGCAAGACCAAATTGAGTTTTGAAGTGTGAAAGTGGGGGAGAAATCCAGTTTCAACATGGAGGGCATTGTGCTGCCTATGCAACTTGTAAGATTTGAGGCTGCTGAATGGAAACCAGTTATGCAATATCTTGTGCACCAATTTAATTGAACACTAGCCTTGATAAGGAGGTGTTCCTGTGGAGCAGATAAACTGTTTGTTTATGCTTTAAAACCAAACTTCATTAACCAGTGAAATTCAAACTGATGAAAGATGAAAACAATGTAACCACAAATGGCTTGGCAAGAGCTCTGCTGCATTTATTTCTCAACCAGAGAATGTGGGGACCATCAGTGACCCTGAAATGGGCTTCAGTAATTCCTTCTCAGAGCAGGAGCATAAGGAGTTGTCAGCTATACTTGTAGCCACACAAAATATGACAGAAATTTAAATGTAGTTTCTGTTACTGGACATGAACACCCAGCAAGCTGTCCAGCTTAGGAAGACATTGCCTGTAGAAACATGTTTAAGAATGAGATTTGAATGAATGATGATTGTAGTTTTCAGGGGTTGTTTTACATATATATATATAAATGTCTGTGTATATAGATCTATATCTATGTCTTTTTACTTTTCCAGAAAAGAAGCAGCTGATTTCTATGCCGATCATCGAGCAAAACCTTTTTATCAGTAGGTATATCAATTTCAGCTTCCCCTGTATTATGCTTATTTATTGAATGCACAAAATTCATTTACCATATTTGTTACCACAGCAGCATGGGAAAATCAGAGCTTGTCTTAACTGAGTGGAGCCCTTTGCAAAGCATGCACCTTTTCATCTTCCTCCAGGGAGAGATCCTTATTCCAGTTATTCAGGGTTTTAACTCTCACTCTTTACAACCCAGTGGTATCAGGGGAATGTCTTTTGTCCCTCAGAAGTGAAAACGCTCCTAGCAGGGCAAAACTTCAAAGCCAGGGGAAGGGATATCTTCAGGATCAGGGTGGAGCTTGCAGATAATGAGAATTAGGGGGAACACTTAGTTGTAAGAATTTATTTGGTAACAAATACCCCAAATCATAAGTAACTGAAAGGATAGTGCATGGGGCAGTTTTCACTGTGCTGCTACCATAGGACAAATGTCAGACTTCTGTGATGCTAGACTGCTCCACCTAACATGAGAAACCTTAGTCTTTCCATAACTGACCAGATGGATGCTTATGACCCAGAAATTGTGTCTTTTCTACTTTCCCTGAAAGTGACAGCAATTTTCTTTTCCTCCCTGTCCACTGGGCATTCTTCCTCTTTTAGGAAGAAGGTGCCTTGTATTTTTAGCCATGCTGGTGCCTGGGTTTGCACTGATTTGGTTGAAAGACCTGGTTTCAGTACTGTCATGAAGTGCTTGAGAATTAGCATTGCCAGCTGCTCTCCTGCAACAGCAGCTGATTTACTGTGGGTCCAAACTCAAGCCCTTCAGAGAGACATGGGCCCCAGGCTATGTCTGACCATGTTGGAGGTCAGAGGATGGATGATTTGGAACTGCCTTTTCTTTGCTGAATAAGCCTCCTTGAATATGTTGATAAATAATCAGGAATTTTGCCTGCAGTGTTATTTCACAGATGGCTATCTACACTAATGGTAATTGTCTGAGGAGCTGTAGCCTCTGTCCACTGTAGCCTCTGTCCACTGTCTCCCATCCTACAGTCCTATTGGCTACATCTTCTGTATAGGATTTTTCTCTAAATTAGAAATAAGTGGCTTTAGAGCATTCCAAATCAAATAGAAGCAAGAAACTTCAAGGCAGTAAAGTGTGAAATCTATGACTCATTTATATTTAATGTTGTATTACTTGTCTTCAGATTTAGTTTGCAAGTTCACTAGTTAGTGTAAGTCCAGTGAGTAGTAAGGAAAAATAATAATTCTATTGTTTGGAAAATAATGGTTTTCATATGAAAGAATTTTTAAAAAATGAATATTCAAGGATTAGTCTGCACAGTAAATAGTGTTGTAGAAATTGCATTTTTCTTGGGTACGTGTATGTGAACTATTTAACTGTCCTAAACAAGACTCTGACCAGCAGAACCTGACTTCCAATAGCTTTATGTTGTGTAGTTCTTTTAAGTAACTTTTCATAGTTTTAATTGTTTCTTTAGCAAAGAACTGGAAGGATTTCTCTTCTCTTCTTGACCGGTGATCTTTAGGAAGAAGGTAGTTGGAGAAGCATGCACATCCACAATTATAATTGTGTAAAGCTCTTTTTTTAATCAAAGTAGTACAAAAAGCATTGAGTCAATGTGCTCCTTTGTTGGTTCTGTCCAGACTAAACAGTGGAAAGACAGGCTTGTTGGTATGTATGTTTTGTAAAGATACAGAATTGTAGTTAAGGTGTTTTGTTTAGTTTTTAAATAGAATGTTTGGGTTACCAATTTTGGGTGGTTGTTTTCTATGTGAGGTGGTCAGGAGAGGAGGCAGCCTGCTCCTGACAACCTCTTCTTCTTACTTGGATTCATCCCATTAAAATCACTTCAGTTCTGCCCGTGCCAGGATGTAAAAACTTACTTTGTGAGTAAGTCCTTCCTCCACGCAAACTTTTCAACTCTTTCCCCTCTCTCCCACTTTGGACTTTGGCTGGGCAAAATCCATGGGAGAGATCTGTGGGGCAGTGGAGCAATTTGGCTTGAAAGCAGTGCTGAAGTTCTGTCGGTGGGGTACACATGCAGGTCATGTGTGAGAGTCTTGGAATGCTGTTGTGCAGAAGAGGCAAGCTTGGGAATCATTCCTGTCAGACAAATGGTTACCAGGGTCTTTCTTTCACTGTTACCAGGACACTAGTACTGATCCTTTAAAAATTTTTTTGAAATCTAACATTCTACAAAGTAGCTTGAGTGAGTTTGGGTTGTCTACAGGTTGTTTTTTTTCTACAACCATAATAAGGGAATGTCTGCACATGACCTAATCTAACCTCCTCCTCAAAGCAGAGTCAACTTCAACGTTAGATCAGGTTGCTCGAGGTCTTGCCAAGTTGAGTTCTGAGCATCTCCACTGGATCATGTTTTTGTTGGTTTTAATTTGTAGCATGGATCACCATGTGCTGTTTCCATTTTGCAGTGATCTTCTCCAGTTTATAATGAGTGGCCCCATTCTTGCTATGGAGCTCTTAGGAGATGATGCAGTGAGTAAATGGAGAGCAATAGTGGGGCCAGCAAACCCTACAGCGACCGAGAGTGATACACTGGACAGCATCTCAGAGAGCTTTGGACATTGTGGCCTAAGAGATGCAGCTCATGGCCCAGATTCAGTTGCTTCAGCTGCTAAAGTAAGTTTTGGACTCTTTCTTGACTGCGGTTTATTTTTGCTTTTATCTGCTAACAACTGGATTCGGAATTTCTCATTTTGTTTCCACACTTGTGTTCAGAAGTAGTTTACATATTCTTCATGGCTCCTTTTTAGCATGGGAAAAGAAACTGTCTGAAAACAGAAATCTTGTTTATCACAAAGATGAATCTTGGATGCTTTGATCAGGAGAGCATGCCTGGTCATTTTTAATGTCTCCCGTACATCACAAACATTGAGTTAATTGCATAGTCTGCGTCATCTACCTATAGTCTACCAATGTGGGTGATAAAAAGAAAGGGATTAAACAATTAAAACCATTTGTGCCCTCTTGTGTCTCACATATCTGTTCTCCTCCACAGTTCTCACTAGTGCTCTGCCTGCAGCCGACTTTGCTGTTATTATTCAGAAGGAAAAATTAAAAATCAGGCCACTTTGCAGTGCTTTGTGCTTTGAGAAGTAATACAGTGGACATGGTTTTGAGGAGTTTGGTTCTGTTTTGCTTTGTTTGTGGTGTTTCTTTTCTCAGTACTCAGAAAAAGCCCTGGGACTGGGTGATAGATATTACCAGCATTTCTGTAGAATCAGGGTGACTTTTGTGTGCAACATTGTGGGATAGATATGCTAATAAATGATGGCAAGAATTAAGTTTATCTCGTGGTTGATTGATGAGTCACTGTGGTATCTTAGCTGTAGACCACTTTAACTGGGGAAAGATACCAGCTGTTGTTTCCTTGATTCTACTCTTCCCTCTGTTTAAATTTGAACAGCTACAGTAGCACAGCTGGAGAGAGACCTGCCTCAGAATACCTGATAAGATGCCAAGTAGTGTACACTAGAAAATGTGCACAGAGGTCATACCATGGTGATGAGGGCAGAGTTGGGCAGCCTCCCCTTCTTGCTGCTGGAGGCTGTGAGGTACAGCAGGCTGACTGCAAAGCATGGGCAGTTTTCTGCTGGCCAAGAACTCACTTGCTGCTCTGCACCGTGCCTGAGCTGCTGGATCCTCTCCCTGTGCCTCAGGTTTTGGCAATAAATCAGATGTTGGATGTGAAGTACTTTTTCTGCTGGCTGACTTGATGGACATGTTACAGAGTCAGAAAGAGTTTGGACAAAAGTGATCTTTTCTGATGTAGGAGAGTTACACTCAGCAAAGTCTTTGAAGTTCTGGTTAAATAGTTAGATGCCTTCAATTATAAGGGTGAAAGTTTCTCTTTTTTCCTGTGTACTACCATGACAACTGTGCCAGCTTCTGAACTGAGAGTGTAGGAAAGAGTATCTATTAGCATAAATTCTTGATTAGAAGCATAAGTGTGTGCTTAGGTTTTAGTTTGTTGTTCTTGTTGCATTTCATTATTTTTGAAATGCTGTCTGAATGCCCCATTCATCTGCAGCATTTTTATGACACTGGGATTATTTTGCTGAACATCTGTAGGTGTGTGCCTCTTTGTGGTGTTGCTGATACCAATCTTTAATAAATCAACCAAAATTGTGAATTTAGTGCCCCTGTGCCTCTATTAATTTAGCAGGCCCAGTATTATATGGCTGTGTAGCAGTTGCTATGGAAACCAGTTGGCTGTGCCTGCAGAAGCTTTGCTGAAAACAAAGAAATATAAGATAAAGGGACCTAAATGAACTCTTTTGACAGAAAACTGAAGTGTCAGCCACATTTAATGAACGTACTGTAAGCTGAACACTTAGAGTGGAAAGCTGCATTGTTCTTTTGATGGCTAAATGACAAGTGAAAGCATGTCTCTGATACACTCTAAGCTGCTGTCTCTCTGCAAGCCAAATTTTGTAATTTCTTTAGATCAGGAAAAAAGGTTAAGGAAAATAATTTATTTTTTTTAAGGCTCCACAAGATTATAGTTTGGCTTTTCTTTATGTCAGTCCAGCATTATTGAGTTAATTTCCTTTCATGAATTTTAATGCATGAAACTAAGTGTTAAATACTATGCATATTTTGCTGCCTTTTCCTGGCTGCTTCTTTTAGAGTAAATAGCAGTTAACAGAGTGGGACAAGTTCTTTGAATCATGCAGCATTTTATCAGTAGAAGGATGTGGGAAATTAACCCTATTGTCTCAGGTGTGCCCACTTAAACTGTGGATTATTTGCTGTCAGAAAAACAAAGGTCCTTTTTCCTTCTGTTGAAAGATACGTTAGTTTGAATTGTGTAATTGTTCAAGAAAAGATTACAGAAATTGTTGATTTGCCATGAGGTAAAGGTAAGTCTATTCCATTTAAGTTGAGCTAGTAAATTAAATAAGACAATTTCAGGAAATGGCCTTTGGCACTGCTACTGTTATACAGGAAAAATCAGATACATTTGGTAGTAGTTTTTCTTGGATGTAATTTTTTCTCGTAAATAGAAATGTTTCGGTTCTCTTACTGAATTTGACCAACAGGTATGAAATGGAACCTGCGCTTTGCACATTTGTTAATTGGCAGATTGTGTAACATATGTGAATAAATGGTAGGGAAAAAGTGTGAAGCTGGCAGTGAACAGTGAAAAAATATCACTGAGGGAAGAAACATGACTGGCAAATTCACCCCAGTGTGGTCTAAGACCCAAGGTATCTGATACCTAAATAGTGGTGGTGGGAAGAAAGAAACAGATTGGAGGCAAAAAGGTTGCTTAGATTTATCTGAGAAATCAAAGCAGTTGAGTTCATCAGCTTCAATTCAGTAAGATTTTAAAAAAATTATGGGGAAAATAAAGCCTGAGAAGTGAGTCAGCAATTTTAGACAAAGTTAAATTGTTTAAGACAAAAGGCAAAACATGTAAACAATTTGGAGGGAGGTCAGTTTTGTATATGGAAAGAAAACATACTGAGAAATGGATAATAGTTGTATTTTTACCTATATAGCAGAAAAGATATTTTTTAAAAAAAGAAAAATAAAATATGTGTATAAGGGAGTGGATTTGGAAAGATATTGAGGAAAGAGAGAGAGCATTAGGAAAAAGGGGAACACCTCTACCAAATGATTGTGGCAGCAGCATTTTGAATGCTCCGAGTGTGAACAGATTGCATTGCAGAACTGAAAAGGAAGACATTGCAAGAAACACTCCAATCCTGTTTTTATGATTGTAGCAATGGTGCCAAAGAGGAAAAGATACATTTGAGATAGTATTTTAGGGAAGAAGTATTTGTAGAAAAAATAATCTGCACTTAAGGTTTATCTTCTGTGATACTTCAGGTGTTGTTACTTATGATAAAAGCTGATGTGTGCAGCTGGATCAATCTAAAATGTGTTTAATTACAATTGTTTTCAGGAACTGGAGTTGTTCTTCCCTTCCAGCGGAGGTCGTGGACCTGTCAGCAGTGCAAAATTCACAAACTGTACTTGTTGCATTATTAAGCCTCATGCTGTTAATGAAGGTAAGCAATGCAGATAGCAGAGGAGAAAGCAGTGTGTGTTCTTTGTACCCATGGTCATTCCTGTGCCCTCTTTTTGGGAGAACGAGACTGCATGAGCACAGGGTGTATTTCACAGTACGTGCAAAGCATGCAGATACATTGTCTTTCATACACATTTAGTATTTCTGCAGTTCATTTCCATGAAGACTGAGTGGGTCATGTGCTTTCCATGCAGATACTTGTTCACTTCAGAAAAAGAAGGGAGAGGTGAAAAAAATAAGGATTAAAACATACCTGAGGTTTGATGTAACATTGTGACGGCTTCCCATGTCCTTGCTCCTGTCTACCCAGCGCAGTCACCTGCTGGAGGTTAGCATCCTCCCAACAGAGTGAAAGCAGGACACCTGCCCATGATCCAGGGCCTTCCACTCAGGCTGTACACATTATATTAAAACTACTCACAGAGGGAG
Source organism: Coloeus monedula (assembly GCF_965178545.1). Classification (NCBI taxonomy): domain Eukaryota; kingdom Metazoa; phylum Chordata; class Aves; order Passeriformes; family Corvidae; genus Coloeus; species Coloeus monedula. The sequence goes on from NC_138783.1 coordinate 26,255,199, forward strand.
ATTTGTGCTGTTACAAATCTTTTTCTGCTGAGTGCAGTAGGGATGGAAAGTAGGAAAGGCTTGTTTATGAAAGTGAAACAAAGACCGAAAGCATTTGGTGGCTTCTGTGGTGCTTTCTGTGCTGGAGAATGCCCTGGGAGTTTGCCATATGAATATTGGAAATGTTTAATGCTCTACTGTTACCATACAAAAATAACCTCGCTTGTGTGTCCTGTACTTAGATCCAGGAGCATGTCTAGGAGCAGTGAGTGCAGTAAAATATTTTGACTCAGGCACCGAAACAGTATTTTCGAATGCAGAATAAATATCACCATGTGAGAGCATAGAATTTTTTCTTAGTAAGATGCAGAGCACACTGCAACATTTTATCACTGCTTGTGGATAGCTTAAATGGAAATAGAAGTGGCTGGAGCAGTTTCCAGGCCTTTCACACCTCAAGTGGGATGCCTGGAGAGCTTGCTGAAATTAAAAAAAGGCTTTCACAAGAAAGAGTCTCGTAGTTGCTACTCATTATATGCCTGTTATCTCTTCCAGACCTTGCATGGTATCTGCTACTGATAAGGCTGCCATGCAGGAAAGACACAGTGATGTTCCTTTTCCAGAAATATGGGCAGCAGCTGGGACTATGATTTTACCTAGGTACATGTTTGCAGAGGACTCACTTTCCTGTGGAAGGATTGTTAGGGTCCTTCATTTGAGTGTAAAAATAGCAAAGTGGATGGCTGGGACTGTTTTTTTTAGACTTAAGATATAATTTCAACTACATGTAGGGGCTCAGACTCTTATCCTAGTGAGCTCAGGTTTTCTCTTCTTATTTTTAATCTTGCTCATCTCTGTAGATTTCATAGTGCCCTGTCTGTTACTTTTTTCTTCTTGAACTTCTCTGAATTTTTCTGAGTCGCCAGAAGACAAATTCTGACCCTACTCGCACTTCTCTCTGGGAGTGTGAGTGCCTGTAGGTGGTGAGGGTGGTGAGAGAGAGAAGAGGAGGTATGGATATAGATAAACAAAAAATGTATGTGCATATCCATCTTTGCAGTGTGAGTGCTGGTCTTAATGTCTCCATTAAGGTCTTAGAGAGCCTGAGCTCTTAATGTCCCCTACATAGTTCTTTTTCTCACACCACAGAGGGCTGGAAAGTCAGAGGACAATTGCCAAAAGGCAACTAAAATTTGAAAGACAAAAAGTGTACCTTTTGTCGGCATTCTCCCTCCATGCAGCTGTGACTACTACCCTCAACAAAATGAAGAAGTCAGAACTGACTTTTCTGAGTCAGCAAACTGTTTTAACATTTTGTCGTTGTTGTACTGCAGCTGGCAGCCAAACCCCACACAACCATTTGCTCACTTCTTCGGGACTGGGGAGAGAATCAGAGGAGTAAAAGTGAGAAAACTCATGGGTTAAGATAAGGACAGTTTAATAGGTAAAGCAAAAGCTGCATACACAATCAAAGCAAACCACGGAATTATTTATCACCATTTTTCATGGGCAAGCAGGTGCTCAGTCATCTCCCTTTTAATGTCTGTGAGCAACTGTGTTCAGTGGTACTTGAGACATTCTGGTTGTACCAGCAACATCTCCTGTATCTCAGCTGAAGCAGGTGCTGTAATGACTTGTGGGCTGCCCTTTTGGCAAAATTGCATGCAGGAAACTGGGTGGTCTTAAAATTGAGCAACTTGTTTACCCCCAGCGCCAGTACTTCTTCCTGTGGCTGTCCACCCTGCTGTTTACGGGGGGGAGCAGGTAAGTGGAAACACGGCAGCTGGAGAGGAAAGGCCGTCAGTGTGAAAAGGTGGTTTGGCAAAGCCAGAGGCATGGAGAGAAATTTATGTGGGTCAAAGCAGCAGAGCATCTTTTGTGTTGGAGTTTTGACTGGTGCTCTACAAATTTTCAGTATTGAGTATCTAAAAATAAACCTTTTTGTAATTTCCTATGCACTGCTGAGGCTTTGAACTTGGCTATCTAATTACTGTGAATATAAGCTTCTCATTACATATCTACTATTACATAAAGTTACATTTACGTACTTGAGTTTATATGGAGATTTAGTCATTATTTCTGCAGAGACATTTGACTGAACTAATGATTTGAATTTTGCTTTCTGGCCATTTTCCCCAGTGTTTGTTTTTCCTCCAGAGTCTGTTGCATAACTGATTCTTAGAAAGAAAAATCTTCCTGGTTTTCTATCCTGGAAGATGATTTCCTTTAACAGCAGCTGTAAACTAGGGTGCTTTTCAGTGAGTTTAACTTGCTGTCAAAAGGCTGGATGTAATCTCTAGTTTATACTGGTTAATTCTTGGGCAGAATACTCTCTTAGGGAGTGACTTTGATTGCCACAGGGGTTGCTATCCAGTGACAAAGTTAGTGGAAAATCAGTGTTGGTTTTATTTCTGGCCTTGCTGCTTCTCTCCTGACAGACATACAGAAGCATCTGTTCCTAGGTAGCCGCAGCAGCACAGCCTGGCCAGCCACAGCAGGACCTGGTGCATTGCCCCAGCACCTGAGAATTCCTGTAAGCAGGAGTGTCAGCATGTCTGCCAGGCTGCAGTGGAACCCTGGGGCCTGATAGAGAGTGTTGGGGTGCTAAGGTGAAGTTTACCTTCAGCTGTCAAGGGTGCTGGTAATCCTGGAGCGATGGCATCGCTGGCCCTCTAGGAATGTGTGCCGTACACATCTCCTAAAGAAGTAAGGCCATAGCTATTCTGTCAGTCTGGTGTCAGCATAATTCTCCTGGGGAGGGTCAGGGGTGGGTAGGCCAATGTAGCCCAGAGCTCTGGACTAGACAGCTTTAGCTCACTGGTGGTTGCTCCCAGTGGAGATAGAGAGTTTCCTTGGCTGGAAGCAGTGAGGTGGCTGTATTTTAACTCTGAATAGGCTTTGCAAGAGCAGTCCAATTCCTCTTCACTGAGAGCTAGAAGAATGCAAAAGCAACCTGATGCAAATTTATTCTGACCAGGATTGCATCAGGAAGACATGATGTGATTTATCAAATCCTCAAGAATCTGTTACACTTTTCAGTGTCTTTTAGTTTCCTCCTCTTCTCCTGAGACCAGTTTTCAGTCAAGGAGGATGGTAACTAGTAAGCACAGCTCTAGGATTGTATGGCTAAGTGGTTTAATAATTTGGAGTTTTTTGTGTGGGTCTGTGTTCTGTAATCCTCCTGCTTCTTGTGCTTCTGATACTTGAGATACAAGATCATAGTTGCAATCACTTAGACATTCTCTTTTTGTAATTCCTCTTGCGCTAGTAGATCTAGCGGTATTAGCACAGAAGCCAAAATTGCAAATTCACCAAGATGGATAAATACCAGTTTAATGCCCTGAGCACAGTTACGACTCGACTGTTTTGTGAGCAGAAATAGCACCCTGTAGATCACTGGGTGGGATTAACTTTAATATTTTTATGTGTAACAGTTTAGCCATGTTTGCTGTAGGAAGTAGACTGTGGTATTTCATGACTGCTTTAAAGTTTCTTTGATGTGGCCTTTAGCTACTTCCTTTGAAGAATTAGCAGGGGAAAAATTTGAAAATAGTGATGATCAGGCTATAAAGGCTGGGGTCAGGACTGTGTAATAAGCAAATTGAAAGGTCTGCCTGGAGGCAAGGAAAGCTCTATGGTTTTGAGAGCTCCTAGGCATGAGGCTAACTACCCAGACAGGTTTGTTCTCCTAGTATGTGTTAAGCTTGAGATTTTGTTCTAACATTTCTGGTAAGTTAAATCCTTTTTCCTCTATGTAATTAAAAAAATAAATACAGTCCTGTCTTCCACAGTATTCTCCAACTAATGAAAATTTAAATCTCAGAGAAAACAAAAGGAGCAGAAATAGGTTATTTCCAAGTGGAAACTATATTCTCTGGAAATGTGGTGTTAGACCTGTTCTGAGTGGATGATAAAACTTACAGAGCTCTTCTACATTAACTTAGTAGCTAGTGGACAGCTTTAGAAAGTTGTAGAACTTTACATTGATTAACAAAACATTGCATGACAGGAAATCATAAGAATCATATTTCCTTCTTTATGCAAAGGTGGAAAAATTCCAGTTGAGAGAGTAGTTTGTAGCTCCAAAGACAAACCTGAATGTGACAAAAAGAATACCAAGGATGGTAGTTCAGTCTCAGGCAGGTACAGAAACAAGGTTTACTTATATAGAATCTCAAGTCAAGTTACTGTATAGGAGAGTGAAGAGAGGATTGTAGAGCATGGGAATGCAGAATTGTAGTGGATTATCTGACTGCAGACAACTGAGGAACTGTCCTGACACACAATACACTTGTTGCTCTTTGAAAGAGAGAAGGCATCACTAGGAAAACGTCCAATTCACATCTGTATCATGCTAAGTATACTTACATGTGTGTAGCTAGGAAATTGAATAAGCTTTAAAAAAGAAGAAGAGGATGGCATAGTAGAGGTACAAATCTATTATCACTCTTAGCACTACATATCTATTTCATAGTTTTTTCTCAAGACAATTTGTATTCATTACATAAGAAAACTCTGGAAATTGTTTCCTTTTTTTACCCTTTTAGGCATAAGTTTGAGTAATTAATTATTTTTATTTTCAGGAGACCTAGAATTAGAACAAGGTTGTCAGAAACTGGCTTGAGAAAAAGTGAGGACTGCAATTCTCTCATAAGTAATCTGAAAATACATCTTCTGTCTGTGATAAGTGTGCATAATAGAAAGGTGAAGTGCAGATGCCACGGAGTTCACCTCATTGTAGGCAGAACTTTTCTTTGGATCTTGTCTACAAGGTTGAGTGCCAGGGGGCATCAGTGATAGCCTTGATGCACTTAACAATTAGAAGTCTGGAAGGAATTATTTGAAGATAGAATCTGGAAACGAAAAAAATAATGCGGAATGAACACAAATCTTTGCAGATACTTCAAAGTGCAGTGGATGGTTTGAGCTGTGACCTCAGGGTATTCCCACATGTGATATGGCAATCTCAGTGCTGCACTCATGTGAGGACTAACTAGTAAAACCCTGTGCTTTCAGCTGCAGGCATTCTTTTGCAGACAGCTTTGCCCAGGGAAGAGACATACTTATGTCAAATGAGATGCAGTTTGTTTCTTATGTTTTCCCTGAATATATATTATATATAGGGTGTTGAAGCATTTGGTGGTGTCTAGTGGTGCTGGGTTTTTTTTGGTTGGGTTTCTTTCTCTTTAGAGAAGCTAGAAAAAAGTGATTGAAATGAAAACAACCTCCTTTGCCACTTCATCACCATTTTTTAGAATAAAAAAATTTAGCTTTCATGAGATCAGTCATCCATACGCTTCCATCTGTGTTTTGAATTCTTTGCTGTAGTTGTAGTGATGGATATTCCTTGCCTGGGATATTTGGTTTTGAAACCAAGTCCATAGCGTTTCTCGTTTATTTCCTGCATAAAGTTTTAGCACCTTGGCATTGGTTTCCTGGCTTATACTGATTTTGGATTTCAATGGCTAGTGGGGAAGTGACATTTATTTTTTTGAAGTATGAAAAATATATTTTACATTTTAATTGATTAAGGTAGAGGAGGAGGTGAACTGAATTTGAAAATCCTTTCTGACAGTTTGAGACAGGAAGGAATAGGAGGAGATACACTTCAGAGAAACAAACAGATCAAATGCCACAGCCAATCCTTGCTGAAGCTCCTAAGTATCCTTTGACTGGAAAGAATGTATTTCCTGCTTGTGTTCGGTAGACTTGTATTGGTGGTGTTCATGTTACTGAAAATCATCTCTGTGCAGGGATGATGGTATTAACATTAAAAAAAAGAGGCATTAGAAATGTTTACTACTGCCTTTTGGGATTTTCACTTGTAAAGGCTTAGAGAAAAGTCAGTTCTAAGAGTGGACCAGGGAGCTTCAGGATAATGAAACTTCTTTCATACCAAGGAAACTGATGAATCAGGAGTATATAATTTCACTTAAATCACTCAGTGGTTGATGGACGTATGATGGACATTTACCAGCATGTCTTTTGTGAAGGACAATGTGCTTTGTTGATCTCTGAATTATCCAAGTATGCTTTCTCTAAAGGAAGGTAAAACAGTGTCAGATAGCCTAATTCACTTGAATATCAGTGGTTTTGTGAAAGTTCTTTACTGTTAGGAAACCAGAATTTTCCTTTAGTGGAGTAATCGGTGTGTTTAGATCTTTGCATCATAGGCATCTACATAGCTTTAAATGTTTCCCTGAATGTTGGACTGGACATGAGCATGTCAAATTAAAAGGGCTTTACAAATGAAGTCTTGTCAGGCATCCTGGGGCCAGTTCTTGTCAATATTGTCATTAATGGCTCAGATGGGGAAGGACAGAGCATGCTTGCAATGGTCACACATGGTAGCAAGTGCCTACTGAAATTTTGAAGGATGTGATTGCGATTCAGAACATTCCTGATGAACTGCAGAAATGAAGCGATGTGAAGATGATGAAACTGAGTATAAACTGCATAGCACTACCGTGGAGAAGGGAAAATAAATGCACAGATATAAAATAGAGAAGAGCTGGCAGGGTATCAGTGAAAAGTTTGTAGAGAAATGGTTGGTATAGTGATGAAACAGGAGCGATCCGTGTTCACAATGTACCCACTAGTTCTGCTCAATGCTCATGAGAATCCAACTTGTGTATCATGTCCAGTTTCTGGGCACTGTGTTTCAAAAATAACAGAAAAAGAGAGCAAAAAACATAAGAGATTTAGCAAGTGAAAACTTGATGGGTTTTATTTATTTAACCTGAGATGGGTATGACAGGGATATACAGCTTTCTATAAGTACATTTACAAAATATGAGCATATTTACTAATTTAGATGAGAGAAGATTTAATGTAATCATTAAGGAAAACTATATAGTGTATCCCTGGCCCAATATTTGAGCGTGTAATGGAGCCTGAAGTTACCAGAAATTTTTGAGAACATTTTAGAAAAATGAAAAAAATGTGGCCATGCCTAATCTAACTCACTGTACCTTGGAGCAGAAGGTAAATATATTGAAGTCTCTTCTTTTACTGCCCTTTTCAAATCAGAGTGTAAGGAGAGAGGCAAGATACTGGCTCTGAAAACAGCCAAGACACAGAATGTAGGAAAATGTGATAGTCTTTTTCCAAGTTGAAAAATTATAGTTTCCAGTATATTTACTATTGATCTAGGACGGTGAGTTGGTGAACCTTCCATGGGAAGTAGAATATAAAATTAGTAAAAACTGGAGCAGATTATAGTGGATCTCATGAGGGTTTTAACCTCCAGAGTTAATTTAGTTGACAGTGAAACAGTAGATTAAAGTTACTGTTTATAATTATGGGCTAATGCACATTCCAAGGAATAGTTTTAACCACTTCCTCTCTGTAACTGTAACCATTCATGAGAAGTCTCATACACAGTGTTCAGCAGGGATAACCAGAAAAAAGGAAAGAAATGCCAGTGAGCTTGTGAATGGTTTGAATTACATTACTGAATGCCACTGTATAATCCAGTGGTACAGCCTCAGCTAAAACATCATGTTTAGTTTTGCTCACACTTAAGAGATAAGCAAAAATAAATGAAACTTAGTATTGCCATAGAAGCATTCTACTAGCCAGAATGATTGACCATAATCTTCCTTAGTTAAAAAAAAAAAAATCTGAGTGGATGTGCTAAAGGACTACAAAGTAATGAACATATTGAAAGAAAGAGCAAAGCAAACTGGATATTTCTTTTTAAACTTTCTTTCAACACAAGAACAAAGAAAGACAGAAACATAAGCTTTTCTGGGGTTTGGGTTTTTTTGTAGATCTACAACTATCAGATTGAGTTCAGCATAACTGTTGCAGAGATACTGACCTTTCTTCATAATATTTCTTTCTTCTTCAAATTCTCTTCTCCAGTGGCACACACTGCACAGCCAAGTTGCTGGATACTTAGTGTAGTTTGGCTGTGATCTTTGCCTTTAATTTCCCTATGGGCCTTTTGTATCCGAATGCTAAGTGTGACTCTCCCCATCTGTTCCCATGCAAGAATTCCCAGAATACCCTTTTTTCCCTACGGATTTTCATCATTCAGTGTCTTATAATGCCCTGTCTGGCATACACAAGTGTGGTCTTGCCTTGTTCATAGTGGTTCAGAAAGTTGCAGCTGGGATTAAGCCTTTGAACCTTTCACCCCCTCTGAATCTGTCAGTTCCCGTTCTCAGCCACGTCACACACTCAGTCATTTTGGTGTCAAGGCCCCCTGAGATTTACTGTCTGCATGCATAATTTTTCTTGTGCTAGCAGTATCCTGACTTCTATTTTCCAGTAAGGCTGTGGTGATATCTTTTGTCGTCACTCCTTTAACTTTGAGTATTTTCAAATGAATATTTTCTGTTAAGGTTTTTGCTAGTGCTGCAGTGTTGATAGAGTTCTCCATAAATGTCTGTAAAGCTGCCCTTCAAACTTCTTGAGGTTTTCCTTTAATACAATACCTAGACAGAAATGAGGAATAATGAAAAATCTTGGGTTCTATTGCTATGAACAATATTCTCTCATCATTTCCTTCCATGCTTCTCTCTCTTCTGTCTGTATCTGCTGGTCTCATTGCTAGCCTGGGTAGCTTTTGAGGTCCCTTTCTCCTTTGCAGGCCCAGTGTGTGTCACTCAGGAGACCCTCTGTCATTCACTTGGTGTGCCAGAGCACAGATGCAAAAATGACTGCCTATCCTTTTTCATACAGTGCACAGTGGGGCTGGGAGACCAATAATTATAGATTATCACTATGACCAAACTTTTGGGGAATCTAGAAATGGTGTATTTATTCTGCATTGTAAAAATGCCAAGAGTTGTGTTATTCCTAAGCAGAAAAAGAAGAGAGAGAGAAATCTTGTTCTTCAGGGGATAGCTTGACCAACTGATAGGAAGAAGTTCCCTTTTTCAGAAGGATATCTCTCATTTACTTACTGCCCAGTATTTTTCAATGTTGTCTGAAACAAAGATTAGTGAGAACTTCAAATAAAATACATTGCAGGAGGACCCAGTTCTGAATCCCACTTTTCCATCTTCCAGAGCTCAAAAAGGACTTTGCTTGGAGTCACGCCCGATCATGATTCTCTGAAGTTTTGAAATAGGACCTTACCACTTGGCAGCAAAGAATCAGATTATTTCATTACACTGTGAAGCAAAATTGCATTTCAAAATGTCAAAAATAGACATGAAATGGAATTGCTACTTATAGTTAGTGATATGTTAAGCACCCAGTACAGGTTGCTTTTAGAAATATGTTACTGGATGAGGTGGATCATCAATCTGATCAGTCATGGCAATTTTTGTATTCCTGTCAAAAAACCCTGTTGTTTAAGAGGAATTATTTTTAATTATTGGAAGGGTTTAAAAAATGACATATGGAGGCTGAGATGAGGAAGCTAGTCTTGCCTTGCTTTGAAAGCAGTCTGCTGTCTTGCCTAATGAGCTTTTAACAGAGGAATGGTTAAAGTAGGAAACAGGCCAAGGGAAGAGAATGTAACATTCCTACTCCTAGGGCTGGTGGTTCACAGTGCACTGGGACTGAAAGGTCCCAGTAGCACAGATGCTATGGCTCATTGATTAAAGTGCTGTTAGGTTAAAAGTGACTTTCATGAAACTGATTTATTTTATCCCAATGCCTAATTCTGCAAACAGTTGTAACATTTTTCAGTCTGATGTCTTCCCTGCTACTTTCTGTTTCTTAATGAAGGAAAATTTTCAAATACTGTATGTTGTAAAGCAGCAAATTTTAGAATATTAATGTAAGTGAGGAAGTCTTGGTACTTTATCATTTTACCTGATTGAAATATGTCGGAAAATTATCTGTCTTGTACTAGGTATGTAGTAACATAATGCTGCCTAGCAGACATAAAATGTGTGCCTGTGCTCCCTTTCTTTCACTCTATTTGCTTGGATTAGTGTTAAATTCCCTCAGTTTTATTTACTAATGCTTGTGGTTCTTTTGTACTTTGCGACTGAAAATTCGTCATAACCGGTACCTAATCTGCAGCTTTGATTTGGGTTCTTAATGTAATCACATTTTAAACATCCACTGACCCTTTTTGAAGGGTCCTTAGAAAGCTGTTTTTTCACTACAGATTTGGATTTTAAAGTTGAAAAGAATTATTGAAAGCTGCTGAAATGGCACTCTTAATTAGTTCATCTTTTCCTGAGCCTTGTCTGCCCCCAAAGAAGAGGATATGTCCCAGTTCAGTCACACAACTGGCTGAAAGCCTCAAACAGATCTCAAGCCGAGCCTTGAGCTTCCACTCTTCTGTTGCTTGGGGATTGCCTTCGTGCATCTTGTTTCTATTTTGGTTCAGGTAGGATTTGAGAGGAAAGTGTCTCTAGGAGAAATGATACATGGATTTCCTAAACTGGAACAAGGGAGGCCAAGTCACTGGATCTGTAGATCTGTGCTGCCACTGGCAACTTGCTTATGCTCCTCTGCCTCAATTCCCACATTTGGGAAGTGGAGCTAACACCCTGCTTTGCAAACATAAATGGAATCTCATGCCCCTTCTTCCTCAAGGCATTTTGAATTTTTTGTGTGAGGTATCCATCTGTCTGAATGGTGACAATAAGTCCTTTGGTTAAGCCTTTTGGGTGTTGCAGGCATGGGCAATCTGTCTAGAGCAGCAAAGTGCTCTGTTGCTATCCTGAGTGAGAGTGAACTCAGAAATACAATGTAGAGGAAAATCTTGATAGGTTTATCACAATTATTAAAGGAACCTTGCATTAAAGATCTTTATGCAAAATACCTTCTTACTTTAATTTCTATCGTTAAAGGAGACTATCTCCTCTCTACAGCAAAGATAGGTCTTAGTGACTTCAGTAGAGAAACAGCCCAGAAAGCTTAACAGAGTCCCCTAAAACATGGATTTTGCTTGTAAGTTGTAAAACTGCTGAAGACAAAAGTTCTGTAAAAAGCAGATCTCTGTAATACCCCATAACTTGATGTATTTTGATTAGATCCTCACTGGCTGTGAGTGCCTATGCAAGTAGCCCATTCTTGGCTGATTAGGTATAAAATGATCATCTGTCAGGGCAAGCAGCTGTCCCTTATCTTTCTCATAGCTTTTTCCCTGCAAGTGACAGTGACCTGCCAGTGTATCTGCCAGTGCCCTTTCTTTGTCTTTGTTGGTTTCTGGTGAGACAGTTGACTGGAGTATTGTCTTTGAAGATTGAGAATGAGGAAGTATTTATGCTTTGTCACAGATTTAATTAATTAATTAATTATATTTATTTATTAATTTCCTGAGTGATTCCCAGCCAGTCACTTAATCTCTTTATAAACTGGCCATTCATCCCTGAAAACAAGACTGAAGGCTCACTGCCTCAGTGGAACCTGTGGGGAAGCATCTGAGCTGCTCAGTGTTTCCAGCAGGGTGGACAAAAAGAAACGAGAGCTCTGGTTTCTCTCCCTGATGTGGTCTTGCATTTCCTGGCCAAACCTGTTCAATTCCCTTCATTTTGCTGTGGCAATTTTTCTTTTTTTTAAACCTTGAAAAAAAAGGTTGTTTTTTTTTTCCCCCCTGGGTTCAGAGGAGCATTAAAAGGAAACTTTCACCAGAACATAGTGGAACAGTATAGTGGGACAGGAACTGTATTTGCCTCTGCTTGTTTCTATGTTCTGTAAACACAAAGAGCTGCATGGACTGAGTATGCACCAAAATCTCATGTTTTCCCTTTAGTAGTTGGAAGATTTTTGGAAGAAATACGCAGTGTTTTGTAGAGGGAAGGCGCTTCTCCATAAACCTTAACGTGAAAATATGGTAGGAAATACTTCAGGGACATGTTTCTTTCATTTTCATTTGTAAATACAGTTTTTGAAAGCCCTTCAACTATCAGTCTCGTTTACTTGGAGCTTCCATTGACCTTTTAATGTGGTAGGAAGCTCCCCAATCCTATGCCACAGGTATTAGTAGGTTGTGTCTTGAGTGTGCTATAACCTCCATAAGTAGCTTTGTTTTATTCTCATCTCTAAATTTATATAGTGCTAGGTATCCTCCTATTTGAAGGCTACTTCGTAAAAGGATTTAATGACCAGGAGTCACATCCTGCTGTTGTCATTCATTACAGGGTATTCTTCTGTGATTAATTATTTTCTAAATAAATGTCCAGAAATTCATAGTTTCTCACAAATTGTACAAGAGGACAGGCATTTGCATTCTATAAAAAACAATGATTCTGTGAAATTCACTCACACAGAGTACTGTGCTTGGCCGACATAATCTTCAAAATGGCCTGATCTTACAAGCACGGGCAAATCTAAAATGCACATTTAGTGGGAAATCAGTGGTTCTTGTTTTCTGAAGTTTAGTGTTTTGTTTTACAATATCATTCAGTGTTTCAGGATGTGTTCTGGACAGAATAAAGCAAGCAGTATCATCTGCAATAGCATATTTGTGAGCTATAAACTTAGAAGGAGTAGGTTATATTGCACTAAAATGTTTTTCCCATAGAAGACATGAACTCCAGTGCTACTTTATTGGCAACATTTGTTATCATCCTGCATTGTTTCTGGCTTAAAGTAGGACCTGCACTCTGGTGAACACTGTAAAAGAAAAGACAGTTGGTGCTTTGAATTGATGACTGCCTAAGCATCAGTATTGCCAATGGGTCTTCGTTAAAATAAATAAATCTTGGTCTTGCAGCTACTGGATGTTTTGCAGTTGATCTGAGAAAAGCAAATGCTTCACTAATTACCTTTTTTTTTTGGTAGAAATGCTTTTCAGCAGCTGCAGGGAATTTAGTTGTTTGAAACCATTAATACATAACCTCATATAGAACATACAGAATGTGAACTCAGCTCTGCTCTCTGTTTCCTCTCACAGCATTACACAAACATTGTTTCTTCAGTTTGAGAATAAGCAGTATATTGGCATAATACCTTCCAGTTGTAAATTCTGCTTTTTAAAATTAAATACTGTATTTTCCATGTTCCTTCAGGGCTTGCTGGAAAGATTGTAAAAGCCATCCTCAAGGAAGGATTTGAGATCTCAGCTTTGCAGATGGTAGGTTTCCTTTTGTGTGTTTTTATGATAAACAGAAGCTGGAGTAGTGCTGTATGCACGTCACAGCAGTGCACAGGTGTCTTCCAGTGATATAAAACCCTTGTTCAGACTGCAGCAGTGTTTTGGGATCAGCATTGTCCTTGCAATGTTTGTATTTTAGTATCTGATTGATCAGCTAATCTGTTTCTGTTTGCTCAGTGACCTTGAGCCAAGACACTTCACTTCTCTGTATCTGAGTTTCCCTATAGTTGGGAGGGGAGCTAATGATATCTGTCTCTTCTGGAGCAATGTGAGATATCTTTACAAAATGTACTAGCTAAGATTAATGAAACTATTGTTAATATCCTTCCTTAATTTTTAAAAATATATATTTAGTATGAATTATGGGGAATACTTTTAAAGATACTTAAGGGATTTTGACACCCTCAGCAGATAAAGGAATTTGGCTCAGAGATTGTTCCCAAGAGTCCTGTCCTTCAATTTTGGTGAAAGTCTCAAGATCTGAAATTCCCCTATCACTCAAATCCCCATCACAAATGTAGAACAGCCCCTTTCTTAGTGGGATCACCCAACACCACATGGTCTACTTGTATTTGATGTGGAAAAAGGTACTGTGTGCTGTGTTGCCTGTGGCATCATTAACTAAATTGCTGACAAGCTTCATATTGCAGTAGTAAAGCCATTCCTTTTTCCTAGTAAAACTTAGAGGATTCTGAATATTTGCCAGTTAAGAAGGGGTGTCTGTGTATTTGTGCTGTTGTTTAATACATACTGGCTAACATTTTGGTTTTCTTAGTTCAACTTGGAGCGTCCAAATGTGGAAGAATTTTATGAGATTTACAAGGGTGTTGTCCCTGAATACCTGGTAAGCATAAGTTTAACAAGAATCTGTTTAAAAATAAAATATGCTCAAGTGAGGAAATTACCACATTTTTTATTGCTTGGAATTGTGATATGGGTTCTTTTTTGAACCTGATCTTGAACAGTTCTAGTTTGTTCTCAAATAAACTAATTCAGTGTGAAAACTGTGTTATGTGTGTCATAATAGAGGAGTCTTTCATGAAAATTGTTCAGCCAAGGAATTTGTAAAATACAACAGAATCACATCCCCAGCTTCCCCCAGAAAATTTACTTATTGATGGTGAGCTATGAGAATGTATCACACCTGCTTCTTTGTTTGATTGGATATTGCAATAGTGGCTTGGACCAGAATATGTATTTATTACTTTATTTACAATGAAATGAGGCTGCTGTACTGGATGCTTTCCTAACGACATCTTGAACTATTATTTGGTTTATTGATCTGACTTCTGTAAATATTCAGAAAAAGGAAGATGTTTAATATATGCTGTAATCCCAGTGGACATCTGAGACTCTCTACAGTATTATTCTTTGTTGTACTGTCACATAAAACTTCCTGACTGCAGATAGAACAATGGGAATGTGAGGAGATGAGCTTGTATTTCTGTATCGCTTTCTCTCAGAGTATTCTGGTTCATTTTACTCATAGCAATTTTTACTTTACTATGTAATTTACTCATAGTAATGAGCTTAGCTTCACTGCCATGCTATTATGATGCAAATTATCCTTAATTTAAAAATGCTTACATTATTATACATTTTCTACATATTTACTAATATTACTCTGAAAATGAAATTTTTATTATTTTTTCCTCCTTTATGATTGTTCGGTCCAACTTACTTCAACAGGATTTGTAGACTTGTCTTTAAATGGGTTAGGAGTACTGTTAGTTCACTCTCAGATTGAGGAATACTCATAGGGCCACCTCTGAACATCATTTTTGACAAGTACCAAAGGGAGATTGGACAGGTGTACTTGTAGGTATGTGGTAGAATTTAAAATTGGAAGTTTCTGACCAGTATTTCAGGGTCTGGAGAGTCCTGTAGTACTGCAAAAGTCTCTGCTTTGAACAAAATTGGAACTTCTCTACCATTTTCTGCAGCTCTTTTGTACAATCTCTAACCCTCTAACAAGCTGCAAATTTTAGTTATATAATTTAACTTGACAGTTACTCAGAAGGGAAGATGACATTTAAACAAGGTCAGTCAATAAATAAAATACGTTTTAGGTGATATCAAGAAAAGTGAAAATCTAGGGCTCTGTTCTTCAAGCTATATGTGCTGGATTGGCTCAGCTGAAAAGAAATCAAATTAATATCTTCATGCACTCAGGATATCTGAGAAACAGGAAAACGTGGAAGAGCTAATCACGATGGTAAAGGGTTCTGGAGAAGGCACACATGGGAACAGCCATGGATATCGTCAGTGCAGTCCAAACAGGAAAAAGTATGTTACAAAATAGGATATTGGAGAAAGAATATGACCTCTTATATATGTGACTAAACCATATGTGATCAAACCATCTGCTTTGATCTGAATTTTATTTATCATTCCAAAATAACTCAGCACAAAAGATACTAGCACCCAGAAATCCTTTTAAAAAACTATACTTCCATTTCTTCTGGTTATTCTTTGTCAGTCAGATAAAGGTTTGACATTGTATATGAAGTACTTTGTGAAAAGAGAAAGCTGTACAATTGCCCAAAATCCAAAAATTTTAACTTTGTTAGTATCTCCTACATGGGATTTTACATACTGTTGATTAGTTTTTGTGCTGTTTTGCTTTGTATTTCCTACTCTAGCCAGAATAGAAAATGGGGAAAAAGAAGTGAGATTATTCTTTATCAGCTCAGAATCCACTTTGTTAATCAAAAATCCTTGAGCTTGATCCCCCTCCAGGAATGGTTTTGGTTGACCACAAACCATGCTATTTGACAAATGAACTATTTACTAGAGAAAATTTGATGTAGCTGGACTGGGAGCCTCACCAGACGAAGAGTGTTTGCTATTTAAACTCAACTCTGGACCTGATGAGGCTGTGTAAGTAGACCAGGCTTGTCTGACACAGAACCATCTGCCTGTGTGCTGTACCTGATGGCAGCTGGTGTTCAGGTCTCAGCTTTGTGCTGTAATGAAGGAGTCAGGAGTAACTTTGCTCATGTTGTTCACCGTTGTTGGTGGGATGTCCATGCTGAGACAGAAACAATAAAAGAGGGAGGAACAAGAATAACCACAGTTTGCAGGAATTGCAAAGAGTCGATTCAACTAAAGTTAAAAGCCTCTTTTTTCTCTGCTTTCCAGTTAACAGTTGTTTAGACGACAGAATTTAATGAAATTCTGCAGAATAGTGACATTGTGGCAATTTACTGTTTCTTAACAGAATGAAATACGTGGCTCTTTGACCTGTTTTGAACAGAGTATCTGTTGGTGAATAACACAGTTTTTGGAATTAAAATATTTCTTGATGCTGTGGAGCATGAGGCTAGTCTGCACTCTTCTCATGTCCTTGAGGAATAGTGGGATTTCCTGGGATCTGGTTGATGATAGGCACTGGATAAAATTCAGAGTGGAGAGCTTAGGCACATATTCTCAGCATGGAATCCATTATGAGGATAGCAACTTTTTGGAACAGTGCTGCTTGACTCGGAGTCATTGTGTACTTATTTTCTGTCACAATTCACAGAAGGAGGGAAGGACTTAGTTATTCTTTTCCTTCTGCTCTTTCATCCACTCTGTATGCTGTTTTCCTTTGCCATGGCTCATCTTTAACCTGCCCGTGGCTGGTGGGCATGATTGCAGCACCTTGCTAGTCCTTACCTGTCCTCCCTTACTTTCTGTGCATGTTTTGTCCTTTCCTCTTTCCTCATTGCTTTTGATCCCTTTAATTGTCCTGATTTGTTTAAAACTTGTCTGCCCAGATTTCTAGACAAGTATGCAATTATAAGGGCATGATTTTAAAAAGGAAGTCAGACTAGAACATCAAAATAGGTTCTTTCTGCTTGTGAAACCTATACCTCTAATTAACGAACTCCAAATTGGCACTAATGCCCAGAGTTAATTTAAGCTTATGAAAACTAAGACCCATCTTCATCACCCACGCGGAGCTCACGATGTCTCTTTACTCTCCTGAAGACTCCAGGGAAACAGATGATTTCAGTGTAACTGAGATTCCAGTATTAGTACATCACAAGAATGTTGCCAGACCAGGACCCTTTCCCTAACAGGTTGTGCCACAGGCACAGATTCTGCTGGCTTGTGTGTTTCAGCTTCTGTAGTAATCTTCGAGGAAAAGGCAGTGAGAACCAAAAGCCCAGGAGACATTTTAATGACTTAAAGCCATTGAGAGTGTATATTTGGAAACAGATATAGGCTGTTTACTGTGCTTCTGGTAGGGAACACTGCAAAGTACATTGCTGCCTGTGGAACTGGCTGAACATAGCGTGATTTTTTAGGCTTAAAACCCAGCAAAGTGCATTCCAGTGATTCAGTCTAGTTTGACAAGTTATGAGATACTGCCATGAAATCTAGGTCCAGATCAATAAGGATATACTTACAAAAGAATTTAAAGTATTGTGGATGCTGTTATATGCTATTCGGTATCCTGATGAAGCTGAATATCCAGTTTTTTTCAATTTCCACCTTCTAAACCAAGTAGCAAAATGGAGAACATTTCTTTTGTGGTGAATACTAATGGTATCTTTGTTTTGTGTCCTTGCTTGCCTAAATATACCAATATTTCTTAAGTTGTTTCTGTCCTGTAAGTTTGGGCCTTGTACTGGGGAGGAATGCAACCCTTGCTAAAGCCCAAAGAAATTCAACTTTTTTCTGTCTTTTTTCTCTTTCAGGAGATGGTTTCAGAGTTGTGTTCAGGCCCTTGCATAGCAATGGAGATTAGACAATTCGATCCTTCAAAAGTGTTCAGAGACTTCTGTGGTCCCTCTGACCCTGTAAGTACTTTCTTGACTGATAAATAAAGCTTAAAAATTGATGTGCTAAGGGAGTTAAAATGTCAAAGTGTGGTATGGCTGCCACATGCCTGCTGCATTCAGTAGAAACATGTCAGCATTACCTTATTACAGAGATCAAATGCTAGCCTTGGTGGACCAATCTGCAAATCCTTTAGCAACCCTTCTGATCTTACCTAAACCAGATGATAAAGTACTGTGATGACAGTAAAGTACTGTGAGAGGAAAGCTATCTAGGCAAAAATCTCTGTTAAAGATTCACAAATATTCTAATACAAGGCTTCAGAGCCCTGGAATGAGCAGTTATTGCTTGTGGATGCCAGTGGAATCAAGTGCTAATTCACTGCAGTCTGTGGCATTCTCCTAGGATGAAACTGAAAGGAGAATAGGTTCCTTAGATTTTCAGAAATACGCAAACAAAAAAGGGTGTCAAAGTTCTCATAACTGTTTGCCTCTAGCTTTTTTTTTTTTCATTTCTTGAGGTGGATAATTACATATGTGTGATGTTGTGTGCAATCTGAAGACAGGCCTAAGTGCTGTCTCAAAAAGTTTGCAGGTTTTTGTTAAACAGCGAAGGCTGCTGTATACACAAGAACAATGAGGTGAAATATCAAGATGCAGGCAATGAAGTTGGGGTTTGTATATTTTTGTGGTTATGATTTGATGTTTTAGTTGCAGACTTGAGGGAATTTACCACTGTTCATGGAAAAGAATCACACAGACGAATGTTTGAAGGGGAGAACAAGTTATTCAGGGTATATTTTTCTTCAGATACAGAGTTTCCATTATAGAAAGCACAGGTTAAAGGCATTATCCAAACCTTTATTACCTCTTCTGTTTGGTAGCATTCAAATATTTCTCTTCTTGATTAGCATCTTGTAAACAGAGTATAAGCCATTTATCTTAGTTTTAACTGCAGGATGGTATATCAGTAGTAACGTACACAATATAGTGGTTTCAGTTTTGTTTCAAATCTCATGTTTAAGGTTTCTGGTCTTTAAAACTTTCAAAGATGCAGTCATTTTATTCGGGCCTATTACATCCTTTTTGTGTCTCTGCTTGTTTAATGCCTGATACATTAAAATCAAGCTATGCTTGCGAACATCCCAGCACCTTTGGCTATGAAAGACAAGTGTTCCTATACAAGGGGAAATTCACTGGTTTTCCTTACTCACACGAAAAACTGTCATAACCATACAATGTGTGTATGCAGCTGTTGATCAGCTGAGGTACTGAGAGATGTATAAACTGATGGCTTTTCTGGGTAACAGAAGAAAACCACAAAGGAGGTGACTAATTTCTTGTCTCCCAGATCTCTTGCTCCTCAATGACCTACTAATGCTGTTTGTGCTTCCCTGGTAATGGTTTAACTGCCTGACTTGTGAAGTGAAAATGAGTACCCACCTGCTTCTAGTGGAAGCAGAGGCTGTAAATTTTGGACACTGACTTCAGAGCAGTTCCACTAATGATATGTTTGGAAGACAGGCAACTGTGTTATATTTCTGTGCACTGTTTTCTGTAACAATTGCAAATTAAATGATTCTCCAAGCACATAAAGCCTATGTACAGTAACTACAGCTGCTCTCAAGACTAATCATTGCCTGAAATTAATCTGTCTCTTCAGACATTGTTTGTAGCTTGTCCTTGAGGATAAAGGGGCTAAGGTATCTCAGCTTTTGTCATTCCCAACTGGAACTGTCGGAGAAACTCACAGCTGCACTTTGTGGCTCCAATATTTGTCTCAAATAGGAGTAGCAGAAACCATAACAGCAGTTTCATTACTGAAAGAGGTTATATACAGACCATGGAGATAATTTGGACTTGATATTCTAGTGGTTAAGGTACATCTAAGTGTCATCCAATAGTGAATTATCATTGAGAGATCCGGGTCTCTTTATAACTTGTCTGTTTGTATATGTTAGGTCATGATATATGTGCAGTCTGTTTATAAACACAGGAGAAAACCAAGTTCACTACAAAAATGGACCTGTTTGGGTCACTTTGACTCCTGTCAAAGAGTAGCCTATTTGCCATTGAAATCACTGTCATTGCTTTCAAGGCAAAGTGCTGTTTGAAGTGAGTAAAGGTGTTGGACTGACTTATATAATGAATCTTTCCCAATCACCTGTACTGTTAATTATATATTAAATATGTAACAAATGTAATAATTACTTTGTGGCAAGTCAGATATCTAAACTGGGTGTGAATGTTAACAGCCCTTTCAGTCTGTTCTTGGTTTTGCAGGATGTTTAGGGCTGAAGAAAGAATTAGAATTCTTCTCTTTTGAGGGTTATACTTCAATAAGATATCAATTTATACCAAGTGTATAATGCTAAAAATGAAATGGAACTTTGGGCTATTGTCACTAAGCAGGTAATATTTTGTTAGCACTGCGGGTCAGTAAAGCTCTCTGCCAAAAATATCCTTCATTATAAACCAGCTTATAAATACTTTATTAAAACCTCCTCTGTGGTAGTAGGGAAGGCAACTAAACAAAAACCTGGTTTGAGCCTCTTTGTAGTCATGTATGAAGAGCCTTACTGGATCTGGAAAGCAGGTGGTGGGATAAAGTCTTCTCTGTAAGGAGCTGTGCTGAACGTGCTCACTCCCAAAATTGCTGTGGTTTGATTGAAGGGCTCAGTGTGGCAGATTGCTGCCTTGTGGAACACTTGTCCCCAGTAGACAGTACATGCAGTAGGGTATGTGCCTTTCTGCAGATCTTGCTGCTCCTTGCATCCTTCTTGTACACCGGCACTTTCCTGCCGAGTGGCTGGCTGGCTCACTGTACTCTTGGTGAGCTGTCAGCCTCTTTAATCACACTTGGCTTCAGCTCCTGGAATGCAGCTCATTCTTTTGTGCCATTGGTGGTCTCACCACAGGCCTTTCTGTAGTCCAGTCGAGATGCTTCTTCTTGTTCTCCAGTTGCAGTCTCTAGCCAGGTCCCAGACTACTTGTGTACCTTGCTCTTGGTGTCCCTCTGTGCCTTTCTCTGTGTCCTGGTCTGCCTCTGGGGCTAATATGTGGGCTTTAGAAGTGGAAGGTTCCCTCCACATCTACTGTAATAAACAGCTATTTACTCTTTACTTATTTTTGCAGCACCCCTATAAAAGGCCAGCAGTCATACTGATGCCCGTCCTGAAGATGTTTCTTTGCAATGTTAATAAGGGCTGTTGAAACAAGGTCTCTGAATGTCACACAAGACTGCAGCTTTTCAAGGAGGAGAAGCACCCACAGGCTCTGCTATGCACACATAGCTATGATGTTTGAGATGCTAACATCCTATGAGCAGCTGAGGATTTTTATTTAGTTATTTGAATTACAAATAGGAATGAGGTTTCTAAAATTACTTCAAGTCCCACTTATTCTCATGGTGTGTCTGAACCATTTAAGCTCTTTTTAAAAATACACTGTCAAATCTTGCTATCCAGGTTGTTAAATTACGCATTTTTTGCTGGGTGCTATTTCACTCTGTTTCTACTGATGCAGTTCTGACATTGAAAGAAAAAAATTACACCTATGGCAAAGCAGTAGCTGCTGTAGAAAGCTAGGAAGAGTACTTAAAAGGTTAATTAAATCTGACTCTTACAGAACACGAGTCTTTTGAACTTTCAGTATGCACTATCACTTAGAAATAAAAGTTACTAACTGCAACCAAAGTCCAACAGAAATGAAGTTGTGTTTCTTCTTCATCATAAAGAAGCGAAAATGCTTGGAGAGGGAGGGATAAATGCAGCACAGTGTGCATTATCAAGAAAGCTATTTTGTTTAAGTTCAGTAAGGAAGAAAAAAAGCAACCTGTTGTGCATTGATTTGGCCTTCTTTAACATGGACCAGGATGCAAAACCTGTAATGGAAAACCTCGGAACAAAGGGATGGTGGCCAGGGAATCCTGTCACTGCTTGAGTTTGCTGGCATTGATACTTCATTTCACTAATATTTGTATATTTTGGCCTCTTGAGCAGTTAGAGGCTTTTTGTTATTACTTAGGTCTGAAGCTATAGCTTTAGTTTTCACATCTTTGTGCAGCTTCTGTGTTGAAATAGCTGCTTGGTAACATTTGGCATGGAGTTGTCAAGATGATTACTTAGTATGCATAAAACATTTGAAAAATACTGTAGAAATTAGGTATGTTACTTTTTTTTTTTTAACTTTGTTCATATGCAAATTTAAAAGTTGGTTATAATATATGATTCCAGGAGTCTACATCAGGTACATGCTCCTGGCTGAATGCATAGCTTTTAGTATTCCTAAGAGCTTTTACTTGGAATTGGCAGTACACTAAACGTGAGTCAAGTGCCTTCTGTTGTTGAGATATTATTAAAGTGATGGGATGTGCTGCAATATTTCTGCGTCCAGTGGGCTGAAAAGGGATTTTCATACACTTGCTTTAAATCCTAACCTGCATTCTTTCTGCACTGGGGATTTGCACTTTTAAGCGTAACAGTGTGTCAAGTCTTTTGTACTTTTGCATGAGAGAGCTGAAAGGGAGATTAGATGGTTTAAAACAAACCAGTGAACTGAAAAAGCTGGAGTCTGCTTTAGCTCCATTCCTGACCTCACTGTGTGACCTTGGACAAAAAGTTCAATATCTTTCTGCCTCAGTTAATCACATCAGTTAAATAGAGATAACAGTATGAGCCAAAGAGCGCCGTTGCTGTAAGATTTTTGTTTCTATAGAGCTCCTGTGAATATCACTGAAAAATATGTATGTGTGAGGCCTAAAATGTTCATGTTCGTTCCTAGAGCTGCATTAGCAGCACGACATTTTCATATTGCACCACATAAAGAATAATTCAGTGGAAGATGTAAAGGAATATAAAGGCTATTTTTGAGCTTCCAGGTACTCATTTTCTGGTAATACCTTTATAGCTCTTTCAGTGTGGATTCTCCCTATAGCCTAGTGAGCCCTGGTGAGAGTGTTGACAGTGAAGTACATAATGTCTTTCAAGAGAAATAAGATTTTTAAAATCTAATTCCTTAACAAAGAAGATTTTAATATAATTGATTATCTGCTCGATAGTCTGAGTCACGTAATAAAAATAAAAACTTTCATTCAGATACAGACTGTTATCAGCTAGAGTAGCAAACGGACCAATCAATACCAGTTACAATATCCTGCTGTCTAAGCCAGCAGTGGGAAAGACATGATTGAATTGCTTAGATGTTATTTAGGGTCAATCATCTGACTCTGTCCTTTCAGTTTTTAATTTCTGTATTAGCCTCTGCAGGTCTAATGAAAAAGTGTTCTAGGCAGAGCTAAGGCCTCTTAGCTGGGAGACAGGGTATTTTTTTTCTGTGGAGGTAGATTCTTCCTTCTAGTGCAGCCCCCTTTTTCTGAGCTGACACTGCTGATTCCTCAAGCCCAAGGGCTCTGTAGGTTCAGGCCTTCTCCTGCCTTGTTCCATGTCACCTGTCTGTGCACAGGCAGGGGATCTAGAAGAAAGGAAGTGCTAAGATAGCTGTACTCTAATGACCCAGAGCTGCAATGTGACTGCAACTGTGAGCTGTCACTACTGTTTTAGACTGTCAGTATGTTGGTGTATGATTTGAAATTTGCCCCCAAAAGTATTACATCTTCTTGACAGAAACAAGCCTGTGTCTGTGTGGATGCCAAACACCACACCTGTGGCAGTGAGTTGCTTTCCTAGTTTTAAAATGCATGGAGTCTGCACTGGCTGCACCAGGAGCAAAACTGATAATTATTTATTCTTCTTCTCAAAGCTATGTGTAGCCCTGGGAACAGCTGAGAGTCAAGAATCCAAGAATTAATTTTTACAGCCATGAATTCAGTGTTCATAGTAAGTTCTCCTGATGTTTCTTTTGCTTCTGAGTATGTACTGCAGAGGTCTGGCAGGCCCTGACACCCACCCTACCCCTGCTGCCCTGGTTTGCTTTGACCACGTGTGTGTGTGTGTGTGTGTGTGCGCTTTGTAGTGGCATGGATACATGATCTGCTTACAATTTTGAGGTGACCATCTTAGAGCTCTGTTTCTAGCAGACTCTCTTCTCCAAGCCACTCTTTGCAGGTGATGGGCAGTCCTTTGATGGGAAGAGGGGTTTCCCCCTCAGGGCAATATGTCTTTGTGCAGAGATTTGAACAAAAATCAGAGCAGTAGTAGTGGAGGAGCCTTTTCCTTGCAAGTGGCTTCCTTTAGATGTGCTTGTTGTTGCTACAAGGTTGCTGTCGTATGATGGCTGTTCAGTGTCATGTGAAGCTGGAGCTTGTAGGCTCACTTTGATTCTTGATGGCTAGGTGCTTATGTGTTGAAAATTGCTGTTATTAGTGGTGACTGACAGTCTCCATCAGGAGACTAAATATTGACAGAGCCCTCAAGACCTAACTCTGCTTTAAATCCAGTGTGATTGAGGCATGTTGGCAAGGTTACAGTTGGAAAAAAGCCGCTTTATCTGCCACTCCTTGTCTGCGGCTCCAGAGCAACTGAACTTGAATGTGTTATCAATGCAACTGTTGCTGCCTAAATACATACTGGATGTGAGTTCACTGGACCTGAGTTCAGTGATCCCAAATTAGAATAATTTGGTAAAATAGTTAATAAAAGATACTGCATTGTCTGTTACCAGGCCCACTGCCACCAGAGTGGCATGATACTGGAGAGTCTGCTGCTTTCATCCTCTGGAGAGAAGGTGCTGGTGCCCTCTGGGAGAGGACTGAGAGTATATTTGCATCTCATTTCCAGTTGCTGCAATGCCTTTTTTTTAAAATTAGTTGGTTACCAAAGCCCCTCTAGCCTATATAGTAGGGGTTTTTCTGCAGTTTCCTCTGCTACCTGACACTACGATATTTTAGTATCCCCTGATGACAAGATACCTTTTTAACTGTGATTTCTGGACATTTGCAGGAAGTTAACATTTTGTCAAAGATTCTATATGTCCTCCTGGAAAGTAGCATCAACTTCAGAAGCTTCAGGGTTCCCATCTACATTCCTGTCTTTCCCTTATGTCAGTCTGTCTCTGGCTTTGACATGTTTCTTTCAGGATACCTCTTGCCTGGTTCCAAGCTGGAATAACGTGCCCTATTTTAGCAATAGGAGTGAAGCTTAACATGAGCCCAGAGACTGAACAAGAGCAGTGCTGTGCCACAAAGTATTTACAGCATGGGTTGCTGATCTTCCTTGACTTGCTGAGCTACCATGAAGACCTCCTAGTTACTCTCCAGAATGGCTAGTGTGCCAGGGTATCCTGGAGCTAGGTTTTTGGGCCTTTTCTTGCAAAGTGTCACAGGACTAGCCATTTTGGTAAGGGTTTAAGCCGCACCTAGAATATTTACTTTTTAAGAAAACTGAAAATTTTTGGTC
The DNA here is from genome assembly GCF_965178545.1 of Coloeus monedula. Classification (NCBI taxonomy): domain Eukaryota; kingdom Metazoa; phylum Chordata; class Aves; order Passeriformes; family Corvidae; genus Coloeus; species Coloeus monedula. Next base: position 26,280,311 of record NC_138783.1, read on the forward strand.
AAGGCCTTGGTACTGTTCAGCTCTGCAGACACATGAAGACATTTAATCTGATCTGAAATCACAAAGACTAATTGCATCCCTAGGTAGGTGGGAAAGAAGAATGAAAGACTGGCTTAGAAATCATAAGGGCTCCCTTTACACTCAGACAGAGCACATCCCAAAGTAGTAGGTGTGTGTTATTAAAGACGTGGTTATTTTAAGCAACTGTGATGAACACAAGATTCTTATAACTGCTGTGAGTTACATAAATTGCCTATTCAGCCTTGAGGAGGTGGGGTTTTTCTGATTGCACAGAGTTTTGGTAACAGCTGTCCATCTGCAGGTCTTGTTCTGCAAAATTAATGCTTCCACATCCTGTTTGCATTGCATCTTCCTGGTAATGTTCTTTCCAAGCTTTGAATAAATGCCATGCTTCAGGTGTTACAGATTTAGTATCTCATACTGATGGCTCCTATTTTATTTTAAAAGTGACCACACAAAGTTTTAGAAGTGCTGGCCTAGATTCTTTTGGCATTTGCCTGATTTGTGTTTAAATAACACTAAATCAATACATTTCAAAATACCATGTCTTTGTTGTATCTCTGCTTACGTATCTCAGATGGATTAAAGGGAAAAGTTTTGTTTCCCACTACAGGGAAAGAGGTAGGCTTCTAACATAGCAGCTGATTGTGTGATACCAGCCTAGTATAGACAAATATACAGTATAATTTTACACTGCTAGGTTGATCAAAGGTAGCCTGCAGGGTTCTCTCCAGGGCTTCTTTCTCACAGCTGCACTGGATTATAATGTGATTTACCTGGCCTGTGGGAGAGTTTTAGTACTGTTTAAAAATAAGAGTATATCCCCCTCATGAAAACAGTCTTTGTCAGCAATACAAATAGCTGATCATCAGAATTTTTAGGTTGTGGTGTTCTGCTGCAGTCAGAGGATGTCTGCATTCCTTGGTGATTCCCTTTCTTTTCATTTTTTGAGTATTTTTCTCCTCTCTCCTTTTTCCTTTGGACTGTTCTATTTAAGGTTCTGCTGTAGCTTCTGAGGTTTCTGAGACTAGATTAATTAATATATTCAGTCCATAAAGGCACTAGGTAAGAGCCTTTTTGAGAATATTATGGTTCTGGGTTACTTTAGTCTACATGTCTGTTTTCTTTGCTTCCCCTGTGTTCTGTTTGGTTACAGCAGACAGCAAATCACTCTTTTACCTTGGACAGCAATGTTTTTGAATATATAAAATAAAAATACCAGAAAAGAAACATTAGAAAAAGAACCAAAAAAACCTTACAGCTTCAGTTCTTCGTTGCAAAACAGGAGCGGTGTTTCCAAAAGACAGGGCAAGTTTTGAGGTCATTCTGGGAAAGAAAATTACACTGTTACTGCACTAAACAACTATTTTCTCCTTCTTTAGTTTCTTAGCATTCTGGTCATGGTGACCTTGTGTGTTTGTAGAATCCTTGATTTGAATAGATTAAGAGCATTTGCTTACATGCCTGACTCAGGTTTTTGTCGACTGTAGATAGCCTTGTCCTTCACTTGAATTCGTCCCAGCCTCTGGTTGGAACATATTGATTATGTAGTGCTGTTGCAAATACTGCAAGTTATGAATGATATTTCATTTTTTTTAAATGCTGGGAAAATAACAAAGGTAGAATTTTTAAGAAAAGCAAAGTAGAATGTGGTAGAACCAGCTGCAAGGGCTTTTTCTAGAGCTCTGTAGATGGCAGTTAGCAAGAATCAACACACAAAGCTGCTTGATGAAATTTTGCAATAGAGAAAGTTATAACCATGTAGCAAAAAGTAGAACACTTAACTTTTCCACATAACCATGATGATGTTGTTATTGTGAGTATCCTGAAGTTGACTGTAAATGTCCCAGAAGGTCTCATGTTTTTCAGTCAGCATATTATGAGTAAATAGTCAATTCCCGGAAGTGCATGGCTTACTTTTCTTTTTTTCTTATCCCAGAGGACTTCTTATTCAGGCTCTGCTTGGTCAATGCATTGATGGTAAAGCCCAGTAATAGCCAAACAGAAAAGGAGCTGCAGATCAGTGTATCTTAAGCAGTCTTGATGGTAAATTGTTATATGAGAGAAATCGGAGTTACAGAGATCATTCTGGGAGGTATTGAAAAACACCTGAAAGACAATGCAGTCATCGGTCATAGCCAGCACGACTTTGTGAGAGGAAGGTCCTGCTTATCAAACCTGATTTCCTTTTATGACAAGGTGACCCATCCAATTGATATGGGGAAGCCAGTTGAGGTAGTATTTTGGATTTCAGTAAAGTTTTCAACACTGTCTCTCACAGGATCCTTTTGGAGAAAGTGCCAAGTTCACAGCTGGATAAACACATCATGTGATGGGTGAGCAACTGGCTCACAGGTCAGGCACAAAGGGTTACAGTGAATGGAGTGACATCAGACTGGTGACCTGTCACTGGTGGGGTTCTGCAGGGCTCCGTCCTTGGCCCTGTGCTCTTCAGCATCTTCATAAATGACTTGGATGCAGGGCTGGAAGGGACACTAAGCAAGTCTGCAGATAATACTAAACTGGGAGGAGCTGTTGACTCTCCCAAAGGCAGAGGCCCCAAAAAGAGACCTCGATAAATTCAAAGGCTGGGCAGTCACCAACCATATGAAGTTGAACAAGAGAAAGTGCCAGATGCTGTACCTGGGATGGGGCAACCCTGGATGTACGGACAGACTGGGGAATGAGATGCTGGAGAGCAGTGCCATGGAAAGGGACCTGGGAGTCCTGGTCAGTGGAAAGCTGAATCTGAGTCAGCAGTGCCCTGGCAGCCAGGAGGGCCAACCCTGTCCTGGGGGGCATCAGGCACAGCATCGCCAGCCGGGCAAGGGAGGGGATTGTCCTGCTCTGCTCTGTACTGGGGTGGCCTCACCTCGAGTGCTGGGGGCAGCTTTGGGTGCCACAATACAAGATGGAGAAGGGCCTTGAGGGGAAGCTGTATGAGGAGCTGAGGTCACCTGGTCTGTTCAGCCTGGAGAAGAGGAGACTGAGGGGAGACCTCACTGCAGTTACAACATCCTTGTGAGGGGAAGAGGAAGGGCAGACACTGATCTCTTCTCTGTGGTGACCAGTGACAGGGCCTGAGGGAATGGCCTGAAGTTGTGTCACAGGAAGTTTAGGTTGGATAATAGAAAAAGGTTCTTCTCCCAGAGAGTGGTTGGGCACTGGAACAGGCTCCCCAGGGAAGCACCAAGCTTGACAGAGCTCAAGAGGTATTTGGACAATGGTCTTGGACACATGGTGTGACTCCTGGAGTGTTCTGTGCTGGGCCAGGAGTTGGACTGACAATCCTTGTGGTTCCTTTCCAAGACAGCTTATTCTGTGATTCTGTATTTGCAGTTATTTTCTGCTTGAACTACATTAATGAAGGCTTCCAAGTGGCTGAAAACAAATACTGTGGCCTAAGCCTTCCCTTCTGTAACAAAAAGAAGTAGTCTGGTTTTGCATTTATGATGATGATGGGTACTGTTGTTGTTATTATTCTTCCTCCTCTCATCAGCTGCTGACAGCCATAGTGTAGTTGTGAGAAAAACTGCAGCAATAGTTTTCAGTATGTATCACTGGTCTCATTGCCTGGGGAATATTGTTAACTAAACAAAAGCATTTTAGAAGCTGGATATAAAATGAGTAATTCAATTTCTGTGAACTTGCTGAATAATTTGGTGTGCTGCTTGCTGGTCTGTTTGATTCAGGCTGACATTCTCTGTTCTGCTGTAGGGCCACCTGAGCCGAATTTTTATCAGCTTCTTTCGATAGACTGCATCTGATGTGTACATGGGACTTCCCTTGAACATTCCTAATAAGAAGTTTTTCCTTTCTCTACTTTCATTGACTTCCCACATGAAGGGACTAGAACATGATCAGGGTGGAAGATGGATGAGCAGATGAGCAGCAGTTCTTCATGTTCCCATGGCAGCTCTCAAGTTCCCATAGGTGACCTGGTTTGGTCTGAGTTCTGCAGACTGTGGCTTATCATCAGAGTGCTACCCAAGAATTAAAGCAGCATTACATCAAGGAGAAAAAACAGTTGAGGAACTGATCTGGGATTTTAAAGATCTGAGCTAAAAGTTACACACTGAACTTGTGATTCTTGTGAAATACGTATTTCTTTTGTGCCCCTGGAAAATTACTGTTTCACTGTCTTGATTTCCTACTCCCGAAAATGGGGTCCTTTCTGCTATCTTCTGTTCTTTGGGTCTCTTCCTGTAAGCTTTCCAGGCTAAGAACCATCTGTTAGTGTGTATAGGCACACTAGCTAATACAGCTAGTCCTGAACAGGGTAGGGGCTTTTAAAAAACAGTTGTGTACTAGTTTGAAAACAAACCAGTGGGAGGCACCAAGTCAGAATAACAATTTAATGGGGAAATTAAAGAAAAGGAAAAAAAAAAAAAGCTAAAAGAAAACACTGGTTCACACTGACAGAGTCAAGATACAACCTGAGTCCCTGTTAGGCAGGGTGGTGGTAGCAGTCTGGTAGAATGGTGGCTGCAGTCCTCTGAAGCAGTGATCCTGTAGAAAAAAGGGTCTGCTCTTCCTCAGAGGGTCCAGTGGTGGCTGTGTAGCTCCTGTCCTCTGGGAATCGAGTAGAAATGTTGTCTCTGGTCTTCAGAATCTCAGATTATATCCACGCTGGGATGCTTGGTTCCTCCCTCTGGGTGGAGCATCTCACAATGGGGTAATGAGTCATGAGGCCAGGTGTTGATTGGGCTCATTAACAGATGATAGTCCAGAGGGAGTTATCTATGAGTCATGCGGCAGGACAATGATGGGCCATGAACAGCAAGACAGTCTGGGGGGAGGAGGCAAGGAAACACTGCCCCTCCTGGTTTCAACAGCTCATGAGGATGGTAATAGAATACACTGCAACCCAGGACAAGTTGTAACACCAATAATGAGTGATTCCTTCTGTCAGAACAGGGCTGCTCACAACTGTGTGGGAAGATGGTAACACTGCTGCCTCCAAGGTTGCACTGGAGAGGCTTTAGGGCACAGAATGGAAGGGAAAGGTCTCTCCCATGCTAAGAATCAAATGAAAAGGATCTCCAGGGTTTGCAGCAGTCATGTGAGTTTTTTCTGTCAATCCATCTCCTGCTAAAGTGGATGGTCCAAAATTGGTTCAGCTTGGGAGGTCTCAAATTCAAAACAGAATTTCAAAGTGTTTTTTTCTACTTTTCAAAGTGTAAAGCTCCAATACCTGGACTGCTTTGCAGATGTAGAATCTAATCTCAAAAAAATTCAGAAGAAAATGTAATTTATAATTATTCTTGTTCTTACTTGGGAAAAATTGGCCAAAATATTTGCAGACTAAAAATAATGTCTTTCAACTTCATAGTGACTTTTACTGGAGGCTCTTCACATACTTTGCTAATGTGAATTAGTAAAATCTCAAAATATCTTTTGCAGCCTGGTATGTTTTTGTCCTTGTTTTACAGGTGAATTAATAAATGGATGATATTGTGGGTGCTTTGGAAGGCACTGGAAAAGCACCAGTAGGACCATCTCACCTGTAAAACTTACAGCATCTAATAATGAAATTTACAGTCACACTGTGTGTTCTGCTGTCTTACGGGGTTAGTTGCTTTTCAGTTGTTAAATGCTTCCTGTTGCAGCTTGTCCAGTAACATAAATATTGCTTATGGCACCCAGATAATGGGACAAGATAGCTGGATATTTTATCTTTATTCCTATTTTGTATTTCAATTATCTTCAAGGCTTCACCATCCAGTCCAGTTTACACTTAACTCAGGCATAGGGCTGCCCAATTTCAGCACATTGGCAATAGCAGATAGGCACACAAACTTTCTGAGCAGGGCACTTATCATTAGAATCACTTAAACACCAACCAGAAGCACCAAGACTAGTGAAAATACCGTCTCAGGCTGGCAAATGTGCCACGCTTGCTGCCCACAGCAGAGAACCTGCAGAGAGCTGGTGCAGAACCTTTGGGCTGCCAGGGAGGAGGAGTGGTAGGGAACTCGTGGGAGTGAAACAGAGAGAATCAAAGTGCCTGAGGGGATGGAGGGTGAGAAGGAGACAGTGTAACAACTTGTACAGGCTTGTGAGCTTCCAGAAAACTGCCAGCACTGGAGTATGGAAGATAATTTTAGGTCTGTTAACAAAACTTCCAAAGATACAGGGCTTCAGACTGGTAGTTCAGAGGTTGGCTGATTTTAAAATAAACAGAAAAGTAGATGGATTTTTTTTTTTTTTTACTCAGACCAGAGTAGGCTTACATAATAAAATAAACTATGGTTTGAGTAATTGTTGCTACTGTTGCAAAACTGTTTGGTTTTGGAAGGAATTGCACCTCAGATGGACTTTTTATAGGCCTTGCAATTGAAAATTTGACTGCTGTTGCCTGGATCAGATCAATTCATTTGCTGAACAAACCTTTACAGCCATGCTCTTTGCAGTACAGAATTACGTGCACACAGACTTGGCTCAGTTAAAGGTATGAGAACCTTGTCACAATGGACAGTAAGTGATCTATTCTGCCATCAGCCAGGAGAAGACAGCCTGGAAGTCTAAGTGAAGTGCACAGTGCTAAGGGGAGACAAGGTTAGGCTTAATATTATAAAGACTTTAAATGCAACTGTTCTTGAGTTTGTTTTGTGATAAAGACGAGGAGAGTTTAGTGTGTGTGTTTAACAGAGGTTGTTTTGGCGGTTTTTTTGGGGGTTTTTTTTGTTTGTTTTTTTTTTTTTTTTTGGTGATATGTGGAAAGTACAAAAGCACTTTCAGGTAACACTGACTCCCTTGAAGTCTGCATACAGCCTTTGATACCAACTCTGTATTTGTACATGACGTTGCTGAAGCTCATGTGGAACACAAAGAGAAAACATGTCACTATCAACAAGTGACTTCTGTTCTGGATTGGTTTGTGAAATGTAAGCTGAAGGAAGCCTCTTGCATGCTCTTTAACACTGACCTGGTTTTGTATTTAGAAACTTTATGAAGTACCTTTCTACAGGCAGACCGCAGGTTTCAAGGCAAGACTCTTCCCCAGTTCAAGTTTTTACAGTGGCAACAGCACCACCATCTTACGTAATTTTTCTCTGTAATACAGACAGAAGAGTTAGTACTGCATTTAGGGGTGATGAACTGGACCTTGAATTGCTGCAGAAGTAGAAAATTGTTGGGTTCTACAGCAGCTGATGTTGATTTCCAAGTGGCCTATTGCATGAAACCGAGAGACATAAACCAGGGCACAGCTGAGGTAACTAATGGGGAAGCACACATGTGGTTGGCTAGAGTTTGGAGGGAGTGTGAGCTGCAAAGAAAACATGTGAAGCAAGCTAAAGCAAGCTTCATGCACAAGGTCACTAGTGGCCACAAATTTCATTTTGACACTTCAGCATTTGTCTTTGGATGAGAACTTTTGTGAAGGATCTATTGGACTGATCAGCTGAGGTTGTTTTCACAGTAACAGTAGTGTCAAGGTGTTTGTAGCTTCAGTCAGGGTTACAGGAGGTGCTTGTCTAGTATCCTGTTCTGCTTGGCAAAGACTGTACTGCTTTTATTGTATTACCTCTTGGTGATGGCTTGTAGGAATGAGTATTTTGTCCAGCTCCCTACTGCAACCATCAGTGTTTGATATGACTGGTGCTAAAATGCCCTGAAAATAAGAGCCACCTGAAGAGCTATCATGATGATAAGACAGAGGCACTTATCCTTCCTTAGCTTCCATAACTGCTGTGCTGTAGATGTTATTTTAGATGGTTTTTATGCACTACAGAGGAAGCTCAGGTGCCTTGCTCGGATGATGCAGTAGGCTTTCCAGTGCCTAAAGGTCAGCCAGACAAATTCCAAGGTACACGGTGGAATTTACATTATTTTGTTTGTTCACAGTTAGTGTGTATTCTGTTCTCTTGACAAGGACATAGCTGGTCCTTAGAAGGAGAAAGGCATTTGCTTGTTTGCCTGAGGCTGGCTCTGCCTTCTGGGTTAGTTGGCACCCTCAAGGAGAGAGAGGGACCATCTCTTTCCTGAGGGCAGCAGAGCATGGAGAACTGCAGAAGGAAAAATCTTCATGAGGGCAGGGTGGGGAAAGCAGAGGTGGTGAGACCAAGTCAACACAAGACCTTCAGAAAGAGTGATGAATGAGGAATGCCAAGAAGAGCGAGGAGCAGGCGCACAGCCAGGGCTCAGCTAGAATAGGAAAACTGTGTTACTGAGGGTGTAGAGGGATCTGTGCAGTCTGTTGCAGCCCAAGAGATCCTCTGAATGCTGCTGATCTGAAAGCAAAACTAAAAGAAAGAACCTGCCCTGTGAGCACACTGTGGCTAGAAAGGTTTGTGATCAAACTCTTATTTTTATTCTGCTTCATTCAAGAGGACCAGTAAATCTTCAAGGTTCCTTTGTTCTAGTTCACGTTTAAGAAGAACAAAGTTCTAGGCTGTAAAAATTCCTTTGTGTCATTTTGATCCATTCAGTGACCTTTCAGCCTTTCCAGATACCCAATTAAGTATTCAGGACAGTGCTTAAAAAGAAGGCTGGCCAGATTTCCTTGAAATTTGCAGTTTTGGCTAAATTTTCTTGAAATCTGCAGTTTTGGCTGGAATACATGTTACTATTCTGTATAACTTCTATCCAGCCTGTGACAAAACCCCAGCCTTTTGGAGGAAAAGCAGTTAATGAGCTTTGCTTATGAATATGTTTATGGTTTTTTCAGTTTGATTTTGACATATTACTGGCATTGGTGACATTTTTGTTTCCTTTCACTTGTGTAGAAATAGAAAAATTTTAGAAATGTGCTAAGTACTTCATACAGACAGTGTTGCATTGGGCACGGTTACATGATAAAGAGAAACATGAAATACATGCTTCTGTATCTTGCACAGGATAAGGCTCTTCAAAGGCCTATCTGTGGATCAAAGCCCAGCTTTAAGGGACAATCAAATAACCTGCTGAATAAGACCAAAGAGGATGAAGCCTTTTGGTACAGCAGCCCTGGTTTGTTTTGCCATAGACAGTGTCATCTTGTGTGAGGTGCCAGTTTTGTGTCATCCCCATTTACACATGCACATGAAGCTCCAGCATGCACACACCACTCTCCTCTCATGCATATGGTAGAGCTGTAGCTGCTCTTAACTCCTCCATCATCCCACTCTCAACTCCTTTCAAAAAAATTCGGAAAATCATTGCACAAAATGCATACTCCAGCAACTAGACTCAGCTGAAAGCTTAGGAAAAAGGTTTAAGTGGGGCGTGGGAAAACCAACCCAAAGCCCACTATTTGTATCTTCTTCTTGTTGCAGATGAGGCTCTATAAATAAAATGATTGGTAAGCTTCCTGTCATGGACCAGAAGAGTGTATATTAATACTTGCTATGAGGAATAAGTTCTGTAGTGAACTCTCTTCTTCCCTGAAACATTCCCTAGATTTCCAGCCATACGTACACAAGGACACTACATATGAGCTGTACAGCTCTTCATATCGCCATCCTTTACAGAGGCCTTGTTCCTTCATGCTTCCCCAGTGGTGTAGTAAGAAAGCAGTAGAATAGTAAAACTTTGGAATTTACAATTATTGTACTTCTTCTGGCAATGTAAACATAAGCAGAGACTGTTTAATCCTGTTTGTTAACTAATGGCAAGAAAGGCTTGTTTGGATTCCTATTAATCAGGTGCTAACAGTGTAAGTTGAAGGATCTACTTTTGAGCATTTCTGACCCAGTGAAACCCCAGGCAGAACAGAATGTGTCCCTTTTGTGCAAGAGTTTCAGGAGGATGCTAGAATGTGTAGCAACCCGCACTGAAATTCTGAGGAAGAACAGGAGATTGCACAGTGCAACAGCAGAAGCTTTTGCCCATGTTAGTGACGGAGTGTGACTCCACAGGAAGAAACAGGAGGTCTTTTGTTATGAAGTTGTGAAGTAGAAATGAGAGATTAGAACAAATGGTAAGTCGGGAGACCATAGCTGCTCTTAAAAAACAAAAGAGGAGAGAAGAGAAGGGGGGAAAAAAAAAAAGAAAAGTGGGTTTGATGAGGAAGATGAGTCGAGGAAAATCTTGTGGAATTTTGATAAGAAGCAGCGTTTCTGGGACCTGTTGGAGGACAGAACAGTTTGAGCAAAAGAGTTTTTGATGGAGAGGAAATAAACAGAATATAAAATGCCAAGGTTTAGCTTTTTAGGCTTGAGCTGTTTCTAAATTGTTTCCACAGGTTTCATAGCCATGATAGTTTTTTCTAGTATTCCCAAACTTTCATTAAAATGCTTGAAAGCTCCAGTGCTGTTGTCAGGTTCCTGACAACTAGTTGTTACTGCAATCAACAGTTGCTTGAAGGAAAGCTTGATTAAAGTGTCACATAGCTGTAGTTAACTGGCATGTGACTTTTGTTTCTCCAGCAGACTTCCTTATCTCAAGCCTTTATTGAGGACCATGTAGAGGAGGGGTTTTTTCTCCTTGGGGCTTTTTTTTTTTTAAGTGAAGCTCTTGAACTTTCCTCTGAAGCAGAATTCGTTTGATGTTGAGTGTGTCTTAGTCAAATGTCCTTGACGTTCATATCAAAAGATGTTGTATAACCTGTGATGTACACAGTAACAATGAGGAACTGAAACTTCTCATACCATGTTTTGGGTTATACACACTTCAAGCATTAAAGCAGTTTGATTGTCTTCCAGGTGGGTAACAGATCATAATAATGGTTAATTGTTATGACAGGAAAATATCTAGGACTTGCTGAGCTATAAGAAGTTCTTGCCCTTAAAGTCCAAATGTCCAGTGAGACAATGACAAATGGGTGAAGCTGGAAAGTGGACGAAGGGTGTTGTTGTCAGATAATGCTCTTGTGAGGTCCTTTGGGACTAGCTTAAAACATTCACTGCCATTCCCAGAAGAGACTGTGCATCACGGACTGGTTCTCATTTGTACCTGTGCAAGGTTTTCCGGGTCAGCCAAGAGCTACTGATGAAGTCACTTCGAACCCATTTGACACTGAAAGTTAAGAAATGCATGGACAATCCAGTTTGATGACTCAGTTTTGGGAACAGTAACCTCCAGCTGTGACAAACACCAGGGAGTGGTGCAGTGAAACTCCACTGGCCACCTCCAAAGTGATTACACCCTAATGTACCCAGTGCCCGTTCAGAAAGGGGCTGATGAAAGGTCTGTTGGCAAGGAAAGAATTCTTTTCTTTGTTTAGTAGCTGTAGTGCAAGCTTGTCATCCACCTGTCCCCTCACAGGCACTCATGGGAGAACATCCAAAGGGTTTTAGGGAGGGAAAACTGGGTTAATTTCACTGTGCATGAGATAGGCTTGAAGAGCCTCCAGGGTGTTGGGAAGAGAGGCCAAGTGCATGAGTGGCATAGGAAAGGGGTTAAAAGACAACAGTGGAAGATGATAGTGCAGAGAAGTACAACAGGACTGCATTGTGGCTTGAAAGAAAGAGTATGGTGGAGGGGAGAGCTGATGAAGGCACTTCTCTGCTGTATGAGAGAAATACCACAGTAAAGATGTTGGGGAGGAATGTTATCTGAGGACCTGAGTGTCTGCTGTAGTAAAAACACCTCTGAGAGGCTGAGGTGGTATTTGGCATTGTAGACCAGAAGAGTATTGAAATGTTAATTTCAAAGAACAAAGGAAGATGTAGAGTCTGGATTGATCCTTAGAGGGGATCAAATGTTGGCACCAGTCACAGAGTCAAAGGAGAAGACTGAGAGGTTGTTCAGCAGCTGGACTTCACAAATGTCAGGTTCTGAAGCAAGTAGCTCAGTGTTAAGGGAAGCAATCTGCAAGGCAACACATTTGTGTCTGCTAAGGACAGCACATCCTGTGCTTGAGAGCTGCAAAGATCTTCACATGAACTATCTGTGTTAGTACAAGTGCCAGGAAGGTGCATCTGCAATATTAAGGGTCCTGTATGCTACCCAACATGGCTTGATTAGCCCAATTTCGAGCAGGTGTTCATAGTCTTGGTTATGTTTTTTTTCAGCAGTTGTCTATGTGGGTATTACAAGTTGGAATTTCTCTATGGAATCATAGAACAGTTTGGGTTGGAAGGGATCTGCAGAATCAACTACAATCTTCAGAATCCAACCCCTCCTGCCACAGCCAGGGACAACTTCCACTACACCAGCTTACTGAGAGCCCCATCTAAGCTAGTCTTGAGCACCTCCAAGGACTGGGCACCCACAGCTGCTCTGGGCAACCCATCCCAGTGTCTAACCACTCTCAAAGTGAAGAATTTCTTCCTAATATTTTTCTAAACCTGCTCTTGTTCAGTTTAAAGCCATTCACCCTTGTCCTATCACCACATGTTCTAGTAAGGTCACTCTCTAGCTGTCTTGTAGCTCTCTTTAGGTACCAGAAGGTTGCTCTAAGGTCTCCCTGGAGCCTTCTCTTGTCCAGGCTGAACAACCCCAACTCTCTCAGCCTGGCTTCATAGGAGAGGTGCTCCATTCATGGCCCTCCTCTGGACTTGCTCCAACAGGTCCGCACTCTTCTTATGTTGGGGGCCTCAGAGCTGGGTGCAACACTCTAGGTGGGGGTCTCACCAGAGTGGAGCAGGTGGGGAGAATCACCTCCCTTGTCCTGCTGGCCGTGCTGCTTTTGGCACATTGCTGGGTCATGTCAACCTTCTCATCCACCAACACCCCCAAGTCCTTCTCTTGAGGGCTGCTTTCAATCTGTGCTTTCTTTTATAGTGTACTACACATATTTTAATAGCATAATCTTACTTTGCTTTATGAGATTCTCTTGCATCCATGATACAAACAAACAGTGTAGTTCACAAAGGTCTTCTGGTTTGCTTGTGTTCAATAGGCACTAGCCCGTCACCTCCGACCTGGAACGCTGCGTGCTGTCTTTGGCAAGGACAAGATTCAGAATGCTGTTCACTGCACAGACCTGCCTGAAGATGGACTTTTAGAGGTAAGGCTTGCTAGACAAACATGTTCTCATATATCACAGGAAGCTGTCAAGTGAAATGCTTTTCTTGACACTGTTTTAAGCCAAGTATGTATTTTCTGTGTGGAGTAGCTGTGCTGTAGACCAGACTAGACACAAAAGGAGAGAGTTTATTAAGGGCATTTAACTCAGTTAATTCTCTGTAAAAAAATTCATCCATGCAGTTTTCTTGAATTAATCTAGTATAATGAAGTATTCGATGTAATGAAACTCAAGAGTCTTCTCTTTTTCTGAATGTGTCCTTGGGACTGAATATCAGCACTTAACAGTGCTTCTGCAGGGACATTTTCTTAGCCCTTTCTTGGATGACCACTATGACTCCTGATCTAGATTGTCTCTACAATGAGCTTGTTTGGAGCTTGGAATAATTACAGGCACTAGGGATTCAAATTCTCCAGATAAGGCCCAGGTATGTTTGTAGACTGTCATACTTACGTACATCAGTTGATATTTCCTGTGTTTTATATTAACTTACTAATTATTATCTGATTTTGGCTTTGTATGCTCTCATTAAAGTCCAATAAAATGAGAAAATGTTAAATTAAGGGAATTTGTAGAGACAGAAGTACTCACTATGAATACCAGAACAAGCTCATTCACTTAATTCTGTGCCACAAAACTAAGGTCCATAGCAGGGGATTGAAGTGATGTGTAATGTTGGATGGATCTCTGTGTCAATGGAGATGGTTTTCCAGTGCATGCACAGCTTGCATTTTACTGTCTATACATATTTGTAAGTGTTTTGCTGTCAGGCTATAGCAGAAACATGGAGCAGCAAGAGTTGTCCTACTTAGGTAATTATACATTGCCAAAATGGTGGTGTCGTAGGGGAGTGAGGAAGAGCTAACTGCATCACCATCTCCCTCCACGAAATAACCTGTGGGTTAAAGTGCTTTTGCTAGGAAATCACATCTGGTTTGCAGTGCGGACTAGTGAAATTCAACACGGAGAATGGCAACCAGTATAAACAAAGTTGCAGCTTTTTTGAGCGTTTTCAAGATGTCATTAAAAGTTGACAACTTTTAGTTTGTTCCCTTAGGGTTTAAACAAGCAAACACATTTTTCACCACATGCCTGAAGTTCCTCAGCCATGGCTTTCCAGTGGCAGCAGAGCAAAAGGCATAGGCTGTAAGGGAAAAGTTAAACAGGCAAGCACTCAAAGAACAGTTTAGTACTCCATCAGAATTTTCTCTCTCTCGTGTCCGCAGTCTGTCACATTACATTGATGCAAAGCGGATTTTGCCAGTTGTTTAAGTTGAGTTCAGAGCTACTCTAAGTGAGGCAAGAACTGCTGCTCCAAAACAAAAACTGAGGCTGGCATTCTTTCTTGAGGTCCCTATTACATGTGTTTGTCCTTTTAATCCTGCAGCTCAATCATAAGTGAAGTTCTTGATCTAGTATTACTCTCACTACACGCCTTGCAGTTCCTGTTGCAGTCTGATAATTTTAACAGTTGTTTCTTGATTGTACTTTTTTGGGAGAGGGAGCTAAGATCTTTTTTTACCGTAGGCATAATTGTATGTAGAATATGGCTCTTCATCAGTCTGTAGTTTCTTCTGTAACAGCCCAGGTTAAGCCAGCAGTCGCAAAAGACATCGCTCAATGTTCTTTAGTGAGTAAATAAAGCAGTGGATCCTTTGAATTGAGCGCAGTGGGTCTGTACAAAGAAAGCCTTGGTTGTATCTGTTGGTTGGTGTGTGGAGTATTTACACTGTTAGTGCTAGAGCAGCTTATTAGGTGTTCTTGCCACAGTCCTGACTGCTTCTGTGGCCGTGTATCCTGTGTGCACACAGGGTGTGTGCAGGGCCTGCAGTGCCCAAGGCATCCTGGAGGAAACATGGAGGGACTGCAGCTGCTGACACTTTGTGGATAGGAAGCCGAATAGGTTTGTTTGTGTGTTAATTGGTTTTGTAGCTTTTGAACTTCCAGAACCAAATGGAAATGGAGAGGGGAGATCCCTGGTTGACCAAGTATTCTATGACAGGCCTTGAATGCATAGTGTTTATGGAAGCACAACAGAAGTGTGTTTCTGTGTAGAAGGGAACACACTGGTGCTGTCCTAGAACTCGGGTATCTTTAGTGCCAGACACTGCTTATCTTAAGATTTCTCCACCCTTCTCTGCAGTTTTCATCACCCAGTTTCAGATCTAGCTGAAATTTGAAGAATTTGCAATGGCAGCTGCTGCCTCATTGTCCACAAATGGAGACTTCTTAGAGGAGATGAGATAGGTAATTGAAGATTAGATAAAATGCTTCCTGAATAGCCAAACTCTAGGTGAGACTGGTGTTTTGCACTTCATTGACTGTCTCTAGGAAGTGCAAGGTTATGACCTTTCTCCCAAAAATCGTGACCAAGGAGTACTTGGTGAAAGGAGACAGGACAACAGTGTCTTGGGAACAGCAAGGACTAATTAACTAAATAAGGGTCAGCTTGTGCACCTAGTTTAGAACACTGTATTTAAATAATGTAGTACAGCAGTTTTTCAGTGTTTTTCTCTTAGACCTCTTTTCCAGGGACCTGAAAAAAGGAAAGTTCACTTTTAATCTTAAATCCCCCTCAAACAAACAAACCAACCCCAAAAGCAAATAGGAGCACTTGCTCCCACCAGTATGACCCTTAACTCCTGTCTTTGTTCTGCTTCACATTTTAGGCTCTGACTAAAGTGTATCAGAATTAATGAATAACTAACTTTGGCTCAAGAGGGGAGGGGAGATGCAGTTGAGCCTTAAATGGGACTGGTCACAATAGAAAAATCTGTATGTTTTCAGTTGTAGAGCTGTAAGTGCTCTTTTTATTCCTAGTTTAGTGATACAGGAGGAGTGTGAATATTGCCCTGAAATCTCTTAGATGAGTTGTTTGACTTACTGGGTCAGGCACTTACTGTCATTCACTTAATATACTTGTGTGTCCTCTTATCAGTACAAAATATATTTTTACAAGTGACAATGGATAGACAAAAATAGCTCAGAACAGTCAGTTTTCTCAGCCTTGTCATCAGTTTCCCA
The DNA here is from genome assembly GCF_965178545.1 of Coloeus monedula. Classification (NCBI taxonomy): domain Eukaryota; kingdom Metazoa; phylum Chordata; class Aves; order Passeriformes; family Corvidae; genus Coloeus; species Coloeus monedula. The sequence continues at coordinate 26,296,248 of NC_138783.1, forward strand.
TTTTAATGAGGAGAGGGAAGAAAGGAGGAAGTAGAAAAGGGAGACTGATAGCGATGGAGTATTTGTGAGATGATGCAGTTTCATGATTGAAGGTTCAACCAGCAGCTGATGATGTGTAGGACATTCATTCAGAGCAGGGGGTTGCATTTGTTTCCCACATCCAAAGCAGGTAGAGCTCTACCTCTGGTCAAGTTTTTTTTGCTTTATATGAAGCAGGTCCTGTTTGGAGCAAGCAATTACAGTACTCACCTGCTTTCACGTTCCTTCTGAGTCAGGTAGAGCCAGGACTGGAACATGTATATTTTATATGCCAAGGAACTGCTCTGTTTAGCAGACGAGAGATGTGTCATGTACATGCAGTGAAAGATGATTCTGTTTCTCAACTCACCATCTTTGACCTGAGGAACATTTCTGATAAATATCTTGTTGAAATAGAAGCTTGCAAACCATTGGATCTGATGAATCATCATTCTCTAGACAAAACAAGTTTCCTTAAAACTGATCATTCCTGGAATTGTTTTTAATCAAAGTAGTGATACAAGGTATTGTGGCTACCAGACTTCACAGTTTATGTCCCTCTTTAAAGAGGTGAAGGCTAATTAAAAATCAGTCATAAAGGCCTTACATCACTGGAAGTACAGTGAGTAAAACTTCCCACAGGAGGTGGTGCTGTACACACACCTCAGTTCCCTGGGTCTCAAGTGGCTCAGTACCTTTCAGATTATGCAGGAAACCATGTAATTTAAAAACTGGTAACCTAGAACTGCAGTTGTAACAAAACCAGAATTTCTCGGGTTTGGCACACTCTGCCTGTAACTTGGTGCTCATACTGTGCCGTTCAAAGTTTTTGGTTTTGTTTTTTTGCGTGTGCGAGCAGTTCCATGGGGGCATTTGCAATGCAGGAAAACACTCCGGGGATGATAGAATGCACACATCTGGGGTAACCTGAAAGGTCTCTCCGTTGCAGTGCAGCCTGCTGAGCCTCCCACGCTGGCTTTGTGTTCCTGTGCCACGGCGTTGGGGCAGTCAGTCTGTCTCATGGGGTTTCCTTGCATCATTACCAAGTCCTTCATAGTCATCCATGTGTTTGTGTGTGTGTACCTAGACACAGAGGGAGAGGATGCTGCCCTCAGCGAAATATGCATGAAAAAGGATTTGCTGTGAGATGGATAAAACTTGAGTTCGGAGTGAAACAGCCTTCTCCTTGTTGCTGGGGGAGATGCTGTTATGAGGTGACTAATGCTTGGACAATATCGTGACAATTGCTGCGGGTGTGTGCTTACCTATGCCTTTGTGTGCCTGCCGGGCTAGGAGTGGAACTGCAGAGGGGGGTGATCTCTCAAGCCGCTTTCCGTGGGAGTGGGGGATGTGCCAGCTGCCTTCCCAATCCAGCCCCAGGGCACTGCGTGTGCCACGGCGTGGCTGCCGGGTGCCGTCAGGCTCCTCCTTGGGCACCCGCACCCTGGAGAGACGGGTCAGTTTTCAGTGTCGTGGGCAGCTTTCCAGCCAGGCAGGAGTGAGGACCTCCTCGAGTCTCGTTTGCTGGCCTTCTCCCTTGCCTCAGAGCTATTTGTGGCACTCACAGACATGAAAATAACCTATCAAAGGGGGATGACTTTGCTGTTATCAAAGAAGAGTGGGTTTCATCTGTCTTCTGAGAGAGCTGTCATGGTGGTTGGGTTTTCCCCCATCACTTCTTTGAATTTCAGCTGTGCAGTGGTGTTCAAGTGTAGGGCTGGGGACTGGCAGGCTGTGCAACGAGCTGCTGGAGGCTCTTTGTTCCTTTGCTCAGCCTTGCACCAGTGAGGCTGGCTTGCTGCTCGTAGGGCATTAAAGCAGACAAGTAATATCGCCTAGGGACGGATCGGCTATGGTCATCTGCTCACGCAGCTCTGGCACTGGAAGTTCAGCTGCTTGGATCCGGAGATGGGAGGTGATGTACAGTAAGTGGTGACAGGATGGTCCAGTTCAGCAGATGTGTTTTGTCCAGGCAGGTGCTGTGGACAATGAAAACCATGATTGTTTTCCTTAGACTTGGTGTAAACTGAATGCTCTGCTGAGTGTTAAGTGCTGTGCTGCTCCTAAGCTTTTGGTGCAGTGTGTATTCCACCTGCTAGAGGCCAGCTGTCCGTGGTCTGGCATTCCAGATAGTGCCAGGAGAAGCATGTCTTATGTCTCCTTTCCCTTTCCATTTATTCAGGGAGGCTGGGGGGAGGGTGGTATTTTAGCAAGCTGTTCAGAGTGGACCGGGGGGCACTCACCTTGGAGGGGGGGAACACAACACATGCTTCCCATAACCACTTCCTGTTACAGAAGTGCTCTGCTGGCTGCCAGCTTGCCCTTTCCTACCTGCTGCCTCCTTGGCTGCCCACTGCCATTGTCTGGACATGTGGGTGTGCTGCAAGGTGCTCGCTGTCATCCACCCTGGAAATGCTTCTGTACAGTAATGAGCTGATCCGTGGGTTGAGGTTAAAGTGCAACAGTTTAGGACAGAAGGCATCAGAAGGATGTAGGGCTGTTAAACTAGTCCTTTTTGGTGCACTGAGGTATAGTCCAAGCAATTTAATAAAGCATGTCAATGAGTAACTCTCAGAAGCGTCAATGTGCTTAGTGTGGAATTTGTGCATGTCACACTCGGAACAAAGGTCTCCTGCATTGCTCGTTACCGATTAACTTGTCTGCTATTATGCAAGCTGCCTCTGCCAGCCGAGAACTAACTCTCCCCATTCACGGGGCAGCCCAGCTTGTAAAACATTACACTGCAGAAGTGCATAGCATGGCAATGAACCTTTCACTGAGGGCATTAAAGCCGTCCGCATTTCTCTCAGGAGTCTTTAAAATATTTTAATAAAGAGGCCATTGTTTCACTCAGTCATACAGCAATTTGGCAATGAAGTCTTTTATTAGAGGCCCATACTGAGCTGCATAATCTGGGGTGAAATGCTTTTCACCGTTTCCAGTGAAAAGTAATAAAAATTGAATGGTTTGGGTGAGGTTTGCTTTAGCACTTTTCTTCCCCCAAGTTTTCATCCAAGGAGTAGCTATTTTTGTCTGTCAGTTGGAAATTTCAGTTTCTTCTGGTACAAGATGATTTCTAGAGAGGTTTATCAGATAATGGTTATTATGATTTAAGTGCTTCTCCATTTAAACTTTCTGAGACTTTTTATCCAACAGCTGTGGGAACAGGTTGGAAAGAATCTGGAGTGTAGGAAAACTTAATCTTGCTTGGTGGTGTTATTGCATATCAGAACATGTTAGCCAGCACTGGAATGCTGTCTTGCAATGTTTCCTGATCTATATATACTTGTACAGAGAATTAAATAATCCTTTTGCTTAGGCCTATCTGAAGGAAACTGAGAATTAAAAATAGCAGTAATAGGTGGATGGATAGTGAAGATGTTGGTGATTTCTCTTTTAAAAACTACTGTATTATTAAGTCACTTGGCAGCCTCATTTTGAGCATAGGTTGTATAATTATTATACTTGTGGGCTAGACAGGCAAACTAAACCAGGAACTTGTTTAAACAGAGTTGTGAAATAGCTCACCTCTTTTGCTTCCACTTCTGGGTAAAATCCGAGGTCTGGTTACCCCTTGTTCTGCCAAGTCTGAGGTTTATAAGTGCCAGAGAGAAGAAGTTAATGAGTGTGAACCAAGCAGCTGCCAAAGCTCTTTAAGTTTCACCTGATCCTGAAGGTAACCTGTGTGATAAACAGGGCTTGGCTTTTGGCACGTGTTTGTGTTGTGCTGAGCAAAGTAATTTTGTGGAGGGGAGGTCAAGGTGGAGGGAAGGCATGACACTTCTTGATAACTCATCTGAGGCCCAGTTTGTGTCTTTGAGGCCACTGCCTTCTTTCTTTCCCTCAGCACGTTCTCGTTTTGAACCAAAAAGCCCAGGTCCTCTTTGCATTTCTCTTCTTCCTCCAGCTGAAGCAGAACGTTGGGCTGCTACTCAGCTGCACCATGGGCAAACTACAGCAAAGAAGACAAAAAAGCTCAGGGGAACAGCTTATACAGCAAGAGCAGTAAGGGCATGCTGTAGTTGCACAGCCACATAGAAGCTCAGAATATCCTTCATTTCTGGAGCAGGGGGCCCTGCACCTTATTTGGGGAGATAAGAGAAACACTATTGTGTTCTGTAACACACATGCTGTGAGATGCACATAAATTTTTATGTGATTTCCTATTATTGACCTCAGCCAGTTGCACCTCCCACCTCTCTCAGAGATCAAATATACAAATTATTAGCTCTACTGGTGCTTCCTGTGTAGGGTTTATCCCTTCCCTTCTCAGTGCAGCTTCCTTCACTAATTACCAGAAGTAATGAAGAGCGGAATTTAAGTCAGCTGTTTTCATATATGTGTTGAAATATATGTGGAACATTGGGAGGAAAAACCCAAAGTGAAACGTGTTAATATGGATGGAAAACTGTGAATAAGGTTTCCTGTCTGTCATAGACGCTAATACCATGGGATTTATTGAGCTTAGGGTTTGTCAAGCTCTAGAAACTACTTCTTCTTTCGTAATTAATAATAGCTAACAATTCACAACGTAGTATCATGCCACTACTGGTTTTGTGCTGTCACAGTGCTGAGGGCTTAGACCCTGGCAGTGTTGATCCTGTGCTAGCAGCTGTGCAAACCCAGAACAGGATGGCAGTGGTCACCTGAAAGGATGTTAGTTGTAGTCTAGGGCTCCTTGGAGTCACCCAGCATCTCCTGGTTTCAGTAAGAGCTGCATTCTTCCTCTTCGTCTTTAACCTCTAAGTACACTGGCACATAGGCAGGAATGATGCATCCACAGCGATTCCTGAGACACACTGATACATGTCAGCAAGCCTCTGAGCAAGAGGCAATTCTCTGAAGCATTCAGAGTTGCTGAGCGGGCAAGTTTCCTTCCACATTGGTGCCAGTTACTGCTGTTCTGCTAGGGAGAGACAGTGTGCCAAGACTATCCAGCCACAAACCAGGAACTGTGGACTTCCTCAGGTAGCTGCCCTAGTCCAGCCATTGAATAGTAACTTGATCACTGAGGTGTCGAGTCTTGCCATGGCAGTGCATGCATGGTTTGGCATTCAGCAGCAGCATTGAAATCACTGAAAGCTGATGAGACTCACACTCTTGGGCTTTTCATACTGACCCATTGCACAGGTGAATGGAGCTTTCTAGATTCAGTGACATGTCTCAGGAGGTACTTGGAGCTCTATGCTTGGGGAATTTATGCCATTGGTTTGGTGGGATGTTCCCTGTCAGCACAGCGAGCCACAGTCAGCGCAGGGGCTTGTGGTGGTGCATGCAATGCCCTGCTGGTGGTGCCTTTGATTAGTAGTTTCTTTCAGGATATTTTGTTACTATCTCATCTTCGTGATTTTAACACTGTTGCCATGTGTAGCCTACTGGGTCCCCCTGGACAAATAATGATCTGCTGAGCATCACGGTTGCTCAGGAATGGCTTTAAGTGTTGGCTACCTTCTACTTTATTTATTTGTTTGCTGCTTCCATCCTCACTTGAATCTGTGATGTGGTTGGAAAACTTGTTCTTGTCTCTGTGTGATCACTGTCTTCTCTCTTGGCCATAACCTGGTAGCTTGTGAGCACCAGGACTGTCAGTGCTCCATGAGCAGGCTGGAGAGCCTTTGCTCAGAATTGGCAGTGCCTGTGGCTTGTATGAACACATCCAAACCTGGCTTTACTTAGGTACTGCAGGTACAAGCAGCAGGGGCCCTTTCCAGTGTTTTTATCCAGTGCTTGGGATGTGTTTGCCGCTGGCACTGACACGTGTGGTACACTTATAGGGTCTTGTCTCGCCTCAGCTCACTGCTCCAAGGGCATCCTACAAGACATCCACAGCAACTCCTGATTGTGAGGCAGGCAAGCAAGTGTCCCTCAAGATAAGCATGAAGTGCAGAGGCAGAGATCCTGATCACTCAGTGAGCGGTTTGGGATCCTTAGGAAAGCAGTACTTGCTGTCATGTTTTAGTTTGTCACATCTGATGGGAGATGGGATCTTACACTTTTTTCATTCCAGTGGCTCTACCAGGCCAGTGATGTGTTCTGATGGTGCTCAAAGATGTTACTAAATCAGAAGTAGAACTCCAGGCGGGAGAGTCCTGGACTAAAATGTTCAGCTCCAGCTACAGAGCAGTTGGCTTATGATGGGGGCTGATAAGATTCAATGAACCTGTACCTTCTTGTTAAATCTTCAAGTATCTGTACTTCAGAAATCAGTGATCTGAGTCAGTTATGTATGATATAAAAATAATACCTTGTTATTTTAAAGTGGTTTTGGAGTTCACTTATTTTTCTTAGAGTAAATACCATAAAACTCACTTTCTTGTTATTTGTGATTGTGGTATAATGAACTACTGTCTTGTCCTCTCATTTCCATCCTGTTTGGAATTCAGATTTTTCTAATATTTTAGTTTATGGTACAGTTTCCAAATAGCTCCCCTTGCACTTCTCTTCCACTGTGTTTTCAGAGTTGAACATAACCATACAGTTTTTGAGTGACTGTGCTAACAGCACACAGCATAAAAGCACAATGTGCTCTTTGTTATCCTGTAGTGTTTATGTCATAAAACCTTCCATTGCAAAGTTGGGGTTTTTTGGTGCATTGGGGTTTTTGTCCCAGCTCTACTTAAGAAATTAACTTTGATAGTTGAAGTGCATGTGTACAAATTGTTCTGTCTTGGGCAGCCTGGCTAGCTTTATTTCTTACATTGTGTGACATTTGGGAGAGAGGCAGGAGTGATGAACCTGCCCTTTTTTTTTCAACAAACCCTCTTCAGGTTTGTGTAGGAAAATAATTTTTTATTTTCAGAATACATACAACAGTGAGTAAGTAGACTGTTTTCTTTGACCATCAGTTTTCTTTCTGGAGTGCTTATGGCTGAAAGGATGGTATGAACCCATGGGGGTTTCAGTGTGTTAATCTAATGATGTAGTCATGTGAATCAGCTGAGTGAACTGTAGCTGAGGTGTGGTTTTGGTGCTAGGTGTTAGCAAGTGTGCTTGCTAACAGCATCGGCAAGTTCATGCAGATATACAAACCAATGTTAATGGGCAGAAAAAGTTTTTTGTTTCCTGCTTGTGATCTCAAACTGAGATAACATGTAAAAATTTATCAGACCTAAATCTTTAGGGAGAGTGTACTGATGCTGAAATGTAGGGTCAGCAAAGACTCTGGATCACGTGCCTGGATGCCTACACTGACCAAGGAGATACAGCGTTATGGTGGTTTTGGGGAGAGGGTGCTGATGAGTGTCTGTCTAGCTGCGTGGAAGGCACCAAGATTCCTGACAGGTTCTAAATGAATACAGGGATGAAAAAAAGCTTCCATCTCCCAGCTGCCAGTTTTGGTTCTGCAGAGGAAGGACTGAAATTGCTGTCACCTTTCTCGTGATGGATGAGAAGTGAATTTGTGGTGAACTCAGCCCTTTTCTTGCTCACGTGTCACCCTGTCAGCCCCCTGGCTTCTGCCATGAAGGAGACTAACAGGGTCTCTGTTAAAAACTGTCAGCCCAGGGGAACTGGGGGGGTGGACTGTGGATGTTGAGGTACCCTTTCAGATCCAGGGTTTCTTTGAGGGGACTCTAGGTCTCAGCAGGGCTCGGGGGCTCTGGGTCTCAGCAGGGCTCGGGAGGGAGTGCGTCGGGAGCGCTGTGCTGTTCTTTGGTTTCCTTTGTGTTCCGGCTAGCAGGAAAAGGTTCTGTTGGTTTTTCTTGTTCCTTTTCCCTTCCCTCTCCCTTGCCTCACTGCCTCCCTTCCCTCCTCGCTGGTCCAGCGGGCCCACAGGGTGGCCCTGGCTGGTCTGAGCCCATGTCTCTGTTCCCTCTCTGGGAATTGGTTGTATTTTGAGGGGTTTTTTTTATCCTGTTCTACCCTATTTTGTTTGTGTGTTAATAACTGTTTTTTTCCACTTTCACTTGCTGTGACCCACTTGTCTTATTGGTGGAGGAAAAGGGGGGGAAAAAAGGCCCTTTTCCCTTCAGAGGAGACACTCATTCCGCAGTGTTTCCTCCCGAAGTTTGGTCTCCAAAACTGAGACAAGGCTGTAGTTCTACCTGTGTGGAGTGCTGCTACAGCCCAAGGTGTGCCTGGGTCTGGCCTGTAGACAAAAGCTCTGACTCCAAAGCTTCTCAGCAGGCGCCTCTCATCAGCACTGTGTTATTTTCTGGACAGAAGGAGAGTTGAATTGTAAGTGCCTGTAATTCTTACACTTGGAATCTTCAGCACACTTTGTGCCTGTGCAGAGTCCTGTGTTAAGACCCAGATCCTTTGCTCTCCTTAGAAAATTGGCTGTCTCACTTGATTTGCTTCCCTTTTGCCTGGCCTTTCCATGCACTTAGGGCACACATTGTTCAGATGATACTTGCTTGTGGTCAGCCAGGGCATTAGACTGGATTTTTTTATTGCTTGCAGTATTAGCTCCTGAAACTGTGGTAACGCATGGAAGTGCTCAGAGAGAGCAGCCAACTTCATTTACATGAGTTTTGCTGGGAGCGTGTGTGACTGAAACAAAACTTCATGGAACTGAAGCAGCTCTCAGCTCCTCCTCAGTGAAGCAGTTTATAGGGTCAGAGCCAGAAGGTCATGGTTATTCACCCATTGTTACTTCCTGAGCATTATTGTTATTTGTCCCTGAATGGGAGCTAGAGAGGGCATAGCTTGCATGCTGCAAAGCAGGTAGATAGTTCCTGGGGTCTGCAAGGGGAGTACTGATGTTAAATTTGATCCTGTCTCATCCCTGGGAAGCAGTGAGCACACCTGAGTGTTAGCATCATTGGAAAGGCATTTGGGTGGCATCTGTGAAATGTGCTTGGTTGGTTTCAGATCAGCTTCTGGTGTGGATTTGTGCTTTGTCACCCTTGGACCCTGTAAAGATCAGAAGTGTGCTTAGCTCAGAGAGGCTGACCTTGCCCTTGGTCAAATGTGAGGCTTGTTCAGATGTTTTGTATTGGCAAAGCTCCCCTTTCTGTGGTTTGGACTGTGCTCAGTCCTCGGGAAAGAGAGGAACTTTATTTCCTAAAATACAGGGTATTTTGGAGTATCTAACCCCCATCTGGATGCTTGATGCAAGTTATCACCAGTTCCTGGATCCCCTTGGAAAATGACCTGGTGCTTGTAGAATGAGGGTTCTTCAAGCTGTCTCCAGCTGGGACCTCATAAGATGGGGGCACCCCAGATCTCTTGGTAGTGCTGAAGTCTTGGTTCTTCTGAAGTCTTGATTCTTCTCATAACACCATACATGTGGTCATGTGCGTGGGCCAAGTGCTCATGGTTCTTGTCCAGCAGTGCCATGCTCCCAAGGGTGAGGTTCTTGGAGAGTAGGATCCTTCCTGTGTACCACAGACACACCAGCTCTTAACTGGTTTTACTGGGAGCTGGGTGGCAGCTGACCCACATAGAGATAATTACACATAAAGAGAACATACCAGCACCTGGTTTTGTGCAGTATGTGAAATGTAGTGTTGCTTGTTCTGATGTCTGAGCCTTGCCAGTACAGCCTGTGTGGATCTTGAACAATCCAATAAAAGCTGATTGAGGAGGAAGAGGTTTTCCACAGGTTGTAAGTAAAGGGAGGTTGTTCAGCCCAGCCGGGGAAAATTGGTTGCACAAAATCAAGAGGCCTTTGGGGACTAAAATAGCACTAATTCTTCTGTTGCTAGTGGCAAGTGAGCAGGCATTGGGTAAGGCCAGTATCCACCTGTGTCAGTGTGTGCTGCAGGGGTGGATCAGTACTTAAATCCCAGAGGAGCCACGAAGCTCCAGCTGAGGCAGCCCAGGCAGGGGTGGGAGTTGACTCAGCTCTATTAAACCTGGAAACGGGGCCTGTGTTGGCAGCAGTTGTATCAGCACCCCAGGCTGAGGCTGGACACCGAGTTATTACCTAGGAAGCAGCAGATTCCACTGCACTTGGCCTTTTTCTTTGCTTTTGGCACAGCTCCCTACCCATGCTGAGGGTTGTGCCTGGCCCATGCTGGACAGCTGCCCTTGGCCAAGCTGGGAGCAGAAATCCAGAAGTGCCAATGCTCAGGGCTGTAAAAGCAGTAGCTGGTGTGTGTTAGTGCAGGTGTTTGTGCAAACACAGCCTTAAAGGCTTGTGTTGTTAAATATATGTATATGTCTCTCTCTTTGCTTTTTATTTTACTAGTGCTTTTGTGTGTCTCTCTTGTGGAATGCAGGTGTTCCATATAACAAGGAGGGAGATAAAATTCACTTTAATGGCTACAATTATACTTAACTATGCTGAGTCAATCTGGCAGAAAGAACAACATGTTCAGACTGGCAGTTTATAATGTAATGTCCTATTAAGCAGTGAGGAAAGCGCTGCCTTCCTGAGCCAAGTGGCTAGAGCACAGATTAAAAGAAAGAATCTTGAAGGCAATGCATGTTTTAATTTGAGTTGATGAGATGTCACATCTTGATGCCGCTGCCCTGCCCGTAGTCCCTCTGCCCCCGGGGCTGTTGAGCAGCCCCAGCCCAGCGAGGCTGTGTCAGGGCCACTTGTGAAAGGTCATTTTGGTGTCAAGGCTGTTGTGTACCCAAAGCACTGGTGCCACTGGGAGAGCAGGGTGCCCAGCCAAGAGTCTACACCTGATTGGGGTGGGGTGGGGTGAGGCTTTTTGGACTTTGGATGTTTGGGAATTTTTTTAACCATCCTGCAGTCTTCTAGTGCTGTATCTCTAGTAGGTGTGACAAATTACAGCAGCATTTCTAATGGAAGAAGGGGGTGTGTCTGACCAGGTGCATTGTGGAGTGTTTCTTTTGGGGGCATGGAGGGTGTGGTCCTTTGGGAGCAGAGTTGTCCTGAAGCCTGGGATCAGCTGGGTCTTTTCAGTGGGCAGCTGCAGGGCATGTGGCTGGGATAGCTACTGCCCTTCCTGCCTGGTTAATTAGTGATCTGAGCAGCCATACTGCTTTCACTGATGTGGGACCAGAAAGTGATTGGGGCGGGGATGTTGGGTAAAGGATTTGCCTAATTTCATATGCAATTCTTAAGAGTTTGTTACGTGAGTCCTTTTTGACATTTGCTCGCTGAAGCGAACACAAGCACCATAAGTTTTCCACAATGGTTGTCCCAAGCCCTGGAATAAGCCAGAATCTTTGTTAGTAGTTCATGCTTGGACTTTGCACTCATATAGAAGATTAAAATGCAGTAGAGTACCAAACCATGGGTCTTATACAAGTAAAAGTTGGGAATTTTTTTGGGTTGGTTGGTTGGTTGGTTTGGGCTTTTTTGTTGTTGTGTTGATTTTTTTTTTTTAAACTGTCACAGACTGTTCACTTAGGAACTGAATTGTAAGGGCAGTTGATCGTACCAAACCTTGAGCCATGCAACAACATACCCCACTCCCTTCCCAAAATGGTAGCAGTAGGAACCCATCAAGTGCTGGGAGTCTAATGGCTCAGTTTTCCTGTAGTTCTTTCTGCAGGTGAAGCTTCTGTCAGGGAGTATTTCAGGGCTTTCATCAGAGCTTGTTAAATCCTTGCTGTAAACACACAGCAGCAAAAGAAAGAGCTGAAGGTGCGATTTCTGCTGGCAGCTGCGCCTTGGGACCAACGTGGAACAGCTAAGTGGGTGCACTAAGCACCACAGCGTACCGTAACCGTACTTTTCCTTCTAGCAGATGGCAAAAAGTTTAAGCATCTTGCATTTCCAGGATTGTGTGTTCCAGTAGGGAAGTCTTTATCAAGCCACTTGCTCTAGGTTAGTCCTGTTTTGTCACTTTACATGGAGAAATTCTCCCTGGTAATCTGCGTCATGCAGCACAAAGTGAGCCTGACTCCTGCACAAAGCCAGCTGCCGCATTTTGTCACATCTGAGCAGCCCCAGCTGGCACAGCCTGTCCTCAGCCCTGGCCACCGGCCCACCAGCAACAAAGAGCAAGCAGCTGCCCTGAAACTCCCATGGCTTCAGTGTGCAGCCTCCCTTCTGGCTGCTGGAAGCTTTAACCTGTGCCGCGGTTCAACAGTTCTATCTGTTGTGTTATGTCTGGAACACAGAGCCTGTGCCTCCAGAGGTGGAGTATGTGTGCAGTAATGGGGAAGAGACTTTTTGGGATCCTGAGGGGCATAGGCACAGGCACATTGTGCCACAGCAGCCTCTTCATCCTGGGTAGGGAGGGGGGAAACAAGTAACTGACAGACACCAGCGCTGATGTGTAACAGCTCAGCGTTTCACATGTTCAACTACTCCCTTGTGCTGAGGCTGTCTGGGAATGATAAAGATGCATTTTCTGTTTGAAATAGGTGCAGTACTTCTTCAAGATTCTGGACAACTAACAAGCTCCATCCTCACCCACTGCAACAGACACGCACACAGAACTGTGTGTTCATTCATTTATTTGTCCAATGTTTCAACCTGACTGAAATACAAGATCAACAAGAGCACTGTACTCCTGGCTATTATTACATGTTAGAACATAGAGTTTTGCACTTTAGACAACATTTAACACCATTCTATGGGGTACTGCATTGCTTTTATAAAGTTTAAAATAAAGATTTATTTTCAAACATGTGACTTTGGTTTATTTCATACATTACACTTTCTTGCAGAAAAAAATAAAATTGTACAACTGCATAAATATAAAATTCTTCCACCATGAAAATGGCTAAAACATTCAATAAAGACATTAGCACCACAGTGTGCGATGCCTTCAGCAGGAAAAAAAAAAAGAAAAAAGAAAAAGAAAAGAAAATATACAAAGCAAAGAGTTATGCCTATCACTGAGGAGAGTGATAGTCTGACCCAGTCTCTCACACAACATACTGGAGGATAAGGGAAGAGGTGGAGAGAGAGACAGCATTCGCTACAAAGCACAGTACACAATCACCTATTCTCTTTAACTTCACTTAAGTTAGTTTCCCTGCCACCCCTCCAAATAAAATACCCTAACACCACAGAAAAGCCAGAAGCCTTATGGAGTGCTGTTAAATATCGTCTCACAGGTGGGCCTTTCTTTGAAAAGGAACAAAATAATGAGAAGTTTCATGCCAGTTCTAGTCCCATTGAGTATTTACACCTTGGACAGCAAAAGTCTTTGCTCACAAGAAGTAGAAAACAGATACAATACATGGCTTGAAAAATGACCAGAGTATGCACCTATAGTACTGTACACTAAATAAAATACACAAGGCAGCAATACTTAGGGGCCAGAAACACTGCTTACTACAAGTCAGTTATGGAATCATAATTTACAGTAAAAATGGGCATGTCCCAAGGCTCAATTTTGTTTTCTTTTGTCATTTACAGTAGAATAAATATTTGTCGCTATTGCTACACTTTGTTTACATTCTAACCTAGTAAATGCAGAAAGCTAGTGTAAAGCATATAGATTACGTGTAGGTCCCATACGTATGACAGTTTGTTCAAGACTAGTAGGTTTTCTTTTTTGTTCTTTTTTTTTTTTTTTTTTAACCTTTTTAAATGGCTAGGAGGAGGAGGAGGAGGAGGAGGAGGGGGGAGGAAGAGAGTTGTGCTTACGATCAGCTGCTTTTTATGTCAAATTTAATATCAAAGCGTCCCTGGAAGCGGTCCTTGTCGCTGTAGACGATGTTCTGCCCGTAGGCCCTGCACTCCACGCGCACCTCCATGTCGTAGGTCAGGTTGGTGAACTGCACGGCCACCAGCGGCTGCAGGTACCGCGGCTGCAGCAGCTTCCCGTAGTAGGGGTAGTACTGCAGCCCGAAGCCGGGGTAGCCGCCCATCCCGTAGTACTCCACCGTGCCGACTTTGTCTGCATCTTCCTCTCGCTGCACAGGGGAAAGGGAAGCACAACCAGTGACAACCACGCCAACTCTGCCTTTGGCAGCCCTTGGCTGTATCAGCAGCTGATTTGCAGCAAGACCGTGACCTCTCCTTTCGTCAGCGCTGGTCCCTACCATGACAGCACGTGAGTGTCCAGCGGTTCAGTGTCAGCACTGCCTGATCAGCACACACACAACAGCCTGGAAAAAGGCTTTGCTAAATTTAAAGCCTCAGCCACTTTACACATTTAGAAACCACCAGAGCCTCCTGTGGTACAAATGCACAGGCTTTGGCTACAAAAACTTTGCTGTTTCTCAGCCGCTTTACACATGCCAAGTATCTTCCCTGGAGGCCTTTTTTCAGCTCCAGCACAGCACTTGGAAACAAAATGGTTACTTTTGAAGATACCTTTAACTGTCTTGTGCTGCTTTTACCCCACATTGTGAGGGCAGCACTAACTCTTCCATTAGTGAGGCTTTGAGAAACTTCTGTTCCTGAGGGGGAGATGTCCAAGTAAGAACCACCCCATTTGTCTATGGAAAGGCAGGCAGGGGGGTAACTACACTTGGACAAAGGCTTAGTCAGCCCCTGCAACTTCCCAATTCTGCTCTCTTGTGTTTCAACTTACCTTGGCAACACAGTGGACAGGGATGAGATTTGGGTTGTATTTTGCCATAATCTCAGGAGGGAGGCTTTCATTTACTGGAGCCTAGAAGAAATCCAAAACAAGGGGATGTTACACACTGGACGCTGCTCTGCAGACTGGAGCACCTCTGCAGCAACAAAGATCAACAGTACCAAACAAACACCATTAACTGGAATCCCTTCTAAGCACAGTTCCAGAGGCAACAGCTCTCAGTGGTTCTTGGGACAGACAAGTAGCAAAACACAACTGGAAACTGGGGAACTTAGCCCAAGCAGAACCGCTGGCTGTTCTTACAGCTTCACCTGCTGTGGATACAAGCAGGCCAGGCTGGGTTTAACCCCATGGTGTCCCTGGGGAAAGCATTTCACGGCAGAGTGTTTATAGCTAGTGGGGCTTGTTTATGCAAGCTCGGGCAGTGGCAGGAAGAGATGCACTGTGGTGCAGGATTTGCCACGTGCCTGCCAGGTGTGTGCAGTCAGGACTGGAAATGCACAGGGGAAAGAGCAAAGTGTGATATTGCTGAACTTCAGCACCACTGACAAGGAAGGACAAAAGCTCTGGGTGTGTCAGGGAAAGGTGTGAGCACCAACTCTGATAGTCCAACTATTAACCTAGTTGGTCTTTGGTCTTTTAAAGTGCAGCAGTATTGCTTGACAACATTGCAGTTTCAGATCTGCTTTACAAACACTTTTCTGAGTGCAAGAACTATGGGGTCTCTGCTGGAGTGTGGAATGATGAAAATAAGTAACTGCCATGGATACCTAGTTTCTAAATGAAACATAGAAAGTCATCCCATGGCTAGACAATGTTGTCTAATGCAGCCTGGAGCTCTCCAGAGCTCCATGGCAAAGAAAAAAGAGTGACACAAAACCCTTCTCTTTCCCAGTCATCAAATACGCACATCTCATGCCATCCCACAGCCACCACAGTACATTCTGCTAAAATGTTCCAATAAACCAAAATTCAACTCATTTCTTTTAGCACAGGACAGGCTCCCTTTGAAGAAAAACATTCCTCACGACTCGTTAGACAGCACCATTGCCCATCTTCGAGTGCCCTGACAGATGGAGGTGAAGGTGGTGTAGAACACCATTTGCACCATTTGTTTTCCATCCAGAAGATGGAGTGACAAGTTTTGCACACCACCTTATTCAACAGCATGTGTTTTGCCGCTGAATTCTCAAAAGAAATTTTTAGCATTTAAATGTGCTGGGGAAAAAACCAGAAGGAAAAGCCATGAATGTCCAGATTAACACCCTTCTGCATTACTGCAAACTTGCCTTCAGGTGAAGCACAGAGCAACCAGCTGGCAGAGATATCCTACAGCCTTTGGGAAACTACAGTAAATTAACTAAAGACCTCCTTACCTTTCTTCTTCTTTCAGGCAGCTGTGCCTGACTTTCAAATGTAGTTTACTCTTTAGAGAGCCTGTGTTTCACTGTGTTATTTAATATTAGCACTTCATTTAATTAGGCAGTTTTAGCAAAGCAGACAAGTCTACACTGCCTGAGGAAAAGAATGGAGTGGATCAGGGCATAACAAAATGTGCTGATGGTACTAAAGACAGAGTTGGTCTGGGATGGTCCCATGGAAGCATACAGGAATTTAAAATTGAATTTATCATTTGAAGAAAATGCCCCTTTATAGCAACTCCATTAGCAGGCTCAGAAGTTACCAGATAAATAACCAGGAGGTTGCACTGTGAGAGTCACTGCTACTTGTTGCCAACTTGCAGTGCACAACTTTCACTGCTTTTCAATTAAAGGCATTTTTAAAGCAAATTACTCAAATTGTCTCACAATTTATCCTCTGCAGAAAGGGTTTAATACTGATCTCTTTCCAGAGACCAAAAAGCAGGCACAGCAAATCTGCAGCCAACCCTTCCTCCTGATCAGTAGCTTCTGCTAGAAAGGGAAGAGATACTTGCCTGAGGTTTGAAGCCAATAATTCTGTTGAGCTTGACAAGGATGCATGGTTTGCCATCCTTGTACCCATAGGTGGGATCATTTAATCCAGAACAGTTTTCCAGCCATTCACGTTTGAATTTGCAGACCTTCTTCTGGCCCTGGGCATCATTATATGGTCCTCTCTCTTTGTATTCAGTAGGTGTGTCTGTCACGGTGGGGGAAGGAAAAGACAGCCATGTGCAATGGGATCTGATGTGTGGCAGGAACAGCAACACTTACACTTGCCTGGGCAGTTGGGATTTCCCCCCTCACCAGGGCAGTTAAGGCACTCCACAGACCTAGGCCCAGCCAACCCTCCATGGGGCTGCTCCCAGACCAGCAAGTTTTATGGGATTTTGTTTTATAACAGATTTCTTCCAGAATCATCTGGCTCAGAGACTAATTTTTTTCTGGGCAACTTTTACAAGCGCGTACCCCTCAGGTTTGATACAGACGTATTCTGAGGTGAGAGTCTCATTGACATGATTGCAAATAACCTGTTAAAGGTTAACACCTCCCAGATGTTTGACTGCATGGCATGAAGAGGACCAACACTGGCTTTAGCAAAGTCATCAGTAAAACCCCCATGGGTCTTTTCAGAGAGGATAAGGGTCAGTGCCACGAGCTTCAGAGTCAGCTGCAATGTTCTCCAAGTGAAATGTAGGAGTTCCCAACCATTTAACCTCTACAATAAGCTAAGTATGGCCCAGTGTGATCTGCCCAAAAGAAATTAATGAGCAGCCATATGACTGAAACCAGAACCTGCCAGTTTACCAGCATGCTGCTGGAACTGCTGAAGACCAAGACCACAACTGCTCACCCTCAGCTTCTGGTGGACCTGACAGAGGCATCATTCAGAGCCCTCAGCTGTAGGAAGCAATCGAGACTTACCTCCACAGTCCTGAAACACGATGTTTTCAGTTTGCTGCTCAGCGCTGTAGTCCCTTAAGAAGTTATCAAGGTTCCTCACATAGGGTTCATAACTTCTGGGTTCAGAAGCAGTAAAGGAAATTTCTGTCTTTTGAACCTGGGGGACTTGAGTCAGTCCTAAGAAAAGCAAAATCAGGAAGAAAACAGTAAGTACGCCTCAGAGCTGCACAGCCTCCAGGCAGTACCAAGAATGTAACTACTACTAATAATAATCATCTCTATTTTTCAGACTTAAGAACTTTGACAAAACAGCTTAAGCTCACTGGAGGAGAGGTTCTCCTCTTTCCAACAACAGTCTTAAATATTTATCACAGTGTTTGCATCAGGCAAAAAGACAAAAATCACAAAATGGAGAAGTGAGGCTACAGGTCAAGGTTTCCTTCAAGAAAAACAGCTAACCACAGGTCCACTGTGCACTTCTGCTTCCTCCTCAAGGACAGAAGGGAAGCTGTGAGACCAACCACGCAGAACATGAGTCTCCCTAACAGGCTGCCTTCAGTGTCTGCAAACACTGTGTTTAGGATACAGCACAGCTGTCCACTCATGAACTCCTGGAGTAAAAGACAAGCGAGGTTCCCCAAGTCTGGTCATGCTCCGCCAGCTGGAATCCACATGGCCTTAGTGTGTCTCCCTTGTGGGATGTGGGACAGGAGACATTTTCTCCCTCAGTAAATTCAGCTGCCTGAGCGCTGCCTCCGCTCTTTTCACTGCCTAAGTGGGTATTTCTGACTGCAAACCTCATCTTCTGAGCTCTCTTATCAGCAGCTCATCACCAAGGATGGGAGTAGGAAATGCCACCACACAGGAGAGTTGTTCAAAAGACTGTCCAGATTCTGGGCTGTGCTAACTGGTTTAGATTTAGACCATAATGATAATGCAAGGAGAAGCAAAGGGACTATAAACAAGAAATGCCTACATAGCTGATGAAAAGCACCAACTCCTTTGCTCTTCATTGTGGAACGTGGAAAGAGTTGCTCCTATGCAAGGTTTAGGTCATATTTTAATTGAAAGTATTGATGCATGGGTAACACTTTAATTTAAGTAATGGGAACCAAGTTCATGCTGCTTTTGTGGCAGCCACTGTAATTATTGAGGTCTTGACTTCAGTTCAGTTTGTCATCTTCATTTCAGCAGGATCAAGGAAAGGAGCAGGGGACCAGCATTTGCTCTGACAGCTTTCAGAACAGGCCTGTTGCCAAGAAGCTCCTCTGGTGCAAAACTCAGGCAGCTTAGCCCGCTGGCCCCAACCCACAAGAGCTTGTGACTCCAGCAATTTTTCCAAAGCCACTTGAGTGCTTCTGCTCAGTCCCTCCTCAAGCCAACTCACCACTCCCCCCACCCCCCCTTCCACTACCCGCTAACTTGGAATTTGTAACCTAGGATAAAGATTAGCTTTGTTCCCCTAAACACAGCTCCTGGTCACCAAAGATTGCAAGAAGTTCAGCAAGGAGCTCGAGTGTTTAAAGTTTTATTCCATGAAGCAGCTTTAACTGCTCAAAAATCCCTCTGGTACAAATGGATCAGGTTGAGTTTACAAGTTTATAAGCAATTTACTATTTCTCTAGCAGAATGACATCCTACCCTCCAAAGTCAGTGGCTTTCAACCTCTTTTTGAGCAGTTACTCATTTTCTTGCTTCACAAACAGTTATATATAGAATAAATACGCCAGATTCAATTTTAGTAAGGGACTTCAATCCCTTCAATCCATCCTGCCAAGCCCTTCTCATGTTACCACTCAGCTGGGAAGCAACAGACTCAGTCACCTGAAGTGGCTGTCTGGAATTGCAGCAGAGGCAGGCCAGGCCTTGGGTCCTCTCCTGGGTCTGCCTTTTCCAGAGTTCAAGTTACAGGCATGTCATTCAAGTGTATAAGTACAAAAAAAAAGAAAAAAATCATGAAAACATGGCCAGGCTTGTTAAGTTCCAGTCAGGCAAGTGAAGCTGTTAGTTTTGCTCAGGACCTCCCCATCTCTGTTTCTTGTTTTGGCCAAGGTAACACATAGGGCACCTACACAGGCCTGGCAAAGGTGAAGTGAAGGTCAGCAATAGACACCCTGTGGTTTGTAAAAGCCACGCAGTAGAAGATCCCTGTTCTCTCTTTAAGAGAGCCTGGCCACTGATAGCTACAGTCCAAAGCCAACCTTCTGCCCATCAGACAAGTAGCTGGTGAACAGACTCCCATCCCAAAGCATCTCTGTCTTGCACATCCCCACAGAACTGCCATGAAGCCCAGCCAGCACCAGCAAGCAGCTGTTCCAGTGGCCAGCACAAGGGAACCACTGTTCCTGCCAGGTAGCCTGTGCTGTTTTCTGCCAAATTGGGATCATTTCCAAGTGGTTGGATGAACCAGACTAGACCAGGCTTTGGCACACAAGTGCTTGCTTTGTTTAGGATCAGAGCAAAGTGGAGATCAATCTTCCCACTTACAAAGCAGAAAAGAAAATCTTCATGAATATAAAAGACTTGCCATGAAAAATGACTTTATCCTAATTTTAAAAATGTGTTACAGGCTTCTACCACAACCTCCATTCTCAGATGCCTGCAACTGACTGGATGCAAAGCCCTAAGCACTGATGTATCATTTCTTTCTGTACATCCCATAGCCAAACTAAAAGCTGCAGTGCTGTTAGCAGAGCAGCACTATCACTGAAAGCTTAAGCAATCTTGTGTGAAAAACCAAGCACGTTGTATGATGGCAGAAGGTAACCTCTGCAAAACACTAAGCTTTCTGGAACATTCTCTCACCCCCACTAGGGAACTTAAGCAAGCAGGGACAAGAAAAAACGTTAAAAAGCTGAGCCCTTCCAATACTATCTGCCATGTATTGCTAGACAGCCAAGAAAGTGTGTGGCTGGCATGAATGAAGACTTTAGGGGCTCCATGCACATGAGGAAGCCATTCATAAGCAAGTCCTGGGGGGGGGGGGAAGAAACAAACCCACAAGTGCTTTCATAGCCAGGAGTCTAACAACTCTCTCCCTATCCTCAGACTATGATCTGTATGACACAGCTCTGCATCTCATGCTATGATGACAGAAATGCACTAGGGTGTCATGTGGTGATGCTCTTCTTGCCATAGGAAAGAATCACATAACTTATTGCTAAAATACTGACAAATTAGAAAATTGCTGCAACTGGCACTTGAGAGTGCCTTGCTAGGAAATAAGACTCTTATCTTCACTTGGCTGGCATTGTCCATATAAATGATGAGCAATGCCTTGAGTTGGTAATGGACACCACCTTCTGTTGGCTGTGACTATACAAGGATATCAAACACCAAAAACCCCATGTAAAGTCATTTGGGGCGATTTTTCAGCTATAGTTCCACTTCCAAAATGCCGCTGCAGATTAAAATCCTGTTTATTCAAGATCATTTAAAAAACAAATTTTCCACATACATTTTATCATTCTAAGCTGCAATAACAAGACTTCAGAAGTGTCCTGAGGGTAAAGAGGAAGAAACTAAAAGTGGGAAGTCAGGCTTGTTATTAGGAACAATTGTAGAGGGCTGTAGTAACCACTCTTGCTCCATGACACCATGCTCATTTCCAAGTACAATGTAATCTTGGTTCCAAATGAGTCTGAGCACTCCTGGGATGACAGAGATGACAAACTGAGTAATCACTGCACCCTCCCCCAGCTCACTTAGTGAGGATAGATTTTAAAAGCCACCATATCAAACAATGTCCTTCCAAGCTTCCAGTCAGCCTCATCCCCAAAGTGCAAAAAGCAGGTGCAAGTCTTCCACAAATGCAGCAAAACCTGCTTGGCAGTAACATCCTGGAGCTTGAGACTGAGATTTTTCCTAAGCACAGGTGCTGCTGAAATGAGAGACAGAAGCAAAGTGCAGCTTCACAGGAGGCAGCACAACCCCTTTGAAGCCTCCCTGCCACCTTGCTGCTGCTGTCCAAGCTAAATAAGCCAAGTGAGGAACACACACCAAAGCAGCATTTTCCATGACACACTCACTGCCCAGCAGTGCTTGAAGCATGAACACCTGAAATCCCCTGGCTTGAGCAGGGATTCTTCCTTCCAGCCACCACTTACAAAGCTTTGCCTCGGGCAGCAGCGAGCTCTGTCCCCTCCACCAGCCCATGACGGGATGCTGTTCCACAGGATGCACACCACAAGATGGCAGGATGCACAGCCCAATTTGTATTGGGGTGGGGAGGGGAGAATGAAGGATTATTTTTTAGGGATGTTTTTTAAGAGGCAATAAGCTCATCCTTCACTATTAGCAGGGTGAGCCCTCTGTGTTCAAAGCAGAGTCCAAGCCTGCAGCACACGTGGAGCTGGGGCTGTTGCAATGGCAGGGCTGGACAGGCAGGTGAACTGCACTGTTCCTTCCCCCACCACAAGACAAAAGAAAGAAAAAAATAGTATAATGGAAAGGTACAATACTCAGCTTGCCCTGAAGCCCTGTATAACATTCCTGTTGTGTTCAATGCAGAAACCAATTACCATATTAATGACACTTGGCTACAAAAATAGCACTTTATGGCTTTCAATGTTATACCCGTGTCAATAACTCAATACAACACCCTGTAGGTTCTGTTGCTGTTATGAAAGCTGTTGTATTTCAGAACAAGAATTATATTATAGCAGCCCCTACAGCATTTTCTCTTGCAAATCCTGAAGGCAAGTCTAGTTTTCCCTTTCTCAAAACATTCTGGGCAGACACAACAGTGACTTGCCCAAGAAGGGCAGAGCACTAGAACAAGAATAAAACCAGCTTTTCTGGCTCCCTAGAAAATCCAGGAGTTTATCAAGCTGCTAATATACTCATTTGGCTCACAAATTTTCTCACAAGAACCAGGAATTAGAATTGCACAACGTCCTATTTTATATAGTTCATCATCTGCAGGTGTCTCACATCACAGAAAGTTCAAGTTTGATGCTCACCATGCATGTGTTTGTTGACAGAACAGCAGCTGTGCTTGCAGCACTGGGGAGAATCCTGCACAGTCGGGGAATACAGGGGCTGCTGATCCCCCAAAAGCAGTGCAGCCACTCACTACCTGTCAGTGTCTCTGAAAGCCTGCCTTAAAGGGCTATTTTGGACCTGCAGTTTCACAGCTGCCCTGCTACAGGACAAGGAATGTACTGGATATTAAGTGCCAGCCTCCGCCATGCCCCACACCAGCTTATGCACAGCTGTAGGAAGAGCTGTCAAGTGATGCTCTGCAAAGGACTCTGTGCTATTTACTAATTGTTTCTTTGAAGTTTTATGCATGTACCATTGCAACTTGGTTCAAAACCCTTGTTTACTGGCTCCCCACCATCACACATTTAAGGACTGGGATTTCGTTCCTCTTGATTTCAGTACATGTCCTGAAAGCTCATTACAAAAGACTCCTGACAACCTTTTCATTGTTCCTCCATTTTGATTTCTGCAGCACACACTGTATACAAGAGTGTTTTGAAAATCAATTCCTTTTCTTTGTTGAAACAAAAAGAAGCCCTAGAAAAACTGGTGCAGTATGCAGTTAAGATAGGAATAAAAATCTTGTGCAGGGTGAAATCTTTCACAGAAGTTTACCAGATTTGCTTTGAAAATGGTATTGTAAATGGCTATTTCACAGAAAGCAAACAGTTTACCTAGAATGGGTAATTATGCAACATCTGGCTGAACAGCACAGCTATCTGGGTGAGACCTCAGATCCATGTGCTCCTTTGCCAATTATTTCATGAAGGGGAAAAACACATTACTGAGCAACAACTACCCCAGCATTAGCCATGTTGGCTTTTCAGATGCAGCCAATGGCTCTGGGCAGTATCAGTGACAGTCTTTCCTGCAAATGTCAGGGTCCACTGCAGAGACTAAAAGAGCAGCTTTTAGTGCTTTACACAGCATTTACCCCAGCCATGGTGGTGGTACATGAAGTGCAACACACTAACACAGCACTTCCAGCCTCTGTTCTGTCTTTATAGCATGCTGATAGAAAAGCAGTTATCTGCAAAAGATGACTTAGCTGAGCTTTAACACCATTCGGTGACAGCGACATTCCCTGTGTTTAGGGCAGGGAATCACAGCACAGCACTGCAGACAGTGGGGCTGCAAGACACAGTGCAGCACCAGGGCCAACTTGTGTAGCTACAAGGCATCAGCCTCACAATTGTCACTTAAATACCGCTGTTATTAAAAGCTTCTGAACTGTTTTACAGAGCAACTGGAGACAGATCGTTAGGGTGCCCAGTGCCAGGCAGCCTCAAGGTCATTTGTAATGTGGGAAAGCAGCAGTTGCGCAGCTCCCCCCCCGTGCTCCAGCCGCCGCTGGCTGCGGCGGGGATCGGATAGCGCAGCACAGCCCGGGCAGGCGGACCACGAACCTGCAGCAGGGGCTGCTGCTCCTTCTGCCCTACCCAAGGCTGGCTGGCCACAGACACTGCTCAGGCATCACTTTGAGCAGAGATTTATTCTGTCTGTGAGGACAGGTCACATATCAGCAATGACCAGAGCCACCCCCTCCCTTCACCTCCCACGCCAGTCAGTTGCAATTCCCACTAGCGAGTGCCACAGTGCTCTAGAGCATGGGGTACTTTGGTGTTGGATAATGTAATTCCATGAGCGCTCCCAGAACTTGCACTGTCCCCTTTCTCCTTGTGCACGCCACTTCCACAGATAGAGCCAACATTTTATCTTCATCCCTTCACTTACCCATGTGAACAGAGTGGCTCTGCAGAAATAAAAACTGAACCCATCCTCCTCATACTGCCTGTTCCCAAAAGTGAAGCCTTTTAGCCTTACCCCATCACTTCAGCTTAGAGGAAGGGAAAAGTGAACCAGGTTTAAGCTCCTCTCAGAAAGGAGACATTTTTCATGTGATGCAATGTTTAATTCTAGCAGGATTGTCTTCAAGCCCCAGTACTGTTAACACAGAAGGCTGAGAACATACCCACCCCCTACAAATATGTGTTGCAGCAACGAGACACTTATTTCATCCTCCTCCTTGAGGTGAGTAACCAACCCCGCCTTCCCAAAACAGCTTGCACAAAGTCAAACATGGGCCTCCTATTTAGTTACCTGGAGGTGCCACTCGATCCTGGTATTTAGGCTCAAATTCACTGACAGTGAGCAACATCACTTGGATGGTCCCGATGAATATACCTGCCAGGCAACCGTAGAAGATGACATAGAAGAGGAGGATCTTAACTGCAAGAGAAAACAAACAAAGAGGAATCAAACCAAGCCCTAACAGCAGTCACATTTCAGGACAGTACTTCTACCCTTTGCCACTTGCAAGGAAGAGCCCAGCACACGGAAATCAGATGTTGCAAAGACATCTATTTAACAGTGAGATTATGCCCTGATGCAGACAGTAAATGTGAAGCACTCCAGTTGTTTGGTGGTGGGGAAACATGGGCCCCTGAAAACCTAGAAATCCAAGAATCAGGGTTTGGGCTTATAAAATATAAAGACTAATAAATCACATTCCCCCAGACTTTCAAGGATCCCTTGGCTGACCCAGCACTACTACCACAGGCCCTCACACTTGACACTGTCAGCGATCCAAGTGCCCCACAGCAAGCATGGGTGTGCTTGAAGGATACTCATTCCACACAGCTCTGGGGCTCAAAGCTATTTCCAGGAGCAGTAACAATAAGTGTTTCATTCAGGTTTACAAGCAATTGCACAGCCTGATCTCTTCTAGTAATTCAGGCCATCACCTCCAAAAAAAAAAAAAGACAATGGGAAAAGAATTCAGGCCAACTAGCTCCAGTACTCCATCTCAAATGTAGGAAAGTACTCTTAAGGTGCCAAAATACTGCACATTTACCAGCCTTGTGTACCTACAAAGGCACTCTGGCACTGCTCATTCCAATTAAAGAGTGAATTACATAACAATGAAAGATTGAATGCAGTTTCAGTCTAAAGGGAATGCCTAGAATAATCTCGTGGGGGGAGTGGGAAGAACAGAGAAGAGCCTGGAGATGCAGTTCAGCTCTGGGTATCAGTTACCAGTATACAAGGATTATCTGAACTGATTAACTGCAGGGTAACATGCCGTACTACACACCACCAGGCCGCCTACAAGGGTAGGCCAGCCCGTGCCAAGCAACTGTATTGCTCATCAGGCTGCAGGGACAAGCAGAGGCCAAAGAGAACTGGAGAGCGAGCCTGCTTGATCTCGGACTGTCCTCGCCTAATCGCAAACAAAACAGAGGTAGTTTATTTGAAGGACTTGAAGTGATGAGCTACCAGGGAAAGGGAGTAAGTAGTGGGTGGAAGTATTCCTCCTCACTCCCCAGCCCCATCATAAAAAAAGCGCTACACCATTGGAGAAACCTCACATGAAAGCTGGCAGTTCTGGTCACTTTAAGTCTATGAAAGACAGGCAAGCAGGAGGGCCACCCAGAGGAACAGAGGCTCAGGGACTGTCAGAAAGGCATCCTCTTGTCCTTCCTCATGTGCACCGGAGGCAGCCAGGGCTGGAGGGCAGAGCTGGGTGCAGTAACGTGGTGCTCCAGGAGTTAAAGCACTCTTTGGTATCCAGGCAGCGTAAAGCAAATGGCCGTGACGTCAGGGACGTGTGGAAATTTTTTCCAGAGCACGGTCATAGGAGGTGCTGTTGTAACAAACCAAACACTAATGCTGTTGTCTGCAGCGTAATGCCTTTGAGTTTTGTAACATCAAAAGGCAAACGCTGGGAGGTAGCTTATTTAATCAGGTTCCCAGCCAGGATGCTCTAAACGCCAAAGACACCTTAAAGGTCAAAACCACTCCAAGGTCTCAGAAAATATGCAGTGGGTCTAGAAATCAAGCACCACAGGGTTGAACGAAAAAGCTTCTTGCAACAGGTAGGCTTATAACAGAAGAATCTGGTCATCAGCCTGCAGATCGACTCAGCAAATGGAAATCAGTCCTAGGCAGATAGGTACGGGCACTCTGGGAGAAGGACCTGGTTCAGCCTCCGCGTTTGAAGCACTGCGCAGTTGCCTGGTGCCTCAGGAGCAGAAAATACCTCTCCATGCGCACCCCCACAACCCCATTCTGCTCACGTAAAGATACAGCAGAAGCCTGCTCTAGTCCGCCTGCCAGAGCAGCCGGCTCTGGATGTGGCACCTCCGGCCGATCCATTACAATAGTAGCTGAATTCAACATCGCAAGGGTGGCAACACCAGCTGTGGTTGGCAGCAACTGGAAGACTGTCTATTTGCTATTTATACAGCACCCAATGAATACATCATGAGCACTTATGAGGAATGCACATAGAGCCATTTCCTTCTTGCGGAGATATTAAAAGTCAATCGCTCTTTCTCAGAGGAGTAAAACTCGCTTAGTTTCATTTATCCAGAGAAAATAGAAAAAAAGAAAAAGCCTCTGTGAGGTCTAAGGCAGATGAGGGCTGGGAGGTCAGGGTCCCCCGACGGCGATGCTCCCGGGCCGGGCCAGCCACCGGGAAAGGAAGGAGACCCAAGGACGAGGCGCCCTCGACAAGGTCGGCCCGACCCCGCCTCACCCCCGGACCCACCTGGAGCCCCATTCGGGGGGCAGCGCTCGCCGGCCCCCGGGGGGCCCCAGCGGACACCGAAGGGAGAGAGCACGGGGACCCCGTCCCTGCCTCCCTCGCCCCGCGGGGACGCCCCATCCCCAGCCCCCCCCCGCCCCGGCCGCAGCCCCGCCGCAGCCGGCGGAGGCGGAGCGCCGGGGCCGTGCTGCAGCGCCCGCCGCATCGCCGCCCCCCGGCCCCGCACTCACACCAGCTGCCCCCGGTGCGGCCCAGCAGCTCCTTCTTCTCCGAGTTCCAGATGAATTTCTTCCAGTTGCCGTCACCGTCCTTGGCCTTCCCGCGGGCCATGGCGAGCGGCGGGGTGGGCGAGCGGCGTGCAGAGATCTATAGCCCTCGGCGGGCGGAGCGGGCAGGGCCCGGCCGGGCGGAGCGGCCCCGGAAGGTGCGGGTGGGTGCGCCCGCCCCGGCGGCGCCGGCCCGGCGGGGCAGAGCGGGGGAGGCGGGCGGGGGGACGCGGGAGCGGCGCGGGGAGCGCGGCGGAGCGCACGGGGCACGGAGCAGCCGCGCTCCCCGCGCAGCGCCCCTTCATATACACCGCGGGCTCCGCCCTGCCCGCGCCGCCGCCAATGCGGGCCCGCGGAGCGCTCCGCGGGCGGGGCCCGGGGCGGGCGGGGCGCGGTGGGGGCGCGCCGGCGGCGGGAGCGTCAAGGCGGGAGGAGGCGGGGGGCTGCGGCACAGGCACCGGCGGGGAGGGTCGGTGCGGGCCGCCCGCCGCTCACCGGAGCTCTGACCCGCGGGGCCGGGCCGGAGCCGGGCAGGTGCTGCGTGTGCCCGCGGGGGCGCGCGTCCCTTGCCCGGCTGTAGTTGCGAGCGCGTGCGGGCGCGTGCCCGCACACCTGTGCGCGCGCCGGCCCGCGCACGTGCCCGCCTGTTCCCGGTGTTCCCCCCCCGCCCGCTTCCTGCGGGTCCCCGCTCCCCGCAGCAGAGCGATCGGCCGGGCGCTGCTGAGCATCGTCCCCCTCCCTCTCCTGCTCCTGCTCCTGCTCCTGCTCCTGGCGCCCCGCTCCGCCGGCCCCGCCACGCTCCGGCGGGCTCACGTGTAACGCGGCTGCGGAATACTGAGTGCGAGCAGCGCTCCCCGCCCGGCCCCGCGCTCCGCCGCCCGCGCCCCGGGAGCACCAGCCGGGAGGGGCGGGCAGGGGCTTCCCGGGGGCAGCGGGACCTGCCCGTCCCCTGTGGCGGGGAGGACACGATTCACACACGCGACAGCCGCCGCCGCCCTTGCAGGGTGACCTTCAGGGCGCTGCACAAACGCCACTGCCGCCCCGGGGCCGGGAGACACCCAGCCGCCGGCAGCGCACCCTTGGCCCGGCCGGGTGGGGCTCGGGGGTTCTCCGCGGGGACACCTCTGTGATCACAGGTAACCAGTGTGCCTTGGTCCTCTGGTACTATTACAGGACAGTTAAATTACATCTGTACATCCAAGCATACTTGGGTTTACCTCTGAACTTCCTATCGGGTTGCGATGTTGTATTTCACATATTTTCTTGCCCCTAAGGTATTGATACATTCTCTGAACTTTAGCTCAGTCTTTCTTTTTTTTTTTCCTTAAGGTCTGGGAGTCACAATGAATACACATAAGATGAGCCTTTCCACAGTACTTCCTAGCAGGTGCACATTCTGGCTGTTATCTGCAAGCATGCCCTAGCTTGGAATCAAGGACCACCCAACCTCAACACGTTCTTCTCATGTCTCAAGAAGAAATGGTCTGGCCACCATCATCTCATACCCTCCCTAAGTCATTAAAGCTAGCATTTAGGGGACAAGTCGTAATGGGGCACTCTTCTCCAAGTGATCCATGGCTACAACCCAGAACCAGCCCCTGAAGCAACTGAGGGACCTGCATTTTTAGGCCCTTAGCCTTACTCTTCTGGAGCCACTCTAGGTCCAGACAGGCCAGATACCCTCAAGCTCACACTGCCATTCATGGCAGTGGTCAAGGATTCTTTCCTAGCTTTAGGCATGGAACCAGACTTCTCAAAGCTGTGAAGGCTTGTGGGTTAGAGATACAGAGAGGTTTGTGCCTAGAAGGCCATGTGTGTTTAATTGGGAGTGTCTGGTTTGATGAATGTTCCATGATACATTATACATGATCAAAGGGAGCCAGGTGTGCCACACGGATTTTCATCCTGTGTTAGGAGAATCAGTGGTGTTTATGTGATGTGAAAGAGCTGGACAGCCACAGAGAAGAGGATAATTGGAACCTCTCTTTTCTCCTTGGTGTCTGGTCAGAGCTGGTCTTTTAAAGAGTGCTGGTGATGGTGGTTGATAACAGAAGCAAACACAGACAGTGGTACCTGACACCCAAGTGAACATCATCTACACTGCAGGGAGGGCAGGATCAGTTACAAGTTAAGGCAGCTGTGATTACAATCAAGCCAATAAATACACAAGCACTGCTGAAGGGAAAACTGTTTTTAAACTCTTCAGAGCACCATGCAGTTGCCAACTAGTCTGCTTCTCTCAGCTGCTGGCCCACAAGTCTGCAGTGGCAACTGGGGAGCTGAGCCAACTTTCTTTCTAATGCCCTGGGTGCAATTTATGGTCCAGGTATGCTACCCTATAAAGGACAGCAGTTGGGAATTATGTATGAATGCATGTGTTGTCACCCAAGCATGAAATCTACTCACCAGACAGCCTGCCCCTCAATGCTATGTCTTGTGTTTTCCACAGGCCAGGACCTGGTTCATCTGCTCTGTGGAAGAAACAGCACATGAGTTAGTTCAGGGCATGTGCAACGGCAGCAGTCAGTGCAGCCCTCTCCTTCTTGGCTTCTGCCTGGGCACTAGGGTCATCCAAGACAAAACAGGCATGGGACATTCAGGGACTAAAATCTGGGGAGATTCGAATGGGGATGCACTCTCCCACAGCTTTATTTGCTTTCACCACAGAGAATGAGTTTGGAGAAGGCAACTAGAGTGTCTAAAGAACTGTGTCACGATTACACAGTAAATGGCCACCCAGAAATACGAGCTTCCTCTGAGCGCACACACACCATCGCTACGAGCTCCAGTGCTGCTGGTGGAAGCTGAGCTGCAGGAGCTCCTGACTTCATCAGTGTTTGTTCAAGGATCACCAGGAAAGTCTCTCCTCTTCCTGCTAGCATCCGTATTTCTGTATAAATACACAGACAAGTCCTGTTGGGTTGGTGGTGGCCAGCAGCATCAAATCCCTGTAACTGCACTGGCTGGAGGATGCAGGATGTGGAATGGGCAAAATGCCCTTCGTGAGGGTTGCAAACCATTCCTGCCAGCTGTTTTACAAAACTGAAGACTCCGTCCTGTGCATGCTCAGGATATGCACTTTACTTGATGTCTGTGAATTACCCTCTCAGAATCAGAGGAACTAATAGGCAATGAGGTGCCAAATTTTATTCAAATTTATTGTTTGTTTGGCTGCTCAGATATCAATCAGGCAGTCTCTAAGGCCACCACCGTATGATCTGATTTTTTAAGGCGATAAGGGCCTGAGGCAATGTTGGAAATTGCCAAGAACAAAATGTGCAAAGCAATGCATGTCCAGGAGATTAGCTGCAGGACGAAGGATGGGGTTAGGGAAAGCTGTGCACTGACACTTAGGAAGGAACAACCTACAAGATGGAAGTTGCTAAGTGCTTATCTCACTGCCTCAAGCGCAGCCATCAGTGAGATTTCCTACTTCCTTTGGATCTCCTGCCTTGTGCGACGGGAAGAAAGCACCTAGAGCAAGGAAAGGTGTCTCACTATGGGGCAGGAGGGTGGACAATTATTTCTAATGTAGCAGTGAAAGAGAAATGGCCAGTGGAGAGCAAGGCAAAGTAAGGATTTGTCTGGCTTCATTTCTGTCCCTTAGTGCCATTTTTGGGGGGAAAGGGGACTGTGCTGCTGATGGTCACACACAGAAACTTTGGGCAATGTGTGATCTAGAAACATCTCAAGGTGGCTGTGAGTGATGCTGTGAAGAGCAGCAGCAGGAGAGAGGCTTGTCAGGGCAGGGAGAAACTTGGGCTGTGGGACCAAGTGCGAGTTATCAGGTGACAGAAGTGTGCAAAATGGCCTCAAGTCTTTAGTATTCCATGGGCTGCCACTGCAAACAAATGGGGATGGGCCTCCTTGGACTGGCATGCCTGGGAGCTGGAAAAGGGCAGCTGCTCAAGAGCTTGGCACCAAGCCTGCATCACACACAACAGGTGAGAGAGGGTGAGGAACAAAACAGCAGCCCTCAGACTGCCATCAAGATGCCAGGTGGCAAAGAGCTATTTTATAGTCCTCTGGGGGCCTTGAGAGGGAGGGGAGTGACCCTCAAGAACCACCCTCAGGGTCCCAGCAAAGCTCGTGCCAGTGTTTGGTCCCCATGCCAGCTTCTTGGTCCTGCCTTGGGATTGTCCTCCAATTTTCTGCCTGGGAGGTTCAGGAGAAACAAAAGCCCACTCAGGGGCTGCTACACATAACGCTGGCTCAAGCAGGGTATGTTGTCTCCCAGGACACAGCATGACAAAACTGTCTTTCAAGTCATCCTCCTTCCTCGCCTTGTCCCCCTCACAGGTGTGGGGATTAGATTTACAGACAAATGCAGTTGGTCCTCTGAGCACAATGAGTGCACAATTTGAACAGATTAACTGTATATAGCTGTGCAAGGTGAGGTAACTGAGGTCAAAAATTCATGAACTGGTAGGCACTGAGAAAGTAAATATATGTAGAAATAACCTCCCCCTGAATTCAGATACAGGGCCACTATTCCTTTCCTTAATATCAGTTTGATAGTTATGTGGGGGTGCTTGCACAGCTCACCCTTGACAAAATGAGGTGTAAGACAACAGCTGATAAAACAGGGAAGTGACTCTAAAGAGCGTGTATGGATGGAAAACCCAAAAGTGTCTGAGAGGCATTTGCCCCAAAACTTATCTTGCTGAAGAGGGAAACAAGCACCAGACCTCAGCTGATTGTGCTAAAGAGGATGGCATCTGTCAGCTGGATCAAATGGTAACCAGGGAATGACAAACACAATTTTGAGACGAAGAATGAGCTGGGTGGAAAGACTATATAAAAGAAAAATAAGAAACAGTAACAGAGCAGAGAGAGGCCTCAGACTGTCAAAATCCAGTCTGGCACATCACAGCCTCTGCTGAAGTCAGATGCAGCAGTTCCCCATCCATAAGGCACCATCAGCTGCCAGCACCCAGCACGTGGCCTGACGCCGTGGGGTGCAGCATGTGGGACTCAAACTTTGGGAGGGGGCGTGACCTGCTGGTGTCCCTTCCTGCCAGAGGGTGCATTAGCTGATTGTAGGGAGTGGCGTGGGCACCCCTAGAGCTGGAGTGGCCACAACTCCAGTGGGAGCAGGGCATAAGTGGGGGGGATCTCTGCTCCCAGAAGTGACCCTCATGCCAGTGAGAGAGGGGTTGGTGCCCACGTGAATGGGCATTAGTTACAAAAGTGTGTTTAGGAACTTGCAGGAATTTATTAGTGTTTTCTAAGTGTCTAACCTAGTGGTTGAACTGCTGTATTGCTGACATAGACCCTGAATATATAGTTCATGGATTGTCAGTTAATTACATGTCCTTAATAAATCAATAAACCATTTCAGTCCTGATTTGGCTTAACCTACGTGAGCTGAGCCACTTTTCCCTGCCACAATGACCAGCTGATGCAGGCTTTTGACCAATCCTGGTGGGAGAAAGTCTAAATGCTCAGTGATAGAAAAAAAGGGTTCACTGCGTGTTGAACTGGTGACTATGTACAGAACAAAGGAAGGTTTTTGGGGTAGACTGGATGGTGGAGACAGAAAAGGGGGATGTAATAGAGACAACATGATGTGTGCCTGGTCATTGATAACGGGGATAAATACCTCTAGTGGACAGTATAGACTTCTGGTGCTTGCTACAGTGAAACCTGCCAGCTACCAACATTGTTCTGACAGAGGCAAAGGCAACTTGTGAAGGCAGCAGAAGTCACAGCAGGTTGCCAGAATTTAGTTTTTTGGCTGATATGGAAAAAAATTACTTTGATCTCACAGAAAATAATATGCAAATACTGTCTTGCATGAAATCTTCCCTGTTTTCCTTGGCACATCTGGAAGTGATCACCACACAGGGAAGCAGCATTACCAAGGAACTAGCTATGAAGCTATCAAGAACACGTTTTGTGATAATGGGCACCTGGAACCTTATTGGAGCAGTAGCCAGCTTCCTGGTATGCAGCCACCAAGCTGAGGCAGCTCCATGAGCTCGTGATGCAGCCAGCAGCTGCAAGTCTGGGGCACTGATACAACTTCACCCCTGCTGGTCCAAGGAAAATTGTCCCCATTTGGCTCCTACTGGATATAGAAGCACTGTGCACCATCACAACAGGCTGCCAGCACTTTTCTGTTCAGGCAGTTAAGATCACAGGACGTCCCTCTCCACTTGGCCCTAACCATAAGCCCTGTATGGGGTTTCTGATGAGGGTTGTATTTGGGCACTAGCCTGCTTGTCTGCTCCCGTTAGAGCTCTGCTGTCTCCAGCACCAGCCAGCCCGGGACATCCAGCAGGAAACCAAGTCAAAGAACGAGAACTGAACAAGCTCCAAAACTATTTTGAGGCCTGCTCTAAAAGAAAAAGAAAAACAAAATTTCTAAAAAGAAAAACAAAATCAGAGTGGAAAAACATTTCTATCTTTAGCCATTAGGAGCAAGACTTATCTAAGCAGCACCACACAGGAGCTGGCAATGGGAATGATAAATTAAGGTTCAACTTGTTCCTAAACATCAGTGGGATGATACATGATTTATAATGCCTGCCAGAGGCCTTTCTCCTTCTCCTCATGGGAAGTCTTTTCCCTGAAGCTATTCATGGATGTATGTGATAATTTTAAAGATTACTCCAGCACTGTGCACACTAAAGCTTCTTACCAGCTGAAGGTAGATGTCTCTGCAAACCGGAGAGCCTGCTGCCCACTGGGGTCTTCTTGGTGGACTTTGATTTGGTTTGGGTTGTCTGGTTCCACTGTGACATCCTGCAATGACCAACACTGCACCCTCACTTGAAGTGACACGTGACATGTAAAAAACTAACACATTTTCACTGGAGAATCCCTCTACAATCCTGAACATCCAGTTATCATGGCCAAAGACATCATGCAGCTGTGATGGAAGCTGTCTGCCTTCATTTCCCTCAGGAGAATTCAGTGGTGTGGTAACCACCCTGGGGTCTGAAATTCCCTTTTCTCTTTTAGCCAGTCCTGTGGACTGCAGCACACCACACAGCCTGGGAGGCATTATCATGCAGGCCAAAGGGGGCAGACACGTCCAACAGGTGTTTAAAAAGCACTCTTCTCATTATAATTCTCATATAATTTTTTATTATAATTAGTAGGAGTTAAGAATCTGACCTGTGTGAATGATTTGAAAAGCTGGATGAGCCTTAGTGTGTGGTGGTTTTAGATGCTTGTATACCTTGGAAAATCTGCTTTGCCTTTGTGCTCAGATAGCCAGGATATATTTGACATGGACATTTGTCCCAGATCTGTGTCAAAGTGAATCCATTTGGCAACATCATGATGGGACCTGGGCACTTGTGTCACTGATGCCCACAGACTGATCAGGCGTTTCTCAGAAGCTCTCAGTCCTGAATAAGATACCACAAGTGACGGCCCCAGGGGAGTGAACACCATGAGCAAACAGCTCCACCGTGTCTGCCCTAACAACGAGACAGCTCGTGTGCCGTGATGCTGCTGATATTGACATAGGGCAATACCTTTGTTTTTCTGGTATTTAAACCCTATTTATCAGCTGAATTACACAAACCCTTGGAGGATATAATCGTGACAAGACCTCCAAGTCAGCTAGTTTTGAGTTGCACTTTTTCCTCTCATGGGAAACATCCCCAAAATACCAACATGCAAATCTGTTCTTCTCATGTTAAAAGAATTCCCCAGGCAACCGGGACCAGGAACTGAATAGAAATTCCTTCTTCTCCGCACCCATATTTCCTTTTGGAAAAGCAGTCACTATTGGTAATCAGAGATTAGCTACTATTGCCTGATATTCAAAGCACTTCACAAATGAACCAAAATGGTCTTAGCTAACCAGTTTTATTACAAGGTTTGGTGACTGTAAGCACATAAGACTGGCAACACCTCGAACTCATCAAAGGTCCATTTAATCCAGTGTGTCCTGTCCAGCTCTGGTCAGAACCAAATATTTAGAAAATGAGCCTAAGAACAGGGCAAATACAGAGTGACCGATGTGACCTCCCAGGTGCCAGTAGCCTGCCACCTAGGGATTTCCCAAGCCAGGGAGTGCACTGGCAGCTAAGTAAACTGGGTGTAGTCCCTCGCCTGATCTGTGGCTCACTTTGGAGAAGCAGTGCGTATCCAGCACATTGCACCTCACCCTCCAGCTTAGTGGTGCGACTGCATGCCCTGCAAGTTCACCTGGGGGAGCTTTTGAGGCCAGCAGGGGTGCAGGGGTGAGGGAGGTGTCACCACAGCCACACACTGCACAGCGAGAGCCCCCACTGGCCTGTCACTGGTGTGTTTCACCGCGGCCCAGCAAGAGGGTTCAGAGCTGTCCCTGGTCTGGCTGAGTAAGTCAGCATTAGCCTCAGGGTGCCCACAGATCGGCCTTCCCACGGGGTGTGCAGTTACAAGTGAACCACGAGCTTCGGTGGACACACAGTGATGAGTGAGGTACCTGTCTTACTGTCACCGTGCTGTTGGAGCACCCACGTGCCAACACCACCAGGCTGCAAACAGCAGCCTATAGCACAAGAGTGCACAAAGAGAATCTTTCTCCTTCTTCAGATGCAGCCTCCTCCTAGCACATGGGAATTGCCACTCATTTTTCCATCGAAACGATCGGCTGAGGTGGCCTTTGTGTCACCTGTGGTGACTCACCGACTCACAGTCTGCCCTTGCTGCATGAGGCTTGTCACGTGGAAGGACACATTCTGTTAGGCACATACTTAATTTATAAGTGTTAATTAATTGCATAATGGATTAGATAGCAAAGTGCCTGGTCTAAATTGTGTTCAAAATGCCATCTGGAGAAACGCTGGTGTGGTTAGTAAGATGGCTGCTCTCTTAAACCTGATACCTTTGTAAGAGAATCTGTCCCAGCATTATTGATGAGGTAGAACTGTACAATAAAGATGTGTATTTTATTCTCCAGGAGAATGCTTTTGAGATGGCAAACATTTGGTCAATGGAAGGCTGATCAGTGTGCTTCATTCCCATGGAAAGCAGTGGGATGAATACCCTGTTATAAACGTAAAGCAATTAGTTTACTCGAAGAGCTTTAAATGTCATCAGTCTCTTAGAAAATGCATGTCAGTGGTGCTCATGTGACTCTGAGAGCAGTGTGGCTGTTTAATGTAACTTTTGCCTCCACTTAGGCCCACTGGGTGCCTATGAGTGAGAGCAGCTGTCTTAATACTGACAGCCCTGTTCAGGTCAGGGAGGCTCTGACCCGCCTCTGAACTGACAATCTGAAGCACTGGACAGATACTGCTGTTGCAGTTCTTCCACGTTTACCTCAGGGATCAGGTTTCCAGGAATCTGCTGCAGTTGAGTTCCCATAATGAAATGGCACAGGAAAGTCACCAACATCAGGCACTGAACAGGCCTGCAAATCCCCTTCTCCCCCTTTGACTTGAAAGCACCCTCAAGAGTAAATGCACACCCGTTGTTCTGGCCCTGTTTCTGGTCGGTGCGTGTGGGACATGGGAAGCTGGTGGCAGAAGAAAGAGCAGAGCCAGTGTTTGACCACCTCAGATGTGGCTCCGTGTAGGTGACAGCACTGTCCTCGCCAGCTGGCAGGTGTCTGGAAAGGCTGCAGCTGGGAGCCTTGCACAGAGCCACGAGCAGCTGCCCAGAGCCTGTGTCTGCTGTACTTAGGAGGGAGGGCTGCGCTCGTCTGGCCCCGTGCCTCCAGCAGAGCAAAGTGCTTCCTAGGTATTGGGGAACTGGGTCTGGCAGCAGCACCCTTCTAAGGCTGAGAAGTCCCCATTTCACCAGCAGGAGAAACTGTGGGTTTACCTACATGGAGATGCTCTGGAAACCTAATTTGAATGAACTTTGCAAGTGATGAAAATTTAAGAACTTATTTAAATCACATTAAAGACACATGTGGGCATTTTAGGTTAAGAAGGACATTCGATTTTGCCCACCCTTATTCTTATTAAAGGTGTCCACTTTATTGCAGTTGACTCACCTATTTAAAATTCATGCCTCTAGTTCACTTAGATGAATTTTACTTCCATTTTCTTTCATAAAGAAGCCATTCAAGAGAGAGAAGGGACTTATTTGGGATAATCCAAAAGAAGTGTCAGGAGCAGAAGTGGGAGAGATGAGACATACACAAGTATTCAGGGAAGAAGCTTTTCTCTCCACTGTCATTCCACCACTGCAGGAATTGTTTTCTGCAGATCTAGCACTCTTTTTCTACCCTTTCCACATCAGGCTTTGCAACAGACCTGAACAGGAGAGCCAAGATGGGAAGAGCGAGATAGTGGTTGTCTTGTCTGGCTCCAAGCAACACTGTGCAGAAAATTCATGAAAATGTCACAGTCCTTTGAGACTGCAGTCTAGGGATCGTTTATTATGCCCTTCCAGCACAACACAGACAGTATAATTTCATTCCATTACTTTTCAGTCTGCCTGACAGTTTATCTTTGGCTGAAACATAAAGTCAGGTATTTGCTGCAGTCTAATTTTCCAGGCATTTTGCTGGATACATGTTTTCCATTGAAATCCATTTTGCTTTTAGAAAATGACTCTTTTACAATATTTTTCCTTCTGACAGACATGCCTTTCTGTGCAAAATCATAGCAATTGTCTTCTTGGGGATGCAGCTTTGGTCTGCAGCAGTTTAAAAAACCTAAAGGGGGAATGCCCGTATTTTTCCAGGGGGCCTGAAATTGTTACACCAGAATGAATGCAAATTTCCCCGAACCTCAAATACCTCTCTCTTATTGTCACTGCTATACCTAGGTTCTTGAGAACATAGACTGAGTCCTTTTTTTATCTCAATGTGTCAGCAAAGCCTGCAGGCTTTGCAGGGTGGTCCCAGCCTCAGGCATGCGGCAGGAGCCAAAAGGAGGATCTGGTGGGCAGCTTCAAGGTTCCCTCACATATAAGCCACAAATTTAGCCTTTTCTCTTCCCCCACTCAAGTGGCAGCATGAGGTTGGGCAATGCAGAGAGATGCAGATACACATTGGAATGAAGCATAAAAATGAGCAAGACAAAAATGGAGAATAGCCTCTTTTAGGTAGGTTATTCACTCTCATATATTTCAGTCTTAATTCAAGACTTATTTAAGTCTCAAATATCAGACCACCCTCACCGTGCTGCGCTGTCTCAGCATTCTGGGATCATCAGTAATGCTCTGAACATGTGAGCAGTTTTCCAGTGCTGGATCTCGGCATGATACTAAGGATGAGAATCACTACTTCTTACCTTTTCCTAAGGCAGAAAGCAAGAGATAGGAAAAGTGACTTGGCCTTGCTCACAATGGACAGATGTTTACCAGGGCAACACTTGCAAGCCAAATTATAGTGGCAATGTGTTTGGACCACGACTCATGGACCCATCTGGCCAAAGCCAGGGGTCCACAGAAGAGCTGGGCACAGTCACCAGGTGGAGGTCCATAGACATTATCTTCTCTTGCAACATTCACAGACACCCACCCATCCTGCCTTTCTACTGCCAGGAGCCCTTGGGCCTAGACCTTTCCTCAGGCTGCCAGTCCTCCATCTGAAAAACTACTGTGCTCTGAAAAGCCCTGTAGAAACAAAGTTGGAGTTATTAACCCATCAGGGACCTATGCCCAGACCCTTCTTACAGTACCCTTACACGAAGCTGAATAAAAGAATGTATTCAACTGAGTCTGTAACAAATGCATTAGTTTGCCTAATTTTCTCATTTGCCACAGGAAAAAGTTGGAATTATTCTTTCTGACCAAATGAGTTTTAGCTTTTCTCATTAGCTTTTCATAATCTGTAGTGCACAGATTGGGAGGAAAGGACTTTCAGCAATTTTGGCTGAAAGTAAAATGACTAAAGGTCAAAACCCAGAGCAGAAGGGAAGGTTTCAAGGGTCCAGAGAAGCTTCCAACCTCCTTCTATCACTCTTGACTTCATGAGGAGTTTAAAAATGGCAAAAAATGACAGAACCAGACAAATCCTTACCCAGGTAGTGGAATGGGCTGTCCAGGTCAGATGCTGTGAATCACACAGGCTGATCTACTGTAAATAACCAAGTTAAAAATCACTTTTAGCTCGGTTACACCAGTTCAGATCACTGCGGTGAGTTAACTTTATGGTTTGTGGTGAAACCTCCTGTGGTCTGGGGCAAACACAGGATATGTGACATAGCACGGGGCATCCTGCACACACATCTGTATCTGCTCTCTGACCTCAAGGACCATCCACTCTCCTCTAAGCCACTGCACCTTCCACTGCACTGTGCCCATATGCTGGAATTGAAATAAGCTGAGGTGAATACACTCTTGAGAACGTGGATGCAGCATCCTGAATCAGAGGCAGGTCAGAAACCTCTCATGTGTCCTCCTCAAGCCTAAACTTTGCAATAGTTGTGTGCCTCTCCTAGGAGGTGCACCAAGGACACCAGGCTGCTGCCTGGATAGAGCAGGTGCCAGCAGCACACAGCTGGAGCCACAGCCAGGCTGGACTGTGCACCCTTATCATCTCTGCCCTGCATGATCTGTGTGACGTGGGGCTCAGCAGTGAAAGCCACAGAGAACAGCACCTCAAAAGGAAATTAGTTCTTGAGACAAGTTGGTTTTGGTTTTTTTTTTTTTTGGCTGACATAACTGTGTCAACACTAGGGCATTCAGAAGCTCTTCTTTCGCACTCCTATCCAGCTCAGCTTCATGAGCAAAATGGTGAAATGTAGGCCAATGCTCTACAGAGCCATCTAATCCTTTTTATTTCTATGAGAGCAATCAAATATATACAGCTGATCTCATGTAGGGAATGATGCAGCCCACAGCCAGTGGAAGCAGAACATGCTCCATGGAGTGCTGCTTTCGGAGAAGTGGCGCGTTTGCTCGTGCACAACCCAGAGAGTGGGCAGGGCTTTGGGAACTCGAAGTGAAGGTCAACCTTACACACCGCCTGCATGGCCCACCTTGTCCCGCTCTGCAGCTTTGGGAAACCAGCCCAGAGGCTGCTGCTGGTGACTGAGGCATCAAGGGGCACGAAGGAGCCCTTCTGCACAGAGGCACACACAGCACACAGGTCCCCAGGCTGCTACTTGTCACGCCACGTATGATGGAGAAAACGAGACTTAAGGAAGATGATGCCACTTGTGGAGTATATCCTATGGCAGATGAGCTGAAATTCTTTGTCTGTACAATGCTAGAAAGAGGGGGTGGTGTTTTAAAAGATATTTTCTTTACAGGAGCTAAGAATGGCAGGTTTCACAATGAAGCTGTTGTTCAATTAAACGTGAATCAGTGTGTTTGCAGACCTGACTTGAGACAGGAAAGTAATAAAGTGAAGACACTAAAACTTATCAGTAATTCTTTCCATTTCTTAATGATGTTTCTAATCTATGCCTTTGACCCTTCAGTAATTCTACTTTATTCTCTGCTGCTGTAACATTTAGAAAGTAACTGAAAATTTTATGCCACTTGTTAGCTTATCATATTTGCTTTATGACAGCCCAAGACAAAGGCCAATATAAGATAAAAGTCCAACTCCATATTTGGATTCCTGTGTAAACAACTTGAATTTCAAATGAGCAGAACTCACAATCTCTCTCAGTTCTTTTAACAGAAACAGAAGGGTTCCTGAGAAATCAAGTCTTTTATCAGACTCTCAGATATGGTCTTGGGGATGTGGCTTTTTAAGCAAATCATAGGCACAGGTCTTCAGTAAACTAACAGGCACTGAGTGGGGAGGCTCCTTAGACCTCATGAAGGTATTTTTACTTTTTCTTTCACATGATTTGAGGGACAGCTTTGCACCTCATCAGGCTGGTTTAGTCCCAAAGGCTGGATTACCAAAGACTTCTGTTGGCCTACAGGTGGGTGTGGATGGCAAAGAGGGGTGAGCTGCCTTGCTGGCACCACTCTTGAAGCAAAGCCCTGTTTCCTGCCTGTGAGTTCCAGGCTGGTATGAGGCACAGCCTTGACACACACTGTCTCCACAGCAGAGACACCTCCCTAGTAAAACTCACTGGTGCTGGAGAAGTGCTTGAACAAAGCTGTGGCTGAAAGACAAGATTTTTTGACTACACCTGCTTTCTACAACTTCCTCCTGAGGGGAAGAGAAGGGACAGGCACCACTCTGTGGTGACCAGTGACAGGACCTGAGGGAATGGCCTGAAGTTGTGTCAGGGGAGGTTTAGGTTGGGTATTAGGAAAAGATTCTTCCCCCAGAGGGTGGTTGGGCACTGGAACAGGCTCCACAGGGAAGTGGTCACAGCACCAAACCTGGGAGAGTTCAAGAAGCACTTGGACAATGCCCTCAGGCACGCGGTGACACTTGGGGTGTCCTGTGCAGTGTTAGGAGTTGAACTCGATGATCCTGATGAGTCCCTTCCAACTCAGCATGTTCTGTGGTATATCAGTGCTTTATGCTGGCAAAGCTTTCACTTCCAAGAAAAGAGAAGAGTTAAATCATTGGCAGACCTATTCAGACTATTGTAGTGGAATTTAAAATGGAGAGTTATACTGGTGTGGGCTTGGTTAAGTGAGAAACAACCTCCCCTTGACACATATACCACATAAATCCGCAACATAACCACAACATATCTGCAGCAGTTTCCCAGGCATGCAGCTATAGACAAGACAGCAGCCTGAGAAGTGTCCTGGTGACTTGCATGCATTTGGTCACATGGCAGGATTATACAGAAGAAACGACATAAAATAAAATTACGAGGTGACAGATTCAAAGATAACAAAAGGAAACGCTTCATCAAATGGATAATTAAATTCTGGAGCTTGCTGCCAGCAGTGCTATGGATGCCTAAAATAGACTTCAAAAAATGATTTTACAAAGTTGCAAACATATCTATTAAGTGTTATTAAACAGCAAGATTTTAGGAAGCTTTCAAGAACCCACAGCCTGGCAAGTACACCAAAGAATTACCAGTATATGCTTGCCTTTCTCATAGCGTTTTCTCTAAACCACTGATGAAGAGAGGATAGTAGACTAGACGGACATATAGAGTGATCCAATGCGCCCATTTTTCATTTGAAGTTTCCTAAGTTGGTGCTAATTTACCTTAATGATGAGGGTTGTTAACCTCAGGGGTTCACCAGCTGCTTTCCTCAGGAGCTGAGCCATTCCTGCAGCCCAGGCAACCTCTTCCAATGACAAGCTCTAAATCGATCAGGAGACAGCCATGCCATGTTCTCCTGGGTTAATTTATCCGACTGTTGCCTATAGGAAGGTGTAACTTCCCAGGAAGGTGTAACTTCCCAGGCATTTACTTCATCTGGTGCAAACAAACTCTAAGGGGTTCACACAGCTCAGATGCAAAGGATTGCAGCAGGCAAAGATATCCACTCCAGGTCTCCCATGTGCTTTGCCAGCACCCAAACACCTCATCTGCTGTGCTTCTCAACTCAGGAGACAAGAGCAGGACAGGGAGAAGGAGGTAAAATAGGCAAAAAATAGCAACTGTGCAAACTTTTATAGGTCGGCATATCATCACACCCCCCTGCCCCTGAGGTTTACAGTGCACACCTCACTCTGGTGGCCTTCTTCAGTGGTGTGAGCAGATCTGTCTGCACAGAAAACTGAACATGCCTGGGAGTCCTGCTGCAATAGTGGTCATTGCCGCTGCTATACATAAGGTCAAACTCTGTTTCAGCAAGGAATTTGTCCTCTGAGCTGTAACATGGATTGGACTTGTGTACACAGGTGAGACAAAAACATGCAGTAACATGGTTAGCAGAGAAATGGGCTGTAATGTGACCCCTTGGCATAGAGATCTGCCTGCATAAATGCCACTCCAGGCATGACAGATGGAGGGAAGGCAGTTTCTGCTACATTATGCTACTGTTTCCAAATGCAGCAGATCCCAGACTGCTGTAATTTCTCAGAGCTTTGCCTGAACCACTGCACCTCTTACTATGTGATATTTGGCCCCATGGGCAGGAAGCCCCTGAGGTAACTCCCCAAAAAACACTGCTGGGAAACCCAGGTTTAGTTTCCGGTTCTGCCCTAAAATTTCTCATCATTACTAAGGAAACTGAAGAGGTTACAGGTGACATCTCTGTACCTCCACTTCTCTCCTGTGAAGCAGGGCTTGCAGTGGTTCTTAGCTCCCTAGGAATGGAAGGAGAATGCAAAGATTTGAGGGAAGGGGCGTGGTACTCAGATTTGGTGGTACAAGAGAACACCATGGCATGTGAGACAGGCAAGCCATGTGGATGGTGCATAGAACTGGGATGAGCTTTTCCCCTGACATGCTGGGCAGGTGGCTGCAACTGCAGCTCACTCTGCCTATGGGAGACTTGATGCATGAATTGGGGTAAATCCAGACCTTTTCTCTTCCACTGTGCTCGAGCTTTGCCTTGGGATGGCAGCAGAACAGATAGCTGGCCTGTGTAGCATTGGGTCAATTACTCAGGACCTCAGCTGGGAGGGGAGTCTTTGCACCACCCTTACAAGCACCATGTGCTGGCACAACTGCAGAGCCCAACATCAAAACATCCCAGCTCCAGGTCATTGCTGGGAAGAACCACAGTTTCTAAAGGCATCCCCAAATAACCACAAAAGTGCATGTTCCAGCACAGCTTGTTCTACCTCAAGCCATGTGGTTACTTCATCTAGCAGTGGGCTTTGGTGGAGCTACTTTATCATCAGCTGCAGCAGGGCTGAATTGTTTCCTGCCGTTGATTAAGGAAATAAAAGTCACCAAGCACAGATCTTCCTGAAATCCTTGTGTGAAGCCCTTCCCCTGAGCATGCTCTCCACTGATTACATTGCTTTGCCAAGCCTTGTTAAGCCTTCTCCATTGTTCTTCGCATGCTGTCAATCAATCACAGTTGCCTGTACACACTGGCAGGCTTTGCAAAGACAAATATGCAACTAAGAGTCTTAATTAACACCACGTAACATTCAGATGTATTCACTGGGGAAGGAACACGTGAAAGAAATCAAGGAAGAAACTGAGCAGAACGGGAGGAGGGAGGTGGACCCCTTCCAATGATTTTATTTGCAGAAAGATATAATTAATCTAGAATAATATGCAAGCTTTTTTAAAAAGAAAATTAACATCAAGAGAACCTGAACAATCAGCTGTCTCCTCTTTGAGAGTTAAATGCATCAGCTCCAGAGGCAGAAAAGAAAGAGAAAAATAGGTTTAGGATTTGTGTATCTTAAAACACATGGAATCTACACTCACTGTTATGACACTGCAAATATTCCACTTAATTTACATCACAGGGGTAGGTCTTGTCACTAAAGGCAAATGTCCCTTTATTTGCCAGTTAAAAACATGTTGTTGACAGACCTCGTCCTACCCTTCCACTTTCTGTCCAGCCCAGCCCAGGCTTCCTCTGGCAGCTTTACTGTCTGGGGTATGTGTGAAAGGCAGCACTGAAGGCAGG
This sequence comes from Coloeus monedula, assembly GCF_965178545.1. Classification (NCBI taxonomy): domain Eukaryota; kingdom Metazoa; phylum Chordata; class Aves; order Passeriformes; family Corvidae; genus Coloeus; species Coloeus monedula. The sequence continues at coordinate 26,340,571 of NC_138783.1, forward strand.
GTGAGCAGCAGGTAGGCTGCGTTTGGGATTGAGGGAAGATGATACCTCATTGTTCATCAAGACCTCACAGGGGTGGGAGGGAACTTGGTGAAATGTGTTGAACTGTTATTCCAAAAGGGAAACTTTGGATAGTGATTTTGAGTGTGTCTAAGAGAGTTAGATATGTAGGTGACCTCCTCAGCCAGCTGGACACCTGGTTCCTCTAGGGTGTGTCTACACTGAAAGTTTTCCAGCATATGTATATATTGCTAGAGCCATGACAAAAATACTTCAGTAATGGAGATGTCATTCATACCACAGAGAAGTTAATTTCTCAGCTAGTTAAATAGACTATGCTGTAATTTTTTTCCCAAGTATAATTTAAATTATGCTAGGGCCAGAACTGTGATGAGTTGGATGTGCATTCTCCTGTATACTCTCAACTAGTATCCCAACAAGACAGCAAAAATTTTTAATACAGAATAATCCATATACATATTATCCGTACCACCATTACCCCTTAGAAAAGGAAAAACAAACCTGGGGACAAGTATTCACTCCAGTGTGAGAAGTCACACAGCTTTGCTAAGGAGCCAACAGCAGTAACTCAGATTTTTCCACCTTTTATTTAACTTTTCCCTTCAGTGGTCTGTCCTCAGCCCTCAGGACCCTGAGGAGGTCAATGGTTCCTTTATGGTTTTGAAGTTTCTACCCTGTCTAGGCATTATCAGAAAATAAGTTTATACCCATGAACTAAACCCATCAAGAAATCACAGTCCAATCTGCAAACTCTGCAGGACAATGAAGAAGCTGAGCAGCCTTCAGAGCACAAACAACATAAAGTGCAGCAGTGACTTGTCAGTTTCCCCTCACCGCTGTAGTTGTCTATTAAACAGACATGTAAAATATTACATTATTAGAGATGGATTTGCTCAAATGTTTGTTTTCCCTTCTTCCTTAGCTGAAGGGTGAAAGAAAAGTGTGCATTTCTATAGTTCTGGAATCAAGATTGGTTTTGCCTAAATATAGAGCAAACCAAAGGATCTATTTTTTCAGCAGACCAACTGTTTTTTGAAAGGGAGTGACCAAGCAAGCATATATTGCTATGGTAAGACTGAGAAGACCAAAACAGGTGAAAGGCTGTCATTCCTTGCCCACTTGAACCCTCTCAGGTCTGGCTGAGATTTAACCACTCCTCTGACAATGGTTCAGCCCATTCGTGTGAACAGTGCACTGAGAACTCGACAGCAAAGCAGTGAGAAAGAATTCCTAAACGCCTGTGTTGAGAGACCTTCTCTAACTGAAGACAGGATCTATCAATCACAGTTTCCTTTAGTGGAGGGCAGTGAGAGTGAGCTGGTCAACACATTTGTCAGAACACAGACAAAAATGAAATAAAAAATTTAAAGATGTGGAGATCTTAATTATTTTGGAAACAGGAAAGGGCAGCTAAAAATGGCAAGCAGCTTTTTAATATAAGGAGGAGTGGTCCAAGTGCTGGAAGATTTTTAAATAGAAAATGAATAAAGAATAAGCAGGATAACAATGTATTATTACATACTTTGTATACAGATGTAAAAGGCCTGTGCTATTCTTTTAAAAAGGACAAATAGCATATAAAGGAAACAAGCATCTACAAAGCAAGATCTGGATTCATAACTTAAGCACCAATAAAATTACCTCCCCTCCCCTAGTTTTATTTGAGATAAATTATTTATAATTCCTTGAGTTTTTAATTGCGGTTTCTCAGTCATTTCTAATGGGTCATATTTCAGCTGCAGCATAGTGTCCCTAGCTTTCTATTTAAGTAATACTTTGCTTTGGCAAAGAGAGCAAACATGGCCTGGGAACAGTCTGCAATCTCCTCCAGTCAAATTCACAAACATAATTCTAGGTTTTTATCTCCTGCTGCAATCTGCTGCTGGAAAAATTACATTATTATAGATGTGATTATTAAGGTAATCATAAAATACAACATACTGACTTTGTTACAATAAGCACACACCCCCACCCCACCTGCCCCCAAACTGGCAAAAACCATCTTTGTCTGCATCACATCAAGGCTGACTCTCTCACTGGCACAACACTTTTTTGTCATCAGTGGCATACTAGGATACTTTAGCCTGGGTTTTATCCATGTACTCAGGAATGTTTGACACGACTATAAATATTCCAGTGCTGACACATAGATTTTCATAAAGATTTAGTCTCATTTATAATGCAAGATAAAGCCAAGTGCCTGGTAGGAAGGAGGCAGCATGAGAACCATGCTCAAACTATTTTCTTTACCTGAGTGACTAAGCAGTGAAGATGGCACTTCTGAGACTACATCTTTTTGGGAAAATGTACCCAGCTGAAAAGCTGAAATAGGCAGAGCTGGTGGAAAATCCCCGGCACAAAATCCCCAGCACAGCTCACAGCCCCTGATGGGAGAGTCAGCAATGAATAGTTAACACATTCCTAACCTGAATAGATTTGCTTTCCACAAGTCCCGGCTTGTGGAGGGCAGGATGGTCTGAGACAACACACTTAAAGGACATATTTCTCACTGGAATGCATTGTGGGAAACAGGGGTAAAAACCACACAAAATGTGGTAAGAGGATGGGAAGTTTGCATGCTCCCAGGATAAAAACTGCAGGTGAAAATTCCCAAATAGGCACAAGGGTAAGTTTCTTAATTCTGTCCTCACCATCAGGGCCTCAAGACAAAAGGAATTAGAAAAGGAAGTAATCCAGCCTGGCTTCATCTTTTCTAGCCTGTTAACAATGAAGACCAAGTCTCAGCTCAAGGTCTAGGATTTAGTATTTTGCTTGTTCCAAGGAGGCTTCCTTGGCTTAATGACCTCCAGAGCAGGAATCTCCAGCTAAGACTGACTGATAGAGAACAGGGGCTAGCTGTCCTTGCCTGATGCCCTTTTCATAATTTCGTGCCAGTCCTCAGAGCAGGAGGAGCAGAAAGAGCTGTTAAGGCTAGGATGACATATTTCTGGCCTTCTGCATGACGTTTAGGCAAAATCCCTGTCAGCCACACAGAAATGCCTCAGTGGCGAAGTGCGTTGCTGCATTTACAGCAACATCAGCTTGCCTTCTGGAGTTCAAGGAGAAAATGCTGCAGAACAGGACTCCCACCTTGGCTTTTTCCACTGCCGTCAAGGGCAACTTGGGACAGCAAGAGAGGGACCTTGAGAATGGCTTTTCCGCAAGGACGCTGTTTCCCTGCAGCCCAGCCCGTAGCACCGCCGGTGCCCAGGGCGGTGCCATGCCCTGACCCCGTGCACACGCGGCCGGAGCTGCTGCGCAGCATCCCCGCCTTGGCCCGGCCTGGCGGAGGCACCTGAGGCTCTGCCGCGCTCCTCGCTCAGCCGGGCTGACCCGCAGCTGGCGCCGGCACCGGCACGTCCCCCTTCTGCCCTCTCGGATGCCGCACTGGCTTTCCACGGCCCTTGTGCCAGCATGGGGCCCTTCCTCAGTGGAAGCTGCTCCCTTGCCCGCGCGGCCCAGCCCAGCCCAGCCCCGCGGGGGTGCCGAGGATTGCGGGGTGCTGGTCCCTGCCGCTGCCGTGCCCCGCGGAGGCGCCGGAGGAGCAGCCCCGCGGCCGGGGCAGCGCTGTCTGGCACCGGCTCCGGTCTGGTATGCTGCCCAAACCAGTTACGCCAGTACCGCTGTCCTCCCAGCCCCCACGCCGAGCTGGCCAGGACTCTGGGAGGCCTCCAGGCAGACAGAGGTGGGGATGGGATCTGTGGAGCTGCTACAGCTCCTTCTTGGGTGCTGGCCAAGAAGGAAAGCCACGTGGCACCTTGACCCGCGTGGTTTGGGACCAGCCATTACGGACACTTGCTAGCATTGCAGGGTTAAGTTGTGGCATCAGCAGGGCTGTGCTGTAAGTGCTGGTACATAGCATAACTAAGCAAAGGCCATCTAAAGAAAAACATGAACCTCTCCATAGGGCTGCAGCTATCCCTATGCCTCACATTTTCCAAGATGAATACTGCTTTGTTTCCCTGCTCTTAGCAGGGAAAACAGCCTTCTGACGTCTTTCAGCTGTGGAGACCTTTCTAATAAAATTTGCCATGTCTCTCACCTAGTTCCCTTGGGTCCAGAACTCTTTTCTGTAAGTCCTGTTCTTTCCTTTCCTTTACATACCCATCCTGTAGCCTGGGATCACACATGGATCTCATTTTTCCTGTGCATTTCTTTTCATACCTCCCTGCTCCATCTTCTGCTCTCATTTCCCTCTTCTGGCTCTCTAGATATTCCCAGTTCCAGGGAAGCTAAAGCAGAGATTTCTGATGTGGACTCTGTGGGTCTGCGACAAATGTGTTTCTGGCTGGGAAAAGAGGTCGAGAGAGAGAGAGAGAGGAGACAAGAAGCCTGGCTTACCAGGCTGATGACCAGGCATTTTTTTCCAAGGCAAGCTTTTCTGAGGCTTTCCACCCAGTAGGTGGGTGGAAAGCAAATGGCTTTCAGAGAGAAGCAACCAGTGTTGCATCAATGGTCACAAGGAGCATGCATGACCAGGTCAGGCCAGGTGCATGACTCCAAGCCCTCTCGTCCAACCCAGCACTCTCATTCCACTGTGAGCCATACACCAGCTCCTCAGGCTGGAAGACATCTGGTTCATACTAAAGAGAGGACTTTTCCCATCAGTTGCTGTGTTTGTCACTGCTTTCCCTCTTCATTCTGGTGAAAGAAAATATATTATCCTCCACTTGTGCTCACATGTGATTAGAGGTTGTTCTTAATGAGAGACAGTTCAGAGCGCCTGGGTAGATATAGAGCAAATGTCAGATATGAAGGGAAAATTTCCAAAACACAGTAATTTCACACCACCAGGTCATAGCCCTTCTCTTAAAGCAAAGGACCCTACCCTTTTTAATACACTGATGAGTTTTCCACAAAAGCATAAAAGCAACATAAGCATTACTGAAAGAACTGACTTTATGCCAGGCACACATTCCTACTCATAACTGGTGTCTTAAAGTCACAACCATGCTTATCCCCTTCTCCCCTCCATTTTGACTGCATTTGAAAAGAAAACATGGTCCCCTAGGTATGAATGACACAAAATGCCAATATCCTTCACTCATCCTTACAACACATGTGGCAACACTGCTTTGACAACACATCTGTCTCGGCCTGCAGCTCACCTGGTATCGGCTGTTGTGCAAGTGCTTCCTGGAAACCCCACAGTGTTTTTCCTGTGAAGCCAGCAGGAGCTGGAATTGGGTCAGGTTCTGAATGCAGATCACTGCTTGGGTGGGCAGGGTGTGAGCAGCTGTCTGAGCCAGCCCCACTCCGATGCTTGCCCTTTCTTTCCCGCACACCTCTGATCTGTAGTGCTGCAGCACCACCAGCTCTCTGGGTAAAGGCTGCAGGCGGCCAAGCAAGGAGTAGGTAGGGAGGTTTCAGTTTCAGGGGCCTTATGCTTGACACCATTTGCGTTCCAGTGGGATGGAAGCTAAAGCCCTGCTCTCCACCTGGGAGCTTCATCCAGCCATTCCTGCCTGCATTGCTGGCATGCCTGGGACAGCCCTGGCTGCTTGTGAGACAGACCGTGCAAACATTGCAGACAAAATGTGCTCCAAGCCCTACCTTGTTGCAACATTTCTGGGGTTATAACCTGAATCTGTAGATGTGCATTGTGAAAACTGGGCAGCAGAAGGGGTGAGAGATCAAACCTGCTGTGAGTGCCTGGGTGGCTTCCATGTGCTTTAATTCCCTCTTCACTGTACTGTGCTATTCCCAATGACCTTGACTTCAGCAAGAAGGCTGCCAGCTTAGATGAAGCACAGACTAGCAGTGCTTAGCTGTCAAATTCCAGCTGGTGACTGCTGGCAGGATGAGAAAAATGGCTTTTAATCGTCAGTGGTTCATATCTCACTTACAATAGGCCCAAATTAACTGTTTGGTTATGGGGCTGAGATCTGAATGGGCAACCGAAGCTGCTCTAACCCAAGAGAAAGGGCAAGGATTTGGGAGGCTCTGGTATAAGTGCTTGTCTTGCAACAAACCTGTCATGCAACCGTGCCCAGGTCACCTAGTCTTAGGTCCCTTACCTTGCTTGCCTGAAACTGGGATAAGCACTGTTACATCAGACTGCTGGGGGCTGGTACTCTGAGGTCTGTAAGAAGTTTGGCCACTGTTCATGCCCAGCAAAGTGCACAAGAAAGAACTGGCTATCACCAACACTTGCCCTTTTCCTGCAGCATGTCACATACATGGATGCAAGGTCCCAGTTCACCTAGAAAGTGCAGGATAGGAACATTTGCTCCAGCTCTGCCTGTTTCCCTGCCCTGTGGATAAGACAGAGCTTCAGGCTCCAGGTTTGGGAACAAGTTACTCTCCTCAATGCTAAATTCATTTCAAAAGAAGCAGCATCAGTTTTTTTCTCACCTCCTCCCTCCCCACAGGAGCATGAAGTGCCTTTCAGGTAACAGGCCATACCCAAGGATTCCTCAAGATGTTAGCACAGGAAATCTTGGGTTAGAGAAAGCTGCTGTTGTTAGGACAACATGTATCACAAATGCTGCCATTGCTGCATACTCCCTGCCTGGTCCCAACCACTCTCCTTATGCTTCACGGCCTCTCTCCCACTTGACAGGCTGAAAATGAGGTCAAATGCTCTGGAAATGGTTTGTGCCACTCTTTTCTCTGTATTATAAAAAGGCCCAAAGGAAAGAATTTCTGAAGTAGCACTATATGAACAAAGATGCCTAAGCTGAAGTGTTGTATTAAAGTTGGTGTTGACCAAACTGCTGCAGCTGTCTGACTTTGCATGGGCAAACCAGGCCAGTGAAGTCAGTGAGCCATTCATGCCCACAAGGACCAAGACACTCTTCTCTCACAGACCTGAGCAGCAGATCTGGTTAACGATAATGCAGGGCTTGCATTTGCAAGGTGCACCCATTCCATAGCAGCTTTTTAGCTGCAAATAATGAGGCTGCATGTCTGGCCCTGTTCTGCTGTCTGGCCAAGGAGGAGGCTGAATATAACCTATCAGATCTGCAACTAGAGGGCACAGCAGAATGGAAGGAAGGGAAACTAAGTCATAATATCTGGGACATGGCAAAGGTGTGCTGTTAACAGACTGCAAAGAAAAATTAAACCCGTGTGATTAGAACCAGTACCCAAAGCATCCAGGTCTCTAGATTACACGTCTCACTGAGACACGGCGGGTAGCAATTTTTTCTAGCAGTGGTGGGCCTTTCCTGCTTCAGATAAGAGATTGCCACCTGCTGACCAGTTGTCCCTACTTTGGGCAATACCCTAGATCCTGACCCTCCACTCTCCTGTTATCAGCAAGACTCCAATGCATTTAGTTTGTGCAATCTGATCAGATTGCAACCAGAGGTCATATAACTGTACAGACCATTAAGCACCAGTTCACTTGAGCAGAAGTAAATGGCTCCATTCTACTGAGGTACCATTACTCACACAGTTCACCTTAAGTACTGGGATATCATCTCAGCAAGGCAATGAAGGCAATAAAAATGCAATCTGCCCAAGACATGGTTCTTGCTGGGGAGATCTGGATGTGGAAAGTATTTCCAGATCCTTCCAGATCTGTGCTGCTTAATGTGTAATGAAACATGTTGCAAGCAGCTAGATCTAAGTGTTTGGGACTAGAATATTTGGACACGTGTTTGGTTTGCGGTACCCTGCCCCTACTTGCCAAATGCAGAGAGTAGGCTTTTAAATGACTTTTCATTCAAATGCATGTGGAAAAATATCACTGCTGGAAACCTCTCGCTGTAGCACAGTTCTGTTTGTGCTGGAAAACCCAGCTATCACCACCCAATAAACCAGAGGAGTGATCTTGGAGGGATTCTTCTCAGCAAATGTCCAAAAATAGCAGATATTGCAAGAGGGTAGAAGGTCATGTAACACCCATGCTACAACACTCCTCTGAGTCCTGTTCCTTACCTACAACAAGCCAGCCACTCCTTTTCTTGCTGCTTGCTGGGCACTTTCTAATTCACATAATCTTTCTTTAGCTGCTGTTTTGCTGAGTATCTCACACATTTTTGAGGCCCAGTTTTCCAAAGAGCTGGGGTAGCCACACTGGGCTGAAATCTGTGCATTTCCGAGTTTTCTCTCTCATTTCAGTCACAGCCTCTGCCTCTGACTCAGACTGGTGTTTCTGATAGGATGTCAGAGAGGGAGGAAACAAGAATAAATAGCATCACGCCCTCCTCACGTGGGTTGTGGTGCAGAGCTGAAACAAGATGAGGAAGAGCCTGGGCTGGAGAGGGAGGGGGTTCAGCTGAAACTAACCCACATTTTGAGGATTCCTCCACTCTAATGGGGCACTGAAACAGGGGTATTACCAGCCTCTCCTTCTCTCATCCCAGGATCCAAAGTGGCTATTACTGGCTCCTAACTAGAGGAGGCATGAGCTGTCTGTCCCAACCTCCCAGAGCTGTCGACAAAGCTGCCCTAAGAGGCAATTAATGCTGCCGGGCAAGGTGAGGGCAGGTTAGCTTGGCAAAGGTCACTCACCCAGGGCACCCAGCTCTGGGCCCGGCTGACACTGTGTTTCCTCCTCTCCAGGGAGCTGCATTAAGGAGAAGTCAAGCACAGGCCACTTTGAACGAGTAACGCTTTGAAACTGGCGGGAAGCTGAACAGCTTCACTGGCAAGTAGGGATAGAGAGCTTGAGGATTTTGACGATAAACAACTGATCCTCTGACCTGATTCAAAACCTGGTCTGGTGAGATTCAATGGTGACTCAGCCTCAGAGGACTGATTAGTGCTCTACATGCCAGGATATGCTGGCCTTAATTTGGTTCTTTGGAGATACCTGCATGATGAAGAGCTCCTTATATCTGGCACATATTGAGAGTTTCAGGAGGCCACTCGGCTGAAACTGAGTCAGACACTATTACAGTCGGTAGCTTTCAGCCAGAAAGGCCTGATGATATCCCAGCCATGGATTCCTTGGTATCTGAACAGAGGCGAGATGGAATGAGAAGAGACACACAGAGTTTTGTGAAGGTCCCCTTGGAAAGGCCCCATATTCATGTAGATGTCCTTAAAACATTATCAAATGTTTTATTACGTACCTGCAGCTTAGTTCCTTCACTCCTCGTGGTGCTGCAACTTTTAATAAAATCCCGCCTCACTGGTTACACAGTTTCAAATCTCATTTTTTGCCTCCACTAAACAAGATACAGCTACAGGGGCAATGATGCAACTAGCAAGCCTCAGTACTGCATTTGAAGTTTATTTTGTCAGATAGTAATAATAAGCCACACCAGTAAAAAGCCTCCTGCTGCTGCTTTTTCCTCTTATCACTGCATTTACAGTAAAGCTTGTGCTGATTGAAGTTGACTGGTGGGAGGAGAGGGAGAGAAAAGGTATTTTCTGCACTCCTGATAGCTCTATAATTTCCTAGTACAAGATAAGTCTAGGTTGTGTCATTGATCCCTGTGACACAGGACATCCCAGGGTAGAGAGAGGCAGGCTGCCCATTCTGGGTGAGGGACAGAGCCTTGCAGAAGAAAGGAAAGCAAAAGCTCACACAGGACTGAATCCACACCAGGAGATCATTTTCCTCTTTTCAGCAGAGCTGTTATGGTGTAGATGACCTCTAGTACGAGGTAGGAATAGCTGTTTTTAACAGTGTGTGTTCATTAACATCTCTTCAATTGAAAGGACAAAAGAAGCTGTTGGAAGGAAATAAAGACCCAGCTACTTTCTCTAAGAGTTCAAAGACTTCATAGTCACCATCTCAAGGTCACCACGAAAGACCTCCAGGAAACAGACTCAGCGTCTGTGACAGTTCTAAAAATAGACAAGAATTTTCAAAAACCCAAGCATTTTCAAACCTTCCTATATGCCCTAATGCAACAAAACAAGAGGAATTTTCTTCTTTTCCAGACAACGATTCTTTGTCTCCATAAGGGAGCGAAACAAGGAGGGGAAAATGAAATACAGTACACTGGGAACCACTGAATGTTAATATTTACCTGTTTTGTTACGTCTTTTTTCTTTTGATACTTGTTGTCATGCAGGCCTCTTTCTGGTTGGCTGGTGTCTGTGAGTTCATGCAGAGGAGAATTTGGCTCTAGATTTGGAAGGCACAACTCTAGTATATTCTAATTTTCCCAAGGCCCACCTAGGGAAAAAATAAAGGAACAGTATGTCACTGTACACCTTCACCTCACTCTCCTTGCCCTGGGCTTTTGCTATCTCAGCCTGTTGCACGTCACAGCTTGAATAACACTGCTTGGCAGCCCATTGCAGCCATGGGCCAGGCACATGTTCCCAAAGGGATTTTCCCTCTGCTCTTACGTGAGCATCTGGGTGCCTCTTGGTTTACATAACTGCGAAACATCTGGGGTTTAAAATTCCTAATACCTCAATTTGTTAAGGAAATTAAACACATTTGTAGGATAAGGATGCTGTTTGGAGCTTACACCACCTGTTGAGTCAGAGGGAGGAGGAAGAGAGGAGAGGCTGGGTTAATGTGTGCAATTCTATGTCCCAATTTTTTTGATAATGGTCCTGGGCAGCTGATTGTGCCCTTCCTGAAGTACACAGAAAATGCCAGAAGACTGCTTTCTGCCAGCTGAGCTGAGGGTCAGGCTCTCTGCACAACTGAGTGCACAGGAGGGCACGTTTCAGAGAAGTATTTTTAGTACAGGAGAGGGAAGACACCACTCCATAAGATAAATTGGGCAAGTGCAGAGCATCTGTCCACCCCATCCCTCTGCCAAAGCACTCCCAACTGGAAAGAAGCCACTTCTTACAGCAGTGAGCAAGCTGCTCGCCCACCTGCCCAGGGTCCCCCTTTCCCAACACCTCTCCACACTGCTGCAGAGCACCCTGCCAGTTCTTGAGGCACAAACACCTGCCTGGCAGGAGCCCAGCCCAGCTCAGGGAAGCAGGAGGTGCCCCCACAGCGGCGGGCAGCCCCCCTCACTACCCCCAGCCAGCCTGTGCAAGGCTCACACCAGAAACTCAGCTGAGGATCACTGACAAGCATCCACCCTTCCTAGGAAGACAGTTGTTTTGGGTTTTTTAACACAGTTTCTATTGTTCGGGAGATCAAGGATGTAATTGAGGCTTATGACATTTTTCATCTGGGATCTAATTACGGAGGAGGAAAAACAAATCTGTATATTTATTAACTCTTCCAAATCCAAAATAAGACATAAGAAAGACACCAGCAAAGGTTTATATAGCCATTGTCTGGGTTCTGATGGTGGCTGCTACCACATGTCCAGGGATACGGTAAGACCTAGGAAGATCCACAGTGGATACTTGTGGAAGGCACCCGGTGAGCCTCCAGCACTGCCCTGTGCCAGTGGCAGTGTGCCAGGAACTGGATGATACCAAAAAATCTGTGTGCTTTCATACAGGAAAGTTTTGCAATATTTTCCTTAGAGCTGCAATTCCTGGTATCAAGGGATTGCGTAGGTATTTTGATCAAAGGGAAATGGGATTTGAGCTGTTAGGACTGCGTAAAAAACCTTGAAAACAGAACTCTCCTTGCCAATGTCCCCCGTATGCAGGGGTATTAAAAAAAAGATTTTTTCCCTATTTACTTATTTGATCATTTGATTTCTAAATTTTGAAGGCCTCTTCCTTTTGAAGGCCTTGATGACTGAACACCTGAGATTAGTAGCCTCAAGGAAAGGCACCACCAAAATGAAACATGAAGAACATTAATTTTAGCCTAGTGAGCATATCAGCTGTTTTAAGACAGTAGTAGCAGTACACACAAATATTTTTTTCTTTGAACAAAGATAAGCATTCTTCTTCAATTTAAGGCACCTTGTCCCTCTTCTTTTCAGAGACAGCAAACACATGGCTCTGCCATGATCTCCACTCTCTGCCTACCCCAGCAAGAGTCTGAAAACACTCATATTTAAATGCAGGTCACAATGAATAAAACCCGGCTTTGAGGCCACCTACCTAAACTCAGCTAGAAGAAATAGTGCTGACAGGCTGTACATTAGATTTCTCTTTCATGGCCACTGGTACACCTTAGCTAAACAACTCACTACTGAGAAACAACATTAGGTATTTAATGCAAAATCTGTACAGAGAAGACTTCAGTAAACCTAATTTCTCATGCACCTTGAACCATCTTATCTGCACTCCATTTCAATTCCAGTAAGGGCTGCTAACACTGTAAATCTTTTAATTAATACAGATGAATGTTTAGAAAGAACCAGTTGGCTTCAGAAAAGTTTCCTTTGTTTCTCTCTTGCAAATCACATTGACATGTAGTGTTTGATGTTCTTTGACCAACTGGGTTAGGGTACTTGGTCCTGTGAGAGTATAAAAGGAGTTTCTGTACTGAGGACTACTTTTAAGATCACAGACTATGAAACTATGATGCATAGACTGAGATACTGTACAGGACATTAGTACTGGTAATTGTTTTTCTTCTCCTACAGCCTCAGATTCACCTGAGGGATTTTTTTAAAAGCCAGGGAGTAAATCACAACAATATGTTTAGGAGTGCTCTAAAGTAACCTTTGATAGAGAAAATACACTGATGTACCAGCCAGGTCCACTGATACTGAGAGGAGCCACATAAATAATTTCCCATTTTGCCATTTCTGAATGATACAGTTACTCCCTTGTCCACTCTTAGATCTGAGGAAATAACAGGTTTCAGATACCTGAATATGATCACACATTTTTCTCAGGGTGAGATTTCCTTTATTTTAAAATGCAAGCAGTTGAACAAGCAGTGGTTGAAATGGCGTAGTTCTTTCTGTACATTTTTAGGTGGGTGCTTTTCTCTGCAACCAGGCTATGAAAACCAAATAATCCCTGTAACTCAGTGATATAGACAGGGAGTGGAACAAAGAATTTTTCCAATCTAAAAATCATTATATTCAGGATTCATTAATGCCTGAGGTTTATACTGCCCTATATTTAAATCTTAACTGTGACCTCTTCCGAAACATGGTCAAAGTAGATGAGATTACCCCCTGTGCCAAAAAGATGTGACATAAAAATTCAATATTACTTAGCTTAATTAATCTGAATAGCAAGCTTTTCCCTTTCTAATTACATTGCCCAACTCTGGTTTTTCAAGCTGCTGTTTAGATAAACCAATTTGTGTGTTTATGTGTGCAGTGTCAAGAACTATAAAAAGAATTAAAATTCTTCTTTCATTAAATTCCAGAAATTAGCTTTTGCTGTTTTATTCTAGGAAGTCTTGTAGAACAACAATCTTGCAGTGAAGAAAAGGAAAGAACATGTCTTCAAAGAAATGCAGTTTTAATGAGAAATTATTTTTGAGCAAAATATTAAAAAAATCTACAAATGTTTTTTAGTGTAACTGTGATACACAGGCAAATGAAAGAACACCAATTTTTCATTATCTGACACAACTGTAATTTATGTAACAATATCCTCAGTTAATCATGTAGGAAGAGGTCAGAAAGGAAGAGGTTAAACTTTTAATTGGTTGTTTACTGTTTCAGTTCCAGGCAGCATTTATGTATCTGCATAACACTGGGACAGCTTAGGAATAATAGTGGGTGTACTGACTGTAAATAAGCTGCAAACTACGAGCCTATGAACAAGTCATGATCCGATGTAATAAATCACAAGTCAGAGGCTCCTGTGGTTTGTGACATCATGGGCACTCAAAGTGCTATTTATAAGCTCTGTGGTGCCCTGTCCAAGATTATTGCCAGTTCAGAAATTAAAATGTTTAGGATTCTTTTCTTATGGCCTTTCTTAGATAGGGTGACCTATTTGGAGCAAATTTAAGCCAAGACAAAGGCAGGATTTCTTGGGGCCACAGGTCAGGTGAGGCCAGGCACTTGCATTCGAGGGAATCTAGTGGAGTTGAGTACACAGGAGCTGTGCTGCTGAGCTGATTATCACTGTTGCTCTTTCATAACCAGTTTTTCTTCCAGCTTCACTAAGATGACCTAAAACACCAATACAGAAATATTTGAAGAGTGCAGAGAGGAAAACATGGAAGGTGGATGAGGATAAGATGATGAGAAAGCAACAGAAGATCTGAAGAGACAGAAGGCTAGAAGAGTCATCCCTGCTACTGCTGTGGGATCAGGTAGTGCAGATTGTAGACATCAGTACCCAAAACACTGTTTGTGGTGGCTCTTCAGGGGGGAGATGGTAACAATCAAATTCTTTGATATAGTACGGAGTTAAATGGTTTTGCCTACACCTGCTTTGGTCGTAGCACCTTACACTGCTTTAACACAACTCCATTGCAATTCAGGGAAGGGCTGAGCCTTTGTTCCTGTGTGTTAGATATCACTGTATGATGGCAAAGCATTGTCTGCTTCTACTGGCAGCCTTTTTCAGATCAGGATCAAGTTATTTCCAGGATCCGTCCCTTCCACAGAGGTTAGGGCAGCAGTGATGCCTCAGCGGAGAAGGGCAGGCAGCTGCTGGCACAAAGGCACTGCTGAGGTAGCTGTGGAAAATTATCCTCTGTGTGCAAGGCTTCAGAGAGCAAGAAACCACAAACATTTCTAATCTGATCAAAGAGAGACACTGCAAAATCCTCAGGCATAATCACTGATTGATAAAACAGACAGCAGGAAAAGAGATTTAAGATAGAAAGGAAGACAGAGTAATAATAAGTCTCAGAGGCTTATAACTATTTAATTCAATCAGAAAAGGTAACAGATGTTTAGTTAAAAGCAGCATCCCTGTTTAATTACTGCAATTGTGCTGAAATATTTTGTTTGCACCAAATTGACTGCGAATTTCCTCTGTGCTCAACACATTTATACTGCTAAGCAGCATGCAACCTAAACACGTCTGCTCCTCCCCACAGCTGCTCCTCCCCATCTGCTGTGCCAGCCCCTCTCTGAGGTTTTAGGTCCTCTGGAGGGACTCTCACAACGGCCAACACATTGTTGTGGCTAGGAAATGGTTAAAAAGTCCCATTTGAAAATGCTTTAGGGAAAGTAGGTGTCCTTCCTGATACTATATTGCATGAAGGTTTACCACAGTTTGTTAGCAGCACTGCTGTAACCAGGGTGATCTACACTAACCAACAAGGCAATCTTCGGGTACCTCCCTCCCTCCCCCTCGGCAACTGGGGGAAAATGGTCATCCCCAGGCACAAATGTCTCCTTTGTTATCCCACTGGACTGCAAGGCCAACCTATGCATATTTTGTTTGCATGTGATTTTCGCAAGAAATGAGCCTGCCAGCTGACATTATCATTGCTCTTCAGAAGAGGAAGCCCATTTCTCTGGTACAAAGGCATCAGTATTATTGCCAACCAAAATTACAAGCAAAAGGACTAACTGCAGGTGCCAAAGTACTAAACCCCTGAATGCTTAAGTAAATCCTGTATGAAACATGCATGATACAATTTCCTTGTTCTTCCAGGATCAAGTGACTAATTGTAATTAGTTGAATTGTTGAGGTAAAGCCCATCTCCTAAAGGAACTTGTAAAGGATTTCCTAAAAGAGGCCTCCAAAATTTCCAAGTCTCTTTTATGTTCACCAAACAAAACTATAAAGCAGCCAAATAGTCTTGAACTGGAAGTGTCTCCTCTCTTTCCCTGCTTCAGAAAGGTGGAGGTGGTGCTCTCTTAACTTGAGTGATGGCTGTAGCTTTACCCTTCAAATGACCCCTGTATCTCAATGGAAATAGGGCTGGTATAGAGCAGGAAGGAACTAGGAGTGACTTGTCATTGCTCTGATAAAGAATTGCTTCTGTGGGGAAGCTTTAACAGGGAGGTTTGCTCTGCTCTTGGGCATGAACAGAGTCCATCCGACTTTCTGGCCAATGTTTCCAGTCAAGCTAAAAATTCCCGGTACCCAGCAGTAGTTAATTCAGACTTGGCATTTCCTGAACACCTTCATTGCTGCAGAACAGACTCTGCTATCTCAAGGGCTCGAAAGGGAAAGCAAATGCCTGGGACCTGCGAGGCTGGCAGGTCAGGAGCCTGGTTAACAGGCTCCAATCAAGCACCGATGGCTGGAGATAGTGACCAGAAGCGGCTCCCAGCTGGCAGGGGTTCAGCTTCCTGTGTGACACAAGTCAGTGGCACTGGGCCAGGGACCAGCACACAAAGTACCCTCAGTACAGCAAACAGAGGCACTGGGGACTGCGTGGCCTAGCGAGAGCTGGGCTTTTCTCTGGGTTTTTAGATGCAGCCTCCTACTGCTGGGGCAGCAGTACTGTTCAGGGGTTTTGGTTGTTGGGACCATGAGCAGAAGGCTATGTGAGTATTAAGCTATTCAGAGATTTTCACTGGGGCCAAGGTGAGTAGATGGAGAAGCAAAACTGTGCTGCTGGCTTGCTGATATTACTAATGTCCTCCACACTAGTCCTCCAGAGATTTAGAACCCTGAGCAGCAAGTGTCAACCCTCTAGAGGCATCTGTTCCTCACACAACCTGCTAAGGTTTTTGTTTCAGCACTGGAACTGAGTGCGGTGCTACAGAAAGTAGCGGAGCCACCCCTCTGGTCCAGCCTTTCTTGCCCTTCCTCTCTGTTACACATTACAGAGTTCCAGGCCTGAACATGAGACAGGAGACACCTTCAACTTTAAGTAGCTTTCTCATTCTTCTGAGGTATAAAATGCCACACCTAGAAATTTCTGAGACAGGAACAGTTAGCATTTCAAATAAGCAACCTGATATTCAAAGCAGTTGTCTCTGACAGATTCAAAATCTTTAGAACAGGGTTATGCAGGGACACAAGTGAAGAGAAAACACTTGGATTAATGAAAGAAGTGAGTAACAATAGATTTAATTAATCAATAACCACACGGACACCCTTTGGAGCCACTGCCAGCCAGCTGGAAAGTTTCTCTCTTGCATAACAAAGTCAAACTCTAAGTGCCTTATTGCTCAATGGAGTTTTTTTTCTTTAAGCCTTAGGTTTGCATTTCATCTGGAATTACTGACCTTTCAAAAACATTGACCCTTTTGTATGCACTCATGGTTTTTTTCCTTCTGGTGAAAGGATGAGAGAAAATGTTCAATGACATTGAACTGATAAACAAGGTGTAGATGTCTCAGAAGCACTTATGTATGGCTTCTCCTGAACGAGCGATATGTGCCAGAACACGTTCTGAAATGTGGACTCTGAGCTGATAGTTCCCAAGGACGTACCTGCTCCTTGTGCCCATGAACACCTGCTGGAAAATGTTCAGATTTTTTTTACTTTTCTTGTTATAAGACGCTTTTCAAGGACTACACAGGCAGATAGCTCAAGACAGAAAAACTGTCAGCATGAAGAGACAAGACCTGAAGAGACAAGATGGCCATAAAAAGGAGAGCAAACAGTACTGAAGAGACCAGGCAAGGTAACACTGAGCAGCACCTATAACCTAGTACAGGAGTGGCTTATCTTAAACCAGAAAAAGGCACTCCTTTTCTGGAATAACTACAACTGCAGGTAGAGCCAGATATGTCAAGGAAAGGCACCACCAAAATGAAACATGAAGAACATTAATTTTAGCCTAGTGAGCATATCAGCTGTTTTAAGACCGTCATTCCTGTGGTGTGTGGATTTAATACAGCCCCCCCAAACTAAGCAAATGAAACACATACTGTAGGATAGGCTCCCTTCTCATGTGACTTAGCCTACTACCCTCAGTGGGACACTCCAGTTCATCCCCCCATAAGCAAATGAATCTGTTGTACAGAAATGGATTCACTTGGAGTGCAGTTTCCTTGTTCCTCTTCCTGGGACCCATCTTCATCACATATAGGTAAAGAAAAGGTGGACACTGATTCCTGATCCTTCACTAGTGACCTGGTGTTTGGGAGCCCAGGCACTGGAATTTGAGCTCCTTTTCCACAGTTCCCAGTAAGTTCAACAGTAATAGCTTTCATAAGCTTTGGGCTAGATTTGGTTCAGTGCCATGAAAAGACACATCATACCTCCTTACCAATACTTTTGAGACCATATGTTTCTTCTGGAAGGTGTTTTCCAGTCGTCAGTAATCTGGGCAATAAAGCATCTTGCCCTACAGTACAAATTTGCTGCCCTTAAGACATTTAACTAGGCTTTTAAGATCCAAACCTGTCCTCCTGATGCTACTCCATACACATTCATTCTCCAAGTTTCGATAAGTGTTCTGAATCAGACAAATATTTAAGAAGTACAAAGAAAATCCCATTGGAAACAAGTACATATTCATAGAAGTTTTAAAGCTATGACCCCTGCTTAGATTCTAATCACTGTATCTAATAAAAATAAATCCAACAGCATCAAATTCCACACTGATATCAGGACTGTAAGTTATGCAATGCAATTATGATTTTACACACTGAGACATTATGGAAGGAGCAGAGAACAGCAAGGAAAGCAAATAACAGAGAATTGCAAGTGTATGGAAAACAGAGGGTTTCTTTCTTATTTTGCAGCTTGTAGCAGCCTTGTGCTAGCTGTTTTCTCTTTTTTTTTTCATTTCCTTTTCCTGTCAACATTCAATAAGCACTACTGAGTAACCATATTTATATGGCCCTATATAACCATCTATAGCTCTGCACCAAATTGGGTCTTTTTGGGCTAGAGCTGACCCCCAGTGAGACGAGCTAACAGCTTTCAGATCCAGGCTATACAGCTTGCATGGGAGAGGCAGAAAACAGAAAGTGTCCATTTCTCTAAGCCAGGAACTCTGGACTTGATGTTGTTCTGATTTCCATTAAACCTTTCCAGTGGTCCAAGCCCTGCTACTCTGAAGCAAGAAGGAGAAGTAAAACAGTCCTAGACATAGGATGTAGATGCTGCAGTATTGCAGTGAACTGCTGTTCATCCAAGAAACTTGAGAGCAAGCAGAGGCTTTTGCATTATTCAGTTCTGGGCCACACTGAACAAAGCTCTGATAGACAGAGAAGTGGTGACAAACATCTACCCTAGGATGGATCTGAACTCTGAAACAGTTTGTTCTCTGGGTTTCCCATCAGGTTTTGTGCTTCTCTGCCCTGTGGAGTGGAGCATGGGACAGAGGTGCTAGTGGCAGGGCTGAGCCAAGGCTCCTGTTTGTGAGTTGAATTGAGACTCATCAATTCACACCAACCTGGCTAAGCAGTCCATCCTTCCATGCCAAAGGTAGCATGATAGAGCCTGCTTTTTTCACCACTGTGGACTTTGGACAGGACATTCAGACACTCCAAGCTTAACCTTCTTGGAGAGTATACATTTATTAGGTTATGTAACACAAAGAGAAATAATTTCTACAGAACCTGGGCGACTTCCTTCTGTCATAAACCAGCGATATGTATCTGTTACCTCAACTAACTGATGTTATTCCAAGTGAAAGTGATCATGTTGAAAGCTGCAGTCTAAAGGGAGAAAGGACCTTAGAGATCCAGATCCAGTTTTTGCATACATGAGAGGAACTGCATCGAAGATAAGGGGGCACACTCCATTGCTATGATCAGATCTGCACTGCTTCTCTTTATCCCAACAGGTACTGATTGAACTGCTCTCCTTCCCGGTGCTTAGATTGGAGCACACAAATAACCCAGCTGAATCGGATTATTCCCAGGACAAACACAGTTTGCTGGACTGGGAACACAGTTCTTATCATCTTCCAGAGTTAAGCTCACTGTGTTTCTTTTCTTACACATGTGCTTGAGTGCTTGAGGAAGGATCATCGGTCATGATCTATCACTGTTTAGGAGCCTTTATGTTTGACATGGAAATCCCTTTTTTAAACAAAAACAAAAAATAAAGGCAAAACCAAGCCATTGAGATCACCGAAAATGAACAATCAGTTAATTATTTGGGATGAAGAAAGAAACCTAATGAAGCTATCTCAAAGCAAACACATTAGATTTTCATGTATACAGTGCCAAATCATATGTAGCTTTATTAACTGAGAGAATTTACACTTGAGTAAATCTAATGTTTCAACTCAAACCCAGTGGGAGCTGTTTAAAAATACTCATCAGTCTTATATGTAGTACTTATACATTAGGTTACTTATAATGTAATTTAAAGTTTATACATTTTACCCATGTGCTCTTCAGCTTTCCCCTCTGACTTTGGACAAGGAATATAGACATCTTAATTTCACAAACCTCTCTCCTATTCCAGCTTTGAAATTATGAACCATTTTAGCTACCTCAGGATATTTCCCGCAATAAAATTTTGCTAGAAGTTTGTTTATTTGCACATTTTGAGTACAGTCACTGAGATAAAGCTGTATCCCACTGCCAGCCCTGAAGCCACCTGTTTAAACACAGGATAAGCCAGTTTGTCCTGCCACAAAATTTATGAGGAGTAAGGGTCTTTTCCCCCTCTTTAGCCTACTCGACCTAGGACACTCCTCACGGGTACTCCTCAATAGAACTGCAGGGTCAAATTACACCTATAAATCTTTAAAGGTTCTTGGGGCATTTGTTTTCACCACATCATCTGTTTCCCTTTCCAGGTTTGGTTGTTTGGAACACAATGGAGATTTCTGTTTATTTATATAATGAGATTACATCTTGCAGCTTTGCTGGGCTAGAACTGCAGACCTGGTACAAACCATGAAATATGGGGCTGGAAGGACCTCAGAGGCCCCTTCCTTACAAAAAAGTAAACATACCAACACCATCACTGACTAACAAAGCTTTGTTCTTAAAGGACTCCATAAACAGGGACTTCACAGCCTTCAAGGCTGCTTCACTGCTTCTCTCTTCCTATTTTCAGAATAAATCTCCTTCTGATACTTAACCAAAATCTTTGTTTATGAAAACAAAGCTGGCCACTATTTGTTGCACGCCCCTCCTGCCACAGAAGCAGAGAACAATTAATCCCTGTCCTTTTTATAGCTCTGATAGAAGACAGTTTCCTGTGTTCCTCCTCAAATTTCTTCTTCCTAAACCCAGTAAATGCAATTCCTTCAATAATTTTTCCTTACTAGGTTTTCTAGACCTGTGACAGTTTTCACTGCTCATTTCTAAACCCACCTCTGTCTGTGTCTGACACTGAGACATGCTCTAGATACACTGATGGTTTTTTTCTCTGATGTCAGCAGAGAGCTTCTTAAATATATAAGATACATCAGATGATACCACAAACTGTATCGGGTTTTCTTCAGCAAAGAGAGCAAGTAAAAATTCAGTAACTTTCTTCTCAGAAATTTTTTGGTATCATCATAAGTGTCCCAGCACTCTGGTATGTCCAGCACACCATCATTAAAAACATTAAAGACCGAAAATGCCACAATTGTGCATATCACATTAATTTTGTTACCCTAATCCTTGATTCTCTCATTGCCTCTGCACTACCTGTTTTCTTCAGTGGTTGTGTCTTGTCTTTGACACCTCGTGGGAATTTTGTGGGAATGCTTCTCCTTTGCTGGATCTGTAAACTGTCACTTAATACATTGAGACTGCACCTTGGTAAGATTGTGGGCATTATAATGTGGAGGTTTTAAGTAACATAATAATGTATCAGACAACAAAGCACCTAAGAGCATATACGTCAAGGAGAGTTAACCTGGTATTTTTGAGAGTAACAGGAAGAATTCAGCCTGGAATAGAGCAGAGCAGAGCACTCGGTACAGCACATCCTTTGCCCTCTAGTGAGAAGCCCAGGGAAGAGAGGCAGCTCAGGGAATTGCCTGCATGCTGGCACAAAGAGCTCCATGAAATCACTTGTTAAGCCGGAAGAGGAAGAGGTGAGGTTGTGTTCAGTACGCGGATGCAGGCTCCTTAGCAGAAATGGCTTTGGTCTTGGGTTGTCATTGAAGGTCTTTGTTCTCCTCTGATTTATTGAACAATGTGATTCTGTTTCTCTCCATGAATGTAACTCCCTATGGGTTACTGCAGTTTTGTTTGTTCTTTATATAAAACTTAGGGACTGGCCTTTTTTTCCCCTATCTTCGTGGCAGATGATCTTGTCTGATCTTTCATAATTGTGCTGTGCTTCTCCAGAAGAGCAGAGATAGCTGGGTCGTGTCTGGATCATCACCATAAAATACAGTCAGGAGGAAAGAGAAGGGAAGTTAGGCTGTTGTAAATAGTGCCATACAATGTAGGACAGCTATTTAGGTACTCACTTCTCCCCTCACAGGGGTTCAAGTTGTCATCAGCCTGTTCTCTAGCTTGCCAGCACAAAATCACCAGGTGCTACAGAAATTGCAGGCAAGCCTGAGTTTAACAAGTTTTGTGCTTACAAACAGCATCCCAGTGAGATTCAGGGAGGCGAGTGAGCTGTTTAACAACAGAGATGACAAGTCACTCCACAGTTAGTAGCCTGGCACATTTTCACAGCAAGCCAGCTTTATAGGCCTCCTGTTCATCACTATCAGAGAGGCTGGGAGAGAGTGTCAAAATGCATAATGGAACTGTGGTGGTCTAGGGAGATGATCAGGCCATTTAGTCCAATGTGCTTACCCACTTAAATATTTTGCTTCCACTCAGCCCTTCTTTCTTACTGTTTTCTGCGATCCTGTGATTCTCCCCCTTCTGCCTGCAGACACACAGCTCTAGCTGTTGCTTGATCTCATTTCTGTGACATTTCAGGCACTCTTCCTGCTGACTTGTTCCATCTGGTTATTACCCTTTGAGTGAGAAGTAGCTCTTGCCTGCATCTCTGCTGAGTCTCTTCGTCTGTGTGCGGAGTGTTTCGGCTCCTCCTTTCTGAACAAGCAATCTTGAGCAGGTTTATAAATAGGAGCTTTCAAGCTAATGAGAGAGGGTGCGGGGGTGAGGAAGAGAGAAACTGCACTGAAGTCACTTTGGAGGCAGATCCTAATGCTCCTCAGAACGACAGCTTTGCAGGCACAGCCACAGAGGGACATTTGGAGAAGGGATGGTTAAGCACTGAAAGGGGGAAGGGGTTTAAGTCTTGGCTCTGCCACAGGTTTTGTTCCAACTTGGGAAAAGTCATACCTCCTCTCAGTTCTCCATGGGCTGAATCCTCTTCCTGCTTCCCTCTTAGCAAATGTACTGTAATGGCTGTGGGGCAAGAATGGTCTATTCCTATGTGTTTACTTGCAGATCAGTAAAACTTGTCTCTTGCTGGGATCTCAGTATTGTCAGGATAACACAGACTTCTGTTCAGAGGCAGTGGCCTGGCTCATACACATGGCATCCTCTGGCTGGGGCACTGCATGCACCTTGCACTTTATGACTTCTCCCCCGCTTTCATTTTTATTATCCTCTCTTAGGGCTGGTAAATAAAACAACACAAGTCTGCTGGGACTAAAATCCTTGTACTGACTTCCAGCCCACTTTCCAGAAGGGTAAAACATTTTCCTTATCTGTACTATGAAGACAAAACAGAGCCAGGGTGACCTAATTCATACAGCTGGCATGTGGGTCAGCAGCTTCATGTTGGGACAATGCTTTGCATGGGCTACACAGTTTGTAAATGCCAAGTGTCACTGTATTTGGAGTCCAAATCAAAGAGCAGGGACCTACACCAAAATGACAGCAGTGCAGTGGCTGTGAGGCAGCTCTCTAATGCCATAGGATTATGTGTGATAAAAAAGAGGTGGGGGCTGGACACACTGAAGGCAGTATCAGACCTGAACACTACATCCCGCTCCCGAGAAGCCTTCCAGGAGTTACAAGGTTATTAGACAAGTACTCGCCACTTGCAAGTCCTTGGACTCAATGTGACATCTGTAGTGCTTAACAGATATATGGAGGTGACACGAGGTCAGATGTAGACTACAAACTACATACAAGTACAGTGGGTCAGGGATGATTGTCTGGAACTGTGCCTGATTGCCTCCAAACATGAAGATTCTGCTGTAAATCACAGGAAGTCCTGTCTTTGTCTGCAGAGGAAATAATCCAGATTCATTCTGGTGCAGGAGACCCAGAATGCAGATATTATACTTGAAATACTCTCTGTACCTACAAAAGAAGCGATGCTCCTTCATGCATTACTTGTGTACCTCACACGGAGTAAATCTCAAGCATGGTGTTCTCTTCAGCCACCAAATTAGGACTGATTCCTTGGAAAGATGATAGAAGGAAGTCCTCTCTCCCCGTGTTTTCTCCTTCAGAGACTCCTTTCTGAAGAGGTTCCGAAGTTTTCATTTCCAATAATGGAAATGTTTTAAAATCCTCATACACTGTCTCTCCTTCTGAGAGAAATCCTCATTTAGTCCACAGTTAAAACTGATCACTGAAAACAAATTATCTGCTTTCCAAACACCCAGCTGCAGGATCTGGCTGTTCAGGAAAGCAGCAAGAACCACTTAAAACATTCTGGCAATGTGAGATACGAAGCATTAGTGGCAGGTTTTCAGGAACCTGTTCAGCATTTTGATGCATATCCAATGAGCAAGAGAGCAGCCCTCATTTCTCTATCCCATCTTAGAAAGTCAATATCCAGTTTGTTCCTATATTTGTATCCATCAGGGCTAAAGGCATGTTTAGTAGGAAGATGAGACTTTCTCCTCCTCCTGGATATTCACTTCTCCACATAACTCTTGCAAAAATTTTCATGACTCTAAGAGATAGCTTGATCAGCCCAGTAGCTTACTGAGGAGGTGTAAGATGTGGTAATGATGTCCCACCAGCAGGCTGTGTTCAGACAGCGGTTTGGAAGGAGAATGAAAAAGTTAGTCCTTGTATTTTATTAGGTGAATGTGATGCTCCTCTGAAGCCTGTTGGCAAAGTTAAAAGGTTGATGGCATCCTTAACAAGTAGGCTGAAATGCAGCCAGCTCATGCAGTTTAAGAGGAGACATACTGAACTTCTCAATGAAGTACTACACTCCTACTGCCTCCTGTAATACAGGAGAAACAGGTTTTCTACACACTGAAAAGGAAGTTTGTTCTGGTGACACTGGGATATGGAAAGAAAATCTCCAGTGCTGCTCCTCCTGTCATCACTCTAGGAAACCCACTTCTGTTAACGTCCCGGGAAAATGTCTCTCTGTAGTAACACAGTATGTCAGGAGAGATCTTTTTCAGAACTTCTCCCATCCAGAAAATGTTTCATTACTTGCCCTTTTCAGAAGCCAGTTTTCTATCCAAAATTGCTTCTACGGCTCTAAAATATTGGGCTAAATGCTCATCTCACCTCTCCACAAGCATCAGCCACACTTTCTGCTTTGCAGAGCATGATGCACAGCTGTAGGTCCTGCTTGCTACCCAGTTTCCTGATTGCCAGATCACTGCTTTATCCACAAGAACACATTGTCTAACAACAAACAAATGGAACTGGACTAACTTCACACCTACTTCTGTACCACTTGCAGCCAGGAAAAAATGTCTTCATTTCACCAGGGGATCTGTTTACTGTGGTTTTCATCCCACGCTATGTGAGATCCCAGGGGTCCATGAATTATTTTTAAGGAGCCCATGGATAAAGACCAAGAAAAGAAAACCTACTCTCTCCACAGGAGCCCACATCTCTGCTGGAATTTTTAGTGGCAAATTGGAAGAACATCGAAAACCGTTTGTCTGGTGTAACAAGATAGGGTATATTCCTTCCGGCACAAAATTTTGGGGAACTGCTGAGGAACTCTGCCAAGTTGTAACAGTTGCAGTGCCTAGTTAGCACCTGTCTGTGAGAGCAGCATTTGTGACACATCTAGGGGTACACTGAGCATGTAGCAGCTATTTCTTATTCCATGCCTGGAGGAGGCATTGCTTATAAATGGCAAGCTTTCTTTGGGGTCATTTTAAGGCAGTGTCAGAATCACAGAATCATAGAACTATAAAATACCTGGTTAGAAGGGACTACAAGGATCATCTGGTCTAACCTTTCTCGCCAAAAACACAGTCTAGACAAGACAGGCCAGCACCCTGTCCAGAGAAACCTTGAAAGTGTCCAGTATTGGGGAATCCAGTACTTCCCTCAAGAGACTATTCCAGTGGCTAACTGATTTCATGTGAAATTGATTTCATTTTGTGAAAAAATTTCCTCTTGTGTCTAATTGGAGTCTCCCCAGAAGTAACATGGACCCATTACCCCCTGTCTTTCTCACATGATTTGGTGCAAAAAAAGGGACTCTCCACCTTGTTCATAGCCACCCTTTAAATACTGGATAAACATGGTGATAAGGTGTCCCCTAAGCCTTTTCTTTTTCAAGACTGAGAAAAGCCAGTTCTCTCAGCCTTTTCTTATAGGACAGGCTTCCCAGAGCTTTGATCATCTTTGTGACTCTCTCTGGGCCCTCTCCCATTTGTCCACATCTTTTTTGTATAGCAGGGACCAAAACTGAACACAGTACTCCAGGGGTGGCCTGACAAGCACTGAGTAGAGTGGGATACTGACTTCTTTATGTCTGCTGGTGATGCCCTTGTTGCTGCAGCCCAGCATCCTGTTGGGTTGCTGTGAGTGAACCATGTGCTGCTGTGGTGCCCTGAGCTAGTCCCCACCAGGACCTTCAGGTCCTTTTCCACTGAGCTTCTCCCCAGCTTGGTAGATCCCAGCCAGAGCTGCACGCCAGGATTATATTTTCCCATTTGTCTTTGCTGAATTGCATAAGGTTTTTGTTAACCCACTCTTCCAGCCTATCCAGGTCTTCCTGCAGGGAAGTACTCCTTTCCAAAGTGTCCACTTTTCCACTCAGTTTGGTGTCACTGGCAAACTTCATCAAGGTATGCTTGATCCCATTATCCAGATCACTTACAGAGATATTAAACAGCCCTGGGCCCAGCACTGATCCCTGGGGGACCCCACTTGTGACAGGCTGACAGCTGAAAAGGAGCTATTTATTACCCCACTCTGGCTGCTGCCTGTCAGTCAGCTCCCCCTCTACTGCCCAGACCCCCTGTCCAGAGTGGACACATCAGTTCCCCTAGGAGGAGGCAGTAACTTAAGGAGAGAATGCTCTAGAAGAATACAGTATATTAAATCACATGAAAACTCCCATGTGCAAAAAACTGCTCATTGCAGTCCATAATGCAACTGCTCACATAATGCAACTGCTCACAGCTGTCCATAATGCAACCAAACCTTCTTACAGGGTGTGCATGAGCCATTCACAACCAAGACCCAAACATTTGTATTTTGGAAAATACAAGGGAAAGGTGCAGTGTCGTTGCAAGGGCATACACTGACAGCAATGACATTCTGTCCAGCAGAATGAAAAAAGAGAATTTTGCATTTTCAAACCTTCTAAAAATCAAAAGGTCAGCAACAAGAAGGAGGAAACACTCTCTCAACCACTTTGAGTGTTCTACCTGAATGCCAACTCCACATTTGAAAAACTACACTTTATGGAAAACATTAACATTCTGTATAAAACCCTCATACAAAAATAAAAATGTAGCAGAATAAGATGTCTTTTTTACTTTCCTCCAGGTTATTATCCTAAAAGTCTATGTGGGATCGGTCGTCTGGCTTCAAATTTTTCCTTCCCTTCACAAGTATGCTGCTCTTTGGTATAGTGCTGGGTGTTCACTTCGCCCCTCTTACGTAGGAATCCCCACACCTGAAAGCTTTGCCCATGCACACATAACCTCTGCCCCTCTTCTCCACGGCCCTTTGTTCTGGCAGGGCAGAAAACTGGATGTGAAGGAGGACATACAAGCCAAGGAGTTCTGCAGAGGAAGAGCTTTTCTCTTATTAGGATAATGCTGCTATTGGCACACAGTTGTTTGAGTAGTAGAGTTAAAAATGAGTTTATTATAGATACCCATGCTCTGTAGAGACCTCTTGAATGGTTTTGATGGGCTGTTTGTGCCTGCTCTGCCTAGCAGCAACCTAAAATCCTATTAAGTGCTTGTGTCTTGTCATCACTATATGGCCTTAAAAAAACCCGTCTTGCCTGTAAAGCCAGACCTATTTCAAAATTGATACACATCAAGACAAAAGTGCCTTAAGAGGGACTGTTTATCCTTACTTTTCCATCAGTTACCTTTCATAGTTTCTGAAGGCTAATGAAAAAATCTAAACTATACTAAATACCACAACTGAGGATAACACACAGCTCCTGATACGTGTCTAGAGCATATTGCTTCTGGGTTTTGGATGCATTTCCAAGGTCACGAGAATTTTCACACCGTTTACTGCTGGGTGCTTGTGGATACAAAAATACTGTTAGCAAGGATTTTCTTGTTAGTTTCTAAGTCCGTGAGAGACTTTTCTCTCTCACAAAAGAGGTAGCAGAGTTATGTAAACAACCAAACACCTGCAGCCTTGAAAAGTCTTGTTTATGGCACAGTAGAAAATATTTTGACAATGGATGTTTTAGGATTTTAGCCAATCACCGCAAGGGGTGGCTGATCCTTTGTCCAATTAGACTATGAAGAAAAAAGTCTACAAAAGAGTTTGTAAAATAATTAAATAAATCAATTTTGCTGCACAATTCCTGCCTGCTGGATATTCTCTCCTCCTCCTCCCTATGGCTGTGGGACATGGTGATATACCCTAGGGCCTAGGCCTGCGGTAATAGGCACTCAATGGCAGGTAAAGGATGTTGCAGCTAATGGGAACAGAGATTGGAGCTAATTGGCTTGCCATGGACTTAGTTTCTCATTAGAAGTCACACTGATCTCTGAATGGAAGTGATGAATCTCAAAATGTGTAAAAAAATATCTGCCACTTGAAGAATAAACAAGAAAAGCTCATTTGGGTATAAGGAATAAGTATTTGCACATAACTTTTTTCAGTGTGTTACACATTAAAATTTGCACTGAATGATCTAAAAGTTCCTTTCAACCTAAACAATTCCATGATTCTATGACTTCAGCACCAGTGCCTGGAAGCCAAATCCAAGTGTTCAGGTTTGAATGTCAACAAGGAAATTCATACAAGAGCAGCTCTCAGGCCCCAGCCTTGCCAAGGGCCAGCACCAAGTCACAGTGCCAGCCAAGCACTTGTATAGGCAGAGCGCAGGTAGGAAGCTGTGTCTTCATGGAACTCTACTTGTATTAAGAAACTGCAATTTCTACTTTTACTACAGAGCAGCAGCTCAAACCACCATCCCTTGCTGTCTTGCAGCATGTGCTGTTTGCTGAGTGCTACCCCGGCCAGAGACTTCACACTGCTATCAGCAGAAGTACCTATAGAAGGCCATGTGGGATCTGAGTCCTTGCTTATAAAGTTTTACACTATGGCTCTGCCCAATTTCAGGACTTTTCCTTCAGTTCCCTTCCCCACTCTTGCCCACAGGCAGCAGTTTTCTCCATTATGTTTTTCACTAAAATCTCCGATTTCTCCAGGAGATCTATTAAGCCAAACCCAGTGCAAGCCTCATCTATTACAGTGAGCACTAATGGGACTTTTATTAGCCACCTGGCAGCCCTGGCTCAAGAAGGTACAATGCATATAATGTATTAGAGTGGAGTTGACAAAGCATCCTTAATTTTTCTCTTCCAATCATCCCTGTTTATATTTTTCACTCTGGCAGTGGTGAGCTTTTTCTTTCTTTTAGCCCTTGTTTTATCGTATCTGTTGGATTTAATCTTCTCACTGCTATCATGGCAACTTGCTCCTCTGATGGCCTCACTGTCTTGAACCTCACCTGGGAAGCCCAGGCACCAGGTTATTTTCAGGGACAGATTATGCAGGGCTGTCTGGCAGTCACACCCCATTCAGAAGTGGGTGTATGAACCTGCTTTTCAGCTGCTGTCCTTCACTGCTGAACATCTGAGTGCAAGCTTAAACCGAGGCAAGCTCAAGCTGATCACAGAATCATCTAGGTTGGAAAGGACCCTTGATCATCAAGTCCAATGGAATGCATTTTTCTGTAAACTGCAGTAGCGCAGGGGCAGAAATGTGACACCTCACACAGAGGTGTAGACCCTTCTCTCTACTCCCACCCATTTGTTAGATGTCTTGCCCCAAATCACAACTGCATTCTATGAGGTCTTTCCATTGCCTGTGGCTTTGGACATTTGCCCTGCTTGCTTGCTCTCCCTTTCAGCAAGCTCTAACTTGCTCCTTTGTCTTAATTTCTCTTTCTTTATTCATACCTTGTCATAAACAGTAGGAGATAAAGGGGTGCCAAAGGGGACACTGATTGTACCTTGTGCTGTACAAACATGAAGCTGTGGATAACATGGTTTTCCCTTTAATAAAATGCTCCTTTGGCTCTGAATGGGAGCTCTTTTCACTGTGACGTGGTAGCACAATGAATTCCCTGCACTGAGACGTTGCTCACAGCCTTGAGACAAGGCACAAAGGGAGTGCAAATAAATGAACAATACGGTGGAAGAAACAAAGAGCAAAATGAAAGCAAGCAAGCAATAAAGGGGAAGAAAAGGAGAGGCAGGCTGCAGCATTTAAAGCTGTGCCAAACAAAACAAACACAATATAAAATGATGCAGACCTGGGCTGGCATTTCTATGGAAATGGGGAGTCCAGTCTGAAGAGCATGTTGACTCCAAGAGCAAGGACAGAGCAGGCAATTAAAGGACAATTTTCACATTGACCTATTGCATCCCATCCCATGGGATCCCACCAGAGTGTTAGGAGGACTTTTCTTCCTCATGAAACAGCCGTATTTGGGGTAACAGGTTAGCAATGTACAGCAGCAGCACACAAGAAAAAAAAGATACTTCTGCTGTGTGGGTGCTCCCTTCTTTTGTCCCCCCCAGTTCCAAAAGCTCCTCTAAAAACAAATATTCCTCACAGCCACCAGTAGCTATACAAGATTGACTCCCTTTAGAGAGCCATGGGGAGTCTTCTACCCCAGAGTCATACAGGCTTGTGTGGAAAAGAGAAGAAAAGGAAAAGGTAAAACACATACTGCAAAGAGCTGAGTGCATGGGTTGTTGTATTGAGGGCTGGCAAGAAAAGACATAGAATCACACCAGCAAGCTCAAAGCTGTACTCACAATGTCATCCATTTCTGCAATTTTATATCAGGAATTTCTTCTTGAATAGCAGTTTGCTCCTATATCCTTCTCTCTGATCCCCTCAGACCAGCCTCCCTCTACAACTCATTCTCACTTCTCTTCCCTCTTCTCTCCTTATTTTTCCCTCACTCCTTCTAGTCATCAAAGCAACTCCCTCCTCACCGAGCTCCCGTATCAAATTGCCCCAAAACCCAGCACCAATGTCACTGCAGAGGAATTTTTATCTGCTGGATGCTGAATGGTCCTATGCAGGTGGCAGCCTTTCCCACAACATCAGAGCTGTCTTTGGAGGCTTTAGAGGCCTTTTAAATGGGGACACTCTACCTTGGTGTCATGTACAAAACATTTAATGCAACAATACCCTCATTAAATGATCTCATTGTTTCCGTGAAATAGAGCTCTTGGTGAGAACCATCTACCCAGTACAATGTACAGTGTGCTACATGGTCAGCTGAGGCACACCTGTTTAACTTGGCTTAAAAAGCCTTGGTTTTCTTCACCTGTACTCATGCTCCTGCACCTCACTCTTGCTTGAGCTGAACCCGGTGTTTGTCCATCTGGCTGTTGAATTAGCTCAGGATGAAAAATAACTTCCCGCTCAAAATGTCTGTGTGACATACAGCATAAATGCTTGTACGAGCACCACAGATGGGACATCTGGGTTGGGAGGGAATGACAAAAAACAGCTATGGTGAAATGGCAGAATTATTAGATTTGAGCTGGTTACTGCAAATCATGGCCTTACTGCACTCAGCAGTTGCAGCCTTCTAGACAAAAATTGCTCAGCCAACTGCATACTGAACAGGGTCAAAAGCTCAACCCATAACTGTGAGTCTTCCCTCCACCTTCCTGCAATTAGACAACAGAAATGTATCTGCCAACTAACAACCCCGCCTCCCTCCTTCTTCTCAAAACATGTGATTCTTACATGACTGGCCATGACCTGCAATGATTCTTGTTTATTACTGTCTGCCTGGAAAATCTTGTAGGGTAACAACAGAGATGTCTGTTCTTCACGCACATTTCTTTGCAAGGTAGCTGTAAGGATCTCAAAACCCTTTGCAAACATCCTTTAGCGATGACTCACAGCACCTTCTCTCATTTATGTTTAATGCTAAAATGGAGGCCACAGTGTGTCAGTATAAAGAATGTTACGGCAGCAAAGTCTTCAGCGACTGCTGCTTCTACCTCATCCCCACTTCTTCTTTGTGCCACAGCCACTTCCCAGCTGGCTGAGCCTCAAAACCGTGTGCTACTTTATAAACGTGATGGTGTAGCTTCCAACTGAAAAACGAACAAACCCAACACAGGGTTGTTATTGTTGCCTCTACTACCACAAGAAAACTGCGCTAGTTAGGTTTAAAATGGATCTTTAAAGGAAATGTTAGAGTAATTTCTAAAGATTAGTTATAGAACAGTGCAAAGGGCTGGGTAATCACCTCTTATTTTCAGAGGGCTCTTTCAGTTGAGGAAATCTCAGATGTCTCACTAAACTGGTACAGTGGAACTGGTGAAAATGTCTGAATGGATGCTCAGCTTTCTGAGATAAGAGCCTATGTGTATAAAGACTGAGGGAATCATTTGCAGTCCCCAAGATATTCCACATCCTCTCCTTGCATGCAAGCACAAGGCACCCTCCATGTGGGAGCTGTTTGGACAGTAGGGTGCATGGGAGCAATCCCATCCACGACTTACTCTGGGAAATTTCTCCCTGCTGTGCTTCCAGAGGAACAGAAACACCCTCCAGCCTTTTATGGGATTCAAACAATCCTGCCATACATACTTTGTGTACCAGAAAATGGAAAGAGAATAGAAGGCTACATTTTAAAGCTTTGCAACTCATATTCAACAGCAGGACCTAGCAATTTACTAAGCAATTCTCTGCAAGCCTGTGATACAGTTGAACCATCCCCTGGGTTTTATTCTGTGAGCTAGCTTGGCTTCCCCACTTTATTGTTGTGCTTGCTGAGCTTAATATTCATTCTAACCTTTAGATCACAGAAGACACTGCAATCTCCAAGTCAATGCCCTGAATAGGCTAGCACTGTTCCCCGGAAAAGTGTTCCTGAACATCAACCACTTCCCCAACATAGGATACTCTTTCTACTTCTACCTGCCAATTCCTTTCTGTTCATCATCTCCTTCTGGCTGATGCCCACATTCCCTCACTCCTGTAGATGCATTGCCTTGGCTCCCAGCTGTGTACAGCTGACAGGTCCCCAGGGTCCAGACAAAACTGTGGCTGTACTGCATCACATTCTCTGCATTAGAGTAGGTGTTGGTCTGCTTCTAGGGACAAAAGGGAAGCTGCTCACTTTTTGTGTGCTTTTCTGTCTCTGTTGAAACACAGCTACAGCTTCCATCCCAAGGGTACCTGAGGCACCAGCCTTCTGACCACACTTCCATCTTTTCCTACTTTGCCACCCCCCTCAACACCTCTAACATGAAGCTTGTGTAGCAGGTTTTTGTTGTGCTGGAAGAAAGTGAGTTTGGCTGCAACATAGGAAAAAATACTCCCCTTTCTCTCCTGGATGGATGTAGGTACATGGGTGTTTCCCAGCCAGCATGGCCTCAGGAGTCTGCAGACAAGAACTGAAGATGCTGTTGCAAACATTATGTGCTGGCATGAAAGAGAGAGAAGTCCGCAGTAATGAAGTTAATATTTACCCTCACTGACAATTTGGGGGGATGTTTATTTTCTTTTCATGGCTTGAACCATGCTTGCTGTGAGACTCCATCATGTTAGTGCTAGATCTGACATGTTTGCAATAGCCCACCCTGCAGAGGAGGGCAGCTGGAGATGGAAACAAGGATGCTCAGTACAATCACACAGACTGCTGCCATTTGAATTAAAAGAGCATCCTTGTTACAAAGGAGTGCTGGTTAGATCTTTCCCTCTCAATGCAAACAAGAATGGGCAGGGATGTAGCTGAGAGAGGGAAAAAGTAGTGCAATGCAAACATAAAGAGAAATAATTGAGGCCATATGTAAACAGGTGCAGGGCTGGCTCTAGGAATTAATGAAGCAGAGAACTTCCCAGAGCAGGAAGCCAAAGCACATGAGCAATGACCCAGCTGGCCATTCTGCCTATTCCAGGGTGCTGGAGAGTCCCCCTGTCTTCTGCTGCCTCCATCTCTGTCTGACTAGGGACAGAATATGTGAACATCTGCTATTTCCAACATCAGGCCTAACAGCACGATCTGTCCTCACTCCTCTAATCTCTACACAGGGTCACCACCACTGCTCTTCCATCTATACCCCATCCCTCCCTTCCATGTTCTCTCACAGGAGCAGATCTCAGGACCATAGATCAAAGGAGGAGTGTTGGTGGATGAGAAGTTGGACGTCATCCAGCAACACACACTGGCAGCCCAAAAAAGCCAAACATATCCTGGGCTGCATCCAAAGCAGAGTAGCCAACAGGGCAAGGGAGAGGATTCTCCCTCTCTGCTCCGCTTTGGCGAGACCCCACCTGCAGTGCTGCATCCAGCTCTGGAGCCCCAAGATAAGAAGGACATGGACCTGCTGGAGCAAGTCCAGAGCAGGCTACAAAGATGATCAGAGGGCTGGAGCACCTCTCTTATAAAGACAGACTGATAGAGCTGGTCTTGTCCAGCCTGGAGAAGAGAAGGCTCCGGGGAAACCTTAGAGCCCTGCCAGTAGCTGAAGGCAACCTACAAGAGAGCTGGAGAAGGACGTTTACAAAGGCATGTAGTGATAGGAAACGAGGGAATGGCTTCAAACTGACAAAGAGTAGGTTGAGATTAGGTGTTAGGAAGAAATTCTTTATTTTGAGAGTGGTGAGACACTGAGATGAGTTGCCCAGAGAAGCTGTGGCTGCCCCATCCCTGCAAGTGTTCAAGACCAGGCTGGATGGGACTTCAAGCAACCTGGTCTAGTGGAAGGTGTCCCTGCCCATGGCAGGGGGGTTGGAACCTGGTGACCCTTAAGGTCCCTTACAACCACACCATTCTATGACTTTATCTCAGTATCTGCTCCTCTTAGGGCAGCTAAATTCACTCCTGCTATGCTGCTGAAAAACTTTACACTGCTCTGGAGAGGTGCTACATTTATTTTAAAGTGTGCTCTATTTGCAGTGTGAAGGCTTTTGATCTTACCAGGGACAAGCTTCCATTTAAAAAGCAGGTTATCTGGTGTAGCTCCTAATGGGATGACAGCCACCAGCAGCCCCTGATTAGAGACATGGTGAGCAGCCTCACAGCAAGGAAGGCTGCTCATTCTTTCCTGGCAGAGGCACAAAAGCAGCCTCACTTCCAAGAGCTCTGTAACAAACCACCTCAGTGTTTGTCCCAGGTTGGCCCCAACACCTGGCATGGCAAGCAGCTGAATTGCTTTCTGGTGAAAGTCACCCTCAAGTTCACATGCAAACCTGGCTTCTAGCACAGCTGTGTTATTAATTTGTTGAATGACACAGAGAATTGCTGGGGATACAGGTAATAAAGGAAGCAGTATGTTTTAAAACTTAACAAAAAATACTGATAGGAGATTTCAATAACTTCCAGTAGAAACCCATCACAAAAGAAGCTCTGTTTACAGCAGCTCCTCAATGCCAAAACATTTAGTCTCATTATTGTAGATGCTTAAGCAATCGTGTCTTAGACTGCTTTGTTTCATGGCAGAATTGATCACTAAAGATTATAAACTGAGCAGTAGCAAAAGTTCTACAAAGGAAGACACAAAAGCACACTGTTGAAGAGTTATAGACAAAATATCCAAGTATTGCAAGGAAAATGCTCACAAGTGTAGACTTATGATCATATGACACACAAAAAGATCATCACCAAGGGGACAAAATCATCCACTCACGGATAGGAAATGCCAGGATTAAAACTGCCTATGAAACCTTTGTGCCCTGCTGGTGGTAAGGTGCTGTGATATGATCTCCAACTGCAGGATCACAAACTCTTTTGTCTGAGGAGCCCACACCATTCTCTGCACAGGCAAGGGATGAACATGAATGCTGAGTCTGCAACCATTGATACGTGGCCTGCACCCTACTGGGTCACAGCAGAACAGATCTCATCTGGATCAGATGCAAGCATACAACCACATTTTAATAATCTATTCAGCCAAAGCTCACAGGATTTAATGTTGTTAGGAACCATTAAATTCATATAGAGGACTTACACCAGCTGTGGAAGGACAGACCATAGTTGACTCATCACGAAGTCACTGAAGCAACAGACAGACTGTGCATGATCTACAATCTGCCAGAACAGAGTGTCCCTTCACTTCTTTAAAAAGCATTTGACACAGCAGAGTAAGTATGTACCATTTCAGCACCGAGCATCATGCAGCCATGGTGCATTCACCCTGGTCCTAGAATTGGACTTAGCATCTCATACAGTCATGGATTGAATAAACAAACACGCTGATCCTTACTGTCCTCATTCCATATGAAAATCTGCAGCTTGTATCCTGCCCACAAGGTGAATCCTGCACTGAATACACAGCTGGTATTTTTCCTGTATGTATTTCTCCCCAATACTCTCAGCACAGTATCACACTGCAGGCCTCCATGGCATGATGAAGGCTAGGCCAACTTACAGGGACCAGCTCTTAGAAATCACAAGCTCTAGCTCTCTCTGTCTGGCAAGTCTAAGATATGAAAGGAATTATTTTTTTCAGAGTTCTTCCTACTCAATAAAATTGGTCAATAAATGCAACTTGTAATCTTCCATAAAATGGAATTCCTGAAGAAAAAACCTATGGTCCATTATAGCTTCACTTATCTATTTAGCTGGCACAAAACTTCTGCCAGCAATGCTTGTCCCTCTGAGGCAATGCAGCAGTATCTCACAGCTGCATCAACCTGGGCACCCAAGAGCAGGCAAAACCAATTGATAGCAGCTGAATGATTGGATTTTATACCTGATTTCTCTTCTGCTTTGTTTCTCTGCAGCTGAGAGCATTAAATTGAGGGGGAGGTAAACATTAGCTTTTGCTTCTTTTGATGTGATTTCTTGCGTAGATCTTCCACAGCTCTCTGTGGGACTAGTCCCTGGCACTCAGGTCTCTGTTAGACAGTTCCTTCTCTCCTCTCCCTACCTCCCCATTAACCTGCTGACATATATCTGCAAATAACAGAGGATAAACCTGCCTCCAAAATTCATCTGTGAGGCTCAGAGAGAAGTCTCGCCTGATGTCTGCAGGTAGAGAAGTAAAGGAATTCAAGGGCTATTTTAAAAGTTATTAAGTATCTTTGTTAGAAAGGGATCAGCTTCATTAAAATCACAGCTGGTCTCTCTTTCTCAGTTTTCACATCAGATTTAAATTGACTGCAAGTTCAATAGTTCCAAGGGCATAATATATCTCAGTTTACTGGAAAATGGTCACCTTTTCCTCAGCTTCAAGAGATGAGGGGTATCATCCTGTCTTTAGAAATGAGAAGCAGAACTTTAACCAGAGAGGTCATCTAGTTTTGGATGCAGACATGGATAAAAAGTACCCTCCTGACCTCTGAGTCCTCTGTATTTATACTTAGCAAATGACTTCAAGCCTCTTCCATTTTAAGAACAGGAATAGCCTTTAAAAAAAATCTTTAGTCAACTTTTCAATCTCCTCCTGAGGACAAGCTAAGATCAAGCCTGCCCTTTTGTCTTGTCTTAGTCCAGGTTTCAATGAAAAAACTCTTTTGATGCTGAGATCATTTTCTTTGCCTTAGAGAATTATTACAGCATCTACACTTTCATCCCAAGGATGAATACTATATATTCATGTCCACAAGAATTTGTTCCAGCATTGGGATAAATCCTAGCATCTCCTGCTGGACTTCCCTGACCTCCAGACCTTGTTTTGACTTCCCGTACCTTTTTCATTCTAGCCTCATAGATTGGTTCTTTTTCCCCATCTTTTCTCTTGGTGGCAAGAGAAATAGTCTGGAAAACCACCAACCTTGCACCAGCACCTTTGGTTGGACGCTTTCTCCAGGCTCTTGTATGAAAGAAAGAAAAGCCTTATCTGTTGCCCAGGCACTATGCTGAGCTCATCACTGCCTTTATAAAGGCAGGCTGACATGATAAAGCAAGTGAAGATTCTGCTTCTGGTATGTTTTTCTTTGACAGTGGTCTTACTCATTCACCTTTTGATGGAAACCCTTTATTTACTAGATCCCTATTGTCTCAAATAACAGCAGAAAAACCTTTTCTGAGCC
Source organism: Coloeus monedula (assembly GCF_965178545.1). Taxonomy (NCBI): domain Eukaryota; kingdom Metazoa; phylum Chordata; class Aves; order Passeriformes; family Corvidae; genus Coloeus; species Coloeus monedula. The sequence goes on from NC_138783.1 coordinate 26,378,412, forward strand.
TTACATTTTCATGTTTCACATTAATTGCACAGGTATATTTCTCTGGATTCTCTGGAGACTGTGCTTTTCATTTTTGTTCTGCAATTCCAGTTTTATGTGTCTTTGCTCCTACATGACTTCCCATAATTAGGGATATTGTGGGGACAATTAGGAAGGAGCAGAACAGGGTAGTTTAAATTTCTGATCTCTCCCACACATTAGCTCCTTACGAAAGTTTGAGTCAGGCTACAAACACACAGTTTATCTCTTCTCTGTCCTTTTTGTATGCTGTTCTGTGATTTCTTTCAAAATTGCTGGATGCTGTCAGATTGGTCCTGCATTTTTTTCCAGAACAGATTGCAGTAAACCTGGGTATGCAATCCAGAGCTCTTGACAATAAAGTGTGGCTATACAGAACAATTAACATTTGAGATTTAAAGAGTTAATGTTTTGGGGGGTTTTTCTGAATGCTGATCTAATGCAAAGGGTCTAATTTCTGCACATGCTTTTATTCTGGAGATTTTAAGTAGGTGTGTTCACGAGCTTATTAGGAGAGTGCAGGCCTCCTCTGCTAAAGTCCAGTGGCTTACAGAAAGTCTGGAACTTAGGAAAAGCAGGTTGAACTCTCTGACTTGCTGAAATTTTCAGTGTGTTCTTGGATAATCTACTTTATACTCTTGTCATGCACTTTCTAATGAGTCACATGGGTGCAGTAACAGTCTCTTTCCTCACAAGGCAGTTGGTAAGGTATTTGTAATATAAAGTGGATAAGTGATGATAGTGCCAAAGGACTTGGAATGACCAGTGAAAGGGGAAGAGGGGAATGGTCCAAGTCTCATCCTAAAATGACAGAGGTGAGGCAGAGCCCAAAGCCCAAATCATCTGTGCCTTTGACTAATGTGTCTGTGCCTGATATACTCTAAAAACTAAATTAGGAGCTGCAGGATCACAGATGGCACATTCTTATTTCTTGCTCTTCATCTGTATTTCTTATTGTCTTAAGGATTTCTGTGGTATTATATAAAAATTAGGAACGCATCAACATTACCTCTTCAGCACAACTGCAAACAGACCCCTGCAAACAGACCTCTTCTTTGCACAGTTAGAGCTTGTGGCAGTAGCAAAAGGGATTTTTCTGTAACTGCCCCAGGTGAATGTACTGCTGTAGTGTTCTCATCCTCTCTCTCCTCTGTTTGTAAAGATCTTTACTAGAGAAACAATACTACTGTTATTGTAAATGAAATATTCCTCGCAATGTGCCAAACATTTTAAGCATCTTCCAGACATAAGTATTCACTCAGCAAGGTCCATTCTTACATTTCCGACTGAATCAACAGCAGAGCAATCTCTCCTTGGAGGAGATCACTGCCAATGAATAAATAAACTCTTGGAAGGAGTGAGGAGTTGTGATAGGAAGATGAAACCAATCATCTGGATGTGGACCCCTTCAACACTAGACAAGAAACACAGGGCTGCAACCTTCCTCTGTAGCTTGAGCTCCAGAAAGCCTTTCAGCACAACTGAATATGATATGAATTTAATGTAATATAATAAGAACCAATTTGTGCTGGGAAAAGCTAGGCTATGCAGATAATGATTAGCAAAGCTAACATGCTCCAACACACAGCCACAGCTGTGCTCACTGTCCCCAACTTTGGGACTCTCTGTGTTCCTTGCCCAATCCAGGTCTTTACTGCCCTATCCCTTCTCTGTGCCCTGTGTCTCTTGCTGCAATGGATGGTCATCTGCCTTTGTATCCTACACGAATGCTTCCAGGCAGACTGCTGGCCTGCTGGCTCTTTGAGGTTCAGCCTTGTTTTATGGGAACAGTGAGTTCCCTCCCCAAGGGGAAAGGAGAGGAAATTGTGCTTTCTTACTATGTCACAGTGAAAATAAAGTAGCTCTTGCAAACCTCCGAACCTTTTGTCAACTGCCCTTCTTCAAGCTGGAGAGGGCAGTGCAAACAGCCACTTCAAGGGGCAGATGAGAAGCACTACTTGAGAGCTAGGATCTGTTTCAATGATCTACTCCTAGAGAGAAATCCTAGGACAGCAGTGAAAACCCCAAAAATATGTAACATGCCAAAAAGCACTGAAATATCACTTCAGATTTTCAGATCACCTTTTAGTTCCAGAGTTAATTTCTGAGGAAATTCATATTTGCCCTGAACCTCAATGCCGCAAAGCCTCTATGTTTATGTGTGATAGTCCTCTATTTAAAAGCAAAATCAGGAAAAAAAAGCCTGAAAATTATGACTTCTTCAACATGTTGAACATTCTTCAGGGCTGAACTGTGTGTCTTGGCATGTCCTGGCCATATACCGCTTTGACTGGGATCCCTCAACCCTATGAACCACGACTGGCACAGCTGTAAGTTAAATTGCTTAAAATAGTCTAAGCCTCTAGAGCAGTTTAAGATAACTAAACCCCTTAAAAGTCATTAGTACTAAAAGTTAAGCAATGTCAAAAAGATACCAGAGATTCTATATTACAGCCACTTTAGCACTGCAACTTTCTCAAGCACAAACATTTCCAGCTTCATGACCCTGCTGCAAATTTTTCAAAGTTGTGCACAAGTGAAGATCAAAGTTGTGATCTTTTGTTGATGATCAATCCTGATGGAGCCCACAGCAGAAGCCAGATTTGAATCTGCTGAGGTTATCAATTTTTAATATTTATCCCAAGAGCAAACTTGACCAGAAAATAAGAAATATGAAATACTGTCTTGCTGGTTTTGTTGACATACTTATGAAAAGGTTATATGCTTACTATTTCTTGACATCACTTGTCTCTGCACTTGTCATAACTTTTTACATAAGAGTGTTAGGGAGCAAATTGAAGAGAATGTGTGATTGTGTGTGATGGCTTGAGGTTGATATGACCACATAACTGATGAGTGGCAAATTCTTAGCCATTCTTAGTTCATTCCTAGAACTCAGTGTTCTGCATTTTAGAGGAAACATTCTTAAATACTTTTAAATAAGTGAAGTCTTTTCCAAGAATCTTATTCTATTTTCTTCAGTATTTCTTCAGCAGTAATCCCACCTTGCCTTACTGAACAAATTAACTGAGCTGCACAGGCAAAGTTACCATTTCTGCTCTGAGAGAAGAGGCAGGTGTCAGTTCAGAAGGATGGGAGGGAGAAACAGGAGAATGGGAGCCAGATGTGCTGAGACCCTGTTGTCCTCCACCAGGGTCCACAGCAGGTGCCAGGGAAGGACCCTGGCCCCTTCTGCAACAGCAAGAGCTCCAGCAATACCCTGAGTTTTTGTGCTGGCCAAGCAGACCCTGTTGCCATCATCACCTTTCAGCCCACTCTGCTGCCTCAAGCAGCCCTCTGTTGCCCGTGCTTGCAGCAGACCCGTCTCCAGCTGCTCCAGGCTTGTGGCAGAATCACAGACCTGCTCCTACAGCTTCTGTCAGAAGAGGAAAAATGTAACTAGAACAGCATATGCACCTCAGAAATGCACTTTTGCCTTTTTTTTTTGACACCCAATTATTTTGATGGGAGGTTTGATATCTTGCCATAGCACTTGCTTTTAGCCACATATATGCTCTTTATTCACTGTGTGGTAATATCTTCATTAACATAAGCCAGAAGGAGGGGGGATGAGAGGAAGAAGCCTGACATAAAGAAAACAGCAACACTTTGAATCTTATTAAGGAAACGTCGTAAGTCCCAGAGGAGACAGTTTAATGAGCGGAGTCCAGAGGTGGATGTAGCTCTCCAGTTGGTCACATTGACATCATAATTTCTGAATTGTTTCTCAATACTCTCCACACCTCTGTCATGCCATAAACGAGAGCTGAAGATAGTTGCAATGGCAGATCTGGCTTCTGAATGGCTGCAATGTTAATGGTGGTGTGTGAAGCACATTCCAAACGCTTCCAAAGTACTAAAAGGAAACTAAACAATGGTTTAGTAGAACATCAAAATTTCACCTTTAATCAAAATTAACCTTCACAAGGGTTATCTGATATAGCTGGAACATCAGCTCCTCATCAGCCCTTTCCTACCTGAGATAACAGAGAAACTACTCCTGCTGGAAAATTCATGTCCATAGCCTTTCTCTAAGAGGAAAATAGAATAAATTATGCGCTGAACATGAACAACAAAACCAGATTTTAGTTATGGATCTGGAGAGGAAAATCCTCTGCCTGTGGCTGACCCTTTTCTCTCTGCTGCCTGTGATTTTTGCCTGAGGCCAGGCAGGTGCTGCCACTGCTGTGACACTTCAGACTGTGCTGGTTTCCATGTGAAAGGCTGGCACATTTATACAGAATTTAGTTTGCAAACTCTAGGTTCCTTCTAACCAGGCAGAGCCAAAGAGTTTCAGTCCTGCACTTTCTCAGATTTCCAGAAATACCACAGTAATGACAAAAGCACTTCTAAGAAGCAGGGCAGCTTTGCATTGACCTCCAAACAAGGCAAAGGAGTGAATGGACCAGCACGCTTCAATTTACAGTAAGATTCCTAATGTGGGAAGTGTGCATATTTTGCATCATCTTGTTCTCAGAAATGGATGATAATGAAGCTGTTTTGTTTTAAATTAAGCAAAAGAGGCCTGAGGTAGACACCCAGCATGGAAAATTTCAGCCAGAATGATCCAGTTTAGAGAAGTTATAAGCAACTTCTGGGGGAAGAGATGAAAACAAAACAACAACAACGAAAAAGAAAGCACTCTTGAAATGGAAATGACTGTGCAACCCTAACTGTGGGTGAAGGTAGCTATAGCTGCCTAGGATGAGTACATCTGAGAAGCTGCCTTCTCAAATGAAAGCTGCAGAGCAGTAATAGGGCGTTGTTTGGCATTGCATTCTTGAATAACTTTAGCAAACACAGAAGGCCGGAGACTAGGAGAAACAAGGTAGATAAAAAGCAAAGCAAAACAAAGCCCTACAGTAAGTTCAGAGAACACTTGCATTTTCCACACAAACTGACAGGATGTTATCGTTTCTGGAGCAGGGCAGGGTTGTATGCGCCTGGTTTTAGCAGAAAGGTTATAAAAATGCAGTGACTGAGTTTCTAGGTCATAATGCAAGCTGTCAAGTATTCCTCTTTCAAAATGTGATGTCTTCCCAGTTTCAGTGAAGTTTTAGTGAACTCCTTTTAACTTTCCAGGCATGCTCTTCATCTAGGTTAAATAAGTGCAATGGCACTCAGGAAGAGGTCAGGATCTAGCCTATTTAGCATCCTCTTCACTGATGGTTTACAAATAAAATTAGGAATTTAAGACGCTTGATATGCACAGTCTATCACTCTCCATCCAAGTTGCCATGATTGGCTAATTAAACAGGACAGGAGATTAAAATGTACTCGAATTAAAAGATTTGGACTCATCACTACAGTTTGTCACTAAATGACTCATCTACCATTGATCAAGGCCTGCAATTTCATAATACTTTTCCCTGAGACATAAAAGAGATGGATTTTGTTACTGCAAAGATGAGTACTGCACTTAAAATGTTTAATTTTTTTTCAGTAGCTATATATGTATGTGATGGTTCTTTGTATGTATTTTTTGTCTCCCTCCCTCACAAAAGCATGTACTCCCTCTTCAAGCCTCTTGTTCTAATAGAAATCTTGACCTGTCACAATGAATTAAGCAACATTTTACCTTCTCACAAAGTAAAAAAGCATTTATGTGTCTCCTTAGACCACATCCACTTCTGGAAGTTAGATGCTAATAAGGGCTTGAATTTGTTAATCTTAGTTCAGCAAAACCTGTGTTCAACCTAGCTGCATTTACAGCCAAATTGGTTCAGGGCAGCTGCAAGTGAAGGGAAGGTCTTTGTCAAGTCAGGAGGCAAAACTGCTGACTTTGGTGCGGGCTGTGCTCCTGTGATCTCTGAGGGCTGACTGCTAACCCAGCCCTGGAGACTGTGCATCAAAGCAATGCAAAGTCCACTGCGGATCATGAAAGGTGGGAGTCAGGGAAGAGCAGGTCCCAGGTTGCATCACCACCAAGATTAACCTTCTAGATATCTGACATGGGTGGAACAAACCCTCTTTGCTGTGTGCCTGCCCAGGGAAGTATTCATTTCTTGTGCACTCTTTTTCTGTACATCTGTGTCAGCCTGGGAGACCTTCCACACAGAGTAGAGAAGCAACAGCACTGGAAAGAAGGAGCTGTGTGAGGATTTTACTTGCATAGTATGGGTGTCCCCAGCAATAAACTGCAGTGACTCTAAGAGGACCTTGAAAAAGGCACAGGCTGGGAAAACCACAGAATTCTCAGGGAAATCTGCTTATGTGGTGGATACTGATGAAAGCTTGGCTTGTCAGCTCCTAAATCAGAGCAGTATGTGCTGCATTTCAGTAGACTGCCCATGCTTAGATCTGATGCATTTCTAGATCTCTTTTGTATGAGAAGCTTTTTCAGTCACATTGTATTTTCATGCCCCAAGGGTTGTAAGGTTTAGTGGCCTCTGAGGACTTCTGCAAGATGTAAAGTAACTGGAGAATACAACTCTCCCATGCCCTACTTTTCTTTAGGAAACCTGAGGCAGCTAAGATGCTCGTACAGGATACTCAGGGCCACCAGAACACTGGCTCCATTTCCTCTGGGACTGATTCCTTGGATGTCCCTGTTGCACCAGAGCACAGCTGTCATCAGCAGGCTGTGAGGCATCACTGCCTGTGCCCAGGCTCACTGCCACCCTCTGTCCAGTCACACAGCACAGCCAAGGCACTGTACATTCAACATGGCCCATCTGCACCTCAAGTAACCTAAATTTGCCCCTGGCTTTTTAACCATCCTCCCCAGAACTCTCCTTTCTGCACTGCTGACCAGTTTGCCCACAGCTCTTGAAAACACACATTCTTTTATTCTCTGTGAAAATAAACAAGCTTTAGAACTTTGATATGTTAATCCTGAAAGGAAAAAGAAGATACAGGAGCAAGCCACCTGAAGAAATGTAAGCCACAGCCTGTCACAGAGATCAGTGAATGTTTAGGTGCCTGTATTCCTTCTTGGATTTGGCCATTTGCCTGACAGCACTTACCATCAGACTTAGCTTTTCACCAACTGTTTCCTGCAACTCACAGTGAAAGCAAACTCCCACAGACTTCCACAGGGTTCTGCCAGCGTAAGGCCATCTTTTTTCAGAGCAATCCTCCAGCAATGGTGAGAAGAGAGTTGGTAGAAAGCCTAGGCTGGGGAATATTCTTCCTTGAATAATTAAATAATTGGCAATAGCATTCTTGGTGGTGTTATCAAAACGCCATGACTCAGATATGGCTGTGAAAATGTTAAGGACCTGATTTGTTTTACTGTTAGTAGAGTTGATTTGTGTGCTTGGGATTTTCTCTTTGCAGGGTCAGAACAATTCAAACACTTTATCTTCACCGCTTGCCTCTAGCTAGGTTCAATTTTTGCTCTCCACAGGAGTGGAAAGTTTTAAATTAACACGTAATACACTGAATTTGAGAAGGAAATCATGCTGGATGTTCTTTATTTTCAGAATCTTGTAGCTAAACTCCAGTGAAGTTTTGACCTTTTATTTAGGATAGTTCTGTAAACAAATTGGGGGACACACAGATGATCTTAGCAGAGATGTTTTAACATATTTTGGGCCTCAATGTGACATTTGGGGGTGCTGACTATCTTGCCAAAAACTCAATTACCTGAGTCAGCACTCATTTGCAAATACAGAGCCTGAGACCTGGTCCTTAAGGGCTCTCTTTGGCTGGTGAGCGTGCAACTCGTTTTTTTAAACTGACACCAATTTTCCCATATCAAATAATGCATTTCTATATCAGAAGACATACTAGGTCAGTGGTTTGGACTGATGAGAGATGAAAATAGTAACATGTTCTAACTAAAATAATTCAGGACTGGAAAAGCCTGGTATGGAGGAAAAAACAACCAATCAAAACCCAGCCATACCCAGAAAAAGTGCAATTATACCCTAGCTCCAACAGCTTAACTCCCTTCCCCCCACCTTTTCCCTCCTCCCCAGTATGAAAAATTGTAATGCTTCTCTGTCCCCCTGGCAGAGGAAAAAGGTGATTGTGGCTCATTTGCAATATTCAACATTTGAACAACTTTTGAACCCTTCCCAATTCAAATGCCAGAAAAGAGTGGCAATACCATTAAGCCTTATGAATGAGGAGCCAGCGAGATTTCAAGGAGTATAGGATGAGTATTTCCTTCTCTTCCTCCTCTAGTTTAATGCCATTTCTCTGTCTTCTCAAGATCAAGCTGCTCTGTCCTTTAGTGAGCTGCTGCCCTTCCTCAATCACCTGCAGCCAGTTGCTGTACCACCTTGTGTGCTAATATGGCCAATAGTGGTTAACTCAGAAGTGCCATTTCTGGGCCAGCTCCACCTGATAACCACCAACACCACTGCCCAGCCTGAACAACAACTGGCACTCTGTGCTCACTCAGTGCCAGACATTTCAGAGTAGCTGGAACTCACAGAAACCTGGCAGAGGTGCTGAAGTCCCCACTGTTGCCTGTGCAGCCACCTGTGCAACACCAGACAACACGGGTGAAGAGGCCTGGCAAACACAGGCAGCCCTTTCCCAAAGCCACCCACCTACCAGTGAAGATCTGTGCACCTTCAAGGAAATCTCAGTTGCTGCTGCTCTCCTTGTGCAGGGCCAGTGCTTCTGCAGCCTTCCCACTCCATCCCACCACTCTCCACCCCACAAGAACCCCCAGGGCAATCCTCAGACCCAAGCAGCACTCAAGACCTTGTCCTTAACCTCAACCTCACATTTGGTCTCTGCTCCTTTGGAAAGACTGAGGTACGTGCACATAAAACTATGGCAAGGGTATCAGCTGCAAGACTTTCTCTTATCATTTCATGTGTGAGTAAGAGCTTCCAATCCTCCTGCCACAAAACTGAAATTAGTTTGTTGCATGCTGTTAGAGAGTAACCACGATTGATTCCTGCAATTGCTCCATATCAGAGGTGGGTAAATGCATGTTTACCAGATACTGGTACTTTGGAGTTTGCTCAATATTATTAGATAGACAGGCATAATAAACCACTTAGGAACCCTTTGATCTAAAGGCTGCATTTATATTTCAGATCTGAAATGTCCATGGCACCAGAACATTTGCTTATGTGCACACTTCCAGATTACCATGCACAGCACATATTCTTCCTGGCTTTCCCTTCAGCTCTGCTAAGTCAAACATTTTAGAGTTCAGTGTCAGCTGGCTTTGCCCTACACATTGCCACAATCTCTTAGTGAAGAAAAAACTTTTGCTTAAATAAAAGATTAGAATTTGAGAAAAGCAGCATTTCTAGCAATACCGCATATAGTACAAGTCTTCATGGATTTTTAATGTATTTGCCTCAAGGTGATCATAGTTGTTCTCAGAGAGGAACTTCCCTATGTGCCATTACACATCACCAGGTATTTTACCTTTGAACCAGGCTGGACCTGCTGTTACTGGAAATAAGTAAGTGTACTAACTGTAACTAACTAATTGGATTAGTTCCCAGAATAGTCATTTTATAACTAGGGAGAGTACTTAGACTGCAGCTTTCAAATCTCTGAATATATTATAACTTAACTACTTGGCAGCATTCGGGGGACAAAAACCACCTGAGTGCCACCTTAGTGAGTACTTATTAGCAATACAAATATTTGGGCTTCTGGACAAAAGATGATTACAGGTTAAGTGATATTGGGATAGCATCAGTGGTTGATTAAAAATGAAATAAACTGCTAATGCAGGAAAGAATGCATCTATTTACAGGCCTGAATCCACTTCTAAAACAAGACAAGAAAGATTTCTGAAAGGCTTCCTCATTTTATGTACTACGGTGTACAAGTAACACATGCAGTTTCTGTTAGGCATTTTTCCAAAGGAAAAGGAAAGCTAAAGAGACAAAAAAGGTACAATACGTCTTCCTTTAAACCCAGGGGTTATTATTAAAGGTTTTAGGACTTTGTTTGGAATTGCAGTGCTAGTCTGGTAAACTGTTATGCAAAATTACTACTAAATTAACAGATCTGCTGCCATGGAATTGGTTCTTCTCAGTTCAGTGAAGCACAATAGGGCTTGTTGCTTCACCATCCCTTCTGCCCTTGCCTGGATATATTCTGCCCCATGCAATATAATGCACTTCTGTCCTTGGACATCATCTCTATGGTATTTGCCTTCCCAATTAACCATACTATCTGAGGCCCACCAATTCCTATGGGAAAAAGCATTGAGGAGGCAGGATTTGACTTGCAGAGCCTTTAAGAAGGTTTATGTGGAAGGTTTAATGCAGATCAATAAAGGGTTTAAGAGAACTGTAGAATTGTCTAATTTTTTTAAGGATACTTTTCATTTTATATAAACTTCATTGACAGAGTCCAATATGTCCATGCTCCCAAAATGGTAAGCCAGGAATCAATCTGATATGATGTTACTTTTGGGGCAAGGTGACAGACAAAAGAGATGCAGTACCGGATAATACAGGAAAAGAAGACATGGAGCGCCTGAGAGTGTTGCTGAGTTTCTGGTCTGCCATTTCTTTCACAACCCAAATCACATCTTCTACCTCAGTCTTCACTGACACAAACAGGCTGCTTTTAAACTGGCCAACAAGGCTACACAAAAAGGCACAACTACCCAAGGGCTCCTTGTCAGCACCAGAGCTAGCACTGGGCTGACGGGATTGTGCTGCTGTGTAGCCTGCTGCCTCATCCAAAAGTGGCCTAGGTCCAGCTCTATGGGCCAGCATTTTGTCCTTGGGAACAGCCCCACCTTTGTGTTGTGAAGCAAATGTCCTCTTTATGTCTCTGTCTTCCAGGTTCTTATTCATAAACCTTATCTACTATTACTGCCATGAAGAAAAATGCTTGAAACAGCTAACATACCTTGGACAGGAGCAAACCTGGCACCCAGCTGACCTGAAATGGGACTGAGTTCAGTCCTTTTGTCCTTTACTGCCTTTCAAGTGGTCACTTTATGATATGCTCTCCCACTGTTTTCCCTACAAAAGAGAAAGCAGAGTAACATTTCCTACCCTTCTACTCTCCAAACTGACAGCAGTTCACCACTGTAGTGACTTCTTTGTCCCTTGTAAGTAGACAGGTACCTTACACAGAGTACGTGTGATGGACAAGTGATGGACAAGTGCCACAGGGGTCAGGGGAAGCATCTGAAACCCTGGATACCATTCTGAGCTTCAGAGGGCACCCACGTCTTCTCTTAACAAAAATAGGCCAGAAATAAGGTAAGAATAGACCTCTCTCGTGGGGTTTGGGTACATGAGCTCCTGTTTGAGGCCAGAGATGTCTGAAAATCTGAGAGAGAAGGTTAAAAGAAATTTTGGTGCTCATAGGAGAGGAGGCTAAAAAAGGAGACGGAGACAAGTGAAAAAAAAAAAAGGATGAAAAGGAAAGGGGAAGGAGAAAAAGGAAAGGATTGTGATGTTTTAAAAAAAGATTTGTGTTTGGGTTTTTAAAAAATTGTTTTGGTCATGCCCAGGAGCTACTAAGTCTCAGCGATCAGGACAAGCACTTCCCAAGGCCTTAGCTCTCCTGCTCCTTAGTGCCCTGCATTGCATGCAGTCCCTTGCAGAAATGAAGAGTACAAAGGTGTTGTACAAACTATGAAATCAGAATGGTAGGACCTTGTACTCTCTATGTCTTTATGCTGCAGAAAAGGATTACACACAGCACAGGGAAATGAGACATAAATCTCCTATAGCCTCAACACAGAAGATAGAGCCCTGCTGGGGGATCTGATGCTGCCATTGGCAAAAAGTGTCAGCACCCAGTGAAACTGGTGGGAGTTAAGGGCATGCAAAATAAAAGAACTGTAGGACTGGCACTGGAATATTCATTTAGAGCCCTTGACAACAGTGGGAATCCCTTCCTGGGTTCAGCTGTTCCAGACCAGACTGGAAATAACCAGCCAGAAAACAGAGAAAAGAGATGCTACTATTGCCCTTTATTTATTTAGACTTACTGTAATGTAAACAGACATGAAACCTGAGAAAGCAAAAGCTCAGAGCACACCTTGTGCTTTGAGGATGTTTACAAATTGCCAGTCCTTTAAAAATAGTATGAGCAGGAATTAGAAAAAAAAAATCCCTTGAAGATATTTCCTGGTTCCTGCTTAGGCATGTGAAGGAAGAAAGAAGACTTACTCACCTTGGACCAGGTCCAGATGCACACTGTCCCCTCCACATGGGGCTTTGCTTTTGGTAATGCTTGTATCCATGTTTGCCATTTGAACTGATGGAGCCCTGAACAGCAGCAGCAGGCCAAAAGAAAAGGTTGTCTGGTGCAGATGGTGGAAAGCCAGGCTTGGCAGCAAGTGGGCTGCAGACAGTCTTGAGCAGTGCATGTGAGGGCTGAAGGAGGAGGAGGATTCACCAAGATTGCTTGGTGGCATGGCCCTCAACCAGAGCTAATAAGACAGTCCTCTGTTTCTCTGCCTCTTTTCAGCTTTTTGATGGAAGAAAAACAGCTCTTACCCAAAATCCATTTGGGGCCAGTTTGTGAAGTCAACTGCTCTTTACAAAAAGCTGCTATTCACTTAACAGTGTGGTATTTCTGTGACTTTCCTTCTTGGATATAATTTCCTCATGTTTGTGGTGCTGTAAATCTGGCTGCACACAAGGGCAGAAATATCCAAGGAGGTGGTTGCCAGAGTTCTCCCTTCAACAGAGCACAGGATCTGGTAGGCCAGGTCGCACTGGCAACCACCAAGTTTAGTATCTTGTCTGAGGCATCAAGCAACGCCTACTTCTCAAGAGGCAAATTCAGAATTCCATGAATGATTCAGTGCTGGCTATGAGGGAGAAAAATTCCTTTCTCCCTAAATAAATCAAATACTCAGCATCCCAGACCTATTGCTATCAAATTCCAGTTTTACTTCTGCTTTGTGCTTCACACACACTGCCCTACTCACATGATGGCTTTCCTTTCCAAATATTGGGTGAATTCTGTCTCATGGGAACCCATGCTCCTTCTAAAAGGGTCTACCAAATCCCTTGCCCTTGTAATGTCACAGAGCACAGCCCACACCAACCTACAGCCAGAAGCCAGGCACGTTCAGCTGCCCTGGGGAGAAAGCAGGTGAGGGAATGGATACTCCTATTATCTTGCTTACAATTCAAACAGGATTTTAAATGTTGCAGGACCTTCCAAACAAGTGAATGAAGTCGTTTATGAAGGTGGTATGGAGCAGGCCAATTGGACTTGTGAATAACACAAAGCTTTGCAGGAAACAGAAACGCTTTGATGGCTGCAATGATGGTATAAGGGACTACGTAAACCTATTCACACTTGATTTTCCGGACAATCGCAAGCTCTTAAATGTTTACTGAAAGCAGTGCCAGCTGTCCAAGTCCTGTCCTTGTCTGAGTACTTGTCACTCAGCCACCGCACTTCAGTTTCTTGCTCATGAAGAGAAGTGGCAGTGCCTGTGCTGCTCATTCCTGGCCCTGGCAAAGGGCTAATACTAAGAGGCTGAAGGACTAAAAGGCAGGTCCTGAGACTTGTCCCACCTTTCCTGGGGCTGGTGTGACATACCTACTGCCTGGTGCAGCTGACTAGGACTGCCCTCTAGTGCAGGGATCAAACTCACTGAATAATTTAAAAGATGGGGATAGCTATGAATGGAACAGACACTTGTGGCTGAATGGTGAGCCAGGTCTTGCTCAAGTATCAGAGGTCTATGGCTGGCAAGGAGACTCCCAAGTTGTATTCCAAGTGGCACATTGACCATGAATATGAGGCCACCAATGTGCTCAAACAGTGCAGAACAGCCAGTTGTGCCTTTCTTTGCAAACAGGAGTTCTCATGCAAATCACAGGTAAATCAGTAAAGTAGCACCAATTCAGAAGAATCACATTATCATTTTAATTTTAGAAGTGTCAGAAATGTCTTTTGGGGGTAATGTATCTAAGAGAATACTTGGCTAGATCAATCTCTGTCTCACCACCAAGCAAGATGTTGGTAGTTGACTACTAAACCAATTCATGAATCTTCTCACCTTAGAGGACGTTTTAGAACTTTTTCATAAGAGAAGACTTTTCAAACTACTGAAATCTATGAATTCCCAAGAAAAATATCCTTCTGTGCAACAGTGGAATGAATCACTTCAGACAATTGAAAATAATCTTGATTTTTCTCTCATTGCTTCAGGCTTTAGGGACATTGTTATGACAGAAAAGAGGGCAATCTCATCATTAGATTCAGCAACCACCTGCAATTAGATACAGCAAGATAAAATTACATTACTGGAGAGAAAAGATCTACTTACAGTGGTTCCACATAGACATCTGAACTCTTTATCTTCTTCTGTACACCTGGTGTATTCTGTCTATACTTTTTATCATGAGACAATGAATCTGAAGGAGCTGGGTCAGAATGACCACATTCTTGGAATCCACTTGATAGCTTCCTGTTGAAAAGAGGTATTATAAGGGGATGAAGTTAATAATGTGAAAGATTCAGAAGAATGGCAATGGACTATAAAGGTTTTTATCTTTTAAAACCTTTTGTGGCAGATGAGTTCACTCAAGGTCATCCAGTCCACAATATTTTCTCTATGAGAGGCCAATATCTGGGCAAAATATGAGAAAATATGTACATTTGTCCTGTAATCCATAATAGATAGAACTCATTTTAAAAGCATGGTGCTAATGAAGCACCATTAGACAGTCAGTGGTAGTAAGTGCCTTGGCTCTGCGGTTGCATTTAACTCACATGAGATGTATTAATAGATCCCACATGCCTCTAGCTCCCCAATGCTCACTAATACACACACACACTTGCACAGCCTGCTGCCCATCCCCAGATATGCTATATCCCTGTGAAGATTCTCACTCTTTCTGGATTTATCTAACCTAAACAAGCTAATATCCTGCAAAAATTACCATGTCATACCCATCCCTCTTCCCAGCTCTTCTAATATATACAAATGGGATCTATCATGCTGTCATGTAACTAAAAAACAGCCCAAGGTACTGTGGCCACAACTAATTTTAATTTCAACAATTTAATTAGATGATTGTGCAGAGCAAATGAACATCCTTCTCTGGTTCCTGGTGGAGCATTATTCACATAAAACCACATCATTACAACCTGTAGGTATGAATTCAAGGACAGACACCATGACACAGAGTCTAATTATGGTCAGAGCTTGAAGACATTGTTAGAAATTGTTACCACTGCTGCACCTATTTTGTGACTACTTAGAAGATTTTACTTTCTAACATACAATAAATGCACCTGAGCTTCTCCTCCTGGTCACCTGAGTAACTACTTCTTTTGAGAGTACTATTTGTACGAGCCTTGCTGGTGTACCTTTTGTGAGGTCTCCACTAACTACAGTCAAATGATCAGACTTCAGCAGCAGACCCAGGAAGAGAATCCCAGATTTGTAAATGTTTCTGGCACTACACAGACAGATTTTCAAGTTAACAGCAGCAACTCCTGCACACAGATAGGGCAACTTCCCAGTAATAAAGCCGTGCTGACTACTTGGTGTGAATTCCCACTGGCTGAAAACACAGACACAGTGTGGAGGTGAATGTTTACCACTGGGGGAGCAAACTGAGACTCTGGCTGACAGCAGAAAAATAAGAGGATTTCTTTAAACAGTTGTTTCTTAAAGTGAATATAGTGACAAGCTCACAGGACTGGTTAAACCTTCACAGAATGAGACAAATGGATTGTCTAATAGCTGCCATTTTCAACCTTAACTGGCTTATTTCCTCAGTTGCCTTGGGAAGAGTGTCAGCGTGCAAAATGATACGTACAGGCATACTTGCTCTTCCTCTCCCTTCCAGAGGTATTCTTAGCAAACACCTGCTGCCACTGCTCCTGCCATTGAGAAGCAAGGATCATTTCAGACCCACTGGGCTTTTCATCCTTATGAATGCAGTCATACAACAGCAAAAATGCAGCAGTTGTGTAACAATTAATTGTATTTCACAACAGCTGGAGGGCAAAGAGGGTCTAAAAGGACAAACCACGAAACATTCCATGTCCCTTAATGTAACAGGCAAACACACTGTAAATGGAGTTGGTAGAGTTGGAACAGACCAGCTTGTAAGTCTGAGAGCGCTGATCACAGCTGAACAAGTTTCTCTTAAGCCCTCCTTCAACGTTTCATTTCCATGCCTTCCTACAGGGCGACTGACTTAGAAGTATGCATTAATTTCATGCCAAAATATGTCTCTATCTAACTTCAAATCAGAGTCATGGGAAAAACTCCCACTGGCTTCAGCAGAGTTTGCTGAAGCCCTTCATCTATCCTAACCTGCTGCTGATAGCTGTTTGTGTCCCTAAATGACCCAGATGTCCCAGATGATAGCACATGAACAGGATATCATACCGAACATAGCATGGAGCAATAACTTGACTGTTTCTAAACTATTCGGAGCTAGTAACTAGGAATGCAGAGATAAGCACAGCACACGGTGCTTTCACAAGGCTGTAAGGGAGCTCCATGGACTAGTGGGTACTGACCCCACTCCTTTGGGCCCTGTTGAAAACTCCATAGCCTGTGGATCCCTGTCTGATCCCCTTTGTTCTCGGAACCAGATATTGCTCCTCTGAAGTCAGTGCAGTGCTATGATTGCACAGGCATGGGAATGAGTTAATATTATCCATTTTCTCACTTACATGTTTTTATGCAGCAGTAAATAAAAGCTTGTTGGGGCCTTTGTTTAGTGAAAAGGGAGCAAGATGACTGAAACTAATTGTAAGGTCAGAGTATGCACACAGGCTGATACTCCTGGTAGTAAATGTTAGCTCCTTCCCAAGCTACCCTGCAGTAACATCTGCATGTATCTAGATACAAGCAAGGAAACAGTCTTCTATCATTACTATTTCAGAACAACAGAACTAACAAGACACAACTGCTGCTCAATTGCAATTACTATTTTATAGCATTTTTTATAGCAATTTATTTTATATCAAGATAAAAGCTCCCCCACTTCCCTAATATAATATTTAAGATTGAGATTTCGTGAATCAGATAACCTTAAATTTAGTTTTCAGAGCAATATCAACCCTGCCCAGCAAGGCTAGTCAGACAGCGGAATGTGGTGGACTGTAATTTTGGCAAATAATTTGACAGAGTAGTGTCATTTTGCCTTTCTATTTAGAAATACACATACATGTGCCAATGGGAACACAAGAACTGCAAGGAGAATTCTTTATTACAACTGTTTGAAAAACTTGATTTATATCACTAATTAACTGATAGTTATTCTTTACAAGCTCTGTTCCAGTACTTTCCATCAAATATATCTGCCTTTAGGTATTTAGTACATAATTGCTTCCCCATAACAGTAGGCAGTTCTAGCAGTCTAGCAGTTCTTACTCCTCTGTGTTTTAATCACTTAGCCATCACTGGGGTCTTTAATATAGAACACAGTGATTTTAAAAATGTCTCAGTCACATTGTAGTTACAGTGCAAGCACGCTGCGCGGTGGAACAGCATAGTCACGAGCCCTCCCCACTCCTCTGCTGGGCCAGGAAACGTGTTACTGAAATCCGTGCTACTTATTGCCCTGAAACTGTCCTGGAGTTCCACCTCCACCAATATCTTGTAGCTAAAAATGGAGCTCTCGCCTCACCCCGAAGAGGTCGCTAATTAAAATCGGTATTTTTAGGCTCTGGGTATACTCAGATACACTGCAATTGATACTATAAATATTTTGGGGTTTTATTTTCTTATACAATTAGTCTCTAGAAAAAGGACAGAAATTTCACCTTCACTGTAACGACAGCCCAACTTATGAAAATATCTACTGGATGTAAAACAGAGGAAAGAATAAATCAAAAGGCATTCAGTGACTTCAGTAGCCTTTCAACTGCATTAGTGGGTGATGGCAGAAACAACAAACAATTGCAAAGCAGCAACCGAGTAGCTGAATTTACTGCATCAGCTCCAACTACATTTTAAAGACAATTTTATTTTCCCACTTTTTGCCTTCACTTCTTATTTTCCCTCCAAGCGAAGAAAGCGTTTGCTGCAATTTTAGCCAAGGCTAGAGAGATGCTTCAGGGAAGAGCGGATGAGAGTATTTGCAATTTCATCAAGTTCCTAATAGCTCAAGCGAGAAACATTGGAGTTATAGATACTTCAGTGCTCTGGGTTTTCTCCAGCAGACCAAGCAGACAGAGACATCAGGGGAAATTTCCTGTTCCCTCATGGCTCTGCACAACATTTTCTGACCACCTCTTCAACATGTCCTGATGTTGTGTACCTGGTGTGCAAAGTACAGAAGGCACAACTAAGTTATCTTCTGGCTTGGAAAGGAACCAGAAAGGACTACAGAAGGCTACAAAAAATGCAAAAATGCTGGAAATCAATTCAACATTGATTGGAAGAGGAAAATCACACTACTTCACCATTTCTGCGACCCGTAGTTCAATAAGGCAAATGGAAAAATGTTTTGTTCAATACACTGTTCAATACATTGCTTGCATTACTGGCTTACCCAGCTGTATGATACCCAGACATTTTCTTGCTGCTGGTGTTTTCACTTTCATAAGACTTCTTACAGAAAAAGGCTACAGCTGTTAAAAGTGTTTTATAGGTGGGGAATGGAGAAACTTAGATCACTTGACAGCTAAGAATACAGGTCTTTGAAACCTGGACTAATGCTTAAATTATTGTATCTTCCTTCCCTTTCCATCCGTCATTCCAGTTGTTAAGCATCCACTGTGACACAGACTAGCCCAAGAAATGCATTAGGATTTTGATCTGTGTACTTCTGCTTTTTTTCATTGTCCTAAACTTATCAAATATCAAAATAAACTTGAGTAAAAAGGGTCCACTGGGTAGAAAATTTCAATGCAAAGTCTTTGACACTGGAACTCATTTTCTGCCATGGACCTTGTTTGTATGCATTGCATTCAGTGAGGTTTTGTGTGCCCTCCAGGAAGGCTGACCTGCTCTCTAATGACAAAAGATGCAGTAAAGAGAACTAAAAAAGAAAATATTTTGAAATTCACAATAATCAATTAGGATGCCCTTGATAGCCATTCTAGGCAGTAGGAAGTGCATTTTGCTTCACTGTAGTTTTGCAGAGAAGATAGGTGCTTTTATAGGGATGAATACATAAATATTTCAGATGATAAGCTGCTTACTTTGTGGACTTCAATTTTCCTAGTGCAAGCAAGAAAGCTGCTCTCAACCTTTAGCTTTTGTCTGTCATTCAGAAATATGTAAGCCCTGGACTGGAGCAGGTCTGGTCTCATTACAGGGAAGAAAGTGAGGTGGGGTTGCCACAGTCAAGCACAGCAATTTGCTGTGGGAGAGTTAAGCTATATTCCTTTTCCTGCATGTAGGTTACTGAGCTACTCAGGTCTTTGTTGTTCTATATAAAACCAGAATAATGTGCATTTATCTGCACCCAGACTAATCTGTAACATTGTTTTAAGTTACATGAGCTAGAAGAGAGATTTCGATAAATTCAGTAGCATTACTCTAAACTGGTTACAACTTTGCTAAAGTATTATAGCTTTAAGGGAGACAAAATTTAGTGACTATTTAGTGAGTTCATGTAATTGTAGGTTTATGAAAGGTGGAGAAACATCAACATCACGGAGAAGCAACATCGAAACTCTTTGTTCAGCTCTTAACCAGAGAGGGAAACTGGCAGTCAGGCAGTCAAAGTTTCCCTTTCAGAACACGAGCCACTGCATCAGCTGAATTATCTATTTGGAGACCTCTTCCCCATCCCCTCACCTGATTTTTTCCCCCTCCTCTGCTAGGTCCTTGGGAGATACTATATTGGGACACTATTTTTTACCAGGGCAGCCATCTCTGTGACATCTATTTGCAGATGTCCTAGAAGAGGGTGCAGGTGCAGATGAGGAAGTCCCTTGCTTTCACTTCTGCCTAGAAAAATGTTTTCTGAATTCTATTCAGAAATAGGCAAATGAAATCAATTCAGGCTAATCTAGGAATATGCTGGTAGCTCCACTGAAGTGGAGCTCAAGCCCAACTCCAGATATGAATGTACAGAAAGGTACTATACACCTCCATATAGTCAGCCCATCTAGCCCCATAAAAGTTGTTTCAGCTCAGAAGATCTGAGAAACTCCAGAATCATTCATATCTGCTTGGGAAGCTGTCGGACTTGAGCAAAAATGTTAAGTGTATCTGAATAAATTTTATCTGAAGCTATCATATGTACTGTTGCCAATAAAGAATTCCACAGCCATGTCTGTTGAGGAACTAGAAAAAAAAGAAAATGATCCCTCTTTCAGGCCAGTTTCCTCCAGCCCCTTAGAGCTAGCATGTATGGCAGAAACCAGTAGAAAGGACATAACCAGTTTATTACAATCTCAAATCTAGTCTTTGTCTAGGATATAAATTTCATCTCCCAATGACTATAATGCAGCCTTTTGGAGCTAGTTGGTATGATAAACATATTCTGCTTAAGTAGTTCCAAGCCGTTTGTTTCTTCTACAGGCATAACTATTTCAGATGGAAGTGTGTTCTCTCTCTTTTTTCCCCCTCCACATACTGAAATGGTTGTATTGGCATCATACACCTTTACACAAATATAATCTTCATTCACAGTAGAGATCACAGAGCTTTAACTCCAGGATATTTAAAGCCACTGCAATTTCTCTATGTAGACAAACCACATAATTTCCAACACTTGGAGATTCCTGCATCAGAGTTCTTGCTATTTGGCTTGTCAGAGTTTTGGAGAGCTTCCCAAAACTCGCTGACATGAAATATTGTCACAACATGCAGGATCCTTTCCTACAGTCCCACTTCAGAAAAGCAGGCAGAAGTTACACCCAGGAGCCACTGGCCTTCAAAGCCTACAGCCCTTTTGCTTCTCTTCCACATAGCTGACCTTGAGCTGTACTTGCTCCAGCTATTCTCACCCTCTCTTCTTTCGCTGAAGAGTTTGTTCTGTCCTGTCTGATGTTCCTGAGTCACTATCCATGTCTTGAGATACATCTCTGAGTGTCTCATGTGCAAGTAAAATGACAGAAATAAAAAGCTCCACTCTTAATAACACTTCTTAGCAAAAAAGATCCAAACTCTGCCCTTCCATGACCCTCTTACAGGCTTGTGTCTTCTCTGTCATGAGCAGCTGGAATTCACTGCATCAGGTTTCAAAGATCTGACTGCTTCTGGAGGCTGCTAAAATATCCTCTCATCAGGGAAAAACCCTACTCTGCAGTGCTATCCATTATTTTGGAACAGATGGTGAGTCCAGTCCCAATAGCTCAAAATTGCTCCCACAAGCTCTGATCCATTAGCCCTGGCCCTACAAATGTCACTTCTACTCCCTCCATCTACTGAGGAATCCTTTCCACAGCCTCAAGAAGGAGCTTGGCTGGGACAAAAGCTGAAGGCAGGTGGGTAGTCAATGACTTGGGATGAGCCCAGAAGCATCTGTTCCTGGCAGCTCTTTGAAGCGATGGGGATGACGTGTGACCCACAGCCAGCTCATCCCACAGCAGCCAGAGGAGCAACAGTTTGTGCCACATTCCTTCACTTTTCAGCTGGGACTTACCTTATGAATCTTCCCTATTTTATTGCCACAAGGTGACAGCAAGGACAAGGATAGTGTGAGCTGAACAGCTCCAAAGACAGGAAAACACCTCTGTGCATCGCCTCAGATGATTACAGAAAAGATCTAGAAATAAAAAACCCCAAACTTTTCTTGATTCCTGGTATAAAACTAACATTCCTATTGTTTCTCTTCTTTTTTTTTTCTCTGTGTAAAACTAATCACTCTTATCAGTGTCTCCTTGAAATGCTCAACCTCTTCATCTGGTTTAGTCAGACCCGGACCTGAAAAAATCCAAACAAGCCTAACATGATGTAGAATGTGCTGTAGAGCTCATCCTATTCAAAAGTTTTGGGCTAAAGAAAGAGGAATCCCATAAGAGCAGAAAGTAAGAGTATGATGTGCCCCAATAGAAGTGTGAGCACAGAGGTGCACTGGGACCTCAAGGCCTTCGGAGTCAGAAAATCGCAGGTGCTGCCCTCTATAATGAAACAACACCTGTTGAAAATAGAGCCTTGAGAATTTGATACAAGAGTTTATTGAGCGTCACGACAGCCTCCAGAAATGCTCCACAAAGATGTCTCACAGGGCACTGTATCAGGCTCTGAGGACAGCACTGACTGACCCTGCACCGGGCACTTTGACTTCAGCCAACAAGCCACGTTTGGGAAAAGCATCATCTTTGGGGATATAATAAAGGCACTGCTTTCAAAGCAAGAAACCTAACAGCTGTAGAACTAATTGCAGGCATAGCACAAATTGCTTAGGAGTCTAATTTTACATGTAGATGGCAATTAAGCTCTTAGATAATTCGGGTTAGAAAATCTCACGGTGGACCATCTGGAACGTGCAGGAGCAGTAGTCCTGGTCACACACCGCAGGCTTTTTTGTTCTCCTGTAGGAACTCAACTGTCTGGGAGCAGGGTGTCTCTTGCTACTCTGTAAGGAGCAGCTGCCCATGACGTCACATTTCAGTGATGACCTCATGCTGGCTCTGTACCAGTAATTTCTAGGAGACTATTCCCATTTTACCACATTGTAGAGAGGAGAATCTGGCTCACTGAGATGCATGTGTGAGAACTTGCAGCTAGGAGAAGATGCCACCATGCCCTGCCCCTGCATCTCCTACGCCTGAGAGACGAGCACTGAAGAGAAATACCTGCCAAAGAGCCTCCACCTCACATCACGCACCATAATAAAAAATACTGGTATTTTATTTATGTTGCCAAATTAGCAGAAATGATCATCGAAAATCTATCTTGGCAGTGTCTAATAACAAGCTTTTTTAGAGGCCTATATTTTTTGCCATAGCTGCAACTCTTCAAAAATGTAATGCTTTGTTTTGACTTGACTGAGGGCTAGGGTGGATAGGTGGGTGGTCTGGAATCCATATGGGCCACTTTAAGTACCTTAGTCACACCAGAAGCTTCAAGTTACCACAGCATCTGCTCTGTTTTTCCTGTTAACAATGATAGAACCTTAAACTGAAAATAAAAAATAAAAATTTCCAGTTTAATTCATTACAAACCAGTTTTATACAGCATTTTGCTTTCTAGAGATACTCAGCTTATGAGGTGTTTGCTGCCTGGTAACTGGTTTCTCTGACTGAGATTTTAGAAATAAATAGCTCAGCATGTTTCTTTTAGTTATTCTCTCACTGACTTGAAATAATACTTTGCTTATTTATTCCACTTTCCTGTGGTCCTGCTTGTTCATTCTTTTTGAGTTCCATTTGTCAGTATTTGGACAGGACGCCTCAAAGGGAACCCTGCTCAGGTGTTGATCCAATGCTCTCACATGGTATCTTGCAGCCTTACATGCCTGAAGCTGCCTTCTGATGCTCTGTAAAAGCGACGACAGAGCAGCTCTTTAAAAACGCCTTTTACAGAGTGTCACTATTGAAAATGGTGTACCTAAATAAAAATCCCTAGTACTTCCTCCCACCACGAATGTCCTAGCAGCATCTGCTTGACAGTTTTCTATTTCCTGAAGCAATTTGGTCTGTCATGGTGTCACACAGTACCCAACAGCTGCTGTCAACCAAGAAGTAGCTTCAGATCCGCAGTAGGTGAAGTTTCTTCTGGGCAGCCCTGGAATCTCCACATTCTTGCAGCCCTGGAGGGGGTTTCCTGTCCTACAGGATGCATCACTTCCTTTTGATTCCTGCTGTCAAGCTTTTGCCAGGCAGGTAGCATTTTAAGACTCCAGAATTGCACAAACACCATTTGGGAATGTTTGAGAACAAAAAAATGATTTACTTGGGTACAGTACAGCCACATTATTCATGCAAATCCACTGCCAAGGGAGTCTTGTCATAATATACCATCTATTTAGGAAAAAAGGAAAAAAAGTCCGCCCTTCTCATAACTGGTGGGACATCATAAATCCTGGGTTCCAAGAGCTTTGTCCCTCCACCATCTGCTGATTTCATCACGCCTTCTCTCTCTCTACTGAGACTTCTGTATTCCTGCCAAGTGTTGTTTCTGTGTCCTCTCCAGGCTTGGATAACTGCACTCCTCCCTCTTTTTCAGGCCACCCCTATGCTCTCTGTGGTGCCAACTCTCAAGTGCACCAAGGTGGGCCAGAAAAACACCAGAAATGCCAGAAAATGGGCCCAGACAGGCACCAGCGTGGAAATAGTGTGGATGGCTGTGGGACTTGAGTCAAGCACACACCAAAATGACCATCTAAATCTGTACTCATATCCCCTTTAGGTCACAAATCAGCTTTGTCTCACTGGTAGAGCCTTTTCAATACCATTTTGTTTTCTGCTGGTGTTTCTAAGGCTGCAGACAATAAAAAATGCAAGAGATGCTGTTATTACTGTGCTGTAGCCTGGGAGGTGTGGAACGAAGCCACCAGTGTGACCACTTGCTCCTGATTACAACTTGTGTGGATGCTGTCATGATGGAGACTGACTGTGGTGCCAGATAGCCTGGGGAATAGTGTCCAATGGGCTTTTAAGATAAATGCTTTTAATTTCAGTCATTTTTCATTTCTTTCTTGATCATGAGTCTAGCCTTCTAGCTGAGCAACTACATCTATTGTTGTTGCTCAGTGGATTTGATTTCTAGTTTTGCAGACTGCACAGGAGCTAGGATCTGGGTTCCTGGTAGATGTGGAGTATTTGACATGGTGCCTGACCATCTACAGTGACTTCTGCACAAGCAGTGAAGCAAGAGAGCCCCTGCCTCGACTATACTGTGGAACAGGAGGGAGTCACAGAGGACTTACTATTTTTGCACCCCTGCTATTCTGGACAGTCCCTCCTATTGATTATATTACCACACACTTCATGTTGCAAGGAAGGAGAAAGCAACAAGTTTCATCAACCTCATGTTGAGAGCTGTTTTTTTCTATCCAGAACCAGATGAAAGTGGAAGGGGAACATTTGAGAACTAAGCCACGTGCATGGTGGTTGTTCTGCAGTTGTATTTCCACAAGGTGTGGTGTGGCCTGTAACAGCCAGTGGGATGCTTTCATAGTGAAAGCTATAAAGTGTTATTAATGAATTATGTTATGGTAAAAGCAAAAGTATAGGTTGCTGATTTAGTCAGGAAATATTTTAGGGTCTGATTGGTTTTGCTACTACAGTCAAAGATTAATTTGGGTTGGACATTGTTGCTTGTCTGGAAGGTCGAGTAAAACACCTGGATGTGTGGAGCCATGTCATTGTGCATTACCAGGGGACTCTGCAGGAGTCAGAGCCAAAGGCAACTCCTGAGCCTGGGTAGCACAATTTCTGACATGTTGTCATAGCACACCACAACATTTTAAGGCTTTTTAAAAGTGGGAGGTGTGCTGACGGAAGTGCCAGAGCACATGTGCAATCCCAGTGTGATCCATTCAGACAATGGAAGAGTTTTTTCTATGGAGATTCCCTAATGCTAAAAACCTCTCCGCTTCACTTCCATTAGTGAGTTGTGAGGTTTTTTGCTTGTCTTGGACACTCTATTTCAAAGTGAACAGCTTTTGGGAAGAAAATACACAGAAAGAAAGTAACCTGACAGTTTGTATCACACATTTGCCTAAGCTATCTTAAAATGCTGCAGAAAATTTATTACACAAATACACTGGCTACCATCACATTTTCCTTTTTCAGAATCTCTGAAAAACACAATCTGTTTAAAATTCACAAATTAGGCAACTAGTAATGATGGCATTCATGTAAAACCATTTTTTCAAAATTATTTAAATTTTTTTCTGGCTTTTAAACTTAAAACTTTCATGTTTTAAAGCTCTTCTCAGCAACCATCAGGGAAAGTTACACTAAGTAAAAAGAAAGCTGAACTTTCGTTAAGCCTGTAACTCCAACATAGAACCTCTGACTACTGAGAAACTTATATATATAAAATAAGGAAATCTGATGGTAATTGCTGTAACTCTTGAGAAACTTCACACACACACACACAGAGAATATTCTGAGTAGGAAGAATCAGTGAGTGGCTGGCTTGGGACTGAAGCAAAGACTCAAGCTTCATACTAGATCTAAGCGAGTTTCAAAATGGCCTATAAAAAAACAACAGGAAGAGCCTGCAAAACTATTTCCTGATGAAAGAAGACCTTGTCCTTCAGGGCTTAGGATATCTCTGTAAAGCTGTCTCATTCCCTAAATCTGCCTTTGCTGTCAGCAAGATATACCTGAAATCACATGGCTTTGTAGGGATTATTCAAATCAGAGAAAGGAGTTTAAGGAATTCAAAACATTGAGAAAATGTTACCCTTTAGAGACATGTTTGGGAAAACAGTTTGGTTTTATTTTGCTCTGGCATTCAGGGATCCCAAAGAAGAGAGCTGAACCTTAGTCATATTCTTTTCCCAATCCACATCAAAAGGTAAGAGGAATATATAAGATATTCCCCTCCAAGGCCTACCAGGTGGGCCAGAGATACATCTTTCAAGGTATGCTTCTAGGTACACCTGGCTCAATAATTGCATCTCCACTGGCCACTAAAAATCTGTCTTTTCACCTCCTCTCAATTTTTTTGTCTTTTCCTTTTCCTAACTAACTTCATTCCTTCACCCCATTCTCTCAAACCTTCTCATCCCTACTCCTTTTTTCCATTCATTTTTTTTACAAGATCTCTGCTGTCCTCCCTCCAGTTTGGCCCTCACAATTCACCTTGTCCCATTGCACAGGCCTTGTTCTGCTCAGGGTATAGAAGAATTGACCCAGGTTTAGATCCTGAAGCAGAATCTTACAGGGTCACACCCTTAAACTACTTTTTTCTTGTACCCATTTATACAGGGCTTTACCCTCCTGTTGCTATCTGGGTGCCATCAAGTCCTTCTCAATAGATGATTTAGTTTGGGATCATATGGCCCAAGGAGACCCTACCAACAGGTGAGTCCTACTGAGGAAACATCTCTTTTTCATGAACACATATTCTCCCTTCACCTCCCACCTGATTTCTGTGTGCTGTGTGTCTTGCAGAAGTGACTTCCTTTTTTTAGACACCCCCCTATATAATTATAGGAATTTTATATATCATTTCCAAAACAGACATTGCTTTGCTCCGTCATCTCCTTTCCAAATGCTGTCAGGCTTTTGTCACTTCTATGGCCTTCCAAATGATGGCACATAAGCCCTCTGTCATGAGGGTTATATAGCTTGATTTAGCTTTTCTCCTCAGGTCTGTGTCAGCAGAACTGAGAGCACATCTCGACATTCTGGATGAGGTACACAAAGCAGGTTAACTCTCTGCCTTCACTTACAATGCAGCATCTGACAGTGAATGTTTAGCACCTGGTGTTCATCCATTTGAGGCTGTGGTAGTTATTTGCAGCTCAGACCAGGGGGTTCACACTCAAGAGACTGTGCCAGCCTTTGCTGAGTCTTTGACCAACAGAACCAACAGAAGAGGACCAGCAAGAAGCTGTCAGGATTAGTGCATTGCCCACACATGCTCCACTTCAAAGGCTCCACTCCTGTTTCTGCTTAGGGATATCATAACAGCTCCTAAAGGCTTGCCCAGAGTTAAGGGCCAGCTGTGCTGCATGACACACAAACATACTGCTGAGGGAAGTCTGTGGCACAAAAAAGTTGAACACTGACACAGATATACAAAGGAATGAGAAGCCATTATCTTCCCCAGATCAAAACCAGGAACTGAGACAGTAACTGTGACTTGTCAAGGTCACGCAAGAGTTGAGCAACAGAGATTAGAACAGAAATTTTTATTTCTCTGAGTCACAGCTCAGTGTCTCAGTCATAAGACCATCCTTCACCTCTCACTCTTACCCCAAGGGAAGAGCATGTCATTCCTATTTGCTTGCCTAGCAGCAGTCCTAGCTACAGGCAATAGGGTCCTTCTAAGCAAGCAGGGTACCAGCAAGGGGGGAGACTGAAGCAATAGAGACACATGAGCGCTTGCCTCACTGCTGGAGGCATGTAACACAGCTGGTGTGTGTTAGAAAGGCTGCCTGATTCCTATAGCACCCTCAGATTTCATGCCCCGTGAAGCTGATGGAGACAAGGAGAACTTGCAGCTCGATCCCCCTCAGATTAGGTTTCTGAACATTTCCTTTGTGGCATGTGGAGAGAATCTGAAGGAGAGCTCAACAGCAAAGATATTTTCCTGGCAAGGGAAGAGCTTTGCAGCTCTCAAGTGGTCCCAGAATAAACTTCATGACTTGGGAATGAACACTATGTGCTGACAACATCATCAGTTCACGGCTTTAAAGGCAACCTTCGGGACAGTTTTTCTTGGTGCCCACTGCAGGGTTGTGATCCAGACAGATTTTCTGGAAGGAAGGCAAAGGGTTAAGTGGAACAGCTCCATGGGATGCTTCTGTGGGCATGCATGCTCATCTCCATAGACATCAAGGGATGGGGGCACTCACCCATGAGAAGCAGATGTGAGCTGGAGCTTTCTGGTGGGCCCTGTCTTTCTGGTTCTCCTCACAAACCTGAAACCTCACTGCAGGGGGAATGGAGGGGAAAGGGAGTTATTGGGACACAATCTGGGAGAGGAATTGCAACAAGCACAGAGACATGGTTTAGGCTGACATAGCATAGCCAGACAGATTAGGAAAGGCCCTACAAATACTGAAAACAATTACATAATGCAAAAGCAGTAACTCATAATAAGTGTTTTCTTGCAGAAGATGGGCAGGGATCTAAATGGGAAGAGGGTGCTGGTCAAATAGATGGTTTGGGATGCCGGCTGGCTAAGAAACAGTTAGGAGGATTGAAAAAGGTTATCTAACGAAAGTAGATGCAGGAGAAAAATTCTGGCTCTGTTGAAATCCAAGACAGAAAAAGACTTCAGGGGAGTCTGGATTTGGCTGGGGAGATTTGCTGTGCTTGTAAGCCTGATGGCATTGTTTTTGCTCATAGTCACGGCACGGTGCATGTGTGGTACTGCCATGTACTTGAATGCCATCTAGGCCGGTTTATGAGGAAAACTGCTGGTCAGAAAGTACAAACTTCTAGTTATATCATACAACCTATCTTCAAAACCTTTGAAACCTTGGGGGAGTTCTTGGCTTTGGGCAGCAAAGCTGAACATGCAAACTTTCCCTATCCCTCTGTGTGGTCCTGTGAAAGGTTTATTATTATCTTGAAACAAAATTGTTTTTCTGCATGAAACTTGGTCCTTTCAAGACCAAGTTTCATGATCTACACTTCTACTGCAGAGATGTTCCTGAGCTCAGGACATTTTCTGACAGTGGGAGAGCAGAAGCAGCCACAGAGCAGGACAGTCTTTCTTCAACAAGGAGTCCCACACAGCTTCTGGCCTTGTCAAGTTGGAGCTCCAAGTTCGTGAGCATTTTTCCTTCTTACAGAGGGAAGAGGAGAAAAGATATTATTACTGTCTTACTCACATCTGCCCCCAGTTTTAGGAACAAATCAGTAATTGCAATCAAAACTACAAGCAAAAAGCTGGTGACAGCTGGGTAGGTTTTGTAATCGACCTAGCAAAATCTCTGTGGGGTCTCCTCACTGAGATTCTCTTTCACCCTTGCAGGTTCTCCCGCCTGGTGGGGAGCGGTGCAGGAGAGCACAACAGAGGAGCCAAGCATGACTACGGACAAACGTGTACAGATGTTGTGGCTGCCTTGAGCTGACACAACCTTTGCTGGAGTTCAGTTCACCACTTTCCCTTGCTGTTTCTTATGCTGTATCCCCATACTACAAGGTGATGCATTGCCACATCACCACATACTCATTAAAGCCTGTGATGACAGTCCCACAGCCAGTGAATTCCCACAGATACTTTAATCACAGGCCAAAGAAAGGGTAGCAGGAAACCAGCAACCGGAAATGATTGATGGAGAAGGGGATGTGACAATTAGGCAGCCTGGTGACAGAGGCCAAGCAGGAATACACTTACAGGGAGGAGAGGATCACATGACCACTGAACCCCAGGGTTAGAATCTCTTACTGTTACCACGATGTCATGCCTCAGAGAAGAAGGGATGAACCCACATCAGTCATTGAGCTACTGTGGAAGAAGAATCTCCCTGAACAGAGCAAAAAGCCTTGCAAAGGAGCAGCTGATATACGAGCTGGGCTTCCCTTTAATTACCTTGCCAATAACGAAAGTGATAACTCTCCAGAGGGTAAGACTGAAGTGTGGTAGTGGAGATAGTGAGATAGGAGACCTCACTATAGCACGTGAATTTCTTAGCTGGAGGAGAGGATGGAGAGATAAGGGAAAGAGTGGGACAGATCTTTGGTCCCAGCTTTGTCACAGAGCCTGTGGTGCAAAGCAGGCAGAAAGCTGACCAAAAGGATTGCACTGAGGCAGTGTAGCAGTGTTTCTTAGCAATTCAGTCTTTATTTAAAAAAAAAAACCAAACCAGATGCAGCTCACTGCTTTTCCTCTATAATCAACTAAAAAAGACTAAAAATTTGTATGTGCCTTTATTTTTTCCCCATGTTTATATAAATAAATAGCATTTTCTTTCTCCCTCTCCTTT
Source organism: Coloeus monedula (assembly GCF_965178545.1). Lineage (NCBI taxonomy): Eukaryota > Metazoa > Chordata > Aves > Passeriformes > Corvidae > Coloeus > Coloeus monedula. The sequence continues at coordinate 26,408,783 of NC_138783.1, forward strand.
TTCTTGTTGCTTGCAAGCAGGAATGTAGGTGTGTTTTCTTCTGGTGTGTATTTTCACTGTATTTTGTAGAAAATCTTTAATGTCTTACCAAGCACCTGTCATCTTTGAGAGCAAGTTCATAAGCACTGATGTGAAACACCCAGCTTTATGTCTCTTGCTATTTAGAAGCAGGTAGGGGAGAGCACATCCAAATCTCTGGCCACTATAGCAGTGTCCAAGGGACATATATCTGTGGCACAGATAGCACAAACCCTAAATTCCTTTTAATAACATTATCCTTGGATCCATTTTAATCTTTTTGCAGGTCGAGAGTTAGCTGGGTAAAATGTTAGCTAGTGGCACCTTGTCCTCACACTTTTCTGAGACAAATACTTGATTTGTCTGAAGAAATGGTTCATTAAGATTAATAATTTATCAAAATACTTAAGGGCACTGACCACATTTATATGTAACTAAGTCATCTTCCTTACATGCAATTGCTGCAAGTGCATCAAGTTACATCCATATAAATGGGACAGTAACACAAAGACTGTGGAAGGCAAGAATCTGTAACTGGCTGTACAGTCAGGTATCATTTTCACCATGTCACTGTTGGTTTTGAGACTCCCTACTTGGAAAGACACATGTATTATGAGAAAGGTCTCCATTCTCATCACAGCTGAAACACATAAAAGCTCTGATACTTCAGAGAAAAAACACCAGGCTTCCACAAGCCCTCTCACCCAAAGGGCTGCATCAGCATTGACAGACCCCTTCCACACTGCACATAAATTTTGATTCTGAAGACTGCTTTCTTCTCTGACAACTGTTTTTCTCTTCCATGCACTGTGCTGATGGGAGCTGCATGCGGCTCATGGGCTCACGTGACAGCAGCAGAGGTTTGTGTCTTGCTCTGTGGCACCACTGTCTCCCAGATGGTCTTCAGTGGATCACAGATTACACTCACCAGCTGTGCCTGGCATGGGAGGGGTGGCAAAGAGGAGACAGCAAATGCAATGTTGCAGAAAATACACAGAGCAAAAGCTGCCTGCTGAGGGGACCACAAGGTGGGAATTAATTTTGTGAGCTTTGCCCATGATGAGCAAGATCTTGCAAGTCTGTCATATCAGCTTCTATCCACTGTATAAACCAAAAAATCCATCCAGGGCTCTCCCAAAACTCTCTTCCCATTTGTACATGTATGTTGCCTCAGCTGGAGTCATAATAACTAATTTCTTCTGTGTTCATCCTAACACCACTGCGCTGTTGCTGTGGTGATCTACAACTGTGACAGCCATGAGAGTGATGGATGAAGCACATGGAAAAACCATGGGAAATCAGAGGGTAGAGGATAGGAGCAGGGCACATGAGCCATGTGCTTCAGCTGGTAAGGAGAAGAAGGGAGTGAAGAGCACATGAATGAGCTTGACTGAAGCAGACTAAAAAGGAAGGGGGAAATGAAACACAGAAGAAAGGTAGCAGAGACACTGGCTTTATGGTGAGGCAGGAAGTAGGGATTTGGTAGACAATTCATTATACTACAGACTTCCCAAACAACTCTAGCCAAGTCATCCCACCAGTCTGAACATCAGTTTCTCTCCTGTAAAAAGTTTCTGAGAGAGGAACTGTCACAAAATGTCTTGGGCCAGGGGGAGTATAGAACAGAAGGGCAACCACCTTCTATGTGATAAAAAACAGGCTGAACAACATCCAGAAAAAAGAAAAGCTATTATCTGAACAGTCTCAACAAAGTCACAGTTCAAGGAGGAAAGCAAACAGAAACAGACTGTGAGGGAGTTGAATCTATTTCTGCTTGTCTCCGTGATGGATCTGTACAAAATATATGCAGTTACTATACTTTTAGGAAGTTCTTTTAGCTCCTTTGTTGGCATCAGCATTGCAGGGCTTATCCCCAGCTGGCAAACGTGGTGTTATCTCATGTCCCTCAGCATCAGGGAAGGACACAGGCTTTCTGCTGAAACAGTGTTTTCCTTTCCCTGCTGTCATTCTCCTCCCACCAGGTGTTTTCTGTGAATCATTGTTTTGCACCGAGTTCTACTAGTGTGGCTGAAAGCATAGACTTTAATCTAGGTAAAGTGGAGAAGACCTCTTGGATATGGATGCTGCCAAAGTGATTTGTGATTAGGTAAATATAGCCCTGGAAGCCTCTCAGTCACTGAGTGCTATCACAGGAAGTCACAGAACAAAATGTCTTTCATTTGAGTGAAATATTTTTAAAGAATCTGGCCTCTTTCCTTGCCTCTCCCATTAGAGACTGTTTCCAAACCTGATTGCTCTGATGATTGGAAGCTTTCTTTTAATTTCTCGGGTAAATTCCTTTATGGTCAGTTTAGACCCAGTTGTTCTTGGGACGTCCTTCAGCTGCAATAATCTTCTCATTTTTAGACTCCAGTAGATTTATAGAGAGGAAATCTAGCCACTCCAATCCTTCACTTTCCTGGCTGTTAAAGCCAGTCTCTCTTAGTCTCTCTACATAGGCTAGGAGTCTCCCTGGCCCTGGTATCGTGCGCTCACTCTTTTCTTCACCTGTTCCCATTGAAATTCGTATTTCTAGGAAGTGAGCAGCAAGAATTGCACTCCATTTTTCAGATGAGATCTCTCCTGAGTCCTGCATACCACTAATTACTGTTCCTTCTCTTTCTGGATACGTTGTAGGGTATTATTTGTCTTTACACACTTGCAACATCTTGGGCTCACAGTCACTGTGCAATGAGAGTGTAGTGTATTATTAAGTGCAAGTTTTTGTCATTCTCTGGCATTTCCAGCTGTTAAGCCACATCAGTGAAGCTGATATCTTCCTGTATATTAAAGCTCAGGCACTAGGAAAGCCAGCTACTGAATTCCACTCTTCCAAACAGACAGCTTCCCTTTCTGTACAACCTGCCTTTGTCTCCCCATCAGCCAGCTCTTTATCTACCTTCTAACTTTTTCATAACTTCTATTTTAGCTATTAGTTTCACTTATGGCACTATGTCAAGTACTTTACTGTAGTCTGGACCGATAAGATCTCTATCATTTCCTCAATCCAAAATAGTTGTTTTATCAAAGAGAAATACTGAGTTGTTTTGGCATGCTCTGCCTTTGACTAACTAATATTGCATTGTTCCTCACTGTTCATTTGCCTCCATGGTTTTTTAAATTATTCCCTCCTACAGATTGGCTCCAAAGCTGTAGGCACTGTGGCGGTCAGAAGAATGGGTCTGCATTTCCCTAGATTACACCCTTTTCCTTTTCTTAGAGATAACAGAAGCACTGCATCTGTTATTCTGCAGTCAGACAGTGCCACCACCAACTTGACAGATTAATTAAAAATCCACCCTGTAAGATTTGCCATTTCATATGCCAGCTATCTCAATATTCTGAGATATTCTGGTCCCTGTGACTGGAGCTGATCAAGATGCTTACGTTCCTGTTTCATCTCAAATGCAGTCATTTCCTTTTCTGTATACACAGTGTTTGCCCCATATTCTCCTTTGTCAGAATTACTGAAAATTGGAGTGTTACTCATTTAATTCATGTTGTCCTTGGGTCACACCTATGATCCCCTCATTACTTTCCCCAAGCATGCACAGGTCCTTTCCACATCACGTCACAAAGGAATCATTTGTCGTTTCTTTTACTTGCCTTCGCAAGATGTATCTCAGGTTGGCCTTTAATCATTCTTAATTAACTTTTACTGTTCTAGGCCTCTTGCCCCCCAACAGACAGCAACTCTTGCACTGACCTGCTGCTTACTTCTGGTGCCCTCCAACACACAGCAACTCTTGCAGTGACCTGCTGCTTACTTCTGGTGCAACCTGTGCTTTCTGAGCTAAACAACCACTGACAGAATCAGTTTGGAACCAATATAGAAGAGATGTCACAGGGACTATCCTGGGTTTAATATCAGCCATGATCTAAACTATTAAAAATTAAATGTGTTCAACAAGTGTGTGAAGATACACTCTAAGTCCTTCACCGAGATTTAAATGAAAGCATTTCTGCCCATGACCCCATTCCTCTGGGTCAGGGAGAAAGAAGCATTTTTCTCTCCTTGCCTGTTCCACACGTTCACTTATTTTGTAGATTGTCTCTTTTGTATTTTTAGAAGTGGATGTTGCTAAGGCAACCAAACTAGCTGAACATTTTGTTTCCCTAAGAACAATACATGTTCAAATATTCAGGCAATTTTCCATTGTTCGGTAGAAATGGTGAGATCAGTCAGATTATCCAGACCAGATGAGGGAAGTTTACGTTGGCCTTCTCTTACATGTAAAAGCCTTCAGTGTGCTGACAGCCATCCAGCAGCTCTGTCCAAAGAGGAGCAATGCACAGCAGACACACAGACTACCCCCATAAACGGGGAAATGTTTTAGTTTATTTCCTTCTGTTACACTCCCCACAATAAATTAAAGCATATATGTATTTCCAGGTAGAGGAGTTACACTGAGCCCTGTGTTGAGGCTGGCACAGGGCCTGTTCCTCCTCTGAAAGCACAGCATCAGATAATGACAGTATCCTACAGGTCAGAAGGGACAAAGAAAAGATCTATCTACTCTATCACGTCTTTCCACCTTGCTGAATCCATGACTTTCAGGTATATTTCAAGCATCTGGAAAAGATTTAGAATATTCCTACACTACAGTATTCCAGCTGCTTGCTGATATGCCCAAAACTGAGCTGGTGATGGGACCCTGCGAGTGACTCTCACCTACCTGTACAAAGCTCAGCAGCCCGGCTTTCTGGCTGACTTTGCGCCAGACTAGATTCTGAAGGGGTGGGCACAGCCCATCCCACTGGCTGATCTGTGATGGCAGGAACTCCCACACTGTAAGTGGTGTTGAGCAAAGTGCAGCTCTCATGCCCTGCAAGAGAGCCAGAACCACACACTGAGACTGCTTCTGACTTGAATATTTTCTAGGGTGATCACTAAGTGTGCTTAGTTTCACTTTCCCCTCTGGCATTGTGAGATGGCTAAAACTATAAAAACCTAAAGAAAATATGATTCTGGCTTAAAAATGTTTTTCAAAGATGTGCCAAATACTACTATAATGCTGAAAACACCAGGAGGGGAAGGGGGAAGAGAAGAAAAAAAAGAGATTAAAAGTGTGAGAAGAGGACAGCATGTGCGACTGCAAAAGGCATAAAGGTACAAAACCCATGGCACAGTCAAGAAAGGCCATGATCCAGTCAAGAAAGTCAAGAAAGAGCAGTCAAGAAAGAGCAGCCTGATGCTGAAGGATGGAAGGCGCAGAGGAGAGTCACAGTGGGAAGCTAAGTGAGGAATACAGGACTGAAGCTGTCAGTGACAGCAGAGACGCTGCACGGTGGAGCAGGCACTCCTCCACTGAGTGACACACAGCACACGCCTGACTGACGAGTGTTACTACGAGATGGAGCTACTGATCCTTTCCAATACCTAGCTCTGGAAATGTGCTACTCCTTCTCCCTTCCAAATATCTTTTCAGGAGACAGGACCAATAGACGATTAACACCAGATTGCAAACCATCCATCTGAAAAGAGAACTTTAGAAACCACTTGTTCTTCATATTTTGTATATTTGCGTGTATTTGTGCTATTCTGTTTCTCTTTTTAAAAGCGAAGCACATCACCTAGAGCATTCAGATGCTTTGGCCTAATAACTAATCAGTGGAAAGAGGGTTATAATGTTCCAAGCACAATGGGAACGTTGTCTGGTTTATCTAGGCCAGATCCAAGCATACCAAACAGTATGAGAAGTGTCCTAAGATTGCCAGAGGTGCTGGGTTGAAATGGCAGTGTTTAGTTTTCAGGAAACCAGCTGGTTCCTAGGATGATGGACAGCTGGGGAAAGTCTGAATAGCTAGAAAAGGCTATGAATCCTGGGTTAGCTTGGAATCCATGGGAACCATAAAAGAGCCATACAAGTCATAGAACACCTAGCCCCAAGACAAGCAGGTCTGTTTGGCTGTTTTCCAACCCCACCATTTTTCCTGAAAGACAAGAGTAACGACACAAGAAAGACAAGAAGACAAGATTAGATGTGGCCCAGGATGGATACACATCACATCACAGGAAAATAAACTGCTGCAAAAAGCACTGTTTGGGAAGATTTCCATCAAGTCTCTCCTTTACAGCCCTCACTCTCCCTGCAGACTGGACCGCCTACCTGACTATCTCCTCAAGCCCAGGGTCTGGCCAAGCTGGAGGACCAGAGGAAGGTCAAAGTCCAAAACAGGGCTCATGGGTAAGCAAGCTCTTTAGTCAGAGACAAGGGTCTAGCAGATGTTTAGAACATGGCAAATAAAAAGATGGAACTTTTGGCAGAATGGCAGAAAAGAGTTTTTCAGAGATTCAGGAAAGGGGCAAATTGGTGCACCCCAGGCTCACAGAGAGAGAGGTTGGTGAGAGTCGTGATCCTTCACACTGCAATACATCTGACTGCAAAAAAAGGTGATAGTTTCAACTTTTGCCCATGGTCTACTGAAACTTTGGTGCAACCAGCATGTGGAGCATCTGAGCTTAACATTCTCCTGGGGCAGCCAATTGTAGGGAGTGAAGGAGGGGGAAAAGGAAGTGCAAATTACAGTCTGGAGTGTGCTGGGAAAGGGTACCAAAGGGACAAGAAGCAGAGGGGAAATACAAGGCGTGCTTGCTCTCAGTGCAGCCTATTCTTGGAGCATCAGTAAACAAATCCTTTGTTTCATCCCTACTGATTCATTAAATGTCAGTGTCTTTGCCCCCACCAGGTGTTACCTATAAATAATTCTGTCACCCAACTACATCATGTGCCCAAAAAGGGAAGACTGAGCTGAACAGGATCAAAACCCATAAGAGATTATTTTAAGAAAGAGCACCTACTATGTAAATAATCAACTACTTGCTCACCACAGACACCCTCAGGAGAAAGGAAGCAGAAGGTCCCCCAGCAGTACTGCTGGCTCAGAGCCAAGACAGTGGTGCACCCAGAGTGCCAGATGTGCCAGACATCTGCAGTGAGTCTCTCTGGGGCACAAGCAGAAGCCCAGGGATGTTGCTGCACAGTTTGTTGTACGTTTCACAGAACCTGGCCTAAGCTGGGTTTAGTTTCAAGAGCCGGCACTGCCAGTGATATTTCTCATATCACTTTGAGAAAATCACTTGCCCTCCATCTGTCTCAGTTTCTTCACCTGTGAAACAGAACCTGATAGTGGCTTAGTAATGCATGACTGCTTTTCTGGCTCTGGCTTATCCACCTGCTCTACAGCTGCTGGCACTGCAGTCTGCAGGTGGGTCTGCTTTCTGGAGCCTTAAGGGAGGCAGCTTTTGCTGTAAGAGACCGTGGCTGTATGAATATATGAGCAGAGCAGTCAGTGCTACTGTTATTATTACAGACAGCAGTAGTGGCTGATACAGCTTCTCTGAAAATGTGATTATGGCCCAGAGAAGGCAGCTGGTGCAGACATGGAACACATGCACGCCTACCACTTTCAAATCCTATTTGTATTCATGAATGTGAACTCACTGCAAGGTGATTTACTCCTACCTTTCAGTTAGCCAGGTAAAATACCCTCTCTGAATATCACACAAAATATCTGAATAGTTCCTCTGTGACCATTCCCCAGTGTAGCCACCCCCTGACGAGGTTCTGCGGCCTCTGCATGCACTGCAAATGCTCTATCTAACCTGGGAGAACCACCTCTGTCACACAGAGCAGAAAGGAGACTTTGCATAAAGGAGCAACCAGAAACTGCATTCAGGACAGATACTGTTCTGCACAGAGCAGCGAGCCTCCCAAATGATTTTTATTAACAGTTTTCTGAGGACAGCAGCTTCATATTCAGTTGATACAAGAAACACAGCTGTGGGCTTAGGGAGTGGTATGGATGAGATTACTTCTTTCTCTTTTTTTACATACCTGCTCTCCCAGCTACTGCTCTTATTAAGCATTTAGGGAATAGGAGGAAGGGGACCAGGAGAAGAGGGGATGAAACAGCAAAGCTGGAGGCAGATGCTAATGTTAGTTTTGTGAAGTAGCTAATCAGATTTTCTTTCTACAGACTAACTTGAATTTTACCATGCTAAAGGAAGAAATTGAAAATAAAGCTGGGACCCTGTTGTTCTCACCACCAGAGAAAATGACATTTTAAAAAATGTTGCACACTCAAACATGAATTATAAGGTTTTCAAAAGTGAGCAAAAGGGAGGTTTGGATTTTACTCCAGATTTCACTAGTTCCTCACTACTTGGACATACTCCTGATTTCAGTGCCATGAGTAAGAGGCATTACATAACTATGCATAATGCCAGGGATGTGGGGGCACGAATCCTGTCGGGGCTCAGGTATTAGACTATGACTCTGAAAATATTGCCATGATTTCCATAGCGAATCCACTGAGTCACAGAAATGTTGGGGATTATTCACACTGTGGGAGGAGCCAAGGAAACACAGATCTGGAAGGAGAACTTTTGCATGAGCCAGCTTCTGCTTAAGGCAGGCAGAGAGCGCTTTCTGATCTATCTGCAAATAGCCTAAATGTTCTTTCAACTGACTGCACACCATGAACACATGATTTTACACACCCTGCCCCTCTATCTCCGGTACCCATGTACAAGGATGCCTTTGGTATCACCCCATATTCAACCAGCCTGGCTCTCCTAGAGCTTTCTTATACTACACAAATGCAAGGAATTGGCAGCATATTTATCCTTACATTGGCCAGCCAGACTGGAACTTCTTGACAGCAGGCCCAGGGCTGAGGACACAGAGATGAGAGAGGAGGATCTCCATGAGTGAGAGGGATCTCCACACAGGCTTGAACAAGCAGCTGTTTGCTTTGATTTCAGAGTGATAATAATCCTCCAAATGGCATCTTAGGGCTCAGCTGCTGTAACACTGTTTTTGGAATCAAATTACTAGAAAGGTCAAAATCATTAACATGTGCTTTAGGAAGAGGAAAAATACCAGGCAAAACCTGTAAGCTTCCACTGCTGAAATACATCCCCTGGACTAGCAGAAGCTAGTATTTTCTTCCTTTCACTGTAGGCAGAAGGGTGTCCTCTCACCAAGGGAACAGAGAAGGAGGTCATCCTGCTTGGAGTTCTTTCAAAAATGTGCAAGGAGGCGGAGACTCTTGTGACTTTTTCATAATTTAAAAGGCACAAAACAGTGTTAGAGGGAGTGAATGAATAGATCATGCTCCTCTTACCTGACACGCCCCTAACCTGCACACTCTCTGTAGGGCCTCTTTGGCACTGTTAGGCAGGGTTATCCCAGAGTTAAAAATGTATATACTTATTATTGCTCCTACATCCAGCAGGAGAAAATGACTGTGGAGTTGGTGCTCCAGCTAAAGGACAATACCTAAGAAGAGAATTTTTTTCATGCCTCCATTACATGTGTTGGGTCATAAGCATAATAATGATTACACTGCAGTTGCTCTTCAACAAGAAGTGTTAAAAAAATAAGAGGAAAAAGAAGCAGACAAAGGCTTCCACAATGTTTGAGCTACAGCTTTGTCTTCCTTCTTCACCAGACACCTCTGTGAGGCCATCTGAAGACACCTGATGCCGCAGCATTGCATTAATCATCAAGGTAGCTGGCAGATCAGGGCAATGTATTTCCCTTTTGAAAGTATTCAAAGGAAAGTTAAAACATCTGTTGAGAAACACTGTAGAGTTGCTAATGGAGGCTTATTTCAGATGCATCATGAATACTTCGCCTCTTTGAGCTGGGCCTCACTAATTAAAAGCCAATCTTACATTCTCCAAAATATGGTTAAGATGACAGTGAACACAAGGAGGAGACTGTGCTCAGTCTGTGTTCTCTGCCCTAAATTTTAAGGTTCATCAAGACAGTATACATACAGGCCTCTCTCCTCCTGCTGCGTTCAACCACCTCTTCCCATGAAAGTAAGCTGCCTCTACATTCCATACCCCGGTGGTGTTTTCATATTGTCCTGCATACCCCAGATGGATAATAGGATTCACCTTGATATGACAGTACCAGTGTCTCTAAAGTAATCTGGCCCATGAAAAATCATCTTTCTAATCCTTGAGAATGTCATGTGTATTAGCTGCAGCCTTTCTGGTATGACTTCTCCGGAGGGGATTCAATTTCCCACAAGTCCTAGCAAGACAGACCATCCTAGGCTAGGAATTAATATCCTTCACAGCATTTAATCTCCAGAGAGACAAGCAACCACTGCTTTCCCCATAGCATCCACCTTTAAACCTATGTATAATTTTTCCTTCCTAGAGCAGGGAGGTTCTACCTGGGAATTTGGAGGTCAAATGCTTTAAACTGTCTTGCCCTATATCTCCCTTTCATATTTGAACATGTTTATGTACAACACTGCTTGTTCACATGCAGTCTTCACCTGCATCATTAAGTTCAGCTTTTCCACAGCATTTTTCCTCATCCATTTCCCCTTGACCCAGAAAATCCTGTCACCTGAGTTTAACGAGCCATTGAACTTGGCTTAGGTTCAGGTTGTTAGCCACTGTGTTTAAAACTGTTAGTCTTCCTGTGCTTTCCCATAACTTCCCTTGGGCTGCATATTCTTGGCCAGCTACCTACTCATGAATTCTACATCAGAAATGACCCCTCACCAAGACAGTACACAATAAGACAGCTTAAATCCACCTTGGTGCAGTCTGATGGACAGACAACATTTGCAGTATTTCTATGCAGACAAGGAGACTGGGTTCCAGTTACCCAGAAGAGAATGGATCCCCGGGGTGCTGCAGGGCTGAGGACCGGGGAGGTGCTCACAGAAGCCCTCCAGCCTTGCCTGAGTAAGCACCGAAGGACACACTCCAGTGCAGCTGGGCACACATGTATTTGTGTGTCCTAGCTGAATCTGACCCAAGGTCATGAATAGCAAAAATGTACCTCTCATGCCTTTTACTCTTTGGAGAGTTCACCTTTGCTGTGTGCTTTGCAGCCCCCTTGTTTCAGTTGCAACATGATTATTCTTATTGCAGACCACTGTGGCACAGTCTTTTTATTTTAATTTCTTCTTCGCATTGCTGCGTTGGTTAAAACACTTCTACGGCAATCAAGTATTTTGGTTAACAGCTGAATAAATGCTTGAAGACATGAATAATTACCCTAATTTACTCCATTAATCCCGCACACAAAATTTAAAGACTCTTGCAAGCACACCCACTGGAGAAAATATGTCAGAAACAAAATACTAGGGAAGATGCTGCTCCGTGCTCAGGAAAGACAATTCAGGAAGGTTGTATAGAGGTCACATTTAGTTTGCTTTCAGTGTTTTGGAAGGCGAGAATCTTTTAAACTTTCAGAAGTGAGTACCTGCCTCAGGACAGTGCCTCCTTGACTCCACTTTCTCCAGTGGAGACCCTCACTCTTTAGACCTGAACAGTTGTTTAGACCAGAGCAAAATAGCTGCAGTCATGACCTTGCTCTCACCTTTCCCAATTACCACCAATTTCTTTGACAGTTACTACTTTTGGGGGCAGTGGGAGGATTATGTCCACCTCACAATGAGGTCAGGACTTGTCTTTATGCAGGAATATAGCAGATGTAGTGAAAACACAAATCCTCTGATCCTCTTTTCTCTCTGGGGACTTTGGCATCCAGCATGTCCATGCAGAATTTCCTCAAGGAATGGAAAGGTCTCAGAAATGAAAGAACTGGCTTCAGGCCAACACTTGGTCCTTCAGGCAAACTCCTGAGATGCCCTATATGTGAAATGAATTGCAGACCTCTGCCTCTGGGGGAATTGGAGTTAATAGCTTAATGTTCTCAAAGAAAAGGGGAAAAAAAAAAAAGCCAGGCAGGCATTTTGAACCTCCTCGCTGCTGGGCTGTGCATTTCCTTCTTAAAGAAGTTTCAGGAGAGATGGTTGTTAGGGAGAGGAAGTAGGATCTCATTTTGAATGCAGATTTCAGTGCTGAATTGAAGGTCTGAAGGTCCCATGATGCCAGGGCAGCAGCAGCAGTATCTGGTCAGTCCTTATGCAGTGATCATCAGATGACCTTGAGATTTACCCAACCAGGTCAGTACAGTTTCTAAAAATATTACATTTTCCAGGATCGTGTTTTCAGCTGTACCAGAGACAATCCTAGTGAAGAATTAATTCTGTTGGGCATACCCTCCATTCCTTCTCACCCCTTCCCTCTCCCCCTGCACTGGCCCTCCCTTACTCTGGGTTGTAAAAAAAGCCTCTGAGATTTCTCTTTTAGCACTGACCTTCTGAGCTATCTAATGATGAAGATAGGAAGAGGCTGCAACCAGACAGTAGAAAAAACCCTCCCTTTTGCTAGCAGGGAAATGTGTGAGTAATACACACACTGTTGGATGGTGGCCAAATCACTCTAGTAACGGCTGCTAGTTCCCCTTACCAAGAAAATGATCAAATGAGAACGAGGAGCTGCAGTCGGCTGTCAGAAATGCTGAGTCGCAAGGGGAGAGTGCCGCATCCGATGGAAATTTACCCAGGAGCCAGCGACCTTCACACGCTGGGGACGAGGACTGAGGGCTTGTAGGGATATCCTGCCCTCGCTCACACACTGCTGTATTACCTCCACGTCACCACCCAGGCAGAGCACACCCTGGAAAAGCAGACCAGGAGATGAGTTCCAAGACAGAGAAGGCTGCCAAGACAGGCTCCATGGCACGAAAGAGGGTACTGCTCTACATGGTGCGCAAGGATATCTGGCCCACAGCACTGCCTAGTCCTCGGGGATTACTTGCCTCAGGTAATTAATTGTTGCTCATCTGGCCCCTCCCCTGCTGCTTTGGACACATGGTCTTGAAATGAGACAGCTGGGTCCAGCTGACCTGTACCTGGGGCTACCACGACAGGATACAGCAGGCAGCAAAGGTGACTTCACAGCTCCCTGCTTTTAGGGCTGTGCCTTGGGTGGAGGTAGAGTTTCCCCAGCAGCTGCTTCAGTGCATGCCCTGCAGCCATTTTCACGTGATTTCAGGCCCATGTTAGAAGCAGAATGCAGGAATACTCTGGCTTCACCCTTGTCAGAGGGTCTTAGGTTTGGGATACCACCAGAACATCTCATCTTCTCTCCTACATACTGAGGCATAATCAATGGCTTTGCCTGGAAGTTTTCAGTCTCTCCCTGAAAGATGATGAGAAGTGGGGGACGATGTGCAATAATGCCAGAAGACAAAGCATACAAGACAGTAAGTAAGAGCTGTAGTTGAAAACAGAGGACAACTATTTGCATCGAGCTCAAAGATGGAAAAAAGAGGAGAAAGGTAGCTGGTGCTGCAATGATGGGGATGTTGGCTAGATGGTGCTAGCACATACTCCTGTGCTTTTGTCATGAACTAGTACAACATTATTACTGCTTTTCCTTCAGATAGAGGTTTCATTTCCATTTCAAGAGCTGGAGAAACTACTCATTGTTGATGGTATTGCCAACAGAGAACTGGTAGTCCCCAGTGGAGTTCTTGTCCCTGTCAAAGATGAAGGGCTTCTGGAATATGAGAAAGATAATGCTCTCTTTGCAGCACAGGGGAATGATAAGCAGCCGTCTCAACCCAGTACTCCTGTGTTGGCTAAACATGATACAAAATGTGATATCCGCCTGACGTCATCCCTGAAATCACCCCTTCTCACGCCGTGCTGCAGAAACTCGTTCTTAATCCTCTGGACTAGACTGGATTAGGCTCTCCTGGCTGTGCTAATAGAGCTGGCTCCAGTCACCAAGGCAACTGCAGGCTCCTCAGCCCCCGCAAGGAGCGCATCCACATGGTGAGGTGAAGATCCTGGCTCCAGCACACCAGTCCTGCAATCCACACACTTCATTTGTACGTTGTACTTTTTTATTTGACCGTATCCTGCTTGTGGCAGAGCATCTGTACGGCTCTTCAGAAGATCCAGGACCAGGTATGAGAGATCCTGTGCCTACTGTGATGAGAACCAACGGGCTTCTGGGACACCTGCTGGTGGACTGGTGCTTGACACACAAGGTCCTGAGAAGTTCAGGCCTGCACAAGGAATATATCCAAACTCCAGAGCTTGGATTAAACATCTCCTAGTTCTCTTAGTGAATATCTGTGTTGAACAATACAGACTGAGGGTAAATCAGATCTTGAATATAGGTTCAAACCTAAACCAAACTCCCTATATATTATGGTTTACACAGAGCCCAGCCACCACTAGAGGGAACAGAAGGCCACAATGAATGACAAAATTACAAGTTTGCACTCTAAAATGAATGCAGTCGATGAGAAAATACTAGCAGACATTCTCCATTAGAAGTGGAGATGAAATATAAACATCTGATCTGGTAAGAGGAGGAAGTGGAGACTGGAAATGGAGAACAAGGGGTTTTGTATTTTTGCCTGTCCTCCAAGCACCAACTCTTCCTACAGGCAGAGGATTTAAAAAAGACACCTTTCATCCAAGTCTCCTTGAAGCTGTTGATAGGAAATTAGGCAAAGCTACAGGCTAGGACAGCATCTATTTGGCGGAAAAGAAGATATCACCTTTTTTGTGTGTATCAAAAAGAGCTTACAAGCATCCCAAACTCTCTCTTTGCAATAGGCATATGTTGCACATGGAAGCAGAACCAGCTGGGTTTGCTGTCTTGGGCTCACTCCTGGGTGCTCTGTGAACACTTAGCTCTGCTCTGGGCTGCAGTGTCCAGCCAACCTTGTCATGCACAACAGTGGAAAAAGAAAAAACCAATATGATCAGGTAGAAATTGGAAGTCAATTTTTTCCCAAGAGGTTAGAAATAACCTCTGCTTCAGCAGCCAGTTATCCAGAACTGAGAGAAATGAGAACTCACAATTGAGACTAAACAGTACAAATCCCTGCAAGCCCTTTCCTGTCCTCAGGGTTAGCAAGGAAAGGGCTTCACCAGTCCCTGATGCTGACTGTTCCTTTGGTATGTGCTGGGACAAGAGCAGGGTGCCTTGCTGGGTACCCTGATTCCAGGCACTTCACAGCAGCCCTCCTGCTGGCTGATGGTGCAGAGCAGCCAGGAGCCAAAATGGATACAGGGCAGAGCAGTCCTCACACGGTAATTCACCCTCAAGTTTAAGGTCAGCTGAATAGCAGTGTGGGAAGAAATTGCACTCTTACTGCCTCTTGTGTCAGTCATTTCATCTTATGTTCAAGTCTTCCCTTTCCTAGCCCATGGATTTATATGCCTTCATCCTCTGTTTTACTATGTCAGGAAAACTGCACTGACTTCCAAAGACTTGCTCCTGATTCACACTGCTACAATCAAAAGGAGAAGCAGGACTCCACATTATTGTTCCCAGGGATGAATCCTGAAGGTCTCTTGATCTGTGAAGCAGCTACAGGGAAATTTGTAGTACGAACAGTCCCATTACTGCCTTTTGTCCATATGACTCCTCTTGATCCTGTTAACTGCTATTAATCTATTTCCTAAGAAATACACTTTCTTATCTTTCGGCCAGAACTGTTTGGTCCTGTCTCCTTCTTATGCACAAGTTTTCCTCTAATTCCTGTTGGTTCTATCCTGCCTGGCACAGTGAATCCTTTCCCCTCATTCATACAAGCAAATCCCATGCAGCCCTTGTGCAGCAGGTATCACTGCCAGTCACACTGCAGTGAGAAACTCAATTCAGAGGCCCTTAGCTGAGCAGCAGCCATAGCACAGCTCCAAAGCTAGCTCATGTATGTGGTTCTTTTCTGGCCTCTTTTTTTTCCTGGAGGAAGAGGAAAACCTTGGGTTAAGTATGGCTACAGTCACCATGGCTGCCTGGCACAGAAATCAATGGAAGGGCATGAAGTCTAGTCCAGTCCCTGTGATGGCACTTTTCAGGTGGGAAGGTGCCTTTACTCTTTCCTCCCACCCTCAGGGCCAGTCCAGCTACCCCCATTGTCTACCAAGCACGGCAGCAAAATTCTTACCCAGCAGCAAGAATTTCACCCACAAACTGGCTAAGATGTGTGCACACACAAGTGTTACTGATGCACTCATGGCCTGTCTTCCTCTGTCTTCATCTTCAAATGTCAGTCTCACAGAAGTTCTGAGGCTGACTCACTCCAAGCACATGCTCTGGCCTGCCTGTGACCTGCATGTCTGAGCAATTCTCCTAGGCCAGCTTGATTTCAGACTTTGGCTGTGTGCAGGAATGATATATCCAGGAGTAAAGCTCAGCTCCTTTGTCATTGACAGGAGGCCTCCGGGTATCCTTTGACCTAATGCTGCTGGTGAGATGGGCTGATGTCACAAAACACAGCAGTAAGAACAACTCAGAAGTCAGGGAAACGAAGACCTGCAGTTTCAGGTCTTCTGTAGGGGCAGAATGACCATAATCCTCTATTTGAATCTCAGATTAGACTTGGAATTTGAACCACGAGAAAACAGCAGAGTAGCTGAATCCCAGATCTGAAATTGGGCTTCTCCCTAATCTTTTCAGACAGATGTTTCAGGATTGTTCCATGAGACCCTACACTACCCAAAGAAGAGCATTATGGCCTCATCCCATAGAGCTGTAGATTCTCTTACCAAATGTTATTTTCAATTTTTGATCATCATGGGAAGCCTGTTTCTAAAACAAAAGGTATTTTCACAGCACACAAAGCTAAGAAATTAGATTCTTCTGTATAGCAGATTACCAGCACCTTAGAAAAATCTGGCCTGTCCAGACTTCAGTCATTTCTAGAAAGTTAAGTTTTGTAATACTTTTCCCCCTCAGATGTCACTGGGAGCTTTGCTTTTGATTTCTGCAGGGCCAGGGTTTATTTCAAGGGCATGTCATCTTATTAGAGCCCAAACCACTTCATACACTCTGTGCACATGGGCATAACCTCTCCATTTGATGAAATGCTATCTCTGTAGGACAACCATGGGCTGACAAGACATCCACATGCATATAAAAATCACCATGTCAAAGCCCTAATTTTTCTGAAAATTTTTTCCTCCAAGTGCCATGCAAATTAAACAGTTCACCTTCATTTCCCTCTGGTGGAAAATAGGCTGAATCAAGAGAGGACTTACAAACAGGACTTGACAAAGAGTGTAATTCTTTAGAGCAATTAGGGCCCCAGTGTGGGATAGGAGCTGTGCACTTCACCAGTCTTCCCTGTGTTCATGTCTTAATATCCACTTGAGAAGTTTTACGTTGCTCAACTAACAAAAAAATGGCTGTAGCATTTGAATGAAGCAAAGGCCAAACAAAAAATGAACTGTCTCACAAGTCAGCTCTGCAGCTCTTATGCCAACCCTCTTTCCCTGCAGCCAGTGTGATGGCAAGATACTGCCATACATTTGGCAGGAAGTCACACCTGAAGAAAGGAAAAGTGAAACTGTGAAGCCACGCATACCTTAGCACAACCACACTTACACCGGTAAGCCTTAGGCAGGTGGGGAGCCTGTGCTTGAGATATGGAGAGAAACTTGCCTTATGCCCAAGGGCCTCACATCAAAATCATGTACTTTAATATCTACACTGCCCATAATCCCTGACAGTCTCTAATTTTGAAGGGGTACATAAATATAAATCTAAATAGGGAGAGGGATACATAAATACATACGGTATTTTACTAAATAAACAACTTTTTTCACACCTGTTACCTCATGAGCATATCTTTACCTACAATGAGATAAGAGTTGTGGTGGCTGTCTGTTTGGAAGCTCCAGTAAGAAGTGTTTCTGTCAGACAGCTTTCTTTTCTCTCCAGTGTTACAAAACCAGGGCTGCTGTGGGCGCAAGGTGATGGTCAGTGAATCTCAACAAGCCAGGAGATGGTTCAAGGAGTGCAGACTGGTGTTTAAGCATTAACAAACATCAGTCAAAAGTACAGCAAAAGAGGGTATCAGAGAGCAGCAAAACATGATCCTGCTGCAAAGTTCCAGTGAGGTACAGAGTATGTCATATCTTCCATGGTGAACCCCTTTCCCTTCCTACTCTTGGCAAATCCTGTCCCCTCTCCAAAAGACTTCTCTTTGCAAACAAACTGCAGGGGTGAGGTTTACACAAGGGAAATTCTTGAGCATGAAATGCAAAATACAAAACACAACATCAGCCTGAAAAGTCCAGCAATCCATTATCATAAGCTTACATGAGCCACATTTTCCATGTTTCTAAAACACAACCAAAGTAGCTAACATCTCTTATGTGGCAGGAATCCAGAGAAAGAGGCAAGCCAAAGCAAGACTGGGCAGTCCTCCAGCAGAAAGGGCTGGCTTCAAAAGCTGAAGTGCACTTAAAACTTTAAGGGGGAACAAGAGGCCAGCTTTAGATGTTGTTTTGTCAACCACACATGGATTTCCAAGCTGATGAGAAGTTCCTCTCATCAGATTAATACTCCACCATTAGGCAATAGTTTCATACATATAAATGATGCCATTTAAGTAACAGGAGCAAGTTTCATCATTCCATCAAACATCATGGCTAACACTTGCTATTTCCAGTATACTCTCTGCTCCACACATGGGGTAAATTTCCCCCCAGTAGGGTAACTACTACTTACTCAGCAGGAGTCCAGGGCAGAAAGTAGAGAGGATTGCTTCTACAAATGAAGAGTGCTTGGAAAATTCTGAGTAAGATAGAATGTTACTAGCATCTAGCAAGAAGTGGCGCAGACACTGTGACAGTCTCTACTCTTGTGGAAAATAGCCCAGCAGGGAGCTCATTTCTTGTCCCACCTGGAAACTATCACTTCCACCAGTACCAGACCATTTTATATGAGGCTGCTGATCCACTTGGAATTGGCTAAATCCCTTGAGACTCTCCCAGCCATGTTGTTACTCCAGTCACTGATGGTTTTCTTGGGTAGAGCTAATTGGGACATGCTGTAAAGGCAAATCCTCTAGTAGCCATCTTATCAGTATTGCTGTTTTGCCATGCCTTGTCCATACAGACAACTGGTGGCTGATGTAAAACAAGTGAGAAGAAAAGCAGGTCTTCAAAAATCAAGATTTTTTTTCCTCTGAGCACACTCAGACAAAAGACACGGTTTCGAAGATCTTGTGGTGCTTTTAGAAGAGAGGGAGAGACAACTCATTTCAGGGAAGCTTTGTAAAGCCAAGCAATCCCAGCTTTAGTGATCTGCAGAGTATATGTTGCATTAAGCAAGATAAAGGGGGAAGGGGCTACAAGCCTGCTTATATCAAGCAAGAGCAGAGAGAAGAGCTATTCACAACACAAAAACACTGTCATGACATTTAACCCTGCTCTGCTGACAGCCTCAGTGAAGGGAGCAAGAATTGATTCAGTTTGGAGACTGAACTCCTACCTCTATCCAGGAGTGAATGTGAGGGTGTAGGAGCACTAGGAAAGAGGAGAGGAGTGGAAAGCAAAAAAAATTGTTCTTCTCTTATTGAAATTGGCAGACAGCTCCCCTGGTGTCCTCACATTGGCAAAGAGCCTCCCCTCCTCCTTAGCAGCTGCCCCTTGTTTCAATGTATTAAAAACAAGATAACAAATCTATGCAGAAAAGACATTTACAGGGTGACTAAAATACAAAGAGTGCCCACATCAATAGAAATCAGAATTTTGAATTGACTATTCTTATTTCACAGAGTACATTGCCCAGAATTTTTAAAATAACCACGTGCAGAATTTATGGGGGCTTTCTTTGAAAGGTAAAGAGGAAAAAATACCAACCAGAAAACTCACTCAAACCCTAAACACTTCCCTTTAACCAGCTGTTGTATACACAGATGATTGTCCTTTTTTTGGGGTGCACTGCAGGGCAAATCCTGAAGATTTCATCCAGGAAGAATCTGGGGATTTTTTCAATGTGAGAATACTGAAAGATAATTTGTGTAAGGAAACTTTTCTGAAGTATGGACTGAGAAAAGATGGGATCCATCCCCATGCACCACTGCACATAGCCATACAAAAGACTGTGAGTCCAGAAAATCCAATGGAAAACTATTCTGGAGTCTACACACACTGCAGCCTCCACAACATTTCAGAATGACCTGTTTATAAAGCAAAATGCTAATGGTTTATAACAAAGTTGAAAGCCAGCACTGTAATGGGACACAGAAAAAAAAAAAGCAAGAGAAATGAGAATTACTGGCAGTGCCCAAGGTCCCTGAAAGAAGCTGGGAGTTTGCTATGGAATTTCCTAGCTTTTAGCATGTGAAAGAGAAATAGTACTGGCAGTGTATAAGTCTGCATAGCATTTGAAGTGTTTGGGTATCAGATCCAGATTCAGAAATATGGAAAAAAACCCCACTTTCAAGGATAAAACCTGCTGAAAGAGAGGATAAGACATTGGCAAAATAGTAGCAGGAAAGGAAGAGAGGAGGGACAGAAGGCACAAAGAATGGGAATGGCTAAAAACAGGGAAAGAAATGGTGGTGAACTGTTGGGGGTTTTTAAATGCCAGTTTAGTTATAAACTCAGTGCATGACTTTGATGGCAGGTAAACCTTATCATGTTTTTCCTCAGTTCTCCATGTATGTAAAATAGATACAACATTTCTCTACCTCAAGATTTTTAAACAGAAAGTGCTAGAAAGCTATAAAATATACAGTGCAAAAAAGTATCAATTAGGCATAAAAGGAAAAAGCCAACTCAGAAAACAATCACTGGTATCTGTGGAAAAATGTCATTTTGGGTGCCATAAAGAGCTATGCCATTTGTATTCTTAAAAAGAGGCATGGCTGAGAAAAGCAGCACTCTCTTCTTATTACCACTGAGGTCCCAGCAGACCTTCCTGCTGAAAGAACAGAAACTGTAACCAAATAAATGCTGATGTGATTGTGATAGTGATTGATGAAGGAGGATCTGGATCTCATTGTGTTCAGCACTGTGAACACCTAATAATCCTTACTCGAGAGCCTCGTATTTAGACTGTAAGCAAAAGACAGTGAAGGATAGAGTAAGCTGGTGAGAGATGTATATACAGCAATGAAATTGCCTTTTCTAATTGGGTTTCATCTTGGTGGAAAGATAAGTGATCCCATCATCCAGGCCTCGTGTTTTATAGGCATCTGGATCTGTCTGTTGTGTATGAAAGCAGCCAGCAGTTCTCTGGTGTGGAGGGCAGAGACTGTATCAGGGAATTCATTGAGCAGTAACTATATGCAAATTATTATCTCTGCAGTGGATGACAGCAAAGAAGGAATTTTGGCAACATCCTTTCCAGGATTTTACTGTTCCTCAGGGAGTCTTCTGTCTAAGTGAAGGGCACTTATGAGGTACATTATTTCATTATTTCTGCAGCTTGGGCACTCTTTTGCCTGCAGCGCTGCAGGGATCTTAGCATGCAGCTTGGGATTTTGCCAGTCTGCTCACTGGAGTACTGAAGAGAAGCAATGAAGCCAATGCAGCAAAAAATGCTGATGGTACTAGAGTCTGGGAGAAATCCATTTCGTATTCAACTCACGGCAAAGCCTGTTACAACGTCATAAATCCTCTGTAGCAGCAAGAGAGGGACACGGGAGAGAAGCCTGCTGTCTCTGCTTTTCCTGCACTGTCTATTCTCAGCACTGTGCGTCACGCTCTCCTTCATCACTCTCCATCACTTCTGCACAGTTCAGGAAGATTCTGACATCTAGGTTTGCAGTGTTATGAGTTAGCAAAGGCCTTTTCCACCACAATCCAAAGACCACAAAAGCCAGAGAGTTTCTTGCTGTCAAACCACATGTTTTTGCTCTGAGTAAACTTGACAGAATAAATAGAGAGCCCCCATAGCACCACTATTAAAAACAATTTTCAGAGTACAACAGCACTTTAAATGAGGAAAAAATGACACAAGGCTCTTGGAAGAAATAAAAGCAGATATAAATGTCAAATTCATTTAGTGTCAGGAAATAACATATCAAGAGAGACGGGTCCATAGCAGTTATTATAACCACTGGCTAAGAAACGTTTTTTGTTTTCTGCTGAATAGTTGCTAGATTTTTCCCCATCTTCTTCCGCAATAGCACAAGACTGTGAGTTCACCTGTGAAAAGAGAGCAAGAAGCAAGCAACAATAGTTAATAGCTGGAGAACATGGGTATTTGCTTGGGGTTGCAAGACATCAATTGTCAAACCCATAATGAGACAGTAACTTAACAATTGAGTTTACAGCATCAGGCCAGAAATACCAAAAATGAGCAGAATGCCAAACAGGAATATGAAGAGACTAAGTAATTTGTTTAAGGATCAAGAACAGTAGAGTGACAGAGCTATCTCGAGCTATGACTAAACCCAGTGTATCAAGATTTATTAACCCGGGATTCCAGGATTTACTAAACCAGCAACTCCCGCTGAACTGTTGATATTCTGAAGCTTAGGTTTAAATACACAATAATATTGTTGGAAGGATGATATAAAAAGGGTTTCAGGCAATTAGCACAGTTCTTTCACTGGGTGCAAGGTTGCCATCTGGAGAGCTTCAGCCCTACTGGGATAGGGACACTGATAATTTCAGAGGCAATTGGTCTAACCTTCTGCTGATGTAAAAGAACACTGGTGCATTCTTTTTAATTGCTGGGTTTTGGATTTGTCATAAAAACAACGAGGTAAGAGCTGGCAAATATGTCTAATATAGGCTGGGAAACAGTCTGGTTTTCATTGCATGTGTGGTATGCATCTGCATCCATGTTGCTATGCATTCTAATGTCACAGAGACAGGACGTGCCTCCTAAAGTGAAAAATATACCATTTTCAATATCATGCTTTGAAGGTTATAGTGATAAAGAGAGCTACAGAGCAAGGAGTGCTCAAGTAGCAGAGTAACAGCAGCTTTGATTCTGTTACCAAGTTCCTCTGGTCACAAAGATATTACATTAGGGTTGTGTAACTTATGCTTTCTGTTTGCAGGTGGAAAAATGACAGGCTGTACATTCTCCATTGTTGGAGATATTCTAGACTGGATAAAGCTGTGAGAAATCTGGTCAGATCTTCAGCCAACTCTGATTTGAACAAGAGGTTGATCCAGAAACCTTCAGAGGTGTTTTCCAACCTGAACTATGCTATGTGCCTATTGCAACATGAGGATGGTGTAGTGTTGCTGCCCATGCTTAGCAGAATAGCAACTTCTGACCTTTATGTCCTGGCCAGAGTCAAGTATTTGATGTCTGCTGAAAACAAACTCTTCCATTTTTCATGCTTCACCAGAAAGAGTCACTGGGTATGGCTACAGAAGCTGCTCAGTCCCATAGTACAAGACTTATCCACAGGCATTTCCAGTTAGCTTAAATCGTGAGCTCCTAAACCAGTGAGTGCTGACATTTTACATTGCCTTGTGTGGAAATAAAAGGCATTTAAGTAATGAGCAGAAATTTCTCTTAATCTTGTCATATTCCCTTGAAGGCAGTCATGAACTACAACATAAATTATTCCCTTATGCCTGTCATGCCTCACCTTATGATGAATAACCCAAACATACAACTTTGCTTCTAGAGATATTTTAGAGTTCTGCTATACTTTTTTGTTCTTTCCATGTCTATCTTTCCATTTACTGGCAAGTATTTTCTCTTTATTTCTGCATATAAACCAAAAAAATGACACCAAGGTTATGAACTCGCAAGGCTACTCTTCCACAGACATGCAATCTTTTCTCATGATGAGCAGTGGTTGTAAATGTACCGAAGCTGAGAAGAGACGCAGGGAGCACGCTGCCCTAATAAAGTTGTTGAAGTCTCAGTGCAATAAAATAACATAGAATGAAGCACAAAGAAAAGGAAAGGATACATTATCCTGTGGACATAGTTGGCAAACTGTCAGAATTTGATGTGATTAGAAAAGCTTAACACAGTAATAGCTATGTGGGCACTTCTCTGCTTCTCGGTGAGCATGGCTACTGCTGGTATCTAGTGTGGTGTCTGGCACACCAACAAAATACAAGAGTGCTCATACAAACATGGCCTGCCATGTGGGTTGGCATAAGGCTCAGTGAGCTGTGTGGTGCAAAGGCAAATATGTTTGAAAGTTGAGAGCGGGCCCAAAAACTTCGTTGCTCAAGCATGTAAAGACCAAAGAGCAAAATTGTGTTTCAGGGGCTCTCAGTTATGCTTCTTGTGGCCATGAGCAAGAGCTGCTCTGGGCCAGCCTCACAGAGAAGTGAAATGGAGAAGTAGGCAATTTGTAGCAATAGTGGTCTTTGTAACTGCTTGCAAGAACAAGGGAGTGGGAGAGAAGTACACCATGGATCAGAACTAATTACAACAGTGCAGACCTGCTGCCAAGAAAAGGGCATCGCCTCATCCTGGGGACCAGCTTCTATGAACATCAGAGTAAAAATCTTGACAGGACAGTGCAGAATGGGTTAAGTAAATACACTTTTGGTTATATGCAAACTCTATCAGAACGGTGTCTGAGCCAGGGCCGTGTCAAACCCACCTGTCACACTCACTGAAATAGTTCATCACCCAGCTGAACTGCAGGACTATCAGGACCTTCACTGCCTGACTGTGCTCTGTTTGAGCAGATAGAATGACCACAGAAACTGGGTGCCAGATATTGTCGCACTCTCCGTATTCCAACTTTTTGTCTGCAACCCCAGATATTTCCCAGGGGAAGGCAACCTTTCAGTGAGCTCTCAGTGCTGTCACCTCTGTACAGCAGCAGAGCAGGAGTTGAACCTAATTAGATGAACAAGTAACAACAAGGACGACCTCCAGCTGATGCCTTAGGTTGCCATGCCCTGCTTAAAAGACAATGAAGCAAGATCCGTAAATGCCATGTAAAGAGGGACCTGGCAACAGCAGCTGCCAGTCACACTTGGAGAAAGTCTATAAGCAAAGGTGAGGAACTTGCAGCATGAGAAGGCAGATCTGATCTAGCTTTCATCCACCTGGCTGAGACACCCACAGCAACAAAGACAGGGAGCCTTAGTCAGCAGCATGAACCAGTGGCCACACAAAGAGGCAGGGACCCCAGTGGCTTTCTACTCTGCAGTGCTGGCACAGGGGGATAAGTCCCAGAAGGAGGGGAAGGAGAGAGCCATGCACAGAACAGCAGGGTCTTTTCTGAAACTGAGTAGACAGCCCTCAATTGGCACAACCACAGAAAGCCAAATTTATCATCCACCCCCAGACACTGGGACTGCCGGCTTGAGCACTCTCATTAGCAGCTTCGGTTCTCATAAGCAGCAAAGAGGGAGGCATGTAGGGAGGAAGGAGGGTGAAGCAGCCTGGGAGCTGGGAGGACACAAGGACAACAAAGCAGGGTGAGTCAAGGAGCCAGATACCACTGCAAGACTGTGGTATTATCTTGGTGCAAATGCTAAGGAGCTGCTTCTGGAGCAGGACAATCTGTCCTCTAATGACAGGGTTAATTTTAAATTGGCAATGAGCTTCTGGGACTTTTTCACTTTCACTGTCAAATCTCTGGGGCTGGCAGTTGCTAATTACAATATGAGGTGACAGTCACATGAGGAGTGATGGATGGCTGAGTGGGGCTGAAAATCCAGAAGGTCAGATCACAATGAGTTATAGTGACAGGGTGCAGAAGCCCTTTCCCCAGATCTTCTCTTCCTGTCTCCACTTCTTCCCCCCACCATCTGTAGCACCTCAAAAGCAAAACAGCAAAGAGAAATCATTCTCACCACTCTCACAACTAGAATGCAAAATGGATGGAGGGCAATGGGAGCCAGATTTCAGTGTCACTCCAGCTATCCAAATTCACAAAGTATGTGGCCAAAAGGGACCAAGTAAGCATCTCATTTCATTTCCCACATAACATGGGCTGCCAGACAGCACCTGACTTTAGTGACTGCTAAAGCAAAATCATTTTGAACTCTTAAAATTTTATTTTGACACAAAGAAGCCTACACAAAGAAAGCACAAAACTGGAATAAAACATCATGAGCACTGAGTGTTCCTACTCAGCATTCACTTTGCATGGGCCTGAAAGGTTGTGCAGAGATAGGGTCCTTTGCATGTAAAACTGAGATACTTCTAAGTCACATTCTCAGCTCTTTTCCCCCTTATCTAGCTCAGAAATAACTGGCTTTGGTTCAGCCCATTCCCATGACCAGCAAGTTTTACAGCATTACAGCTACTGCCATTCTCAAATAAAAGATCAGTTCAGCCCTGACCTTGGACTTACCCCGTGGGCCTGTGCAGAGTTATTAGGAGTGATTAGTTCAGATTTTCCCCTCCAGCATTTCACAGTGATGCTATGAACTGTTGGTCACAGACTGTGCTGGAGAAAGCCGTGTGAGAACTTTCTAATGATACCAAAATCCTCTGACAGAGGAACCTGCTCCCCATCCACAATGGATGGTTTCCATGACAAGCATCCCAGCTGACTGATATCTTGATACTGTTCAATCGGCCACCTACAGTCACACCCTTGGAAAAGGGTGGCCCATATTAAGCCTCAGGTCAGTAGTCCATGGATTTTGAAAATGCTGCAGCTGTCTGCTGTGGCCATTTCTAAAAGGTGTCCCATGGATGAAACTGAAATAAAAGCAACCAAGCTTTGCATGGAAACAAGCTTTGTGTTGGACTTTAAAAAAATTGGACTGGTGCCTCTGTTGTATCTCTTCTCAGATTATGAAGAATACCTCAATAATACTTTGATTGCTTCTTGTGACTTCTACTTTTAAATGTAACATTTTTCCTACACATTTTATCACAGAGGACTTTCTCAGGGCTTCAAGAATCAGCTGAAGCTACATATTTTGAGGCCAAACTTAAAAAAAGTTGAAAGAAGGAGTGGGTAATTTATCATATACAAAATTCCTTATGTGTTTAGTAGCAATTTCACTCAAATGTCCAATCAGACCACTGGAGAAAAAGTCTCTTTCTGGAGGAGTCATAAAGTTTTAGAACATTTCTGCCTCTGCTTATCTGGTGATGACTGCTCTTCCAAGAAAGCTCTCCAGCTGTATCAGGGGCAAACCAACAAAAGCACAGAGATAGCCAAGCTTGAATTTAGCTCAAAGATTAAAAAAATTATTATTTAATATAAATTTTTATCCTAAAGCCTACACACACATACACACACACAAAGAGGATGAGTGATGAAAAGGGGATTCAGCAGCTCAGCTCACGTATGAAAAGGTCCTGGCAAAATGCTGCCTGCAAGTCTGTGAGGAGCTTCAGCACTGACTCAGCCTGAAGCATCTGGCTCTCTCCTGAATCAATGCCACCTGAATTTCCTGTATCCTCGAGGCTTTTTAAATTTCTTTTGGCAGCTTCACCTTCAGACAATGTACCCTGACTGTCTAGGCTTAATACAGGACTGGAACTAAAGATTTGGTGTGGATTTCAAGCTTATATGCTGAAAGAGATAGTGGTAACAGCAGCTACAGCAACAAGAATAGACTTTGGTAGCAAAAAGCACTCATAAAAGACACCTTGCTTTTAGCAATAACAAGTAATTGGAAAGTACCATGCCCAGTCCTGACATGGGAAACTGTAATGGCAAACACTCATCAACTTGTGTTTTCTATATTGTAAAGATCCTGGAAGGGTCACTGTAATCACAACAACTTTAGGGATTGAATTTATTAACATAAGTGTTAAGGGTTACTACAGCAGGGCAACTTTTACAGCATGAAGAGCAGGGTAGGGAGGAGCAGTTATACCTCTGCTGTGACAAAAGCCTGAATTTGACTAGGATTAAAAGAGGTTCAATTTTAGTGGATCTGAACAACAGTGAAAAAAGCATCAATTTCTGTTCATAAGTTGTGCGTGACTTCGTACAATATGTACCTAATAGTCAAGTTACCAAGCTCCTCCTGCCCATGTTTGAAGAATGGCTGTATCAGAGCTGGTTGAATATCCTTTAGTAAATCTATTTGAAATTACTTCTGGAGACAGATCTGTGGAAGTCTGTAACGATGGCAGTTGGTTCTTGGGTTTTTTAACACCAGAATATTCTGGGTAGCCATTCTGGGATGTCTCTACAAACCCTGCTGTTGAGAAGGATGCCTCCCCTTGCACAACTCAGCTCTTTTCCAGTCTCCAGCTTTTCCCTACTCAAATCTTTATGTGAGCAGGAGGTTTGTCACAAAGGTTTGTGACTGCTGCTTTTGAGCAGTTTTTGGGGGTAATCTGATTTAGCAATGATGATCAATCTATGAAACAGTTGTCTGCTGATTACCTGAAAA
Organism: Coloeus monedula; assembly: GCF_965178545.1. Classification (NCBI taxonomy): domain Eukaryota; kingdom Metazoa; phylum Chordata; class Aves; order Passeriformes; family Corvidae; genus Coloeus; species Coloeus monedula. The sequence continues at coordinate 26,436,704 of NC_138783.1, forward strand.
TTGAGTTTGCAAAATAATAGATCTCAGACTCATAGAAGGAAAAGAGTTATCATGGCATCTAGATGTTTTCCCAGACCAGGAAAATTTGCTTCAGTTGTTTCTTTACTAATGTTTCAGTGCAGCTTTCTTACCATTTCCTCAGAGGCTTTGTGACTTAAGTTTCGCTTTTCTGTTTGCTTCTTTTACTTAATCCATAATTTAATATTACACGTGCAGGAAGGAAGCTATTACAAAAGCAATTCAAAGGCTTATTATGTTAACTTGAAAAAATAGGACTGCAGCTAGCACTTTTTTTTCTCCACAGCAAATTCCAGGTGGTATCATATCAGATGATTCTACAGCTATTTCCAAAGAGAAAACAGCTCTGCAGTATCTTCCAGTATCACAGAATCTTAAGTAGTAGCTTTCCTTTTACATGGAAAGAGCTACACAAAGTAGAAGCTGAACCAGCATCTCTGTAGGGAAGTAGCAGAAAGAAAAGGTTGAGATAATGTGTGCTTTCCCAGGACTGGAGTAGGATTTTAAACCCCAGTCTATATGCTGGAGTTTAAAGTCTCTTTCTAGCCCTGAGGTACTGGTGGACATTGGGCAGATCTCTGGACCTGCTGTGCAAAGGGTTTTACCCTTTTCTATTTTTCAACAGGGTTGTTCAAAAAGCTTAATCAAAATACTTTGAGAACATCAAGAGAATGGGGCTACACAAAATATCATTAATAGCAGGAAGACTTGACAAATGAACTCCAGCCTTCACCACATACATTACTCTGAAAGAAGATAATATCTCTGAGCTATAAAGTTGTCTAGGACATATCTTTATCCCTTATGAAGCACAGTCTTTCAGCAGCTTTGTCCTCTACAATACCAAGGCCTCTGTAATCTCATTTCAAAAACATAATAAAGGGACCCCAAATCCTCAAACTTTTATGATAACTGACAGTGCAAGAAACTTTTATATATATATAAAAGCCATGCTGCAAAGATGACAGGAAAAGTAATCGGTAATAGAATTCAATTTACAGCTTCCAGATCATGCAGCCTCCCTGACTCATCCAAGCCACTCTGCTTTATCAGAACTGCCAGCATCACACTGAGACAGTGTGAAATAAAATATGGAAAATATGTTCACAGTGTGTGACCTCAGTGATGCTATGAGCTGTCGTGGAGAACACTTTCTTCTCACAGTGAAATGCCACGATGCGGTTCATTAGCTTGGAAGCAGACATTTATTGCTGCTGCTACTGACACTGCTTCTGCCATACCTGTTTTATGTACAGAGGATTCAGGGCTCAGGATATACACACTCAGGCTCCCTCACTAGCCCAAAATGCAAAGCTTCACTTCTGGCTATAGTCCTGAGTATACGAGTATATGAGATGGAATCATGCCTGTGCATCTAAATGGTGCAGTGAGGTAACACCCTCATTTGCTCCTTCTGCCCTCAAAGTGGGGCAAAAACTGGCTGCCCATGAGCCAGACCTTTGCAGACACAGGAATTTAAGCAGCACAGATACTCCAATAAAACCATATGACACTGCTTTCATGCAACTCAGTTTATAGACACAGATCTAGTTGTACCTGTCACTGACCAAGTCTGAACCCTCACTTTTCTCATTCAGCTCTAGCATCTCTATGTTTGCCAAATAATAAATCAAGTTTTACCATTCTTTCTCCTGTTTTAGTATAGAGCTTGAGTGCTAAAATAAAACCTGGATACTGTTATTCATTCAAATAATACTTCCACGTCTGTGATTTTAGCTCAAAGCACTGAAATCTTTCTGCATTTCATGGCTGTATCATGGCATGGCAAGAGAATACTGCAGCATTTCTCCTAATGGCTCCAAAGCACTAATAACACCTGCAGCACTAAGTAATGGTGCATTTACCTTCAGCAGGAGAGAAACACAGAGTAAGTCAGTTGGAAAAAACATTCCTCTTTAGTCCAAACTGTAATAAAAGTTGAGCTAACTCCAAAGTTAGGCCAGGGAGGCAGGGTATCAAGAATAATCACTTTCATCTGTCACCACTGGGCAGGAGAGAAATTAAATTGTTTGTGTGGATTAAATGCAACATTTCTAAGAGCTGATGAAGAAAAAAATTACATGACAATGTAGATTCCACAGCAAGGAACTGATCATGAAAGATTGGTCTTAGCACCTCATATATATTACTTCATTGACACTTTCTGCTTTTCCAAAGATTGGATATGCATGGCATGCAGCTGATTTTTTAAAGTCAAAATAAAGGGTAGGTAATTTCAGGGAGAGACTGATTTTTAAATACCTTGTAGTGCAAACTGTAGCTGAGGACAACCAAAGACACCAAGCTGCAGCTTAGTTTGCAGCTCTTCTAGCCACTGGCTTTTGAACTTCTGTGCTCGAATCACTGGCCAGAACAGAATAAGGCTGGTCAGGACATGTCTGAACTGCCACAGCTGCTACAGGGAGTTGTTCTTCCCCATCCACTGTGTTCAATATCTTCCCTGCATAGCAGCCAAGCCAATTCTTGATCACAGTGCAGCAGGGAAGTGCCACTCTATCCACTAACTGGGATCAGGCAGGGTAGACTGTATGTAAGAAGTGAAAACAGACACCTCAAAGCTTCACACACTTGTCAAAGGTAGGAAAAAGACTGCCTACTGTCCATAGAGCCTTCATTCCACCTTCCCCTCCCCTCTTGCCTGTCATTTTGTGGGTTATGTAAGACTTTGTTGCAAGGAATGGTGCTTATAAAGGGTTATGTGAGGTGAGGATCATATGTATATGATAATGTGGTTCTTCCTGCTAAAACTTCTTCCAGAATGCCTCTTAGGCATATACAGCAGTGTGCAGTACTCCCTGATGTGCCTGTGCATTTAAGGAAGTAAGGGAGAAAAGAACATACACTACTGAGCCAGCTGAAAAACTCATGTGAGATGGTGCAGCTCACACACTCTGGTGCTCATCAGATAACTTATGGGGGTTTTAAATCTTAAATTTCCGCTCTCTTTAGACACTGGGTACCCGTGTCCCCCACTGTTACCTAGGATCTAGGGCAGCTCCAAGGAAAGGGCTCTTCTCTGCTGTGTCCGCAGTCCCCTTCCCCAGGCATCTGGGGCTGCTACAGCTGGAGGTGAGGCACTGAGCCACATCAGCAACTCTCCCCTGCCAGGTGCATGTGGATCTGCACTGGCTGAGAGCATGGACAGCTGAGATGTTGCTGCACTGCTCTGGAAAAGAGCCAACCACCACCTACAATTTTGTTGAACAAGGTTCTGCTACAAGAAAAGCTATTAGCTAAAGGCACAAAAGCACCTGGTTGATGAGGCTGAAGGCAGTTTTGAGATCTGAGGTTTGTTAGTAAAGGCACCGGCCTCCTGGGATGCTTATGCTCCTGCAAAGAAATTACCAGGCAGGATGGGTTTGGAGATCCCTAGAGAAGAATAAGTCCACAGTTACCATCACAGGTCTTTCTGTCAGTACCAGCAAGAGAATAAAAACTCATACACTTTTTATTCTTTCTTTGTTCTTTTTCTTTTTTCTGTGCATGGTCCAAATGTGGAAGAGAGGTGGCAAAAAGATTTGAGAAGAAGTTTGCAGCAAGAAATGGTCTCTGGATTTCACTAAAAGATACAGAATCTGAATCTGGAGCTGTTCCAAGGGTCACACACTTTATTAGCAACACAGCAGAGGCAACACAGACATAAGTAGACTATGTTAGATTGATTTTGGACTGTCTTACTTATTAAAACATGCTCAAGTCCCAGAGTTTTCTATGGGTCAAGTACACAGTTAAGTAAAGCACGCCATTCCAGACTTTCCTGAATAGAATGGGTTCTGGATAAAGAAATTGCCTAAGGATTTTACATATAAACACTTTCCAAGTGGCAAGTCAGGTTTTGAATTTGCAACACAGCAGTTCCTCAGCAGCAGCCTTGTGTTCCTAGTCCATGATAAAATCAAGGTAGCTTCAAGGCCCTTGCTCAGAGATTTCAGTAGGCTCTGGTCACGCATGAAGCTTTTCTCACTGTAACTTGCATATGTGCTTCATCCTCAAATTAAAACCTCTGCCGAGTCCACAGTTTCACAGAGCTCACACACAGTCATAGCAAAATCGGTTCTGCTTTGAGGAAGCCAATGCCCTACGTCTCAGGGTGGGCTGTTCCCATGCCAAGACAAAGTCTCAGTCATTTGGTCTCCACCTTCCCTCCAACCAAACCAACCCAAAATTTCTAAAGGAGTTTTTCAACAGGAGCAGTGAATTCTCTCACCTTGCCCAATTCCCTGCTTTCTAGGCACTGGCAGAATCATGTCACACACATTTAGGAAAAACAGGATGGTGACACACACACAGACGATTACTAATCATGGAAAAAGGCAACTTCAAATAGAGCTTTAATTTCAAATAAAGTACTTTTCAAATTTAACCACTGTCTTGAGGATGGAAATGGGATGTCTGTGACAGCTGTATTATGACATGTAGCTTGCTGTGTACAGTAGCCCTGCAGTAAAGGATCACAGATGGTTTGTGGTGGTGGGAAGACCCTGTTCTTAGGGACTGCAGACTTACTGTACTTGCAGAATTCCACCTTAAAAGTAATTGGACGTTTCTGTAGCTCTGAGAAGGTTTGCTAAGCAATGACACACTGCACTTGGATCTGAAAGCACAACATCTGGAAGCCAAATGTTAGAGGCAATATAAAAGGGCCAGCCCAACAAACCAGAGGGGCACTTCTAAGACAGGAACATCTTCAGGATGGACATCTTCCTTCTCTGTGTGTTCCTGCCTCTGGTGACTGTGGCATGGGGCCAGTACAGTGACTATTACTATGGTCCCTATAATTATGGAGATAATGATGAATGGGCCAATGTGTACCGGCAAGGTTTCAACTTTCAGTGCCCACATGGGCAGGTGATCGTGGCCGTCAGAAGTGTTTTCAGCAAGAAGGAAGGCTCTGACAGACTGTGGAACTATGCCTGCATGCCAGCATCCCAGAGCCTCGGTGAGCCGACAGAGTGCTGGTGGGAAGAGATCAACAGGGCAGGAACTGAATGGTAGGATAACCCCAACCATCCCTGGAGGGCACAGCCCTGATAACCCCTGTGGAATGTGGGTCCTAATATTGTGGTCAGAACAATGCAAATGCATATTAATGTCACAATAACCAGCAGGCTTCACTGCCCTAAGACTCATTAATCACGATGCATGGGAGGTGACCAGCATCACATTTGTCTGCTCTGTAGCAATTTCTTGCTGGAGGGTGTCAGTGTGCTTTACAAATGCCGTGTCCTTTGGTCACGCACAACCTCAGCTGTGAAGTGGTTCAGTCTTGCTATTGTTTCAATGATAAGGAAAATGAGGCAAGAACCGTTGCTGAGGAGAGCATAAAGTCCCTCTTGAAAAGTCACATTGAATCAGTGTCTAAACGGGGGAGCAAACTGCAAAACTCCTCACTCCATCCTCATGCTCTTATCACTAGTAAAAATAATCTCTGTATTGCACTGGCTCTTTGCTTTGTGTTTTTGTTGCTAGTCTTTTTCGCTTAGGCATAGACAAATGCTGTTTTCTAGTTGTGCTGTTATTACAGGTGCCAAAAATCCACACTAACAAGCAATGGTGGTGGCATATATATCTGTATGTTGATAGCAGAATATCATGTTAATTCCCTAATACAGTCAGTTTGCTTAACTAAATGCTACATTTTCCATCAGCCTTGGAGGCAAAGGTGATCACATAATGCGACCACCATAATTTCTGGAAATAAATATAGTATTTCATATTTGGGCAGAATACCCAGTATTTAATTATCTTCTGGGTTTTTTCATGAAATGGGAAACAGAGTTTTGGACAACTCTAGGATTGAATTATTCTTTGGACAGAATGAAATGCATGCAGGAATGAGTATTTTCAAATACTTGTAATCATTTTGTTCCAGAAATTGCAATGTGATTTTTTAAATTTTGTTATGTGGGAATAGGTTAGCAATGAAATGTGAAGTTCCTGCTTTTTAAATGATTCAGAATTTTGTTCTGAATCATTCATACTCTTTCATTTACCACATGATACACACCTATGGCTGATGCAATTGCTAAGGGAAAAAAAGATTGACCTTATACTTAATTTTGGAATAAGAATTGGAAAAAAGGGGGAGAGCTGCAAAACAGGCAGAAATAAGACATTGTGATAATCCTGGATGACTTCTTCATTTTTTATACGTTGATGCAATTTCTATTTATTGCATAATAATTTTGAATTAGACATTTCTTTTGTTCAAAATAAACTTATTATCCTCCTTCTAAAAATCCCTGGCAGCAATTGCTCAAGTTCACTTCTCACAAACAGGATACTGTATAATTCTATACAGAACATTTTCTTCTGATGTGTAACGATTCATCACCATGCTCCATATGCTTAGCACAACAGTGTATTATCTGAATCTTTTTTCCTTCACCTCTTAAAAAAATCTTTTCACTTTGTCCTCTTTGTTGCCTACTTTTTTCCTATAGCAAACCCTATATTTTCTCCTAATTTATTTCTTTTCCAACCCCTCTTTAATTGCTGCACTCTGTTTCTCCCCCTTTACTAGCTTTTGGAGTTGTTTTAGTATTTCTTCACTAGCTCACATTTCCAGTCCAACATCCCTACATCTCTCTGCCTACTCTGCATAGACCAACCTTCCTTCCTTCCTTTTATTTCCATCTTTTCCTTTTCCTTCTTTTTCTTTCTTTTCTTTCTTTCTTTTCTTTTTCTTTCTTTCTTTTCCTTTCTTTTCTTTTTCTTTCTTTTCTTTTTCTTTCTTTTTCTTTCTTTTCTTTTCTTTTCTTTCTTTTCTTTCTTTTCTTTTTCTTTCTTTGTCTCCCTTTCTTTCTTCCTTTCTTCTGTTTTGGGAGCAGGGGAGATCAAACTGATTAGTGAACACATATCCTTTTGCAGAGGTGAACTTGTACTCCTAGTTACTTGGGCCATTTCCATAAATCCTAGCCAGCCGTTCCTGGTTGGATTCTGCAGTTTTCAATTTTCCACCCCCAGGGCTGAACTGGTTGTATCGACAGTGCTTCATGGGGAGAGGCTTTGCTGTATGCCAGCACATCCCTGGCCATGCCAACACTGCTGCCCAAAAGCCCAGCAGTCTCATCCCAGACTGGAGTGAAAGCGTAGGCAAGTGCAATCTCAAATTAATGTGATGGCATGGATATATCCTGGGGGACCTCTGAGGATCCTGCCTTCTCTCTTGGCATTCTTACTTCTCATAGGTGCCCCTCTTCTCTCTCTCTTCCACACCCACCTAATTGCTATTTGGAGCCATCCACAATTCTAAAAAGATTCACTCAGTAATCAAGTGGAACCACAAATATGAGTCACCATCTGTACCATTAGCTCCTGTTTGGCCAGCTCTCTTCCCTGCTGATCTCCCAACAAACCAATCTGTTGGTGAGCAATATATCATTCTCATGTCAACTGACACAGCACTCTGTTGGATTTGCGAGTTCGTTTCCCATCCTTGTAGGATGGACTATAATATTCCTTCTTCAGCTCTGTCTCACACAGCATTTTGTCTCACCTTGCACACCACACTGAGGGATATTCAACCACTTGTACCACCAGTAACTACAAGTCTGCCAAGTTTTTGCTAAAATTTTGCAGAATCAATTAGGTTAGAAAAGACTTGAAATCATTGAGCCCTACCTGTGACCAAACACCACCATGTCAACTGAGTGCCACGTCCAGTCTATCCTTAAACGCTTCCAGGGATGGTGAACTCCACCACCTCCCTGGACTACTGAATTCTATATAATACTCCCTGGAGTATTAAGTAGGATTAGGCCCAACACAGATCCCTGGGGGACACCACTAGTGACTGGGTGCCAACTGGATGCAGCACCATTCCCCACCACTCTCTGGGTCTGACCATCCAGCCAGTTATTAATCCAGGGAGGAGTGCACCTGTCCAAGCCGTGGGCTGCCAGCTTTTCCAGGATAGTGCTGTGGGAGACAGTGTCAAAGATAGTACTCTGCTGTAATTTTGGCTTTTTATTCTTTGCCCTACCTTCACTGAGAAATGAGAATGAGCTTGCTGCATCCTTTTGTAAAATCTCTTTAACTTAATTATAGGTAGCAGCTATGTCTTTCCCTCACCCACACACCTTCACCCATGCTTTTGCTGTCAGGCTGAACACATCTCCATTCTTCTAGTTCTCCTCTGGAGGTTTTATATTCCAGCACTCCTAAGCAAGCACTGATCATACTTACAGCTCTTCTCTGAATTCCCTCTGGTTTCTCAGCCAGAACTCTAGTCAGAAACTCTAGTCTGGCAGAAACACCAAAAAAATAACCTTTGACAAATTATGCTTATGGCATTTCAAATGGTGATTTTCAAATTACCACTCCTGACCACTGTGCAGCTGCACAATAGAGACAAACCCAAAAGAGGTTTCTTTAGAAAAGACAATAAACAAAGAAAAGCTAAAGAGAGAAAATGAAGAGGGAATATAAAAGAGAGAAGAAAGAGTCTCCAACTCTTTATTTCCTTTGGCCTTTAGCATTTGGGGCAAAATGACAGAAATAGATGGGGGGACCATTGGGATAGGAGAGTTGGGAGCAAGAGGGAACCACTGGCAGAGCTTCCTGGTAAGTTTGCTTCCTTCACTAACACTAGGTATTGTACAGACTTGGAGAATTAAACCGTAAAACTTTGAATATTTCAGATACGAAAAAAATGATTCAACAGAAAGAGGACAATGACACGGATCCACATTAGGCAGCTAATGCCTAGTGATGCTTAGTTTATGACCTTTGCCTCCTTCCAGGGTCAATGGAGAGAACAGCTTCTCTAAAAACTTCTCTCTGGGGTACCCCACCTCTTTCACAAGCAGACTCATGACAACTAATCCATTCTGACCACTACCTGGAACTACCTAGTGGCATTTCAGAGTATATCTAACTATGGTGCTTCACTGCATAAACGCATCCCTGAAGTTAGTCATGTATGTGCATACACGTCTGAAGAGATTATGTGCATTTGTGTTTTGCTGAAAGGATATGAGAAGCTTGTGAACCTGTTACAAGACTCAAAGGGGAAATTGTGGCAATAGATTGGATCAGATGACCAGGAACGCCTTCTCAGCTTCATTAATCTGTCAATGTGTTTAAAGTTAAGTACATGTACAAAGGCTTTGTTGAATCTGTTTCACCACCTTACTCCTTCAGAGGCTATCTGCTAACCAAGATTCCGTAGTCCTACTAATTTGTATGTTGCAACTTCTCAAAGAATTATGTTATTTCAGGGAGCATAAATTCTACATTATCTCCATTTGTACTGGAGAAATATTTACCTTGTTTAAATATTTCACCACCTAAGTTCTGAGTGATTGAGGGTGAAACTGTTCTTCACTTCTTTGTTGAATACTACATAGTTGTCTCCACAGAGCAGTTACTGTACAAAGTATTTAAGAAAAACTACTTTTCTTGCCTGAAAACTATCACACCAAAAGACAGGGATCACACAAACAAAGGAACCAAAGCTTGCAAGCGAAGACAAGCAACTTTTCCTTCCAGGAAAATAAGTTTCATTTACACCACATAATAGAGATGAAACCATGCCATACCCACAATATACTCCCAGTTAGCTGTAAAGCACAACGCTGAAGCATTTCCAGCCAAGAGCTATTTACTCCATGTTTATTGCCTCTTTTCCTTGCTTAGACTTCTGAGAAAGTGTTTAGATGGGACTTGGAAAAAACAGATATCCAGATTCTCCCTCCCCACTCCCATTCTCTCTCTCCTTTGCCCACAAACTAGGTGCAAAGACAGACTACTGAGCAAAGGACCTTCCCGTTCAGGCTCTGGCAGCACACTTTGGTATATCAGTGGGAACTGGTTTCGTTCCCAATCTCCGACCAATCCCAAATTTCAAATCTGAGGCTCTGTTACCCAAACCCAATAATCCAGCTGCCCTTTGAAAATGTTCCCATTTTTGCTATCTGCACAAACAAGTTAATTTTCTCCAGAGCCCTAAGTTTATGTTAAAGAACTACTGTTACAAGTCCATTTAGCACAGCTGCAATGGACTGAGTCCAGTGGGAGCATCTGAGGAGAAGAGGAGTGTTTCTGTAGAAAAGGAGGCCTCATCAGCTACTGTCGAGAAGAAATCAACAGGGTGAAAAGGGCCTTGCCTTCCCTTGAGTCAGGGAGAAAAAAGTAAGTCATAAACACCCCCTAAATGAAAGAAAAAGATTGCTGAAGATGTCACAGATGTTGTCTTTGGCATGTGGAAGTCATGACAACATGTCTCAGCACCTCACAACAGATAAGGAAGACTCCTCATAGAACTGGCTTTTACAGACTGACGTGACATAATCAAACACATAAAAGTTTGACACTGAACCGTGCAGTAAATCAAGTCCCTCCTGATGGGAGAGAATTTGCTGAAAGTCCTTGCAAGGAGTTTCAAAGATAAACCGAGACTTTTCCTTGAGTTTCAATGCTTCCAGATAGTTGTTTATTAAGTCTTATCAGAGGAACAGAGCCACTAGTGTGACCCAGGTACAGCATAGAGCACAGAAAAGCAGGAGTGAGCTCTAGTTATCAAGATTTATACAGCTTTTAAAGATATTTTAACCAATAGTTACTAAAAACGTACATTATTTCCACTTTCCTACCAATTATTCAGTAACACGACTAGGAACTGCAGAATTTTCTATCCAATCATTCCAAACCAGTTTTACTGCAGAATATGGAGTAGTAGAAGAAGGAGAAGAAGGTTTAGAGAACAACAACAATCCTCCATTTTGATTTTTTTTACTCTTATCTATTTACTACAGAGAGAAGCGCAAAACCTCTAAATTTTTCACCCTGTGACAATCTTACATAGTAGTCTATCACCTAATGCACACCGCTGTATTTTCTAGTTCTTGTCTGACTGTTGGTAATTTTTTCCAAGGTTTGAGGCTAAAACAGTGTTGTTCAGGGGGGTAAGAACCCTTAAAAACAGGCAGAGAAATATTCTTGGCACTCTGGGCTCCTACATAAGTTGTTCCCTCTGTCTGGGTGCCAGAGTTGCAAGTGTCCTGAGCCTGCCCTCAGCCTCTTATTTCTCCCAATTCACCTGTAACAGACCAACCATTAAATTTGCTCTCATCATGCAGTTAACCAAATTACACAGAAGGAGGACAGTCCACAAAGATAACTCAGGAGAGCAGTATAGGCCCTCCCTCCACAGGGACATGGAATGACGCTCTCGTGTTTCCCTGTCATAAGGAACAAATCACCCTCAGTGCAGCATGACCCAGTGCCTACTGAGCTGTGTCAGCCTCTGCATGTCTCCAGAGAGCTTCAGGGAGCACTATCCCAATCAGTGCAGCAGGAATCCAATGCAGGTTCCAACAGCACCACTACCTGCATCTTGACTTGGGCTTCCCTGGATAGATTTGTAGTGAACAAGCTTCCTCTTTGTGTTGTCATCCTCAGGATAACACGGTGCTTATGTACCTGAGGCACAGGGAGCCTCAGAGGGAGATTTACCACAGAGCAACAGCATTAGATGGGACACAGCACTCCGGGGCTGCGTCTAGCAAAGAGCAAAATTAAAATGTAGGTGTAAGAACTGGTTCAATTGCTCAGAACTATTCTATTCTTGTAAGCACTATTTGTATTCAGTCCAGCAGGCAGCTGTTGAGTCAGCGAGGTACACACTTGGCTGCTGAGGCTCTTGCCGATGTTCGCAAATAATGAGGCACAATTGAAGAGGATCTCTAGGGTGAAATAGGTCATGCACAGACCCAAAATTCACATATGCATTTTGGGTGGGCTTGCTTCACACCAGCTCTTGTTTGGTCTCACAGATAAAAGCTCACCAGTGAACAACAAAAGCAGTTCTGACCTGAACTGCATCTGTAACATGGATGCATGCTTTAGTTGCTTGCCAAGACAGAACTCAGCTGTACCACGCTTGTTAACCAGTTCAGAAGAAGATTTCGCAGATGAGAGCCTTTTCACAGGAATCACAGCAGGCCAGGAAAGTCTCAGATACCATATCCCTGTTACTACACAGAACTCCCCCCAGAACAAGGCTTTCTATGGAACACTGCAGACATTTCCCACAACTGTACCCAAGGGAAGGGCAACTTCCCATTCAAGAGCACCCAGTCTTCACCACCAATCTTCTCACTCCCCCCCTACCAGCCAGCTCGCCTCCTCTTCTCCCAGTACCAGATCCAAAAGGCAACTCTTCACACATCGCAATTTGAGCCAACTAGAAAAAGAAAACCTAACCAATGCCAAGTTTAATCCCACACAGTCCCAACCAGTTTCTCACGTTCTTCTGCATTCACCTTGTAAGAGGCATTTTCCTCTCTTCTTAGCAATGTCAGGATTTCAGGAGTGAGGAGAACTCTGAATACTGAACCACACTTTAAAACAAAAGTGCTAAAAAGTGGGTCTCATGAAATAGGCATTTTTTTGATTTGGCTATAAATCAAAGTTACTGAATCACTAGGAAAAAATTCTGACATATTAAGTGTTGTTTGTGCACGCATTAGTGCATAGAGCAACTGACTGAAAAGGTGTGTGTGGAGGGGTTGTTTGTTTCCCTTGAAAAATTACTTTCTGCTTTTAGGAAAGTGGCCAGCTGGGAAAAGGAAAGAGAAGGAAATATTTTATATGAGCTCACAAATAAGCACTCCAGGTTCTGAGATAATTTCTTCATTTTTGAAGGAGTATCTGGATTTTACTATAAAATTAGAAAGATCAAGGAAAAAAATCTTACGTTGTCTCAAAGCTAAAGAAAAGTACTTCAACATCACTATTATCTTTCTTTTGATAAACCAAATACTGAGCTTGAATAACAGATTACAGGACATTGTGTATGAGACAGAAGCAAAGAGAGAGACATGAATATGAGCTTTAATGTGTATTTCAAATTTTACTTTAAAGTATGTTAAAACAAAATGGCAATTTAATTATTAGACATGGCTTATTTCCAGCCATACTTTCCATCTAAGAAACTAATTTTTAAGGTAACTCCAATTATATTTTTTTAAGCAAACTTATCACGAGAAGATAGAATCAGAATAAAAAAAAACCCCACTTTCCTAAAATCTGGTACCCAAATATGTGTGCATGTAAACATATGAATGTTACGCTAGCTAGGTTTGTTTCTCAATTCACTATAGAGAGAAATGTCCATGAGTGATGACATCTCTTCCAAAAAGAGTCTTCCCATCACAATTGGACTATATTAGTAGAAAAAAATGTGTCAAGAAAATAAAAACTGTTGTAGGACAAAGACAGTGGGAAAGAGGACAGGACTTCCCAGACTGAATATGAGCAGGTAGGAAGAGAAAAGAAGGAAGAACCTCCTGCAAAGACAAGTATGAGCAGGAATATCAGACACTGATCAGTGAGGATGGGAAATTGCAGGGCAGTGCTGATCTTCTGAGAGGAAATGCAAAGGAAATGGAGAAATAAAGTGCTCCCATTATTACACCTAAGTAAAAGAGCTGGAAAATCTCCCAGGGAGGACTTGAGCAGCACAAATGCCGGTAACTGGGAAGGGTGAGAGACAGAAGAAGATGAGGCACAAGTTTGTTGCTATTTTACACAATTTACTGCTCATCTTGCAACAGGTACAACCAATCCCCATATTGCTGTGTGTCAACCATTCTTCCATCAGGATAACACCAATCATCTGCAGCTATCCAATATGTTTACAGAGTCTTAGCCATATGTTCCCATGGCCTATGTGCCAAAAATCAGAGCAACTTCATATCAAAGTCCTGCTGAAATCCTCTGAGTGAAAGCCAGACTGCCTTACTTGGTGTGATACCATAGCAACTCAGAGTCCCCTTCATGATTTAACTCTGAAGGTCCTTGAAAGAGTCTCACAAAGCACAACAAGTACGTGTGGCCCCATCAGCGTCGGAGATGCAGGGACACAAACAAATGTAAATACTCGTCTGAACAACAGAACACAGGGGAAGGGACATAGAGAAGAGACCCTTGCATTCAAAAGTGGAGGCTGAAAATTAAGCAGGGAAATTCATCACTGCACTGGTCAAAATTGATCAGTTTTTCAGTTTTTGCATACAAACACTTGAGTCTCACACTGTCTTTGCAAGCACTAACACCCCTATATAAAAACGAATGTCTTTCCAAACGCCAGACTCTGAGAGATGATGTTCCCTGCTGGGAACTTCAGGTCATTAAAATAAATCATGAGGTCATTGCATGAAAGGAAGGGAAATTTTTGGTATTTGTTAATCATACAGTTACTTCTGAAAGTGTCTTTCGGATATATCATTGTAATTGATTTTATGAAATTGCAGAGAAAGTTTGCTGCAGGTTTTCCTTGATGAAAGGAAAAGAAAGGAAAGGAAAAGCAGTGGAAGAAATGTCATTCCTGTCATTTTCACAATAGGGAAGCAATGAGTCCAGGAAGGTGCTTGAGAGGCTGAGCACTCAATAGCTGAACGAATGACCTGACTGTTTCCATGAGCTCCTCGTCTTTAGTCTCCAAGAAGCAAGCTATTCAAACTGATTACCACTTCAATTACTTTGGGTATCAGTGTTTAGGTGTTGTAGGGTGTGCAGACAGAGAAGCATGCATGCTTTGAGACCATGTCGATTCCACCTGAAGGCAGTGATTCACACATATGGCAGAACTCAGTACACAGAAAGCACAAAGCAGCAGATTTTTCTTTTGAAAATCATCATAAAATTTATGTGAGTCTTAAAATTCCATAACATTTGAGTCGCAGTTTTCCTTGTGTGATTGCTATCAAATCATGATGTTATCACATGCTTAAATATTTTTAATAAAGATTCCCTTCTCCTGGAGACACATAATTGTGAAAGAAAACAATTAAAGAAGTTAATTAACTTCTTCTATTAAATAGCTTCTAAAGCTTCTTTTTTTTTTTCTTTTGGGGTTTTTTTGGTTGGTTGGTTGCTTTGATTTTTTTGGTTTGGCTTTTTCTCTGGTTTTTTTGTTCGGTTGGTTTGGTTTTTTATTTGGTTTTTTGTTTGTTTGTTTTTGGTTTGGTGTAGTTTGGTTTTTTTGGTAGAGAAGGAGCTGAAAAGGTTAGTTCAATAAAGCCCAAATCCTCAAATACCAACAGTCATAGACAAAAGTATTAATGGACTATTTTGAAGTCACTCTCATGATTTGTAAACAGTTGAGAACACCAACAACAGCACAATCTTCTTTCCTGGTTAGCATACTAGAATGATTAAATACTTTAGCCAGATTAAATCGTTTTAAACACAACATAAATGTTAAGACATTAGTTAAATACTGCTGCTTTCTTATAGAAAATAGTTACTCGATACACAGCAAGTGCAAACAGTGCTTCTCAACACAAAGACAAACCCTTAACTTCCACTCTGTATCAAAAATGTTAATGCTGTTTTGAGAAACCCTTGAAACTATCAAGTAATCTAATACCACAGTTTCTTTGTGTGTTCTCTTCTTTCTCCTCTTTATTAGGTATCAAACCTGCTCAAACAATGGGCTGGTGGCTGGTTTCCAGAGTCAGTATTTTCCATCGGTGCTGGACCGTGAATGGCAATTTTACTGCTGCCGCTATAGCCGGAGGTGCCCGTATTCCTGCTGGTGAGTTCAAGCAGACACCAAACCTGGGAGCCTCTTTCCCCCAACAGTCCCTATGAATGTCTTTGGCTGCTTGACCTGTCAGAAACCTTGTCTGAAGAAGAGTTAACTGTGCTTTAGGGAGCTAAAGATGTTATTTCCAGTCTGCTATGGGGTTCTTAAGGATCCATGGCTAAGGGAAGAGAGTAAGGATGCAGTTACACTGAGCAGCAAAATGCAGTAGCTGGCCCTCAATGAACAGGCCTGGGGTTCAGCATCAGCCTAGCTGTGCTGGAAACCATGACAGAAGTCTCCTAAGTGGAATGACATTTTCCCACTATAAATCCAGCACATTTACAGGAGTAGGAATATCTCTGGGCTACATGTTTGTGCCACAATGACTTACAGGAGTGAACTTATACCAATTACCTCAGAAATAATATTACTAGTCCATACAACTATGCTTCCTCTCTCAAGACTCTTTAAAAATCAAAGTCAAAATGAGCTACTGATCGTAAACCCAAAAGGAAAAGGTGGTCACATCCTAACAGAGTATCACAACTGGTGCTGGCAACTTCTCAGAGACTGTGGAAAAATGAGCTATGCATCCCAAGCTTCCTGGTTTCTCTAAAACACACCACAGGTGTGGTTTCTCTAAATTATAACCGAAGACAGGAGCAGACTGTATAGAGGAAGCTCATATTGCTCCTGTCCATTCTGTCTAAGAGAACTCATAATTTTTTGCTCCAGGGTTACACTCAAGTTAAATTCAGCTGTTCTCAGGGATACAAAGAATAACCCGCCCACAGTTTAAAAAAAAAAAAAAAAAGAAAGTAGGGGGAGAAAAAAGTAAATCTGTGCTTGAATTTTTTTTTTCAGAACTCAGCTTTGAAGTAAGCTTCCCATTGAGATGCATACAAATTGTTTATGTGCCTGTTGGTCTTACTTGGCTGCCTGGCTACTGGCCAAATACAACAGCACTGCCTTGCTTTTCATCCTTCAGTCTCCTTGCAGGCAGGAGGAAAAGAAATGTTTTTATTTTTATTATTTTTAAAGTCCTTAAATTACAGGAACTCTGTAACAAAGTCTTTGAACATTCTTCTGAACATTCCTCTGCCTCCTTTCTAGACATTGCCCACGGATGTTCTCTACCTGTAAATAAACATACCTGCCCAGGCTCTTCCCTCTAAGGGAAACTCACTCAGACTTTTAAGCAGTTCTTTCAATCTCTTGTACTCCTCTAATATTGCATACATTTTCAGAGAGAGAACAGAAATCTCTGACTTTTTTTGTTATTGTTGACAGTTCTTCTTCCCTCAGATGTTGTCTTGACAACTGGGAACAGCTTTGTCTCTGCTTTGCAAATTGACATTCAGAGTAAGGCAAATCCTAATGTAAATGTTGGGGGGTTACTGAAGTCTTTAGTTTTCATCTCAGCTGCACAGAGACTCCTATACTGCCCTTCTATTTCCAACAGTGACAATACTCTGTTTTTATGCTTGGGAAAGAAAACTTTACGCAGTTCATCTGCAGTTCCATGCAGAAAAGGCAGCATTTCAAAGAAAGGTGAAGCATTTTTCCCTCTAAGCAGGGTAGAAATCCCATGTATTCACATTCTTCTGAGATGGGAGAGCTGTAAAACTGGTGGGTAGCCATGTCACCTGGCTTGTGAAAAGCTTCTGGTGCATAGTTTGTGATTATGGGTTCATTATAAAACCATTCTGCCTTTGGAGTTAGCAAGGTAAGCTCTTTCCACATACAGCTATCCAAATTAGGATGTTATGGTCTGGATGGACAGACAACTAGATGAGTTAAAATATGGTGGTTTAACAGGCCCAGAGGGCAATGGTTAAAAGGTGATACTCTGCCTGGGTGCCTGTCCTGCTTAATATCTCTATCAATGACCTTGAGGAGGCATGATGGCCAAGTTTGCATATGACACCAAACTGGGGGGTGCAGCTGACATGCTTGAGAGCAGGACTGCTGCTCAGTGGGATGTAAAGAAAACTGCTTCTTCTATGAGGACAGATTGCTCATTGAGGCTCCTTGGATACTTTCAAGACTAAACAGAATAAAGGCTGAGAAGCCTGGTCTGACATTGTGGGTGACCTTGCTTGGAGCAGAGGGCTGTAGCAGAGACTTTTTGAAGTCCCTTTCTGCCACAGTTATCCTGGGGTCCCACATAGGAGGACTTTTTACTGGAGGACCCACACCATGTAGATAAAGTCTCCCCTCTAGAACAGTGGTCTCTCTTCTGTCGTCTGCTGGGAATGGTTTGTTTTCTGGTTTGCTCCCTTTACCCTACCTAGACAGTGTACGAGTACTCTGGGCGAGTACTGTGCTAACCTATAACCAACACGAATTTCACTGGGGTAGTGTGAAACCCCATGCTTTGGAGTAACTTTTACTTGTGAAGTCACAGATGTGACTTGTCTGAATTGTTAAACTTCAGTGTACGGAAACCAAACTTCCCATCCCCTAAGCTCAGGAGATCTCACAACCTAACTTCCATTGGCATTTCCAAGTTATTGTCACAAGACCCTTGTTCACGCATCACACTTCTGGTCTGTATCTTGCATTCCAGTTAAGATGCATTTGACAGAAAGAATGTTTTCCAAACAAATTGCAAAGTAGTTCTGGGCTACCATGGGTAAGACCTCACACTGTATATGCATATAAGACACAACAAAAATGTGTGTGCATGGAGTATCATTATTTATTGCAGTTTCTGCCCCAAACTATAATAGTATTTGTTCTGTTCCAGAAACTAGTTGTCAGTAAAGTAACTGTGGAGAAATGGCAATCAGCATGCTGCTGACTCCTATGTTTTGGTTGAAGCAGCTTATTTTCATGCAAAGGCTTCTATTAGTATATGACTATGTGGAAAAGTAATTCTTTCCTCTTCCAGTTGTCTCCATAGAGGGCTCTCTGGCAAATATAAAAGCAGTAAGACAGCTGATCCTTATGGATGGTTTCTCTTGGCTCTTCTGCTTCAGGATTACATTCCTCCTGAAGTGAGATGACCCTACAATGAATAAAGATAGGCTTTTGTTATGTGCATGAGCCATGCAACTTATTTGTTAGAATTTTCCCTGGTTTTTACACCTAGAACATTCCTGTGTTTTTGAGAACTGCTAGTATTTATTGGAATACTAATTTATAACACCATCATGTTGACTGAAACCAAAACTTTGCTTTCACTTTGCTTGATAAAATGATTGAACTCAAATACATAAAGAAGGACTTTATTCGGCAGCACTTATATCCTTACTCTTTGAACCCAATAGTTCTGTTTCACAGCTCATCTTCACACCATTAATTCCCAGTTTACCTCTGCAGTAAACTCATTTTGAAAATAAATCTACTAATCTTTTCCAGTCTCATAGTTTTGCACTTGCTTTGTAAATTTTTTTACAAGTACTTAGTTTTCTTCTTCATCATGCCAAGACTTGTCATGGATTCTGCACATTTTTAACATACTGAAAATAATTAACATTCCTCACAGGAAGCAGAAAAACTCTCTTTACCTGGCTAGGGAATGCTACCACAGTAAAATAAACTGTGTGCTGATTTGCACCATAAAGGAAGGAAATCTATCACAGATGCAGAGACAGTGTCACTAAGTGGTCCCATTAGAGCTCAGATTTTTATCTTTGCCAGGAAATGGAAGCTTGACTCCGTACTCTCAAAAGCAAACACATGTCACAGAGCAGCCCCAAGTCTGCACAGATTGTTTATGCATGTTTCCCTTCTCCAAACAATGAGCAGTTCAAATGCCAGAAGGTCTGTCTGGAGCTGTGACTGCTCTCTGTCATGGTGACACTGTCCAGGCAACAATTACATTTTCCAAGAATTATGGGGCTTAAAGTACTTCTTTGTTTTCTTGACTCAACCTGCCACATAAGACATATTGAAAATGATCTGATCCAATGCAGGTTTTTCAGAGATAACCAGTAGCAGAGATACAAATCCGAGAGATGAACTCAGAATAGATGTCATGGAAACATACAGTTCCAGACAACCCAATTCCTCTCCCCTCTTTTTCCATTTTTTAAAAGGTATTTAACTGTTTGGGGGGGTGGGGGGCGAGTTGTTTTATTCTTTTTTTAATATTACCCATCAAATACAACCTTACAGTTCAATCTGCTGGACTATCTTCCAGAGATATTTTAGGAGAAACACATTTGCTCTGACGTTTGAAATCTTGCCAAGTTACTTTGGACATATTTTTTTTGAGGAACAGGCACAAGCTGCCCTGAGCTCTGCTGCTGCTTGTACCTGCATTGGACAAGCTCATGCAGGCCTCGAAGAACTGTGATCCTGCTGTGCCAGCCCCGTGGCTCCTCAGCACCGGGAGGGCTTGTGGCTTTCAGTGCAACACAGTGGGAACGTAGGAGCAGTGACGTGTCTCTGTGGATCTATGAGCTCAGAGCCTGGAGACTGAGCCCAATCCCAAAACGCATGACATGGCCCCACAAGAGAACTTCTCATCTCCAGAGAACTCCAGGACACCTCTAGTCCCCTAGCAGCCCAGCAATCTGGGATCTATACTCAGAGCATTTGCCAGAATTTCTGTAGGCAGCTTACTGAGACTTTCTTTGGCTTTTCAGCATAGTTTGCATTTTTAAAAGCAGATGACCTTTGTCTTCCAGCTGGAGGAAGAGTCGAAATTGATTAAAGAGGTATATGATTTCCATGTTCACTGAATGTAACTTGAAGGCTTGTGGCTCTTGAAAAAAATTCCTCCTTTAGGAAAGACATACTCTTGAAGCATTTGTAAACAACATCTGAAAATAAGGCCATTCAGGGGACAATCCTTGTCCTCAAAGGTCAGAAAGTTAATGTCAAATCTTATGTTTTCATCTTGAAGTGGAACAGCTCTTTCTTTTGGCTGTGGCATTGTTGGAGGAAGAGTTCATCAGCAAAGAGGAAAATGAAGGTTAAACAAGAGCCATTCGCCTTGCTAGCACTGTAGTTGAACAAGAAGTGAACAGTGTAAGATATTCCAATACCCTGTACTTACTACAGGGAGTAAGTATATTCAACAACTGGAGCCAGAAACTGTGAGTTCTACTGCTGACTCTCTCTGATATTTTAAAAGACTCATTTCTTTTGTCTGCTTGGTATCTGAAAGCAAGGCCTACCCATAGTTCCCATTTATATCTTTAATTAGCAGACTATACATATTAAGGCCATTGGTGCGACTTGATCTTCTTATTGGTAAATAATAGACTCACAATAACTATTTCTGAAGTCAGTTGTTAAGAATGCCACAGATTACTGTAGATTAGTACAAAACATTCTTCTCAGTGCTAAATGAGTAACTCTGTGCTTTCTATAAATCTCTACCATAGCAATTCTTCACCATGGAAAATAAACATCGCAGCTATTTTCAGATTAAAATAAAAACAACAGTAACCCTGGTAAAGATTTAATGCCTTTTTTTCAATATCTATCCTACCCTAGGCAAGATTTATAGGATTATAGTGAAATACATTAGAAGAACATGTGGATGGTTGAAGCAATGCAAACCACTGAAAAGATAAACCATTCTACATCAACTCTATCTGAGCTAAAAATGCCATTATGAAAACACCTTTCTCTGTCACCTTTTCCTGCTGTCTCACACACAGGCC
Source organism: Coloeus monedula (assembly GCF_965178545.1). Classification (NCBI taxonomy): domain Eukaryota; kingdom Metazoa; phylum Chordata; class Aves; order Passeriformes; family Corvidae; genus Coloeus; species Coloeus monedula. The sequence continues at coordinate 26,457,899 of NC_138783.1, forward strand.
AAACTACTTACACCCCCTAGCACAAGATCTTCTTTCCTAGTCTTTAACACAGAATTACCTTCTTTCTCCTCTCTTGACAATGCCACTGGTGCTCCAAGCCTCTTGTACCCAAACATCATACACCCAATACTATCCAGCAGTAGATTTGAAAAGCTGAACCAGAGTTCATCTTTTGTGTATTTTCTTGCAAATTATACAGACTGAAAAGGCTACCAGTTTTTAAAGGTCTCACATTACTCTTTGCTCCCCTACAAGTCCTTCCCAAACACCCATGTGTGTCTGGGTTCAACAAACAATTCCACTAAATGCACCCTGCTAGCCCCTGCCCCTCGGCCTTTGTTTGGCAACAAATTACTCAGTGCCTAGAGCCCACAGTCGGTATAACACAGGTCTTCTCACAGCTGCCTTGCAAGCCTCTTTGCTAGGCCCCTGTTACATACCCCCTCAGGCACCACAGGCACCCCAGCTTGGTCATACAGGTCTTACAACACCCCAAACAGCGGCAGCAGCTTTGAGCACTTGGCAATTCCCATACTTCTCCCTGCTCACCTAGCCCAACTCTCCTTGCTATAGGTTCAGGGCCGGAAGTGCTTACAGGGCACTGTGAAGGTTACTGTGGATGGTTTTTCCCAAATGAGAAATCCATGGACAGGCAAACCCTCACTAACCTGGGCAAAAACTGTCTCGCACTCGTTTCGTGACTCCTCTCAGGTACAAACCATACATTGCCACAGGTGGCTTACAAATGCTACCATGTTTGCAAATAAGTGATGTGTCTGCAGGCTGTGGTAGGTGGCTCACAAGTTGATAGGCACTTTGTATGCATTAGTGAGTAAAACATTCAATATTTTCAGTTAAGTACTTGATAATAAAGGTACAGACCATGCTACAACAAATCCTGAGGGAACTGCTGTCCTGGGCCAGGCAGACCACTTTGGGAAGACCCTCAGTGACTGTCTTAAATTATCTTTCTCCCCTTAATGACTACCCCTATGCATTAAACACTAGAGGATCTCTAAGTGCAGACACATTTTATGTGAATTACCCTCACGATTCAAAAAACAGAGATAATAGAAAAGGAATGGGATGCACCACAGAGTCCTGCTACATGGACATTTCCTTCTAAAGAACACAGTGCAAGCCAGACAACCTTGAAATTCAGGGTCTTAGGGGAACAGTTTCAGAAATAAGTGCAGCAATCATCAAAGAGAAATGAATTAGACAGACCACACAGACTCATGTGAACTTGAACACTGCTGTCATAGCACTATTTTTAATTTTTCTCTCCTGAACAAAAGGAGTCAGTAGGCATCTGTCTATATAACAAGACACACTTCAGAGCAGCTCAAGTCCCCAAATAATTTATTTTCTGTAATTGCATATATTTGCTTTTTGAACATTTCTTAGCAGAGGAGCCTTAAGAGGCTGCATGGTTAAGTGTAGAAGTTAGTAGAAAGGGAGGGGGAAATGGCAGCAGTCAGAAAGAAAAGAGAGAAACTAAACGAAAACTCCCAATGCACTTCAGAGTAACACTGCATGCTTCTGCAAAAGGTCTGTGAGACCACAGCAATTCAGAAGCTTATCATCAGATCTACTTTTCAGCTGAGAGGCCCATGAAAGAAGTTCCAACAGCTGACTCTCAGTTCTGTTTCTGAGCAGAGCAAAGAGCAGCGTTTTAACCTTGTGTTGTGCACAGTCTCCTCTGCCCTGCACATACTGCTGGTCAAGATTACAGAACATTTTCCTTGCTGAGTGCCAAACAGATGTTATGAAATACATTTGGTAGAACATATAAAAAACACACGTCTTAGTGTCTTCTCATAATAGTAGCTAAACAAAGCATCAAAGCCTGGAGTTGATGGGAGAATGCAAAATTAAATCCTGGTCCATACCACATTTTTAAAACCTTCTATGACCCTGGATTTTCTGAAGATGCGCTATCAGACATTAAAGGTCCAAATTAGTAAACTAAATATGGGGACTCTCCTCTGGCTGAGGGAACAGTGTACATGGGTTCTTCTTTTTTTCCTAGTCTGCAGCAGCTGTCTGCATGACCTGTGAAATAACTGCTGTTATTTCTTACCAATGGCAGAGCACTGCGGGGGCTTTGCAAATCCATGTGTCCTTGGTCAGAACTCTGACAACAGACACTGTGACCAGGCCTGATCTTCTGCTTCCCAAACACACTCTGGGATGGGTGTCCTTGTACTATAACTCAGAATCTGTGTGATGAATGTCATGGCCAAAGGACAGGAAGCATGATATATTCAGATGGAACAAGATATATTCAAAGAAGTTGACTGATTAGACTTCAGAGTCTTATAAGGCCATGCTTGAATGTCACATGCAGACCCATTTTTCATTTGTCAAGGAATAATGATTTGTTAGGAACGATGTTCCAACCGAATGATGCTCTTTCAAAAGCTGAGTATGACCCGGAAAGCAACCTAATAGTCCAGAGTACCTCAGTTTTCAAGTAAACTTTCAGCTTCTGAGTTCTCCAACACTTACAGGTTTGGCCTCCAAATACACCCAAAACACCTCATTATAAAAACTCCAACCCATCCCAATAGCTATATTCCTAGTGAGTAAAATATTTAAGGCTGTCCTTAAATTCCATCAGTTGAACAAAATGTAAAGATGCACAAGTGCTGGCTGGAATATGCGCTTGGATCACCTTCAAGCATCATTCAAGTACTGCTGCTGGGCTGGATTAAGTCAGGAAAAGGTTGTCAGGATTTCTGTAAAGGTGCCTTAACCCTGTTAGTCTCGACAGAAGCTGGGCTGTTTATTTCCACAGGAGCAGCATCTCCCTTACAGGGAACCTGATTCTTCCCTTTGCCATTTCAGAGAGTAGCTGACACAACTCCACTAGCAACTCCCATGTAAAATGGTGTAATGCAAGGAGTGCCAGGTTTCCATTCAGACTTCAGACATAATGTTGACAGAAAGTACTGGTCAAGCTTCCAGCCCCTTCCTGAATCTGCTCATTATCTGTAAAATGAATTACAGATAATTCCCTGGCTATTTCCCAGGGAAGCAGCAATCATAATTTGATTAATAATTGAAGAAGCACTTTGAACTTCTCAGATAAAATACACTCCACAAATATCATCCAGACCCATAATTTTACATTATAAATTAGGCAGAAAGAGGAAACAACAAAGAGTAATGGACTAATTGTTACAGTCACTTAATAAAATTCATAAATGGATAAATGCTTAGAGTCATTTGACTTGGCAACATTTACTGCAGTCTACAGCTGCAAACCAAAGAGACTCACGAGAGACTGGAGCAAATCCCTGCAATAAAGACATAAGTAGTAGACAAGCTTTATCTTCTTGTTCAGATTACTTTTACCCCTGGTCTGCAGATGTATATACATATATTCCAATACTCCAGTTTGCTCTTAACTATTCTAAATTTGCTGAATTTTATTCAAATAGCTACCTGAATTATTTGCGTATATGAGAAAGGCAGCCTTGTGAGACTCTATCTTATGGTGCTGTTAAGAAACAAGAACTTCCAAGGAAGCAGGAAAAATCTACTAATTGAGTTGTATTCATTCAGCTGGACTCTTCTATAAGATGGTGAATTATATTATCTTCTTTTTCCTTAATTCAAAGGTTAACAACAGAATATCCAGGACACTATGGAGAAGATATGGACATGATGATGTACACTTACGACTATTATATCCGTGGGGCAACCACAACGTTCTCTGCTGTGCACAGGTTTGCTTTTCATCTGTTTCAGTAGAAATCGAAAAAAAAAAAAAGGTCTGTCTTTTCTAATTCCCCCCAACAGTTCATGGCTACACACCATCTGCTGTGGTACTCAGCATCACACTGTACTTCTGAGGACCAAAGTTCACAGTACATATGATTCATTGCCCAAGGTGGTATATCAGGAGCAGAGCATCTTGATGCTAATGGGGATCATTTGCCAGGTCCATCTGAGCAGTGAAAAATACAGCAGTGGTAGGTTGGGCTGAATCTGACCTTCACAAAATGCAGCAGAACTTCAGTACATTTTCTCACCTACCTCTATTTGGAGCATATTTCATTGAGCTCACTAAAAACACCCTCTGCTGTCAGGGACCTGTTTCGGTCCACTTTTCTTTGCGGAGAAGCAGGGAATCTGCCAGCATGCAAAGTTAAGACCGTACAAACTGCAATGTGAATGTTGTAAACTGCCCAATCCATTTCAACACAATTCTAAGAGGTTCAAGCCACACCAGGAACTCAGGAAATGCAGTGCACCTCGATCCTTTTCCAGTAAATGAGTTAACTACATTTTCTTGATCAGTCCTGGTTATTTCTTGGCATTTGCTAGTCCTCTTGGGAGAGTCCCTATGGCTAGTGAAGTCATAGTCATGCAAATGGATTCACAAGTTTTCTGCTTAGTTAAAAAAGAGTTTTTCCCTTTTTACTATGCACAACTGCAAAGTTTTAAAATTTGGATTTAACATAAACTCCAGACTGTTGCCTGCCTAGGGCTACAGAGATCCTAACAGCAGGTTTAAGAAGAGTGTAAGCAGTCCTTGAAACCTGATTGTGGGAGAGGGATCTTGATTCTTTCAAGCTGACCTCTAATACATCAATCATGAGCTATTTCTTTGCTGATGTCTTTTATCAGGCATCTCAGTCCAGTATATTAGTGCATTTATTATCAAGCACAGCACAGACAGCAAGGCAAGGTGTGCTGCAATGCTCTGCCAAGACTGGCTACATGAGGAGGAGGAGAGAAGAGAGAAGAGAGAGTTTAAAGACACCACTATTTCAAGCTCTCTCTAATAACACTCAAAGCAGCCAAAATACTTTTGTCACTGTAATGCTCTCAGCTTGCCGAAGATCACTATAGGGATCCCTCAACCAAAATGCTACCCTAAAATAAGAAGATTTTTCCAGAAATGACAACACATTGTAGGACTGCTGCAGGTCCATAACTGCAATTTCCTGGCTAAAATACATTATCCTGTTTATTACCAAATGGAAGCCGTGTCTGCAAATTCTTCCTACAAGTGGAAGAATAATTTTCACAGATACTTGACCCAAAGGTATCGATTTATCGCTTTAGATAAAGAATATACAAGGTCATAAGGGACAGCCCTGTTCTGGGCTTTTCCTCTAAAATATTCCCCAGTGCTATCCTTAATCCTTGTTCTTGTGGCAGAGACTCAGGGAAATAATGCAGACAGTGGGTTCCCCTGCAGCTGGAATCCAGACTCCATCGGATGTGGACCGGGGTAAAGTCTGGAATCACAAAGACAAGCCTGGAAAACAAAGCAGCTGAGGTAGCCTATGCCTCTGAGCAGATTTCTCTCTCTGCTGAAGGCAGCCTTCAGAACAGAGTGGCAATGGGGGGACTGGGCAGGAGCAGAGGCAGCATCAAGGGAATGTGCACTGGGAGTCCTCAAGGGACCGCAGTGCCGCGAAGAGGAAAAACCCTCAGCACACCTTTGTCCTACCACTGCTCTGGTGGCAGACATAAACCTGCAATAGTAACAGGTTGAAACTACAGAGAAAACATTTTATGAATTGCAAACTAGAAAAGTTTTCTGCGCCAAAGAACTTTCTGGCCCTCAGCTTCCAGAATGACTAGAACTAATTTGTGTTGCCAAGTGAATGAAGCGAAAAAAAATTCTTGCTTCATCAGTTCAGAATTCAGATTTAGGCTGTAACACTCCTCCTGAGCAGTATGAATCACAAGAGTCAGCAAAATTTGTCATCCTTAATGGTTCTTTGCAGCTCATGAGGCAGAATAGGAGCAGAAAAAGGTCTTCTGAGTCTCAGCCTGCCAGGGGCATGCACATGTTCCACTTGTCTATGTAAAAGTTTTTTAATTGCTCTTCATTTTCAAGCATATTAAACTTGTGTCCATACTATTTAGTTCATGATGGACAACGTTCTCGAGCTAACGAGAGGCAAACAAAAGCCTCTGAAGGTATTTCAGTTTAAGCTTTCCCAATCACTTCAAACTGGTAGGTATTTTTAGACTTTTTCAATAAACTTGCAGAAATCATATCTTCCCTTCCTACTCCCTAAGACATTGCATCACTGAGGTCACTGTTGAGACAAAGATATTTGAGACAGCATGTGGTGCTTGTGGCAAAGGACACAGAAAGTTTAGAATAATGTTATCCCCACCAACACTTCTGTAATCACTCTCTGTGAGTTTCCATGCCTGTGTATCGGGAATGAATGAAAGAGTTGTTCATCATCAAAGGTTTTAACCGCTCCTTTGTGGAGAACAGACTTCAGAAGTGCTTAATATTTACATTTTCCAGTCTCATTTTAAATAGGTCAAAAGGAGAAAACAACTGTCTATAAAGCAAGACAAAAGCAGCTGCAAAGAATTAGAAGAGGCCGGAAGTATCTCTGGGAGCCCATTCAGGAGTGTGGTGTGGTGATAACACTGATGCAGACAGGATGACCTAAGGACATAAATAAGGGAACATTTGCAGGGAAGGGCAGTATCTTCGTTAGACAGACTGATACAGTCAAATTTCAGAGAAGGACATGGGGTATGTGAAGCAGGTTGTAAACAACTGAAACTGCCCACATACACAGGCACATTGTAAACCATTTGCAGTATAGCTTCCAAAATTAAACCCACAAACCAAACAACAAAATACCTTCAGCCTGAGCTCTGAAGCATGCCAAGTGGTGGCTTTCTGGTGGAGCATTGTTATGTGGCTGTGATCTGGTTGGATCAGTCTCCTGAGTCCAGAGAGCACCACTGGAACTTTCACAACCTAGCCTGCAGCAAGTATCTTGGACAGGGAGGTGGGAATTACCAGGCCTTCTTGGTAGGTGCCACAGCTTGTCCTTTACTATGTAGTATAAAAATAGCACATGCAGACTGTCATAAGCTCATTTCTTTTACAAAACTGTTCTCTGCTCCACTTATTTGGGTGATCTGGATAACCAGTTATTTCTTAACTGCTCAGACATCATCACTGAAAAATAAATCGACAGCCAGATACCCCGACAGTAAAGCAGGTTTGAAATGCCAAGACAAGCTGGACACCCATCAAGCTCAGCTGAGCTAAATTATGGGGTATTTAAGGTCCCTAATAAGTTTCATATGACCGAAGAAAGAGGATTTTGTCAAACTCAATATGAATAGGAATTCATAGAATTTTTAAACTGAATTGGAAACAGATTATTCAACAATATTTGGAGATAAAAGAAATTTCTCTATACATCAAAAATTCAAATCTGACAGCACACGACAGCTGGAAAGCAAAAGTGACAGTTCAATATTGATTCTTGAAGCCAAGGAAAATGCATGAATTTAGGAACTGGGAGGGGACGACACCTACAAACTGGTGTTAAGGATCTGCAAAGGCAAGTTCAGATATATTCTAGAGTATGCCTCATAAGGCAATTCCTGATGGGATCTGCATCCCCACTGGTAAATTTGTAAGGGTTCTACAAATTGGAACAGGCTGATAACTACTAGATTAAGCACACAGCAGCAATAGCACAAAGAAATTGCCTGCATCCTGAAAAGCTGGGCATATATGCTTGAGTTCAAACACAAATAACAGGGGAAAAAGAGGTAACACACCATTAAATGCATCAACAATGTACATACATGCTAGTGTCTGCAAGTCCAACTGACAGCTTTAGAAATAATTCTGTTCCAGTATTTTAAAGCATGTTATTAATTCAGGTGACTAAAATACATTTATTTTAAAGAGCTTGACTTTTAATTTCACAATGTCTTATTTTAGAAAAATTACTTGACCTAAGATGTTGAGCTAAAAGTCTCTCTGACAATGGGTGCTAGTTTAGCAGACCTTAACTTTGACCAATATAATCCTATTTTCCACAGACAAGTCCTCTTTATTTTTTCTCTCTTGGTAACTTAGTGACCAAAAGAGTAATAACTGTCTTTGAGGAGCATGCACATAGACCAAATAAGGGATTCTTAAAATAAAGCTAAAAATGAATCTTGCATTTCATTAACCTTTGGTAACAGTTTTATGGGGAAATTACAATTTAAAAACATCTAGGAAAGATCTAAAGAAAACCAAAGCCAAACACTGTGTAACTGTTACATCAGACTTGCTGATGAGCATGAGACAGACCCAGTTCCAAATGACACTCAAGATAAACTGGTGGTTTAGTAGCACAGTAAATTTCCAATTAAAAAACCCTCAGTTAACGAAAGCTGCAATGAGACATTTTATACCTACAGGGTAGGTATAAAATGTGTACCTACAGGGCTTAAGAGTCAAATTAATCTTATGCCAGGACAGAGTCACACAGTCAATGACACCACATAAGCACAGTTAATACCAAAATCTGGGCTCAGGGGCCTCAGCACATTCCCAAGGGGCAGCAGTTTGGCATCAGTTTGGTGTTTAAATGCAAGCTTCCATTAAATCACCCCAGCAGCACTACCCATCCCAAGCCTCAGCTTTAGGACATCACTATTAGCAGAATCCAAGCTTTCAGAAACCTCTTGGAGGACTACCCATTACCAGTATAAATAACAACTGCCATCTGCAAGGACTGTACTTTGGATCTAATTTCAAGTTAGCCAGTATCAAGCAGCTTAAATTCAACTCTCCCTCCACTGCAGGACAGTATTTGGTCCGCTGAACACACATCTGTTTGTCAAAGGAAAATTTAATGAACAATAAGCTAAGGTGGAAATTAAATTTGTAGCCTGTTGCATCTCTTGGACACTAAATCACTGGCCTCCAGTGTTGAATCCCACTGCTCCAGTCAGGCTTCCTACTAACAATTGTTAGGTTTCCTATCACTCTCTCGAGAGAGAATACCACTCACAAAGTGGGAAGAGCATAAACTCTCCTTACATTCATAAACATTACTCTTCCTCACATGTGACTTATCCAGGATGAGAAGTGAATTTCATTTCTCTCACTATTGATTCCTTCAGATCTTTAATAAAGGACACTAACTGAAAGACCTAGTAGTGAAAGACATTAAAAAAAAAAAAAAAACCAAACCAAACAAAAATGAAAAATGTGAAATTTGCCATGTGGATAACTCCCCTACTGGACATAGCTTGAAAATCACTCATGTACTTTTTACACATTAGTGAACAATATATGACATGACAGTAACTTTTGACAGAAACATCTTTTTTCTCTTGGTCACTGATTAGAAGCCAGTTCAGGACTGATCACCATCAAGATTCACTGTCTTCTGAAGGATATTCAGAGACCTGCTTCTTCAGAGAGCTGGTTTTCTTACCTTTTAAAGGAGTGTGAAGGAACTGTAATTATCACACATATTTAATGTCCTTTCAGCCCATAAAAACAAAGCACCCAGATGAAAGTCAGTTAATGGCAGACAGATGTTTTTGTTGCCACAATACCTGGTATAAAGTTAGTCTTACTTGTAGAGCATCTTCTGCAGTTCTGGCTCACTAATACCTCTCTCTTGTCTCTCTTTCATGCAGGGATCGTCAGTGGAAATTTATTGTCTGCAGGATGACAGATTATGACTGCCCATTTCAAAATGTTTAAAAAGATTGAGTGTACTCCATTTGGAAAGCTTGGGGACAGACAGGGTGGGATGAGGATTAGTGATTACAGGAGAAGGTCAGTTAGGCTCACAAAAAAGTACCAAGACTCATTAGCTGTCTGCTGAAGATATAATTCCCCTCTGGAGCTAATACGTAAATTGCCAGCCCACATGCTTACAACAGTGAATTCAGAGGATTCTTCCAAGCTGCACTGACAGTTGTATCCCCCAATTAAATTTGCTTATGACAAACATGCTTATGATACACAAATCTATGGCATATGCACAGTTACCTTTCTTATACATACATATAGCCATTCTAAACATGTACAACTTCCTTTCACACAGAAACTCTGTATAAATGGCTTCCCAGCGCAGTCGCTCCAAATGAGGTGGAAATATATTATATACTTCTCAACATACACTAGACTTTCCTGACTTCTACTTGGAATGAATACAGTGATCCCTACCAGCTTCTCAGAGTTTAGTAGCTGGAGGTGTGCAGAAAATGCCATTGGGAGGTCTCTGATGGGCTGCATCTGGTGTTACCTGTTACGGCCCTCAGCGTAACTCCACTGCAACAAAGGTCTGCCCACACAGGGGAATTCCGAGTATTTACAACAGAAAGATATTAATATCTGATAAAAATGAAAGTAGATCCATCAATAAAACCAGAAATCTAACCCAGCTTTACTGAGAGTCTCTTTTATATTGTCTTAAAAATCTCTAATGACAAGACTAACCAAGAGCTCTACTCTGGGCAAAGCCAGGAATAGGTCAGGCCACTCACTCTCAGTAAATATGGATACTGCATTCTTCAGGAGTCTGCTTTTCAGGTGGATTGGGTTTCCTCTGTGCGTGCCTGTACAACATCCATCTGCCTTTGATAATACATTCTTGGCTTAGAATAGACAAATAAAGCTAGTGACTTAGGTGACCTTATTTCCTCCAACTTGCAAATCCTATTCCCTGTAAAGTATAAAATAACCATGTTCCGAGACTGCACAGCACTTGTGCAGCTGTAATCCAACAAGAAAGACTGTTGATCTGTTTCAGGAAGATCTGAGATAGGATTTTCACTTGAACAAGCCAGAATTTAGGGTTCAGTTTCTTAGTTGATGACTTTAATGGTGAACTTAGCAGTTGGTGGTGGTGGCTCACCATGACTCATGATGGCTCATGGTGACTCCACGTGCCAATTTAAGGTTGCAATGCTTCATAGGAAACAGTGGTGTGAGCCAGCAAGTTTCCATATTCCAAGCATTTTTAGCATGTTTACAAGCATACCCTCAAGCATGAGCATTAAAACTTCACTTGTCCAATAAAGGAATGATAGATTTTGCATTGCTGTAGCCTTGTTCTTTACTGATTTTATTTACACCAGCTGATTAATTTGCGCACAAAGAAACCCTCTGTCACTCTCAGAGACCACAAAGGTGATTAGGGAGTTCTGTGAGAGCCAGTTGCTGAGATGTGTAGGTAAGAGTGAGAAAGATAAATTGATAAGCTCAGGAAAGCTGGAGAAGCTTGCTCACTGACACTGGTAGGCAGGCAAAGGAAGCCAAAGGAACTCCAAACAGCAGAGCACCAGAAGAGAAAGCACTTGTGCCAGGGAATTGACGGAAAAGGCTGGGCACTAAAATTAGGCATAGTAGGATTATCCCTGAGAACACCTGCTCTAGATGGAAACCCATCTCCCACACAACTTTATCTTGACTACTTAGGCTGCTCTTCATTCTGTGTGCACACCATGGGCTTATGAAGGCCTCTGAGAGGACAGTACAATATCATCTTAAACTGGTTAAAATTCACAGAACCACAGAAAAGAGCAGTTCTCTTCTCTTGTCCTGGAGCTGCAGTGTCATACTGTCCCATATCATAGAATCATAGAATCATTAAGGTTGGAAAAGACCTCCAAGATCATTGAGTCCAACCTGTGATGGAGTACCGTCATGAGAGCTACACCATAGCACTAAGTGCCATGTCCAGTCATTTCCTGAACATCTTCAGGGATGATGCCTCCACCATCTCCCTGGGTAGCCCATTCCAATGTCTAATCACTCTTTCAGTGAAAAAATCCTTGCTGATGTCCAAGCTAAACCTTCCCTGGCACAGCTCAAGGACATTTCCTCTTGTCCTGTCACTGGCTGTGTGGGAGAAGAGCCTCACCCTCACCTGGCTACACCCTCTTTTCAGGTAGCTGTAGAGACTGATAAAGTCACCCCAGTGCCTCCTCTTCTCCAGGCTAAACAACTCCAGTTCTCTCAGTTGCTCCTCACAGGACTTGTGCTCCAGACCCTTCACCAGCTTCATTGCCCTTCTCTGGACTAACTCCAGCATCTCAACATCTTTCTTCTTGTGAGGGGCCCATGACTCGGCCCAGAATCTGGGGTGCAACTGCACCAGTGCCAAGTACTGAGCGACAGTAGCTTCCCTAGTACTTCTTGACACAATATTTTTTATGCAGACCAGGATGCCATTGGTCTTCTTGGCCACCTGGGCACACAGCTGGCTCATGCCTCCTTTCTCCCTCATCCTTGTCCCAGTCCCTTGTTTCCATCCATGCTCTATTCCCAGCTCCACCCTAGCAGTGCATCTGTGTAGGATACATTTCACAGGACTCCTCTTCAGAAAGTTAAGTAATTCTCAGATGAGGAAAGGCGTGGGTGGGAAACAGAATGTATCTTGGGGGAAGGCAGAAATGGGATGTGGACCAAAAAAACCCCCAAAAAGCAGAACAGAGGCAGAGAAAGAGTGGTTCCTTTGAAGTCCTAGGACAGCTAGTTACCAAAATTAGGAACTGAACTTAGCTTTTATCTAAGTTGCAGTATCCACTTTTAATGTTGAGGTAACCCTTCTGTATGGGAAAACATTGCTCCAAAGCTGATAAGGTTCCAGTCCAAATTCCTCAGCACAGAGTGAGGTGATGATGAGCCTGTCTCACAAAAGTTTGCCAGCTTAAAACTTCATCAAGTTTGCTTTAACTTTTCTAAAGCCATTCTGGAAAAGTGAGCCTTTCAACCTGCTTAGGACACCTTACCAAACCTGAGCCACCTTTCACTCTTTCTGACACAAACCTGATACCATTGCAGGGAAATGAAGAGTTGTGCTCGGTCAGACCAAGTACAGCTGAGCACAGATTCCCAGTGCAGGGAGCCCACTGCGCTTCTTCATCCTCTTGTGTTCCACGGCACAGAAGCACCACACCTGCACTTGTACTATATGGAGTAAAAGACATCCCTGACCTGAGAGTAAACACAAAGTCTAACATTTTAAATAAATCCTTTTTCTTTAATAAATAAGACATCAGGAAATAAAGCTTTATTTATTTTATAAATAACAACAGTATGGATCAAATTCAAACATCTAAGAGAAAAACATTCCTTTGTAAATGCTGAGCATTGCCCCAGCCATGCTACAAGGGCTGCAGATGGCACACTGTCAGCACTGTCAGCAATTTTTTTTTAGATAAAGTAGGGCAGGGTAATCTTTGCATTCACAAAGGGAAATGCAGCAAACTTTAAAAAATGTGGGGAACCTTTTGCGCTTTTCTAAATGGAAATTAAAAGGTGAAGTGGGGTGGCCTGGCTGTGGAAGAGAAACACCAGCAGGTACCAGACTCCCTTTGTGGGTCTCCTTTGTCCTGAAACTCAGCAAAGGCCAGTGCTAAGACAAACCGTGACCCGCATCCTCCATTTGATCCACTCAACTTGAAGAGAGGTTTGAATAACAGAACAGTGTGAGTAATTGGGGAAAAACAGACAGTCAAAGAGAAGGACTTGACTGCTCTTCTTCCTAAATCTCAAGATTAACTTAAAAACCAAGGGACTTCTGTTAAAAAAACAAAACAAAACAAAACAAAAACACCAAGCAAACAAAAAAAGAGTGAGCTCTATTTTCTAACATCCTCTGATTTCTCAGTTTGCAGAGTATATAAGCACTTACCATATTTTTCACTTTCAGTAATTTTCAAGTGCTTCAAACAGTACTTCCAATTACTTTTCAAAAATGCTGAGCCTAAAAATGTGGTTTTTAAGTGAAGGCTGAGATTCTTGTTTAATCACTTGAAAATGAGAGCTGGGACATCAGCACTTTGTTTTATATTTTAGGTCCTGTGTTACAGAATGTCAGATACTATGAAACTCATGATAAATATGCCAGACTTGGCAACACAGCACTGGTGAAAAAAGAAATAGCAAACCTGTAGCCATGTTGAAATAAGGGTTCTTTCCTGTAAGATCAAGAGAGACCTTTCAACCTCTTCCAGCCCAGTATTGAGGATTTTGTAATATGAGATAAACCTGGCAGAGAGTCATGGCATTACCTAAGCAGGGAGATGCCAAAATAGCTGAAGGGAAACCAGTCTGTGGGTGAACCAGAAGATCTGGCAGAAGACCAGTTGGCTCTTTGGAAAACTTACTTAGACTTGACCCTTGTCTCACAGCCATTGATCTTTTTCTGTTTTAAAACTTGATTTCAAGTCCATGTTTATTGCATTAGCAACATGTTACTGTACTGGCCTGCATTTTTAAGGCTACAGTACTGTTTGCAATCAGAGAGTATGAACATCACTGGTAGTGGCACTTTGTGCCAGAGTTGTTGGCATAAACCATAGGCAGGAGGAGTTCTGCTAATAACACATTATTAAACATAAAACAGGGCTTGTGCTTAGATTTACTTTTCAAGACAGAGTATTTACACAGGAAACTGCTACTTTATTTCTCATGTTTTCGGGTTCTGGTATGTGTGCAGCTGATGCCCTGAATAGTAATCTGGACCTATGCTTTGAGAAGTTTAGAAAAGGCACAGGGCTGCCCACATGCTGAAAATAAAAGACTTAAACAAGTGCCTGTGGGTCAGAGCCAACTGGCTTGTCTTTGTCTTTGAGCTCCATACCTGAACAGCATCAATTTCAGTCTTATGCAGCTTGTGAACCTTGGCCAAAATCAACGGAGTTCAGCTGTAAGCAGGAGTCATGCATCTAAATGCTTTTCAGGATCTCAGCTGGTATGGCTCTGCAAAGAATACTGGATAAACTGGACCTCAAGTTAGAGGGAATCAATCAAAGAGTGTGCCGATATACACGTGAATGGCCAAGGCAGCACATATTCTGTATGTACTTTCTTAAGACATAAAAGCCCTGAATTGGTCAGGCCCTTGGACTGAATGGTCACTGTAGGTCACTTCCAATTGAAACAGTGTATTGCCTTCAATCCTACTTGAAAATCTGACTCAACCTCATGAAGACCAGGACTCACTTTGCCTTAGGTATCTTCAAATCATTTAAGAAGAGTAAAAGAAGTTCTTGCTAAGCTTAGCATTAAAGCCTTGTCACAGGATAAATCCCAGTACGCAAAAAAAGTCACAGCTACATTTTCGTAGAATGTGAGTTTTAGCTTGCCTGCAGGATCAAATTCTCCAGGTCTTTCCTGAACCAGACAAATTGCCACACTGCAGAATATGATCCCAAAGGATCATCGCAAATCATGGAGAACACAGAAGACACTGGTGTAGAAGAGATGATTCTATCTCAGAGAAAAATGAGGGAAATTACAAGAACCAGAGTGAAAATAACGAAAAAGACATGAAGCCACCTGAAGAATATGCCATTATGTAATTTCTTAAAATAAATGCATGCTCCTCTATCTTAGGAGATGAGATGACTAGGATAATTTAATACCAGCAAAGAATTTGGAGAAAGCTCCCCAAATAACTTTGAAAAGAAAAAAAGCCAGCACAGTACATCAAATACCATCCTTGAAAAGCAGAGGAGTTGCCAATAGAAGCAGAACCAACTGATAATGCTGATATAATTCTTTTAATCTGTGTTTGGAGCTCTTAACCCTTGACCAAAGCAAACAGAGCGATGAGAACTGAAGGAATAAGCTAACAATGTGGTAAGTGTAAGTGGAAGGAGGAGGTGTGATGACTGATTAAGAAAGGGGCAAGAAAAGAACAAAAGCAAATACATTCTCAACAAACTAATGAAAATGGGCTTTTGGCACAACACGCGGCTTCTGAACTGAAATTCTAGTTTTCCATCGTCATGTGAGGCTGCATATAAGGTTTTGCTTCAGTTAATATAAACACATTGCTCAAACTACTTTAAAGGTTGAAGTTACTTAAGACTCTGGCTTGGGTTCAGACCCATGTTAAAGTGAACAAACTTTGACCTGGAAATGGATATATTCGTCAGCAAAAGAAGATCCTGCTAGAATAAATTAATAAACTCTGCCCATGATCTTACATGGAAAGTAAGTTGTAATAATAATCCTTCCTTTATTTGTCTTTATTTTACTTATTCAGAGTGAATTTGACACTGATAGAGAATTTGAGGTGGCCTTGAAGAAACTCTTACCCATATAACAAAGCACTTTTCTGTCATATATTTCTGACTTCCCCTGGGTCCCAGGGGACCTCCTTGGGGTCTAGGAGGACTGCTGAGTGTCTGTGGCTTATTCAACAACAGCTGTATTGCTGAGACAAGCAACAAAGGGCTAAGTAACTCTAGCTGCCACCACTTCTCTGCTAGAAACTGACTTGTGACCATAAAAGTAATTCAAGATCAGCAGTGAAATAGTTACTAAATTGTAACAGATTTGCATGTGTTACACTGAGCTGTATCATCATCAAGAAGAAATTTTTCCCCAAGGATTTTATTTGCTGATTGTGCTGCACTGGGTTGGAAAAAGTCACCTACTCCAATATATTTAATTACAATTCAGAGAGAGAACTAGATGAGACAAGACTGATGCAAACATTCTTCTGTACCACTTAGAAATGCTAAACCTGAAGCTTTTTAGCATCAAAACCTGCAGTTTGCTCTTTGGCTGGTTCAACGTTACCTGCTTTCCAGATGCCTCTGACATCTGCCTTTGCTGCAGGTGGGAAGTACATCGTGTACTTCACAGACTCACTTAACAGTGCAGCACAGCAGACATCAAACTCCCAGCCCAACAACCTGAGCTATCATTTGCAGTTACTTTCTGCATTATTTAACAAAGCAGACAAGAGGAAAAGGGCTCTGAGTAATTAAGTGTTGTTTGGCAGGCACAGTGAATACATAGATCTCCATGACATTTATGTGAAACACTGACTGAGAGCGCTTTGGTGCTCTGCACCCATTTCATACACATACAGCACAGTCCCAGGGTCACCAGCAAGAAATGTATGTTGTGGCTTCAGGTCATTACTTTTCTCTGTCAAACTAAACCAGCCTCCTGGTATCCTGTCTGGTACAAATGGACTGACTTCCCCAGCAACAGGGGAACATCTCCCTCTTGGTGTGAACTGAGCACATGGCCACACTGCTTGCTCAGTGTCTAGGTATGTCACTGCCACTGCCACATCTGTGCTCTGCCCAAACTCAACATAATGAGTTTGACCAGGATCCTGTCAAGCCCCCAAGATGTCCATTTCACCCTCTTTCCCTTCACATCACAGCAACAACTAAAAAGACTCAATATTGTTAACATAAAAGCATTAGCATCAACTGTGAAATCCCCTAATTTATACTTATGCCTGGTGTCACTCCATCCCAGGTGCCAAATCCAGAATTTCAGCTTCTTAAATTTCATCCCATTAATCACAGCCCAATGCTCCAGTCTATCTAGATCCCTCTGCAAGGTCTCTTGTCCCTGAAGAGAGCCAACAGCACCTCCCAGTTTGGTATGGTTAGCAAACTTGCTAAATGTACATTTAACTGTTTCACCCAGACCATTGATAAATATATTGAACTGCACAGACCCTAGGATTGAACCCTGAGGAACTCTGCTGGTGTCTGCTCACCAGCCAGATGTAGCCCCATTCAATACAACTCCTTGAGCTCTGCCCTTCAGCCTGTTCATCACCCAGCACACCATGGACCTGCTCATTCCACAGCTGGCCAACTTCCCAAAAGGATGTTGTGAAGAGCAATGCCAAAAGCCTTATTAAGAGCCAGAAAAATACACTTTCTGCCTTCCTTTCACGCACCATGCAGATGACCCTTTCATAGATGGATATTGACTTAATGTCTTGGGATGACTTTGTGATGTGTATCCCATATCACTGCCCTATGCCCAGGAATTAATTTTGTGCCTTTCTATGCCTTTAAACTGAGGCTGAGAGGGGGGAGGAAAAACTGAGCAAAACTTCTTCAAAGGAGTTTGCAGCTTGTTCAAGGTCACACAGAGATAGACACTGCTCTCTGTGTTGAGCTGTGGCAGGAGAGTGGAGGGATGCACCCAGCTTGCTTTTCTTTCTAGCCAGCTTTCAGCCTGTTTTTCAGCTCCTTTTCCTCCGGAGACTTGAACTTTTGTTTTCCTGGAACTTCGTTTTTTTTTCCCCTTTTTCTCTGCTGGACAGTTTCAACATCAGAATACATCGGGAGGATCTTCCACTGAGGCCTTGGCCCTGGAGGGGGGCCCACCACCCCGTCCCAGCTCCAAGGAGAGGGAGAGAGAGAGACTACAGAAGGACTCTGAAATTTTCCCAGGTTTTCTCTCTACAGTGAGAGGTTTCATTATTTAGCATTAGGATTTTTTTTCCTGTGTTAAATAAATAGTTTTTATCTCTTTCACTTTCCTTTGAGGAAAAAGTTTTTTTCCTGAGCCTGGTGGGGGAGGGATGGTTTGTAACCTGCCTTCTCTCAGAGGATATATTTCTAAATTTGGCCAAACCAGCACACTTACTTAAACAGTATATATGTGTTCTTGCTCTCCATTTGTTGTGCCTGTTGATCTCATTTGAGTTAGATTTAAACAACAAGTCAGATATGTTCACTTGCACCACAACACTCAAATTCTATATACATATTCAATAAAGTTAATAACATATTTTCATAATGTGCTGTATGAATACCTGAATGGTAATGAGCTGTTGTTACACTTTTGTGAGCTGAAAGTTTACAGCATAAATGCATTAATGAATTAAGCCTTTTGATCAAACAAAAAGAAAGAAAGAGCAACAGACTGATATGTATTATTCTCCTGCTTTATATATTAAAACATCGATTCAGCCTTCAGTCTGTTGCTTGGAAGAGCACACCAAATAAACAAAGAAGGTAATGATGCAATTACTTAAGAGGGTAATGAGCAGAACTAAATATCAAAATATAAATGCTTCCACAGAGCCAAACACCCTGGGTAAAAAGGATGAGCCATGCAAGACACATCTGAATTCCCATGTTGGAATTTTCCTTTGTCTCCTTTTGTCAACAAGGGTCTTAGCCATAACAGAGAGCAGACTGCAGGGTGGTGCTGACATACTGGAGCATCTTGAAATGAACTTGTTAGAGTAGTCTAATTCCAGTTGGCCAGAGCATGGCACTAAGGACTTGATCATGCTTCTCCTGTTAAGTTAATTAAAAACTACAAAAAACCCCCAGCTAGTGCTTCAGAGAAAGCTGTCATCAGAAAACAGATTGTTTTCTACTACTGGGTCTCCCTTTCTGCTGAGACCTAGATCTTCCTGATACAAAGCCTAATGCTGTTTGACACTCTTCTAGAGGAGAAGAGTTAGCCCATTCTATCATGATCGGGTACATTTCTGTATCCCAGCTGGTTTGCTCAGCATTTACTTGGGTGTTGATAGGTGTTGCTCTATGGTGCACCATGCAGGTGCAATGCAGACAAACCCCCAGTGCTCTTCACTCCTAACTGTACTTTCCTGATTTCTGTATGGATAGTGAAAAAAACTGTTAGAAATTGAGATCAAGAGGGGATGGGAAAGGATAAGAAGCTGACATCTGCCTCATTGTAAGCCTCAACTTGGTGCAATGGACGTAGTCCCCTATTCAGCCATATATTTGAAATCCAGAGCCAGTCTGAAATAGCATAAGCCCTCACAGGGAGAAGGACAGATGAAGTATATACTCTAAACCCATGTGCAGCCAACCTGACAGTAGGAAGAGAGTTGATGTTTTCTTTAAATGATGTATGAGCACACTGATGATGTAGGAACACTCCAATTAAAAACAAATCAAGAGGGAATATTCATCATGAACCTTTGCTAAAGAAACAGTTAATTGTCTGAAATCTTAAAAACTAAAGAGTGCATCTGTGGGCACAGGATAATAAACCTGAAGATAATTCCAAAAAATAATTACAATCACCTTTTCCTTAGGGAGCTGTTGGGCTGAAAGTACAGTGCAGAAACACCTGTGTCATCTCCCAGGCTTCACCGAGGCAAAGGCCTTTAACTGACTCTTGCTACCTCCTTCAGCTGAGGGAACAAATCCATTATTCTGTTTAGAGCATCATGCACCAACAAGCTGTTCAAGCTGCAATTTGCATCTTGAATGCTGTGCAAGGCAAAAAAAATATCTGAGTCATGCCAGGGAATGTTTCACAGCAAAAAGAAAGGGGGAAAAATGTGTGTAAGAAAGAAACCTTCACAAAATAAGGGAATATGGGGGAATAAGCATCCACAGCAGGGCTGAGATGTAATTAGCCCCATGGAAAACCGTAAGTCACCATGAACAGTTCCCCTGTGAATAGTCTTTATGGAAAGAATGCCCAGTGGTTAAAGTGTCAGCCAGGAACTTGAGAGGCTCCTGCTTGTCCATCCACTTTTCATGTGAGGAGAGCAGTGTCACTTATGCCACTTATGCTCCCATGCCACATTGTAGAATAGGACTAAAGGTCATTCTACAAACTTTAAGCAGGATGACATTCCTAAAATCCACACACACAGATGCTAACACACGTTTTCAAAGCAATATTTTGATTGTGCCTGAGCTGCTGATTAATCCAAGCACATACTTCAGCTAACACAGCTTGCCTGATTCCAGCATAGCTCAGTTAACACTAAGACTGTGCTTTGTTTCACATGCAACTTGGACATATGAAACATGCCCTGTGTCTCTCTGAATCTCATCTCTCTTTCCGTAAGTCAGGGATAGAAATCATCACTGGAATCACACACAAATGTAATGACAGCAGTGAGGCTTTAATATAACATGACAAGGAGAAGGCTGGGAGACACCTCTAAATATGACAGCTCAGATGAATCTCAGTGTGATAGTGCTGGCTCCACACTCTGGCATTTTGTGCTTGCCCAGAATGCTGGTACCAAGTGCATTCCTGCCTGGCTCCTCAGGGCTCTGCACAGGTCCCTACAGAGCCAACCCAGCAGAATGGCAGCTTCCCAATTAGCACAGCCACCACAATGCACCAAACAGCACTAAGTTCCCTGTTCAAGTGACCATTTCTTATCTATTAAAGGTAGATTTGTCTTCCAGGAGTAAAAGCACATTACAAATCATGTGGTCAGAACACCTACCATGACTTTTGTTGCCAGGTCAGATACCACATGCAGATGGTGTCAATGAGCCAAATGTGTAAAGGATGTGGCTGTCTACACCCTTCTGGAAACTTGCTGAAGAGGTAAGCTGCATGGTGGTCTAGGCAAGCACCATATTTTACAATCATTCCAGTTACAAATTTTCTAGAAAGGTTAGGATCTTTCAAGACAGAGCTATGGAGCTACTCTGCTGCCCCTAAGTTACTAGGGCTGCACTTTTCATCCATGGAATACTGACTGCTAAAGTACTGCAGGCAACACACGTAGTATATAGGACACCTTCCCCAGCTACCACTGCACTCCTCCACTGCTGCAAGGAGGGAAAATATTCTTGAAGGATCGAAGTGTGACTTGGATTAAAATACTTTTTAGACACTGATCTAGGGAGCTGCCAGCCATATCACCTGTGATCAGATTTGCAACAGCACTAAGACCCCAATGACAAAGAAAACAGCTTGACAATTCACATTTTCAACAGCAAAAGGCAATTTACTTTAACAAAGATTTTCATGTGGAGAAGAGAGGCTTCAGCAAAATGAGCAATGCAGGCCAGAAGGGGAAAACTGGAAGGCAAATTCTTACTAAATCAGACAGCAGAGGGCTGTGAACTGGTTCTTAGTCCTAACCACAGCTGTCTGGTGCACAGCCTGAACCAGACCACTAGCCCTGGGAACACCTGTAAAATTGGGTCCTGCAGGTGAAGATGCCTGAGAACCTTGTTGGGTTTTAAGGTTGAAGCCAACAGCAACTGAACATATGATTTTGGGTCCAGCAACAGCAATTAGTCTGGATTTTCATGGAAAGTTCATACCCACAGAAATCAGGTATGTCTGACTGAAACATGTGCTTGGTGGGGTTTGAAGGGATGTGCCAAGGCACTTAACTGGGCACTTGGGCTTCTGTGTGGTTCTTTTAACACACAGTGCAATTGTATGCGCATTTCCTACAGTAGCCCAAACAAAAGAGACCGGACTCTGGGCTCTGAGCTCTTGGTACTGCTCATTTAAAGAACATCAGTCTGGAAAGTCCCAAGTCAGACACTGAAGGTCAAGACTAGATGTAACTTGAAGATGTTGACGTAAAGCTGCTTGATACGGTAGCCAAGAAAATGTGAACCCTTTTTAGCTCCCTGTTCTCAAAACTTGCCTCCACAGATAGCTAGAGACATATGGGCATAGTCACTGTTCTAGTTAGCACAGCTTCTCACAGAGCTTAAAGAAACTTCGGAGTGTGGGGTGCTGTGACCTAAGACCCACATGCTGAGACTGGCACTGGCTAGTGGATTAGGCTAAATGCTCACAAACCACGTCATAGTGCTCCATAGCTAATAACTTGTCATTAAATCATATTCTTCTATGGAGGAGGCTGCTATGTTTTTCTAAGGAGGTTCTTCTACTTTTAAACCACAGAGTGATTTAAAAGTGGTAACTCGATAATGACAATAATAAAGGCATGAGAACATGGTAAAGGCACTGCATTTTTGTAAGGCCAAACTATAAAGATATTTATAACCAGTACCCTTATAATCTCCAAAACACAACCACAAACAACCATGAAATTAATATGCTTAGGCAACTGCTGGGCTTAATCCAGTGCAAGTTGAAATCAATGGAGGGACATCAGGGACACTGGACTGTGTCCAGAAGCAAGCGAATGAAAAGCACAAGACAGAGAGTGGTGATCCAGACAGCCTTCATACAGTAGGCTTAGCACATCAGACACTGGCAGACCTTGCACAGGAATTCTTAAAGGAAAATCCTCGGTAAGGCAGAAATTGCCTCATTTTTGAGCTATTCTTGACATATTTTTCAATGCCAAATCTAAGGTCCCAAAACCATAACTAAGGCTTTCCACAGGGCTTAGTGGGATTACCATGAGTCAGGTTTGGTATAGCATCATTCCCTTCTTTGTGAATCCTGTTAAATTGTTTCCACTCTCTCACCACTCTGTTTCCAGTAAAGATGGGCTAGGCACAGACTGAAGGAAGCAAAAAACCAGAATCTCAGTTGACTAGCAGTAAAACTTATGGATAGCTTCTGCAAAGAGCTTAGATGTTTTGACTGCTTGAGTGCTGAAGGGCTGTACTTGGGCTGTTTCAAACAGGACCGAACAGGAGAAAACCTTCACAATTCTTTGTTTGCCACTGATTCTCAGCAGAGTATGTCTTCTGAGATATCTCTACTTCCATTGACATTTTCAGTAGGTGTTGCACGAAGAACATCCACCTCTGGATCTCCTAAGGATGTCCAAAATACTTTTGTCTCTCTCTCTCTCTCTCTGCCTTGGTCCTTGTGTGTACTCCCTGCTTGTGACTAGCTGGGAGAAACTCCTCCTGCATATCCACATGCTTCTGACATGTTCTTCTCCTGACTCTTTACTGGATAATAAAGACTATCCCAGCTTGACAAACCAACTCTCAAGGAATCCAGCAGGCTTTAGATCTGTGTCCACACGGGGACAGAACATGAATCTGATAATTTAAGGGAGTTGCCGTGACTGTGGCACACGCATGGAGTGTAAGATGAGTTCTTGCTTAACGTAGAGAGGCAGTGGGATGATGCACTCGCAGACACACATTGAGAGCAAGATCACCTGCTCACTGTGACTTCAGCATCAGAGCACCGCTGCTTCTTTCACTCTGTCTTTCTCTAATAGATAAGTAACACCCAGGTAACATGAAAATATGTTAAAAGATGCTGATCTAATGAACACAATAATGATAAATATTATGTGCACAGAGGGAAATGGCCCAGTGTAGTGGTGAAGTGCTGTCCAGATATGAAACAATTGGTTACCAACTGGGAAATGTGTCTAATATATTAGCTGTAAAAGTTATATGCCTTCTGACATCATCTTAACATAAACTATTGATTTTCTGTTCTTTCCCTCTAACCTGATTAATAAGGCTAATAAAATATTTATTAGGTAACATAAAATATGCACAATGCTGTCTTTAACTTTGTGCTTGTCAGAGAAAACACACATTAAAAAGAAAAAAAACCAGCTTATGAAACTTTGCTAAAACACATTCATCTGGGCTCAAGAAGTGCTTATTGCTACACATACGTATTTCCCCCAAGAAAGTGCAACTAGTTATCCGATATTTCTATTAATGATAACTATAGTAAAGCCCCAGTAAACCTGGAGAAATATCTTTCGTTTTCAAAGATCAGGTTGAGTTTACTAGATATAACAGTATGCTGCATGTAAATGGAGTGAAACCTGCAAAAGATGTAAGACATCTGCCGGAATTTACAGTGTGCACAAACCGAATAAATTGTTGGTCTTGAACAATTATAAATGTTCTTTTTTTGATGATTGGAACTACATGCATGAGCTCTATTTTTACACAGATTCACTGAAGGAGAAAAGCTGTTTAATATCAGCTGATGTGCATACTCATCAGGGACTAAGTGCAGTGAGGGCACATTTCCCTGGTCTGCAGTCAGTGCTTAACAAGCTCCTAGGTAAGGAGAAGTCCACAGTAGAGACAATGAAGACAGACAGCTCTTCCTTTGGGAAGCACCAAATCAACACAGCCTCTCCTATAATACATTGCTCACACACAAGAAGCTCAGGCACTGTAACTTGAACAGAGACCAAATAAGAATTCAGACACAAACCACAGTTCCTGGGACCATGCCACAAGACATGGAGTCAACCACCCTCCCTCCTCTCCTCAGAGTACAAGTATTTCCAGCACTCAGACAAGGTGGTGCAGAAGTGAACTAACAATGAGACAGAGGAGGTGGCAGAAATATTTTAGCCTTCACCTGAAACACACTGGAAAGTACCCTCACTGAAACACTTCCTCTTGAATCTCTGAGTAGGCTCCTAGCCTTGATCCCCTGGCTTCAGCTTTGCATGTTTTCTTCATTATAATCAGCCTAACAATGCAGGGGAAAACAGCAGAGGGATTTGTTTACACTGTACATGGACTCCCTGCTCACCTGTTACATGATTAGGCGGATACATAAACGGCCCAAGATGTCACATTCCTCACCCGGCCACTGACCCTTGAAAATAAACCAGGCAACGTGACTCTGAGTAGCTGGAGGGTCTATTTGTGAGAGGATTTGCTGAGCAGGGCTGTAGTATAGAGTGTTCTTTCCATCTTCATGACTGCATTCATCATTTGCAGACAGAAACTCAGACAGCGATGATGCAGAGTTTCCATGTTCTATTCCATGCACATCAATGGGATACCAGTAGTGTTTCCTTTACCTTCCTTTTTCCAAGAAAAAGGAAAAAGGACAGTCAATCACAAGTGCACCAGTGTGATTCCTTGTTTAAAAACAAGTAGATGAGGACTTTGCATAAGATTTTCTCTCCCATCCCTCTCTTCACACTTGCTATCTGATCCAGAGCCCGCAGAAACCTGTGAAAACTTTTAACCCAGATTTCAAAGGGCTCTACAGTCAGCCCTTTTTCATCTATCCCTTTCAAACACGCCCAGCATTTTATGCAGCACAGTGTATTTGATGAATCTGGTGCCATTTGCCTACAGAGCTCAAAGTATTTCCCAGTCATCAACAACACACTACAACAGAAACAAATATTATTCAATGGCTGATTCTACGGCTCCTGAAAATTAATCTGAGGGGAAAGAATTTATCCATGATCATACTGAGTTAATGCCATGACTGCAAAAGAAATCCTGCTCTCTCTACCTTAAGGAACATTTCTTCTCCTAGCATACTGGATTCATTTTGAAAAGACTGTGAAGGCAACAGGTAGTGAACACCATCCCTGCTTCTCATGGCACCTTCCTGAGGTGCTTCTCACACATTGCCCTCTAACACGCTGTCAGAGTGTATTGTCCAATTCTCAGAAAGGGCAAAGCACCCGAGCAAGGCTGCTGGTAATGCCAGCAGGGCACCCCAGTGATGCCCCAAGGGATACTTGCCTCCCTGCTATGGGTTGTTCAAGCATAATAGTCCACTAATTCACACAACCAGGAACAGCACTTGTTTAGAGATCATGTATTCCACAAACTAATGCCCTGTTATCCTGTGCACTACAGGCTTGCAGATCTCCACAAGTAGAACTCACTCACTTGGTTTTGGCCCCCAAAGAAGAAAGTTTTTCTTCCTTTCTGTCATTTTCAACAAATATAAAGAAATTATTGCAAAGGTAGACCAAAGTGAAAGCCAATGTACATTGTTACTAATCCTGGTTAGGATAAAACCAGATATCTCCTAATTGATGATAAAGCTCTGATCTGCAATTACAATTTATTCCCCGTCTCTACTGAAGGTGAGTTTATAAAAAATGAAATCTCATTACTCATCGATTTGCAATGTGCTCCATTTTCTCATGAGATATTGGATCTAACTGGTCTAGTATATTATTTCCCAGAAAAGGAGAGACAGAAAGAGAAGGGCAGGTATTGGTTTATCTGGAGGGAATCTCTTATAGAAGCTCTGTGACATGATATCTTGCAGCTGTTTCAATGGATAGTCTCTCTTGCACTTCTCAAAGACAAACGATACACCAAACAGTCAAACTGCTGCTCACTCTATTCTAGCTTACAGGAAGTCTGGGATTTAGGGAAAGGCAGCACATGGGGATTTGAAAGTTGGCTGCAACTCCTGAACTTAAATTTAAGTTCCAAGCCCTTCTAGAACCCAAGGCAAAGCTCTGGGAAAATACAGCTCTCATTCTGAAGAAGCTAACAGAGCTATTTGGCTGTAGCAGAGTCTCTGCCTTTCTGCATTTGTTCATTTGTGAATGCTATGAGCTCTCTAGCACATGAACTACACTTTCAACATTCTTGTCCTTCATTTATTTACTTGTGCCTAGTCCAATCCATGAGCAATTCCTCTTGAGGCTTCCAAGGGTGACCTCAGTCCATTTAGGAAAAACCCACACATATTTCAGCTTACCACATTTAGTAGCATCATATTTAGTTTGAAGGATTCTTTATCTCCAAAATGTAACATTTAACATTGATACTTGTTTCTTGAGAAGTTGAAAGAATAAAAGGTATGTAGGAAATAATACGTAAACTCAATGTAAACTTCTATAAACCCAACTGCTTCACCTTATCACACATTCCCAGCCCATGAGGCTTATGGATGGAATAGATCAGTGCTCCCTAATTTTCACAGGCCTGAATAAAATAAGTAAGCAAAAGGATATTAATTTAAAATAAATCCACTGTTCAGGTGAAAAACGTAACAATTTTCTCTGATTTCCTTAGCACTGAAAGACAAAAACTGGCTCTCACATGAACCTGAGCTCACAGATCAGGGGATTGGTTAACAGTGACAGTACAGCTATCTGGTTTAGTTAACAACAGCCAGAGCAGATCATGCAGCTGGCAACAGGAAGAATAATTTTCTTCTTATAATGTATCCCTTTCTTAATCTAATCACCTACAGAGCAGTTTACCTACTTCTTTCAGATCAAAGTGGCTTTATTAAATAAAGCTGACACCTTACAAGGTAAAAGTTTCCAGTGTCGGTCTTAAATGAAACTATACTTGTAATAAATTAACTGCAGATTTAGGTTTTAAAGACAGGGCCAATGTCAAGGCAGTCTTTCAAAGAATATGTGTTGGCATGCAAATACACACACTCCACATGCTGCCACCAGAAACATTTTCCTTCTAAATAGAAAGAAAAGAGAACACTAGATTCTTAGAATGCAGAAATTATAAGATACTTTGGATCTGTTATCTTCTTTCCTGAACCTTGCAGGATTTTTACTTTGGATTCAAAAAAGAGGCCAACAGACGAGGCATTTGTACAAATTTTTCATCAGTAGGGATCTCCAAGACAGTATTAAGTCAGTCACCTGGCAGTGAGTATCAATAAAATCCTTTCTTCTTCCTTTCTGCTGTGAGAAACAAAACTATCTTAGCTACATGTGTTGATAATGAATATAAAGAATGTGTAGATTTCTGATATATTCTTATTTTTGCATGTTGAACTCCTATATTTTGATACTCTCTCATTTTGGGAGCCAACCCAGCAATTCAATTTGTAAAAGCACCTTCCCATAATGCTTCAGCCTAATCACACTGGGAAAGTCACTGTCTAAAGAAGTTGTATTGCAGTCATATGGCTTCTCAAAATCAAATGGATTTTCAAAATGCCTTGTTGTATGAGGTCTTATCAGGGGAAGTTGTCCCTAGCCTTCTGCTGTTAGGAAAAAGCAATTACTCCTAGCTCAGGTACTGCTACAGGCCAAGCAGGTCATTAAAAATAGCTAATGGCTTAGTCAGCCACCAAACCTTGTCACTTGCCCCATGCATCCTATTACATTCTCTCAGCACACTGGAATTAAATGTAATTAGTGTATGACAATCAATCACATCCTTCCATCAAGGAAGAAAATTAGGGGAGTAATTGGGTAAAAGATGATTTATATGGCCCTTTCTGACACAGGAGCAAAGAATACTTTTTACTTCATAACAACACCAAACCCTTTCAATATAACCCAGTCTAAATTTCTGCCAAGCCATAATTCTCACTTGGACTTTTCTCACATTATTGTAGGTTAAAAAAGGAAGAAGAAATAAATTATAAAAGTGTGTGGGTATGTGTAGATACACAAGGGACTAGTCATTCAGTTTGTTTCCTGGACATAATAAATCTTCGTATTTGGAATGATTTTCAGTTAAAAATTGATCTCATGAAACTGGAAACTGTTGTTAGCAAAATTACCCTTGGGCATAATTTTGCTGGTACCTGTGGACTCCTTTTTGTCCTTTCTTCTATTTTACTGTAAAAGTGCCAACCTTCTTGATCATTTTATAATGACAAAAAGGCATCTATTGTAGAGATGAAGAAACTAAAAAAGATGGCATGAAAAATAAATTGCACAAAAATTAGTAATAGCTACTATTACTATACCAACTGAAATTAAACGGAGGGAAAACACTTGCAGAGATGAGAACAGGGAGTTAACCAATCTGTGGCCATGAGTGACTCACCATGGCTGTGAACTGATAACATTTCAAGTCCACATGGCTAATCTAAATCTGGCCCAGTTCACAGTGATCAAAAGCTGGTACAATCTCGTGTGATATTTGTTGGCTGGAGAAATCAGCTGATGGCTTAAATCTAATTCTTCTCAGAGGGCAGAAGTCGGTAGTGCAAGGATGATGCCCAGGAAGCTCAGAAGACTGAAGGTTATTTGCCCAAGCAAAATCTTTCCTGCTTATTTGTTCTCATCACAGCTTAAGGGGAAGCCTGACCAAACAACTGAACACTGCAGAGCCACATCTGCCTATTATTTGTATACTGAAACTGTAGTATCACACTTCCCTTTCCCATTAGGCAAAAAGAATACAAATAAACAGAATAAACATACAAAATTTCTAATCAGCTCAGAGGCCATTTTTTCTGTCCCTGAGAAGAAATTCACTAAATATGGTGCTTTCTCATTCAACATTTATTGCCTTTCATTAAGACCAGATGAAACACAAAGTCTCTGAAACCAGAATAATATTCCCTTAATTCCACAAATGCTGGCTTTGCAAGCTCAAGCACACATTTAGTGGCAAGTCAAGCCTTTCTTCTGGCACCAATCAGTACAGTCTGTAGTCCTGCATGATGTGACACAGTCACAGATCCCTCTCTCTTTAGATGACGGGCATGTCATGGCTGTCCATAAACCTCTGAATCTGATGGACTGTTGTCATAGGGTTAAATCTCAGTTCATATCTTGCTGACTGCATGGGAAGCACATAATACTCAGTTCTCTCTCTTATGAAGAAGTCTATTTGGAGAGCTAGAAGGAAGCACAATCTGTAAATATTTATACTGTTTGTCAAAACTACAATGCACATGGGACTCAGAATGCATCCCACGAGCCAGCCTGCACACTAAAGTAGCTCCATGTTCACTTGCCATAGAAGAATGGCTCCCTCATACCCCTGCACCACTTAGCCAGAAACTGCTGAAGAAGCCAGTCACAGAACCAGCCTTACTACCCAGCAAATGTAGGTAAGGAAAGCTTGTGTCGGGCATTTCACCTGAAAATCACCTGCTCTGACATTCATATCCAGGACCTTTCAACAGCAGCCTGATTTATGCTACCATGGCTAATATACAAAGTATAGGCAGCCAGCTCAGTTTCATAATTGTACCCTCTGCATAATGAAACTGAAATGAAAAGCAACCACACCTCTTACTTCATACTTTATTACCCATCCTGCCTCAAACAGGAGAGTGCCAAAGGAAAAAAAAAAGTGCAACATATACTTTGCATAAAACACTGGATCAGCAATAAAAACCTCAGCCCATGGAAAGCTAGAAGCATGGCAAAAAAAGATTTTCTGTAGTTATCAATTTGGGAAAATCGTATACTGGAATTTTAGAGGGGAATGCACACAAAAGCAGCTGTTAACAGGGTGCTGACAAAGTGCTGTTAAGGTGCAAATCGACCACTGCCACTACTGTGGACTGCTGCTTCTAGACATTCCTCTTATAGTGCTGTGAGGCTACACAAAGTGTGGTCAGGAAAAGCACAAAATCTTACACACCACAGCATAAAAGAAAAGACCTGTTCAAGTGAATTTTGCAGAAAGGATGGAAGAAAGCTCCAAATATTTCTACAGCCTGCTGACTTATTGCTAACATTTGCCATTCAGATTGATCTTCTACTGAGAAACTAATGTTAAAACGTGCTGCTGTAACTGATTTGTATCAGAAACGTAGAGTAAAACAATGAAGTCTTCTAGTACTTAATGAACATAGCTCCACTCCATGTAGTTTTGCACCTTCTTTGCTTCTCAGATCTTTTCATACCCCTCCTTATGATCTGTTCTAAATGATTCTCATCAAATTCCGGAAGTTATTATGGAATAAGCACAGGAGCACTGATTGTGTGTCATAGCTTTCCAAGCTTCTCAGCAAGCTCATGTTTTGCAGGTTGGCTGCTCTCCCACAACTATTTGTAGGTGTCTTTCTCTAGAAAAGCAGTGGACTGTGCCAGCTCTGTGCTCCAAAGGAGAAGCTTCCAGGGCAGAAGCTGGACAGAGCAGCAAGGACCATGTCAGTGGCACAATGGGGAAGCCTACGGCCCTCACACAGAGAGCCCAGCACCTGCCACTCTCTACCTTTGGTCAGATTTCTACATGTCCCCAGCTTTTCCATGAATCTCCTCCAAAGGCTGAAGCAGCAGTAACACCTGCAGGTACTGCTGTGGCCTGCCTGGAATGCAGCTGGCTTAACTTGCATCTTTCTGCCAGTTAGCCAGAGAGCATTTGCATTTTCAAGCTCTCACCCGCAGTGACTTCATGGAAAGAACAAGTATTTTCCAGCACTATTCAATAGCATTAATCATAATACAAATCCTGTTCTTGGGCTCATTTACTTCATTCCAGGCTTGTACTGGTGCCTGACTCACACTTAACCACAAATTCCCACTCATCTTCACCGCTGAATAGTAATTTGATGGACACTGGGGATACAACCAGCAGGACAGCCTTTCAATCCAGTTGGCATGTCAAGAGCTACTGATTTTATTAGTGCCTCTAGCACTTAGAAAGGACAGTCTCTAGGGTTTTGTAGCAGGAATGCAGCTCCCAGAGTTGCTGCTACCCTCGCTGCCTTGTAGCGCTCTTGGAACCAGTTCTGGGGCTAGAGGATGGCAAAATTACACCAGACCCAGCTCCAGCACGAGAAGAGGCTGCAGAGGTTTGTCTCCCCACTGCATGCAGGCCGGTGAATGAGTTGCCTGCAGAACCTACCGCCCTGGGTCCTACAAGGAAAGCAGATTGCCGGCTGGCTTTCCTGGAAATTTTACTTTGTTTCTTTTCTGAACACTTTTCTAAGATCAGATGAGAGCTAATTCTACAGGGTCATGCATAATTAAAACTAACATCCAAAAGTATCCAAGAAGAAAAACAAAATTCTACTTGCAAGCCTGTCATTTTTGATGGCAACAGCTTGTTTGCTGCTTTTTGAGTTACAGCTGTGCACAGCTGTTAGTGATCAAGTGCTGCAGAACACCCAGCAGCCACCCGGCTTTTCACATGCCTATGCTGTGCTTTTCAGTTATTTTGCTCCCTATTAGGCTGCTCTTACAGCCCAGATGCTGCTATAATACAAGTAATCCACTCTGGAGGCTTGGTGGATGTTGCATAGGTCAATATGAGATGGTTTGGCACTGGGGGACAATACAGATAATGGAAAAACATCCAAAGCTGACCTACAAACTTAAGGGACAACTTCACATTGCTATTCCTTCTATAAAATAGGATTTACATGTTTGTGTTCGTAACCTCACCATTGCCAGAGAGGGACAGCAATAAGCATTTCAACTTAACCTTACATCAGAACTAGAACTTAAATATAAATATCTCAGCATGATCCAGACTAGCAATATAGGAAACCTTGGCTGGAGACAAGAGAATGAAAACCCTCAAGTCATGAACTCAGAACAAAACAAGTGGAATGCAAGAAGAGCCTTTAAACAAGCATGGAAATGCCATATTTTATTTTAAATTGTGCTGAAAAATGGGAGCACAGCCAGAAAACTCAGACAGATGGATTTTCTTCTGTCAAACCAAACTAGCCTGCAGATGAATAACTAAAACAAGTGTTTCTCCAGCACCCTAAGATGTTCATTTTTCTCTCCATTAAATGCCCACTAAGAGTGCAATTGTTGCTCCAATGCTAGTTTGTACTTCTTTGATCCTGTACTATATATTATCAGCAGAGATTTTTACCAGATTTCTTCCTTGCCTTCAGTAACTGAATGCCCTTCATACTGTACTTACATAAAGAAAACTTCCTCAAATCCTGATGGTTGCCTACAAAAAGTGATGGTTCTTCCTGTAGTGTCGGTGTAACTCATATTCTTTCCAATTCCTTTCACTAAATTGCATATCTAAGAGGAGCTTAAGACCTACCACTTTGACCTATCAATAGGTGTAAGTTTTGTGGTTAAGCCCTCCGTGCTGAACTGAGGTCTAAAAATACAGTTCTCCACCTGTGATCAAGCAGGCCTAAAGAAAGGAAAAGAAACAAGGATGAAGAAGGCAAAAAGAAGGAAGAGGAAATAAAAAAAAGAAGAAAGAAGAAGAGACAAACCCCAAGAAAGTAAAAAGGAGAAGAGAAAACAACTGGTTAACAACTTGGTTGAATTGATATGCACTTCAATCTGAGCAGTGTGCAGCATACTTGGTTTGCTTGATTGGTCACCTCTGTCAAAGGTGAGATTTCATTTCTGTGCTTAGTCTAACCTAACATTCTTAATGAGAAGCATGATTAAGCAATCACTGAGAAACAAAATCTCTCTGGAAGAGAAGGATAATTTTTTTTAAGGAAAGCACAATAGGACCCATGAGATAAGTTATTCCTGATTCAGAACAATTAACAGTTTACATATAACTTTTACAATACCCTGTAATTGTTTATGCCTTTTATGTGAGAACTGGATAGTAGGGAGAAAATAATCTTTATTAATTCCTTTAAAACAGATATAGTCAATTTTAGAATAATCCTGTGGCATGCATGCTGTGTGATGGCTATAAATATGGTGAAAATGTTTAGTAATACTTGTGACCACAGGTACACATTAGTCAGGAAATAAACATAAACTGTAACATATCTGGCCTTTAATGCTTTAAAAAGCATCAGCTTTTAAAAAAAAATTAAAGATCCAAAACGCAAAAAAGGAGATTAAAATTACTTCACTAATTGTCCTTAAGTTGAATGTGTAGACACTTCTGCAATGCCATGAGGCACCTCTGTGCATTCTTAGAAATCTAATTATGTTTAGGAACTTGATATCCCTCACTTAAGAAGCAGGTTCTGTAACCAAGCTGTGACGTTTGTGACGTTGCCAATGTATCAGTCTGTACACAGCCACGTCATGACCTGACACACACTTAGGATACAGTTTCCCACTCATTATCTCCTGTGTTTAAATCACTCTTCAGCCTCACAAAGTCCCAGTTTTTAAACTGGAATGGTCTTCAATTCAAGATGCTAGCAGCAGTTTGGGATGAAAAAATGAGCCCCAGACACTGCCAAGTGGCATTTTACACTTTTAGATTGCAGCACTGCATGTCAGAACACAACCTCTTAGGGTCATTAATAAAACCTTCAATAGAAAACCCTTGCCCTGCGTGCAGCGCTGAGATCTGCAGACTGCTGGAGTGTCTCCTCCCCCTCCTCCTGCCCTCACCTCAGGGCTCGAGGTGTTTATCACACTTCTCCCCCTCACTCCTTCCTGCAGGGCAACATTCAGTCCTGTCTCCCACAGGCTCTCCCTGTGGCTGTAGGGCTCAGCCGTGTCCTGTGGTGGGTCGTTTGGAGCTGTCTGGAACCAGCTGTGCTCAGCAAGGGACACCCCTGTCCTCTCCTCACAGGGGCCACCCTGCAGTGCCTGCTGCCAAAATCCTGACACCAGTATCAAATACAGCCAATATTGTCAATAATTTTCGCTGGGCACTGGTTCATGACTGAGAGATAAGAAGCATGAGTTGGTGTATTGGGGGGAAAACAATCAGCTCCCACAACAAACAGTTCTAAGGGATGTGACAGGAGGCATGTGTGCACTAATAAGGAAAAGATACAAACAACCTATATTGACAATACTCACTATTTATTTCTACGGCTGCACTCTGCTGGCCTTCCTCTCCACCAAGCATGTGTATTCACAGAGGCCTCTCAAGGACAAGGCAAGGCAATTACCCTCTGCTTCAGCAAAGTGAAGTGAGCGAAAAATCCTCGATCCAGGATGTTCAGGGCAAAATCACTACATTTTAGTTGCCATCATATCCCCTGATTGTTGAGGTCAGTCTTCTATCTGAGGTATTCATTCTCTAATCACAAATCTTCAAATTAAAAAAAAATCAACGAATTACCACTTGCAACCGAGAATTTTTTTAATTTTCACCCTGTACCTATGACACAGGTTGACAACTGCAGAGCTGTGCTGCTACAGTAACACTACCATCATCTACTTCTAAGTGGTGTGCCTCTGGGCAAATTTATACCTGCTGAAGGTCTGATGCACAAGGTCTGATGCACAGGGTGTGCACACATCTGCTTCTACCATCACCATGTACAGCTTTCCCTGCAGTTACACTGGATATTGGAAATGCAGCAATACCTCGTTTTGGTGTCTCTGTATTTTCCTGCCAGTCACTTAGGAACTCATCATGTGGGAAGAAAAATAAGTTATCCTCCTTTAAGAAGAGCCACAATGCCATAGAGATGGCAGACCTCTGTTTTTCCATTCAAGTATGTTTCCAGCACACCACAATGACCTTTCAGCCTAGCTACACACTCAGGAAACACTTTTATCTCCCCACTGCCCCGATACTCTCCATTTTATGACAATAAAAAACCCCCAAACCCAGAGCATCAGCTATGCAGAAACTCCTCACCAGAAATCCAATTGAAGCCATGCTAATGCCCACCAGAGAGGACATTAGAAAGCTATTAGAGGCAGGAACCTTGGGGACAAAATGGATAAATATCATTAGGCAACAGGTGAGAAGTGTCCTCCATTACATGTTCCTGAAGCAGCTCTCAGCAGGTAAGCAAGCAGAACAGCATGAGAGCAGAACAGCACTCTGGCACTACTGCAACTTGTACCAGTGTTTGCTCTAAGCATGAGCTGAAATTTCATACTAGAAACAGTTATTAAGGTCTCTTACAAATGTAAATCATAGGCAAAATAGCCTCAGCCATTTCAGCAGGGTGTTTATGTGCATTTGAACAGCTGTTCTAAAGTAACAGCTCTTTCATCTACACAGCTATTTCTTGTGTCTTAAATCTGGGATGAAGATTTGGGAACAAAATATTCTTGCATGGAAGAACACCACTACTTGGTAATTAAGCACATTGTGATTCACGACACCAGAGGAATGCCAGCAAGGCAGGATTGTCCTCTGATTAGGATAAAAAAAAGGATTTAGAAAACAAACCAGGTTTTGCTATGGTTTTCTTGTGATACTCTTTAAGGCTCTATTCTCTGCCCATAAAACAGGTAGAACAGTGCTCCCTTGCGAGACAGAGAAATTGATCTCATTTGTAGTGTCCAGATTGCTCTATATGTTGTTAACTATTATTACATGCTACTAATAAAGCTGAGTTTGTTGTGGAGACGGGTACAGTCAACAAATAGTATCATGACATCTCCAAGAATGTTGTGGAAAACATAAGAAAAAGCAAAACCTGTAACAGAATGGATATCTATGCTGATTTTGGCTGAGACAGGATTTATTTTCTTCATAGTAGCTAGTACGGGGTTGTGTTTTGAATCTGTGCTGGAAACAGTGTTGATATCACAGGGATTTTTTGGAGCAGCACTTGCACAGAGCCAAGGCGTTTTCTGCCACTCACACCACCCGTGGTGTGAGTGGGCTGGGAATGTACAAGAAGTTGAGAAGGGACACAGCTGGGACAGCTGGCCCCACCTGACCACAGGGACATTCTGGACCATGTGGCATCATGCTCAGCATATAAAGCTAGTAGAAGAAGAAGGAAGTGGGGGACACATGTTAACACGTGATGGAGCCCTGCTTTCCTGGAGGTGGCAGAACACCTGCCCGCCCATGGGAAGTGGTGAATGAAAGAATGAATGAATTCCATGTTTTGATTTGCTTGCACACGTTGCTTTTATTTACCTATTAAACTATCTTTATCTCAACCCACGAATTTTCTCACTTTTGCTCTTCAGATTCTCTCCCTCATCCCACCGGAGGGGGAATGAGTGAGTGGCTGTGCGGTGCTTAGTTGCCAGCAGCAATTAAACCACAACAAGATTTCTGAGGAAAACATGCTTTGCACAAATGTTTGAATACTCCTGAGCCATTTGTGATAAATGGACTGTGGATTCTGGAAAAAAGAGTTGGGTAAAAGTAACTGGCCAAGTAGAAGAAGGAACACCCTGTCAGATAGCACAGTAGAAAGTGCCGTGGCAAACATTTCTGTGGCTCATAGAAATAACCTTTTGCTCCTACATCAAGTCTAGGCCCAAAAAGAAAGAAAAGGGTGTAAAATTTTTTCGTCTGCTACTTAGCTTTACAGAAATGGAAGTACAAAAATCAGCGAAACAATGACTCTGAAGAAGAGTATCTGAAACGTAGTAGCAAAACAAGCTAAGAAAAAGTGCCTGTAGCCAGAGCTCCCCTGTGCTGAAAACTTTCAAGAGTCACTTCAGTGAACCAGAAAAGCACAAAAGAAGAAGCTGAAAGGCTTAATAAACTGAAGCACCCTGAGCAATTTGGGGGATTAGACGTTGGTTTATGGAGTTTCTTTCTGGAGTTCACAACCTTGGCTGCAGGAAGGAATAAATGAAAAGTTATTCTAGTGGTTATGGGCTGGTGAGGTGTGAAATGCACCATGTGCAGCTGCCTACTCAGCTACAGTTTTCACTAACACAAAAGACCACCTAGGTGGCCACTGCCTTCAGTTGTGCCCCTAGTGTAGCATACAACCCTTTTTTCTAAAGCAACTAAAATGCCATTGACCTAACACTGCAGTTATAAAAACCCTCAGTTGTCTTGTTGGATTATGTTTCTCTTCAGATACAAGAATGTGTAGATGTGGAGCTTTGGGTCTTTTCCAGCCTAAATGGTCCTATGATTCTATGAAATTAAGCAAACACCTCTGCAAAAACAACATAGCAAAATTTTCAGCTAAGAATAAACTAAAACATTTTAAATATGACCCTGAGTATTTAGATAATGGAAATCTGTGAAAAGACAGCTTAACATACATCTTTGCTTCTCAGCAGACCATGTTGCTCTCTCCTGACTGGATCAGAAGTGGTTAAAACTGTATCATCAACAGAATCTCCAGCTCACTGTGTGGAGTGTGCAGAGTTCATGGATGTTTGAAATATGGCTGGCATTTCAATAGGACTAGGGAACAGCAAAGACATCTAAAGCCTGTTATAAATTCGTGTGGCCAGATGCCAAATACAGTGTGGTCCTGGACCGGGGAAGGATATGAACTTTTCCACTGCTCATATTGTAATAAATTGCCATTTACTTAATGTGGTACTATGCTGTATGGCCTAAGATCTTTATTTATTCCTCAGATTTCCCCTATAAATAACGCTGCCTGACACCTTCAAAGGCTAGATTAAGCAGAGGAACAGCATAGAAGTATTATTAAGGTAGCCACTCTGGGCAATTGGTTAGCAAAGCCTTATTAAAGCAAAGGTTTGAGTGTGGGGCTTGTAATCACACCAGGATAAGTTTCATCTTCTCAGCTTGTGATTTGGTCCTCAGAAAGAGCAGTCCCAGATTGTGGTTATGCATGTCTGTGTTTACAAAACAAAACAGAGGGGAAGTTGACCTTGCCTGCAGAGAGGACCAAAGGGCAGACTCCCAAAGTCCCCTGGCATACCTAAAATCAGCATGCCTGTTGTTTACAGCTTTCTTTTCAAATTTAGAAACAGAGACTTTTCTCATCTCACTTGTTCCTGGCTGCAGAAAGGTCTCCAGCTATTTATATATGTTGCAGAGGTGCCAAAAGACACACAACACGGCTGGCAGCTTCCAGGGGGCTTGGCTCCACTAAGACTGCAACTAGCTGTCCAGAGTTTTTTGGAAGCTACTTTATTCCAGCAAATCTTTTGTTCTAGGAGCACTTTGATCTGGGAATTTCTATGTAAATATACTTCATAGCCTGGTACCCTTTTAGACTTCATAATTAGAAAAAGGGGACAGAGCAGCTTCACATTTTTGATAGCCTTTTAGCAGCTCATTTATTTATTATCCATGCATGAGCTTCCACATAAAATATGAGATTCATTGCAATTTGGTAAATGGTATAGTTTTTATGTTTTCTTTACATAGACTACATCTTTGAATCTATTGAAGCAAAGATGTATCCAGAGATCATAAGCCAATTGTTCTTTCTGTCAAGTACAGCATGGTTTGTAGTTTCAATTCATATTGGCTTGGTTTGCTTCTCCAACAAACACAAAAACTTTGGCTTTCTTAAAAAATCAATATTATGAAAAAATTTGCAGTGAGATTCAAAATTCAACTTCTGCTTAGGACTCTTGCCTAAGAGCCCTAAACTAAGTAATTTTTCATTTCCCTCTCTCCTTTTTATCTTTTTCTTTTTAAGCAGGGAAAAGAAAAGAAATCAGAGAAAACATAAAAAATCTAAACTGTAACTGGTTTGCATAATTCTCATCTCTTTTATTTTACTTAAAAAGTCTGTAAGTAAAAGAGAAGCTGAAAAGACTGAGAACAACATAATTTGGCTTTCCATTCTTTCCCGTGATACAGTTTGGGTTTTCTATGAACTCTCCCATAATTAGGACTCAGTCGTGGTGAAACACTTTTGTCCTTTACTGTTTCTAGGTAACCTCAATTAAAAGCCATGCAGAGTGACAACAAAACACTGCCAACATATCAGTCATGCACTGTACGATAAAAATGAGGTTTTTTGTGTGTGCTTATCTTTGAATGGAAGACTATTTGTCAGCTCAAAGGAGCTGGGAAGAGTTACTTCGATTACTTTTTTGTTACACTTTAATGCTGTCCTCTTTTCCAGTTTTCCCAGCGTACTGCACCTCTCATATGCCCTTCTCATTCAGATCCCCTTCCAGTATCACCACTGGCTTACACATCAAGCAGAATTCTTCCTGCAGCTTCTCATGAACCATCTCACTGCTGTGTGGACAACCTCCTTACTCGCCATTGCTCCCTGAAATCCCATGTGTGCTGCTTCTGGGTGCTGTAGTCTGATGTGAAGGTGAAGCTCAAACAAGAAGTGACAAGTAATGCTTGGGCCTAGCAGCTGCTTCAGCCACTCACCATGGGTGACATGCAAACCTCAACTCGGGACCGGATGGGTATTTTAAGAACCACAGATGCACAGCTGGAAAGTAGCCCAATTAACCCATGGTTAAGATCATGCAGCACATCTTCCCAGAAACTACACTAAAGTACATGGAAAATAAGGAGGGCATTGGTGACAGCCAACATAGTTTCACTGAGGCCAAATTGTGCCTGACAAATCTCGTGGCCTTCCGTGATGGGTGAAGGCATCAGTGGATGAGGGAAAAGTAACTGATGCCATCTACCTGGACTCATACAAACAAAGCACACGACACTGTCCCACACAACATCCTTGTCTCTAGACTGGAGAGGCCCAGACCATACCACAGTGGATAAGGATTTGGCTGGATGGTCACACTCAAGCAATGCAGTCACTGGCTCGGTGTTCCAGTGGAAAGCAGCAATGAGTGCCGTTCCTCAGGGGCTGGGACTGGGACAGTTTAACACCTTTGTTGGCTATGTGGACAGTGGGACTGAGCACACCCTCAGCGAGTTTGCCCACAACACCAAGCTGTGAGGTGCAGCCAACACGCTGGAGGGAAGGGATGACACCTGGAGGGACCTGGACAGGCCTGAGAGATGGGCCAGTGCACACCTCATGAAGTTCAACAAGGCCAAGCACAAGATCCTGTGCCTGGGCCAGGGCAATCCCAAGCACAAACACAGGTTGGGTGGAGAATAAATCAATAGCAGGCCTGAGGAGAAAGACTTGAGGGTGTTGGTGGACAAGAAGCTCAACATAACCCGGCCCTGTGTGCACACAGACCAAAAAGCCAGACGCATCCTGGGCTGCATCAAAAGCAGCATGGCCAGCAGGTAAAAGGAGACAATTTTGCCCTACTCCGGGTCAAATAGAAATGCCTTTTTTCTTCTCTGTTCTGGTGAGACCCCACTTGGAGTTCTGCATCCAGTTCTGGGGTCCTCAACATAAGAAGGATGAGCACCTGCTGGAGCAGGTCCAGATAAGGGCCAGGAAGATGGTCAGAGAGGCATGGAGCACCTTTCCTATGACAGCAGGCTGAGAGAGTTGGGGTTGTTCAGCATGGAGAAGAGAGGGCTCCAGGAAGAGCTTAGAGCAGCCTTTCAGTACCTAAAGGGGAAAGAGGCTTATTACAAGAGCCTGTGGATTAGATATAAGGATGACATTCTTCCTTATGAGAGTGGTGAGACACTGGTTGCCCAGAGAAGTTGTGGATGTCCCATCCCTGGTGGTGTTCAAGGTCAGGCTGGATGGGGCCCTGAGCATCATGGTCTAGTGGAAGGTGTCCCTGCCCATGGCAGGGCACTTGGAGCTGGATGATCAAAGGTCCCTTTCAACCCAAACCATTCTAGGATTCTGTGCTGATACCAGCTGCAAGGGATGACATACATCAACATGTACAGCTTAGCAACTGGGCATTGAAAAGAACGTGGTGCTTCTTAACATAAACTCAAGCACACTGACACAGGCTGTCCAAGCCATGACAAAGCAGCATCTCACATAGACAGTAAATACTAGTGGGCTCTCTCCAAGCAGCACAAGCATACAGGATGTTAGAGGGAAATTTTAGCATATATGGAGCAGGCAGATTCAGTCTGGAACTGGAAAGCTCAGAGTGGATTGTGGTGGCAGGGAAAAGCTACTGGCAAGGGAGGAGACAATGAAATAGAGAGAAAAAACAACTGGGGGCTAGAAATCATAGCAAGGGAAACCCATGCACAAACCCTCTGCTGAGCTTCTGGGCATGAAAGATTGGGCAGAGCCTTGAGAATCCCTCAGCACGCTGACTGCTCTGACTGAAAATATGAGTCATCAGCCCCTAGGATGACTCACGGCCACTCTCCTCTACCCTGAGTGGCAAATGAAAATAGAGATGAAGAGGAAGGTCGGGCTGAGGACAGTACTACAAGCCAGGGAATTTCTCAGCCTCTCACTATGTCAACACTCGTGTCATGAATCCTTTCACATTCAGCAGTTGGTGGCTGAGGAGGAGACAGCAGTGACCATCTGGGGAAGGAGAGGGGTGCCATCCTCCCTCATGTTGCCTGCCAGAGAGGGAGACATTTTGGCAACAGAAGAAAGCACCTGAGAGACAGAAAAAGGGCAACTGGTACATGTAGCTAGTTAGCAAAT
This sequence comes from Coloeus monedula, assembly GCF_965178545.1. Classification (NCBI taxonomy): domain Eukaryota; kingdom Metazoa; phylum Chordata; class Aves; order Passeriformes; family Corvidae; genus Coloeus; species Coloeus monedula. The sequence goes on from NC_138783.1 coordinate 26,499,576, forward strand.
GAACTAGAAATAAGAAGGGGAAAATCACAAAGGGTTTTGCATATCTTGGTTAATTGATTTACAGCTGTGAGGATAGCACTGCTGAATAGCTTGCCAGGCTGAAGTCCTGGCCTCATTAATGTCAGTGGAAATTTGGCAACAGACCTGAGCAAATCTGGTTTTCACCACAGCTTTGATGTCATGCGATACAGAGAAACAACCAAGGCTCAAAGACCAGGCAAAGGCTGAGCTGCATTACTGGCTACGTGGGCACAGCCCAGCCAGATCTCCACAAGCACCTCTGCTCCAATGGTGCCCAATGCAGGGCAGAGGGCTCCACGCCAGGCTGTACCTGGGCCCTGCAGCTGAGGCAAATCAATGTGCTGACAGGGACATCCAGGCTCTGGGAGCTGAACTTACAGACATCACCTTGGCAATTGCCACACAGCCAGGCCATAGGAAGCTGCCTGCAGTCACTCTGCTGCTAGGCTCTCTGCTACTGTGGCAGCTGTATTTCATTACATTTCCATCACCTTTCTTTCAGTGCAGACTGTGAGGAGGGGATAAAGTTGCTTGTGAGCCATTAATTCTCACTGGACTGGCACATTCCCACATCTGACCAGGCCACTCTTGCTTCTCACCTCCCTTGTTTTTCCCCTACATCTGTTAAGACTACGAGTTCCTGGAGCTGTAACTCCATCTCTTGGGCACTGTTTGTTCAACAAGGCCTCCATTCCCTTTAACTCCTGGATCTGCAAGTGAGATGATATTAAAACATTCACACATCTTGTCACATGGCACAGGATTGGCTTTCTTTGTAATGAGTTTTTCCTAAAGTCTTTTGGGCACTGGTTGGATCGTATTCTGTTCCCACAACAAAGTGAGTTGGGTCATTTAGTAGCATGTAAGAAAATTATTAACACAAATCTGAGCAGCAACATTTCAGCTTCTTTTCCCACACCAGTGAAATTCAGCATTAACTCTGTGTGCAATGAAGCATTCTCTTTACTTAAGTACTTCATCTTCTTTAATTACCTTCAGCACGGAATCCCCCTCTCCTTTCGTTCCTTTCAAGCAGCTTTTGGCCTCCAGCTAAAACAATGCCCTTTCACTCCTCTTTTTTACCAAAGCTTTGCCCTGATCACAGGGCCAAAGAATGTCAAGACAGATATACTTTTGCAGATACACTTAATGCTTGTGTAAATGAACGAATGCTCAGGAGAGAGCATGCTTTATGGGTAACAAACAAGTCAATAGGAACTTAAGAGGCTTGGGATTGTCTTTGTGCCTGTCATTCCTGCTTCAGGACAGTTCAGGGTTTGTGATTCCATAGTCAGCAGTGGTTACTGACTGACTGTTCCCAGCTATGAGCTTTGCTGCACGGACTGAGCACTGCATGGACTCAACCTTGCCCTTCAGAGATGCTTCCCTCTTCTCATTCCTACACAGTTTTCACTGCCTGCCAGCACCGTGCTGCTAGCGCCTAGCTGAAAGGAGTGGTCAAAAGCCATCAATGACAACTCATTACATGCATGGAAACCCAACCAGAAGACAAGACAAAAGGAACAGAGGTCTCACTGCAGTCTGGGATACTGGGACAAGGCTAGAAACATTTTCCCTTTTCCAACAACCAGCCCGTAAGGGAGAAGCAACGAATATGTAAATGCTGTCCTGAATGTTTTTAGTATGCTCCTGAATCTCACAGAAAATTTAGGAAATTTTGAGATGTTTTGAAGGCTTTGCTCTATTTTTCCTGCTGTTGATGCTTTGTTTTCAATTTTTCTGAGGTCATGTTTCTTGGCTTATACCAGTATGATTTTCTCTATAGCAACTAAGCTATTCTACATGAAAAAAAATTAGAAATCAAAGGCAAATGGCTCATCTAGACCAGTACCTGCCAATTTGCATCCTAAAGTGGGTCTCTCAGTGCAATATTTTGTCTCAGAAAACAGCTCTGTTGCCACACTTCATAATAAGACATAATGGCAAATTTTCCCCATGTCACAGTACCCCCAGTTGTGCAAAGGGGTAAAGGGACAAAGGGGTAAAAGAAGATTAAAAAAAAAGTACTTATGCCTTGTGGCAACCGTCCTGAAGCTTGATGGCCTATTTTAGAATGTGCAATTTGAAGAGCTCTGCTTGTTTAGCCCAGCCAAGCAAAGGCTGGCACAAAATATGATTATCCCAGGCTTATTTATAGAGGGGATACACTGGGGAGGAAGAAGAGCTAATGAAGAAAAAATGGCACAAGAACAAATGGGAATAAGTGAGTCACAATAAAATTAGGTTGGAAATTAGTAAACAATTCTACCTGTACTGTTTTGGAAGAACCTCCCAGGAAGAGAACAGTGGGGGAAAAAAAAACCATGGCTATTTTTAGAAAATAATAAGATCAGTTTAAGAAAGTTTTATCACTATATGGCCTGATGGCTATGAAAGAAGAGGATCATTTCAGGAATCTTCTAGCCCTATATACTTCTCTTTCTAGAGTGTTTACATTTCTTCTGAAAACAGGCTCCCCCCAAGGGTTTTAGGATATGCTCAGTCTTTTTGATTAAAGTTTAATTCAATCTTATTTAAGGTACAGACTCTGCAGACTTGAATGAAAAATCCAGAAGTGATTTGCTCAACCAAATCAATCCAATGTCTGTCCAAAAGACGCTTTCTGATTCATACAGGGATTAAATCGCACGGCTGGCAGTCCCCAAGAGGCAATCTGAAGTGATCATTGAGTACCCATTTGTATTAACTGTTAACCTCTGCCAGCAGCAGAAAAATGGCTCAGTGCCAGCACATCTTACAATTTTAATTAGTTTGCCTCCAGACGTGGCAAGCCCCATCCTGCAAGACCTCTAGCAGTACCCTCCTTGCCTGTGGGCCAGGCAGAGCTGGGCCAGCATCGGGGTGGGTGCTGCCACAGCCAACCCATTTCTCATGTGGTCAGTGCCACACAAGTAAAAGCCACAGTTTCCATCCCCAAGGAGTATCTGTAGCGTGCATTTCCTGCTCTGGTGAAAGACCCAAAGAACAGTACCCTCAAATTTCCCGTTTCCCTCCCAAATACTTCACCTGTCTTCACAAACAGTATTATATCTTACAAATCACACCGAGCCGATACACGACAAGATTTGGGTATGTGAGAATCGGGCCCTGATGGTCTACATGAGTGCTGGCATATTTCTGTACATATCATATGTGAGCAGATACTGTATGGCAGAGGAATAAAACACAGCTGGAATCAGCCCTGCAGTGCTGCTGGCACCTGGGGATGCTGCAGAGCCTACCAGAGCCACTGCTGCTGTGTCCCCAGCACACTGCCAGCAGTCTCCCTCTGTCACAAAGCCAGCAGCCTTGCTCAGTGTCCTCCCAGTGGTGCTGGGCTCTGCAGCTCTTTGTCTGCTCACATTCAGGAATTCCATGATAACTGCTGGGATATATATATATATATTCTTTAAATGCCATCCCCTGCACACAGACCTCCATTGTCACTGCTGCCTGGCCACAGGGGGAAAAACCAAAGAGGCACTTTGCTGCCTATTTCTGTCTCCTGGACTGCAGAACACCTCATACTTTAGCCAGTTCCTTGCTGAAGTCTGACTTTCAGAGCACTAAATATAGGAATAGTGCACTCTGCAGGGGCTAAATTTAACTTTGCTGCGTTAGAAGGGGAGGTACCTCATTACTGGAGGCAGGAAAGCTAAACCACTGCAGGCAGGGAAACTTGGGTGATGCAGTAACAGCCACTGCTCTGTTGTGCCAGTGCAGGAAGGAATTGAAAGTTCAGTTCTGGGTTTGATTTTTTCTTTTTAGATGAATCTGTTCAATGCCTCAGTGAGGTTTTCCAGGAGTTCACTTCCTCCAGAAGAAATTACATACCCCCATATTATTACTGTAAAACCATGTAGAAATATTCCTCATTTAAATCAAGAAGAGATTTTAAACTAATACAAATTAAATTTCAAGGTTTTAGGCATCTGAGCTTGCTGGCATGTAAAGCCTTGCATAAAGATCCTCAGAGGCAGTAAATCATGACTACCTGCCATAAGCCTGGACAGGCTTTTCAGGAATGTTAATCACTGCTAAACAAGGAGGGCCAGTCGTCTCACAGCTGCAGCTTTTCACCTTTAAGTCACTCATTCTAGCATAGCTGGTAAGGGGGCACACGACCTGGACTCTGTTCCTAAGATGTGCTATTCACTGCAGATTAGACACCATACCTCTGTTTCCCTATCTATCAGCTGCGGGTGGCAGAATTTCCCCTATGTTGCAGAGCATTTTCAGAGCCCAGTGACAAGTTATAACCATTACCCCGGCTTCTCTTTCAAAATCACAAAGCTGGGAAGATTTGAAAGACAGGATTTTGACCAAAATACTATACAGGAAAATGCCTGACTGCTCGGAAACATGTTTCCTAGCGGGTGGCATCACCCATGAATCAGCAAAGGCAGGTGAGTGCCAGAGGCAGCAGACCCGGGTTGTAGGTGCATCATGGGAGATGTAGTTCAAGGAGGCCACCCCACAATGGAAGCAGCTGATAAAAATTAAAATTCTTTTCAGGTATTAAGATGGCATTTCAGAAGTGTAAGGGGCAGGTTTTTTCAAAATTTTACGCAATCCCGTATTTCCATTACTATTCTCATTTACCTGCAGTGTTCACCAATACGAAACAGAGCAATGAGTCAGATCAGCTTCCATATGGAGAACTATTATGTAATAGGAAAACAAACCAAAACACCACTAAGTTAGTTATTTTATCTTCATACAGATGATGATGATACACAAACCACACAGTGGAGGAGATGACCTGTTCTAAAAAGAAAATATTGTTAAGATCCACCAATTTCTTGTCAGAATCAAATATAACGGTGAAAAATACCCTTTTATGAGTCCAAACTAGATTCAGCCCTGGCTAATCCATGACAAGCAACAGCTGCACAGCCATTTTACTGCAGACTGCTGACAAAAGTACCTTATTCACTGGAAACCTAATGTCTGTTCTGGGAAGGTAAATGTACCCCCAGCACTTGTTCTTTTGTACAGACTGGACCTTTTTCACACACACTTTTATAGCCCAATTCCCTTATAGCCCAAAATATTTTGGTCCTTGTTAACTTTCAAGCTGTGCCTGCAAATTGTCTGGGTGCATATTATTTAGCTGGGGCCAAAATAGATCAGTGAAGTTAGCTGAGCACTTGTGGGAAGATGACTGGGGCTGAAAAGATAACAGTACAGAAATTACAAAGGAGAATAGAGTGGCTACTCCCTGAGTGGAACGCAGCCAGTACGCCCAACCTCCCACACACTACCCAGTCTGAGGGGAACTAAACAGAGGGTGGAGCAGAGTGGAGAAACCAGGGCCAGACTCTGTCAAAATTCTTGCAGAGGAGGGAACTGAGTGCTACTTTCTAGCCAGTGAGCTGCACAGCAGCTAAAAACCAAGGGAAATAGACGAAGATGTTCTGCTGTTGAATCAGCAGCTGTGGTGAAATCACTCTCCTTGGACTGACCCATATCCCCATCCAAAGGTTTTCTTGGGTGCCGTACTGAGGTATCTGCCCCAAGGTATGACCACCCCTCAGCAACTAAGATGTATGACTAAAGTTACTCAAGCTCCACTTAAATGTAAAGAAATAGTATAAAGTGAATCAAGAACGGGGAGAAGTTGGGGAAGACTCCATCATAACTTCTGCAATTAGCTGACAGGCTGAGCCTGTCTTCTCCCCCATAGGGATGCCTGTTGGGTAAGAACTGTACTCTACACACTCTGAAGGATTATCTAGAGCTAACTTTGGTTGGGGATTAGATCTCATTAGTATGTTGCTTTGAATTATATTGCTTGTTATTCCATTGTTTTGAATACGTTTTTGAAGTGAGATACCATTACCAGCACTTTTTGAACCTTGACCTGTCGTAATTATATCAATAAAGACTGTTATTCCATCACCTGTAATATAAGTCCTTCAAGTACGCTGGCAGTGGGTAAAGGTGTGGAGACCCAGGAGGAGGTTTCTCAGGCATGTGACCCTAAGCAAGTCAGTCAAACTGCTCATCAATCTAGTGAACTGTTCAGTGAAGGGTCCCCATAACAAGACACTGACAGACTGGTTGGGCACAAGAGTCCCAGTTTTCTTGGGAGCTAACAGATTAACCAAACACTAAGGGGTGGAGTAAATCTCCCCTTTTCATGTGACAGTACTATAAACAAAATCATACTCAGCATGTGGAAACAGCCTCTGGGACTGTTTATTGGCACAGATATAGTCAGTGAGTTTAAAATAAGGAAATCAAAATTGTCTGCCTTTTCCCTCAATGCATCGAGTAAATAATGTTGAGTCAAATACCACTTTGTCTCACTCACAGGCGACACATATCTACTAGCCCTCTCATACCCCATGACTTCAAATTTTGGTGCTGGGAGTCAATGATCGTGTCACTGACTCACTAAGGTGTTGGAGTAGATAAGTCTTCAGAAAGGAGCAATAAGGTGGATTTTAAAATTCATCCATTTGTTTACACTTTCTATTGCCTCTTTATGAGCAAACCCTTGGTCTCACGCACAGCCAGACTTGGACCTTCAGAACACCTTACAAAAACACCTTATGACTGCATATTCATGAAGTAATTATCAAAAGAAAGAATAGGAGAAACCATTTCCAAATATAAATTCATTGAAACAAAATTAGAAAGCATGGGGAAAGGAAGGGACTCCACGCAGGACCATCCCTAATTTGAATGTTTTTGTGGGTTTTATTTCTGTCCCTGAGAGACTGAAGATAACTCCACTCCTTCAGTTAAGCCTATCATGACTCTGATATTCTTTCCATGTTCTGAATATTTCAATTGTTACAAGGAAAGATATTACCAATTCCTTCAAAACCTCTGCCTTCTCTGATACCAAGGCGTCATGAGCACAAACCCACTGACTAAAACATTAGAGATGATATCCTGCTTGTACACCTGCTTCCCAGAATCCTTTTCTCACTCTTCTCATATGCCAATGGAGACTTCAGATACTAATTATTCACAGCTGCATGGCCAGTGACAGCACATCTGGAAATAAGCCTAATGAAACATGCAATATTATACCATGAAGCAACATTAACAGAACAAAAAAGCCCAACAAACAAAACATGTCTATGTAGAGAGAGGAAAAAAAGAAATAAAATTAAGTGAGTTGAGCTAAGTCCCCAGGATTTCCCTTGCTCAAAGACTCTTATCAAGATTTTTCTTTAGTTTCATATAACAATTCCAGACTCATCTAATGCTACAGGCCATAACTGTTAGTCCTCTATATTTTCAAAAGACAAGGGATATTTTATCCTGTCCTGGTCTGGGCTGGTGATTTTCTGTGCAGTAGCTTGCATGGTGTTATGCCTGGGATTTGTGACCAAACCAGCATTGATAATACAGGGATATTTTTGTTACAACTTCCATGGGCAGCATTTCTGTGGGTCATATCTATAGGTATTTCAGCTGTAAAGAAAGGGATAACATTTGCCTTGCACTCCATACTACTAGGCATTTTTAAGACATTTGATTATTAATCATACTGTTGGTATTGGTTTAAAGTATCATCTTCTTTGATTTAATTCTTAATAAAGAACTTCCCCTTTTTTAGCTTAACACTTGCCATCCCTATCAACATGATTATGTAGTCTCTTTTAGCTGTCATGTAGACGAACTTATTGATTTCATCTTTTAATCAATGTCAGCTGGGAGAGCAGTTTTATAAAAGTAACTGAAAATTCCCAGTTCTTTTGTTGTGAGAAGCAGATTGTATAGCTGAGCTCTGCCTTCTCCAAGAAGAACATCTATGATCTTCTCCAATTCTGTATTAATAGATTTAGAGATACCTTCCTATTTCCTTATTCCCTTTCCTGTATGTTTGAGCAGTAAAGGCACACAGAAGGAAACACAGGGGAAGTCAATGAACTCTTGCTCAGGTGAGCATTGACCACTGAAACATCTGTAATAGAAATTCCCTGAAAAGAAAACATTTCCCAATGTATCTGACAGGCAGAGTGAAGGAGAAATGAGCTAGGAGGCCTTCCATCTTGGAAACAACCTGGATGGTGCTATTACAATGTGCTATTAATATTGTATATCTAAACAGTCACACAGATGACTAAACATCCCTATCTAAAAATCTGATATGAAACATATATAATGTCTGCAGCACGCACAAATAAATGTTTATGCGGTTAGGTAGACCTACAACATAACCTGAAATCGTTTGCCATAATTATGGCATCTCTGTCACACTGAGGGATCTGCTGTCAAACATGGTTTTGGGTGCCTGTTTGGTGTAGACCTTTCAGCTGTTTACTTAGGTTGTGAATTTCTCCTTCACAGAGTGTTTTTCTGTTACATTATTTTCTGTTATTATCTGCCACAATGGTTCTTGGTGCAGGACTAGAGTTTCTGGATCTTATTTTTATGACAGAGAAAATTCTTCCTTAGGCCAAAAATATCCCTCCTAAAGCTTTCAACTGAAGTGATTGCTACACTTATTTGGGGCCAATAGCTCTGAATAATTGATGAAACCACTGATGGAGACAAGTTGTGCAACGCTATTAAAGGATCACCTATGATGCAAGTTGTATAGAAGAAAAGATGCATCCCATCTTCAAGTTTACACAGCCAATGCCATCTCCTTTGGAGTCAGGAGTTATCTGCTGACCCTACCTTCAATAGCAGCCACCAAATATTTGATTTGAAGGACTTACGAAGATGCCTTGTAACTCCTTGTCCATGAGATTAATTGCTAGACAAAAAAAGTGTGAACAATCTTCAGATATGAATTCTTGACATTAGGATCAAGATGAAAAAGAAGAAATAAAATATATGACCTAGCTTGAATATTTGTGCCAATACTCAATCTTTAACTTTTAAGGTAATTTATTCATCTGACAGAACCTTGATGTAATTATCTTGCTGAGCCCAAGATAGCATGTCAGTGACCACAGTATGTTATTCAATAATAATTCTATTGAAATAGGAGTTCACAACTTGAATAATAAAGACAAAAGATGTGCAACCAAATATTCCACACCTATATTGTTTTTATCTTGTAGAAATTTTCTGTGGTTTTGTCTAGCTTGTCATATGACTCCAATCTTAAACAACAACAGCAGAAGAGTCAAGATTTATAATTTGGAAAAGGAAAGAAGAAAGAACAAATGCTATCATCCTGTAACAAACCACAAAGACAGACATGTTTGGATCACATCACTGTCAGAGATGTTAGATGCACATTATTCTGCTTGCAAGGGAAAAAATGAAGGCAACTGGTGAAACAGCAGAGCCTGATTCAGGATAAATTACAAGAGTTAAAGCAGTAAAATGGTTGCATTAGTGAATCTGCTTACTTTCTGCACTTCAGTCAGTCTGAGATAGGCTTATTTAAAGTGTTTATTTCCCATTTTATCCTCGTGCTTACCTCCTGTTTTTTCACAATGTAACTTCATATTTCCATTTAGACTACTTTAATAAGAATATGCAAAGAAAGTTAAGTTTCATTTCTGTTAAACATACATGAAATGGCTTTTTAAACCACACATTTTTAATTACATCATTTTACAAAGTTACTTTACAGAATTCTTCCAGATGAACCAAACCTTCTATTTCTCTGGTTTAGATTCCTCATTGAAGAGGTTTATTTTACCATGCTGAGAAGAGCCGACTTTCTCTAAACGAGAGGGAGTTGGGCTCTACATTTATGAAATTGGTTGATCTAAAGTTAGAGTTTCTTAAGAGCTGAAGAAGAAAGGTTTCAAAGCTTTCTTTGATCACAGCTGCAAAGACTGACATTAGAAACAGCAAGGGAAAGAATAAAAGGAGGCTAACAAAGCAATATTCCACGACTTCTGCCTGCCTATTCAACCTCCCAATGCCAAAAATGGGGCAGATTATAGACTAGTTTATCAAATGCATTTTTAAAAAAAATCAGTTTTGAGTTATTGCTCTCCAGCTTATAAGATGTTTACACATATCTAAGTGGCTCAACAAAAAGGAAGCATAACTTTGAGCTTCACGGGACTACTCCTTGCAAGGAAGTAAGCAAGAGTGGATTTGCCAGCAGGAATGTGCATCCCATTGGTACAGCCTCACAGCCTAAATAAGCTCAAGGCCATATGAGGAGGGAGAGGACTTTCTGCCACCTGAAGTCCTCATCCAGAACAGTCATTTATCCAGCACTAGTTAAACACCCATCTCCTACCCTGAGTTTAAACACATGCTGGTAGTTTAAAGTACAGACAAACAAGAAATAATAAATTAGTTTCAATATGAGGAAAAAACTACATTTCTATTGACATTAGAAACATGAGCTCTTACTCGAAATCACCCACAGCAATTTTCTGTAATCACTGCTGACTACCTATTATTTTCTTTCATTTTACCAATCTTTATATTTAATAAGGTAGCTTTATCTTTTTGAAACTTCAATTTGTTATAAGTAAACAAGGTAGAGAAAAATCATTTATTCAAACTATTAGAATAGAGGTTTCAAGTTTTTCTCTGATTGTATTATTACAGAAATGAACCTATTTTGTATTTCAAATGAACTTAAAGCAACAAATCTTAATAATAAAGTACTATAAATTAAGCAACTTAAAACTATCATTTATTGACTCACTGAGCTTTTGTAAGTAGTTACAGAAGTTAATTTTTTTTTATGAAAAGAATAGGGTGAAATATCTTTAACTAAATTATCATATTCCTCTTTATTTATGAAGTAAAACAAACCATTTAGTGAATTAAGAAACTTTCTATTCATCCAAATGCCAGCACCTACAGATTTTTCTATATTGGCATATTCACTGCTGCTATCCAGAATTCTTTAAAGAACAACTTCTGCTGAAGATTTCAAAACTTGTTCAGTGTGGAAAATCTATTAAGTCATATTAGAAATTATTTAGAATGCTGGTTTTCAATGTATAATTATGTGTTTCAGTCTTCTTCCAAGATTAACTTGACACAAAGAGGAAATAGAAAGGTAATTGGGCCAGGAATATGAAACATTTCATTCCCCTTTTCCTAAATCTACTACAGTGAGAATATTAGAATGCAAAGAAATATTTTATAATTGCTTAAGGATACACAGAAGATCTTTATCAGATAAAAAGACCTCCAAGAATACTGTGCAAAGATTTTCATTTGACAACAACAATCAAATTAAAGTATTTTATAGTTAGTGTCATAATTCTTGATTTTGGAAAATGTGAGTACCAAAAAACGTAATTAATGTCACTGAATTAAAAGACAATTTTAAGCTTATTGATTTAAAATTGACATGACTAGAAATCAATCCTTAGTAGATGCTGTTGAGGAAGACTCTCTCTGCTAGAATATTATTTAATCTGAATAATTTGAAAACCAATTATGAAAAAGCTTCTGAAATAATTTATTGTATTAAGTACAATTATTATCATTAATGTTATTTATCAAATGACTGTGGGTCAGCAATGTCTTATTGATAGATAATGTTTTCCTCTGAGAATCCAAAACTGAAATTTTGAGTTGAATTTTCTCTGCCTCAATTGTATTGTATATTGTACAAGTCACATGCAGTCTTCCATTTCTACATCTGACAAGCACAATTTTTAGGTTTAGTTTTTGAGCAGAAATGCCTGTGTGTGTGAAATTTTTCCCACTTGTGTTCTCTACCTTTCCTTTGATACATCTTACGTAGACCTCTGACAAAAGCCCACACAGGAGATCTCTAAGAAGCAGCAGAAACAGTATATATTGAGTCTCTCCCTTTCAAAATACATCTGGACCAATGCTTTAATGCCAAACTGAAAAATTTAAGTGTAAATCCCATCTGACAAGTAGGATACACTGAATCCAGAGGCAGCTGCCTATCCCCAGCAGCAGTGCAATATTTGGACACAATTAGTACAGAAATATCAGCAGTTCTTTCATAGCAAAGTGCAGGATGAAGCTGGTTATAGTGTCCTGTCACTAATCACCCCACGAGGAAGGTCCTTCTAAATAGATGAATCAATGAAAGAAACGAATTATTCAGTTAAATCTGTCCTGCAGAGATCTGAAATATGCAGGAGAGTAAATGTAAATTAGACTATGTACTCTCCCAGTACACAAAAGCTCTTACCCATACTTCTGTGCTCAAATGTTACAGTACAGCACCATTTGGCTTCTTCACAGAGATAAAAATGTACCAAGAAAGACAGAAATTTCCATTACTGCACATGCTCAACTTATTCTAATGTACAGCACATGAGGGGGGGGTGAAAACTTAAAGAGCACAGTATCAGTTGCTACATTTTATATCAGTACAAGGCTGCTCCTCATTGAGTTGCTATAAGGTGCTGCCCTGTGCACCCAAGGCCCTGATGGTGTGCTCCATGGGGCTCTCCTCATGTGGTGGAAGCACCATTGTCCCCAAGCTCCTCTCCTTCACCCATGTCCCCAGAGCACCCAGTGTCCCCATCAGCAGTGCAGCTGGCCCCCAGACCACACCCAGCCAGCCAAGCCTCCAACAGCTCAGAATAGACCATGCAGGCACAATACTAAGTCCATCAACACCTTGTACTGAGACAATTCCACACACATTTATAGTCAAAGCAGACCTCTAAATAGCCAGGAGATAGGCCAAATACCATAGAAGAGTCTCACAGAAAAGAGCTCCCTCCTAATATCTAATCCAAACCTACTCTTTCTTAGTTTGAAGCCATTCCCCCTTGTCATGTCATTACATGCTGTTGTAAATAGTCTCCTCCATCTTTCTTGCAGGCTCCCTTTAGGTACTGGAAGGCTGCAATTAGGTCACCCTGAAGCCTTCTCTTTTCCAGGCTGAACAGTCCCAATTGTCTCAGCCTTTCCTCATACAAGAGGTGCTCTATCCCTCTGATCATCTTGGTCGCCTCCTCTGGACTCGCTCCAATGAGTCCAACCTCACATTAATGAGGTGCTGTTTTTCCTGCTCATAGAACAGCTGAGTAAGAGGCCAAGGACATTCTCACTTCCATGACAAAGCTACAGCATTGCAGCACAGGCACTAGGGGCTGCAATCAAGCATTACTAATGTGCTCAGCAGCTTAGGTATTAAGTTCACTAAAGAATAAAAAAGGCATGGAAAGAACACGTAGGCAAAATGTAATGGATAGCCACAGGTGGGAGGAAAAATCAGCTTTGAATTCTCCCTAGAATAATTCCTTGCATAAGACTTTATATAAGCTGACAGCCTTTCATATTCTCAGAATAGGATCCCAAAATTCACTGGCAAGGTCTGCACCCTCCAGTAAGAACGGCCCCAAGACTGCACTCCCCAACTACCACACTGTTTGTTACATGGGAAAATAGGGACAGCCAGTTTCAGGTGGCATTGGAACCCAGTTTCTACAGCATTTGGGTCTTTGACATCACCCACTGGGCCAGCTTACAACAAGGCAGGCCTTGGAGAGGCACATCACTCCCTGTCTGCGACTGTGTGGAAAAGAGATATACAGGCAGGGGCAGAAAGCAAAGCTGACCTTGATCAAAGCCTCCCTGGAGTCCAGTCTTTTAAAGAAAAGAGAAGAAAAAACTCCAGCTGCCTGTGCCTCCTGGACCTGCCACTCTACAACAGTACAGGTGCAGGCAAAACAGGCAGCACCAAGACACGCTGCTGAGCCAGCGGCGTGTTTGACATGCACTTGCTTGCCAACAGCCCCACAGAGAAGGCTGGGCTCAAACAGAACTCTCCAAGATGAAAGGAAAAACTGTGAAGCCTGCCTAGCTTTTGCCATGTGAAAGCATTTTTGCTCCACAGGGCTTTTATATATTTCAAGCCCCCCAGTTGTTTTTATGAACAAGACCTATGCTCAGCATCTCATTTCAAAGTGAGTCAGAGGCACGAGCAGCAGGAGAAGGTAAAGGTTGGGTTTCACATGCCGGGCTAACACTCATCTCATTTGTTTCATTATTTGGAACCATATGCCCAACGGAAGAAACAGGGAAACAATAATACCAGCATTATTTTAGAGCAGTGCCCAAGGGACTTGTCATCTGACCTTCAACGTTGCCAGAATTCCCGCTACAATGAGGACAGTTACATTCCCTAACTTTGCTTCCCTGCTCAGGAAGTGGCACACCTGCTTCATGGAAGACAAGAGTGGGTTTCAATTTTTGTTTTACCTTCTAGAGTAATTAAGGTTTTCCCTCAAGATCTTGAAGAAAATATTGACAATGCGACATGACCATATCCCTAAATACTCAAAATACTCAGCACAGAAAAGCAAACTCTTCCTTTGATAAAAAAGTGCAATGGTGTTTCAATCTAACCTGGTGTTTTGGAGATCTTCAGTTTCTAGGAGTTTCAAATTGGAAAAGTTGGTTATCATATATCCAAATCTCTGAAAAGCACATATTTTAAATAAAGATGAGGAAATCAACAATATTCTTACTGGGCAGGCATAATAACATTTTGCATGTAAGCCACATGCAAAAGTTTACAAGAGGAAATAAGTAGCATGCAACACAAATCCAGACTTTCAGAATATTTTTGTGGAGTTTTCTGAAAAAGTGAGGCTGTTTCTTTGCATAAAGAAGCACTACAATGACTTGGCATGGCATCTCTTAATTGAAGCCACCAACAGACAGGAAGGAAAACCAAAACCTGCCCTGGAAGGAACCTTCTGGGTAACCTCATTTAGAAGGGGAGAGAGGTGGTACATCTGCATGCAAGCTAAATCCCCAGGTATGAAACAGAGGGAACAAAGACAGGTAGCCTCTAGAAATGTTCTAAGTGATCCTTACAAAGTCATGAGTTTCACTTACCTCACCATTTCATAAATCCAGTAGGGAATATTATTTATTCTTTCATAACAGAGAGTACAACAGACCTCTGGAAAGCTCCCTCAGCTTAATCCAAATCAGGTTCTGGATGTGCTTAAACACTTTCATAAGCCAATACTTTTATTTCTGAACCCACAAAGATTACCAGCACCTGATCCAAATGGTGTGGGAAAGGGTCACTATTTAAAAAAAAAAGACACCAAAGAGGATGGAAATTAATGATAATTACATTTGGCTGCCCTGTTTCATTTCAGCTGGGGTTTTTCTGGGGTGGTTTTTTTGTTTGTTTGTTGTTTGGTTTTTAGAGGTTTTTTTTTTGTCTTACAATTTATTTATTAGGTGAAATTGGAACAATACCACACACCACATAGACGATATGAAAAAATACACATGACCCTTTGTGCACTTTTGTGCTATTCATGTGTTCACTTGTTCAAACTGCACCGAGCAGGCCTGGTATCATACAATCATATGGAGGAGAATAAGAGAAAATTCCTCTGGAGCAGATCAAGTCTATGGTGAAAGGGGCTTTAGAAGTCTCTAGAAGACAGTATAGGTCATACAGTCAATTCAGAATTAAGATCATGGTGTAACTGACCAAGGAAAATACTGTATTATTTTTATTATTCTGCTTTGGCCTGGAAATTAGAATCATTAAAATGCAGTGATTTGGTTGTAAACAAACTTGACACATAGCCTAGAAAACAAAACTCAAAAGTAGATGTTCCTCAAGAGTCAGCTTCTAAGTGAGGAAGCTTCACACACAGGCATTTTTACATCAATAAAAAAGCCCAAAGAGTAATTTTTCTCCCTTTCTGAGAGCCCAGGACATTATCTCTGGCTGGTACACCCTGCCGAGTTTTAACCACCTCTGTTCTGCCTCACCAGCTTCCTGCCTTGCTGGCTTCAGCTAGAGCTACCCATCCAGAGCAACCAGAGTGCAGGGAGCCTCCAAGGCACACCAGGACCATGAAGACACTCAACCTGATTCTCACCGGATTGAACTTGATCCTCTTTCCCCCTGCCGGGAAGAGGCTTAAACAAAGTCATCTGAAACTGAATTGCTGCAAGGCAAGCTCTGCTGATGGGAAACGGCTTTCAGCAGCTCTTCAGGCCATAAAGGACCAGCAGACCACAGAGCCTGACCTGCTTGACAAAGGCTGCTGCAGAGAATAGCTGCTGGGAAAAAGCACCTCTTTCTAACCTGGAGAGAGAACAGGGCAAGTCTAAGATCAGAGTCTCCAGACCCTGACTGAGAAGAATTATCATATTCGCAATATAGCAAACATCATTCAGTTTCTTTCCTCTCAATAAAATAAGCCAGCTGAGATTACCCTTGAAATGCATTTTATGAGACTGCATGTCCCCAAGGCAACCAAGTGTCTAAATCCTTGAAATTTCCTCCTCTCCTCCCCCTTCAACAGCTCTGTCCAGGGAGAAGAGGCTTAACACTTGCCTGCCAGTTTCTTCTCTTTTCAGTCTCTTTTCCCCTGGCTCTTCAGGCTAGCTAGCTCTCCCAGGTTTAAGGCCCTGGGTTTTTTTTTCCCCCAAGGTAAAGTTTAAATCACAAAACAGACATTAGGGAATAAGGAAGCTTTCAAAAGCTATGACTTACAGGGACTAGACTGCAGCTACCTCTGCCTACTTCTCCTTACAATGTTCTCTGGAAGGTCTACATTCCCTCCCTACCAGGTGGTGAGTGCTTGCAGGAGGATGGCACAGTAGCACTGTGACAAGTTCATTACTCTCTGCACAAGCCACCTACATTACAAGCCAAGGTCTGGAGAAAGAGGGAGCATCCTGCATAACCCACCTGCCACGCCACTCAGAGGAGAAGCAAATGGACACAAAGAGCCTAGAGAAGTTAGGCAGAGCTTTAGCCTACATCCAGCTGATGAGCTGTTAAGTTGATTTGCAATGAGAACTGTGCCCCTCACAAAGAAAAAACACAGGAAAGAATTCTATTTAGTCACAGGACATAGTAGAAAGAAGAGAACAAGTAAGAACATGAGAGTGCTTCAAAGATGAAGAAAAAAAATCACAATTGTGAGGTCAACCAAGCCTGTGATGGAAGGATTGAGGCACAAATTTGGAGACAGAATTGAAGAGTTTGCGAACTTCCCAGTTCCAATTCTCTATGAGGGAACTCCTGCACTTCTGCAAGGAGCACCAGATCTACACATCTCCCATGGATTTCACTGCCAAACAATAAAGCACACATACAAATCTTACCTAAACACTAATAACTAGAGCAAATTGTCACTGAGAAATACTACTGCTAACCTAAGGGAGAATCCAGCTCCTACTTATTTCATGGTAGCTGTTTTCTAATGCCTTTGAGACCTGGGCCAAATGTTTCTTAATGGAACAACAGAGCTCTATCCACTGTCAGAGCACGGGAATCCAGCAAACACAAGTGGTGCCTGGGCAACTACAGTGCCCTCTTCTCAGACAATTTGAGGAACAGTGCACTGCTACAGGCCTAATTCCCTCCTTTGCTAGACCCTGAACTTTTCTGTTTTGTGATAAGAGAGCTAATTAAACTCTCCAATACTCTTACAACATTTTGAGAATCTCTGGAGAGAAGAGCAGTGTCTTTGCTTACACAAATCTGCTAGTTGCACATGGCAAGAGGACACAAATAACTCACAGCTGGACTGACTGAGAGCAGAGAGGGAGCAAGGTAAGGATGGAGATAGATAGGCAGGGCAGCCCCTGAATTTTGCAACTAGCATCAGTCAGGTGACTCTGATCCCATTTCATTTGGGGCTGCATCAATATCTGCTTAGCCCTGAAGTACAAACTACCCCATCAAGCAGAGATTAGGTCATATTTTCCCATGTATGTCTTTGACAGTGTGAGAGTGATGGCCTTCATTTCATTCTGTGGACAAAACAGGGAAAATATTCATTTATCTCAAAGAAGGTAGTATAGGAAATGGAAGAAACCAGCGCTCTCTGTCAGTAAATAAATCAGTGCACAGAGAGCAAACAGATAATCTGACTCTAGACCTGGCACAAGCAGGCAGTGTTTCTGACCACAGGGACATGTGGCTGATTTGGGCTGGGTTTGTGGAGGAGAGGAGGGGGGAAGATTTGCCTGATAAGCTTTGCTGCACTGGGTGGAGAGCTGCTCGTGGGCCCATGCTGAACCATGAGTGAGGAATATAGAAGTCCGTAACTACACTGAAAGCTGCCAAATTAGGTGCAAGAAATATGATAACCATGGGAGGGAGCTCTTAAATTGTTGCTGTCTTAGACAGGGTGAGGGTTTCTGCAGCCCTCAGTGAGAGAGAAAAGTAGTTTTCAAAAGTGAAACAGCATTTAAGAGTCTGAAACTACAAAGAATAAAACTAATGCTAACTTGAGGGGGAAAATTTTCCTATTCCCCTTGCCTCCCACATTGCATCACTCATAGCAGTGAACTCAGGTGAATAATACAGTCTGATGCATTTGTCTAACACATAGTTTCATACTCATTGTCATTACAATGGAGGAAAAAAACATAGAACAAATAAACCTCAAGGACTATGTTTTAGAAAGTTCAGAGCAGAACATTTTCAAGGGTGCATATTTGCTACAGCATCCTGGAAGGTCTTTTTTCCTTGCCCCTCTCATTTAAACCTTCATTTAAGTGCACAGTGACTCTCCTGCTATTATGGACTCACTGAGCAAATGGCTAAGAGAATACAGAAACCAACTTACAGAAAAATACTACTTCTTAGTTAGTATCTGTTTGAGGGTGCAGCTGCAAGAGCACCAAGTTCCATTTCATTGCGCAGGTGGGAATTAAGTGCTGTGACCAGTTTTAAGAAGTTCTAAAACACTTTGTGGAACAGGATGTGGCCCAAAATTGTCAGATTATAGTAACTAGTGTGAAGCAAGACAATGTGTCTCACCAGTGGTGTGGTTAGAAAGTGTGACAGCTCTTCATCATCAGACATGAAGCAGAAAAATGCCTATTCCAGAGGCTACTGTAGTTCTCTTTGAGGGAAGGAAAAATATCCTCTTTGGGAAAAAAAAAATCCATGGATTTCTCTTGCAAAAATTTTGGAATGATCTCTTCCTATCTTCTCTGTGTTTTTTGATGGGGGGAGGGTTTCTTTGGTTTTGGTTGGTTGGTTGGTTTGGGGGGGAGTTGGCTTTTTTGTTTGTTTGGGGTTTTTTGTTTGTTTGTTTGGGGGGCTTTGGTTGGTTGGTTTGGGGTTTTAGTTTGTTTTGGGGAGGGGATTTTCGGCTTAGGTTTGGGTTTTTTTTTTTCTGGAAGCCATAGGAGTTAAAATCATAATTAAAAGTCAAAATTTGTCATATCGGTTTAAATTCTGTGGTAGGACCTCATGAAGATTTGGTTATTAAAAATGCTTACAAGGATAATTATTGTTTTAAACAAATGCATTTATTAGAAATCAGCTATTTAAGGGGGGGGGGGGGGGGGAAGCCTGAAGAAAAAAAACAGAAGAAAAATCCCAAGACTCCCTTTGGGAAAGTTCAAGAAGGTGACATTTTCAAAAAAAAGAAATTTCACATTATTCCCTTCATTTTCATCTTTTTTTTTTTTTTCAATCCACTAGCCAATTTCAATTGATGGTAAACAAAATGGCAAAAATCCCTATGAGTTTTCCAAAACCTAGCATCTCAACAGCAGGAAGACCCAAGCTGGTGCCTCCACTGTGGGGAAAATCCAGCAGAAAAGGGATATTCAATGCAGCAGGTCTGACATCACATGTGAGCTGGACAGCTGCAAGTGTGTGGAGGGGATGCATGGTTTCCTTTGGCACATGAAAACATATGCTGAGGAGTTAAGAACAATTATTGGATGGAGGCAAGAGAAGTCAGCAGACAAAGGACCAAAAGTTGAATCCAGGCTTATTGATTCTGCATATTGCTCTGCTCCCTGGAAGCTGGTGCTTTATTGTGATTCTCTGTTACACAGCCTGTCCTTCAAACATTATTTAAAAGCAAAATGATGGCAGAAGTGTTTAACGGCAGTGATGAGAACAAGTCTGTATACTTGTAAATAATAGCACATGCTACTGTGTGAGAGGCATGCAAATATCACTGATGTGGATTCTTGTACCTGTAACTCCCCCTTTTCCCTAGGAATCTTAGCTCTTCAAAATATTCCCTGTGATCACTGTCATGGAGCAAAGGAATCCAAACACATACAGATTGGCCAAGGGACTCTCTTCAAAGCATGAGGTACCACTGAGAAAACTGTTGCCCACTGAGAAACAGAAGTAGCTGGACTTCTTCAGTTTGTTGAGAAAAGCTCATATTTACCCAGAAGCAACATATTGGTTCTGATCCATTTCCAGTGCTTAAGGCACTGACTATCCATGGTTCACCTAAAGTCGTTTATGTCTCACAAAACAGTCTTTACTCTTCTCCTGAAAAACTAACAGCATAGGACTTGGTTCCCATCCTTGATCCTACAGATATGGCATGCAAAAAAAAGAAGCACTAAACAAAATCTGCATTCTCTGTTTTATGTGACAGCTGAGGATGTGGAAGAAGAAATAACAAAAAAACCCAATTCAACAAAACAAGGAAGAAAAAGGATAATCATATTGTAGAATCATAGAATGGCCTGTGTTGGAAGGGACCTTAAAGATTATCTAGTCCAATCTCCCCTACCTTGGGCAGGGGTACCTTTCACTATCACAGGTTGCTCAGAGCCTCATCCAACCTGGCCTTGAACACTTCCAGGGATGAGGCATCCACAGCTTCTCTGGGCAACCTGTTAGAGTGTTTCACCACCCTCTGAGTAAAGAATTTATTTCTAACATCTGTCTAAGACTACCCTTGTTCTGTTTGAAGCCATTGCCCCCTATCCCATGACTACATGTCCTTGAAAAAATCCTCTCTGTAAGCCCCCTTCAGGGACTGGAAGGCTGCTAGGCAGTATCCCCACACAGACTGAGAATATTCCACAAAGTCCCAAAGGTATTTGACTCTTGTTTCAACATGGGAGATATTTAGGTACCTTCACAGAACTGAGCTATAGCCTCATCTGGTTTCTGTGCAGCAATAGCATTGCACAGGGTTTAGTTGACTTCCCAGTATGGATTTCTCAAAGGACCAAAGCTCACAAGATTATAAAGATGAGGATCAGACTATTCCTCTTGTAAATCTCGGGGGAGTGTATAACTAAACCAAAACAAGCTCATTGAACTAAACCAAAACAAGATAACACTGAATGAAAGAAAGAGCAAAGACCTCTGGGCCCTCTCAAACCAAATCATTCCCAGGGTAATTTTACATACCTGAATACTTCAAGTTGAATGACTAAAGAAAGATTTTGATTGATTTGATTTTTTACTATTATTTAAGAGCACATAATACATCAAGGGAAGATGGCAAGACCATCCTGGCAGGAAAAAGCTGGCAGTGTAGTAGTGGAAACAGATGGTCTACAAGCAAAAACTCTATTATGATTAAGAGAAAGTATTGTTAATAGGGTTATGTTTCTAAAGAAGGAGTTCTGCCAAAACCAGCACAAAGCAGAGTAGTTACTAAAAATGTGATTGAAGCCATCAATTTAGATTAGAAATTATTATCTCTCAGCTGAGATGTCAGCACTGAGAATATGTTTGCTTCTACTCCACTATAATATCAATTAAAATACTAAACATAAACTACTATTTCAGGTAAACATTAACTACTATTTCAGGTAAACATAAACTACTATTTCAGGTACCTATGAA
Source organism: Coloeus monedula (assembly GCF_965178545.1). Taxonomy (NCBI): domain Eukaryota; kingdom Metazoa; phylum Chordata; class Aves; order Passeriformes; family Corvidae; genus Coloeus; species Coloeus monedula. The sequence continues at coordinate 26,521,057 of NC_138783.1, forward strand.
ATCTACAGTGCAAAAGTGATGAAAAGCAAGGGAAGAAGAGAGGGGAAGAAAATCACGGAAACATCACAGCTGGATGTTACTTGCTTGGTACTTCTTCAACCAGTACTCAAAGTGTTAAGAGACAATGTGAAATCAAAATACATTAGGGTCCAATATATTCCACCTAACTTCACTTACTGTGTCCTGCATAAGACACGTACACAAATTGCTTCTGTAGATAACAGAGGCAGAAACTTATCCCCTGAGGGTGACAATGTCCATCACAAAAACAGTTATCTGAGATAAAGAGGTGCTTAAGCTGAGGTTTTTAAGTCCCCTCCTAAAGCCACTGAATGCCCTCATTTAGTCTTCAAAAGTGATTAAGTGACCTGATGGCACAAATTTGAGTGAGGGACTACTAAACATTCACTAAAGATGCTCATTTCTAGGAGTGCATAGGAATTTAGTAATTCATGAAGATGTTGGCCTCTTTTTAAAAGCTGACTGCATGATGAGAAAATCCAGCATTACAAACTTTTTGCCCTGATAAGTAAACTCTTGATACTAGGCATAACACTGCTCACTGCATATTTCTCTTCCCTCAGCAGGGCTACTGTCATGAAACAGGGGACATACCACAATTATTTCAGTAAAAATTTCCTGACCTTATTAAAAATTAAGAAAACTATTGCATTTAGCAGTTGTCCCTGGTTCAGGATAATCATTACTTAGCAATAACTGAAACACACGTGTGTTACTGACATTATTCTCATGCTAAATCCAAAACACAAAACAGTATCACCTACTAAGAAGAAAATTACTCCAACTCAGCCAAAACCAGGACCTTCTCATGATTTCTCCCATCCTTGCACTGACAGCTGTTCACAAGCCCAGGCATCAGGCAGCCTGGTGTATACATATGCACACCAGGACCAGCTGGGTTTTTCTATAGAGCTCTGAAGGGCACAAGAAGATTTCTGCTATGAGGCTCTGGAAGAAGATGCCAGCTCAAGTGCTGCTTCACGTGCAGTCTGGAGGCCCACAGCTGGCCTGACAAATATTTGCAGGACCAAAACCATTGGCTTGGAGCAACATTGTCCAGTAACTTAGACCACATTCCATAGAAAGGACACCCTAAAGCTGGGTAATAGGGTTGGCACAGTCTGCAAAAAAGGGCAGACCCTTGAATTTCAACCTTGAATTGAAACCCTTGTATTTCAGTCATGCCCACTCTGGAAAGAGCCAAGGTGTTCCTGTTTCCATCATCCTTTAGCTCACAGTTCCCCTTTCCAGTGGTCCACTGGTCAGCAAAGTAATTCTGAATGTCACTCTGTGTCTCTGCATTGTGGCTTAGCTAAAGGTCTCAAAATTGAAGCGTGAAACAACAGGAACACTTCTTACAGATTTCCACTACAGCACAAGAGCTCTCACTTTTTGCAGCTCAAAATAAACCCAACTCACAGCACAGCAGCGTGTGCAACCACACTGGGTTTGAGCAGGAAAAGCCTTCTGAGGAGGGCTAGTGAAGGACTGGTGGGGGAAAGGAAGTGGTTCTCTCACCAGAAAAAGTACTGCCACTCAATTTTACCTCTTACAGTCAGGCCCTCCACAACATCCCTAAAAGGAAAAGAAGAACTCACCCCTGAATGACAATATATAAATCCTGTGGGAGAACCACATTCTGCTCTGCCTTGACCCAGAAGCCACAGCAATGAAGCTCCACACTGCAGCAATCCTGCTCCTCTTCTGGCTTGGCATCTTCACTGTGCACACAGTTAAAGGTAAGTTTGCAACTCGAGAGGAATAGCTCCACATTGCACCTGTGGTCTCATGAGCAGCATTCAAAGAGCTGATTTATAAGATACAGCTCACAAGAAATCCAGATGAAAACTGCAAGAATGGCAGCATTATGGGGGATTTCAGCTGATGTCCTGCCAGACAGTGCTTGGTTTCTGCTTTAATGCAGGGAGAGATTCTGTGCCTGGGAGCACTTTAAAGGGTTTCTGTGCAATATTCTCTCTCTCAACATCATAAAATCTTGAAGGCACAATGTCTTTTAGTCTCACTGATGCCATATACCTGGGTGTACTATAGGTTAATAACATCTCATGAAAAATATTTCTTGAATAAGATGTACATTTTTTCCTTTTTCCAGATAGTTTACTTTTATATGAATTCTTTTGTATTGTTTGTTGCTGGTCTTTCTCTAACTATATAGCCTTCATCCCTCTAATGTCCCCATTTCAAAAAGTTCTTCCAGTTCTGTATCCCATATTGTGCATTTGCTTGTTTCTCAATAAACCATTTAGAGCAGACAGGGAAATTATGAACCATAACTAAGAAGGAGAGAAGCAGATTTATACAATATCTTCTCTCTTTTCACTGAGTCATGCAATCAAACATCCTTGAGACCAGTTATGAGCACTGGGATGAGCCATGTTTATTGGCCATGCTTTAAGTAAGTTTGTCTATAGTGGTGTTTAGCTCACTGACTTTTGAATTAGGCTCCGTGTATCGTGGAGAAACATGAACATAGACCCATTAGCACACATCACCTCATCACAATTAGATTTCACACAAAGCACTGATATGCAAGCCATATGCAAACCCACAAAAACGCACTCAGAAACACAGAGAAAAGGTATCCTCACAAAACCACACCAAAACCCAACTGAGAGCTGCTAAGCATTTACAAGACTATGAAGCTGCACAGCCTTTATGCTGACCCACTGCCTCTCCAACTCCATCCCACTACACGCCCCAATTTGGATCGGTGACGCTGCTCTTCATCCTGGCAGCAGTGGCTCCGTATCACGCACTGCCAGTTGCCAGTGTCATTCTCCAGGCTGTGTAATTGGCCATAAGTATCACCAAGTCTGGAAAAGCAAACCGAGATGGTCTACAAGAGAAAGGAGAAAGAGCTAGAAAGAATGCTAAAGAAACCAAATACACCGGGGGAAAAAGGGTAGCTATAGGTGCAGAGCAGTTGGGGTTTGTTCCCAGGCTTAGAGAAGCTCTGCTGCTATTCTCTGCATCCATTCCCCAAAGATTGTGTAGTAGCAGAGGAAATATTTCCAGGACTAGTAAGGATTGCTTGGCTGTCTTTGAGCTCTTTTAATGCCACATTTTGAAAACCAGTCTGAGGCAGGAAGAAATGTGAAATGAATCATATAAAATACTACATTGTGATACTCACGACTAAAGCAAGAGCAAGAGAGCTATTGCTTCAGGCAAACAAAATCTCAGGAATTAGCAGCTCTGCCAGTACCTGTGCACTGGCTATCCCACAGCTTCTCCAAGACTGATGTGTGTTTGTCTCAGCTATTCCAATTATTTCAAACAAAGAACAGCTCACACATAGTGAGACTATGTGCAGCAGGTTTCATATTTAACAAGGTGCACCAGAACAGCTCTCGGACTTTTCTCAAGCCAGTGGCTCTATAAATTCTTTATAAATAAACCGCAGAGTAGAGCAGAGTTCTGTTTGTCCCCCACATGCTTTCCCAAACCTGTCTTTCATGAATGAGACAAAACCAGAAATTAGCAAGTGGAGGCTTAACTAATGTATGCCTACGCTTCATCTCACCTAAATGAGCTCCCATTTTAAGTTATCACCATGTAAGAAAACGAGTGCCCAGAAAATTTTACGCCAATATTGTGATCCTCCTCTTTAACCACCAGTACATTTCTCTGAATTGTATCAAAATCTTGGAGGAAAGCAAGGATTAAGTAGCACTCCACTCCCTCTATAAGCAAACTTACAGGAACCAGATATAAGTACTGACTCTTCTGGCAGATCTCTCTCCCTTTCAGTCAACAATTTTTGTTAATGCTACTTTTGGATATCCACAGTGAGAGAAGTAGCCATGCTTTCCTTTTATTCACTTGGAAAATAGGAGAAATTGCTGATCCACGTTCATATAATATATGGAAATCCACCCAGTAAAGTTCCAGTTCTAAGCACTAATTCCACATGGGTACTTATTTGCAGATAATGCAGGCCTAATTATCAATGATGCCAAACAGCTTTTTTGCTATGGAAGCCGTGACTCCCTGGGGGAAGATTTACTATACAATTGTCCAGGACAATGGGTGAAGATTCCTATCTTAACTGAAATAGCAGTAACACTTTAGAGATTGTAGGATGCATCACAAAAAGTAGCTCAAGCTCTCTCGTGTAACTGGTACTGTGGCTGCACATCCTGAGACTCTCACAGTCTAACCACAACTGGAAATCTTCTGGAATTCATAATTTAGTAACTAATTCTGGCTAAATATTAAGTGGCTTTGTCATTTATCTATTTTTCCCTTCTAGGAAGTGCTAGCAGTGCGTCCAGTCGCAGATACAGTTGTGCAACTCTGTCTCCAAGGCAACTGAACATCCGAAATCTTGTGAACTATGAAAAGCAACAAGTACCAACAGATGCCATCATGTAAGTACCCAATGCACCCTTCAGAGTTCCCTTTGCAAACACAATATCATCACATAGGGAACGGGCATCAGAATTCAAGTCATGGCCCAACTCACTAAATCGGGCTAGTTCAGGTCACCCTTCCAGTTCTTCCATCAAGGAGCCAGCTGGCAGCCAAGGGAGTGAGGGGAGAGGAGGGGACCTCAAAAAGTTGGGAGATGTGTGCTGCTCATGAATAATGGCAGGAAGCTCACTGACCAGTCACATCTTTGTGCCCAGTGAGTGGGCAAACATCTCAGCAAGGGTGGAGCAGTCAGAGGCCCTGTGCATGAACTGAGTCAAGGGGAAAATCCACGTGAAAAGGATGTGGGGTAGCTCTGAGGACTCCTAGGAGCTGTGTTTGGTTGTTTGAGCTCACAAGCATGTGTCTTTATCAAATCTGGGCTCTGCTCCTGGGAGACTAATGTTCCTCATGATTTAAAATAAAATCCCAGAATAACAGGTACGCTCGATTATCTTAACATCAGCAAATATGTACATGACCTTGTATGTTACACATATACCTATGCCATGAACAGGGAACTACATTGCTAACTGGTGTTATTCTAACATTTACAAACTCTAGAATTTGATATTGTTTTAGCACACTGTTGCTTATGTTCTGAATAAAAACCAAGAACAGTAGACCCTGGGTTTAGAGAATGGAATTTGATGGCTGCCTGGTTTGCTTTCCTTTTTCCTATAGGTTTATCACTGCAAAAGGTATCAGGATCTGTGTAGGTGCTAATCAGCAATGGGTGCAGACTGCTATGAGGAGAATAGATGAAAGACGGGCTGCCAAACGCAGATAATCCGGTCCTAGACGAGCACCTAGGACCACCTAGCCGGAATCATCATCAGTGCTGCGCGTAACAAGGAAGAAACCTTACTACCTGCTTTTATTTCCTTGCTTTTAATAAATGGCGGTAAACTCTCTGAACAAACACAAAATCACTTCCCACTGAGCTGGAAGAGTGTAGGCCTCCATCCTGATGGAGAGCAGAGCATTCTGCGTTGAGTGCTGGTTTTAAGAAGGTGCTGTGTAAGTTAGTTACTCACCCTCGTGTGAGACAAACCTGAAACAATTGGTTTGCTTTTTCCATTGCTTTTCTCTGAATAAGAACAATCCATGTCTGGAATGGAATCTGTATTTCACAAACTCATGGGAACTCCCTGCCCTAGAAAACTATGTACATGTAAACATCTTACCATCTTAAAACTGATACATGCTACTAACAGCAGGCTTTGGATTTTAATAAAGTTACCAAAAACCTGAATCAAATGGCAAGTTTGTTTGCTTGATTGTAATGCAGATGGATACTGCTGAAACAGGTCCCAAGATGACAGCACAAATCTGAGAACCTAAGGGCGAGTTAGCTAGAGCTGACACTGTTGCTAACTCATGACTCAGATTGCTTTGGAGTAGTCTAATTCCAAGCTTTCTACACCATATTTCAGCTGTAAAGCTCACACCTCAGACAATATCTCTTCAAAAGTTTGAGTAATTGTAGAACAAAGTTCATACCATGCTCAGGTGATCCCCACATTATCAGAGGCAGAAATGGAAGAGCTCTCTGCTCAGAGAGAGAAAAGATGGCATTTGAGGATCTTGAGATAGAGGACAGGTACAGGCAGAGATGCTTCTGGAATCAAGTTCCTCTCATATTACCACATGGATGGAGCCTGCACTGTTGCCAACCTATGGGCTTTTCATCCTACATGACACCTCTTAGTGATACTCCTGGAACTACAGCACTTCCAAACTGCACCACAGAAATAAGACTACATTACTCTAAAAGCCAGTCTTTACAGTTCCCTGCTCTGCAGAGCAGACTAACACCAATTCTAGCATTTGATGTTGTTTCAGCACATTTTTCCTCATACTCTGCATGAAAACCAAGAACAGCAGACCTGGGTTTAGAGACTGGAATTTGATGGCTGCCTGGTTTGGTTTCTTTGTTCCTACAGGTTTATTATTGCAAAGGGTATCAGGATCTGCATAAGCCCTGATCAGAAATGGGTGCAGGTTGCTATAAAAAAAACAGACAAAAAGCAGACATCATCTAGGAATGGTATTCCCCACTTTAATGTTCCCAATGAAACACCCCAGAGAGCACTGCTCACTCATTCCCCTCCTCCGTTCCCCCTGAGGCCGGATTGAGAGGAGAAGTGGAGACACAAAAGGTAAAGATAACGGTTTCAGATAAGAAAATAAACAGTTACAACAACTATACAAATATCGGAGTGTACAAGACAGACAAACAATTCACATGTGATTGCTCACCATGTGTTACCCTGGGCCCCACAACTGCAGACTGCATGCACTGGCCCAACTCACCTCAGTCCTCTCTGCACGGTGTGAGGTGGTATAGGATAACCCCAGCTCAAGGGCATGTAAATAGGCCAATACTTTTGGACCTCACTGGAAGACCTAGATTCAACTTAAGGCTCAAAACTGGCCTCCCTACACAATCACTCTCTGGATGAACTCAAATGCCAGTCACTCAGCTTTTCCTGTGCTTTCTAAACTCCTCTGGGCACTTTCCTAAGCCATACTTCAGGTAACATGGACCTTGATTAACCTCCCTTCTTGCTTCCTCTGCTTGTATCCATAAGAATTGAAGTAAATCCTTCAATTTTCCTGAGAGGAAAGTCTAGTTTTGAAGGTGTTTGGGCTGGAACCTCTCTGTAGGGAGAAGACATCAGGTTTCAGGCCTCTCAGTCTAGATCATCTTAATACCACTATTTTTGGTAATAAAACCAAATCACTTTTGACACAAGAACGGCCTCTCTGGTGATAGACAACACGGAGAGTAGAAATTTTCATTTCCCTCGAAGTCGCAAAATAGGGCTTAAAGATTAACTAGCAAATTAAGTAAAAGTATGTAAAAGTAGACACACAGGATGCTAAACATAGCTGGAACCTGTGGATAAACAGATGATGAGGAACACTGTGTTTTGTGACAAAGTTATGTAATAAGAGATAACAGTGCATGCCTTAAGAGAAGCTCAGTGCAAGGTCATTACAGTTCTGAGGGTACCCAGTGAATACGACCACCAGACACTGCCTTAGATGACCCTCTAAGACCATAAAAGGGCATCCAATAAGATATGGAAAAATGTAAACTAATCCTAGGAAAAGTCATGTTTATGTATTAACTAGGAAGTACATTATAATGAATACATATGATCATGATGGAATAAATACCGGGCTGTAAATTTTCATGACACATTTGATTCGAGAAAAAAATCTCTGAATGTGTGCAGCGCTATAGTAAGGAAAACCTGCTTTCCAATCCTTCCAGTTGTGTTAGAAAGTTTGTTCCCTGGCTGATTTCAGTATCAGTGGTCACCAGCTGGTGAATAACAGGAAAAGCAGACAAGGGCTGGAACAGTAAAGATGTCAATAGTATTTCTAGAGCAATCTTCACAACCCTTATCCCTTTCACAGAGGAGAAGGTGGGATGGCATATGCAAGGCCGGAAATTCCATCTGTACTTGCCTTGTGTCATGTACTGGCCCAGCTCAGACCAGGAAACAATTCCCTCTCCCTTCTGAGCCAGACAACGAGCATCAAGGCAGATGCCAAGCTAACAATATAAATAAGATGCTTTCTACTGAGCAGAAAAAGAGGTCTTATATGAAATAGTCATTTCAGCTGATTGCCAGAGGCACATAGACCTCTCCGCCATATTTATTTATGTAATCAGTGCTAAGATAAGCTTGTTGTTCTCTCATTTGCTATTCAAGTCAGTCAGTGTTTTTCTTCACATCCTTCTGTTATCAATTGTTTAGCAGAGTACAGTAAATCAAAGAATTTTGTTAGGACCAAATGGGTTTGCTGTGAGTTGCTGTGAGTTCTGGTACAATAGACCTCTAGGACTGTTGTCTGAGTCACCTGGGTATTTTTCACCCAAAGCATCTCCAAGCAAGGGAAGCATTTGTAAGGCTTATGAACTAAAGGCAGGGGCTTCCTACTTCAACACAAATGCACAGAGAATTAATGAGCACTGAAATTCAGGAGCTCTGGGAAACTGTTCTCTAGCAACACTCTGCAACAATTCAGCATGGAGACACAAATGCTAAGGGCCTGCTGAGCTGGACACTGCTGGCAGAACTGTCTAGAAGTCGGTCTAACAGAGATTTGCACAATGACTCGAAGCTGCACCATCCCAAAACTCTCTTTACAGCTTGACACATCTCTCCTAACAAAGAAAAGCATGATTCACCTCAGACAAAAATTCAAGATAGAAGGGTCACAGTTCCCAAGAGCTTGTCCTGATTCTGGGCCCAGTTCCTTCTTCCTGGGCAAACAAACCCTCAGGACACTCCTTGAGATTTCCAACAAGCTCCCACAAAACTCCTGCAAGCTGAGAATGTCCCAAGACTTCAACAGGAGACCATGCAGCATTAGGATGGCAGAGGGATTCGCTCTATCAAGGAGGGCAGAAGTGCTGACAGCTGTGATTTCAGTCTGGTTTCTCAGGGCTCCTGCTGCCCCTGCCATGGGGCCAGCAGGGAAAACGGTGACTCCTCCAAGCATCCGTACACCTGGATCTGCAGACCATGCACGAGCTGTGTGGCCTGGCCCCAGGACAGCCCATGTGTTCTGTCATTGTCTAGGAGCAGTGCACTTTGAAAGCCCACAGTTTCAGATTAGGAAAGCCTTGGGGTCCCTGAGCCAAAGGGAAGCAGATATCATTGCATTGCTCCAAAGCAATTGTATGCTGGGAACACAAGGGTTTTTTAGGAGCCCAAAGAATCCTTGCTCAACGCGTCAGGATCATGGTTTACCAAATCCACTCTCTATACCGAGCTCCTTTTCTAGCTTTATAGTTTGTTCTTTCTCTGGGCACCATACAATAGCCTCCATTTCTTTGTACATTGCTTCAGTCAGAAACTTAGTTGAACCCCTTAACATAGGAATCCATGACCAACAAAATCCCATTTGGAGAAAACCTCATACCTGCCTTTTTTTTTTTTTTTTGTGACTGCACATGGGAAGTTAATTCTGACCTCTATTCTTTCCAGATCCATTATCTGTTGCCATTTTCCCAAAATAAAGCCTAAATATTTAACTTTTTTCTGACTCAGCTGAAATTTGGATGGAGATGCATGGTGTCCCCTTTTCACTTGGGCAATACACAAATATGTAGTGTTTAATATAAAAGCATTCTCATCACTACTTGCTAATAACAAATCATCCTCAAAACCCAGTTTACATGGTGATTTCATATCCTTTAAATCAACCCCCAACATTCATGAAAAAATGGTCAGGGATCCGGCAAAGCCTTGGGGAAGATGTGTCCAAGACAGTTGCTGTCTTTTCCAGATGAAGGCAAACAAAGGTTTACTTTCTTAATCTAATGGAATGTTTCAAAATCCCTTGGATTAAGTAACAGTCTATCTGCTTACAGATGTTCTTCTTGGCTCTCTAGGGAATAGGGTCCTGTCTCATGGTGGGTGGCAATCCTCTTCTTGGTTTAATATATATGAGCTGTGCTGAGACCAACAGCCCACAGAGGTTTGTTCCTGCCTGACTGGCATATGCTTCTTAAAATATCTCCTGATGTCAGGGGCTGTCTGGTCAATGAATGCACTAACTGCAAGTGTGTCATTAAACATTTGTGATGGTCATTGTCCTGCTGAGCAAGCAGACCAAGTTATAGCTGGCCAAACCTGCTGGTACAACATTATTGCAAAATTCTACTGTATCAAACAATTTATCCTGATTTTGCACAGCCTCAGCCAAGGGCATCCCCTTATCTATGCTAGGTTTGTTTCTCTTCCATTCAAACACTAAGAGGGACTTGAAAATCCTTTTTATATGACAAAAATAAGGGACTTCAAACTCCCTTCTGTATGAACTGAGGACTCTGTGTGGTACTAAGGACTCCACATCCCCTGCATGGTCCAAGGTACAGAAGCCTCCCACAGCATGGGTCTCCAAAACCCATCTGCAGCACAGCAGAGACTCGAGCCCCCCAGCTCACACTTTACAGAAGCTCTACATCTCCTCTATGTGCACCTTACACTGATCAGGTTGTGCATCAGTGCAGAGGAAGTGCTCACTGGTGTCCATGCTGGAGTACATGAAAAATGAGCCTTATACAACATCAGACATCACCAAATATCCACAGAAAAAGGCTGTGGAACTGCAGCCCACCAAACTCTTCTCCAAAACACAGACTTTACTGGACATAAGCCAGATACACAGAACCACAGCCCAGGAGGCCACAGAAAATGAGAAGTACAAAGAAGAGGAAAAACTTGCCACAGGGCAATTTTTCCATACCACCTAAAGAAGGGTGGAAAACTGTAGCAGCAACAGGCTTCCCAGCAACACCTCAGAAAAATCTTAACACCTGCAGAAGGTTCTATGGGAAGGACTGAGCTTTCAGAGTTGGCTCATGCTCAGTACAGCTGGTGACCCTTCCTTTGAAAACTGTAGATGATATATGTACATACTGCACCAGCGGGCAAAAGTGGGGGAGCAACTTACTTCTTAATGCCTAGAAAATTTCTCTTTACCGTCAATGACACAGTTGCTATCGTGCATCTCATAGCTGACAGGTAGCAAAAAGTTGGAATATCTCATTTCAAGACGTGATTTCAGCCAGTGTCAAGCAAGACATGAATTTGCTACACTGCTTGGGCACAAACTTAACTTAGATTTCTCAGTAACGCTGTTGAGGTCAGCACAGTTATTTCCCTGTGTGATATCAGGCATGTCCTTTAGGGGCTGGGGTTGAAGCTTTGGCTTCATTTCATTGCACCTTCCTTAATGGTGCAAGCGGGTTTAGCAGGAATTCAGTTACAGCAGCTTCTACTTGCCGTTGCTGTTCCCTGGGTTTCCCTGGCTTGCACAGCATATGCAAGAGGAAAGAACAAAGAATGTGTGTGTATTACAGAACTAAACCACATGGCACATACTCTACTCACAAGACCTACAGACTCTTCCTGAGCTTACAGACCATCCATTACAGCCTATCGTATGTGAGTGCAGTTCAAGGTTCAATCTTAATTTGCCTGAGGAATCTTAGGAAATTGACTTCCACATGCTACATTACCCATGCAAAGGAATTTACCTTGGTGTTATCAAGAATTAGGAAAACTGGGAGTAACCAGCTTAGGAGAGGCCTGGAGGTAAGAGCAGGGGAAATCTCGTAGTTGCTGATGTGGTGTAACCCCAGAGAGCAAGTCCCTGGTTCAGGGTAATGTTTACTTAGCAACAACTGAAATGTCTGTGTTATCAACATTATTCTCATGCTAAATCCAAAATGCAAAACAGTAGCACCTACTAAAAAAATTATCTCTATCTCAGCCAAAATGAGGACAATCATGATTTCTCCAGTCCTTGAACTGCCAGCTGTTCTATGCCACTGTCACAAGCACAGGCATCAGGCAGCCTGATGTTTACCTATTCACACCAGGACCAGCTGGGTCTCTGTGGGCTCAGCAAAGCCTGGGCTTCCCAACCTGGCCTCCAGAGGACGCACGAGGGGATGTCTGCTATGAGGCTCTGGAAGAAGATGCCAGCTCAAGTGCTGCTTCACGTGCAGTCTGGAGGCCCACAGCTGGCCTGACAAATATTTGCAGGACCAAAACCATTGGCTTGGAGCAACATTGTCCAGTAACTTAGACCACATTCCATAGAAAGGACACCCTAAAGCTGGGTAATAGGGTCGGCACAGTCTGCAAAAAAGGGCAGACCCTTGAATTTCAACCTTGAATTGAAACCCTTGTATTTCAGTCATGCCAGACTGGCAGGAGACACAGTGGATCTGGATCTGTATGCCAAGATGTGTTCAATCTTCTCAAGATGTGTTCAAGCTTCTCCCAGCACAGTGATATCAGCTTTGACTGTATCAAATCACAGAACACACACAAGAGTTCTGACAACCTCCACAGCTCATAGGAAATAGCAGTGATACCCCTCCACAGCTATGTGCTAACATGACCAGCCATCCACACCCATTCTGGAAAGAGCCAAGGTGTTCCTGTTTCCATCATCCTTTAGCTCACAGTTCCCCTTTCCAGTGGTCCACTGGTCAGCAAAGTAATTCTGAATGTCACTCTGTGTCTCTGCATTGTGGCTTAGCTAAAGGTCTCAAAATTGAAGTGTGAAACAACAGGAACACTTCTTACAGATTTCCACTACAGCACAAGAGCTCTCACTTTTTGCAGCTCAAAATAAACCCAACTCACAGCACAGCAGCGTGTGCAACCACACTGGGTTTGAGCAGGAAAAGCCTTCTGAGGAGGGCTAGTGAAGGACTGGTGGGGGACAGGAGGTGGTTCTCTCACCAGAAAAAGTACTGCCACTCAAATTTTCCACTTATAGTCAGGCCCTCCATGACACCATGAAAGTGAAGACACTAAATCACCCCTGAATGAGTATATAAATCCTGTGGAAGGGGGCTGACCATAGACAATTTCTGCTCTGCCTTGACCCAGAAGCCACAGCAATGAAGCTCCACACTGCAGCAATCCTGCTCCTCTTCTGGCTTGGCATCTTCACTGTGCACACAGTTAAAGGTAAGTTTGCAACTTGAGAGGAATAGCTCCACATTGCACCTGTGGTCTCATGAGCAGCATTCAAAGAGCTGATTTATAAGATATAGCTCACAAGAAATCCAGATGAAAACTGCAAGAATGGCAGCTTTATGGGGGATTTCATCTGATGTCCTGCCAGACAGTGCTTGGTTTCTGCTTTAATGCAGGGAGAGATTCTGTGCCTGGGAGCACTTTAAAGGGTTTCTGTGCAATATTCTCTCTCTCAACATCATAAAATCTTGAAGGCACAATGTCTTTTAGTCTCACTGATGCCATATACCTGGGTGTACTATAGGTTAATAACATCTCATGAAAAATATTTCTTGAATAAGATGTACATTTTTTCCTTTTTCCAGATAGTTTACTTTTATATGAATTCTTTTGTATTGTTTGTTGCTGGTCTTTCACTAACTATATAGCCTTCATCCCTCTAATGTCCCCATTTCAAAAAGTTCTTCCAGTTCTGTATCCCATATTGTGCATTTGCTTGTTTCTCAATAAACCATTTAGAGCAGACAGGGAAATTATGAACCATAACTAAGAAGGAGAGAAGCAGATTTATACAATATCTTCTCTCTTTTCACTGAGTCATGCAATCAAACATCCTTGAGACCAGTTATGAGCACTGGGATGAGCCATGTTTATTGGCCATGCTTTAAGTAAGTTTGTCTATAGTGGTGTTTAGCTCACTGACTTTTGAATTAGGCTCCATGTATCGTGGAGAAACATGAACATAGACCCATTAGCACACATCACCTCATCACAATTAGATTTCACACAAAGCACTGATATGCAAGCCATATGCAAACCCACAAAAACGCACTCAGAAACACAGAGAAAAGGTATCCTCACAAAACCACACCAAAACCCAACTGAGAGCTGCTAAGCATTTACAAGACTATGAAGCTGCACAGCCTTTATGCTGACCCACTGCCTCTCCAACTCCATCCCACTACACGCCCCAATTTGGATCGGTGACGCTGCTCTTCATCCTGGCAGCAGTGGCTCCGTATCACGCACTGCCAGTTGCCAGTGTCATTCTCCAGGCTGTGTAATTGGCCATAAGTATCACCAAGTCTGGAAAAGCAAACCGAGATGGTCTACAAGAGAAAGGAAAAAGAGCTAGAAAGAATGCTAAAGAAACCAAATACACCGGGGGGAAAAGGGTAGCTATAGGTGCAGAGCAGTTGGGGTTTGTTCCCAGGCTTAGAGAAGCTCTGCTGCTATTCTCTGCATCCATTCCCCAAAGATTGTGTAGTAGCAGAGGAAATATTTCCAGGACTAGTAAGGATTGCTTGGCTGTCTTTGAGCTCTTTTAATGCCACATTTTGAAAACCAGTCTGAGGCAGGAAGAAATGTGAAATGAATCATATAAAATACTACATTGTGATACTCACGACTAAAGCAAGAGCAAGAGAGCTATTGCTTCAGGCAAACAAAATCTCAGGAATTAGCAGCTCTGCCAGTACCTGTGCACTGGCTATCCCACAGCTTCTCCAAGACTGATGTGTGTTTGTCTCAGCTATTCCAATTATTTCAAACAAAGAACAGCTCACACATAGTGAGACTATGTGCAGCAGGTTTCATGTTTAACAAGGTGCACCAGAACAGCTCTCGGACTTTTCTCAAGCCAGTGGCTCTATAAATTCTTTATAAATAAACCGCAGAGTAGAGCAGAGTTCTGTTTGTCCCCCACATGCTTTCCCAAACCTGTCTTTCATGAATGAGACAAAACCAGAAACTAGCAAGTGGAGGCTTAACTAATGTATGCCTACGCTTCATCTCACCTAAATGAGCTCCCATTTTAAGTTATCACCACGTAAGAAAACGAGTGCCCAGAAAATTTTACGCCAATATTGTGATCCTCCTCTTTAACCACCAGTACATTTCTCTGAATTGTATAAAAATCTTGGAGGAAAGCAAGGATTAAGTAGCACTCCACTGCCTATGAAATCAGTCATAGCCAAAGGATATATGCACTGATTCTTCTGGCAGATTTCTCTCTCTTTCTGTCAACAGTGTTTGTTAACTACTTTTGAATGTGAGAGAAGTAGCCTTGCTTTCCTTTTCTTCACTTGGAAAGTGGGAGGAATTACTGATCCATTTTCAAATGATATGTGGAAATCCACCCAATAATGTTCCATTTCTAAGCACTACCTCCACATGGGTACTTACTTGCAGATAATGCAGACCTAATTATGAATGATATCAAACAGCTTTTTTGCTATGGAAGCAGTGACTCCCTAGAGATAGACAACACTTTAGTGATGGTGAGATGCATCACAGAAAATATCTGAAGCTCTCTGGTATAACTGGTAGTGTGGCTGTATATCATGGGACACTCATGGTCTAAGCACAATCAGAAATCTTCTGGAATTCTTAGTTTATTAAGCAATTATGGCTAAATATCCATAAAATATTTATTCCTTTTTCATTTATCTATTTTTCCTTTCTAGGAAGTGCTAGTAGTCAGTCCATGCGCAAATACAGTTGTGCAACTCTGTCTCCAAGGCAACTGAACATCCGAAATCTCATAAGCTATGAAAAGCAACAAGTACCAATAGATGCCATCATGTAAGTACCCAATGCACCCTTCACCTTCACACTTATCTATGCAAGCAACAGTATCATCAAATAGGGAACGGGCATCAGAATTCAAGTCATGGCCCAACTCACTAAATCGGGCTAGTTCAGGTCACCCTTCCAGTTCTTCCATCAAGGAGTCAGCTGGCAGCCAAGGGAGTGAGGGGAGAGGAGGGGGCCTCAAAAAGTTGGGAGATGTGTGCTGCTCATGAATAATGGCGGGAAGCTCACTGACCAGTCACATCTTTGTGCCCAGTGAGTGGGCAAACATCTCAGCAAGGGTGGAGCAGTCAGAGGCCCTGTGCATGAACTGAATCAAGGGGAAAGTCCACGTGAAAAGGATGTGGGGTAGCTCTGAGGACTCCTAGGAGCTGTGTTTGGTTGTTTGAGCTCACAAGCATGTGTCTTTATCAAATCTGGGCTCTGCTCCTGGGAGACTAATGTTCCTCATGATTTAAAATAAAATCCCAGAATAGCAGGTACGCTCGATTATCTTAACATCAGCAAATATGTACATGACCATGTCTGCCATAAAGACAGAAATAATGTTTCTAACTGTTGTTATTCCAACTAAAACCTACAAACTCCAGCATTTGATATTGTTTTACCATATTTTTCCTTATGTTCTACATCAAAACCAAAACCAGCAGATCCGGGTTTAGCAACGGAATTTAACACCCACCTGGTTTGCTTTCCTTTTTCCTATAGGTTTATCACTGCAAAAGGTATCAGGATCTGTGTAGGTGCTAATCAGCAATGGGTGCAGACTGCTATGAGGAGAATAGATGAAAGACGGGCTGCCAAACGCAGATAATCCAAGCATCTAAGGCCAACTATCTCGAATCATCATCAGTGCTGCAGATAACAAGGAAGAAAACCTTACTACCTGCTTTTGTTTCTTATTTATTAAGTGGCAATAAAGTCTTGGAAAAAAACAAACTCACCAGAATCTATTCATCACTGTTTGAATGTCTGCAGACTTCTTCATTTTATGGTTGTACTCTATTAGTCTGGATTTTTCTGAAATGTTTGCTAATATTTATTTACAATTGAATGTAGATATCATCTCACCCTTGCTGTCCTGACCAGGATGGCCTTTAACAGGGAATGACTGATAGTTTTACAGAGTGTAGTGAAGACGACCTCCCACAGAGCTGGAAGAGTGCAGACCTCCATTCTCATGAAGATCAGAGCATTCTACACTGAGTGCTGGTTTTAAGAAGGTGCTGTATAAGTTAGTTTTTCATACCTATATAATCTATACACAAACTGATTTCATACTTCAGGCTATCTACTGATCAGCAACATATTCAGATGATCCTTGAGACTTCTATTTTTACACACAGTATTGCACTATTAGCTCAGTTCACAAAGATGTGTGAATATTCTCACCAAGGGATGATGAGGAGTAATTCAGTGTAGCTCAGTGAATGCAACCCTCTTCAGTCTTGTCCTGGAGATGCCTTATCCTACCAATGACATCTGTGAAGTTACTTCAGTTTCACCTCATGTGAGACAAACCTGAAACAATTGGTTTGCTTTTTCCATTGCTTTTCTCTGAATAAGAACAATCCATGTCTGGAATGGAATCTGTATTTCACAAACTCATGGGAACTCCCTGCCCTAGAAAACTATGTACATGTAAACATCTTACCATCTTAAAACTGATACATGCTACTAACAGCAGGCTTTGGATTTTAATAAAGTTACCAAAAACCTGAATCAAATGGCAAGTTTGTTTGCTTGATTGTAATGCAGATGGATACTGCTGAAACAGGTCCCAAGATGACAGCACAAATTTGAGAACCTAAGGGCGAGTTAGCTAGAGCTGACACTGTTGCTAACTCATGACTCAGATTGCTTTGGAGTAGTCTAATTCCAAGCTTTCTACACCATATTTCAGCTGTAAAGCTCACACCTCAGACAATATCTCTTCAAAAGTTTGAGTAATTGTAGAACAAAGTTCATACCATGCTCAGGTGATCCCCACATTATCAGAGGCAGAAATGGAAGAGCTCTCTGCTCAGAGAGAGAAAAGATGGCATTTGAGGACCTTGAGATAGAGGAGAGGTACAGGCAGAGATGCTTCTGGAATCAAGTTCCTCTCATATTACCACATGGATAGAGCCTGCACTGTTGCCAACCTATGGGCTTTTCATCCTACATGACACCTCTTAGTGATACTCCTGGAACTACAGCACTTCCAAACTGCACCACAGAAATAAGACTACATTACTCTAAAAGCCAGTCTTTACAGTTCCCTGCTTTGGTCAAGACTTTAGACAGAATTTTTCTCCCATGGCTCACATTTTGCCAGAGTTCTGTCCTGTGTGGGGAAACCAGTTTAGCTTTTACTATCCAGGACAGGTTTTTAAGTAGTGCTATTGCTGAGGCAGGGAAAGGAAGGATGACTGTATGTGTTACACTACAGAACAGACCAAGGCAGGCTACTAACCTCTGTTATAGGGAATTATGCTTCCTTACTGAAGTTCTCACTATCAACAAGACTAGGGAAAAATAGCTGTTGCTACAAACTTTGCAAGAATAGCTTTACAGGTAGAAAGAAATGTTGACAACAAGATATCACTGAAATATGGCATTATATAAACTGTGTTCATTAACTTTGAATTGCTGATCTCAAGGCCCCAGATCCACATATTACAGACAACAGAAACACTTCTGTTCCCTTCAGCATCACCAGAGTATCTGTAGGCTACAAAACCAGATCCCCTATGAAAGCATTTCTATGGTAAATGCTCTCAGATAAATACCATCAACTTTGACAGATCAAATTCATCCAGGACCAGAACTATTTAACATGCTTTTTGCAGGCAGAATCTTAATGCCTATGCTCATACTTAATAGTATCATATCCTGGAATGAATCTTGATAAAGTGAATATAATTTTTTTTTTTTAATTGGAACTATCACAACCTGAGAATATAATAACCATCACATAACAATTAACACTTTGTATCTGTTCATCCTCATCAAAATTCATAGAATGATTAATAATTTTTAAGAGTGAATCATCCTACTTAACAATTACTCCTTGTTTGCTATACCTTGCAAGATCTGTAGAGATCCTTGTACAGTTCTTGAGAGTTAATTACTATTGGTGATTGGGGCTCGCGATATCTCTTCCTACTCTGACATTAAACCCCAGGAACTTCCCTGTCTTTCCCTAACTGTTCCTTACCCCAGTCCTTGCTGTGGTCCCACTTGTGTGCTATCTTTGTCAACTCTAGCTGTGGATAATATGGAAGCTTATCTGTAATAGCACTGTTTCTCCCTAGCACTTTCCTCTAAGGCTCTCAAAAGAAAGAATGGAAAACATGATTAAACCTTCTTTTCATACATGCAAGCACAAAAGGAAAGTGCAAGGTGAAGAACCAGAGTGCTGCTTTTGTGTTGGAGGCAAGTAAGAACCATAGTCTTGGTCTTTCCAACATCCTTAGGAAAGACCTACAAAACAGCAAAACATACTTTAAAAACCCACAAAAAAATTAGGGTTAGGGTCTAAGGTACATCAGAAGATTTGGGGCTGTGGTTGGACTGATGTTCTCCCAGCTCCTGGCTGCCCAACATTTCTTCTCAAAGTGAGGTAGAGAGCAGGGGACTCAAGGTTCCCATTTCCCTTCTTGCTCAGCCTTGGCTGGATTGCAGCCTATAATATGAACATCGATTTTCTTTGACTCCTTCTGTAATACCTGTGCACCGCTTTGCCAGAAAGGACTCTCCAAATACAAATGGGCAGACCAGTGTGCATCAATACTTGAAACAAATCAACCATTTCTTTCCTGTCCCACACCACTGAGTTTCCACACAGACTTAAGAGATGCACTCTGTTTGGATCTTTGCCACAGGGAGAAGGCAGCAGAGAGCACAGTGGACAAACCCCCAGCCTGTGTAAGTCACTTCGACAGAGGCAGACTGGGAAATTCCCCACCCCTTTGGGCATGCTGGCTTTTTTACACAAAAGCAGTAATTCTCCCTGGGCAATACCTTTACATAGCTGCTGCTGTATTCTTTTCATTACCTATTTATAATTAAGGAACTGGAAACTTAAAGGTTTACAATGACCATCAGTTTTCCTGGAAACTGCTAATGCATCATTCAATACCTAGCCCCTACCTAGTTAAGGATATTCCTCAATTTTTGGAGATTTTTAGTTTTGTTTTGGCTTGGTTTTTACATAACTTCTGACTACCTTTTGTGCTTTGCTTTATGCTGGAGGTTTTCATCAGCAGATCACCTATTTTAACACATTGATCAAGACCCTTCATGGGAAGAAGAAAATGGAGGAGGACTGGGTACCTGTGTACATCAGTGATGCTATTTTGCCAAATACTGGTGCATGATATGAGAAGTAAGACGTGTTAATTTAGCAAACACAAATATTTTCTTCCCTCATTCCTGTGGAAAAATGCAGTGCATGCATTTTGGAAAGCTAAACCTTATATTCTAAATTTAAAATTAATTGATTACTTAACCCAAACTATTGAAATTTTCTACAGAAGATGCTAATTCAAATTCTATGGCAAGCGAGTACAGGAAAAGGTGAGGGAAAAGATAGACGGTAAAAATAGAAAAGGGGTGACAAGGAGTCATTTCAGGAGAAAGTTGTATGAGGTAACTGCCATTAAGCCCTTCATAAATCATAGTCTTATAGCAGCTCCCTTGAGTTTTCATCTCTGCACTGCATGTGTGCAAAGCTTCTCATCACTTTGGGAAAGAGGAGCTTAAAAGAAGCGCCATAAACCTGGAAGCCCTCAACCATACTCTTCTGCTAGCAAAGATGTAGGAACGAACAAACTGAAAACATCTGAAATTACTAGTCAGCAAATTCTTGTCAGTGTAATTCTGAACACAAAGTTTAGCTGGCTGTGATTTGTACAGCATCATAAAACTCTCTACAGAGGGTTCTGTGATCAGCAGCATCACTGTTGCACGTCCCACGGAGCAGGAATTCTAAGGGTCTTCCTGCAGTGATACCTGGCCTGTTCCAAGTGCACCTCTGACTGCCCTTACTGCCTGTGGGTGTGCATGGCCATGATGGCCCTTTCTCATGCTGAGAGCTAGTTCTGTCTGTCTTTTACCACCTCTTGCTATCTATCCACCCACAACTTTTAGTTTGGTTAGAAGATCTGAGAAGGGAAGAGACCTACCAAGACAACTCCTACAGACACTGCACAGAAGATTTAAAAAATATTCTACTGTTATGTAATGGTTTACCTTCCCTCCCACTTACTGTTGTATGAAACAGTAAATAACTATCCCAAAACCAAGTATGGAATTGCAATTTAAATGAACCTTTTAACTTCGTGAGGCTCATTTGAGATATTTGCAGAGCATATTCTGGTTCAAGGCCAGCATATAGCCTCTACTCAGATCCTCAAAAGGAACAACAGAAAAATGGGGTTGCACAGCAGGCTCCTTCCTGGAAAAGTTTTGGTTTTCCTTTCCCTCTGTGTAGCTTGGAATAAGAGAATCTAGACCTCTTATTATATAGAAATTATTACGTTTGTTATGCAAAGGAAGTGGCTGGTCCTGTCACCAAGGCACAAGAAAAGGACTCCAAAAATACAAGCTCGTGTCCTGCTCTCCTAATGGTTTACTGTTCATTTTTGTGCATTTTCTTTAACTTGATTTGGGCTGATTATTATGTATAATATTAAATATTTCTTACATTAAGTCCTTAAAAATTAAAGAAAAAAAAACACCTCAAAAGCTATTTAGAAACTGTAACACCTGAAACAAATCTGATAACTCTTTTGATCCCTCTGGGTTTCTGAGCCTTTTGGTTGCACTCTGAGGCTACAGTTTTCTCAAGAACCATTATTGTTATAAGACTAAGCACTAAGACTTGGAGTATCTCTGAAAGATTGGTGTTGAAAAGAGTGATGGTAAGAGTGCGTAAGAACATGAATGCACATGAGTGAAGACATCTTCCAGACAAGGTTTTTATAGGCTTCTCAGTGGGGAAAATACCTACTTGTTTCCCACCCTCTGCTCTCTAACATCCGCTGTGTTGTCATCTCTGACATGCCCACTGCTCTGAAGCCCTTAGCAAGTTACTCTGGTATTTCCCAGTGGAACAACATTGACTCACACAAAACCCCTCAAGTGATAATTGCCCAGTGCCTCTCTGTGCAATGTGAGAAGAAAATGACTGTCAGGGCTCCAACCAACCTCCAGGGTCAAAATACCTGCCTATAAATAAACCCTGAACAAGAATTGCCATGCTATGAGTTGCCAATTCACCTGGTACTGTCCTTGGGGTGCTTTTCATGAGGTGCTGTCTGGTTCAGGTTTGATTTATTAAGGCCTTCTAGCATCAGTATCTCTCATGAGGGAGACCTTCTCTGCTCAGAAGGACCTTTTGTAATAATACCAAGTGAGTTAAGCAACTAATTTGGCAAAATATTGCAGATCTCCATTTCAAGATTTTTATTATGCTAGAAAAAAGTGAAGTGGTAATTACTTACTGGATACAGTTCATTATATGATTATAAAAAGCTTCCTCTAAGGCATATGGGCTCAGATTTAACTTCTAAAATGAAAAATCATCCAGTTGGAGAAAAATACCTGGGGTAAACTTCACTCTTCAAACTCAAACTGGTTGATTCCTCCCTATTGTGACTACTTGTAGTGAACGAAAGTTACAAAAATGTGTAAATTCAGTCTTTTAAACTAGAGCCATAAGATACAGCTATCACTCAGAAAACCTTGGAAGAAGCTTTGTGGTTGCAGCTACAGGTTTTACTAGAACTACAGCTGGGGGGGGGGGATTTTCCATCTAAGAAACCATTTAAGAGCTCTCAGGACTTCAGATGACAGTCTAGAATTACATAAATATATTTGCAAACTCTTATAATGTGTTTGTGAAGACCATAGACTTCCCTGTGGCTGCCTAACAGAGCCCCTATTCAAAAGCAGGATTCACGAGGTGGCTCGTGGTGATGGTTATGTTCTGCAGGAGAGAACACATCTCCCGTGCTTTCCCTCAGCCAGCCCAAGCATGCTGTGCTACCAGCCAGGGCTCCCCAGAGCCAGCAGAAAGCATAAAACTTTGGACAAGCTCCACCCCGCAGAAGGGATGTGTGGTAACTCTCCTAGAGATGCTTCTAAAGATACCAGGGAGAGTAACCACTGGCATACACAGCCATTGGGATTGGGGTACCTTATTCCCATTTCCATTAATAAAATTCCTTTGATGTGTGATCTTGTCAGTAGTCTGTTGGGCACAAAGTGCCATTCTGTGCTTCCGTGGGGCTCTTTATGTACAACATTCAAAATGTAGTAAGCAGAGAAGTAGTTAAATTAAAACTGGCCAAAATAAGACTTATTTCAGAGAACTTCAGCCACAACAGGATTTGAACAGGAAATGCCTTCGTGTAGGAGGTACTAACAAAAAATGGACAGGAAAGACATAGTTCTTTGTCACCAGAATTTAAATCTTCTACGTATAAATCTTCTACAGTGACCACTACTCCATCTCCCTTTTTTTTGCCAAAACCAGAATCTGAAAAATGAACAATAGTACGTAAACTCAATGAAATGAGGCTCATTTTCACCACTTTCTTTTCTGCCTTAACATAGAAGTCACCAGCAGTGAAACTCACACCACAGTGACTGTACACATGGTGAGACTCAAATTTCCAGTCCAATAGGAAGATAGGAATTCCCAACTACATTGCACCTGCAGTCTGGTGAGCTTAGAATTTATTCTCAGACAGAGCTGATTCCTCTGATCAAAACAAGTAAGAAATTCTGTTGAAAGCAGCTACAGCATAACTTGCCTAATGAAAGATTCATCTCAGTGGTGGGCTTCCAACTTAATGCAAGGAGAGTTCCTGTGCCTTAGAAATCACTTATTTTCTCTCCTGTAACTGTGACATCTGGAAGTCATATATAATGTCTTTTAATGTCACTGATGCCTTACGGCAACGAGCTGCATGGGTTCATGACATTTTATGAAGATGCCCAAGCCAGTTTCAGATACAGTCTTTCCCTTTTTGCCTTGAATACTTGTATTTCACCTCTTATTTACCATTTTCTAATCTATATAGATTTAATCTTCTAGTAACCTCATTTATCAGTATGTCAAGCTTTCTGACAATGTATCTCACCTTTTTGTTGGAACCTTATCTTACTGCTAAATGTGTTATAGGTGTGAGGATACATAAAATTTTGGGGGTTTGGAAACAAAAACAGCATTCAAGACAAATGAGTACAAGTGATTTCTATAAAGAAGTCTTACTCCTGGGTTTGTACAGTTAATACCGTAAAACCGCTGTTGCCTGCTATTTACAGTGGTGATACAGCCTCAAATCCACAGACCACACCTGCTGCTGAAGGTGCACATGTGATTATGCACACATGATGTGCACAATAACAAACAGGGAAAAAACCATTTTGTATAGACTTAGTTTAAAGCACAAGAAATTCACAATTACACAACAGGGGAAAGCCAAACCAGAGGACGCCTTTAACTTTTTGTGAAGTGACCCATGCACTCTGAGGTTACTGAGTAACTCAGGTTTACTGCCACTGTTTTTGCTGCTGCTTGTTCACAGCATTTTCCTGAAGAGAAGTTCTATATCTGATCTGCCTTGTTTGCAGCATTGTTACTAGCTTTTCAGAGCCAAATAATTCTAATTTTGGGGAGGGATAATTCACTATAAACATTCTCATATGGGGAGAGAGAGGTGCAGCAGAAAGTCTGTAGAAAAATACCCTGGGATTTTTTTGTTGCTAAGTAGCAGGACTATGCAGAGGTGACAAGGCTTAGAAGAGTAACCAAGGTAGCTAATAGTTCTGTTGACTAACATGCTAAAGAAGAGAGATTTTGCCAAAAATTAAGTGAAAAAGAGACAAATAAAACATACCTAGGAGACTTTTCAAGGAATTTGCTGTTGGAGGGAAGTTTGGTTTTTTCTAAAAAAGCTAGTGCTCAAGGCACAGCAGGCAGCAATATCTTTTAAGCGGAAAATAATTGCAAGGAGTAAAAAGAGGGGAGATGGATTGGTCCTGCCATGAAAAGAAGAAATGGAGAGGGAACAACAGGGAAGCACAGTAGTGGGAGTGTGGGAGGCAGAGGATGAAAAGACCAAAAAAAAAAAAAAAAAAAAAAAAAAAAAAAAAAAAAAAAAAAAATCAGAAAAGTGAATGACAGGAGCAAAAAAGGAGCAAAAAGAAATTATAGGTGTGGATCTTGGTGCTCATGTCATTTTTCAGTTTCTCTTAGAAGGCTGATTCCTGCAGCATGAGCTGAGAACATGCTTGACACTCTGAGTTTCTTGGGAAGAGCTGCCCAGACTATCATCTCTGCCACAGTGCATTCCCTCTGCAGAACACACCAGTATGTGGAGGAGAGGAATAATGCCTGGGATCACCATTACTTCCCAAGCACTCGGAACAAAGCTGTCGGTCTTCTGACAGTTACACTTCATTCTTTTCAAAACTGCACCCCAGGGAGAGGAGGGGATGGCTTCCATTTTTGGATACCTCTCTTAAGCAAAACTAACCTTCCTTTTTGGAGCTGAGCTACTGTGCATACAGAAGTTATAGGTGCTGTACAATACTGAAAGTCAGCACCAAAACTAAAACCTCTGCAGTTTATACACTTGGAGAAAAAGGAGCACAGATTTCATTCTATGTAAATATCAGTCTGTGGTCTGTCCTTGGGAGAACATTTGGGGATGTTCCTACCAGCAGTACTTAGTGCTGCTCCACAAACATACTTGTTTTCTAAGCACAAACAATGCTTTTTGCCAGGCACTTTTATCCTTTAGCTTAGTTTCCCTTTCACCAACACTTCTCCAGCTATTTTCTGTACATGAGACCTCCCAGATGAGTTCACAGTTGCATGCAGCAACACCAACTCCATGTATTGCACTACTATAATTATATGTACTCATGCTATATATAAATATAGTTATTCTCAATGTATGAACAGTTAATATTGCTGTCTGATTTTGTATGGAATGTGTGATGACAAATGTATTCAAAAGGTCCTATTAAAGCGTTCACAGTAAATCTTGGATTAGAAATCAGAAGTGCAATGGCTGCCTGGCCTCACTTCTACCCAGCACACAAGAACTATGTGAGGACTGCTCTCCAGTGGGAGCAAGTTGCCATGGAAATATCAAATGAAAGGTCAAAAAAGACCTTCCAGCAGAGCAGTATATGTCAGTCCCAACATACACAGAGAGCTAGACAAATGCATCAAAGCCTGCACTTTTTCCAAAGACCATGCCCACCACCCCGATACTTGTCCCAAGATCACATAATCTTCCAGAGGGATTCATAAAGCTCCATTAGCACTCCATGCCCACTTTCTGGCCCAGATACAAAGGCTTCCTCTAATGTACTCTCAGGGCCATGATCCCTCCCCCAAGCCAACTCCCAAGGCCATGCACATTCCTAAATTTTACCCAATCCCAACTGCACTCTGAGTGCCACACTCACTTTTAAACTCGTTCATAAGTGACAGAACAAACCTCCAGCAAGTGACTAAACGGGGCACCAAATACAGCAAGAAACAGCATACTCACCAAATGCACACTAAACTACTTGAAAATGTAAATCACTAGGCAGCAAGGAAGTCTCTGAACAAACACGGGCCCCATTCAACCCTACATCTCTGCTTGTATTCTCTGGGAATTACTGACTACATGGGGTTCATAGCTATCCAGCTGTAACTACATTGTGTGATGAGGGGTGTATCTATCATACTGGCCATTGCTAATTAGATGGAAAAATGGGGTTCGAGCTCTCTGAGCCTCCAGAGCCTTTTGGAGTAAATCCATGCTCATTGAATAAACCAAAACAGCTCCTTGAAGCCACATCATTATATTATTTCACTTCAGTAAAGGATCCTGCTTGTACAACTGAAGATGACATTTATGGCTGAGATTTTGCTGAAATTAAAAGAAGTAGTCTCAGGTAAACCAAAACATTTTGCAAATTCATGCTTACCTTGGCAAACTACTGGATTGACAATATGAATAGTAAATCCTGAAGAAATCCTGAAAGGTTTAATTGTTTCATCTGTCTATATTTGCATTTCATATTTAAATTTAAAAATAATATTTACCTTTAAATTTTTATTGTGTTTTTATAATTTAATATAATATTTGTAGATAACATAACCTTTAATATAAAATATCATTAAAGGCTTGAAAATTAAATAAATTACAAAGACTAATTTCCTGGAAAATGGAATAAAACTTGTTTTTATTAAGTTTGCATTCTGGTCTAATTTGAGACCAAATGACAAATGAGTACTTTTGGAAACCCCCACAAATCTTAGCATTGATGCTAATATGGTGTGGGATGAGGTACTAAACATATTAGCTGTTATAAGTAAGGAAAAATATGTGAGAAGTCTGAAATCTGGCTGAGGAACTGAGTAAGTTCCAGTAATTCACTTTACACTTATTTGTTAGTAATTAGTCCAATTTAGCCCATACCAAGTAATTACAGAGAGCATTTTAGAGGGCAAGTACAGAGATGGAGAGAATCGGATGCCTAAGGGTTACAGAAATTATGTTCTGATTCATTTTTAAAGCCACTTGACATTCACACCTATGACAAAGTTGTGGGCTGGTGAAATGGGGCTCATGGAGGGGAAAATACAGAATAGGGAAGCCACAATGAACAAAAGGTGGTTGGCGGAAGGTCCAACAAAACCTCATTTTCATTCAGACAACAATTGTGGAAATTATCTTGCTTGCTTCAGTGTTCAGCACAATGTCATGAAGCCCACCAAGCACTGCCCTCAGAAAAACCCACAGACACCATCTTCACAGAAGAACACAGAAGGAAGTCAGAGGACAATTTATCTGCGTGTTTGAATCCTAACTTAATACAGTAAAAGATTTTTTATGACCACCTGCCACCTAGCCACCTGTTACACCTTTTAGCAAATGTTTAAGAGCTGCACAGGGCATACATGCTGCTGCTTTGAACTGGCTGTAACATAATTAGCTCATCCCTTAGAAAGCTCAGTAAACAAAATAAGAAAGGACACCCTAGAAACCTAGGAAGTTTGCAATTCTAGCATTCAAAGCATATATTTAATAAATCAACTAAGTTACAACTTTTTCCTTACAAAGTTGAAAAAGCTGCTAAGTATACTAAGATCCTTTGGGGAATCCAAACTCCCTTCATATAGAGAACAGCATCAAAGGAGGGATGGGAAGTCTGTCCTGCTGTAATCTAAGCCCAACGTCAGATAAAGACACTTGGAGTAGGGCATTACTACAGTTTACTAATGTTTGCAGCCTTATGCTGCAGTTTTTCCCCTCTCTCTTCTATTATTTCGGATTAAATTTCCCATGGACTGTCCCTACCTACCCTCACTGTTCCAAACAAGAGAAGCCCTACCCTGTACTTCTGCTGGAGTAAGTAAGGCTGCTTCTCAGGGCTCCACGAAAGCTCCTTTTCTGCTAGGCTGTCCCCACCAACCTGCTGCCATCTGGGGCTTGCTCTTCTTACCCTCAGAGCCATCCTCACAGGCAGCACTAAAGGAGGAGAAAGACTGGTGGGAGCTTTCTAGAGTACGGTGAACACAGACAAAAACACATGTCCTTCCAAGTCTCCTAACATTCTTAAAAACACTGCCAGACCCTCTTCTTAAAATGTAAATCTTACAAACAAGTCATGCAGTCCTGTTTATTTCTCTAATTCTTGTCTGTCAGCTCAGCTGTGATTTTGGGTCCTTCTGTCTATTCATTTGGTGTGATTTTTTTACTTGGCAAACACAAGTCATGGCTCCTTGCTCATTGATGTGACAGAGAAGTATTGCTGGTCCTCTCGCAGTCAAGTAGTAAACAGATCCAGACACACTCACTCAGTCCAGCAGCACCATGCCATCACTATCCTTTTACTCAAGCAAAATTATTTGCTTTGATGCCAGCAGTAATTGAACAGAATACAGATGGAGGACTTGCAGAATTTGGCCCAATAGTTTCGACTGGAAAAAATCATGGTTGCTTTAGCGGTTTATTCCCATAGGAATTATTTTTGCTCTTGATAAAGTGGGCTACTGGAAAGCACTTCTAGGCTTCAGAAGAGCTGATTCAAATCTGACTGGGGGAGGGGGGAGCAGGAGCAGGCAGGTGGCATGTGTTGATTTGAGATTGTTCAGATGAACTAACCTTTAGCTCCTTTTCTCTGCCAAGTTCTCTCGTGGATTTATTCAGCACTGTATGAATTACTGCCTTTCTGCTTCTGCTCCTGGGGGGTCAGGCAACCAGTACTGCACAAGATTCATATGTCCTTCTTCCAAAACTCCAAATACAAGCTAGTGCAGTCAGAGTGGAGTCAGTGATCCTCCACACACAGCTAGGTAAGACAAGAAGGCAAAAGAACTGCCAAGAATGAAATAATATTTTATGAGTTTGCATTTTTATGTGAGCTACTCCATCTCTCTTTCCTGGCCTCGGATCAAATCAGCTAGAATTACAGAGCTAACTGTAATCCTGTTATAAACCCCTCCCAGACAGGCAAAGGAATGTCCCTCCTTACTGTAGGCCAGATTCTTTGGTCTAAGACAAATGCTCTATTAACTTTCAGCTTAGCTAATGGACATATTCCTGCAATTTAAACTTACAGGTTACAAAATTATCTGTTTAATCACTTGGTTTTAATTCTGAAAACACTTGTCTAACTCATTTTGAATTAAAAGGTTTCAAGAAGAAAGTCCAGGCACCCGAACAGTTGGCTGCGGGCATACTCTATTGCTAGAAACAGCTAGTGAAGTTCAGCCTTGCTAGGGGAGGCACAGTGACTATTTGGGTCTCCTGTGCTTCTCTAGGATGCAGAATTGCACAGTCCTTTCATCAGGGTCTCTACAAAGCCATTATTACACCAGAAAAAATTCTCTACTAACTTTACTTGCTAAGATGAGTGTAAGCAAAATTCTCCTTAACGACACAACCACAAATGGTCCTTGTGTCATCAAAAGCACAGTTTTGCTTTTAGTTAACTCTTCAGCAGGGGAGTTTTCCACTGAAACAACAGTAGATCCCATATGTGATATGATGAGGAAAACACAGAATGTATCCAAGCGTGGTGCATGCTGATTATGAATGAATTAGACTTTTAAATAACTTGAACTACTGCTAGAAATGCAAAAGAATCCTTTGTAACAATTGACACTATCTAATCTACATCTGAAATCATGAAGACTTCTGCTAATAGCCAAGGAACTCGTATATAGCTAAAAACCAAGAAGCCTGTACTACTCCCATGTCAGTGGTATGACCATACCATCTGTAGAGGAGTAGCAACAGGGAGTTGTGAAAACAGCTGTCAAACTGTTCAACATGAAGGAAGTGCTTTAGGCCAGCCAATGAACATCTATCCAGGCCAATACTTTTGGACCTCACTGGAAGACCTAGATTCAACTTAAGGCTCAAAACTGGCCTCCCTACACAATCACTCTCTGGATGAACTCAAATGCCAATCACTCAGCTTTTCCTGTGCTTTCTAAACTCCTCTGGGTGCTTTCCTAAGCTGCACTTCAGGTAACAAAAATCTCAGTTAACTTCCCTTCTCGCTTCCTCTGCTGGTATCCATCAGAACTGAGGTAAATCCTGAGAGGAAAGTCTAGTTTTGAAGGTGTTCAGCCTGGAACAACTCTGTAGGGAGAGGACATCAGGTTCTAGGCCTCTCAGTCTAGATCATCTCAATACCGCATATCCAGCAATAAAACCAAGTTACTTTTCACATGGAAATGGCCTCTGTGATCACCAACTGGTCAATAACAGGAAAAGTAGCCAAAGGCTGGAACAATAAGGATGTCAATAGTATTTCTATAGCAATCTTCACAACCCTTATCCCTTTCACAGAGGATGTGAAAAACGAGGTTCACTCTCCTGTGAGAATTTAAAGAGTTTAATATAAAGACAATAAGAGACACATAAAATAAAGCAAAGGGATAATGGCTGGGTGCCTTGGCGCTCTGCCAAGAGCACATCTGATGCTCGAGGTGAGTCCTTTTTATACCATTTTTACTGTCTGTTCTCTATTCATATTAAAACTTTTCCTGGAGCTGTTCTGCATGGCCACTCCTTGCTTCTGCCTTTTTAGAGCATTCGTAGTCTTCTGCCTTGTGGTTTTATTTCTTTTGATTCTTGGGGTTGGGCCCGCTAGGTGAGAGTCTATGGTAGGGTGGATCTTTTAATTCTCCAGACAGTCAGGGCTGATTGCAGCTTTGGCCTCTTTGTCCCCCGGGCAGAGCGGTGCTAGCGGCTCTCGGACCCTCCTGGCCGCCCGTTCTCCGGGCGGAGCAGCCTTTGGGCCCTTTTGTTCTCTGGACAAAGTGTTGATCAGCAGCTCCTTGGGCCTCATCCCCTGCTCGATTGGAGGTTATCTTACTTGCTCACACTTGCTAACATTCTTGCTAAAACGAGAGAAAACTACATCCACACAGCAAAAAGCATTTCTAACATTATATAATATCTACCTTAATACTTTGTGAGAAGCCACTATTATAATATATGTTTATAACAGAGGAGAAGGTGGGATACCACATGCAAGGCTGGAAATTCCATCTGTGCTTGCCCAGCTCAGATCAGGAAACAATTCCCTCTCCCTTCTGAGCCAGACAACGAGCATCAGTGTAAATAAGATGCTTTCTACTGAGCAGAGAGGTCTTATTTGAAATAGTCATTTCAGCTGATTGTCAGAGGCACATAGACCTCTCCTCCATATTTATTTATGTAATCAGTGCTAAGATAAGCTTATTGTTCTCTCATTTGCTATTCAAGTCAGTCAGTGTTTTTCTTCACATCCTTCTGTTATCAATTGTTTAGCAGAGTACAGTAAATCAAAGAATTTTGTTAGGACCAAATGGGTTTGCTGTGAGTTGCTGTGAGTTCTGGTACAATAGACCTCTAGGACTGTTGTCTGAGTCACCTGGGTATTTTTCACCCAAAGCATCTCCAAGCAAGGGAAGCATTTGTAAGGCTTATGAACTAAAGGCAGGGGCTTCCTATTTCAACACAAATGCACAGAGAATTAATGAGCACTGAAATTCAGGAGCTCTGGGAAACTGTTCTCTAGCAACACTCTGCAACAATTCAGCATGGAGACACAAATGCTAAGGGCCTGCTGAGCTGGACACTGCTGGCAGAACTGTCTAGAAGTCGGTCTAACAGAGATTTGCACAATGACTCGAAGCTGCACCATCCCAAAACTCTCTTTACAGCTTGACACATCTCTCCTAACAAAGAAAAGCATGATTCACCTCAGACAAAAATTCAAGATAGAAGGGTCACAGTTCCCAAGAGCTTGTCCTGATTCTGGGCCCAGTTCCTTCTTCCTGGGCAAACAAACCCTCAGGACACTCCTTGAGATTTCCAACAAGCTCCCACAAAACTCCTGCAAGCTGAGAATGTCCCAAGACTTCAACAGGAGACCATGCAGCATTAGGATGGCAGAGGGATTCGCTCTATCAAGGAGGGCAGAAGTGCTGACAGCTGTGATTTCAGTCTGGTTTCTCAGGGCTCCTGCTGCCCCTGCCATGGGGCCAGCAGGGAAAACGGTGACTCCTCCAAGCATCCGTACACCTGGATCTGCAGACCATGCACGAGCTGTGTGGCCTGGCCCCAGGACAGCCCATGTGTTCTGTCATTGTCTAGGAGCAGTGCACTTTGAAAGCCCACAGTTTCAGATTAGGAAAGCCTTGGGGTCCCTGAGCAAAAGGGAAGCAGATATCATTGCATTGCTCCAAAGCAATTGTATGCTGGGAACACAAGGGTTTTTTAGGAGCCCAAAGAATCCTTGCTCAATGCATCAGGATCATGGTTTACCAAATCCACTCTCTATACAGAGGGGCAACAGCCATTCTTCAATTCTTGGCAGTAGCATGGAAAATCCCTGGAGATAAAGTCCCAGAGAAACTGGTACATGTTTTAAATAAATAAATAAAATGTCTGAACATTTTTTTTCAAATGGAAAAAAACATTTTCAGTTGTATAGAAAGTTCAGCATTTTTTTCTGTTCCCAAGTGGAAACACCTTCTTTTTCCTGAATTTTGTCATTTCCAAGGGTCAATAACCTTGAGTTTCACTACCTCAAGCTATAAAAACCTAACATTTAGATAGCCTTTCCTATCTGAGTGTCTGGCTGCATAATGAACGTTTTTAAAGACTTTATGATAACCCCAGCAATTAGGTATTGATGAATCTTACATATCATCATGTAGTGAGTAAACTGACACAGGAACTGAGAGCCACATCTGTTGTCAAACTACTAGTAAGTGTTAGACCTAAGAACAGAGCAAAAGTCTTCATTCCAAGTCATTCCTGAGTCTTGGAAAATGCTACAGTCTGCCATGCTCTTGTCTTTATTATTTCTTTATATATAAATAGATCTAATTAAAAATCTCCTAGGTACTACATATGAATTTCAATTAGTGTAAATTATCACTTGCTTACCTACTATTTAGTGGATTCTTTAAATGTACATTGAGCCTCCGTCATGTCCAGAAAATATCTGATGAGGAGAGACCTCTAATCTGTAATGCAAGAACTTACTGCAGTCCATCCACATACCAGTTTTATGTATTTTTTCCAACAATTTTGTAGGTACATCCACATCACAGAATAGACTTATTTCCTGAATTGAAAAAAAATGTGATGAACACATGTGTAACATTAGGAAGAAAGACAAAATTAGTTGGACTGCTTGAGACTGACAGTGGAGTTGATTCTCCATTGTTTTGTGTTTTAGTTCATTGCACTCCCAAAAAGACAGTGAATGCTGTACGCAGAACAGCAGAACCCCTGCTGTATGCAGGGGTTCCATGTGAATTAGTCATAAAACTGTCCTGATTCAGTAGTGTCTAATACTTAGTTGGAGCATGAGCTGATGCAGAAGGGAACGCCAAAACTTGCAGTAAGGGAGATTTTTTCAAAGCTGATCCCTTAGTTTTTATCTATGTGAATGATTTTTTTTAGCTTTAAAATTCAAAAGGGAAAAAAAAGTCACAAAAATATTATAAACTGACTTTTTTTCATTACATCATTGTTGCACCGACTAAACATGCAGATTGCCTCTGGCAAAGGTAGCTAACCACTTTTTCTTTCATTTTTGTTTCTGAGGTGACAAGCCAAATGGAAATCCATGACTTAAAGGAAGCTTGCAGAAGCTGTTAAGCATTACTTAACAGCAAGTTCTACTATGTTGCTTATGAAAAAATTCAAACAAATATTACCAAGTATATAACAAAATTCTTTGCATCACTGAAGTACCTCTTCTTCTCTATCCTTTCAGTAACTGAACATCGTGTCTCAGATGACATAACCAAATTACAACCAAAACATTGATAAATGGTGGCTCCAAAAAAAGACATCAGCTCCATCCTCAAGCAGGGCAGTGTTTTTAGAATGACAGCTATTTCTGAAGAAATAAATTTATTTTTGAAATAAATTGTGTATTAGACAGACATATACACACTATCTAGACAGAAGCATGGATGATTTGTTTTAGAGGAGTTTTCAGAAATAACCACTGTTTCATCCTCCTCCTCATTTTACATAAATAGCTACAGACACGTTTTATATGCACTCACATATACGGAGTGAGATTCTTACCACCATACAATGCCAGAAAGAACAGCAGCCTCCTGGTAACTCTAAACCAGCCCACAGCACGTACCTATAAAATAGGTCTGTCATGAAATACAGATTTAGCTAAAGAAGACCCCCACATTTCTGACTTTCCTGCTTAACTTTCCATGAAGGAGGTGAATGGGATCCTCAACTGCACAGTGATTTTTCAGTCTTTTTATTCTGAACATTTCCAGTGAGTAGGCCAGGGTGTTTTCCTTTGACAGTCTATCTCAGGTTCACAGAACAGCCTGCTCTTCTGTGACTTACTTTAAAGCCCTGTCAGCAGATTCCTCATTCCAGACTCTTGAAGTCTTAAGGTCAGCTCCTCCTAGCCTCCCAGATGCAGCAGATATTCATTGAAACTTTTTATAATCTTATCTAAAATGTCACATATTTTTCCACTATTAAAATGGGGTTTAGATATTTTAATGGTGTCAAAAAAACCCAGCACAAGGTCACAGTACTAAATTGGTACTTTCCCTTTGCCAAACTTCTGGCTTATACTGGAGACCAGCATCTCTTCAATCTTCTGAGGAGCAATCTCATTTTCTCATACAGGAGCTGAGTTTGTCCTCTGCTGGTGCTGGCATGATGAAAGTATGTCTGCAACCCACTATTAGTTTTTTATCTGTCCCTAGCTCTCTCCTGGCAACTGTCCCTTTCCTCAAGCAGAGCTAGCTAAGTGGCAAGCAGCTCTGAGGGTGGATCTTCACACCTACACAAAACCCCACAAGAACAGGCTGTGTTTTGTGTGAACACAAGGTGAGCCTTGTGTAGAACTACATGTAAGAGGATGTAGGAAGAGGGGACTCGATTGCTTTCACCTTAGTTTTCCAACCTTCATTTACCACACCTTCTGTTTCAAGCTAGTGCTGCTGCCCTATATATTTTCTGCTGCTTTTCCTGTCACCCCCTTTTTAGTTATTTCCATTTCATATAAACTCCCATCTCATTTTTAGATCCATTTCTTTTCACAATGTGCTTTGCCCAAGGCAAAAGCAAACATATAAACAAATCTTCCAGCCAAACCCCGAGTTCCTTTCTTAGTGTTTGCTGCTCAGCCCTCGCCAGAGTCCCTGTGCTTCACAGATCAATCTGGCTTTCTGTGTGAGGCAGTGTGGTGTTAGAGAACAGATGAGCCAGAAGGAAGGAAGAGAAGAAATAAATACAGTGTGAGCTCAAGCCTTCTCGCAAGCTCTGCTCAAAGCACAGGGCAGAAAGGGGTGCTTAGCTCCTCTCATGCTCTCCAAACCAGCTTGTGGCTGGATTGAGCCCCAATGTCCTGTTTGTATCCAGCCCCCAATGTGCTTTCCCCTCTTGCCTCTAAGAGATTAGGATGTGCCTGTTAAAACTCTCATCAAAGGAAAAGGCCGAGACACTTCTGTGCTGCAGGAATACTTGTCCCAAAAGGCAAAGTCTCCTCAGATAACTCCCTGCAAGGCAGTATGGTCTTGCAGGTGAGCTGGGAAGGACACAGACACCCACCCTGCCAGGTGTGAGCCAAAGGTAAACCCAGCCCTCTAAAGAGAATGGCTGAAAGCTGGTCACTGCTGCTGTTGGGCACCTGTCTCAGACTTCAGCCACGTGTAAACTGCTTTGTCTGTATAAAAGCAGTGAACGCTGCAGCAGCCCATGTGCTGTACCAAGGTTATTTGTTTTTGAAGCTACATACACAATACCCAGAGGAAGGATGGTTTGGAAGGGTTTTTGGAAGAGTAGTTGTAGTGTGTGCCAGCTACACGAAACGTGAACCCATCTATCTCAGTACAGCCAGATGCAAGACTGAGCATGTGAGCACATGCCTGAAGCAGACATTGGGTTCATCTCACCAAATAAGTGCTATGCTTGCTACTTTCTTTGAGAAATCCTACAGAGGGAAGGAAGAACAGATAGAATCAGTAAAATAGTTAAAAAATATAAATAAATATTAAATATTAAGCAAAATAAAACATTCTCTGTATGCAAAAAGCAGTCATTGCATTATTGAAACATCTCTAAGGAAACCATTCTGAGGTGGTCAGAGAAGCTGAAAGGAACTCTCCTACAATTGTTAATGGAAACAAAAAAAGCAGCAGCAGGAGAAACCAGCAGAGCACGGACTATCAACAGCCTTTTGTTCTATTCTTCATGTCTGACTTGGTGAAGAACAAGCCTAGGGCTGAGGATACAACCAGCCAATTGTAAATTTAAACATGTTTGCTCTCCTTCATGCTTGCCAAAACCACTCAATAGTTCCTGGTGGCTTTAGGTTTATGCAAGCTGAGACTACAAAAAGTAGTGCTACCTCTGGACTCCCAGAACAAATTGAGTTAAACAGCTCTTTTATCCACCTCTGTATCTTTTTTGAGGCTGACGAAAGTTTGGCATACACTTAAAGGATATCTGGGCATGTTCAAGCCTTCAGAGATAGCTATAGAACAGAGATCCCAGAAACAACTTTAAAGGCTCTGAGCCCAAATCACCAGAGATGCTCCTCTGACTTCCAGAGAAATATGAACATGACAGAAGACTACAAAATTACAGACTTATCAGAAAAAAAACCCTAAATCTTTATTTGGTGGGGAAGGACAGAATACTTTAATACTGCAGTATTGGTAACAAATAAAGCCTTGGTTCCCCAAAGTCAGAAAGAATTTGGACCAGGGGGGCAGTACAGAGTGAACTAAGGTTAGTCTTAAGCAATATTAGTGGAAAAATGGGATACATAGGCAATGATACAAGTTAAAGTTAACATTATTCAAACTGTCTTCTGCCTTATAGCAGGACCAGAAAATGCATGGGTAAGACTTGGGGGACAGGGGGTGTCATATTTATTTACTTTTAAGTAGTTTTTTTTCCATTTTGGAATGAATCTTTTCCAAGATTCTGTCTTAAGTCTCTAGCCCTTAGATTAAAAGTGAAGGTTTTGAAACACAAACACTTGAGCAGAAAAATTTACCCTTGACACGAAACTGCACAAATATTCAAGCCAACTCTGCCCAGCACCTGACAGTATTTTCACTTTCAGCCTGCTCAACCCTTCCAAGTCCAAGAGAGGAGCAACAGAGTTGACCTGTTCCATTTTTGCTGTAATCCCACCAATTTTATACCAGTTAAGAATGGTGCATCTGTCTGGTTGGCACTCCAGCTCTTGGCCCAGTGAAGCAGTGCAGGCCTGTTTTCATTACAACACAAATTAATAGGTCAGACTCATATACCAAGCTGGGATAGCCAAGACACAAATATCTGCCAGGGCTGTTACATGCCCATGAAACTCAGTGTTCTGACAGCATGATGAAGAGCAAGGGAAAGGTAATATTTCAAATTGCTGTGGTATGATTTACCAGAGGTTTTCTGCTAAAGCACAGAGAGACAGAAATAAATTGACAAGGATGGGAATCTACTGCCCCAAAACCCTTTGTTACAGCCATGAGGGATAGGGGGAAAAATTTAAAACAACAACAACAACACCACAAAAAATCACACCACCCTAAAAACAACTGCAAATTGAGTTCCTGGGCACACTTCTAAGACCTGACTTTTGGCTCAGTATTCGGTGCTTTTAAAAGGCCATTCTTATAAATACAACCAGAGATAGAAGCAGCATTATATGTATAATTTGTATGAAAAGCAAACAAGTACGAGAAAAGTAGCCATTCCATAAGAACTGCCACAAATACTTTTTTTTCCCCCACTGAAAAAAAATTTTGAGTCAGAAATTTTCCTGTTAGATTTCAGTGGAACATCATCAAAAGCCCATTCCTTCCTAGTGCTTTTGACCAGAAGGTATGATACATCGCAAAAATACCACCTCAAGACAGTCTTTAAATTCATAAATCAGACTGAGGACTCTCTCACAACTACTCCTGAATATTGAGGAGATGCAATAAGGCTCAGATCCCCATGTGGCAACTTCATGCAACCAAGAACGATAACAAATATATGGAATTAACTAGTACTCTGCTTCAGCTTAAGCCATCTTCTAGAAAGCACTGACAAACAAAGTGACTGCAACATCCAAAGCACTTGTTGCATTCAATTCCAAAAGGGGCTTCTTTAAGAGAACGACCTTCAGCTTAATACAGAATTAACTAGAGCATCAGGAGAGAAGCTTGAAGTAGAAGGGATTCAAGCTTAACTCACATCCAAAACATAGTGTGAAGAGAAGGAACAAGAAATACCAGACAAATCAGACCTTACCACAAGAGACAAGAAATAAAATTACAGCAAACACAAAGCTTTGAAGAAATTAGTGGATTGAAATGATCAAAAGTAAGGCTAAGTCTTCAATTTTACATGTCACTTAAAGGATGTTTTTTTCCTGCCACTCAAAGTCTATAAACTGCCTGTTGCATCAATCTAGGGTTGGTTGAGAGAGAAAATAAATTACTGTTACTGCCAGGGAAGCATGGATGCCAGTGAAAAGGCTCCTAGTCAAGTACACACCAGATAGTTTTCAACATTAAGAGACATGGCCTTTGTTCCTGACCACCAGAAGATCAAAGTAATATATCATGAGTTTCAAATGCTGCTCTACTTTTTCAATTCTAATTCCTTTTCCCTGATACTTATGTATATAAGTATATATATTCCCTGATACTTCCTATATGTATAAAATGCCAGGACAATAACACATTTTACTTTGGATTATTATTTCCAGACAGTGCACAGCAAATGCTAGAGTATAAAAGTCTCATTTCAACAACCACTTGGCAAGAGCAGAGATTTACTTGATGACAGATGCCCTTTTTTTCTAACAAGATTAGAGTGCATGGGTTAGTCTTCTGCTTCCAGTTACACATGCCATTTGTCAAAACAGGGTAGCAGTTCAAACCTCATGTCCACAATTAGCTTCTTTTCTGACATCTCAGAGACATTCATTCTGATGTTAGACATGCACCAAAAATTGAGCCATTGCTTCAACCATTACACATCTAGGCTAACACTCTCTTCCAGAGCTCAAAAAACAATTCTATACTCTAGCTGACACAGCAAACATTGCTGGAATGTATTTTATGCAAACAGTATACACATATAAGGAATTACTTTTACTGTCGGCTTGTCCTTCTTCTGTTATTTTATCTTATAAGGAAAGCTGAAGATCCTGTTTTAAAGAGAGAAGGACATGCATAGATTTGTGGCAGCCTGCTAAAAATCAGCTTGACTCAGTGCACAGTTTAATCTGTAGAGAAGCATTTTCACAGTAAGATCTCCTTCTTCTTTGATCAGCAGCTGCAGGTGATGAATGCTTCAGCACTGCCTGATGCAGTGAGAAGCAGACTCAGAGCGTTTGTTGCGCAGCCAAGCAGAAGCAGCTCAAGGCTTGTTGTCCACATACACTGAGTCAATGTGGATGCCAAAAGATGAGACAGCAGGGACAAGCTGCTCTCACCATGGTGGAAGATAAGAACCTGGGCTGAAGAGCTGTGGGCCACGAAGCCCCAGCTGCATGGCCGATGGCAGGGTGGCAGAGGCTATGATCTGAGGAGGGGCCAGCCACAGTTCCCCAGGGCTCACAGCTCTAGGGCAGGGCTTTGGCACAGGCCAGGCAGGCAGCTCTCTTACTGCCCACAGCAGCCTCTTTACCCTGGGGAGCTGCCACCTCTTTTATACCAACAACTGGCCCTGCAGGTATGGTCAGATGACAAAGCAGAAGGGTTTCTTTACAGCTTCGAGGCCACCCATTTCCCAGTGTCCTATCAGTGCTGTTTACATGGTGGTCCTGCTGCACCTTGTTCATGCCTCCAAATCCAGCAGGAGAGAGATCATATAAGCCTCAATTACCCAAGAAGTGAGTCAGAAGTGTGTAACACTGCAACTATTCATTCCCAACAAAACATTTTATCTTAACTGTCAAGAAACATTGCATGTGCCTAAACAGCACTGTACAATTTAGTTATAGTTAAAAATGAGCTGAAATCCCCTCCCTTTATTCACAACTGTTATGCTAAGAAATGAAAAATCCCCTTTCATGCTTACTCTTGTGGTTTGATGTAAAACAATTACTTTTGTTTCATTTCAATTTAAAACAGAATTGTGTTTTATATATTTTTTATTTATTCTTATTCAAGGAATAAACAAAAGCATCTTAAGAAAAAGCTAAATGAAACGCATCATTTCCCTTCAAAACACTGATATAACTTTATATTTTTCAGGTTGTTTTTCCTCAAAGGTAATCTCAGTTTCTTATTCAAAGACAGTATTTTCCTGTGGAAATTTTCAGGAGAATTACTATGTTGCCAGTAGCAGAATGATCCACAAGACGCTGCAGCTCTTAATTCACCCTGTACAGAATTAGCATAATACACACACGTGCTTTACCCAAATCCTTCTCATCTACACAAAGCTCCTGTCTGTTCTATTTGTGTTCCCACACTGCTCAGCATCTTCCCCGTGGTACTGACATTTATGCTGCTTTATGCATCCCGTTTCTTTACTCTCACCACACCCACGGGCTGGCTCCTCTCTTCTCCATGAAGCACCTCCATCTTTGCTGGCATAAAAGTCAAAATTCACTCTCAGCAAGAAAAAGCAGCAGGAGGGTAGGGGTAAGTGTGGAGGAGTTTCTTGTGGCAAGGAAACTTTGAGACTTTGATTCTTTCACCTTTTCAGTGGGTAGCTCCCCATTGGAATCAGTTGGTTATCTTTACATGTTAAGTGGAGGAACACAAAGAAATTCTTAATGAGGCCTGCCTAAAACAGAGACAAGACAAAAATCTCGTTTCCTGTTATTGTTTATAGCTTATCTTGGAAGACACCACTGCAATCTGGGTCCCTGGAGTCCTTGGCATGAAGGGAAAGACAATTCGTGCACCATATGTTCTACAATCTACAGAGGCGAGACAAACAGCAAGGGAAAGCATCACTCATCCCAAGCCAAGGAGTGACTTGTTGAGGTTGACAGTGCAAGGGACTGAATGTAGCTCTCCTGGTTACCAGCTCAGCTCCTAAACCATTCTCTCTCCTCATTCAGAGCCTTCCTAGCAGAGCAAAGGAATTTATACCTCAAAGAGCAATTTTATCCTGGCTAGGAGATGGACTATAGAAAGCTTAAAAGTAGTATTATATCATAGCTAAGGTAGAAAAATAACCTTCCTATTATGAAACAGAAGCATATTTCTTTCACAGTTCCTGTTGAACTTACGTATTTCCTAGTGAAAGAGAGAGGGTTTTCTAAACATTAGTAGAATGGAAAAGTGATGGAAAACTACTCCTGCATGGTATCCAGCCAGAACTCGTGTTTCAAGAAGGAAAGGGAAGGGTCCTACACGCTTCTCAGCTGGACTTGTAATCACAAAAAGAAAATTCAGGTTCTCAACCGGATGTTGTATTTAAAAAATCAGTTATAATGGCAATAAAAGTCAAGGTTATCAGCTTTAGCAACTGAAATATTCCTTGCTTTTGCTGTATCTGTAGTGACTACCCTACCTTTTCCCATTATACCTGCATGTGGCTTTTCTGATTAGACTGTTCATTATATTGCAAGACCTGCTGGGGTTTTTTTCCTTCCTTTTTTTCTGCTCTCTTCAGTACTTATTTTCCCCAGAATTGCAGTCTTCAAGACAAGAAATAATATTTGCAAAATCATACAATGCACTTAGATTAAAAGACATGGGTTTTTTCAGTGCTCAGAAAACAGAACTAATCTGGTTTGAAATTTGCAAAATTAAAGATTTAATTTTAAAAGGACAAATTGAGACAAATATCTTCTAAACAAAGCAATTTATTCCCTTAATTTAAAAAAATATGTATCCTTCCAGGTGCACTATCCTTTGAAGTTCTCTTCATCCCAAAGAACAACACTTTGGTAAGAGCCAAGCAACATTTTTTATGTATTTTTTGTGTGCGTATGGACATGCATAGCTATTAAACTGATTTTCACTAAAAGCTTGTAGGACCAATCACTTCTAAGGACAAAAAAAAGATTACTGAATACAAAACAATATCTAAATACAACGGTATGTACCCCTTAAATTTTCTCACCATGAACTGCTTACAAGTAAGCCACATTTTTACATGTTAGAAAGGAAGCAGGAAGCCTCTGCAAAATTTAGAAGTTACTTGCAGGTATATTATATCTGTTCTCATGTAAGTCTCCTTCTGAAGGTAGGAAGAAAGATTAAGCTAAACAATCAGCAAACCAGGTCACAATAACTTGTGTCCTTTTAATTTAGCATGAACAAAAAGATCAAGGAAGTAGACAAGTTGGACAGCGTTGCAAGATGCAGATTGGGAGCATTATTATGCTTTTTAGAATGTAACAGCTTTCAACAAAGCTGTAATTGCTAGCACTTTTGCTGGAAAAATTGAATATGGGAACCCATCTGGATTTGTTGACTCAGTCCTGAGCCTTATCCATTGCCTGTGAAACTAAGAACAATTTTGCTATTAATGTTCTCTGTGGACTGAATCGAGCCCTGAGTCTTTCAGAATTAGCTGTTTAAAGGTGAAAAACTACCTGAGGGGATATTTTCACCTTGGTTTAAGTATCATAACAGGCACAAGTCTTACAAAACTGAACACTGGCTCTAGAAATCCATCTTTAAGGCCCCCCAGCATTTGTATATTTTCATGAATTAAAGTGAAAGCTGTTTGGAGAAAGGAGCAGGTGTGGAAATTACTTTAAGTCTCCCTCAGCTATAACCAGAGAGCTGAAGCATATGTGACACGGATGAAACAGAACAAGCAGCCTGCAGTGTGCCTGAGCCCTGGCCACAGTGGGATCCCCATGATACAAGCAAAGAAACTGCATACCCCTGAGATCACTCTGTTCTAGAGGAGACAGATGGTGAAACAAAAGCAAGCAGACTTCTCCCAAACCTTTCAGATTACTAAGGCATATGAGGTCCCGTCCTAATCTTTCAGTCCAGTGGACAGAAGTCCTTCCCCAGAAAGGAAGATTGTGAAAGACAGCACATGCAAATAGTGAAAAAAAAGGTGTGGGGCTTGCTTCATCCACTTTCTGACACCTACAATGAAGATGCCTCCATCTGAGATGAAGGACCGCTTAGGATCCCTTTATAGTCCAGGACAGGGAAAACAAGCACTTTTACAATGTAATTCAGCTGCCTATCTATTTAGAAATCTACTTTTGGAAAAGAGAAAATGAACTGCTGATGTGTCTATTGTCCTGTCTCCTATACAGAGTCCAAGTGACCTGTTCAGTCTGCAGGCACCCACACTGTCAGATCAACTGTGCTTAAAAGCAGCATACTGGGTATAGAAGAAGCATGTCCAGTAAAGCTTTTTTTGTTTTCTTTCTAATAAGAGGGACTCTAAAGTACTGTCAAGATAACTATTTCCCCCCATCTAGTGGTGGGATTGCATTTTAAAATGTCCCACCCATCTTATTTGACTACATTTTGAAACTGGTAAAGGTTGAAAACAGTACCACTGCTCTGCAAGATTCCAAAAATCTATGGCTGTGATTACTGCAAGTCACATAAACCATGTGTCAGAAGTCCTCACTTCTTAATTCATTATTTTAACATCCACATCATGTTATCTCTGCTTTCCAAAGTGCTTAAAATACATGAAAGACATAAACGTATCATACTAGTCAATAGCTTGCTTATTTATAGATTGGGTACCAGGGATTGACTCTTCCCAGCTATAGTTTATGTCTATTTTTAGTATTCCTAAAGAGCTTTGTTATTCATCTGCAGAAACTGCCATTAACATGTGGCATCTGCTTCAGAGTGAACTCACCTTTTAACTGTTTCAGCAAACACAAATTAAATAAGGTTATTTCTAGACTTAGAAGAGCCTGTGAGGTGATAACCCAGGTCTGGGTCAGATTTTCAGCAATGTTCAGCTGAGCATCATGGTTAGATGTTCTAAGCTAGTGCTTGGGCATACTGTACATGTTGAAGTTACAGAATTTTCCTAAAGGACAAATTTGAATTGTGTTTTATTACAGGCTGCTGAGCTGTTCAGTGTAAGAGGGTAAATCCTGTTTAATTTTGGACATATTCTCAGGAATTTTTCAAATTGGGGCTTTCAAAGAAATAGCTTTTTACCAGAAGCAGAAAGTTCTCAGTGTGCATTTCCTAAAAGAAATTAACTACCTTATATACCTATTCTTATACTGGATCTATGCCCCATACTTATTCTCCTTCTGGTTACTGAAGTCAATTGATTCAAATACAACAAACCCCTCTGTGGGCCTAGGTAATATCCTCTGAAGTCATTACTTTGAATTGAAATAAACTTGAAGCACCAAACAGACACAGCTGAGCATTCACAGAGAGAGCAAAAATAGGTACAAAAAACACATCTTAGGCAGCCCATAAGCTGTACATCAAAAAGTCTATGAGAAGATTGAACAAGGAAAAAATCTCTTACAAGACTCTCTTAAGATAGCACAAAATTGAGACAATTCATTGTGGGTCTAAATGCAGCTTAATGAGCCAAATCCATATTGTGAATTATGTGCCTTTCCTTTACCTCCCCACAGTGCAGAGCACATTACCATAAACAGAAATGTTCTTAGAGAACCACTTACCTTTCCAGCGGGAACGCACCAGCAGTAAAGTCACAATACACCTTATAGTTAAATACTTCCAAGATGCAGTCAGATG
Source organism: Coloeus monedula (assembly GCF_965178545.1). Taxonomy (NCBI): domain Eukaryota; kingdom Metazoa; phylum Chordata; class Aves; order Passeriformes; family Corvidae; genus Coloeus; species Coloeus monedula. Next base: position 26,565,814 of record NC_138783.1, read on the forward strand.
GATAGACATCTAGCTTAATAACATTTTAGCTGGTCAAAATTCAACACAGGCCATTTCTAACAAAGCTGTAAAAAGCTTGCTGCTAGTCCTAAAACCATTGTGTATTCATTCCACTAAGTCTTTATCCCATTCCTGTTCCTCACCTAAAAAGAAGTGCACACAAGTGACAGCACAATTGGTCCTAAATTTATCCTCTTTCACTGACTCCAGATCCAACTTGGGCATGGTTTTCTACCCCTTCTCTTTTGCTGGTCTCCTGCTTCCTGAGCAGTGCCTAGGGACTTAGAGAAGAAGGGTTTTTCCTCAGAAGAACTAAATCACACTTTTTTATCCAGCTTTAGCCTTAAGAAGATGACAGTGCTTTATATGACAAAGAAACACAATCCATTTCTATCTCAAGGCAGGAAATATCCTCCATCAATTATGATGTGATGGTATATCTGGTATCTAGTTCATCTCATCCTCTTTGGCTTTTCATCCGCTGGTTTGACTCCATTCCTTCAACTTCTGTACTGACAGACTTTGGTTTTATAACAAATAGATGGAAAAGAAATGACCGGTCATGGAAACAAAATTGCCCTTGCCAAAAGTTAAATTCAAAATCAGAGCAAACAAAGCCTGCATCTGCTCCTTTGCATTCCCTGCCAACAATAATAACCACTTACAATATAACTATAATTTTACATAACTAACTATACCTGAAACAGAAGCAGAAGGTACCAGTTCCTCAGCATAAAGAAATCAGTAAAACAGAAAGCAATCTATTATCTGGTAAGTTTTGTTTCACCTTCACTTTGAATCACTCCCTTATCCCCCCAGCCTGGCAAGGTGCTCTAGAAATAAGGGCTTGCAAGTGCCTGTAGCAATGTCTCAATATCACACTGAAGTCCTGCTTTCACACAATTTACAGTTAGCAGCTGGGTTGTCACATATTCCCTCTGCGTGCTTCTTCGCCATACTCATGCAAAACTCTCGCACATTCTTCCACATAATCACCCTTTGAAAAGTTTATTGCTGCTTTGAAAAGGTCTGCATGCAACACCAGGTAAAAACTGAGGGGCTTGTCACAGACCTACTTGGAACAAGAAGCTGAAAAGTTAGTGGGAGAGAAGGCCACAGGTGCAGACAAGGGTCATCATGGCAGTCCCCGCTCAGAAGCTATCAGTGCCACATAAGCTGTACTTAAACAGTGCACCTGAGTTTGGCTCACCACCATGGAGTGTCAAAGCCCCTCTCAGTGCAAACCTGTTTCTTTTAGCTGAGCTATCAGCCTGAAATCAGAAAAATATCAGCTTACAAGTTGACTTTCACAGGATGTTTTTTGGGGACCTGCAATGCAGTAAATATCACAGAGCACCAGGCAGCACAGATGCCTGTGAATACGGTGCCAGGTAAACATGTATGCCTACAGCCTTGTAAGAACAAGCCATTCCTTGGCAAGCTACTGGATTTAACCTGAAAAGGCACAGATTACGTGCTTATTTTCAATTAAAAATAAAACCTTACAGGCAACTTATGCCTGGACCTTCCTTCATAAAGAAATGGAAACAAACCTTGCTATTACCATCAATTAAATTTGCTGCTTGCTTTTCAGCCTGCAGTTTCAGGGATAGGATGACCTTAGGTAGCACTTAAAGACTGTTGGCATCAGACTTAGCTTTTGAACTGTAGTCTGGATATGACATAATTAACTGTAAAACAGATATCTCTAAACAAAGAGGTAAATCAAACTGATAGACCATTGTCCAATTTCAGTGAGGTGTAGCTGACCTAGAGGAAGAACATAACCCTACCAACTATAGCGCACAAAGAATCTCTGCAAGATAGAAAAATCAGAAGGGTTTTAGCCAAAAAGTTTGAGTTCTCTGCAGTCTGTCACAAGATTCAGAAACTGGCACTAGTTAAACACTCAAACACTATCTGAGTGACTTGCTCTCTAATGCTTATAACCACTATAAGAGACATAGCAGCCAAACTGTAAGCTCTGCAAACCTCACACTCTAGAGACTATGCTCTACAGGTCAAACGCTAAGGAAGGAGGGTATGTGGTTTGGAGTCAATGTATCTAATCTCTTCATGATCCTTCACCAGAAATGCCTTAACCCAAGGCCACTGCTTAAAAACTCCAGACACTAATGAAAGGGAAGGAAACTGAACCCGTGGGCACATTCTTCACTCTAACCATTCAGATGGCCCACCCATAGCTATAGATAAATCTCTTGAAACCACAGGTTATTTATTACCTCAGAAGAGCCCTATGATACCATTCTTTTCTCCGCATTTCTCCTCCTATGCAAGCCAAAGAATTATTAAGCACCCAAAGCTGTCACCGGCAAAGCCCACTCTTTCCCACTCTCGCATCAGACTCACGAATCTCCTCGCACACAAACCCTTTCCTACCACTGCACTTCACACAGATGTTTCCCCATACACCTCATCCCTCCCTTCTGCTAACATTTCCCCTCCAAGTAAGCAGCATCACATACATATTTTCCCCCACCTCACCACGTGTTTCACACCATGAAGAAACACTGTTTCCTGACCACAAGACCACTGTGCTCTTTAGCAACCCATACTTCCACTTTTGAGACTCAGACCCTCCTTGGACTGCCACTTCTGTTACAAGAGCACACTTCTGTGAGCATTAGTGGCCAGTCCACATGGACTTGCCTTTGGGTTCCATCACTATGATGCCAAGAGAGCTGGTCACAGTTTGAGTGAACTGTAGTGAGAATGACAAACTTCAGAAGCTGAAATCCTCTGCTGATCAGCAGAAAAGGCACAAGGCATAAGCAGCAAGATACTCAGGCCTGAAACATTACTTGGGGGAATGATTTTATAATTGAAGAATACTGGTCTCTCTGGAAAGATGAGCCCCACAAAAGACAGAAGTAACCAAGGTTCTTCCACCATCGTTATCATTGGTCCCCTACAGCCGTGCCAAGAGGTGTTCCTGACCCTTCCTCTGGGGCCTCCACAACCTGTGGCAGGATGGCTCCTTACTCTCTACAAATGGGAATGATAAACACAAGATAATCAGGACTGGCTCTGTGCTGAGGATCTGTAATGGAGGCAAACCTTTACACTGGCCACAGCAGCTCACCCCAAAGGTCTGCCGTTGTCAAACCAGCCTTTTCTTTCCCCTATGAGCCAAAGGGCAAAAGGAAGGGGGGAAAATAGAAAATTCATTCATTTGGTCATAGGACACTAGGATAGCTTGTGAGGTACCAGGCCTGAATGACAAGTTGTACAATAGAAAAAGGAAATGAAACCTAGAAATCAGTGTCTTGAAATTTTCTAGATGAGCCAGTGCCCTATGGCAGTGCTAGGAAGATAGGTGATGCTGGAACCAGCCAAGTAACTACAGCATCTGCTCAGTCTAGCCCTGAAGTACAGCACAGTTCTGGGTTGTATCAACACACAGTAGCAAGCAGGTGGGCTTACTGACTCAGCGGCAATGATGTGTAATTGCAAGACATTGCCTGACTGGAGCCCATTCATCTTTAAACTTCCAAGACTCCTAACAGAAAATACATGGTTAATGCATGTTTACCTCCTTTCTATGCTCAGAGACACAGCTGTGGCTCTTTACCTCCACTCCCGTGGGTTAACCGCGTAGGCCGCTGTAAACAGTAGTTTACTGCAAGTGCAGAGCACAGGCCGCAAATCAATAAAGGTTGATGCTATTTTATTTTCAAAGAATTACATGTTCTTTTGAAAAACAATATCAGCCACTCAGAATTCAATTGCTTGGAAGGAGTCACTAAGGACTAGGCACTGCTTGCAGCAGGGGCAGCTTTGAATGCAGCGATGAGTACCCTGTACTCAGTGACTGTCCTATGAATGCTTGAGACAAAACAGTCTCCCTCACTTTATGACAAGACTACAGCTATTCCTGCCTAGAGGAGCAAAACTCCTCTATGGCAGTAGGAGATTTCAAAGTCCTTGCTCTATTACAGCAAAATAGCCAATAACTGCATGACAAAGTTTTATTGCTTCCCTATATAAATACCATCCATGCCTCCTTCTCATCCTTCAGCTGTATTTTGGAAGAGTCACTCATGAGAATAGTTTTGGATAAGGAAGAAGGCTCTTAAGGAGCAGGAGTCAAGCCCTTAGCTGGCAAAAACTGACTAGCTTCCAATTCAATTTTTCATCAGCTGAGGATCTAGTCAGTTTTTGATTTGCTTCCTCAACAAATGAGGGCCTAGGCTCAAGGAACATACCATGTAGCTGCTTTTAAGAAGGCATGCAATGTGCAAATTAAAGTGATTAATGCACATAAAAAGACTTTGGGAAAACAAGTTTCTTCATACTTTCTCTCCTCAAAGAAAATAACTAAATAACAACCAAATACATCAGATTAGTGTCTCAGGAACTGGATGGATAGAAGGTCTGTAGCACACAGCACAGGCATTAGTGGTGTCTCTCCATGAAAATTCTCACTAGCCAATATATCCCACTGTCCCCTTTGGGAACTGCCTAGCATGAGATTTTTTTTTTGCACAATACTGCCCTAGAGTGTTTTGCATAAACTTTGAGGTAAAGCCATCTGAGCACCCAGCCAGACCACTGAATGCAGGAAAACTTTGAAGAAATTATACAAGGTGTTTCAAATTCCCAACCAGCACCAACTTGCACAGCACTGGTACCTCCAGGCTGAAAGCAAAAAGACCTGACATGTTCACCTTGGTACTCTGCAGGAACAGACCTCAGATCTGTGATGGGAAATATTTGAGCCTCCAAGGGCCCTTGTGAAATGATTGGCTTCAGTTTGATGTCCAGGGGTCCACAATGCAAATTGGTCACACAGCAGTCCCCGTAATGCATGGGGAGCAGCACTAGGACTGGCCATGCCCAGGCACCAGGTGTGCTCCCTGGAAATTTAGTTTGGTTCTTCCTGCACTGCTTTAGCCTACAAGGAGGAGAATAATACTATTAGATTGCCACAACAACACTTCTCCCAGCACAATAATGCTTGCAAAAAACCAACCAAACAAATCCAGACTGCCAAATTGAGGAAAAAAGTTGTGCCATCTGGTGCAATAATGGCTCCCAAATTATACAGCTCCAAGAAAAAGCATTTGGGTTGTAACCTGGCACTGAAAAGACAAATTAAAAAGTAAAATACTTAAAAGCCAGTGTCATTTGATCACTTCACGAAAAGGCAGTATAGTCTATCCTGTGCATTTGTAAGAGGAGAACTACATTTTAAAAGTGTTTGTATTTCCTACTTTTATGTGTTTAAACCACTCACTATAAATGTTAAGAGCATTATGCAAGCTCTAAATGCAGTGCTTGCCCTTGGTTCTCCTTGTATTTCCTGGTACATCCTTATGCTCCACACCTTTAGAGGTCAAAATACTTTTCATATATGCTGCTGTGCGTCGCTCCTGAGAAGACCAGCCTGGTCTTGTCAAATGCAAAGTTTTCCCGACTCTTTTAGAACTTCACCTCTTGCATGTGAGTTTTTGGACTTCTGAAGCTGTCTCCTGGTGAATGAAATATTGTCCAACTCAGCACAAAACTTCATAGATCTAACATAAAACAAGATGACAGTGCATTTCTTTAAAGGAGGCATGACCAAATACCTGAGAGCTTACTGGTACATACTGATACTGATAGTACAGAGCCCTGTACTACGTATCACGGTAATTTTGAGACAGAAATATAACTTTATTTTCCCGTTGGATCAGACTTGAGTCCATTCTGGTGTTCTGTCCCACTGGCAGCAGTCAGTACAAATACTTGAAAGGAAAGACATTAAAAAACAAAAACCTCTGAAAAACAATACCAATGTCCTTAATGCTTCCTTCCATGCTTCAAAGAGGAGTTAGCTTATGCCTCTGAAGAATACAGATGGAGCAGCATTTTAAGTATTTCTCATGTCATTTAACCTGGGGTGCTTTCAATAGCCCTGCAAGTAGATAATTCTTTTTTACTCTGGTTCCCAGCAGGAGGCAATCGCAGCATTAATTTTGCAGTGTGTGCTCTCCATCAACTTCTTATCAGAATATCCATATATTAGAGTTCACTCTGTGTTACTGTATTGTTTGTTCAAACACACAAGCAGCTCAGTTCCCTTCTAAAACTGAGGCTGTACGCTTCATTAAGCTATCTGTGATAACATCTATCCAAATGTTCTGCCTTCACAGGAGATTGCAAATTCAGAGCCCAGGCAAGTGAAGAGAAACTTAGATTGCTTTTGCCAATAGGCAATATTGTACCTTTATCCATGTCAAATTTCTTCTCTCACTGCACTGCCAAGATGTTTAATTTCTGCTGGAGTGTCTAACAAACCTCAACAGCTTTCACCAAATAAACAAATTACCATGGTTGGCTAAATTCCCTAGTTTGCTCTGTTGTTCTTTCTCCACAATGCTAATGGGGATACAGAGCACCACTAGCCAGACCCACATTGCTCTGCTGACCAGATCCTCCAGAGTCAGCACACAGTTAACTTGGCTTCATGTTGAAGACTATTCGAGCTGCTAGCTTCAAGTATGTGGTGTGATGCAGAGGGATGCAAAACTGAAAAAATGAAAGATTAGAAGCGTATCCTGCTGGCTTTGCTGTGGAGAGCTGTAAGACCAGTGGATGACTAATTAGATCAACTGGATTGAAAAGAATAAACAGGAATTGATACCCACAAAGACATTAATTTTGGGGTTGCAGGTATCCAGATGATGTGGCTCTGTATTAGGTGGTCATTTCTCTGCAATCCTTCATCCATTTCCAGAGAGATGAAACGAAATAGCACCTTAGTGCAAAGCTGACATAGTGTGAGATTCTGGATAAGGCTTTTCTTGCCAGCTATCACATGTCTGAACAGAGGCATCTCAAGAGACAAACAAATGGAAAATGCCACAGGAAGCCATGATTTTCCCAGACATACAACTGAAGTGAGGAACCACCGTTATTTTTCATGCATCATCCTACTTTTCCTGCCATGATAGGAGCAAGCCCAACAACACAGTGATCTTAGCTAGCAATGCCCACATTTAGGCTGAGAAAAGACAATCTGTGGTAGACTTCTTTAATTAAATGAGCCACCCAGCAGAAGCAACAAAAGTGGCTTGAAGTCTCCTTTCTCCCCCTCCTACCCAGCCCTTTGTTATCCTCTTCTGGTTCTCTTTCTCAGTTCAGCATCTCAGAGCAGTGGTCCAAGAGCACTTCTGCGTCTTTGGCACAACTCTGGTTATACAATCCACTGCATTACCTTACAATTCACATTTTACATTAAGGATTACTTTCATCTCCCCTGGGTAACCCCATATGCTTGTATAAAATTGATCCACTCTGAATGGACTCTATACACACAGCCAAAAGTGGTGATGCCTTAAGTTTTAACTGTAATATTTTTCAAATCCTGTACTGCCTAGTGTGTAATTCTGAAGTTTCGTGTGACCTGTTCTCTCATGCTGGTTAGACATAACAAACTCTCTCTAGGTTGTCTCTCCAAGGACACCTAGATTGTCCCAGGTCCCAAAATATGTAAACTAAGGCCTCCAAAGAAGAGGGCAAACTTGGGGTAGTTATATCATTAACTGGGGTTGTAATTGAAGAATTAACCCTGATATGCAAATGGACCAAACTTACAAAACTGTCTGGGGTCCATCTTGGGTATAGCCTTTTTGACTGCCCAGGGTGTACCTTCAAGGCCCTTCAAACAAATATGTATCTTTATTGTCTTATTTTTGTCTAGTCTCTGTTTTTAGGTTGCCACCCCGGGCATCAGTGGGAGTCAACATTCTGTTGACTCAAGACACCTCAGCTTTCCAGTTTGTTTCCCAGGTGAATGGTGCTGTGGGTCACATGTTTGAAACAGGACTTCCTCAGGGAGGCTATGAAAACATCCATATCACTCTTCTCATGTGAAACTTACTTCTTACCAAGTCCCCAAGCTCAGGAAGCCCTAATCAGTCAGTACTTGTCACCAGGGAGCGAAGCCTTTTTCTACATCTAATTAGCAAACTACTTTTGTAGCCCCACCATCATGTAGGATACAGCAGCTTTATTTTAGCACTGCCCCTTGTATCATCCAGGATCTGTTGTTTTACTGCATTGAAGGATGCCTTGTTGTTTCTTCAGGTCATCCAAGTATCATGACAAACTCATCAAGAAAGAGCTCCAGAGTTCCACAGAGTTCTTTATCTGAACAAATAGAATCAAGCCACAGAGTGGCTTGTTTTTGTGGCTCTTGTGGCTACCCCACCTTACATTACCCCATGATACTTCACAATAATTCCAGAAGCCCATCCACAGAGAAAAACTGTCCAGCACCGTGGCCCTACCACATCTTGCTTGCCAGAGATGTCATTCTCTCAGCATCAGGATGTCAGCTGGTACTCACCTCACCCAATGCCCAAAACCACAGAGAAGCTTTTCAAAATAGGTACAGAGCCTTCAGTTATCCTGTCAGACAGGTTAAGGCCCAGCACAACAGCTGAGGCCAGACTTACCTTGACCACCAAAAGTAGTAACATGCCCCATTTTCCCCCTTACACTCAAGAGAAGAATTCCACTCTATTCTTCTGCCAGAAATTATCATCCCTACCCTGACATCAACTATTTTTCTCCACTCTATTTTAAAACAGAGATAATCAGTAGGGAAATTATTTGTTTTGACGATATTCAAAATCAATCCATTGCTATCTCTCAAGTCTTTTGCTTTCCCAAATAATTGAAAATAATGTAGGGATTGCAGTTATAGACAGCAAGAATCAAAACCATTACAAATTTAACGGGTACCTGTTACTGTACTTGAGAGTCCCTAATAAGCAGCACAGATGCTGTAACTCAGTCTGCTCCCAGACCATTTGGTTTCATAGAACACTCTACAGACACCAAGTCTCTGTGAGGATGACAGGTGCAAAGCACAGAATGAACCCAGAAAGGCAAGACTGGATAGCCAGTGTGGAAGAGAGGAGGTGGCAGAGATGTTTTCTTTAGTTCTAAGTAGAAAGGGATACAAGACAGAAATCGTGATGCTTCTCATCACAAAGCAACGAGACGAGGCACTGCCTGGGCAATGGGAGACAGAGAAAGTCGAGCTGAATGGAAACTGCGGGAGTTTGTTGGAAGCACAAGAGCAGGCACCGGGAAAGGGAAAATCAAATTCTGTGGCTGTGCATTTTTATTGGTGTACAGCAAAAGCAGAACCGGGTGCTCGGGGTTTCTCTAATGATTCAATAGTCCTGGCACTGCCCCTGCCAGCCCTGCTGCTCTGAGTTACACCCGATTCCAGCTCGTTGTGCTCCGCAGGCGGACCCGCCGGCACAGGGCACAGCCCCGGCCCCAGCCCGCGGCCAGGAGAGGGAGCTCCCACTGAGCGTGTCTGCTAACCCCGCCTCACAAACACCTTTCCCGACGTTTCCTAGCGGGAATCACTCAACAAGGAAAGGTACTAAATCCGGCGGAAGTTACTTTCCGTGGGTGGGGAGGCGTCTGGATGCCAGGTGCTCACATCTCTCTGAAACGAGAGGGTTTTTAAGGGCCAGAGCCAGCACCCCGGCGCTGCCCCATCAGAGTGGGGGGCAAAGAAGCAGCTCTTTGCTGAGCACATCTGTGCCATTGCTGGGGGCCCACTGGCCTGTAACATGCTTTGGCTGTCCTGCACCACACTCCTGAGCAATTTTAATGTGGCAAAGACTGGAAAAATCAGCACAGGCAAAAAAAAAAAGCATGGGAAATTTTTTTTAAATATCACTCTGTAGCCCCTGGACAGTCAATATGGGAGCAAAACTCTGCTGTGATATCCTCTAATTAACCAAAAGGAGACACAGAACAACAAAGAGAAAGAAACCACTTCCATTCTGCTTTGGTCATCACTAGCTGAACAAAAAAATCAACCACATTCCTTCAAGCAGCCAAATCTTTCTTACAGGCTGTGACCTAAGAAGGGGGGCTAAAAAGGGCACATAGGACAAATTAAGCTTGTACTGCAACAATTCAGAAAAAAGTGCCAGCTATTCTAGACTTCTGAGCCTTTGAACAGATTTTAAATTTGCTCTTTCTGTTTTTACTAGTCGCTAAGTAAGCTATGAGGTCAGCTTTAAGGCTCTGAAAAAGCACCCAGACTTGAACCCTAAGTAAGTGTCCTTGTTTTTGACATCTCATAACAAATATCTGTCTCAATGGACTGCCAGAAAATTCTATCAGCAGTGCTCAAAATATTCCAGTAAATCTTTATCTGTTACTTTGCTTTGCCTTGGGACTGAGAAGGAACAGTTTCTTAGATACACACGAACAAGACATGAAACAAAACAAAAAACAAACAAACTCCACATCATTTTCTCCACAACTGTATACTGTATTTATGGCCAAACCACAGATACTACTGCTAGAATTGACTGTGGTGGGATGGCAACCAACAGCAATCATGCTCTAAACAAGTGTGATCACCTTGTAATCCATGTTTGAAGGCATACAGCACACAGAGTACAGCCTTGTATCTCAGCTGGAGAGTGGTGAAACAACCCTACTTTTTCATTTGGTAGAAACCTACTTTTAAGTTTATAAAGACTCAAAACCACACAGCTTCTCAGGTAAATGTATATCAAAAAATTGCAAAGAATATGTGATTTACATCTGAAATAAGGTCCCTACAATTTCTATTTTCAGGAAATTTTTGTGCCATGAATTTAATACTTCAGCACAAAAGACTCCCTCCATCCTCATAATCATTAGTTTATATTTCTGATTACAAATACTAATGAAGGTTATATTATGTAGCTTTGGGATTAAAATGAGTGATTACTTTTCAAATGGGTGATAATCCTCCAAATGAGTGACAAACCAAACAAATACCTGAAACAAAGGGATAGAGAAAAACCATCTTTTCTCTCCCCCAATGCAAGCTCAAGAGAGGGTTCAAAAGAGACAACGGCAAAGCAGTAACAGACTGAAATATTTAGAGCTTCTGTATAATTAATTTGTAACACTGAATGGAAGCTCCATTATTAACCACAAAAATAGGAAAGTGTCTGAAGAGGAAACCATTACTGGAGAGGTGCTTCAGGCAAGTGACAGAAAAATCCTCCCGAGTTTCCTTGCACTTTGAAAGAAGACAGAACAAGAAAAAGCTTTGTCCCAAAAGCACCCATCAAACACAGGTAAAGATGTAGATCATTTACCTGCCAGGTAACAAGAGGCAGGACCATGTTAGGTGCTAGGTAGCAAGATAATTATAAAAACCACAAACACCCACTCTGGTCAGTGCTGGTACAAAAATATGAACTTTAAATACTGTCATCATGGATTAAAGTCACAAAAATCTGCCACACTGATTGATAAAAAAATTAATCAGACTCAGAGTCCAGTAGAGAAGTTTTTAAAAACAATTCTAAACTGTTATGCTGTTACAAAAATCCCCTTCCCTAACTATAATAACAGTTTTTTTACTATAACAGTTTATTATTATATGTATTAGTTTACATTATATACTGCAATGTAAGGAAGTAGTGGAATTTTACTGTAGGCTTTGATACTGTTCATGCTTATGTAAAACAAGTAAAGTACAGCCTGGCCCTGGAAATAAGGGCTTACATTCTTGGAAGCTCGGAGCTGTCCGTGAAGGACAAGAGATACCCCTGGACAACCAAGATAACACCAGCCTCCTGGCCCCTCTAACACATCTTTGAAACCCTCCCAGCATTGTCTGGCATCCTAGATAAGTAACTGCAGCAAAACTGACTCCAGGGACATCTGGATAAATAGACAAGCAGCAACAGTGCTGCCGAAATACAGCTGCTTCGTAGTTTTACTATGGTTGGTGATTGGCAGTGTGAGAGATAGTGAATGGTGAATTGTGTTGTACCTGAACACTTGAAGGGTATGAGAACCCTGTGTAGAACCACATTCCAGGTGCCCCAGTTTGGCTGGGAAACCTCCTGCAAACAAATATTTACTTAGCCTTGTAATGCTATACTTTGTACCCAGCATCTGTCCTCAAATGACAAAGGCCAGTTGCAAAGTTCTGTGGCATTATCAAGAGTTGGGGTGCACACAGTCCCAGGACCTGTTATCTGCACAATTCCCTTATGAAGTACTAGCATGCTCTAAGAAAGAGATCAAGCAACCTTGAAAAACATTTGACAGAACAATTGAAGAAAAAGCCCAATTCACCAATAGGACATTCAAAGTCCTCCACGGGCTAAAACTGTGGCATTTTGTCTGGCTCCCAGTCCATATTAAAATGGCAGGAACTGGAGAAAACCTTAGACATTACAGATTCCAGGAAGATGAAAAGAGAAAACCAAAAAATCTATTGTTATGGGACATGACTGTGGTACACAATACACTCACTTTGTAAAAACCAACAGAAAGTTAACTACACTCACCAGCAATAGAATCCTAATTTGTTCTCAGTTCTCTGACTTCAGACAATAAAGCTGCTCTGCACAGATGGTATGAAAGAAATGTTATTCACTAATCCGACCTGAGTCATCACACAGAGATGTGATTTAAGTGATTTTTATCCCTACTTCTACAAAATATACATTGGCCCCATAGGACACAGAGGTTGGTGCAGCAGCTCCTGCATTTTCACACAGGCCACACACAGGATACATGGTCTGCTTCTCTACTGGCACAATCAGAATTCAGTAATACTCACTGGCTTTGCTGTTCTCCCCAGGAAAACATGTTCTAAAATGTACCTAATTGCAGATCTCTGCATGGAAGCTGAATGTTCTTGGCAGGAATCAATAAGGGACCAAAAGGATACATGGAAATGTGTCTGGGTTTCTCTCTATTTTGTTTAATCAAAAGTAAGAAGCCAAACTATCAAGAAGGCAACATTATGTGAACTAGGTGATGGGCTGCAGTAGGGGAATGGAAAAAAAAACAAACTTGAAAGACATGTTTGAATGAGATTAAGATTGCCCTGTGTTGAGGAGCATTGCACATAATCCTCCAAAATTTTACCATGTTTTCCTCTGGCATTTTATTATTTTTTGATCTATCATGTATTGCCCTAAGATGCTTCCCAAGAAGGAAAAAAAACACTTGAAAAATCATAAATACTTCATTGTTAAATGGTTGTGTCTCATTTTACTTTCCTATCACTTTCAAATTTTATAACCTTTTGACTTAACTGGTATTGCTGCTGATTTTCACGTGGGTGGTAAATTACCTGTTGCAGCAAAGCCTGTTTCACTCAGTGAATTGGTATGACTGCACTGATTAAATTGTGGGAAGGAACAGAGTTGATTCCAAAGAACTAGTGGTCTGAGATATATCCTAGCAGCGATAGGTGAGCTAAAGGAGTTATGGTCTTTGCCATCTCAGAGACACAGGCATGGCATAACCTGACTCTAGATCCCCAGAATTTGTTTCCAAAGTTTGTGTCATATGCTTTCCCTTCCAAAACTCCAAGAAAATCTGTCATTTGAAGAAAGCCTGAGCAGCTGGCTCCAGTTTACACTAATCTCCTCAGACATTTCCAGGAATGAGGAAGAGCCTGCAGGTTATACAAGCCAGAACTGGCTTAGGCTATAAGGAAAGAAAAAGGAGATTCACAAAAGAGCCAAAGGAGCCCAATTTCATAGAAAGAAAAAAAGAGAGGGAGATGCTTTAGGACAAATAATTTCGGTGTCTACCTGCTGCTCTTCACACACCTGCTCCAAAGCAGAGAAACAAGAAGTTGCCTTTGCACAGCCAGTTCTGAGTTCTGAACGGTTCACATTTCCTTCCTTGCTTCATCCCTCTACAGCCATCAAGTTCTAACAGTGTAGCCCCTGTTTTATTCACCACAAAACAAATTGATCCAGAGTGTTGGGGCTCTCTCCCACTCTCCTTAGGAAGCAGAAGAAAGGTCTCACTGCCCAGAATATTTCTGCCATGTTCAGCCAGCATTTTGTACACTCATTTTTTCCCCCCTGAATTTGTCAGTGTCCTTGTGCTCCACTTTACATAGCAGCTTGCCTTTGTCATGGCCTAACAGTTGTCATCATTTAACTGAGCTCTGCAGAATTCTTCCTTTTATTGTTCTTCACAAATCAGCCTTCACAGTTTAGCAGTTAATAGCTCCACACTGGAAACCACGGTTACTTCTGCAGCATAGCAATTTTTTCTTCACTTTTCATCTCAACATTAATCTTTTCTACAGGAAGAACACCACAAATATTTGGTGACTCAGTCTGCTGCTTCCACCAAGCATACACATGTCCTCTGCAGCTCCTAACACTGGAGCACCAAGCCCTCTCCATCTGTTGAGATCATAGCAGGCTGCTGGGAGGGCTGGAACAACAAGAGACACAGCCATCTGTGCTAATCAGAGTCCCTTACAAGGTTACTCCCACCTGGGAAGGGAGGAAATAGCAGGCAGGCATAGGAGGAAAATACATTTTAAGCTGTTGGAAAAGTTCATTACCCCTGCTACTCTGGACAGAGACCAAGTTGGATAACAATGTTCTGCCAGCATAAAGTCAGCCTGAAGTTTAATTTACCTAATGATCTAGGCACAAACTCCACCAGAGGAAAAGATCCAGCTGTGTGTGAATTCAGGTTCCAATTCTGACCACAGAACAACTTTATGTAAGTAACCTAAAAAACCCAATTTGAAAAGAAAACTCTATACTAGCAGGACAGCAGAAATGAATCATTAGCACCAGTGACAAGCCCTGCACCAGCAGAGCTTTGAACAGGTGCCAAAGGCAAACTTAATGTCACTTAACACATAAAAGTTTGCTGTGCTCACTCATACATAACAACCAACATAACAGCACTTTAGTCCTTCACTGCAGTTTTTAGACACTACTGTAAGTCAGATAATTAACTGAACTGTAAACATCCCTCCTTCAGGTTAAAACAGAAGTCATATCTGCTTCTAGAGGCAGCAGCACACAAGAGTGCACTGTATCCTGTCGTGATATCCCGCCAGCTTTGACTTTCCTATTCAGAAATGGTGACAAGTGGCTGTGATACAAGATCAGCCTAATGCTGCAACTCATGCTCTGGGTCTGCAGCAAGAGATTAAGCTCTTCATGACTGTATGGGCCTTTCTGATGGGCAGAGAAAGATATGCTGGGTGGGACTGCTGACCCGCCATGCAGAGGAGGTGTCTCAGATGGATTTCCTGGTATTACTGTAAACCAAACAGCAAAAAGATCCCACAATGACAGTTGACCTTACCATGGAGAATCAGAATTTGGGAATAACAATGTGGAGCCCAGGTCTGACCAAGATTCAGCTTGGCTTGGTTACAGGATCCACCAGGATGCCCCAGCTCCACTATTGGGAAGATGCAGCCAAGTTTCCTGAGAAAGCTGAGGTTTTAACATATCCAGTCTTCCCTTCAGCTCATAAAGGCAGCAGTTGGATCCAGCAGCAGCTGCAGTGAAGCCAAAGGGACTGGCTCAATGAATATACCAGTAGAGATGAGCCACTATAACAGTACAAGCAGGGTCAGAGTGGCAGCGTCAGATTGGCAACCCCAGGGTTCAGGGGACAATACAAGTTCATGTGGGTTTGAGGTGAAATTAGACAAATTCAAAGAAATGAGGATTACTGGGATATATAAAATCCATTGCCAGGTCTGAAGCTGTACCTGGGGGAAAGTTCCACCCATGATAGAGTTGTGGTCCTGTACTTCCCTTGCAATTCACTCTTGCTCATTGTCAGAAACAGGTACTAGGTTAGGCGGGCATTTGACTTTGTACAAATATTCCTATATTCTGTCAGATTTGCTCTTAAGATATTTAGTACATGCTCAGCTCACATGCAGAAGAGCAGCCTGTACACTAGAGATGGGCAGAAAAGCTCCAAAGCTTCATGCCCCACTTAGCAGTGTGAACTCACAATACCATCCATCCTGCATTAACACTACAGCACACAGGAGAGGAACCAGACCCCTCTGTACATGGGATGCTGGGATTTTATAGCTACCTCTCCTTCCCCACCACCAGCCTTCACACTGTGTGGTTCACCCCCAGCAAACCACTGCCTTCTGTTGCTCTATACAGTCTTTCACAATAGCTCCCTTGTCTGACACGTAACAAGGTCAGGACTTAAACATTTGCTTTTTCTTCTTTTGTGCATGTGTTTGTTTGGTAACTTTAGGTTAAATTAGCTCTACAGCATTTTCTGGCATTCAAAAGACTTCCACGTCCATAGTAAAACAGCCAGTTATCTGATGTCAATTCTGAACTTGGCTGGTTCACAGATTCAGTGTAACTGAGAAATTATTCCGATTTCAGGTTCATTCTGTTAGCATAATTCTGCACCATTCCACAGCTTATTACATGAGAGTTTTTCCAAAATGGCCTATGCATTCAGTAATTTCCACTGAGATTATCAATTGCCTCATGGCACTGAGACTAATTAAAGAGCATGTGTATGGTCATTTCATTGCCTTGTGAATAAAACCTTAAACTTCTTCCTAAATTGATCCTGCATCCAAAACCTGCAACTCTGCTGCCTGGATAGTCTGTTTTACTGGATATAACATACATAACAAAGCTGAAACAAAGACCTTTGAAAAAGAAATGTGGTTTTACACTTGGTTTCCAAAGTCACAGAACCAAATAGACCAGACTCTAAAAAAACCCCAAAAAACAAAACATAAAACCAAAACAGAAGTAAAAACCAACCCACAAAAACATGCACATATGGTGCAGATAGCAAAATGACCAGAAAGACATCAGCTGTATAATTGCTATTCTGGGCACTCTCCAGGTAAGAAATTAATCATTATGAAAGTGAAAGAAGAGGAAGATCTCTCTTTACCATGGCATGAGTTAATTGAACGGTCCAGGTGCTACAAAACTAAAAATGGGTAAAATGAGCAGCCATCTTCCTCTGATACACCTAGAGTTAGTCATTATAACTGGCAAAACAACAACACCCAGAAGCTCACTTTCCCATCATGACTTCACAAAGTATGGTACAAGACAAGCACACCCACTGCTCTGCTCAGGAAGGAAAGGTACCCAGTTAAATAAATCAATGGATCTTGTGGAATATACAGACAATTCCTAAATTGCAGGGGGTTTTAAGCAATTAGTGTGCTGTAAGTTAAAGTAGCACTGAATAACAAAATGTGGGGAAGTCCATTCAGCTGCTTCAGCAAGACCTACTAAATATCTCTCTCTGCAGTTCTGATGCCGTAACTCTGAAAGCAAATTCCAACCAGAACAAGTTCACAGAAGTAATGCAAACTCATTCATGCACCTGCAGGGGATCCTTAGAGCTTATAAAACTTAGCACTACTGTTGAAAATGCAGATATTTGTGAAGCATCATCCTTTGAGTCTTCTTCATCCCTCAGACCCTTTTACAACAAGACCTTCTGCTACAAAGGTAGGCTAGATTTATCATATCACATTTGCCAACTAATCCTTTCCTTTCAGCCTGGAAAAGTAAGCACTAAGATAAAAAGGAAATAAAAATAAGCTTTACATGTAAAACAAGAGATCATTAAACACTTCAAAAACATTCATATATCCTCACAGCCTCAAACCATAAGATCAGGTACTAGTCAGAAAGCATTTCCCACTGGGAAGTCAGAGGAAACCAAAGCAGAAAGAAGCCAAACCTGAGATAAGACAGAGTTCTGCTTTCCCTGTGACATATTAGGCTCCACTGCAGGTCAAGTGCCTGAGATGCAAGCAGAGGTGCAGATGGGCTGGTGTCTGCCACAGCATGGCCTTTACCCAGGGCACACAGAAGCTGCAGGAAGGCAATGTAAGCAGGAATTAACCCCTACAGCTGTGCCTTCAGTGTGCAGGCTCCTCACATATGTCATTCACTCTTTTACCTCACAAACAGAAGAGCCACAGCATAATTAGAAGGATAGGAATAAAGGGTTTGCAAGCAAGGTGCAAAGACCAGTTAAACAATTGTCCGCAGCCAGCTAGAAATAGGGAAGCACAAGAATTTCCAGCACCACTGACTCCATTGTTTCTTCAGGTTAATAGCACCAGTGGAGAACAAAGCCCTCTCTGCCTGACACAGATGAGCTCTTTAGAGATTGTTACAACTTCAATTTGCGTCAATGTGGAATTGCATCAGCAAAATGACAGCTCTACAGCTGCTTCCTGTCTTACTTCCAGGAACACAGCTTGAAAGCAGGGTCCAGATCACTTTAACCTTTATCAAAGCCTATCTGAACAAGCTGCCATATAATATTAATCTAATACAGAGCCCAGGTCTTTCTCAGCATATGTCAGGCTGCAGTAGTTCCTTGGGTCTGGACACAATCAGTCTCAAGCACTACTCAAAGCTAAAGTGATTTTATTTAATTATTATACAACCATGCTTGGAAGACAGAAAGGTAATTTCCTTTGTCCTCCACCCTTAACATCAGATGCATTTAATCTGTTGTCATATTAAAGGACTGACTTGCTCAGGACTAGAGCACACTTACAAAGAGTAGTGCAACTTGTGTACTCACAAAAGATTTGTTAGCAGCATCCATAGCTGATGCCATACATCAACTGTAGTGGTGAAAGTTCCTTTTAGGAGTAAAAAAGGAGGGGAAAAAAAAAAAGAAAAAGAAGAGATAGAACTAGAAAGGGAAGGGAAACTGCTCTCCAGTGGCTATCCAAGACAAGAAGTGATAGTGTCCCCAAATGAGCATCCTTGCCAGGCACACCTCCAGTGCAGCAAGTAATTTCTCCCCATCCTTTTCCCACAGGAAAAGGACAGAGCACACGCTGAGCAGGGGCAGGTGCTGTGTGCCAGTTCTGTGCACACATCATTGGGTCCTCTCATGTAAAAGCAAGAGCTGCAGCCCGGCGGGCGATGCTCACAGCTGTGATTGTCACTTCAGTGTGTGAGTGCAAGGCCATGAGAATAACACAAACAACAAGGGAAAGGAAATAATGCCTCAGAGGCTCTACAAAAGCAGTCACGGCAGCCTGAAGGCCAGGGCATGGAGTTGCCTGTGCAAGGCTGGTTGTAGAGTCACTAAGAGGCAGCCATGAGCAATACAAGGGGCTGAGGCACCTAATGCACTGTGCAACTACTGTGCTGAACAGTCAGGTGTAAAACAAGAAGCAACACTACCACCTAGCCTAGATCACAGCCTGGAATATAAGCAGGGCTATCTGGTAAATACCCACTTGTTAAACACAAGCTTCAGTGCACTCAGTGAAGGAGGAGATGTATTTACAGCAACTACTGCTACTTCTAGCTTGATATCATATCCTCTGTCCTCATCACCAAGATAACAGCTTATACCACACTGCATTTCCAGATGACACTGTTGCCCATGGTCAGCCATAAAACGATCATTAAATTAGGCCAAGGAAGTGACTCAGTTTTGATACTGGAAAACTGCAGGTAATCTGCCTCTCTGCTGTAACCATGCAACAGTTTTGTTGGAGGGAATCCACACATCCTCAGCTATGCGCTACGTTTTAGAAAAGGTATGAAGTGTGTGACCCTGTTGTCAGTATCCTGTGGGTTTGCTGGTGCTCAGGAGGCTCCTCATGGCCAGCAGCTTCCCTGGGGATTCTGCACCAACAGCTGCACTGCTGCAATAACTGTATGGCATAACACAGTCCAGCAAACCCTGGGCTGATTTGTTTGGAAGAGGCAGAGCTGCACTGTCTGCAGCACAGCTCTGTGCTCCTGGCTCCTTTTGATGAGAGCATGCCTCACTGTGCCTTTTCCTCAGAAAACTGGCACTGTGGCAAGCAGAGGGCATGATGTGCTGGCCACCACAGAAACACTGCTGAAACTGTTTTCTCACCACTTCCTTTTCCTTCTGCACTTACCACAGCACCTGGGTTGGAAAATGAAAATGCAGGAAGACGATAAGGTAGCAAAAGTTCAGCTCTGCATTCCCTCATAATCAGGTTCAATTCACAAACTCCCTGCATGACCTTTGAAAGTCTGCTCCTGGGAGATTTTTCCACAATGCATTCAGATATCTAAAGTTACAGAAAGGTTTTCAGCAGTATTTCCACAAGACCAAAGTGATCGACTTCAGTTATTTTAATGTAGAAAAGGATGTGAAGAACAGAACAAAACACACATACAAAACCATAAGCAACCTCTCTGAATTCCTTTGGAACTGTGACAGTTGATATGCTTCAGGTTCCCATCCATAAAATGAGGGACACAGCACATACATAGAGCTGTCATGAGGGTTAATATAATATATTGTCCCAGTAACCAGGTCCTTGCAGTATCTTGAATAGATACCTTCCCTCCTCCCTTCCACCAGCCTGAAAGGCAGGCAGGAATGGAATTTCATTACAGTGGTTGAATTCCCTAGAGAGCCTAATCACTTGTTTGAACTAAGTATGAGAAGTACCCAGCTCATTCACTGCACATCCCAGTTAGTTAAAAACATAACCAACATAGCAAAAGTAAACAAAAGAAGTAGCTGTAGCCTGTAAAAGAACAGTATTCCCTCATTTGTCATTCCAAGGAAAAATAAAGTAGTCCAGCACTCTAATATTCTTTGATCAGCTTTTCTCCCACAAAGCAGGGTCTAATTACATCCATATTTATATGCAAAGATTACCTTCAGTTAGGAAAGGTAAAACATGTACTAACTGGCAGTCAAATATCAAGGCTCTCACTGCTGTCACAAACATCTCAAAATAAAAAAATACAAACAGAAGAGCAAACATAATTCAGAAACTACTGGCCAGAGGGGACCATCAGCTACCAGGCTGTCAAATTGTGAAGCCATAGGTACTCCTGGGTAGCTGGCTAGCATATTCTATGGTATCATAAAATGGACACCTGTACAGAAACAAGGTGATTAGACTGAGAAGTACTTCAATATCTTAGGATCTTTCTCTTAGAAGTTGTAAACTTCTTTATGTTTTGGGAAAGTGAGTGCACACAAGTCCATGTGCCTTTCCAGGAACAGATCCAAGTGTGATGTTGCTCAGAAACAGATTTGTTTCCTTGTACAAAGAGAACATGAAGCTCCATTCATGTTTTGTGCCCACTTCAGACTAGACAGCAATGCCACAAAAACACCTAGCAAGCTTGCAATGGCTCTAAAGCATGCCGACTGCAGAGACTGAGCATTCAGAGGGCACTGAGCAGGGATCCCACACAAGCAACAGAAAGGAAAGCCAGCCCACAGAAAGGAAACTAAAAGTAAATAAGCCACATTTCAAGCAGCAGGTTGCCAGGTCAACAATCCCTTTGACAGAGCCCTCACTACCACAGAGGGATGGAGCTATTCCTCATGACAATTAAAGCACTACTACCATCTATTTGCTCTAATTAGGCTTACAAATGCCCACTCAGAAAGGCTGGATGAAAAATTCCCCATGAGACCATTCTGGTGGGCTTTCAACAACCTGTCTATCTGCTCCATGAGAAAACACACTTTAATAAGCAAAACAGCATTCCTCAGAACCATTTTTCTAGGTGTGAAAAACTTCATAAAAAGCAGGAAATCACATCCATTAAGATATGCATTTTCATTGCTTAGTGCAATTAGTGTTGTGTAACATCCAGGTCCTGCTGCCCACAGAAAAGCTGGGGCTATCCTTTCAGGAGATCAGATAAGCCAAAATACCAAGTGACACTTGTGGTCATTGGGAACCCAATCCTGCTTCAAGGCCTTGTTATCTCACCACCCAGGCACACCTATTAGCTCATTACAGCTACGGAAGGAGCAAACAAAGCAGGTATTTGATCTTGACAGCAGCTCCGAAGAATACACTCTCATTCCTCCTTTAAGACTCCCCACTGTGAGATGTGCCCCACACCAGGAACGACAAATCCTTCCCTTGCTCCATGCCTTACATCCAGACCTCTGCTGGTGTCTGAACCCGAGCAATGTCATTGTTCATACACACACAGCCACCCCATTATGCTTACTGTTCCTCAAACATAACAAGAACACATGCTTTATGTCTACGAAGTTTCCAGTGTGGTAGTTACCTAGAAAACCTCATCTCTGGGTGAACATAAATAATTTGAAAGGTCAGGAATGCTCACAGACCAGCATTGCCTTTCCAAAGATGCAATGGCAAGGCACAGATAGGCTGAAGGATCCCTGTATGCTCTTCTCTTACTTTTATAAAGAATGAGGCTATGGCCATGCAAGTAGCAAAGTTCATACTGATTTACATACGGGCCAGTTTGGAAATAGTTTTATTGCAGATACATTTGGGATCTGACCTATTGAGAGCAAACAAGGATCTGCAACTCAACCAAAGCCCCAGCATCAGCCGGAAAAAGAGAATAAGCTGTAAGTGGAGACGACATTTTGCCATTTGAGGGCTGTTCCTGGGGCACCCCACCAGCTCCCCTTCTCCCAGCCCCAGGCTGCTCTCAAGCCTGTCCCTCCTTGGTGCCAAGCAAGCAGCAGTGTCAGAAGGAATATCAGCTACTAGCCTGGAGATTACCTGCACGAAGAAATCAACCAGGCCAGGAAATACTTGCATGCCAGAGTATGAACAGTGAAGAGAGACTATCCTGGAGAATTCAGACCATCATCTATTTGAAAGTGAACCTTACTCAGCTGCTTCTTCATAAACATAAAAGGAATCTGGACTGCACATCCCATCACAAAGAACAGTAAGCAAGGAAATAGAGAATTAAAATCTACAAATGAGCGACACTTCTCTGCTCAGCTTCTCTACTCAACCAAAGCGACTTACCAACCCCCTATATTCTTCTATCTGGTTTGCTCACTTCTAAAATAAGACTATTTTTACTCAGAAAAGACATTGTCAAGTACTAAACCACTTAAAGCCCTTCTTATGCCTGCCAGATTTTCTAGAAAAAGATCTCTCCTATAGTACAGGAGACAAACTACATCTGCCAGACCAACACTAATACTTCCCAACAGATACTTGTGATCAGCTTTAAGTGCACACACTAAGAGAGCTTCTCTAATTTCTTAAACAAGTACTGGAAATTTTGTTCCCATGGGAAGAAAATCAAGGACTCTACACTAGAAAGTAGAAAAACAAATTACATTGAAGGAGGATGAAGAAAGAAATCACAGATGAAGTCAGAGAACCATAGCTTCCCATTTTCGAAACACCAGGATCCATTTTCCTGTCATGACTACTCTGTAAACAGCTATTACTTTTGGAAAATGGGTTTCACTTGGTACATGAAGGATTTACAGCTTAATGTGATTACTTATATGAACACATTAGGGCTTCACTGATCAAATGGGGGGACACAACTGTTCATTTTCTTGAAAAATTCACAGAACCCAAAAAAAAAAGCTGACCGCCTCAGCTTCCTGATTGTGGTTCTTCAAATGTATGTCTAGGTCTTGGCACCTTTGATCTTGGTATGGGGACAGGCAGAGGAAAAGTTATTTTAGGACACCTAACCCATCTTCTCAGCAGAGCACTGACAATTACACTCAGGCAGCCAGATGTGCTAAGAATTTACAACACAGGGCCACAAAGACTTCATTTCTTCACACTTTTTATTTCAGACACAAATATCTTCCTGCAGCAACAACCGTATTTATTTCTCTGCCTCAATTTAATTTATTTTTCTACCCCACTTGCACAGCCACACTGATCCCACCTCTGTTTATTTATGCCTGCAGCAATACAATTTGTGGCTTGATCTCACCAAGCATGGTGCTGCCCATTTGTACCATCAGGAGGTGAGATCAAGAATTCACTTCTGCCGCAGTGCCGCAACACAAACGCAAATACTGAAGTGCTGTAAACACAAGGGGAAAGTTGAAAAGTAAAATAGACAATTTGGTGTTAGAAAGGATACAGCTACAGTAGCAAGTTTGGATAATCTTATACCCATTCATTAGGAGTAGAGGAGAAAGCCCAGCCTGACATCATACTCATACATTCTGGAATCAGGCACAAGTTTCCAATGGAAAAACAAGCAGCATGCAGCCTTGCCTGCAGTGTCCTCCCCTCCTCCTTTCATTCCTCAGAAGGACCCAGGATCTGTCTGCTCTGCATACAGAGCCAAGGTAGAATATGTCCCAAAAGCAGTAGGCAAGCTTTCAGAATCCCAGTTTTGTGGAGTTGGGTTTTTCACAGTGAGCATCAGATAGGGATAAGAACTCAAACACTGAATTCATACTTATGTTCAATGATTAACGTTGAAACTGTGAGGTGTCACAGCTTCATTATAAATAGCAATGTGAAAGAAAAAAACCCAAACCAAAACATTACCCCCAAAAAAGAGCCTTTTCTTTTACCTTCTCCCTCAAAAAAAGTTACTTGCAAATGTGTTGGTTTGACTGTCCTGAGTTTGTTTCCTGTTCCTATTGACCACACAGGCAACTCAGCTCTGAAGAAGTACACATAGATCTGCTCACATCAACAGATTTGTTTGTCAAACCCCAGTCTTGATTTCTTTGACTACACATCCCTCTGAGATCAAAGGTCTGTTCCATTATTTCTCTGATAACAAAGCTGACTTAAAAGATCCATGCTTGTCCCTGCCCTTTGTCATTCTTCTCTTCTCTCCATTTCCCATCTTTGACTCAGATGTGGTAGATCTCAACTGTGCCAGACTCAAACTTGATGACTGTTTAAAGCAGAGGGAAGATGAACCCCAGGACTTTAAGTTGTTTACGTTGCACCAGCACTAAATGAAGGATACGTGGAATTGTATCCTTAGTGAACATCTTTTGAGAGGAAGGACTTTTCAAACAGCAGACCTATTTTAGGCACAGCTGCAGTTTGAGGCGGTACAGAGCATGTGACACTATCAAACAGCTTTATTCTTTTATCCCAGCTACAGAAGAAGAGATGAAATGACATGGAATAAAATCTATGAGATGAAACTGCTCCTTTGACATTTTCCAACCAAACTTTAACTGGCAGAGTTTGTACTAGTTCAGCCCTTTTTTTTTGTGTGGACTGAACAGAGTCATGTCCCTTTCTGTCATGAGGCTCAACATCACACAGAGCCAGAGCCTGAGTTTGCAGAGGAGGTAATTACAACAAAAAAGCTCCCAGGTTTCTGCTCACAGAAGGAACACACTTGGTACAGAAGCATCAGGTTGCTAGAGGGGTTTTTCTACGTAGAAAGACTGCATTTTTAAAGTCATCTCTATCAAACATAATATTTTTTTGAAAGCTTTTTACACTGAAGGGGTTGGTAGCTTCCATCCCAGGTACCAAGAGAAGATTAATTCTCTCTGTCTTCCACAGTTTCTGAACTCTCCTGCAGGGTCACAGAGGGAGAAAGATAACACCCAATTACCCAATAACAGTGGCAGCAACACATCTGTTCTACAGCCAAGATCTCCCTGACAGCTATCATTTCCTAGGAACCATTCCATTATTTCAGAGAGTTACTTGGAGTTGGTGGCCAGATGGCAGTAGCAAGATAATAGCTGGCAAACTTGTACGTGTCTTCACTTCTTCCAAGGTACAGAAAGATAGTTTCCAGAAATACTCAGTGTTAAAAATGGTTTTTCCTAGTCATTCCTGCTATTTTCTAATGGCTGCCTGCCTTTGCTATATTTGAGTCACAAAAAATCAACACAGGAGTCTTTGTAATACCTAAGCTGGCTGGTCCCACTCTGACTGTACTCTTTTAACAATCATGCTGAGCATTTCATTTTATTTTTAAGCCCATCTGTTTAATGAACAACCAGAAATAACTTTGGTCTTTCTTACTGTAGATTTTTCTTCTACAGACTTCTACAGATTTTTCTTGTGGTTTGCCTCATATCTGATGATTTATTAATTACCAGCCTCACTACTACTAAGAGAGGAAGTGTTATCAACAGGGTACTGTTGCTTACTGATAAAATAAGAGATGTATTCAATTGCATATAATAAAGATCTGTCAAATTGCACAGATCTACTGGCATTTGAGGATGAGGTTTATGTGAGCTTCCTTGACTTTAAAAGGAACCTTCTTGTCCCATCCCACTTCTCTATCATGTTCTGGCATCCCAATATAGCTACACCATTGTTAAAGAACTCACAGTTAAGAGTGGTCTTGCAAGAAAATGTCAACATTAAATCACACCACAACTATATATACTCAATGTTTTCATCATCCAAGCCAGGTGGGGGCATATTAATATTCCAAGAGATTTAAGTAATCTTCAAAAAAGAATTATTCATAGACCTCTGAAAACTTCACTGAAGTGCCTCAGTTCTCAGACTCCATAGCGCAATGGGTTTTAGAAGAAAATATTCTCTAAAAAGGAATTATGACATTCATGGTAAGAATAAAGGTCTCATTTAACTTTAGAGCAAATAAAACCCAGTTAATATTCCAGTGCAGAAATTTAGCCCCTTTTTAGGGCAGTACTTGAGTAAAAATGTATTAATATATGCTTGAATTTATTTATCTATGCCTATTTAGGGTATTTGACTTTATACACAAATAGATATAAATAAAAAGCCAGGCAGAAGTTTCTAAGCAGAGCAACAAACAGTATCTCCTCCTTCCCCTGGGAAAGAACTTTCTCCCAGCTGCTGGTATCCCAACAGGGCTGGAAGCAGAGAGTGGCAGGCAGAACCAAGGAAACCTTTTTGAGTCTACCCCCTCCTTTGTACAGCACTTGTACTTTCAGGACTGAAGCAAGGTGCTGACCTGTATCGCTCCAGCAGGACACACGTGAGGAATAGAAAGAAAACTAACAAGGGATTGAATGTCAGGCATTATGGTGACAAAAATCAAAACACTCATTGAACTACTTCCTGCTGGTGTGTATTATAAAGTAGAAACTGCTGCTGTAAGGAACCCAAATTACTCAGATGCTAATTTTGTGATATGGTTGTACACCATGTTCATAGCACCTGGAATGCATTCCATGCATGTGTGCTCAGTGGTACAATGACACAAGGAGTGTCAACAGTAGAACTATTTTAAGGAAAAGTGTTCACTGTTCTCATCTCCCTCCCCACTACCCAACCTGCTCATCATGAGGGCAAAATGTAGAACACTGGGTAAAAGCATAGGGAGGGTAGGAAGCTCTACATGATTACTTTCCTCACTAAACAAATGTCAGAAGCAAAGTTCAAAGTGACTATTTCCCCTCTTAACCAAAACAGAAAATCCAGATCTATTCAGTAGGCCAGAGGAAAGGCACAAAGCACAAGCCCATAACAACTCAACAGCAGGCTGAGTCCTACCTAGTAACTTTAGAAATTCTCTAGATCTTGATTACTTACTAACCATTCACCAGCATTACACCACCTCTTAGCCCCCACATGGGATGAAACACAGTAAAACATATCCACTTGTCCTGGTTCTGAACAGGACAGAGTTAATTTTTTGCAGTAGCCAGAAAGGGGCATAGTTAGGACAAGGAGGTTATTCTATACCACCTCATATTGTTGCAGGGGGCCGGGCAAAGGGACTCTTCTGGGAATGAAGGGTTCTTTCCTGTAGAGAAAAGATGGTAGAGGGAGCCATCTACATTGCCTATTATTAGGTGTTTTTCCTTGTCAATCATTTGTTTCCTTATACATTTTGCTGTTAATATTGTTGCTGTTACTGTTCATTTTCTTATCTCATTGCTGCTTACAGCAAATTTTTCTTATTTCAACCTGTAAACTTTGCCCTTTGCACCTCCAATTGGAGGAGCAGAGGGGGGGAAGCAGTGCCTGATTTTTTTTCAGTGGGAGCACTAAACTGAGAATACCATTCCTAAACCATGACACCACTTTACAAGGGCAGTATTGCCCATCTTCTTGGCTCCGCCTTTTCATGCATATCCTGCTCTCAGAAGCAGCTCCCAATGTTTTCAATCACACCCTGCTAGTAATAATAGTGACCTAGCTTATTAACACACAACATTTAAAATGTTCAAAGTTCTGCCTTTTACTCTTCCCTCACCTGTAAATGAAACTGGGAATCAACATGATCCTCATTTTGCAGCCCCAAGGAGGACTGGAGCTATGCTCTGTTCAATGCTCTGCAAACACATGCTGGGAATCAGCCCCATGCCAATAAATCTATAGTAGAGAGGGATGGGGATAAGGTGCAGAAGGTTTACTTAGAAAGCAAAAGGATTTGCCCACAGTCAACTTGGAGAGCAGGAATAGAGCCCAGGCCTCCTAGCTCTCTTTTCCTGGCTATTTAAAGCCATTTCTGTGCTTGTCAGGTAGTAATGGTAGTACATCATCACAGTCAAACTTACCTTAAAAAGAGAGACTTCCTGTTCCAAAAACATGGCTGAAGGAGAGCTCTCCAGATCATCTGGTCTATATATTTTCTCTGACACAAGACCAAGTTTACCATGATAATCCCCAACATGTAAGTATAATAGCTCTATAACACCTCCAATATCAAACACTTTAAAACTTCCCAACACTGCTGGATCTCATACTGGAATATTTTTTCCTGAAGGTCAATACTAACTATCCCCCATGTTAGAGAGTAACCCAAAACCCAACACCTGTGATCAAATTAATAATACAATAAAGAAAGAATACCCTTTTCACTGACATTTCTAAGTTGCAACTGTTTCCGGCACTTTTCTTTTTCTGGGCTCCAGGAAAATGTAGCGGAATTAGCTACCATTTGCATTTCCAACTGAAGCCTGGGAATTGTTTGTCAAGGGCTGGCCTTGAATGCTTTACTCCCAGAGTGAATTCAGTTGGTTTTCATTTGAGAGACTAATTAATTTTTAACAACCAGAAAAATAGGAGTTGATGGTTCCCTCTGTTAGCAGTGAGAATGTGATTAGGTGGCCTGGGTCCAGAAACTGTCTGCCCTTGGTGACGTCTGCCAAATTTACAAGTTCTGGCAGCTTGTAATTAAAAGCATCTTTCAGAAGGGGACTGAAAGTGGTATCAAGGCCTTGCTTACTCTTTTAGGATACAGCAGGAAAGCCTGCAAGATGAAACTTGGGGGTTGAACCAAAGCTACTGATCAGTTAAAATGCTTCAGTGCCCATTAGGAAGCCTCCAAGCCTCTCACTTCGAGTAGATCTTTACCTTTTTACAAGCAAGAGGCAGCTGTAAGGGGAGGCTGGAGGTGGCCGCCCACTTGGAAGCAGGAACACCTGAACAACCTCCTAGTCACATCATCCAGAATCCCTCCCAGGAACTGCACACTGCTACAGCAGCAGGGAAAGCCCAAAACAAAGCCTAGGCTTGTGACCCTCCCTGTACATCACATGAAAAGCTGTACCCTCAAAGTAAGATGCCCTGCAGAAAAACTATTTTTTCTTACCCCATCAAAACTCTTCTAGCAGTCTTGGGTGCAGTCCTCTCAAGCAGGTAACTGTATAGGCTTTCCTCCATTGCCAAGTACAGGAATGGAGCATTCTGCATCCAGTTGCTACTCCTTAAGGAACTGACTTGAACTTTTCCTCCCCTACCCTACAGAGGGCTCATTGAGCTCACGCATGCCCATATTCTGGGTATGGTCACACAATTTTATTTAGCAAATGAAGAAATACTGTGTAGTACACTCTGTGCATGATTTTCCATAATTGCAACATGTGTAGGGATAAAGAGATTATCATCGAAAAAATACCCAACATTTTGCCATCCCTCAGCATGCAGAATAAGATTTAAATCCCCATGAGTTATTCTCTGTGCTCAAGAAGGAAACCATCATGTTTCCACCTTTGTGGTAACAGCATTGGTTAAAATCCTGGCCAGCCCTATTAGATGCATATAAAGCTTCCATGCAAGAGCAGAAAGTTCTGGAAGCTATGCAGTGCTGGTTCTTCAAATAAGAGTGATTTCAGCCTATTGTTTATTTTTTTTTTTATTATACTTAACTGGCAACATGTCAGATAAAGGCACAAATTCTTACTAAAAAGAACTGCCACTCCAAAGTCATAATAAAAAAACCAAGCCCAGACCAAGAGTTACAAGTGCCATAGATAGCAATCTCAAGAACGTTGACTAAAGCTGATGAACTCTATCAGGAAAGGTAAAGGATAAAGCAAGCTCATGCTTCGTTATAGCAGTGCCTGTGTAATGATCTCACCCTCCCAACAAGCTGAAGCACAGTGGCCTTCAGGTATTAGCAAAATTATCATGTGCATAGGGAAGTTTCATCCCCAGTTACTCAGCAAGAGAGAAGTTCCTGTGTGAGCTGGCACTGCTTTCCCCAGTTTGCCAAGGGCTGCAGAATTTGGGAAGAAACCAAGGTAAAGAGGAATGCAGCCTCAGGCTGTGCTCCTCTAAACTGAAAACAAAGACTTCAAGGGCTGCTTTAATACCCTCCCTTCCCGACAACAAAAGGCTCTCTAGCCTTCAGTTGGCTTCCAAGTAAAATGGAAACATTGAAGGATTTTGTAGGAGGACAGTGTAGTATATTTCTATGACATAATTTATTTCTACAATAATATCCTTGAAAATATTCATCCCTTTCATTAGGTGAGAGCTGCAAAATGGAAACCTCTTGTCTACTTTTTTTTTGCCCTCTCCTAAAATAAGGTGTTTAAATCCACTGTCTTCAAATGGCACATCACAAGGGAAAAAAAGAAAGAAAAGGAAAAAAAAATCAGAAATTGGATTCTGTGGGGGAAGAAAATTCTTTGTCTCTACTGATGCTCCCAGGAATCCCAAGGCAGTGGCTGTTAGTCTGGGAAATGTAAGTGCTGCTTAAAAGAAAGAAGGTATTGTGGAGAACGTGGTGCTAACAAAAGGTGCCAAATACTCTTTAGCAGCAAAAGCTTCAGACAAATGAGTGACATGATGTTGGTTACACAATGTACAAGAGAGATTATATATGCAGGTGACCTATTAAAAAGGTTAGAAGAAAGGGCTGCTATTAGAATACAGTGGTCCTCACCCAAGTCTTTGCACTGACAGGTCATTCAAATCACTTTGTGCTGTACTAGAGATGCACAGGAGAGGTCGTAAGCGAACTTACCTGCAAAGCCAAAGGAGGCACTGACAAAAATGCCATAATAATGAAGGCATGGGGGGAAAAAAGAAAATAAAAGGGAGGGTGGAGAAGAATCAAGAGGCACCCCCCCCCCATCCCCCAATCTCTTCCCTGACTTGAAGCCTGTGCCCAGCAAACCACCCAGTCACGCAGGTGCTAGTTAAGCCTCAGAGGTGACACACCACTGCTGAGCAGAGGAAATTCTGCAGTGCTCACGGGTGAAAATGTACGAGGAGCCGGCACAGGGAGAAAGCTAAAGATAACTTCGCTCACTGTTAAAGACAACTGTGTTCACTACTGATAGTTCTTATCTAGGCAAAGCAGACTTGGCCCAAACTTCAGAGACAGATTTGCAGAGAAATCTCACCACACCTTAGGGAATGACACAAAAGATAGGAGATGGTACTCAACTCTGAATCAGTGCCCAGGAGTGGCATAGATATTTGGGACACATGGTGGAGAGATAAATAGAACTGACTATGAACACAGTATTAAAAAAAAAATACATATATATATATATAATAAGCCAGAGCTCTGTTAGACTGAACTGCAACTGTTTCATGAAGCAAAGAAATGAGGTTTCTATCCTGTATAAAGCACAGGCAGACTCATGTTCACTCCCCCCCCCTAAATAGAGACTAAATTTGAGTGCAGTAACAAATGAT
The DNA here is from genome assembly GCF_965178545.1 of Coloeus monedula. Classification (NCBI taxonomy): domain Eukaryota; kingdom Metazoa; phylum Chordata; class Aves; order Passeriformes; family Corvidae; genus Coloeus; species Coloeus monedula. Next base: position 26,597,222 of record NC_138783.1, read on the forward strand.
CTAGAGCATTAGATTCTTTTTTCTTCATTACTTCAGAAACTTTAGTATCACAGGACCTTGACTACAAACAGCTTCTTCTCTGTCTCTTATATAGGAGATTTACTAACAGACAGCTCCATGCATCCCTAGACAAAGGAAATTGAGGTAGGCATCTTTAAAGAAGCACAAAGGATAAAAATCAATCCCATGAACAAGGAGCCCAGGAATACAGCAAGACTTCCATTTTCTTTGCCTTTGTCCAGAAATGCTGGACCCACCCTTCTCACTCATCATCCTGGTACTAGAAGACATTGTGCAAATAGAGCATAACCTCCTAGCACTTGAGGAAGTGAAGAGTCTTGGTGCCATTCAGAGGTGATGCAGCAGCCAAATCCATGAGGACCTTGCCATGCCAGACACTGTACAGCATCTACTTGGGGAGATCTAGCACCTCTCCCAAAAACTCAGTAGCTGTGGCTTTTAAGGTTTCAGAAAGAAGGATTTCTATTGCTTGCTCTGCAAACCTATGAAAGTAATACATCTTACTACCAGGAAATATTACGCAGGAAAATTAAGGTAAACAAATTTATGAATCTCATTAGTGGGATGACTGTGCTCCCTCTTCAACAGCCTACAATATTGTTTTCAAAGGACAGTCATCCAAATGCCAAAACTGAATTAGCAGTAAGTGCCTTCTGATTGGGAATTTCCATACAGAGGTGCCAAACACTGATGAAACCAAGCTTGGCTCTCCCTTGTTGGTATAGGGCAGAACGAGGTATGATAAACCTGGCTTTTAAGTTTCCCCACAGCCTCATATCCCAAAGACATAAAAGATTCCTATTTTCTGTAAACAATAACTTGGAACAGAGGGTTTTAGAGAGCACATTTTTAGGAGAACAGGCAGTTTCAAACCCCAAATGAAAATATAAGCTCCATTGTTTAGAACCTGGGATTTAGTTCACGCTGTTCCTAATGCTTGAATATTTCTTTCCTGTAAACTAATATAAAGCCACCTGTCTTTTAAGATAAGCAAAAATAAGACCCATTTGTACAGCACTTCCATGGAGATAACCAAGCCTGGAGCTTTGGGAAGCCAAGGGCAGATACTGATTTTGCTACTGATTTCCCACAGAGATGCGGTGCCACCCCTTAGTAGTTGCAGAGCTGAGTGGCTCAGTGGGATAGCAGCTCAGCTCACAGCAGTGATGGATGGTGCTCCTGCTCCAGCACCTCCAGGCTGCCAGCTGGCTCAGAAATGACACATACACATGTGGAACTCTACCACTCTCTGTGCCTCCACTGAACACACCTTCTTCACACCCGTCTTACTCCACAAAGAGACTTCAACCACCTGCAAGGCTTGTTTTGATTTCCAAATCTGTTCATATTTGTTCCTGCAATCCAGGAAGCCAAGTCATTGCACAGCTGGGAGTCCGTGACAGGGGCAGATTTTGACATTCAGGCTGGATCCTTTGAGAGATGAGATGTCTTTGTCAGCTTCAGCAATGTTTTTCTGTGTTTCATTCAGTACTGCACTGGATGACTTTGAAAGGGAGATGGGATCTACTTTCTACATCATAAGGCTCCCATAGTACAGGATACCCAGGAAGTAGACTTGGAAGAATGAAGGGCCTTCAGAAAGAAAATATCAAGAAGGGGAAAGATTTGAAATATGCAATTTTACATATTTTGAGAAGCAGCAAGGCTAATAGTGTATGATTCGTGCATCAATTCCTACCATCCCATGGCTGCCCTGATTATTAAAAGTTTTATCCAGTCACATAGTAATTACTAATTAACACATAATTACTAGTAATTATGTCTTCCAAGAGCAAAAAGCTATCTAGAAATACATCATTACCTTGTAAAGAAGTAAGGCTTCTATCCCTTATTAAATCATTTCACAGGCCTACAAGTCCTTGGGCACCTTCACTGTACCTTGGGTGCAGTGGCCTTAGCCACCTTCTGTCTAGGATATGCCTCTGCAAACAAACTACCCAAGAAACCAGCATACAACTAATTACAAATGCTGCTATCTACAGTCAGCATAGCAGATGCCATTCCATGAGATTTCAGGCAACCTACTGAAGTCTAACTGATCACAAAATGCATTAGCAAGTCAATATATCCTTATCAATAGTGAATGTAACAGCATTAAACATGCTTTTCCAGAAAGAGACCCACAAAATATATATGAGCTTAATGCAATTGATGATTTGATTATTTCACATACGGACTTTGCTAGAACTGCCAAACTTTGGGTGCTAACTTAAAATAAATTAATAATACACATTACAATAAACCTAGCACAGCTATGCAGGCCTGCAGTAATTGCTGTTGAAACTGCAGCTCTGACTAACAGTATTTTTATTACATGTCATGATGCCCAGGTAGCAAATGCTCCCCCTCTTGAGGGGTGAGATGAATAAAAAGTCTCCTATTTGGCTTTCAGTTTGTTTTATTTCCAAAACAATCTACTCTTGGAAAGGACATCTTTCCAGCAAAATCACTATTGCATAGTATATTTAGTTCTCAAGCAAGGATGGGAAGTGAAAGAGAGTTAGTGTCCTAAACCAGATGCTCTAACCTGAACAAAGTTGCAGTATTAGGCATTGATCATAAAACAGATCTCACTCTGGATATCCATGACCTGGTCACAGTTAGGAACAGCTGCATACCAAGAAAGAACTCAGGATCTCACAAGAATAAGACGAGCCTCCACTGGTGGTCTTTCAGACTGGTTTCCCTTGAAGAGCAGCCACAGCACGCTCATTAGATGCTTACACATTCCACCTACTGACAGGAGACAAAGACTCAAGACAATACATATTCATGTCATATGGGCACTTATTAGCAGATGACAACCACAAGAAGCAGAAAACAAACATCACATGCAGCTTTCTCATGCCCCACACATTTGGCGGTTGTATGTGGCTTTAACCTCAGCCAGCAACACATTGCAGAGCCTGTCAGCAATGCAGCAGCTTGGTTCAGCTGCACACCCTGACAAATCTTTAATGAGCACTTGCAAGCAAAAGGCTGCACTGTGGGAGGAGGAGTTGATGGCCTCACTTGATTCACCCACAGAAAGCCATCTGCCTTCCAGGGACTGCATGAGATAGCAGCTGGCAGCATCAGTACTTTTTGTCCCCTACCTGAATCAAGCACAGAGATCTATTGCTATTTTTCCTATTTTCCCCACAAGCTCTTCCCTCTCCACATGCTGCAGAGCAGCTCTGTTTTTCCCACATGTAGATGAACTCACTTGAACAGGGAAACTGAATTCCACCACCATTCTGTGCTAATTGCTCCTCTGGCTCCAGGGAGGAATGTGTACCTTCCACATACACAACCTGAAGCTACTTTTGATGTAGTTACACTTCGATTCTTCAGCATCCTGTGGCAATCACAAAGAACTCCACATCACCACCAGAACAGGTAAATAACTACTCAGACATTCATAAAAGTGCCCCAAATTGAGCGAGGCCTGCGTTACAATGCAGTCGTTGCAGGAAAACCACAAGGTAGGTATGCCCTGAGTGACATGGAAGGTGTTGCTCCTTTTACTGCCCTTTTCCTGGATAAGTCTCTTAAACGGCTCTATTTCATTACATGCAGACTGAAATTTGTGCACAAAAATTAGTAGGTCATAGAAATGAGAAGGTAATTCATGGAAATGCATGTGCTGAACGCAGCTCACTTTTCTCTTTTTAGCACATTCTGTATGCAGCACAGGGACAGCCTCATTACTGAAAAGAAAGAAGATGAACTGATTTAATATTTCATAGCTGTAGTTACAGTAAACGTGATGTTAGTTGGGAGATAGGAATTATGTGCAGCCGATGACAAACTGGGGTGTTTTTGCAGACAGGCAGTTTGCAGTTCTATTTTTACCACCTTTGGGGGTAAAATCGGTGTTCAATCACAGTTCAATCGGTGGAGTAGCTCATCCACATTGCCCAGACACGTCTCTGTGACGCCATTCTGGGTGAGCACCACAAAGGACTACTCTGATCACGTACGGCTGCAGGCTGCGTGGGTCTGTGAGCAAAGAAAGGCAGAGGAAGATTCCTGCCTGTCAGCAAGAGGGAAAAAAAAAAGCCCCTAGAGCTGGATTAAGCATCTGGAAAATTACTGCAGCCTCACAGCTTTTGCTGCCTGCTACCCGGGATGAGTCATCACCGGTTGCCGCGGCAACGGCTGCTTCCCTCCTCCGGCTGCTGATCAATTTTGTCTGTGTGAAGGTCCCCTGAAAGCAGGAGCTGCACAGATAGCACGACAAAGTCACAGAAACTCCTGTCAAAGAGTATTTGCATTTTGAATGTGGTAGTCCTGGGATTTACAGAAGGAGAAATGAAACAGTTGAGGCGGAAGGGCAGAGACAGCAAACACTTGGTTTGATTCAACTTTCATAACGCTTCCAGACAGGCATGGTTAACAAACTACCCTGCTACCATTTTCCACTAACCAATACCTATAAATAAAACAATATCCTTTTCCAGACGCTAACCTACAGTGTTCATCATCACTGTCAGATGCTCCATAATTTAAACTCACGCTCTGAATTGAGGGCTGGCACAGCCCAGTGCACAGATGCAAGAGCCAGCCACAGCGTTAATGCTTCTCCGCCCAGCCTCTCCCCTCCAGCCTTGACAAAATGACCCCAGGCAAGGCAGTTCATTTTGGAAAGACCCTGCTACCACTTCTTTCCTGCAAAGACAGGGTTGCAGGCAGCTTGGAAAGTTGTAGCTAAGCAGTACTCAAGTCCCAACACGTATCAGTTAACCCTTCTCTAGCAAACTTCTGGGTTAAATTGGGTGGATGTTAGGTTACCTCTGCTGAAAACAAGGAAATCTGACTATTTGTCAACTCTGTGGGTATCATAGAGCTCACGTTATACTTCCAGTAAAGTTTGTCTGATACCCTTTGCTTTCAAATCATCATTTTTAATTAACTTATTGTCCAAGGCAGATTAAAATGGCTACTGGTAAGAGTCTAATGCTGTTGTGTCAGTGTAATGAATGGCCCTGCCATCCACTTGTCTGAGACTATCTACAGGAATGTGAAAGCTACTGATAAGGCAAACCTCCCCGTGAGACAAAAAAGGGAAAGTCAGGCAGGGCAGCATTTCTGCTGCAAGCAGAGACAAGGCTCATGTTTGCCATGCTGATTTATGCACACCTTGACTGGTGTGCTCAAATCGTGGACACACTTGAACCTTAGAACATCAGACCTTAGAACCTCCCATACAGCTCTCATTTGTGTTCTCTATTTACATCAGCTTGAGGTGCTACTCTTCAGAGCCATTCAAGGACTGAATGGAGAACAGATTTTGTGGCCTTCCTCTCTAAAAACTCTTTTGACTCAGTTCCCAAGACAGGAAGAAGAGAAATCACATTGGCACATAAAGGCCTGAATGACTTACAAATCACTTACATGCCAGCTTTTCTTCCAAGCATATCAACTAAAGAGAGGACTTGCACCCACGTGCAAGTCTAAGACAGGAACTTCTGCACCAGCAGGACAGGCTAACAGAGCACAGCAGCAGCCTGATGGCAACTTGAAGCTAAGACAAAGGCCTTTTCTCCCTCTCCCCCCCCTTTCGTCTTAAGTTTTTGAAGCAATCCAGGAGGCATACATGCCTTTCCAGCAGGAGGCAGACTGCCTTAGTTTACCTCCCAGACTGACCTTAGTCTTCAAGCATCAGCTTAGGTACAATGTTTAGGCATTTGTTTGTGAAAGGGTAGATGGGGTAAACTGTTCTCCTGAGGTTTGTTTTGTTTTTTTTTTTTTGGGGGGGGGGCAGGAAGGAACAGTCATATTCTTTTAATTTCTGTTCTTTTTGTGTGAATATCATATCACTGTGTAAGAACAAGACCATGACTCATTTATTTAAAATTGCTTTTGAAGCTATGGCTTCTCTACACAAAACCAGCCTTTGCCGTCATCCTTCAAAACAGTTTGTTGTTTTGACCATGCAGACTGTGACTTCTTTGCTGACGACCTCTTAACTGTTGTGAGTCTCACAGGAACAGCATTCTGTTTCTTTCCTTCTCCAGCATCATGCAGTAATCAAATTCTGAAAACAAGTCACACAGAGCAGCAAAACAAGGAACAGCAACAAGAAGGATTAAAATTTCTGCAATCCCACCAGGAAAATTCTTTCAGCAAAGCATTCCAGCCATCTTATGCCTAAGCTCAGTGACAGTTTCAAAACAAAAACCAGCCAATCTGCTCTGAGGTCTCCCAGCAGCAGAGCATAAGGAATATACTGTTGGAAGTCAAGGAAAGCAACTACTTTTATAAAGAGCCATGGCCCAAGCCTGCCCTACAAACAGCAGAGAAGCCACGAAGGTGACAAATGTTCCCAAAGGTTCCTGTCAGATGGGCACCTGCAGGTCTGGGACGAACACGTGAAAAGATGTCTGTGATATGGGAAAGGCTGAGTATTCCTGAGCTAGAGCAGTTATTGGACAGTGGGAATGGCAACAGATGCTTCAGCTCCTCAGTAAGGGGGTCATAGCAAAAAAAAAAAAAAAAAAAAAAAAATCAGAAGTGATTGTGAAAGCCTTGTAAAACATGAAACAATTTGGTCTTTCATGTCCAGCACTTTGGCATAAAGAGCTGAAGAGATAACATGAGCTTCTGAGCTTTTCGGATCTCATATGAAAGCACTGGATTGTTTTGCTGACCATGCAAAGCATATGTCTAGTGTGACCTTTCAGATCAAACTCTGAAGTATGACAGCCATTGGGCTCCCCTAAAAACAAGAATTTTCCAGCAGGACCACACTGGCATGGTTTTAATATTACTGTGCACACAAACTTTATCTTCAGTACAGACACTTTTTCCTGGTGTATTTATGTTGCTTTGAACATCCAAACAGGGACTCACAGGAAGACCAGCACAAATTTTTGATGATTAACAGACTAATTGGAATGATGCTGTCCTGTTCTTTTTCAGAGCTGGTGGGGGAAGAGAGAGGAGGGAGGAATATGGGACTTTCCACTCACACTAGAACCAATTCTAACTGTCAACAGTAGTTTCTTATTTGAGGTAAGATACCAGAGTAAGACAAAATGAGTGTCGGCTCCCTTCCTAAATTCATCAGGCATTTTGCAATTCACCCGAATTTCATTTTGTGGTTTAAATTCCCTTAACATGTTGACAGATCCAGGCCTGAGGGCAGAACTGGAGGAAGACTGCAAAGCTGAAGTTTCAAAGACTGAGCCTTGCACAGGGACATGGTTTCAGCAGTGAGAAGCTTTCCTTATCTTTGTTACCTTATTGATTTCTAGAATGAAGCTGAATCCTTTTGTCTCTCATGAGGAAAGTGGGGAGAAATACTTCAGCTTCCTGTAGCATAGGTGAAAAAATATTATTAGTTCTTTCCACTCAGTCCTCAACAGCATGAGAAGATCTCTCAGCTGATGCTCTACCTTTGAAGCAGCCACAAGCAAATGAGCAGGTTTTCTGACCTGGTCAAAGTTCAGAAGGTTTTTCAGAACAGGCAGGCTGCATCACACACTTGCAGGAAAGGTAATCCCCATCTGTTCCAGTCATTCCAGAACAGCATTTGGCTCAAATGTGGAGTGAATCAATTTAAGAACTATGTTGTGAGGCTACATGCTGACCCAAATGCACCTCCAAAATGTATGTATTCTTCACTAATGGTCACAGAGGAGTTCCACAGGCTTACACTGCCCATGTTTGCAAAGAAGCACTACTATCTGTCACTTCTCAGACACCAAATCACTATGAGGCTGTTGAGTTACTGCAGTTATTTCACACCATTGGCAGACAACCCTTTGCCTGAATCATCTATAACAGATAGGAACACTGCTTTCCTATGGAAAATAAGAGATTAGTTTGAGCTTGAGGTGTGTATCATAAGGAGACACAGCAGGGATGTATAATTCTTCAATTAAAATCTGCTGGTACCAAAGTTCACAGAAGATCAACAGCTCATAAAAACAGAAAAAGATCCAATAGCATACAGCAGTTGCCATATCTGGAACTTCTGAAAGCCCTGTACCAAATCATCAGGCAAAATATGATCATTTAAGATACATTAATGTGACACTGCAGGTACAATACAAGAGTAAGTATCTTAAAACACCATCAAGAAGTCCAGAAGAAATCATCATGTTTTATATTAGCTACACGTATTTTGTGTGAGAAAGGATGAAGTAGCAGTGAGATGATAGGTTATTCAAAGACTTCTTTTTAAATCCAGGCTCACAACCTGTGAAATCCAAAGCTACTGCCAAAAAATAAGAAGGTACTTCATATAAACAGAAGGATATATGATTTAATTGATTCTGAAAATAGGAGATATTTTAGAAAAAATAGACCTCTCAATCTTCAGAGCTACTATATGAATAAAAGTAACACACATCTTTTCATATATAAAGGAAAAAAAATGACCAAACAAACAAAAACACGTCCAGAAAAAAAAGACAAAATAAACCTTTCTTCATCCCAGGAAGACTATTTAGGGACAGAGTTAGTGCATACACACCAGAAAATAAAACTGAATGTAAACACAATTAAATTAATCTCACTCAATTTGATTTGATAATGAAGACCAAAACACAAACAAACATACCGGCTATTTGAATAATGCATGCTGTTCTTCCACTCCAGAGAGAATATTAATACATAAGATTAAAAATGTTATTTGTGGATGGCCTCTAAAAATAGAACAAGTTGTTTTCAAGAAGCAAAACTGGGAGAAGAAATGAAGATGCTTAGATTCTTAAGCAATGCTTCCATTTATTGTCTTTCACCATCACTGGATTTGTGCTAAAACCATCCCAAAGATTTTGACAACTTGGCTTCAGTGTGAACAATGCCACTGTAGATTCTCACCAGTATTTGGTTAGTGGTCATTGGCAAGGAAAGGAGGATTTTGAACACATCTGAAGTGTGCCAGTTTCTCATATCAGCCCTCAGACTTTTTGCTAAGACTGTGAATATGAAGACAAAGGAAAGCCTGGGGACTTATCCACTACTGCACTTGTATACCCACATTTTTTGTCTGGATCACTAAAGAGCCCAAACCCACTAAAAGCTGTGTTATCCCCTCACCAATCTTCAGAGCCATCTGAGCAAGGACTGAATGTTTTTGCTTAACACACCTCAAGTGGTTAATCCCATTTTGCAGCTCTCTGCCCGCACCACCACTCCCAGTCCAGGTTAATAATTTCAAATGTTAGCACTTAGCAGTGAAAACCCAGCCCAGGGACAGTGATGATGCGTTACCACAGCAACAGTTATTGATGAACTTGCACCCTCTTGGCTGCCAAGGGCCACTTTGAGAGCCTTTTCTCCCCTTCAGCCCACACAGTACGGGGACACATACAGCTGCCTCAGAAGCTGGTAAGCTAAATTGACATTAGCAGAATGAAAAAAAACAACCACCAGGCCCCACTAACTTGAGAATTATTGCCTGCAAATGTGAGGATGAGTCTATTTCCACCATGGACAGCATCTATGGACATAAAACAGAAGGGATGAAAGCAGTTAAGAGAATTTTCAAAAGTAACCAAGAGCTAAGAAAATCTAAGGAGCTTTAATGCCCAAGCACAGTATATCACACACTCAGACAGCTCATCTACATCAGATCTGCAATGCAGAATTGCACATGTACCAAATACCAAGGCAGTACTACCAATCACAACATTCTCCTTCTAACCAGCAAGGCCTTTGAGATGCACTAACCAGAAGCCTTTCCTGACATGTCTTTTTCTTTTAATAAGTCTTTGAGCAATCCAACACCAGGAAAGACACGGAGGAAAGCAAATTCCCAGTGAAAACTCAGGGCATGAGGCAAGATCACAGCCCTCCCTCCTCTAAAAGATTCTGCAAACTGGTCAGGAATATCAAAATATAGGTAGGAGGGCTTCCTGAAGGGTCTTTTTCTGTTTGGGGCAGATGGGGGGTTCCCTCTGCAGGCCAGAATGGACACATGATTTGTGGCTAGGAAAGGGCTGGTCACACTTAGGGATGATGCAGCTTCCCAGATCAGATATTGATAAGGGTCTCTTTGTGGATGGTAGGCTGTAAATTGCTTTAGGATGCTCTAAGATTAAATACCATAGTATACATTATTCTAATTACTGGGTGTGGATTTACAGGACAGAAAACAGCCCCCTGTCCTGTCACAGGAATAACTTCTTTAAAAAAAAACCCAACAAAAAAAACCCCACCAAAAAAAATCTTAGCAAAACCCAGCAGTCCTGCAGTCTATTAACAGACAAGTCATGCTACTCTACCTTTCTTTAATTTCTTGTGCCTCTACCCAGGACATTTGTATACCCCAGTGCATGCTATTTCTAGTGACAGCTTGGGAACAAGTCTAAAAAGTAGACTACATTATCCCACCATTAAAAGCTATCACTTTATAAAAACAAATTTCCTGGGATTGTATAAATTATTCCCTTGACTGCCATGTCAAGACTTTTTTGCTGATGATTTTCTGTGTCAGTCTGTTAACTGTTTGATGTTAAGGTGAATCCTATCAGCATCCTTGGCCCAGCCTTAGGGCTCAGGCTGAAGGCTGTTTAAAAGGCAGAAGCAGATGCAGACTGAGGTCTATAAGCAGCTCTGAGTCACAGGGTGCAGGAGCTACCTCCAGGCCTACAATAACAGACCTATAAAGCCCCACCTCTTAAATCCACCACTTAAATATGCATCATCCTCTCACAGGAAAGGAATAACTTCTAAAGTCTGTAACCCCACTTCCAGAAGTTACTCAGAATAACCACTGAGCAGACCTAGAGTGACCCATCAGAAACTGCCAGCAAACACTATGCTTGCCAAAAGACTAGAAAGCAAACTTGCAGGCTGACCCCTCTCATTTTACATTGCAAGAACCTGCAGTCATGCTTCACAGCCAACAATGGGTCTTCTAAATTTGCCCAACCTTTTTTAGATACACTTATTTCTCCAAATTCCACAAAAAAAAAGAAAGAAAAATCAAGTGAAAACAAGTTATGCACTACAGGAACTAGCAGGCTTAAAAAACTCCAAACAGAAAAAAAACCCACACAAAGTTTTAGGGTATTTCCTCCAACTACATTTCAATAAATAGCAATAATCTTCCCTGTTCCTCTTTAGCACATCATTTATAGCATTCCCCCATATCTTACCCCAATCCCTTCTCTTCCAGGGTGAAGAGTCAAACCAGTTATTCCACCTTTTTTTGTTGCTCTTCTACAAACTTTACAAACTTTTAAAGACAGTTATTAGAACTGGCTTCAGCATTCAAGAGGTGGGTTACACCACTGACTTATACAGCCACAGAACATACGTTTGACTACCTTTCTCTACAATTCTTTAACTGCTGTGTGCTCACCAGACAGTCTATGAAATATCCACAATACCCTCAAGATCTTTCCCAAATGGTAGCAAGTTGCAGCCCTTTTTAATCTATATCTATTCAGGCTGATTTTTTTTTTTCCTACCCAGAGGTACTTGTAAATTTCCCACATCAGTTTCCTTATGTAATATCACCTGTAACAGATCCAGGTCAGTATGGACAGACACTTTTTCTCTAGGATCAAATGAAACTGATGTCATGTTTTAGCCTGGCTGGACAGTGGACAACCTGCTGAGCTCACATCTTATTCGTCCCATCTCACTTATTTCCTTTATATGGACAGTGGGATTTAGGAAATATTTCTGTCATGGGAATGCACTGCAGAGAGTTTGTACCACTTCACTCCTCCATTTAAAGTGCATGCAAGGAAAAATCCAATTTAAAAATAAATACCAAAATAATTTACACACCTCCCAACCCCAAAGTGCTCAGTGAGGGCCATTGGCTACACCCATTCTGCTCCATTGCACTTGAGCACACCTAAACTCTTAGAGGGAAACGTATGATAGATGTCACAGAAGCCTCAATTTAAATCAAGTACTACAGCTCTGAAGTTCCCCACCCCCTAGTAGTAGTAAGCTGAAAGCATACACACAGATGCTTAAAACAGGAGCCTATCACAGCTTTCAGATTCACTGAACATCCCTGCAAAACTGTTTCTTCTTGCATCCTCCCAGCTCTATCACCAGGATCTTTCCGTCCCATGCGAGTCATTAAATAGCCATCTAACACCATCTGCTGGACTGGGGAGAAAAAAATCTATGCAGGCAACTCACTGCCAGGCAGACAGGGAAAAAAACACCACCCCAAACACTGAGGTGTCTGTGGCTCAGCTCAGAATTGGTCCTTCCCCCTCACCCACACCTTTTTTTTTTTTCTTTCATCTTTCTGAAAGGCATCTGGGCTCCGGGCACTAATAGGCAATCACAGACAAAAAGTCCTCTGCTCTGGAGGAGCAAATTTTACATTGCCATGTAATGACACTTCCTGATCACTGACCTGTGCACCAGCTTTACCCATTCCTGAGTAAAGAAAATAACACCAGGAAAAACCAATAAAAACATACAGCTATCCTGTAAACAAGGCTTCTGCAAAGTCAGGATAGAATTCTGCAGGAGTGTAGAAATGAGCTGGCTTTCTGCTGAAAACCTGGGACCTCAGCATGAGTCAGAAGCTGGGGATGCGGAGCTTATGCAGCGAGAGGAAGAAGCCATTACACATTCAGACATTATGTCAGACATCAGCCCTTGGTTTTTAACATCCTGTACAAAGGCCAAAGTACCAGTTCTCACTACCATGCAAACCTGTACGTTTCAAAGACTGGCAGGCATATTTTTAATATCCAATTAGGCAGCTGCCACTGCTGTCAGATGCAAGATGATAGCTTTTAATTAGTTATTTAGGGCAGGACACTGCACCCCCCTTCTTTCTTCAGGTTAAATTGATTTCACACATCACCTGGTTCCTTACAACATAGGATGCAATGGTTAAGCTTTCGTGTCGCCAGCTGAAATTACATCAGGTATAAAGCGCACTGTGGAGGTTGAGTTTCCTACTGCCCACTCCTTTTCTTCCCCCTCTGTTTTCCTACTTCCATACTGAAATTAGGGATGAATCACCTGCTCAACTGTTAGACATCAGATTTTATGTAAGGTCCTGATTAAGTCAGTCAGACACTGGGTGAAAGGACAAGGTCTCTATTGACTCCTGTTGCACATCTATTAAGTCAGTGCAAGTGCTACCAGGATTTCACCCTTTGTAGCTAGCAATGTATCTGCTCTTTTATTCAAGGTTTTTCTCTGCTCCAGCTTTTTTGGAAGCACCAATAATTTAGCAAAACCTCACAGCAGCAAGCAGGCTGGTTCAGATAATACTGTAAAAGCTGCATAGGTTCCCCTCAGCAGCTAGGGTAAATAAAAGTCATGCCTCATGCATCAGTGCTGCCCAAAATGGAAGCTTACCTTCCGTGAGAGAGGCAAACATGGTCATAGGGTGAATCTGAAGTATTTCCAGAAAAAAAAGGGTAGTTTTTGTGGCACTATACAAGACACCAGTTAGAATGCCTCTGAAATACTGCAGAGGGCTCTGCTCACCAAGTTCAGGATGGATGAATTTCAACTGAGTCAGCACAGAAAAGAGCACTAGGATGAACACAGCAATAGAAAAACAAAGTAATTCAGAAGGGGGCGAAATAAAGCTAATCCTTTTCTTGGTTGGGCAGCAAAATTAATGCTGGGATTGCAGTTACAAAACACTTTTAATCTGATCTGACAACAGCTGCCCATCAGAAAGGAGTCCCACTTGCCCCAGTCCCACAGTGCCCCGGGCATTTAAGCGAGGGAAATCACAAGTCCACAGAGCTCACTCTGCTTCTGCAGCATGGAGAGGCTGGACAAAGGGAGCAGCAGGAACGTGCAGCTGAGGGAAAAGCGAGTATCTCCTCCTTCAGCAGAAGAAAGACCAAATGAGACAACGTAAAACTGTCTTCAGAAGGCAATTTGTGCTGCCAATCACAGCAGTTAAAAAAAAAACCAGCCAAAAAACCCAAAACCACATAAAAAAAGAAATTAATTTCCTCAAAAGGACAGCACCAGACCAAAAACTAATAATTATAAATTAGCCATAAACACATTTAAACCAGAAATAAGCTTTCTAAATGTCAGCCTTTTCTCCATAGCCTACTAGGCCTTAAGCCTCAATTAATATTCTAAGAAATCTCAATTAGTTTATAAAATGAATGTTTTCCGTCCAATGGCAGGGGAATAGATCATGCTCGTGGAGCTCCCTGACCATTCTACATTCCTAGGCTGATGGTCTATTTATATCAACCTTTCTAACAGAGAAATTATTGAACACATTTAAAGGCTCCAGAAACTAGATTTCTTGCTATAAGCAGTATATAAAGCAATAGAAAACAAACAAAAAAAATCTCAAGGTGACTCAAATCAAAGATCTGCGCAAACCTTGACAAAACATTTTATTGCAAGCTGACAGAATAGATAAAAAGCAACATGTCCCTTTTGGACACTAGACTTCTCAGGGCAAAATTAGTTCAATTGACCAACATATGTTACAGAAACGGATTTTTTTGCCTGGGTATTTATTTGGGTAGAGAGGAGCTTCTATAGGAGGAGACAGTGAGGACCTGAGGACGTTCAAACACATCAGAGAGAGAGCATGTCCAATGCCCTGTCTGTTAGAGGAAGGGTTACACATACAGATTATCCACAGGCACACATGCACACAGTTTGTCCTAGGGCTAAAATTGATTGGCCTGGAGACTTTAGAGTTTCCAAGGAAAAATGCACAGCTGGTGAACCCTTTCCACTGCACAGTGGAATTTCACAGTAGCTGAAAGCTTGCCTGAGAACAACTTGGTTCTCTGCTCCCCACACCCCAGTCAGCTCGGCCCTTCTGCCAAGTTACACAATCACCTCAAAGGGAGCAGGGCTTCACACTTGCACTTACCTTGGTCAAACTGCCACACTTCTGCTCTTACAATGCCTTACTCCTCTGGACAAGAGGCAGAGTCTGCACTAACTAACAAATAGAAGAACATAGCACATTCAGAGGCACAGCATCCAAAGAGCAAAGTCATAACTGTGTGCAGTGGTGTATATATAAACAAAAGAAAGGCAGACTTTTTTCAAAAGCTTTTTGGTTTGATTTGGATTTTTTGGTGTTGGTTTATTTTTTTATGGTGGTTGGTTTTGGTGGCTGGTTTTTTTCCTTCCAAACCAAGGATTAGCTCTATAGAAAAAGACTTTATTTAATAATTTTTAAACTGTTTTCACTGACTTTGCTGGAAGAAAGAAGAAACTTCATGGATAAATACTTGAAGATGTGTATATACATGTCAGTTTTTCTTTCAAGTTATGGCTTCTATGTAGTTTCTAAAACAGTTCTTCCAAAAACTCTTAAAATCCATGGATTTTTTGTCCTTCCTAATTAGAGTGTGTAGCTATTTGAAAAAATAACCAACTCTTTAGAAGTACAATCCTACTTTATTCTTACCAGATCATAAAGTTCTGGCAGAACTAACATTTGTTTATGTATTTCTTGCCCCAAAAGAATGATCTGGAAGACTCTATATTCCAAATAGACAGAGAGTATAAAACAAATCTAGAAAGAAATTGTGTCAAAGATCTCCATTTAAGGAGTTCAGTACACTTAAAATAAGTTTCTCTTGTTTAGTTTTTTAAGCCATAACAATTCTGAATTCCAAACTGAGAGTCAGTTTAAGCTGCAATAGTACCATTCAGCCCCCCCCTTCTGAACATTTTAAGCAACTTGGACCTCTCCAAAACAGTTAAATTGTATCAATTAAAATAGACCTTTCCCAAAGAGACAATTTTTATTTTGGCAAAACCAGCACTTCATAGTAATAGCAACAACATATATTGGCCATGAAAATTCTTCACCTCTTCACATACACACCCAATTTGCCACATTATCAATAAATGCAAGTTTAAGACACTGCAGCTATTTATCATTACATTTGTGGCTTAAAGTCCCACTGTTTCCCCTAAAAGCATCAAGAAAACAAAGAAGAAATACATGGAGAGACAGTTCATTTTCAGAAGGCAGACAGTTCAAACAAGTAGAGACAACACAGAGATGCTAAAGAGGTTTATATCTCTTTCTCCTGTGCTGCTCTGGAGACCTGGCTCTGAGAGCACCAACACTCCACAGGTGCCACTGTGTAAGTGAGGAACAACCTCTTTACCAAGCAAAGTATAGAGTTGAACAATAAAATCGTACTTTCCCAGGATGGTCCTCTCTTGGGCCTTTTAGCAGCATCTACAACAGAAGCCTTCAGCCAACACCTCATGACCAGGGACATTCTAAGTGTGTCACCCTCCTGCAGGTTCAAGTGTCATACCCATAACAGAGACAAAGCCACATGCATTTGAAACTGGTCAGGACACGATCAAGACTGCCCTGCTGAAGTCCTCAATCACCAGCAGGGATTACATAAAAGTGAGACACAAATTAAACTGCTACAAACCTGTTGAGAAGCAGAGAATGGGAAGGCAAGGGCTGCCCCAGTGCAGGCAGGGCTCTCAGCAGCAGGGCACAAACCCACCACGGCTGAACCCAGCAGGTGGGGCAGGACTGAAATGGGAAGCACATCCTACCAACAGCCCAGCAGGCATCAGGTCCAAGAAAGTCAAGCAACAACTAAAGAAAAGAGTAAGAACACATACTCCTTAAAACATCCCAGCTAGGACCTAATGCCCTCGGGCTGAGCTTAAATAAGCTTCAGGAGTGTGGGTGGAGGCTCCAGGTGAGGCTGGTCAGGACAACTAAGGCTTATTAGTGAATCCAGGGGACTGACAACACAGGGTATTTTTGTGTTTTAAATTAGG
Source organism: Coloeus monedula (assembly GCF_965178545.1). Taxonomy (NCBI): domain Eukaryota; kingdom Metazoa; phylum Chordata; class Aves; order Passeriformes; family Corvidae; genus Coloeus; species Coloeus monedula. The sequence continues at coordinate 26,613,956 of NC_138783.1, forward strand.
TGCTTTGTAAATGTCTCATCACCAGAAGTTACAGTTTTGTATTTTACCACATCCTCTCTGAAAAGCAATCTAATAGTAAAATCCAGTAAGCACAGGCTACAGCAGCCAGCAAGCACACTGTGCCTGTGGAATTTGACTCTCCACTCCTTTTCTAGGAGTGATGTGCCAGCTACAGCCACAGAGATCACAGTGACCTGGGGACATGAACTCCAGACCTGACCATCCTCGCGGTGTTTGGTACTCTTGCTGATGACACCCTGTGCAATCCACAAAGCCCACAGTCTGTCCTGGTCCAGGGATGCATCTGACCTCAGTCTGAGGTTTGGCACAAAAGTAAAGGTGAGGTGAACTACATGGAACCTAGAACGACAGAAGACAGTTTTACCTCGGTTTCACTGCAAATGTACAGCCTGGCAAACAGATTTCTAAAACATTTTCTGGGGCACCATCCACCACAGCAGATTACTTGGACACATTGCTTCCTTCTTGGAGTCGTGTCTTTGGAACAGCAATGATGTCTTGTTCAGAGCTCATCTCAGAGATTTGAGAGTATTAAGACCACAGTGCTACTGATTCTGCCTCTGCTGGTCATACACATACAAACATTCAAGGATATGTAATTTTTACATGTAAGATTACACCAAAAGGCCCCAGCAGGACAAGGCCTCATTTTGCCAGTGTTGTATGTATGTGCAGTAAGAGGAACTCCTACCTCACAGACCTTTCACTACAGAGGTTGAGAGGAAGGCAAAATGCCCAGTTTTCAGATAAGAAATGGAAATGTTTGATGCAACACTGCCCCTGAGACAATAAAATGATGCTCAGGCACCTGACCTATGAGGCTGTAAGTCACTTATACAAGTCCTACAGAGACTCTATGAAAACTATAGGGTTTCAGTCCAGATAATTCACATCCTCTGCTAGTTCCATTAATTCTTCATTTTAAAACTGACCCTATCGTTCAACTCACCATAAAAATCACTGATAATTTATGTTCTGATAACTTCTTAAAATGAGACCATTTCAAGCTGCATAGCAAGCATTAGCATCTCTGTGGTAAGCAGTGTTATTTATTGTTGCTGTAGGCCTACCAGCCTATGTCACACAATACCTACAACAATTAGGTAGAACCATTATGTATTTTTGTACCAGTGTGTTAAATTTAGAATGTTTATTTTTAACCCACATACTTGTATAACCAGTATATATGGCTAAAATACAAAAAGGGTTCAATATTAGCAGTTGTTACCATGCTCATTTTAAGAGCAAACAGAAATGCAGAACCCAAGTGAGCTGTGCAAAGGATCTGCCTAAGGATAAGAACCCAGAACCAGCTTCACGACAAAACTACACACGAGCGCTGAACCAAGCCCCCAGTGTGGCAGACAAACAGCAGCAGTTAAGCTTAAACTGGTGGGGCCATGGTCATCTGTGTTGATGGGCACCCCTGGCTGGCTCACGGGAAACATCTGGGCTGGTATGGGAGAATTCAGGAAGGTGGCGTTTATCTGCTCTCTGGTTTTCTGCCTATCTGGAAGCATAGGGAAATTCCCTTAAAACTCCACAGTCACAGAAGAGAACACCTGAAGCTGCATGTTAAGCCCTTCCCTTGGCCTGAGTGAGGTGCATGGGCTGGAGCAGCCCATCTCCCAAAGGGAGCCAGTGAAACACAGGTGTTATGAATAAGCAAGGAGGGTTGGCTTTTGTAGGACCAAGCAGTTGAGGGTTTGAATGTTTGCAGCAGGTGGGAGGCTGCGGTTTGTTGTTAGTTTGGAACAATGTTTGATTGGGGATATGTTATAGGAGATGCTGTTGGGGTTTGTTGTGTGGGGTTCTGGAGGGGGGTGGCATCAGGCTCATTCTCGGTATTAGCATTAGGGGTGGAATAATTGAGAATGATTGACAGGAACGGGTGGAATCTTCTAGAAAAAGGGATAAACCAAGAGTCTTAATTGGACAAGAAGAACAACCAATCATTTGAAGCACTGGCATCACCCCATTTGGATGGACCAATTGCCAAGACAACAAGCCCATATCCTCCAATCAACACATCTCTAGAGGGAGGACTCTTGGGGAAAGGGGGTGGTAGTCCGGGGAGGTTATAAAAAGGAATACCCTGGGAATTTTGGGGTTTCTGACTGCTTTGCTTGATGGTGGTCAGGCAGTTAGTGTGGCCCTTCTGTCAGTGGATTTGGCTAACTTGTCACGGAGACCCTGATTATTCCCATTCAATAAACTTGTCAACTTAAAGAATTGGCTGCTGCTCTTCTCACAGGAGAGGTGACTTTTTGGGATGAGGCCCTGTGGGCTGCTGAGCACCCCCACCACAGCACCCAGAGACCGGCAGGCATCAGCCTTCCATTCGGGCTTACAAAGGGAGCTGTCTGGGGGACTGTGGGCTCTGAAGGAAGAGTTGCTCCACACTTCCTTGGGCGTAGCCAGAGGTGATTTCTTGCCTTCCTGGGAGACCCATGGCCCAGTGCCAGGAAAATAAACCGCGAGGGAAAAGCCTGGGACAAAAGGCACCTGCCTCAGGCCAGCAGGAGAGGCAGGCAGGTGGCATGGGAGAGGATGGGAACGCTGAGGAGAAGCCCCGATCCAGGGGTTGCTGGAGCCCCCGGGAGGATTTAAGGGCAGGCTCCCAGCCACCCTGCCCAGCTCCCGGGACAGGGACACTGAGGCCCTGTGACAGCTGCAGACCATGAGGCAGGACCTGCGGCATCGGAGGCAACCCGGTTGTCCTAACATTGCAGGGTTTTTTACCTCGTAGCTCTTTTGCTTTCATTAGCCACTTCCCTCCACTTCTTTTTTAATAACCTTAATGAAGTGTTGCACAAACCACCCCTCAGCCTCTCATTTAGTAGCTGAGTACAGTGCTAAAACCCTGCAGAAATTGAAAATAAAGGATTCTTCCCTCTGATAACATGGAGATTTGCATGGAGCTGTGTTCCCAAGCCCTTGCCCCTTGGCTGTCCCAGGGAGAGGCCTGAAGGGTGCCAGCCACACAGCCAGCATTGCTTCTGGCAGGACAAAAACCTACCATGTAGGCTCCATGATCAAATTAGGTTAAAAATTACAAACTATCAATAATACCAGGTAGTACATCTACCCTGGAGACCTCAGAAGAGCTATTCCAGTCTTTTAGTGCATTTCTTTTCCACAAAGTCAGGAAGTGATTTTGTCAAAGCATATAAAAACTGGGGAGAGGGCTCTGTGCTCTCTTTTCATGCTGCCATTTCAGTTACTGTTTACAACAACCAATGAAATACTCATTCAGAAGTTATCATTGTATGGTGTTTAACGGCAAGCAGAAACCTGCTGAGAAAGAAGTACACTATCGGTGCAAACCCAAATCCACAGTAATGGTTTATTAGGAGGAGAACAGTTTTCATCACAGTTAAGGGAATCTGCCTCCCGCAGGAGAACAGTGCAGACAGCATCCCAGCCTTTTACTGTGCTGTAGGGAAGTCCATGGTGGTGGGAAAGGAGATCTGTGAAGTTGGAACAGCAGTTTTTCTTGTGAACAGTTAGCAAAAGCTTTCTCCAGTGCTTCCACTGCTTAGGAGTAACCTGTCCAAACCAGATAGGAGTTCCCAAATCATTTACCAAGTTCCAGAATCATAGAACAGAATCACAGATCTCAAGCTGAAAGGAACCCATAAGGATCGAGTCAAAACTCCCTGTTCCTTGCAGGACTCCCCAACACAAAACCCAAGATCAGCCCACTCCCTGCTGTCCTCAAACCTAGGGCTTTGGGCTACAAATAGCAGCTTGTACTGAAATGGGGGCAAGAGTAGTGAGCAAACCAAGGGTAATTTTATCTTTCTTGTTGGGGAAGACGAAACAGGAAGGCCTTATAAATATGATTGCCTGACAAAAGATTTTGGGAATATGAAAACTATAAGCGACATCGAAATGAAAGCCACCTTTGAGATACCAAATCTTAGTTACTGAACAACTGGAAAACAATGGTATGGCCGACTGAATGTAATCCCCTCTTGATTGAACAATACCCTCTGCTTGCAGGCAGGTCCAAGGGTCAGAGCAGACCCTACTAGCTCAGCAGAAGGGGTCCAAAGAGTAGTTTTTAGAAGTTAAGATGTAACACTCTATGGTAATATAAGAACTCTTATAGGCTGTATGTAAATGCTATAGGATTTGTATCTTGTATTAGATTGGTTAGTGACAATTAGAATATTCAGTACAGAAGATGATTTATTGTATTGTAACCAGGACTTCACACACTTTTTACTACACTTCTTTTACTACACTTCTTACTATACACTCTTACTGTAGACTCTTACTATTCTCTCTTTGCTTACCCGCGTACTCTCTTGCTCTCTTGGGCCTGCTCAGAGCTGCCAGCTGCAGCTCTAAGCAGTGCCTCTGTACCCACGCCCTTCGCAATAAACCGCATGTTCCAAGACCTGACTACAGAGATCTCTCGTCTCCGTCCCCGACCGTCCGAACCCGCACCGAGCGTCCCCAACCGAGCCACCCCCCTGCGATGTTGGGGAAGACGAAACATTTCTGTGTCATTTCTCAGGCTTGGGCTAAATCAGATTGTCTGCAATGACAAAGACTTAGCTCAGTTCTGAGGTCTCAGAACTTTTCCCTTCCTGTGACATGAATCATGGCTGCTTTTACAGTGAAAAGAAAGAAAAATTACTTTGCGCGTTCATTTTGATCATTTTCTAATTCTTTCAATCCTATGGGACTATCAGGAAAGCTAATTAGATGTTCCCCTACATTGTTTATTTGTGTAATAGAAATGCAGTTTGTGTAACACCTTATAATCACTCTTGTATTACTGTAATGCAGTATATGGGATAAGAAATTATCCAACTCATTAACCATGAAGGAAGCATTGCAAGTCCTGGACAGAGAAGTCACCACCTGCCTGCTTTTTAGCATCTTGTGTAGACTCTGTGTGTGGTGTGTCTGTGGGGAGCTGAACAGCCAGAAGAGGGTAGCATAAGTTAGTTAATAAACCTCATCTGTAAAGCAGTTATTTTTGAGAGAAACACCTACCTACATTTCTTGCTGCAAGGTAGGGAAACATAACATTGAGAAACTCATCACCAAGCTTTTGTCAGAATGTGGGAAGGCAGATTTACAGTCAGGACTGACAAGGATTAGACTGATAGCAGGATGGAGAACTTTTTGCACTCTATTAACTCTTGTTTGACCAATGCCTCTATTAATAAAAATGCACATCTGAAGCAACATGATTACTTGATCTTAGGGGATTGCAGCACAACTCAGCAAAACTAACAGTGTTACTGAGTACATTCTGGCACCTGATCTTGCCTGCAGCAAATCTGAAAAGCCAGATGGAGAAGGCATGGAAATGCTTAACACTGAGAGCAACTTAAGGGGATGGTTCAGGGCCAGGTAATAGAATACCAAACAGAAGCTTGCTAAGTTCACCAGACACATGCACATTTGACAGCCTGAATCGAGGTCTCTTGCTGCTGCCTCTAAAGTCTACCCAAAAGAAAATATTGCTCCCAGGGTCTGTATGCAATAAATGAGTATTCACAAAGGGATTGTTGCTGTATCTAGCAGAAGCAGAGACACCAGCTCACAGGAGCTTTGGAGAATCCCCTTCTATGCTGAGGATTGTCCCCTATTAAAGCACATGACTCTAAACAGACCTGAATTGCTGCTGGGCATTTCATTATACAAGGACATATCTACATTAGTTAGCTTGCAATTTTTTCTTTATAGAAATCAAACAGCAGCACTCTTCTCTGAGAATTTGATAGGGTTTGCCTGAGGAGATACATGAAAGGACAAGGAAGACTGGGGGATGGCTGTTGTTATTTGCATCACAGTAGTGGTTAGAAATCCCAAACAGAATCAGGCCTCCACTGTGCTAACTAAATGCTGTACACTCACACAGGATGGGAACAGCTGTAGCCTGAAAAAGGAGGCTGAAGGAGACAAAGTGAGAGGGGAAACAGGTGTGAAGACATGAAATACAATGCCCAGGAGCATACACCCATTAACTGGACAAAGAATCAAAAATTCCTGTTCTGTCAACTTGCTTCTGACAGAGCTGCTTTAAATAGCTCAGAGTTTGTTAGGTGAGAAAGACTGGGTGTGTGTTTACACCTTGGAAAGGCACTGAGGAGATAATACACCACGTATTCATACTTTATTTGTACTGTATATCTGAAGCAAAGTGGAAATGCAAGCTGAATATTTTTTCTATAATTCTTTTCTCTCCACCCTTTCAAAAATAGCACATATTGGAAACACGGGAACTTTCCATTTCAAAGACTGTAACATCAGACTCTAAATGCTAAACTAGCTGCCCTTCACCCTGCTGCTACAGTGCAGCCAGTTTTGCAGCTTGAGTGTGCCCATTATCCCCATGGCACACACACGGCAAACAGCAGCTGGAGAAGGGAAGGGGACAGAGAATGCTGTATGGAGGTGGCATTAGGATGGCAGACTAATTCATCCCCTGAGGGGTTTACTTTCAGGTATTGTGAAAACCTTTATGTAAGAGATTCAGAAGCCTTTAAAGCAGTGCTGTCCCTTCAAATGACCAGTTGCAAACTTGCTCACAATTTTCCCTGGACTTGGCTGTTAGTTATAGAAAGAGCTTCTAGAATGACATGCAAATATCCAGCTGCCATGTCTACTTCACTCAGTCCCATGTCTCTGACCATTTTTAATGTGATATAGAAGCAAAGCTAACTAAAATGATTCTTTCTGGACATCATCCTGAATGATGCATAATGGTTACAGTAATAAGCTGTTTCCTATAATATTTCCAGCCTTTGCATTTTGGTTTAACTGGCACACAAAAGGTACATTATGGGAAGTGATGAAATCCTTTTCCTGCATACGTTCTGCCCTGCACTGCACTCCTCAGGGATCATTTGCTGTTTGTGTCCATCTTGTTTGGGTGAGCTTCCCTCGGGAGCTGCCTGTCCATTAGAAGGAGTGTGAGGATGTCCACGCGGAGTCGGACAATCTGGCGAGAGCGCCTTCCCCTTGTGCTTCCGTGCTGCCAGACACCATTCCCTGCAGAGGGATTTGCACTGATGATGCAGCAGGTAAGGGAACATTACCCCTTAAAAACATGCTTGGAGGGCTGCTGTTCACCTCGCTTGCTGGGTTGACAACATTTACAGCACTGTTGCTCACTGTCCACAGGCAAGGGTAGTGGCTGGAAAAAAAGCAGCACAGATTGAGTGACTTGTTTCAAAGCATTTAGCCCTGCCAGAATTTAGCATTTGGCCCATAAGACTTGCCACAGGAAATATAATTTCATTATCTGTTCAAAGGCAGCTATTCAAATCAAGTCACCAAACCAGATCAGCCTTGAAGATCTTGAGTGAAAATTCACCAGCGACCATCACACCTGGTGACCTCGGAGGGAGGCATGGAGAGAAATGTACAAGTATATGGAGGTTTCAAAATTTAAGGATCTTTTTATGTGCCTCTGTGACTTCTCTTCTTCCCATTTCAGGAACTGAGTTGAAAGAGTTTCTAGAGAAGGAGGTTACAAAATCTCATGTATACCTATATGTTTATACCTGTATGTTTATACCTAGCTGCTATGGTATAAACACTGAGAAGAAAACCTTCTCAGACCAGATAACAGTGCATTTGAAATTGCAGCTCATTTTCCTGGCACAGAAGTTAGAGAAGAAGTTATTGCATTGATTTGGGGAAAAGAAGGGAAAATATTTGATAATTAATTGATTCTCTAGGTCTAAATTCCATCTACTCCTAGAATAGGATCCTCATTTCATGCAGGATAATAGTGAGAAATATATGGAGAAAAGTGATTTGGTTTTAAAATGCTCACAGATTGTAGAGACCAGAGTTGTTTGTGGGTGTTCCAAGATCCTGGTTTTCACCAGTGCTGGCATAAAAATGAAGCTCCCATCGATTTAAGAGCAGAAGACAATTAGCTTGTCAGAAAGATCTGTCCAGGAATCTTGAATTGGGCACTTGGGACACATTTCAAATCCTAGAGACTGATTCAAGTTTGGGACAAAGGACAAATCACCAAGGCAGTCCTACAAGCTTCAGTACACCTCATACCAGCAGTTTTCCTGTAACCTTACCTGGGTCCAGGGCTGGCACCTCCCTTTGTATGTGGCACTGAGAGCAAGTTAGCGTGTGGAGAGGATGGCAAAGTCCAGCTGTCATGTCCTGAGAATACCTGAAGATTACTGCTGGAGCTCTCCAACAAATTAACTTTGGGGAGGAAAAAAAAAAAGCAACAAATCCTCAGTGACTACTGCAGACATTGCCTTAAGACAACAGAACATGGGCAGGCTTAAGGCAGCAATCTGATCATGAGGTCCCCAACCACAGGTAAAAGGACAAAACTCCCAAGCATGGTGAAAGGACAAAATTCCTGTGTTCATTAAGAGAGTAGCAAGGTGCCATTGCAATTCCAGGTGTGACTTATGAGAAGGTACAACATGACAGATATAAGAGTATGCATTTTTGCAAGTCTGATTAAAAGTTTTTAATTACTAACTGACATATATCAGGCAATGTTTTGATATAGATTTCCTTATAATTTGAGCTAAAATATTTAATAAAATTTTATAAATATTGCCCCATTCCTGGAAATTTTCAAGGCCAGACTGGATGGGGCTCTGGGCAATCTGGTCTAGTGGAAGATGTCCCTGCCCATGGCATGGGTATTGGAACAAGATTATCTTTAAGGTCCCTTTCAAACCAAACCATTCTATGGTAAATACTTCCATTAAACAGGAATTCTTGCTAAATTGTAATTAGCAAGCAGATTACTTTATCCTTATTCTTCTTTCTGACCAACTTCTTCTGATCAAAGTAGAATCTGTTTCTGGGACTCTGCACCCAGATCTAGGAAGTGAAATGGACTTTAAAGATTTTCTGGCAATACCAAAATGCCTTTGTCTCACATCAGCTTCTACCATATTCTTGAGAGCTGCTTTGACTTGAGAGCTCAACTGCATAATGGCAGGACATTGAAAGAAGACCTGCAACGCTCTTTTTGTTTAACTGGAAGCTGTAGCTAAAGCAAGATCATACACTCTGGTTTATCAGTAACAGTGCACCCAGCTCTTGGTACCTCTTTGTTTTGCTGCCTCAGTCACGCTGGGTGCATGAAGGGCTCTGTGCAGGTGGTTACAGAGACTCACCATGCCCTTTCCTAGCCTCAGCTCCTGCTTGCCCCAGTGTTTGTGCTAACCTAAGGAAGGGGCAGGCAGGCAGAGCAGCAAAGCAGTGCTCCAGGAGTACCTGTAGGGGAGTGATTCCTCTGCATGTAGGAGGGTGGGTATGGAGCAGCCCGATGGCCTCGCAGGGCTGAGTATCTCTCGCAGCTGTGCGGAGCGTGCGGAGCGGGCAGAGGCAAAGGTCCACTGTATTGGTAATTCGAGCTTCCCGAGGCACACATTGGATCTGGGTTGGAAATCAACCAGCCACCTTCGAGGTAAAAGAGAGAGCAAAGCTATTACTGTTGCTGCGTTAAAATGCTACAATACAATTAAGAAATAACCAGCCTCCTTGCAGAATCAGCTGTGCTTCCGAAATACCAAGCAGATTCCAAGATACTGGTTTGTGAAACAACTGACAAAAAAATAGCAACCCTCCACCTGCCTCCCAACCCACCAACCCTAAAAACAAGACCTGAAAGCAACCAGAAAATGCCACAAACATTAAAGAACAAATGAAAGAATAACTATCAATAAAGCAAATGCTCCCCCTAATTTTTTTACCTGTTTACCTATGCAAGATAATTTTATAGGTGACAAAAATATTCACAAATTTTAAAAAAAGGGGTAAAAAAGCCCTAAAAATGTCATATATCATCTTGATTCTAGATTCCTTTTAATATTGAAAAACTGGATTGTAAGGAAGATGATGCCTCTGCAGGACCTCTCACATTACTTCATACTGTGAAGTCTCTTCAATCTCTTTATGTTTTTTAAAGCGACCCTCTCTATGAGCACAGTTCAGGACTCAGTAAGTGATCAGTATGAACCAGTTAAGCAAGGTCCAGGTTCCCAACACCCATCATATCTCACAAAACTTGCAGCTGACATGAATAAAAACCTTACAGTGAGAGTATGTCATATGTTGACCTTCAGAGACTGTTTCTGGAGCATCCTTAGGATGGTTTCTGAAAAGCAAAATACTTTGTAGTTAGTGTTCTCATTGAGAAATTACAAAAGTCATAACCAGAACTACTCAGTAAAAAATTGGAGAAGTGAATAAAAAAGGAGGGAAATCCCTCTTCTTTAACCATGTGCCAGGCAGCAGTAGACCCTCCTACATTCTGCCATAAAGGAAGCAGGAGCTTATGTTTGACAACATAAACAAAAATGTTCCTAAGTTTGTGCCATATTTGGGAGCTGAACCTGGAATTCTAAATCTACCAGTGGGCACCATTCTTGCTTGCAGGCAAGCTGAAGGCAGCACTCCCCCTTCCCCAGCTGGAAACCCTGATACCGAGACACAGCAGATTCTTAAGTGGTGAGAGGAACGAAACAAAATACAGATTCCCGTGCAGGTACATGGGACTCTTCACATGTCAGAAGACAAAGCAGGTCCAAACAAAATTTATTAGAAATTATGGGCTGGAATACATTGTTTGCATGCCACTCTACATTAACATGGGTGATGCAAGTAAAATTTCGAAAGACAAACTACAATTAATTTCTGATGGGAGCATCTCTGACGTCTTACCTTTACTAAACACATCATATTTTATCACACAGGCTTAATAACAGCAGTGTAGTTACACTACAGTTACACTGCAATTTCACTTCAGCTATGCTTTTTGACACCTGCAGTTAACATGTTTTCTCCCTGGATTCACTGGAGTGCAAGTATGATGTCGTGAACACATGCAGGGTATAACACTACTGGGGAAGTTCAGATCATCTCATTTCAGGTTTTCTGTGTAGACAGAGATAAGTGCTAGGATCTCCAAGAGCGTATTCACCCACTTGAGCACCTACTGTAATAATTATATAGTCTCCCCACTGTCATTGGAGTGACTCTGGATTTAAGACAGCAGAAAGAAGCTTCAGTTATGTAATTTATCTTCCTTATGGTGATGTCACAGTTTTAACCATATCAGCAGCAAAAAGCTACCGGATCAAAAAAAAAAAAAAAAAAAAAAAAAAAAAAAAAAAATGAACTCACCTTTCCTTTGCATCCAGGAAGGCTTTGGCAAAGGGATTATACTTGATTTTGAGAGCTGTTATCTTGAGTTTACAGAAAACAAGGCATGTTAGTGAAGGCAATTTGAAACAGAAACTTGACAAAACATCTTCCAGAGTAATCTGAGTGGAACTGCCTGGGTTAGCCTAAAATATATCCCCACACATGAGGTTTTCCAGGGCTGGGTAGGAGACAGCTTTGCTGTGTACTGATCAGTACCACTGGCAAAACACCAGTTGGGGCAGCCTGGCATGAGCTGGTCTGGCAAATCTGGTGGAATGATGGACCCTTTCAAGAGAGTTTAAACACTGAATTCCTAGCAAGTACAAATAAAATCTGCAGCAACACTAGCTAAGGGATGTGGCATAGGAGTTAGCAATTCTTACAATCCAAGGCATCCCTTAAGTGCAGAAATTTTCCCACGGAGTACTGGGTTGTTCTGCAGTTGTATGTGTTACAGGGAACAAGGAGAGATGGGGTTATCATTATAACTACCAGTTATTGCTGGAGGAAGATACTGGGCTTGACTGTAGGGCTGTTTGGCTTTTTTTTCCAGTAAAGGATTGGGATGCCAGGAGAGATGGACCAGTCTAGAACAGCTGTGCCAGGATATTAAGCTAAACCTGGCTTAGTACTGGAACCAGACACTAGGTTCGTCAGTGTTCTACTGCAGAGAAATGACAGAGTATTAGACTGGATGGAATATCACACTGCATGGGACTGGTGGGGAAACAAGAAACAGGCACGCTGGTCTTGTAGTTAATCAGCTTCTAACAGATCTCATCAGTGGTGACCAGAGCACAGTGTGGCACTCTCCTACCTCTTCATTCTGATAGGCAGTCACAGCTATGAACTGGGTCTCAGGGAAGGAGCAGTTCATCACCATCCGGTGAGGGCCTCCCACACGAACTATGTGTACCTGGGGCTCATATTTATGCAGGGAGTTCAACATTATCTGCAGGAAACAAAACAGAGAGACAGCCCCCAGTGCCACTCTGGTACCTCACAGCCACCCTTTGGCTCTGTGACAGAGCAGGTGTCACTGCTGAACCTCCCCAGCCAGCAGTTACTGAAGCAGGAGGGCTGGTCTCTTCCTCCCTTGCAATAACCACATGGATGAACAGAATGAGACTTCACTGGACTGTATTTAAGGCTTTGGATGCAGCAGCATCAGTGAGTATTTGTGTTAGCAGCTATGGTCCTCAAACCACTGGACTTCCACTGCACTAGGGGCTGCTGAAACAGCTCAGAGGCCCTCCCTGTCCTGCTTCTGCTGTTTGGAAGATTCAGAATCACCCACAGAAAGGTGCCAGGAAGAAGATAAGGCAGTCACCCAGTCATCTCTCTGGGCAAGATGAAGTGTATCTAATCAAGCCTTGGCAGAGCATCTAACCTGGCACTAAAAGCTGTGAATAGCATTGATCCAGGAAGTCTATTAGGTTGTTTAATTGTCTCTAGTGCAAGAAGAAGATTCTTTTTTAAAATTTGTACTTTGCAAAGTGATGTATACCTACCTACATATATATATATATATAGGAAAGAACACAGCTATTAGCATAATTACTTTCTAATACCATCACAGAAGGGGCAGCTGCAGCACAGTGGGGACATGCTTTACTTTAACACTGTGGTCAAGATTCAACAGAAAACAAGAGAAGCTTCAGTTATTTGTTATTTAGTGACTTTCGTTTGGGTTCTGTTTCTCATATGGCTTTTCCTCCCCTGCTTTCTACTATTTTCCTCTCCATCATATATATATATATATATATATATATATATATATACACAGTGTTCCCCTGTTCATTTCTCCAGGGACTCCTTGACCCTCCAAGTTTCCTGTAGCTTCTTTCCCCCCTCTGCATATTTTCCTGAGGCTTTGGACTTTTCTGAGGTCCTGGATACAAGACAAGCATTTGCAAATTCAGATCCTGTTCTATGCTCTACAATGATTCTTGTGTGCTGGTTCCATGTAAGGCTTAGGAAAAGCCAGATCATCTTCCTGTTCTCCAATCTTTAAAACCTGAGATAATTTCCTACCTCATTAGAGTACTAAGCTTACAGAGGTACCTCACAAACCTAATGGAAATAACAGATTGACAACATATAACATTTACATGAAAGAAGTTGATTCTGGGCTTACAAGTATCATCCACTGTAGGAGTTTTGTACAAAACAAACAAGCAAACAAAAGGTCTTGTGCAACATTTTGCCTTTAGATGCATCATCAAAAATAAAATATGAAACAGAATTAATTTTCCTGTTTTCATTTTTAAGGGGTTCAAAGAGAAAGTCACTTATTTCTGGTACATGTGGTTTCTTTCCAAAGGACAAAGCTGATTCAATAGAATATTGATAATTATCATGATGCAAAAGCAGACATAGTAATTATTTCATTTAGGAGCAGCCTTTTATTCTGCCATCTGACTCCTGCCAACATTCCACTTACACCACACAACATTGGGGAACACAACAAAAACCTAATACCCGTGACCATTTTTCCCCCCTTTCTCTGAAGTCCTATGTAAAAATCCCCAGCACACAAGACCAACTCTAAAAAGACCCCCGATGATTAAGTAAACCACAGCACTCTGTCTCTCTTAACATCAAGAAGTCCATTAAAATCTGAAAGTGCCAATTAAGGCCTGTTTATCCCTGTTTACATTTGGCCTCCAGAGAATAATTGGCATCTGTGGGTGAAGAGGCCTTTAAGGGCTTCTATAATTACATAAATGCACCCTTGATATTTCTTGATTGGTAGGTGCTTGCAATTGAAGCCAAGAGGTGGTGTGGAAGCATCAGGCCATACCTGCCCACTCCCATTGAGCTTGTTGGTAAGTTTGACTTTGCTGAAGGAAATGGCAGCTTTCATCCAATGGGCCCCAAAGTTGGGAGAGTCTGGGTGGATGTAGACACAGCTGTGGTTCGGTGGCTCTGGTTTCCCAGCTGGCACCCATTCTCCATTGACGTACTTCCAGCGGTGGCCATCAGTCGGAGCAAAGTCCAACAGGAAGGAGTACATGGCATTTGGATCCAAGCCTGACACACTGATCTTCAAAACAGGGAACATCCGCCTGGCCAAGGAAACAAAAAAGGGGGACACCACTGGAAACTGGTCTGGAAAGATTCTCCTCAGGCTTTGTTTCCAGATGCTCACTGACTATTTCAGTATAAAAAAACATCCTCCCTTCCTTCCATCCACTCTTGCCATCAGACCTTGCAGTTGGCAGTTCCTCCAGTAATTTGGTCCCGTACATCCATATTCCCTGACCTCACCAGCCTGACAATGTTCTTTTGCTTTTAGTTCCATCTTACATGCAAGCTCTAAACTTCTGTCCAGCCTTCCACCATCTCATGTGTTTAAAACTGAAACCCTGCCTTTGTTAATTTTGGGAAAATGCTCCTTTTGTGCCTGGAGGTCTAATGCCACCTTTTCTCAATCCCCTTTTACTATTATTTTTTTTTTCTTTCGTAAAGGAGATTTGCAGGAGCTCACAGTTTGATTTTCAGTGGTTTTCTGTGTGTCCCAATGCTTGTGATCGATGCCACACAGCTCTGAATTGGCACCTCAGTGCCTGAAAGTCTGCAGCAACAGAGCTAGTAGGACTCTAACAGATTTGTGGACAGCAGAACAGAGGGGTCTCCCAGAAGAGGTATCCTATTCATTAAGTTTCGTAGCTTTTCAAGGAATACATGCAATTGCTGTTACATATCACCTCTTACATTCTTCTTCCATGAGTAACAGGCCTCCCTGCCCCAGACACCCTCATAGTGACCTCTCCTGGCCGCTGCCGTTTCTCCATGCCACATTCTTACGGACTGGCCAATGAATCTTCAAGCTTCTTTTCTCTATGGGTACAGAGAGGGTACACCAAGCCACCAGAGAAATGGCCTAAGGTCCGTGGCCATGGGGCTAAGGTAAGGTAGCTCTCTAGGCTTAGTAGCTGTACAAGACTTCCAAAATACATAAGAAGGGAGCTGAAATTCTAGGCTGTCTCAAAGGACACTGGAAGTCTCTGCCCCTGCAGTCATACTCTCTAGTGACACCCAAATGCAAGTTGCTAACAATTAGTCTCCCATGACATCCCACTCACCTTTCTGGAGACCTCTATAACAGTTTTTGCTGTATGCATTCAGCACCTTCTGCTGACAGGAAAAGACAGAATTTGAGAAATTTGAGATTTTTGATCTAATATTAATACTTGGTGATACAGGGTCAGTGCAGCATTGAGGAAAACACCACAGAATTTGGTTTGGGTTGGAAGGGACCTTAAAGACCATCTTGTCCCAATCCCTGGATTGGTGTCCCCAACACTTTCCACTACACCAGGTTGCTCTAAGCCCCATTTAATCTGGCCTTGAACACATCCAGGGATGAGGCATCCACAACTTCTCTGCGCAGTGCCTCACCACCCCTTGTATCACTCCATGTCCTTGTAAAAAGTCCCTCTCCAGCTCTCTTGTAGCCCCCTTTAGGCACTGGGAGGCTGCTATAAGGTCAGTCTCCTCTCCAGGCTGAACGGCTGCAACTATCTCAGCTTTTCCTACGGACTTGCTCCAAGGGGTTGATGTCCTTCCTGTACTGGAGAATGCAGCACTCCAGGTGGGTCTCACCGGTGTGGAGCAGAGGGTGAGAATCCCCTCACTCCCCTGCTGGCCACTCTGCTTTGGATGCAGCCCAGGATGCATTTGGCTTTCTGGGCTGCCAGTGCACGTTGCTGGGTCATGTTGTGCTTCTTGTCCACCAACACTCCTGAGTCCTTGTTCTCAGGGCTGCTCTGAACCCGTTCTCCACCCAGCCTGTATTTTAAGTTCACTTTATGAGGTTTGCACAGGCCCTGCTCTGAAGCCTGTCCAGATCCCTCTAGATGACATCCCTGCCCTCCACGTGTCAACCAGAACACAGCTGGGGGTTGCTGGCAAACTTCCTAAGGGTGTGAAGGGTGTGCCCCTGTCACCAACAAAGGCATTGAAAAGCTCTAGTCCCAGTACTGACCCCTGAGGAACAGCACTCCTCCCTGGTCTCCACGGTACTGTGAACCATGATGTTTCTAATTAAATAGATGCTTAGTCAAGGATCTATATGCTGCACATGTCTTTCTGATCAGGATGCACCAGCTACCAAACTGGGATGTGTTGAAAAGTATGGATGCATTGCTCTTTCCAATGCTTACATCTCCCCCAGTCGATGTTCAAAGTAACACATTTAGATACATAGCTGAAATTGAATTAGAGGGGAAAATTAATCCACATGAAAATTTAATTTCACTAGATTTCTCAGAGCTGTTTGTGTTACACGCAGATTGTTAATTCCTCTGCCCACAATACAGGCAAGCTGCTCTGCCTTTCTATTTGAGAGGCTCAAGTTTATCCCCAAAGGAC
Source organism: Coloeus monedula (assembly GCF_965178545.1). Classification (NCBI taxonomy): domain Eukaryota; kingdom Metazoa; phylum Chordata; class Aves; order Passeriformes; family Corvidae; genus Coloeus; species Coloeus monedula. The sequence continues at coordinate 26,630,525 of NC_138783.1, forward strand.
CCAAAGACCAATTCCAGAAGAGAATGCAGTCACCATCAATTTTAACCTCCTGTAGCACTAAGATTAGAGCACTTCCCTGTGTTACCCGGCTTCAATCCCAGTTAATCTCTGCCTCACTTGGACCAGCATGTTTTGACTGTACAGACTCTAATGATGGAAAGCTCACCACCTAACTTGTTCTGCTGATTAAGTGGCTTTACTGTTAAAATCTGACTTTTAGCATGGCAAATTGTGATTTCTCCAAATTTGTTTGTCAGAACGTTTGTGTCAATGATCAGGTAGGTGCACATGTGACCTCTACCGCTGCAATAGCTGAGCACTTCAGCCTCTTCAATTTATTTAGAGCAAACCTGCTACAATTACTCCACAGTACAGACCTTGAGTGGGAAGATGTTTGATATCAAACTTGAACGTGCAGTAACCAGTTAAGTTGCTTTAGCGTTTAAGCCTGGAAAGGGCTTCTTTGCCCCACTCATGGCTGCCTGCACTGATCCCCTATGGATTCTCCCCATACCCAGAGAGGAACAGTGGCACCTTCCTGTCTCCAGGCAATAATAGGGATTGCGAAGTCTCAGGATAGTGCCTAGCTAATATGGTATAAACACTGAGAGAGAAAACCTACTCAGTCAGATAAGAGTACATTTGATATTGAAGTGTCAATTGAATACAATAAGTCTGAGTAAAATAGGAGATGGTTTCCAGCATATCAGCTGCACCCATTGGGACGTATTTTGTGATACAGCATGTGATTTAATTTTAATGATGTCTATCCTGTTCAGAATATATCTATCTCCCCCAGGCATATTGCTAGGCCAGGTGATTATCATAATGAAGTATGATACAGCCACAGAGACATATCTATATATTAACACTGAAGGTGGTTCATCTAACTGTGACATTTTGGGACCCTCGGTACCAATTAGAGATGACTCAGAGCAGATAGAATTGTGCATGCTAGAATTTGACACTTGAGGATCACTAATCAATTAGACTTTCATTCTCTGGGATGCTACTGTATCAGGTTTCTGTTTAATTTCTGAGCTTTGCCAATAATGTGTCTGTCCACACCAACTGTTTTCGTTTTTCACACACAAAAGTTCAGGCTGGCTCTTCTCTTTCATTGTAGAACACAGTTTTCAAAGCATTCATCTACCCTTCAGCAAGAATGATCTGGTTGTACTTATTTAGCAGAAGCAGAATAAGATCAATATTTTTTCTACTGAGAATCTCTCTGGAGACAGGCACTGAAGAATCCTGAACCTGAGAAAAACTCAGCAGTCATGGGAAGTGGTCTCAAGTTGGTCTCCTTTTGAATAGCATAGAGTTGTTCAGAGTGCTTTGCTGCAGGCCACCGTCTGTGTTTTCTTTGTTTTAGTGTGCTGATGTGTTTTTTGATGAAAGATACTTTCAGAAATGCAGAGATCCTTTTTCATAATCTCTGATGCTACAGTAACTATGTTAAAAGGATTAATGCAAATGGCTGTGTGACATACTTCTGCAGTTTTTTATTTAGAGATTGCTGTTTGATCATAAAGAACTTATTTCTGTCCCCACTGACATTTCTGGAGATGTCATTGGCTATAAGAAAAGTAGAATCAGGCTGATAAGGAGTGTATAAGTTAAAATTAAAAAATCAGGCAGCTTACACAATGAAATAAGGAGTACCCGGGCACATTCACATAATGAAAGATTCCCTTATCAACACTATAAAAAGATTTTATCTACACACTCACCCTGACATTTCAGAAAGAACTAGTATCACCATGAAGTCATGATTTTCATTAGCTGCAAGGAAAGAAACTGAAAAAAACCTGTTGGTATGGTGTGATTCTTTGTACCAATTTAATTAACCAGAGGCAAACCCATCTTACCTCACTTTTAGTCACTTATGCAGCTAAGGAGCCAGTTTAAGCTACTGTACACCAAGTGAAAGTCCACTTAGAAGTCTGCTGTAGCCTAACAGCAGTTTTGAAAGCAATTTAAATGAAGCAGAAGGAGCTTCTTGATATAAAGAGAATCTCGGCAGTAGATTTCTATCAGTATAGGTTATTAGGAGCAATCAGAATGGCAACAGGTACTGTTACACCAAGAGCTGGGCACTTTGGGAAGGTAACTGTTTTCTCCACAGAATCACCTTGCTGAGCCAAAAGAGACTATATTTTCCCTTTTTACTGCTTTCACCTATGTCGCTTATCAAGCTGCAGACAGCAGTAATTTCATCCACAAATTCTGTTAAATCAAAGTCTGCAAAATTAATGAAAGTCACATCACATGAGTAAATCTTTATTTCCATCTCTTAATTCCTGTCTCCTGGGTGGGTCTCCTGAGAGGTTTTGCAGAAAAAATGTGTGCATGTTGAGGGAGCGGGGGGAGGGGGATGGGGGGCACAGCAGAGGGCTGGCAAGGATACATTAAATAAAAACTTTAGTACCACTGTGCTGGCAAATCTTATTCTGGTAGCTGCTTGTCTGTTATGGGCTGGACTCTGCTGTCAGCCCAGTTCACAGCAGAACCTCTGTGGAGAGCCTTCTTCAAGCCAGTGCCCGATTCAGAACTGGCATCCTTCTCGCCAGATTTTTCACTCTTTTCCTGTGCCTTTCTGTGTTCCCCAAAGAGTAAGACATGTGATCCATTTATACCACAATATTTTGTCCTCCTAAAACTGTGTAAATCAAGCAATATTCCACACTTGTTTCTAAAGGCACCAGCAACAACTGTGGGACCATGCAATTCAGACTGTACCTGCATACAGAGCACGTAGGGCACAGTTTTATTGCACCCGTTCTGGTACAGACTGCTCGTACAATCTGTTCATACCTGGGAACTGCAGCTGGGGATAACAACATCAATCTGCTTCTGTACAGTAATTTGAAGTGTACAGGTGAGGACTTGCTAATAGAGGCTGATGATTATTAGCATAAGAAGTCATTCCAAAGGTTTTGAGAGGTACCATCTATTCCCTTGAAAAAGTTGCCTTTTTGTGAAATCGCAAGTTAGTCAATATATTTTTCCAGCATGTTTCGTAGGAGGAATGGTTTGGCAGTGACCAAAAAGAAGCAGGGTCACTCCATCTTGTTCATATGCTGGTTTTAGTGGACTGCAAGGCTGCAGTCCCCTAAAAAGCTCTGGTGTGCAGTTCCCTCAAGTCTGCACACACTGTTTATTATCACAGAGTCTAACCCCCCTGGCTGCCACCTCCACTGAGCCCGCAGCACTGTGCAGATCACTCACCTGCCATTCTTGGTCACGATCATCTCATTAGTGACTTCCCTGAATCTCTGCCAGAGCGTCGCATCCTCCAAGACAACCTGGAGCTGTTTCTCCGTGGGGTCGCCTTTGTCTCTCCCAGCCCGGAGTTCGCTCTCCACTACGCTGAGGAGCCTGGAGACGGTGCAGTCGCTGGGCTTTTTGCAGCCCAGGTCTGCCATGACGGCTTTACTGTCAGAAACTTCAGGTAGCTGTTGAAAAGACAAAAATAATAAGCTAAATAAAAAAAGAAGTCAGTTCATTGGGCACCGTCTGGCGAACGTGCTCGCCTCACTCTTTTGCCACTGCCTAGCTCTTTCCCCTGAAGTCCCAATGGGCAGTGACACCAGTGTGTGGAGGTTTACGCACACGCTCCACACAAAAAGAGGACTACCTCCTAATTACCTGTTAGACAGTCAGGTGGGTGGCTGGCTGATGACTCAATTGGCTGCCTTGAAAGAAGAGTCCTCCATCCAAATTAGCATGCTTTTATCTTTTTTCAACCTGAAGTGGGTCTAATTGTTCTGCTTGAGAACCAGGTTTCCATTAATGAAAATTGTTTCATTTCCAGACTGAAACAATGCATGGAAATTGCATTCACACTGGTGCGGACTCTAACTGAAGGAGCTGGGAAGAGTCAAGATAGTTAAGATAGAGAAGGTTGTCTTAAAACATTTTCACCAGGAATGTTGCATAAATGCATTAACCTCATTCTTCTATGTTCCTAAATCAAAATATAATAGTAAGAGACCCTTCTGCACTGAGGTTGCAATGCACAAGGAGAAGGTAGCATCCCTACACTCCACTGTTGATGGGTATTGTGTCCATCACTTGGTCCCACCGTCATTCACAAAATCCCTGCTGCACCTTACAGGTGGCAGAACTCCCCTCTGGCTGTGTTTCCACAGACAGACTGCACATTTCTGGGGCTGGTATCAGCTCAACCGCCTGAGGCCTGGCACTGCTGACAGATTCAAGGTCCATCTCATACAAAAGCTCCCTCAGCATCCCTCTCACCTCATGCTGAGACCTTCTCTGACAAGCCTAATCCAACAACACATGCCCTCCACAAAGAAGCTGCCATTTTACAGAGGACTCCAACAATGTCAGCATTCAGCCAAGGATATGAGAAATATGGCTTCAGTCCCCTGCTGGAGGGTTAAGTGGGGGCCCCACGAACAACAGTGACCTGTGAACACTGGGCTTTGGTATATAACAAGTGTTTGAGTCCCTAACTTCTCCTGATACATCCATCTCTGATAGTGTCTTCGAAAATTCTGGTCTGTTGGACATGAGATACTCAGGGTCTTGATTATGAAAATGTAGTGCTAGAGGTCACTTTTAGAGAAATACATTTTCTGTCTGCTTATTGGGAACTTTGCATTCTTTCAATTCAATAGTCCCTATTGAATTTCTGTGTTTCTGTCTCTTTTAGAAAGACAAAATGACTTGGTGGATCACTGCTGGGATTTTTGGAGACAAGAAAGAGTATGGCAGACTTTATAAAACAGAATTTAAGTTAAATCCATCACTGATCAAGGCTAAACAAAAAAAACTGAGAGTTACCATCCACCTAAACAGCAATGGCCAGAGCTTGACAGCACCTTATTGGCACTCTTCCAACCCAAATCATCCTGTGATTCTATGCTCCTTTCAAACTTCACACTCTGACACCTCTTCCCCCTCTTCTTTTTTAATTGTCAACTCATAACAAAAATACTTAGATTATTTTATAAGTAAACTCAGGTTGTGAGTTACGTTAGCAGGTGTCATATAGCAACTTCTAGATGATAAACAGCCCACTCTCACTGCTGAACAACTAAAGAATGTACTTTAAAATCTATAGGATAATTAGATACCTCGAAGGGTACCACTTTACATTTGGAAAAATAATTGCATCTTAGGTGTGCTGGTGTAAATGGAATATCTTTATGTTTGGGTTCCCCTTTCCAAATACTCAGAGGAGAGAGAAGCTACTACTGTAGTTTTTCCCTGCACGTGCTCAAATGGCATAGGAAATGCATAGGAGACTATATGAGACAGTGTTTAATTTTATTACACTACAAATGCAAATAGACAGAGAAATTTGAGCTGGTTGAAGTGCTGTGTATTTCAATTCCATATCTTCAGGTTTTCAGTCAGTTCTAAAACAGATACATGTTATTTTGGGATTTTTTTTAGCTGAAGCCCTATTTCCGTCCAGCCTTTTAAGATATAGTTGCTCAGAAATCAGGAGATTCAAAGTTGAGGCAAGTAAAGAGACAACATATCATAAAAGCAATAATATGCCAGTAGTTACACACAGTTCTTTCTATAGACAAATAAAAAGAGAAGCCTGGCCTTTCAGAAGTACTCACTGCCCATCTCTCCTACAGGTCTTCAAGTGGAGTGATACTGGATTCCAGCCTCCAAAAATCAGATCCAATCTACCTTCCTCAAGATGCTTAGAACTTAAAAGAAACGGAAAGCATGCACAAAAGCAACAACAGCTCCCGTTGGTAGAAGGGTTTCCAAACAAGGAAGTGAAACTCTCACCAGCAGACACTGGTGCATCACTAGAGGTAGAGAATATGCTCAGCAAAGATGGATTGGAAATGGAGGCTGCCACAAAGCAAGAGAAAGGGAGGTCCTGCTTGGAGTGCACTGCTTGCCCAAAGCACTCCTGGGACTGAGATGTAGAGAAGGAAGGGTGTATGGAGGGAGTGGATAATGACCTGTTCCAGTAATAGGTTGGGAAGAGAGTCAATAAAACTGGATTTTTTACAACTAGCATCCCTAAGGGAGAAGCATGAATGTGTTTACTTTGGAGTGTCATACTGGAACTTGTGTCCTGCACGGCAATAAAACACCCTTTCAGATCCCAGAAGTAGGTAACACTTGTGTGCTTACAGTTATCACTCATACAAGGTGCCTGATGCTTGAAAGCCTAGTGTCCAGAGGAAAAAATAAACCACAAATTTAACAACTTAAAATACCTGACTTTCACACAGTTTGAATTTTAGTAACTATGTTACCATGGCTCAGGATGCCTGAAACCACAACATTTTCCAAAATGAGAGTAGTTACCTGTGGTTGGTTAGTGGGAACAGCCCAATTACTATTTTCAGCATGGGGAAGTGTGTTTCAGCTCTAAGAGTTCAGCCTGAGAGCAATTTGTGATGTACGTAGCAGGAAGGCACAGTTCATCACTGACAAATCTTTCCAACCAAAAAGAATTAGCCTAAGGAATAACAAGTTTGCATGCATGCAAGCACATGATCAGCTGAATGTACTTGGACCTGAGATTTTGCTTTAAAATACACATCCAGATTCCATCAATCAGGCTTCCTTGAATTGTGCACTGTGTCTGTGTCACACAGCTTCCATAGGAGAGGGCTGCAGAAGAGAAACCGGATAGATTCAGAGTCACAGTTATTTGTTTATTGTTGGCTTTTCATTTAACAAAAATATTATGTGTGGAAATTTATTTTGAACATTTAGCCTGTTTTAGGAGAAGTAAGAGACATCCTCTAATCTTTTGTCCCTCCGCTCACCTAAATAACAACTTAGAATGCTTTCCAAACAACCCTTCTTTCTCCTACTTTCTTGCAAGATTAATTTTTCCAAGTCTACAGGTGCTGAAACTGAAGCACAAACAGATTAATGCCACTGGCTGTAGGTATTGCCAGGACACCCAGAACAATCCATTCTCAGATGTGGCTTATTTCTTGGGCTGGAAGTTAAAGCTCCTTGAACCTGACATTTGAAGAAAAGGTAGCTGGACTTACAGAGGAGTACAGTAGGTGCTCCTGATGACTCATGGCCAGTGTCACTGCAAGTGGGACACACACAGGACAGAAGACTGTTCACTGCCCTTCTTGCACTTGTCACCCATTTAATTAGACAAGAAAATCAGCAGGGGCAGCAGAAGGAACAGAAAATGCCCCTACAAAATCCACAATGTTGTAATCTTTCCCTGAAACCCAGCTGGGTACTTTCAAGGAGGGATCAGACTCCTTGTGGCTCATAGCCAGTCAGAACTAGCTCAAAATGCAAGCACAACACAATCATCTCCAATTTACTAATAAGAATTTAGTAACTCATATTTTAAATGAAGCAATGAGGACTGGGGAGAGCAGTGAAAGAACAGTCAGAACAATCCTGCAATACTTACTGGATTTTACTCCCCAAGCTACAGCAGGAAAAAGCTAGGGGTTATTTTTGACTTTCTAATTAAGCTTGTTCTTAAATGCTCCCGGCCACCAGCTGGTGGGGTACACAGAAAGAAAGAAAAAAATAACCCAAACAAGAAAAAAGGTAATTAAAGAGCCCTTTCTTGCCTTGACATTGGATAGCTGTTTTTTGGCCTTTAGCTGCATGTTTCCAAATAGAAGGCAGCCCTTCATCATCAGATGAAATTGCAGAAAATAAGACTCACTCTTTCCATCTCCAAAGCTCCCACTGCAGCATCCAACTAACCCCACTCTGAACACTGAGTCCCAACAACACAGGGAAATGTAACCTCCATCACCATGACACTCCCAGGAAATCAACACCTATCAGCTACCACGGAATAATTAAGAAAGGATAAAAAGACAGCTGCTTTCCTTCTGTTTTTTAATCATGTATTCAGCCCCTTAAGAGATTGCTAGGCTAGAAGAGACTTAAAGAAGATTAGCCTTTGCATTAATGTCAGGGTGAGGGGACAGTGCCAGTAACTTCCATCGGGTATGTTTTTAGCAGCAAGGCAGGCAGCTTGTTCAAGTGGTACCTCCCTGTCTGGTGTTATAACTGAGATTATAACTGAGATTAATTCCGAGCCCAGAGAGCAGGGAAGGCTTTCCACAGCAGTCTTTCTGCTTTTTAAAAAGAGAAGGAAAAAAAGAAAACAAACCCAAAGAAAAAACCTAATGTAGCGTGATGGGTTGACCCTGGATGGGTGTCAGGTACCCACCAAAGCTGCTCTGTCTCTCCCCTCCTCAGGCTCATGGGTTGAAATAAGGACAGGGAGAGATCACTCACCAGTTACCATCATGGGCAAAACAAGCTTGACTTGGGGAAATTAGTTTAATTTATTACCAATCAAAACTGAGTAAGCTAATAAGAAATAAAACCAAATGTTAAAACATCTTTCCTCCACCTCTCATTTCTTCCCAGGCCTAACTTCCCTCCTGATTTTCTCTTCCTCCTCCCTGCCAGCGACCTTCTCAGGGGAAGGGCTCCTCACACTCTTCCCCTGCTCCAGCATAGGATCCCTCCCATGGAAAGCAGTCCTCTATGAATTTCTCCACCAGTCCTTTCCCCAGCCTGCAGTTTTTCACATACTGCTCTAGTGTGGGTCATTTCCATGGGCTGCAATCGTTCAGGAACAGGCTGCTCCAGTGTGGGTCCTCTGCAGGGTCACAAGTCCCACCAGCAAACCTGCTCCGTTGTGGACTCCTCTGTCCAGGAGTCTGCTCCAGCTTGGGCTTCCCAAAAAGTCACACCCTCCTATGGGCATCCATCTGCTCTGCCATGGGGTCCTGCACCAGCTGCAGGTGGGTCTCTGCATCCCCATGGACCTCCATGGGCTGCAGGGGCACAGCTGCCTCACCATGGTCAGCTCCACAAGCGGCAGGGGAATGTCTGCTCTGGCACCTGGAGCACCTCCTGCCCCTCCTTCTCCACTGACCTTGGTGCCTGCAGAGCTGTTCCTCTCAAAAATTCTGTCCCACCTCTTTGGCTGCATTAGTGCAAGGTTTTTTTCTCCTCAAATACATTACCCCAGAGGCACTACCACAGTTGCTGGTGGGCTCAGCCTTGGCCAGCAGTGGGTTCATCTTGGAGTTGGCTGGCCTTGGCTCTATTAACATATGGGAAGCTTCTGGCAGCTTCTCAGGGAAGCCACCCCTGTAGACCCCTCACCAAAACATTGACAGCAAACCAAATATATGTAGTCAGGCTGGTGATAAATGTAACTTAGTTTATTTTAAACAATAATTATACTTTTCCCTAATTCATTTTTTTCTACTTGAAAATCTTCAGTGATGTCTTCAGACATGAATTGTCACCTAGAGGAAGAAACTATTACTGTCCCCATCTTTAAGATCAGAAAATTATATAAAAAAAGTAAGAGATTCTAACCAAAGCTTTAAGTTCTACTTACAACATCTCAGAACAAAAGTAATACATTCAGTGTTTATTGGGCAACATGCACTTTTGACCTGGATGTGTAGGTTAAAGCTTTCTGCTAACTACGAGGGTTAACAAGTTTCAAGTATAACTCCTATGAAGCAGTTGATTCTCTCAAAAGCAGTGAGCCTCACACATCCTGTTACACACAACCAGAAACCACAGGAGTACATGCCTGTGAAAACAAAATATTTTGTTTTCACACCACATACTGTACCAGAGAATGGTTTGGGTTGGAAGGGACCTTCAAGATCATCTCGTTCCAGCCCCCCTCCCATGAGCAGGGACACCTTCTGCTAGTCCAGGTTGCTCAGAGCCCCATCCAGCCTGGCCTTGAACACTTCCAAGGATGGGGCATCAAGAGCATCTCTGGGCAACCTGTGCCAGTGCCTCAGTACTCACACAGTAAAGGATTTCTTCCTAATCTTTAATCCAAACTTCCCCTCTTCGGTTTGAAGCCATCCACCCTTGTCCTCTGACTATGTGCCCTTGTATAAAGCCCCCCTCCAGCTTTCAGTACTTCCCCAGCTTTCAGGGCATGACAGCCCTTCAGAGCTGCAATGAAATCACGCTGACTACATGATACTTTCATTGTACCATTTTTACACTACACCCATGTTGCTCCACACTTATTCCCACAGAGGTTTGAAAGCACGAATTCTTGGGAATAACTTCTCTTAGAGATGCCACAAGGGAACGCAAGAGAAACTTAAAAGGGTTTCAACCAGGCTAACTTAAAATAGAAATCCCAAAGATTGGCAGCTGAGATAGACTATTCCATCTCTAATTCATCAGCAGCTTTTTTCTGAAAAGTGAGAAAATCAGAATTTTTTCTCTTTAGGAATCTTCAGCTGGGCAGTTACAAGCCTGTACCCCCACATGTATTGCAACCAAGGCTGAGCTTAGTAGGAAAGGTACAAGCAAGGGATGGAAATAACTATCAGCCCCCACCTTTGAATGGCTCACATCCATGAAATACCTTCTCTTGCAAATCAGACACTGGGGAAGGAGAAAGGAAAGGGGCAGACATTGCAGCAGCTTCCCAAGAGCCTTGTCACTGAATTTGAATGCTGGTAACTTTGAATGCAAGGTAATGGGATTCAGGGACTAGATGCTGTAGCACAACCCTTTCAAAGCATTTCTAAGGAGCAAAGTCATTCGTCAACAGAATGCATTTTACAGCAGCTGATCACTGTTTAGGGATTCCAAATGAAGATTTCACTTCTTTTTTAACCATTCAGGTATTAAGATGTCAGCATGAGAATGAAGTGGCAAAGTTCAACAGCTTTGTTGTTATGCAGGAGGTTGTTAGGCAAGTAAAATACCTCTAAGCTATTAGACATGGAAAGGATTAATTGCCCTTTGAGGAATCACAGTTGTCTTGATATGACACACGTGTATCCAGCTTTCTTGACACTCCTGGGACACTCTAACCTTTTCAAAAAGATAAAATGCAAACCCCTGGGTTTCTATACTACAAAAGACAGACTGCTGCTTGTATTCCAAACACAACTTTGGAGTTTCCTGTAGGATAGAAATTTCAGTTAAGTCAGCTGCAAGACAGAGCTTGCAATCAAAAAAACAAGAAAAGAAAGGTAATTGAAAACGTAATGCAGTCTCCCATAGCACACAAGTCTCACCACCACCCTTGCAGACAGGAAAAAAAACCACCTGCCTGTCAATTAGGAGAAAGTGTAACAAACCCTGAACAGCCTGATGCACACACAGCTTGATATGCTGCCAAGGAATATTAAACCACAGCAACTCTTTGGATTCATATTAGGCACACACTTAAACAGCCCAGCTTTTTGAAAGTTAAAAAAAATTAAAATAATTGCCTCTATTTATTTTTAATACACATTCATAAATCATTGATATTTTGCTTCATTTACATTCTATTGAGTGTACATCAGCACTCAGAGCATGTTGATTTCAGAGGCGTGTTGCTTCCTGGTATCTCTGCTGACAGAATAGCACCAGGCATTACTTTCTCTGTAGCATGGATTAAGGATAGCTTGTTGGCATATCTATATTGACTCTTGAGGTAAATAAATATGAAGCAACAAAAGCATTATCCTCACCTTAACTCCAGTCATGCCAACGAGTTGTCTAGGTGCCTGCAACTGCTGGGTGAAGCTGCTGCAAAAGACTGGTGACACAAGGACTCCCCCCAGCAGTACATGTTGTGTGCACAGCAAAGGAAGTGAGGACAGGACAATAACTTTAAAGAAAAACAAATACACAGAAGAAAACAAACCTCCCACAGCAACTTCAGCATCATCTGGAGAATCAGCATCATTAAAAAAGCTGTAAGTACATTAAGAATATTAACCATAAGAACCATTCATTTAATGCAGGGATAACTTTATTGAAGGAAAAAAACAGCACTTGTAAAGGTTTCACTTCATTAGAGAAAAAGTTGTAAGTCAGAAAAAAGAATATTTATCAAAGTAGAAATCAAACAGTGTAAATACATAGAAAAAGCACATCAGCAAACAGAATCAGTAACAGTACAAAACATTGCAGAGAATTTCTGAGTCTGGTTTTTATTTTACAAAACGATTCCACAGCCGTTCAAAAATTTAGTGCTCACATTACAGCGAGGCACGTGGTTTTAAGAGAATAAACCATTTCTGTGCTTTCTCTCCAAAATGGTCAGTATTTGCTACGGTTGTAAACATCAGTATTTAAGACAAATGTGTTTAAATATCCTCCTCCTCCTCAGTGTACAATAGCACAGTGATCTCACTTTCATGAACATGATTAAGGACCAAAACGAAGCAAGAGACGTTCTCAGAAAGTCGGAGGCACACAAAGAGCCCAACACACTTTCCTTTTTAAAACGTGGTTTCTGAAAAGAATTTCAACTTGTGGCAGAAAATTCGTCCTTGGTTTTTGTAACAGCTCATGAACAATCTTATTACTGTAAATACTAAATGAGATCAAATTGTTAGCATAATCAGTGTAGAATCATTTCAGATAGTACCAGTATTCATAACGGACTTCCTCACATAAAACAGAGCAAAACCTTGAAGTAGTGAAAAAAAAAAATCCCACATTTCAATGTACAGAGTCCCAGTACTTTGGGAATACATGACTACCGCCCTCCCCATTTCCACTTCTACTATAGCTGGAAAGTCAGGTGATCCAGGACATACAAATTTCCTGCTAGAACTGCACGCTAAGGCTGCTTGGCTGAGGTTATGTTATCTGTACTGCAAAAAGTAAAAAAAGTGGACAAGTTGGTCAACAGTGAGGCTGGGCAAAAAGCACTTCCTGATAGAACACCAAATCCTACTGAGATGGGCACCCAACATCAAGCAAGTTTCCTTAGGGAATTCAGCCTTGAGGTAAGTGCTGCAGGTAATTGAGCAAGGACTTTGGGAAGGAAGGAGCTTTGTGATTTAAACCACAAACTCTCTATTCGCAGCAGAGCGCACACAGCAAACATTCCTGCCCTGAAGGACAGTGAGACAGAAAGCTTCAGAAATGCTCACCGTGCCTCCTGCCAAGCACATAACCAAAGCTGATGACATCAAAATGTAACACAAAGTAGGTTTAATGACAAAAAAAAAAGGTAAAATGGTATAATCTAATTCAGACTGAAAACTACTCAAGAAGGAATATTCATATAGTTTACTCCCTGGTTATGTAAAAATCATATAAAATAAAGTATTCAACAAAGTGGAAATCTCTTTTGCTGTTAAACTTGGCAACAGCCTCAACACAACTACTTAAAAGTAAGAATCTAAAGAGTTTTGTTCTGGGAGAGCTATTTTAAACCAAAACTGCTTGTAGATGAAGCGACAAACCCTGAGTATGTTTCACATGTTGGCAAGAATAAGGCAAATCTCTCCTACTGTCTGATGTCCCCAGGAACAGAATACAACACCAAAGGGCAACATAAACCCCAGTGGCACTCTGGTGATCCTTGTGTCCTTGCCATCTCCCCTTGGCTTCCCTTCCTGTAAGGGCACAATTTCTTAGCCTCATGTGCTGTGCAGTCAAATGAAGATTTGTTCTCTCTTACTGAATAAAAGGCTGTGAATCTGGAATTACAGTTTGAAACTGGTAAGAGAGGGGGAAAGGAAAATACTCATTTATGTGCTATCTATTGGTAGTTTCATAAATTTCCTACTTCTGCGTGGCTGTGCTCACAAGAGCCAGCTAAAAGGTTCTAGTTAGCTACTCTGCAAGTTGAAAAACTAACATTCAACATACCCCATTCTATTGTTCTTCCAGAAGAACTGCCAGAGAGTCTACCAGAATCCTGCCCAAGCTAGCCAAGGAATAAGCAAAAGGCTTTTACTCCTCCTAATCTGAAGTAACCAAAACAAGAACCCCAGAAGTCAAATTCCATTATCTTGGCTGCTGAACCTGGAATGATTATCAGGGTTAACATAACCTTGCTGGAGAGGGGAAGGAGAAACAATGTATACTGTACTTGTAGCTTTTCCAGGGTCATTCGGAGATGTTAAAATTAAAGGAAAATTGGAATTTATAAGGCATTAGGGTAGCATTTCAATTTCCCCTATACAAAGGAATTCTGTAAACATTATCAAAGTCCTAAGAAGAGACTAGCTTAGATCCTTTGACAGATGTAAATTAGGTTTTGAACTTACTCCCTGATAAAAAAGACACACATCACTTTGGACACTTGTCTTAGATCAGCCAGGGAAAAGAAGTATCAGTTTTCTTAAATTCCCAGTCTCTCTTGGGCATTTAACCAATTCTTTTCAAGAAGAGCAATAGTCAATGTAGTTATTTCAACACTAGCTTCTAAATCCGGGGAGATAAAAAAAAGCACCAGGACATAGCACTTGAACCTGTATAATTGATTCATCCCACCATCAGTGCCATCTTTCCAAGGTGGCATTTTCCATTCAAATGTCTTTGCAACAGTAATTCTGGACACCTGGAATCCACAGAACACTTGTCAAAATCTCCCTTTCATACCATCTACAAAAGGGAATCTTTAATTTTTTTTTTTTTTTAGAGGATCCTAACAGCTGGATGGTACTGAGCTTTATAAATTATCAGGACACTTCAATTAAAAATTTTGGATTAACTAAATTCTTATTAACTTTCTAGAAGCCACAGAACTATTTGCCTTCACTGTGAGCGTATACTTTACTGCCAAATAGATCTAAGTTTTTCCTACATTAAAATCTTTGTGGTACAAGTCAGGGATACACTTGCCATGCAAAAACAATGCTCTTAAACAACTAAACTCTTGGTAGACTGAGGAAGAGATGCTTCAGTTCCCACTAGAATGCACTGGATAATCATCATCCAGCAAGACAGTTTGGTAAAAGGAAAGGGGAAAGCAGTTAAACAGTACCTCACACAGCAAAAGCAGGAATCTGTGCTCAGATATGAAACTGACCACTGCAATGCTGTGGGAGTAAAAGATTATATGTAGCTCAGAAGATAAAGAGAGCGCAGAGTGACCTTGGAATTTGGATACTGATGGCTCAGCATTTGTCTGGAGCTGGCAGCAGGATTGTTACAAACTCTCCTTGCTACGACAGGCAATAGAATATTGTGCTGTCTCCTCCATGCAGAGCAGTTCACTGGGGTGTGCAAGAGTTTTACCAGAAACAAAACTGATTCCACTTACAAAGAAACAAAGAGAAATGTTGGAGTTTTAACTTATTTACAAGTTCAGAAGAAAATGTCTTCTCCCTGACCCAGGCTGCTTAAAACAATAGCTCACAGGACAGTTTGTCCTTTAAGAAAGGATATACATAAATTCCTTTATTGCTTGCCTACCATGTCCTTTGCATTGTTCTCATGCTACAGCTGGAGGAAAAGAGAAGCACCTCACTTCATGTGAAAAATGTCAGCTTCCTACTTTGTAACCATGAGCTGTAAGCAAGGAGAAGAACTCAGGTTCCTGGTGGCTGAAAACATCAGTCAACCTTATTTTACGAGAGCTTTTCCTACAAGAACAAGTTTTTACAGATGAAAATGTCCCTTTCCTTGTTTAAGGAAACACTATCAGTATACTGAGAATTAAATACTTCATTACAGATGCAAACATCTCATGGTTAGTCCACAACAGTGTTTGACTTTCAAATTACATCCTTTAGAAGTCTCATAAACCTAAGATTTTGCAAGAGAGACAAGAAAAGAAAGAATACCAATATTCCATTATCCAAGGCAAACAGTGCAAAGATTAAGTGACATAAGGCTATTTAAAAAAATCCCAAGTTGTTGGTAAGAAATCAATTTTCAACTCTAGAACTGCCACAGTCCCATCAGAGCCAAGGTCTTCATTTTACACACTTCACGTATTACTTTGAAACTTTTGCAAAACCAAATGCACGAATTCATGCAAGAATTACCATAACAAACTGTGGATCTCTGCCCAGTTCTTCTGCCAGACTGAATTTCATTTGATCACAAGCCCCCTGTCCCACAGACACCATTGCTTACCAACCCAAGCAATTGCAGACGCTGGGTGTAACACAAGGAGCTTCTAACAAGCAGCTGAAAGGCACGTGTTCAAGACAGAAGTAGGAAACTACACAACACAGTGATCTCAACACAGTTCTACCTAGAGCTTCCTAGAACTTTGTGAGGCATCCAGAATTCCTGTTAGGACAGACAGACTGAAACACATTTCTTCACAGCATCCCTACAGGCAGGAGAAAGAAAAAGAGTCAGACTCACCTCAGTTATGTTATTTGATAAGAGGCATTCCATGCTGCTATCACACTGACACTGAGGACTGTAGAGATCAGCTGACCATGTATTAATTGCATTAATATGATTTGCATGACTACACAAATGCCTTAGAGACAAGCAGGTCTGCTCAGTGCTCACCTGCTGTGGAGGTGGCACCTGCAAGGCTGCACTGAGGCAGTGCACTGGAGAAGGGTGGGGCGATGGGGCAGGAGAGAGAACTGTGTGCTCACACAGAACAGGGCTCACAGGGGAGAACAGGACAAAAGCGACACAGAAGAATACACTTGTCTAGCAGCATTTTGGACAACATTTAGGCATTCCAAAGGCAAGCCTTATGCTCAGCATTTGGTCAGCAGGCTTACATATCTCTAGGGAAGCCCTCTTGTTTTTTTCATCTGTGTTCTCCCACTAGAGAAGATGCTTATTTTCATTTTCAGATTTAACTACTTGTATTTCCTGTACCATGGAAAACCTTCTAAAGCCACACATTACAATGGCTCTCTAAACTAACCTTCTGTATGATTAAACCTCAAAATTACAAAGAGTAAGAGAGTAGGGAAGTTTACCTTGCATATGGTATGAAGGAAATGCTGTACCTAGGAAGAAAAATTTTGAAAGTTACTTTTCATGTCAGATTTTATTAGTCACAAACAAGAGCAACCCCTCTGATACGCTAAACTGCAAGTTACACAACCAAAATGAAGCTTTGAGTTTGTGAGTAACAGGAAGGAGTATCCTTGCAAGCCATCTTAGCCCAGCCAGGGTATGAAACACTATGGCCAAATAGAGGGGGATGTTGTGAAAGCATTTTAAACACAGCTCTCCTGCATCTGGTATTCTTCATGCTCCAACACCTACAGGTAGGCAAGATTAGTGTTGAGGGCTGGCTAGGTATCCATATCAGTTTGTGCACCCCTTTGGTGACCTTGCACAGGCCATATGTTAACATGAAGAACATTAACAATTTGATTGGCGTAACTGGGTCTCTGAACAAGACAAATTCAGGAGAGTGTAAAAGAGGAATCCCAGATAGTAGGCAACGAATTGATTTAAAGGGGAAAGAAAAAAAACAAGTTCAGTTCAAGCTCAGAGAAACCAAAGGAACTTCCTCTAGAAATGGAGCCCTGAGCTCTGCCTCCAAAGCTTCTGCAGTGGTG
Source organism: Coloeus monedula (assembly GCF_965178545.1). Classification (NCBI taxonomy): domain Eukaryota; kingdom Metazoa; phylum Chordata; class Aves; order Passeriformes; family Corvidae; genus Coloeus; species Coloeus monedula. Next base: position 26,647,768 of record NC_138783.1, read on the forward strand.
TGAGAGACCAAGAATTGGGAACAGGTCAGCTCCTCACTGATGCATTGTCTTGAATCTAAGGGATTGACAAGGTAAAAATTTTCCTTCCCTCTAACTCCAGGTCAAAATCCACTCACAATTCAGCTACTGATGTCAGGTGCAACACAAAGTGGAGTGTGTAGGAAGGAAATCACTCACCATGCCATGGCAAAAAACTGTAAGATGCAGAAAAGCAGCGCGAGTCCCGCCTTATGCCACTGGAGGGGAGAGGAGAGAGGAAGAAACACAGCAGAGAAAACAGTGTAAGAATCTTACTTTTAAAATATACTCCAGTTATATTAACTTCAGTTAGATAAACATACAGGACTCCAGTACTCACCCAGAAAGCAGAACACAGTGTTAGTATGAGGCACAACTAGAAGAAAACAAATTATTTAAATTAAAAATAGAAACTCCAGCTTCTATAGACATTGCAATGCTGTAATGGGGTCCTTCACAGAGACAGAAATTAATTACATCATTTCACAATTTTATTCAATCCTGCATTGTAAGAGCTCCTTGTATTTAAAAGTTCCTTGTATTTAAAATGTTCTCGCTATTACATTTCTGAAGTGAATTAAAGCAATGAGGAAATATCAGCCTGGTATCCCCAGAAAATGATTTTACGGCTGCAAAGGAGCAAGAGGAAGAGATTCCTGCAGCTCTTTTGCAGGTCACTACTCCATCCCACACACTTCTTGGTGTCATAAGCACACACCACATTTCATCATTTTGCATAAGTAAGACTTTTCAAGTACTTTTCAGTTACCAGTCTTAGTCCTTCTGCTCCTGAACAGTTCCTGATGATTACATGGTTACCATGGGGTTGAAGTTACGCCATTATTTAAAAGCTCACCAATTAAAACTATACTACAATTTCAAGAACTTTGGGCTATTGCTCAGTAGCTCTCCTGTGTACATATTCAAGTAAGGCACAGTCATTTAACCCAGCACTTTTTCTGTTTTCAGAGTTGCACTGTGTCTTTCTTTCTTTACTACAGGTAAAATCTTGGGGGGTAGTAGGATATTGTGGATTATTTTTCTGCTTTAACCCTCACTTTTAAGAGAAGCCTCCCATTAGTTTTAATTTTCAGTTTAAGACATGACTGCTCATTTATCTATGATAGAGGCTGATAATTCATGTTGCTTTATCAACATCTAACAGCCTTTAGATACACATGGACCATTGTGCTACTGGAGCTTATAATGTGTATTTTTCTGCTAGAATGGAAAAAAAAATACAGTACTGTATGTTCAGACGCTGAGACATGCATTGCCAAAGAAGTCACACAGTTGAGCTCAACCAGGAGTCCTGACAATAAATGCAGTTCTTCCATTAGTTTTAAGGTGGTGGTTTGTATATTGGTCTAAATACTACATCATACATCTAATGACTGGCTTTATCCCAGTGAACAACATTCCAGGAATTCTCCTGACTCCGGGTATCCTGAATGCAGACAAAACACACATACACCATACAGTAGCTTCTTGCTTGGATCTGCAAGCATACACAGTCAATTTCTCAAGCTCTGCAGCACCTCTGGATGTGTAAAGAGAAATTAGGAAGTGCTGATGCCAAGCAAACACTCTGAAGACATTCAGACTGAAAACAGGAGTTTCATGCAAGTTAAACCACCTTTCGTGTTTTTGACTTGCCAGGAGAAAATGGCAAAGTTGCAGAATCAAAAAAACCCATGCACATTAAAGAAGAGTCAGTCTGAAACTTAGCAGCAACTTTCAGACACAGAGACATACACAGCACAAGGGTTGCTATAATTTCCATCTTCTGAAAATAAAATAATTCCAAGAGTGACCCCACTGAATGTTGAATTTGTAATTTCATTCTGTCATACAAGTTTCAAAACCTGAAGCTATCACCCAGCTGGGATGATCCCTAATGCAAGGTGACCAAGGCACAGAGTTTCCCCAGCTGCTTTGTCACAAAGAGATGATTTTATCAAGGTAGAAATACCTACACAGCTCTTTCAAGGCCATCAGACAGAATATAAAAAGACAAAATTATGCAAAATAACATACCTAGCAACATCCATAGAACAACTTCTAGAAAACTAGTTTCCCATCGTTCATTTCTTAGGCAACACATAAATACGATGTTGTGACCTCAACACCCTAAAAAAAGCACGTGCATGGTTCACACACACCAGCCACAGACCCTTAATGCTCATTTAGCAAAACAACCTGGCTTCAGCTCAGTCTTGCCTAACAGAGAGGTGCTTTTCTGGTGCTACGCTTACCTTTCCACTACAGCAGATGTGCAGTGTTTGGTATTTTAAGAAAAGATGAACCAAAAAACCACCCCCAGACACATCCTGAGACATAGCTGGATCACTGGATATGAAAGGACTTCACAATGAAAATTGTTCCCTGGTTTGTATGAGTTAAAAGCTACTCCTTGGATACTTACTAGCATAACAATAGTAGCAATCAAACGTGTAGGCTCAAACATCCGCTTCAATTGTTTCATTGGTCCCATAAGAAACATAGTGCTGTGAAAAACAAGTCAAGATGAACACGGAAATGAGAGAGGTAAAAGTGAAACTCGGTAAGATGAAATTGTCTGCTGCCATAGGGGCACCAGTACACTGTGTTGTTATGGCAATCAGCGCTGCACAACAAAAGAAATGGGATTATACAATGAGACAAAATTCATTCCCCCTTTTCTTTGTGCAAGGTATTTACAATTTTATTCACACTTGTTCAGTTGAAATTAACATAAGCAGAGCAGAGCTATCAAGTTAGAAGCACAAGGCAAGGTCAGCTCCAATCAGATCATCCTTGACAGATGCTTTTCAAAAATGCTTTTTAAATCTGCATTTCAAGAACACCATCCACAGAGGATCTGCATGAATTGCCAGGTAATCCAGCTCAATTCCTCTACATAAAGGGCTGTTTTCAGGCCTGGATCCATTCTCTGATCCCTTACCAGACCTGCAGCCTCATTTAGAGCCCTGGTGATTGATACTGGATGAATTACACAAGGTGAAAGTTTTATCTAAAGTGATATTTCTGCCCCACATACTATATTATTCTGCCTTATTAGCATATTACTTCAAATTCCAGTATTTATGCTTTCTAACATCATGCTAAGTTTCCACAATCACAGAAAGTTGGGCCTGTCACAGAGCATGCAGGGCTTTGCTTCAGGAACCTCAATGGCCATGAAGTCTTACCACATATGCTTGCCCTGACAGACAGACTGCCCCAAATATATTCACCAACACACAGAGAACACTTCCAAATGCAAAATGGTGAAGAATTATTTTTATCTTGGGGAGGAGGAACCAACAAAATCAAAAAACCTCAATGTTTAAAGCACGAGTTTGATTCTTGTTTACTGACAAGCAACATTTACCTTGAATGCATTACTAATAACAGCACACAAAATTAAAATGTTCTTTACTATTTCAGAGCACTACTGGGGAAATGCTATTCTGTAAAATTCAACAAGAAAATTATCTACAAAAGCATATCTTCTCTTGCAAATGCAAGAATTTCTACCACTTATGCACTATCATTCTGCTTTTGTTTCTCATCTGTATTAGGGAAATGATATATAAAGATTGTTACCTCCCAATAGATGCAATATTCCCCAGAGTATAAAAAACTGCAAAGAGTACCAGCCCTTTCTTTGGTATCCATAGCAGACAACTACCCTAAAAAGGAACGTTTAGAGAGAGAGGAGGGAAAAATTAACAAGCTTTAAATTGAAACAATATATATATAAACTATATATATATATATCTCCAAGAAGTGTCACATCACAAAAGAAATCTTAGGAAAACTTAAAGCCAAACTGCAGAATCACACATACAAAAGTAAATCGCATTTATTGGCATTCTGGTTAAGAGTCAGCGTATTGCGTATAACTGGAACAGTCAGACGTCTCCGCAGAGACTCGGAAAAATCAAGCAACAGCACAGAGCAAGGCTGTAATTATCTGGGCTCCTGAAACTCAGATATTGGGGAGATCGGAAAAAAGTCCTTACCAAGATCGAGCACAGGCATCCAATCGCAAAACACGCAATGAAGCCTTTCACTCGGGTGCCCCAACCTAACGAAGTCGAATCGATAACCTGGAAACGAGGAAAACAAAAGCGAAACTTGTTTACTTGTAGCTCTTGCCTCCTACCAAGCGCGAAAACTTCCTCTCAGATGCTGCGCCGTGTCCTGTTCAGCCACCCTCCCTACGTGTCCCGCGGGAAGCGGGGGATGCCGAGGCACCGGGACACGCGGGGGGAGCGCTGGCGGAGCCCACGCGGGACCGCCCGCCCACGCCACCGGCGACTGCTCCGCGGTGGCTGCTCCGCCACCTCGCCGAACACACCGGGAAGGGGTGCCCGGGTCCCCCCGCCCCGGAGCGAGGCAGGAGCGGCAGCGCCGCGCTACCTCAGCCAGGCCGCTCGGCTCCTCCGCGTCGCGGCCGCTCAGCACCCGCTTCAGCTTGTCCATGGCTCCACACCCCGCCCGGCCGGCCGGAGCGCCCTGCCCTGCCCTGCCCTTCCCCGCTCTTCCCTCCCCTCCCCAGGGACTACCAGCCCCGGCAGGCACCGCGCCCACCTGCGCACCGCAGGTGGGGGGAAGGCCGGCGGGGCGGCGCGCAGGCTGCCGGGGGATGTAGTCCGGATGTGGATGGATCCTATCGCCTCCCAGCACTTTGGAATCCATTACTTGGCAGTAGCAAAACGCATTTTATAGTCAGAGAGGTTTCATTTTAATCCCACAACTGTGGCTCTTCTCGCGCTTTGAAAGAGTCTCGCTTTATTTTCGTAATGAGCCAGAGCAGCCTCCTGCCAGACAAAGGTAATGTGGATGCAATGTCCTACTAGCAGGCAAAATTCAGAATCACAAGTAAGTTATTTCAGTTTATTTCGCTCAGTTAAAAACAGAACTATAAAATGTTTGGTACATTTTATTCAGCAACATACAAGGAACAATATAAACTGCCACATTAAACTCGACACAAAACAGCTGGAGAATCACCCCACTCCCTCCCCCCGAAAGTTATTTATTCAAAGTGGTACTTTCTGTGGAAATTTTGTGCCAGAGAGCTTGCTGTATGCCAGTTTATACTGTTGCTTCTTGGTAATCCGCGTGGTGTAAGAAAGTCACAAAGTGCTCCAATTTTGAACTTGTTGTAAGTGTAACTTCCTAAATGTGTTCTTGTGATTTCCCCAACACGTGTGTTCCACTGAAATGCACATCACCCTTTAGAACAGATGGAGAGCACATATCTATAGAGTCAGGATACAAGTCCATTCCATAGAACTTTACCAACAGGTCACAAATTAGGATGTCTAATGGACAAGAGAAAATACACAGTATAAGCTAAACATGCAGAGTGCCTTTCCCACTGCTCCCTCTCCACTCTGTGGCTTTCCCCCACACTCTACTTCATTCAGCCCAAAGGAGTTTAATGTTAGCATCACCGACCAAGCCCAAATCACAGTTTGAATTAACAAATGCAGATACAGTTTCCTTCATGCCAGCACTAAATGAGATCTGCTCTCAGTCACACCAGCTTTAAAGTGTGTTTTTATAAGCTTTAAGGCATGTAAACTAATATATGCTTACAGTAAAAGAAGTGTCATGATTTACTTCTACCAGAAAAATCTCTCTTCATCCCCATTCGTTGTTCCCTTCCTTTTCACTCTTCCCTCATTTCCCTCTATCACTGGAGTGGACCCAAATAATCTTCTATTACCAAATGGACTTTTCATCTCTTCCATGCTGCATTCATTTGCAGTCCCCTTCTTCATCTTGACACGAAAATCTTTAGGAAACAAGTGCAACAAGATGAAAAAAAGCCAACAAAGTTTAGGACTGTAACGGGGAACACAGAGGACCTCACTTCTATTTCAAAGTGGCCATAAATTCCTTCAGCCAGATTGTGTCTGATAATTATCATGGCTGATAACTTCCTTCAGAAATTGTTTCATTTCAGTTCTATTTACTCATCCTATGGATCGTAAGATTTTTTTTGCAGTAATCCTTTCCAAAGGATTCCAAAGATAAGGCTGAAGGTGTATTCAGAAAAAAAATATTCTAACCAATAACTTTGTACAAACTAATCCTCACAGTCCCTCTGTGAGGTAGGCATATATTAATTCTCATTTTTACATACATGGAACAGAGGCACAGAGAGATGACCTCTCCATGGTTAGAGTAAATCAGTGACATAGGAAAACCTGCAGCTAGCTCCTGCCTTTCCACCTGACGCTGAATTCACCAGACCAGGCTGCCTCAAATAAAAGTGAAGTGTGTTACTTGTTTTACTAAGGAAACAGTCACTTAGATGGCAGTAGACTTTTTTTTCCCCTAAAAACCTCAGGGTCTTCTCTATACGAAAACCACAAAAGATCTGGTTAAATACTGGGTTTTGTGGTGGGTTGCTTCTAGTAAGCCATGCAGTGTAGAATATGAAGATTTTTAAACAAAAACCCCAAGACATCAGAATGTGTACATGTTCTTATCTGCAAGCACTTTACACCTCAAGGCCTGCTTTTTGCTGCAGTTACTTGCTTCCTGTACGGAGTGTCAGCAGTAAACCCAGACAAGTCTGCTCAGCTGCCCCATTCTTAGGCCAAACCAGTAATATATTGTAGGGTTTCCAAAAGCAATACCAATATTTAAGTTTAATCTACAGAGTGTTGAAACCATGACTATACAAGTGATCACACATCTATTAATATCAGAACTTTAAAAGAATTTTAAAATAAACCGAAATTATGTATCTGGAATACATTAGCATCCTTTTAAGGCCATACAGGATCTCCCTTCTCAAACTGCAAATACCAGCATCCTTCAGGGATCAGACTTCCCCAGCCTTATGCCCCACTGCAGTTTGGCAATTTGGCTGTCAGGGCAGTAGAACCATCACACTCGGAACATTCAAAGGAAGGCCAGTGCAGGGCAATGCCTTCCCAGCACAGGACGTGATTGGAGCAGCACAGGGACCCCAAGCGAGACTCCCACAACTGCCCAGAGAACTCCAGCTGACATTGGATTAAACCAGCGTTTGTGAAGAGACTTCCCAGTTACTCTATTAACCTCCAGCTTTTCTCCTGCTCTGGAGTTAATGCTTCACAAATAATTTTACCTTTATCTAGTGTCGAATAAATGCATTTTTTTTCCCCTACACTTTAAGCCTATCCTCAGATGAAATGAATATTCTTAGGTGAGATTCTGGATCAGAGACCACAAAAAGTAACTTCGTTGGTTATCAGCTCACAGCAGGGGAAGCCAAGCAAAATGGGTAGTTTAGGAGTGACAGATCAAAATAAATGCAAAGGAATTTTTACCTTTTTTTTTTTTACTGTGGATTATTTCTCAATAAAAATAAAATCATGCCAGTTTTACAGCTCCTGTAGTCTCTTAGTATCTGAAGCAGCAATAACAAAATCTTCATAGAAGTGTTAGTGGAGGGGGGTCCAGACAATACTCCTGCCTGCTGGGTGAACTAAACAGAACACAAACTCCCAACAGTCATTTCTCCAATGCTGTTGAAAACTGTAACTCCCCACCAATCTATCATCAACTCCAGATACAGGTTAAAAAAAAAAAAAACCTAACAAAAAACACCATTAGCAAAACCTGCTTGAAATGTTTTCTCTCCAGGCTACAGAAAAATTAGCCAAATTCTTCATTCCACTAGTAGTGAAACACCCCCCATGCCAACAATTATGTGATCACATTATCTCCAGTCTACTTCAAGTCCATATAAAGTCACATTTATTTAGACTTAGAACATGTGGTTTCCAGTGATGTTTCTGGTTTAGGCTCCAGCTCCTCTGGGAATTCTAGTTTTTCACAGATTGTCTCCTTTATGGGTAGATACTGAGAGATCTCATTAGGTTCCGTGAACAGGGAAGGTGGAACGTTCTAAAAAGCAAAAATTTTACGTGAAACAAGTGAAAGAAAAGGGGGATTAAAAAAAAGTATTCCAACCCCAAACTTTTACAGACAATTAATCTATAATTTACTGGATGTAAACATCTGGAATCAGGTATGATTATTAAAATTTACCTTATAACTTCAAATGGACAGTCTTATTCGTTATGTGGATCAATAGGCCAAGGAAAAGTATTTAACATTTTTAAGCAGCAGATTATAAAAATGCAAGGAAGTCAGAGATATCCATAAGCACCCACAATGTTTTAAAAAATATATTTTAAATGTGAATGGAACAGTCTTTTTAAGGTTCTAGTTCCAGACGAGACTAGGATGGCCACAAAGAATTCCATCTCTTCTAGCCACCACTGCAATGTATTCACTGGTGTTGCTCAGACTGATCAATTATCAATTGCTCAATCTCAACACGTATCTTAGTTTTTATGAAGTCCACCACAGACTTTTATATAAAATACTAAAACTCCTTGGATTTTAATTTCATATTTTAAGAAATAAGGTGGTTTCATTATGTTAACCAGTATTTTACTCTGGAGATCCCTGTAGACCACTTTCCCATATACAAGACATTTGATGGGAAATAAAAATCTATACTGATGAAATAACCTTCAAATTTCTAACAACATTCTTTAAGTTCAACCAGAGCTATTCAAATGCAACCTCTAATTTGCCTACCTCTACACCACATAAGGAACCATACCACTGTTTTAATTATTTCAAACCTCAGTGAAGCAGGAATCTTTTTTGCTTTACCTACAGAAGCTGAAAGCCACGCGCATTTCCGCTCTGTAACAACAGCCAGGAAAAAAGATCTAACAGCACAGATTTTTAAACATAAGGTGAAGTAAAACCTAGATCATTGATTTATATTTCAAAAATTACAAAACTATCAAAAAGCTCATGTCTGGATTTAGTTTTGTTTATAGGGATCACATATTGTTAAGAAATGATACAGTGCCCCTTTCCTCACAAGAGAAAATGTATTCCCTTGGCAGGTCAGTAACACACTAGCTACTTTCCAGAGGCAAAGGAAAAATAAGGGAGAAGGAAAGGTACAAGAAAATGAAAGTTCAGGTGTTGGCTGAAGAATAAAAATCAACAGCTGCAACTCCGAATGTGCCACAAATTACTCTGAGCCATTACTAGAGTTTTAAGGTGACCTATTAACCTCAAATATTTGAAAAAAACTGGAAGAGTCTATTACCAAACAGATCTTAACCCCTAATACTGCTTGGAAGCACACAACCAGCCATGAAATTTAACTTCCTGGGACATGGAGTACCTGATTTTGTGGCTGAACGGTTCATGAAAAAATAAAATAATAACAACATTTTATTAACTCAAAAGTAGAAAAAGTGACCTAATCCCGTATCTTGTCATGTGATCTGAGCATTCACAAAATGCCAATCTGCCCTAAAATCATCAAAACAAATGCTGCATAAGCAGAAAGAATTTTCTTCTGTATTAATTCAAAATCTTACAAAGAATGACTTAGGATCACAATATTTTCTATGCTGACCATAAAACAAAAAAAAAAACAGAAGAAAAAGAAAGTGAGTTTAAAAAATGCTATACCTTTAAACTTGATATTTTGCTTTCTCTGGATGTGTATTCTCGCAACATGTAGGTCTTGTCAGCCTAATGGAAAAAAGAGATCATTTGGTATCAGTACAAACTAAGCATTTTAAATACATTGAATTTAGTAAGCACTGGAATTTGGTTGACCACATATTTTCACCTAGGAGAAGAAATGCACATTCAAATTCATGAAGACAGATAATACCAATGTTCTTTTTTCCAAAAGCCACCTTTCTGTGTGCATGCATCAAAAAAAATTCTGTGACTGAATATGCTCATTGATCTTTACACTGCTAGAACTCCTACACATCTACATAGGATTACCAAACCATAAATCTTAATATCCTGTATTATTCATGAGATACCAGATCTCTATGTACTAGGGACAGTTATTTGCAAGTTACACTTGCAGTCTAATTCTATTAGATAAGACAAAAATAACATACTTGGAGACATGCCAGTATTGAACTCTTTAATGTTGCCTCTTTTTCCTCTTGTACTTCCTTCTCTAATCTGTGTCTGACAAATGTATTTAAATGATTACATCCCATGAGGGATAGCCTACTCTGCTCACATACCATGGCATCCAGAACTTGGTTGCTAGTTCACTACCACCACAATAATAAAATACACTTGGAAGTTCTTATGCCCCCAAACATCAGTATTAAATTAGAGGAATATCAGGTCACTGAGAGTAAAACGGCAAGGGAATCTCTATAAAATAGTTATGATGGAAAGTAAGGGTTTACCTCATGATGAAGCCTTGTATCATTCATCCTGATGAGTACCCCATCCACTCGCAAGAAGAACCTCAGCAGCACAAAAAAGCTGGAAGGCATAACTCTCTGCAAAAATAAAGATAATCCGTTCAGCACATGACAAAGGTTTACTTCAAGCATGTACTTTTCTACATCAGATATTCACAATGGAAGACCATATGAGAAGTTTTCAAGAATGAAGTCAGAATTTGGGCTGTTGATTTGCTACAGCTATGGCTGGACAGCGGGGCAGACAGTGTCTCAAAGGACTATTAGGGAGGATGCAAAAGGAGGGAAAAGATCCTGGAGCACAAGTTTGCCCCCTGGAGCAAACGACAGATGACAAAGGTTTCAAGTCAACATTGTTTCCAGTAAGATTGTATTTCTAAGAGCAAGGATGAAGAACTTTGTGCTTTGAAGTTTAAATCCCAGAAGGAACAACATGCAAAATGCAGCTGTGTTTTGCATTTATCAGCCAACTGAGTCCCTAGGTATGTTTTATACACCTCCCAATACTCACTACTTTCACACTCAAACTTGATACTCCATGATCATGGAGTTCATCTTCAAACAGGAGTACTTCTTCAAAAAACATAATTTGTTCCCTGGCTTTCAATTTCTCTGTATTTATGTGTTCTGTTGTAGGAACAACCTAAAGAAAAAGATTAAGAAGAGTTAGCATATTAATTTTTTTCCAAACTACATAAAGTTTGTCCTGATATTTTGAATTCCAGAGTTTTAGAAAGGAAAAAACTTTTAGGGCACTAAGCATCAGACACCCCAAATTTCTAAGAGAAAAAGTTAAAATCAAAGTTTCCAAGAGTTTCTTCTTGGAAATAAATATCAAGCCAAAGCAAAAACTAAGAGTGGAAAATTCTGAATAAACTTCTCTCTGCGTACAGGCTCAGTAGGGTTTCAGCTACAAACAATTCTGCTCACTTTCTTTCAAATCTTTCTTTCAAAACATCTGAAGATGCATTGTGTTTAACATACGTATGAGAAGTTCAGGTTTATAAACAGATTTCCATGCATTTAGCATCCCTAGCCCACTACACACCTTGCAAAGGATTCTAGTAAAGCCTTCCCATGGAAATCAAGTACTTGTATGTTTTCCATCTCATGGTCTCCACAGACTCCTGGTCCCCAAAGACTACGGACCAATACTGTTTATTTCTATGCTGTACTTTTAATTCCAGCACAACTCAAATGATCTCTAACTAAAGCGAGTCTAGTCAATCAATACAAATTATCTGCTTAGTAGCAAGCAACCTGTATGCAGTGAAGAGAAGCTGGGAACTTCGGTCTTATTTTCAAGTAAGTAAAGACAGGGGAGGGCCTGTGAGTTTAAATATGAGCAGTTACTGAGTTACTGTTGCAGAAAAACATAAGGCCATTGAAAGCAGTCAGGTCAGAAAGCAGACAAACATGCAAGCAGCAGAGCATGAAGGTACTACAGAATGACACAGCTGACAGTTCTGCTGTATGTGAGGAGCTCGGGGTTCCAGAGGGGTCCCCAGCAAGAATTGAGGACTCCCATGTGCTTTAATCCTAAAACACTTTAAGACACTGCCCACCCTGTTATTAAAATAAGCCATGATTTGATTAGGATAAAATGCTGAGAGGCATGAGAAATCAGAAGTTATGAATCACAAAAGATTTTACAGAAACCTACTGAAAGGTAAATGACAGCTTTAAAAAAAAAGTTTGACTGAAGCCAGATGCAGCCAGCAATTAACAAGAAGAAAATGATTACCTTTAATGTTGCAGTATCTCCCAGCAAAGTTCCTTTGTAGTCTGTTGTGTAAGTCCAGTCATATGGCTTGACAACTTCCTTAGTGTGCTCAGTCTCACTCCTCAAAAAGTGAAAAACAGCTTTGCAGTAATTGCCTTGTAGCAATTCCCAAAAAACTACAACCTCACGTAAGACTGCGCATTAGAATTCCCACACTGTTCCTGAAGAAAACCAGCAGCACTGTCTGCGCTACAATTACAATGTCAAGACAAGTGCTACAATCATGGTTTCACAACATCTGTTTCCATAACAACAGTTATTGAAAACAGTTATAAGAATTCTCAATGTAACACTATCTCAGTTCTATGACTCAAAATAAAGATTTTCATGCAATACAGTTGAAAAATTTGTATTTCAAGATCAATTTTTCTTTAAGTAGGCAGAAAGTGATCTGTTGACAACACACAGCAATCATTAACACTGCAATTTGCCTTAGTTTTCACGACAACTTTGCTTTCTCTCTGGGCTTTATTTCCAGGTGCTCTACAACTAATCCAATTTGGCAAATACTAAGCATTATAATTAGTTCTCATGCATGGTAATTGTTCTGCTTTATTCCTAAGGCTAAGATTTTGAACATGTACAGCACTTTGCAACACCACACAATACAATCTTGTAATGCTCAAGGCCCTGTGAGTTTGAATAAACAGGAACAGCATTAAGTCAGGTTAAACTTGAAGTTTACTTTAAGAAAGCCAAGACACAGCTGAAAAATACAGCTGACCCAATTTAACAAAGGATGATGACAGCAAAGAAAAGTGAAGTGACTTCTGTGATCACATGCTGTATCTAGGGTAGAACCAAATGCAACCTGCTCTTCAAGAGTTCAGTTTGTTCCTTTAACTACTGTATGATGGTTTCATATACAACACACCAGTACTTGCCCACTGGTGATAAAATACTGTACCTGCTCTCTTGCCACTCCTCTGCACAAGCGACTTTGATCATACCTTGACAATTATTGACACATTTTAAAGCATCTGTAGCATTGAACTCTATTCCAAAACCATGGTCATGCTGTATTCTTAGGACATTGTCTCCAAACATCATCTCTGGCAGGGAAGGCATGTGTAATTCATCAGCCAACCTGCAGAGAAAAACAAAAGAGACATCAGTCAGCTATAGCTTGGTCAAAGCAGTCCTTGTTTTGGAACAAGGATTCTTTAAACCATGATAATTTAGAAGACACATCATCAATATGTTCTGCAAGACTTTGCTGTTTTCCCAGGTTAATTCTTTTCACCTGAAATGTGGAGTCATTGATCCGAAGTGACTTTTCCACCACAAAAGCATTTCTAAAACACTCCTTCTCCATCAGGCTTATAGAAAAGTATCACATATGAGGAATCAAAAAAATACTTAAGAAGCATGTAGAAGCAATTTCCAACCTGTGCTAGCAAATCCTTGGATGGTCGATGGACCAACTTCGGAAGGTGCTCAAAAAAACTTTTAGGAACAAGGACTCATCATCAGCAAGTTTAAATTCACTGCACAGTGGTCCATACCTCCAAATTTAGAAGCCTATAAAAAAGATACTTAAAACAACCCTGGCAGAGTATGTAAAAAGTGCAGAAGACACTACTGTGCTCTACTAGTCTTTCAAGCTGGTCAAAGACACGTACTGGTATTCATAACTTTAAGCAGGAAAGCCACAGCCAAAGCCACAGACCCAAGTGGACAAGGTACTGCATGAACCAAGTAAGCACCATCCCTGCAGAAGATCCCAAAGCATCCTATTTCACATTTTGTTTTACATCAGTCTGTACACTTACTTAAACTTATGTGCATATATACATATACTATATATAAATAGACACAAACCCCAACACTGGATATATCCTCTGACCTTCATTTCCAAAAGGCTTCCTATACTTCTTTTCCTCCCTACCTACTTGACTTATCAAGATCAAAAAGGATACATGACATCTGGAGAGAAGAAAGCTTTAGGGAATACACTAATTTGAAGGAGGGGAGGAAGAAGAGTGTCCTAATCATAATGTTCTCATTGATAGTAAGGCATTTCTGAACAAAAGTGGTTATTTCTGTAACCCTGCATACAAAAGAACAATACACTAACCTAACTAAAATAAAAATAGCAAATTCATAGACTTGGAAAATAAGATCCTACATTTTTCCCAGAGAAGGCAGAGTAACATTACGGACTTTTCCATTTCATCAAGTGTAGGAACTCCTGACCTGCAAAAACCAACTCCCACACAGAAAAGAGTTCTTGGCTATGGCACATTTAATCCTTCCCCTTTCCACACAGGTTGCTGAGGGATTTTTGCAACATATATTTTGCAGAAATAAAATTCCTAGAGATACTAGTTATGTTCCCTAAGCAATAAAAAAGACAAAATGGGTTGCTGTGACCTTGTTGCACCTCCTACAACTGGCCTCAGCACAACAATCCAACACATCCAGACCCCTCTGCTGAGGCTTCCTACCCTCCAGCAAATTAGCCCTCCCACCTGACTTGGGGTCATCTGTGAACTTACTGAGGGCGCACTCAAGCACCTCGTCCAGATCATCAATAAAGATATTGAACAGGACTGGCCCCAATACTGAGCCCTGGGGAACACCAAGGCTGACAGGCCTCCAGCTGGATGTAACTCCATTCACCAGCGCTCTTTGAGCTCAGCCATCCAGCCAGTGTTGTACCCAGCAAGTAGCACACCCATCCAAGCCAGGACCAGCCACTTCCTCCCAGAGAATGCCTCGCTGGCCTCAGAAAAAGTAAAACCAAGATAAACGAAAGCACATTTAAAAAGACTAATGAGATTCCTATGTATGCTGAAATTTATTCCAGAAAATGAAGCCAAGAAATATCTGCCAAATTCATCTGCCACTAAGGTCAGTTATGGCACGGCTGAACACACATTAGCAAATCTGACTTAAGTACTTGATGCTGATACGGGAACATTTCCCCCAATGGCTTGACTTGACTGGAAATTACTACAAGAAGACAGCAAATTATAACTTTTTAATGAAAACCATTATCTTAAAATAGCTGTTACCAAAACATGGTATAAGACATTTAAAAGATCGTTTTTCAAAACTAATTAAGAAAATGAGGCTTCTGGTTAGTAGGTCTCAGTTCACAGAGGTCCAGAGATCCAAAACCATTATAATCACACTATTGCAGAATGGTTTGAGTTGGAAGAAACCTTAAAGGTCAAGTTCCAACCCCTTTGCCATGGGCAAGGACATCTCCACTAGACCAGGTTGCCCAAAGCCCCATCTAACCTGGCCTTGAACATCTTCAGGGATGGAGCACTTACAGCTTCTCTGGGCAACCCGTTCCAGTGACTCATCATCCTCACAGTCAGGAATTTCTTCCCAGGATCCAAACTACATCTCCTCTCTTTCAGTTAGAATCCATTCCCCCTTGTCCTAGTACTACATGTCCCTGTAAGAAGTCCCTCTTCGTCTTTCTTGTAGGCTGCCTTCTGCAATCATTAAAACAAACAAAAAAAAATTTAAACTGATTTTAACTGATTTTTTTAACTGATTTTTAACTAATTTTGGAAATTTCCTGCAAACCCAATCACCCCAGTTTCTCCAGCCAGAGAATCAAGCTTGAAGAGAAGGAAAAACCCCAGTCCCCCCCCGTAACTGGGCCGAACAGCGTCTCCCCCAGCCTAGGAGCGCTCTGTGTTTCTTTCGCAAGGCCACCCGACACCTCCCGCCCCTCGCTGCGAGGGCCGAGGCCGCAGCCCCGCGGCGGCCCCCGAGCAGCGGGGGCACCGTCCCGTGCTGTGCCTCCCTGCGCCGCCGGCCCGGAGCCCGCCCCACCTCTCGGCCTGCGCCGACTTCATGATGTGCGTCCGGGCGGCGCTCAGCTTCCACGGCCCGAAGGTGAAGTCGCGCCGACTGCTCTGGAAAACGGGGTGCATGGCGGCCTCCTCTCCGCCGAGGAGAAGGCAGGAGGTGGCGGAAGGGGCGGCGGCGGAGGCGGCGGAGCCCCTCTCCTCCCCTCTCCTCCCGCACAGCCCTCACGGCAGCGGCGGCGCCCCCGGAACCGCCGCCTCCTGGCGTTTCCGCTTCCAGGGGCGCGCGCGGCGCGGAGCCCCGGCAGCAGCGGAATCCTGGGATGCATCAGGAAGAGCGTTGCCAGCAGAGGGAGGAGGTTCTGCCTCTTTGCTGAGCCCTAGTGAGGCACATCGGCAGTGCTCTATTAATTCTGGGCTCCTCAGGACAGGGGAGACATGGAGCTCCGGGAGCGGGTCCAGCGGAGGGCAACGAAAATGACTGGGGCATCTCCCTTTGGTGGAAGGGCTGCGGGAGCTGGGCCTGTTCAGCCTTGAGAAGTGGTGGCTGACAGGGGCCCTCATCAATGTGTACAAATATCTAAAGAGGGAATTCCAAGAGTATGGATCCAGGCTCTTCTCGGTGGTGCCAAGCAATAGGACAAGAGGCAACGGGCAGAAACTGATGCACAGGAAGTTCCACCTGAACATAAGGAAGAACTTCTTTACTGTGTAGGTGACCGTACACTGGAACAGGTTGCCCAGAGAAGTTGTGGTGTCTCCCTCACTGGAGATATTCCTGACCTGTCTGGACACAGTCCTGTGGCATGGGCTCTGGAATGACCCTGCTTGAGCAGGGAGGTTGGACCAGATAACCAACCCATTGTGGCCCCTTCCAGCCTACCCTATTGTGATTCTGTGAGGTGATGTGTGGCAGCAGGTGGGTGAGGGGTGGGGATCCACACTTCTCTGTGCTGCCAGAGCTACCATGGAGAGAGTGGGCTCTCCAATCTCCTCTGCCCAGTATGAAGAACCAGCAAGCCCACCCAAGCCCCTGTTTCAGGGAAGCTGGGCTGCAGAAGCCAGCAGAAAATGTTTGTGTGCCCCACAAGTGCTTGTGCCTCCAGCTACTTCCCCGTAAGTACCTTGCCAAGAGCAGTGGGATGGCTGGGTAGGAGCAGTCATGGGAAGCTCAGAAGCCTCTGGTGGCCCTGGGCCATCTCCATGGCCACACTCACAGTTGCAGCAAGCATTACCTGGCTTCATCACACAGGTGCCCTGAGCTGTGTTAGATAGTACACACACGTGCACACAAAATCACAGCTGGGCAAGGTTGGAAGGGGGCACAATGGATCATCTGGTCCAACTTCCCTGTTCAGGCAGGGTCATTCCAGAGCCCATGGCACGGGATTGTATCTAGACGGGTCTGGAATATCTCCAGCAAGGGAGACTGCACAACCTCTCTGGGCAACCAGTGCACAGTCACTCGCACAAGAAGTTGCACAAGATGATGTTCTTCATCACATTTAAGTTGAACTTCTGTGCGTCAGTTTTTGCTCATTGTGGAATCGCCTGTGCTGATTCGATATATTTTTGAATGCTGTCCAAAGATGCTCTTTTTAAAATGTCAAAGCGCAATGGCGTGGTAAGTTTAAAAAAGTCCTGTAGAAAAGCATCAATAGAACTGGTTGAAAATGATACATTAGCTTAGTATTCCAGCAGTGATGGGTGGGTGCTTGTCTTGCTTTTCTGTGTCATCGAAAGGGCAGACTAACTCCTTATGGACTTCCCTTGGCACAGGAGCAAGACACACGGTCCAGCTCCTGCTGTTGGAGCATTGGAGCAAACTGAGGCAGCAGCCACAGGAAACTGATGTCCGCAGCATTAAAAACTATCCAGTGCAATCAAAACACAGAACAGCTCACATCAGGGCAGTCACCTCTGTACTCTTTCCCCCCAGGGAAAGCCAGGAACTAGGGATGCACAAGCACGGCATTTAATTATCGTTCACCCTTTATACTGTGCCCTTTATACTGACACCTATATCCGATGTGTTGCTTCAAGCCTGTGTGTGGGAAAAACTCCCCCGAATCTTCTCTGTGATACTTTTAATAGTGTTTTGGGGTCTAGGAAGTCTTGGCACTTAGGCTCTGCGACTGCCTGGTACTGCGAGCCGGAGCAAGTGACTTTACCTCATCCGTGTAAATTATGTGCCCCCCTCCTTTGAACTGGGCTCCCGGGAAGTGCGCGGACCACCCCGGGGCGGCCGCGGAGAACATGGCGGGCGGGGAGGGGGCGCGGCTGGCTGAGGCGGCGGGGCGGGACGGCGGGAGGGGCAGGCACGGGGCCGTGGCCATGGCGGGGGAGGCTGGGGCCGCGGCGGTGCAGGGGGGTCCCGGCCGCCTCAGCCAGGAACGTCCCGCTCCGGCGGCCGTGGGCGGTGAGTGCGGAGCCGGGACGGGGGTAGAGGCGGCGGGAGCGGCGGCGGGACCCGCTCGCCGCCGGCGGGTGGGGGGAGGCGATGGATGCCCGGGGCGGAGGACCCTGTTCCAGCCCTTTGTTCGCTGCCGGAGGGAGCGCGGGGTAAAATGGCGAAACCCCCCTTCCCCACCGTATTTCCAACTCGGTCCCACCCGCTCTGTGAGTGCGGGAATCCTGGCCGCGCTGCCCGCGGCAGGGATGGGATGGGACGGGATGGGATGGGATGCGGTGCTGTCCTGTCCCCGCCCCAGGTTGCCCTGCCCCGGGAGGGCCACCTCTGCCAGAGGCCGCTTTCGCCCCCAGGGTGCAGCAGGGCCGTGAGGGGACGGGGAGCGCCAGGTGCCCCCGGGCATCGCTATCGCAGGGGAGCGGCCGCGATGGAAGCTGCGTTTCCAAAACCCGCTCCGGCCAAAAAGTGTTGGAAAGGCACACAGATGTGGTGCAGGCGTGCTGAGAGAGAAAGAAACTCGAGGGGAAGTGTTTTTGCAAACATCCTCAGTCAGAGGCTAGGGAAGAGCTAAGTTACGCTTTTACAGAGCATGGCCCAGTAATGTCTTTAATTATGTTCTTAGGAAAGTACAGATAAAAATGGAAAAAAGGCGTCTTTCCAGGCTGACACTGCTGCCTAGTGCCACAGCAGCCACACAGATGGAAGTGTTTCTGTGAGTACTCCCGTCTGTCTGGGACCCATGTCTGGCACAGCTGCAGAATTAGCTGAGATAACTTTCCTGAGTCTCTTACTTCCAAGTAATGCTAAAATCAACTTTATATTAATTGGTAGACTCTTTTACTTTTTTGGTCTGCATATTTGCATTTTTTGGTTTTGTTTGTTTGTTTGTTCACTATGCTGTGCTGTAGATGGTTGAAGAACTGAATAAAGTGGGTAGTGAATGTCATTTGGAGGCAGCAGGGAAAAGAAGAATTGCTAAGGAATTGGGAGAAATAACAAGGTTTCACAAGATGAGGCTGTGAATCAGTGGGATGGATGCTAACACTGAGAAGTCAAGGATTAAAAGTTCTCAAGCATTTCTATAGCATGGACCTCATCTTAATGTGAGGAAGTGTCTTTCAGACCTCTTGTACAGAAAGCCAATTCCCCCAGTTCTTTGGTATAGGCAATAAAATACAATCAGCACTGTAGCTAAGGTGATTATGAACGTGGAGAAATGATTTTGGGAGAGTACATGAAGTGGTCCCTGAGTCTTTGAATGTTACTTAGCAGCTGTTAAGAAACAGTCAGCAGGGTATGACTAGCCAGGCATCCACAGACCACCAGCAA
Organism: Coloeus monedula; assembly: GCF_965178545.1. NCBI lineage: Eukaryota > Metazoa > Chordata > Aves > Passeriformes > Corvidae > Coloeus > Coloeus monedula. The sequence goes on from NC_138783.1 coordinate 26,667,349, forward strand.
ATGCTGCATAGGCAGAATACAAGGTAACAATCAGGATAAACAGGCAGATTTTTTTTTTTAAGTGACTTTCTTTAAAGTAAGAGAAACAAAGACTGATAGTGACATTCTTGTTTCTTCACGGCCTAGATGAAGGAGCTGGTAAGTAGGATTTAGAAACAAGTAAGATCCTTAGAAATTTTTAAAGTAAAATGTGCTTATTTTCTTTCTTATTCCCCTCCTCCACCTCTTCTTGTCTTCCCTGTTTCAGGCTTGGTGTTGTCATCTTTGGTGTGACCATAGGCAATTTACTGCCCCTTCACTTGCCCATCTAAAATGGTTTCCCACATACTACAGGTAAATTTTAACAAAGGCAAAAGGGCCTCCAGTCATTGGAAAGAGTTTGAAGAACTATTACCTGAATGTTTCTGAGCGTTGTTCTGCTTTTAGCTGCTCAGCATGTCTTGGCTGCTCCAGATCTGCACACTCTGACCATGAGCAGCAATTCCTCCCTCAGCAATGGGAAGGGCCTGAGGAACCTGACCACAGAGGAAGATGGGGCAGTCAGAGTAACTGAGTCCATTGCTATAATCGTCATTGCCATCTTCATCTGTTTGGGCAACCTGGTGATTGTCGTCACCCTGTATCGGAAGTCGTACCTTCTCACCTTGAGCAACAAGTTTGTGTTCAGCCTGACCCTTTCCAACTTCCTACTCTCTGTGCTGGTGCTGCCTTTTGTTGTCACCAGCTCCATCAGGCGAGAATGGATCTTCGGGGTTGTTTGGTGCAATTTCTCAGCCCTGCTCTACATGCTGATCAGCTCAGCCAGCATGCTCACTCTGGGACTCATAGCTGTAGACCGGTAAGCTGCTCTTTGGTAATGAATGGCAACAAATTTTGTGCTCATCTCGTAGAGTAACTCACTGGCTGTGCATAAGAGTTGAGGAGCACTGCAGAGGGGAACATGGTGTACTGCTGGAGTGACATTTTTCCTCCAGCCCCTTGTGAAATTTTGATGTGGAGCAAAAGAAAGTGATGTCATCAATAACGCAAAATGCAGAGATGCATCTAGAGTTTTTTAAAGCTCTTGATGGTATAATAACATACTATTTGATAAACATGAAATAGTGACTTAAAATTCCAGATTATACCCTAAGCATACACTCACATGTAGGAACAGATGTAATGGTTGCATGAGTGCCTTCATCCAAGTTTGATAGTCTTGACTGCAGTGATGCCTGTATGTAACTGTTTCTAGAAAGAGAGTTTCTGAGCTTGTTTGAAGAAAAAAGAACTAGATATCAACATCATTAAAGCATGTTCTTTTCTTTATTGTATGTCTTATATGCTCCTGTGGACTACTTCTTTTCTTGCCCCCCAGGTACTACGCTGTGCTGTACCCAATGGTTTATCCGATGAAGATAACGGGCAACAGAGCAGTGGTAGCTCTTGTGTACGTGTGGCTGCATTCCCTTATTGGCTGCCTCCCTCCTCTTTTTGGCTGGTCCTCTTTGGAGTTTGACCAATTCAAGTGGATGTGTGTGGCAGCCTGGCACAAGGAGGCTGCCTACACGGCCTTTTGGCAGATCTGGTGTGCGCTACTGCCCTTCGTGGTCATGATGATCTGCTATGGATTCATATTCCGCGTGGCAAGGATTAAGGCCCGCAAAATCCACTGTGGGAGCATTGTCATTGTGGAGGAGGACTCGCAGAGAAATGGGAGGAAGAACTCCAGCACCTCCACGTCCTCCTCTGGCAGCCGAAGGAACGCTTTCCAAGGGGTTGTGTACTCAGCCAATCAGTGCAAAGCTTTCATAACCATCTTGGTTGTCATCGGGGCTTTCGTCATTACGTGGGGGCCTTACATGGTGGTAATTACATCAGAGGCACTTTGGGGGAAAAACAGTATTTCCCCTGCTTTGGAGACATTGGCTACGTGGCTGTCCTTTTCCAGTGCCATTTGCCATCCGCTAATTTACGGGCTGTGGAACAAGACAGTGCGCAAGGAACTCCTGGGAATGTGCTTTGGGGATCGGTATTACCGCGAGTCCTTTGTTCAGCGGCACAGGACATCGAGGCTATTCAGCATTTCCAACAGGATCACAGGTAAGATTTAGCTGCAAAAGATACTTCCTTAATACTGCCAAGAGCAAGGCTTCTTGTCTGCCTATGTTTGGCATGTTTCAGGGCTCTGTAATGAAAGTTGAATGTTTCTGGAGTTTTCCGAAGTCTTTTATCAGTCAGGTTATAGACATTGGAATGGAGAATTTTTCAATTTTTTTGCAGTTAACATCTTTCTCCTTCTATAATAAAACTTTCTCAGGCAGAGAAGACATAGTGATGAGGTTAATAAAAATAATTTATTTTCTTCTTTCTTAGCATTTCCTTTTGTGTGTCTTCCATTTTGTGTTGCCCAGATTTGAGCTCTACCGACAGTACTTTTTGCAGCACTTTTTCTTTGATTAATGGCCTTATGTTACAACTCTCTGAAATCCAGTAAGGTTCCACCAGTGTAACTGCTTCTGCAAGTTCGTTTTTAGGCTTAATGGTTGTGAAGAAAAGATCATAAACAAAGTAAAACCGTGTAAAACCATAGAACTATTTGGTGTCTCCCCATGTTGCAGACTGAGACCTCCAGTTGCTCAGTTTGGTGGTTTGGGATTTTTATAAGTAGCAAAGCAATGACATTCAGATTTTTAATAATTTCCCTGGTCCTATTCAGAAGCTTCCGAAAACAGAACATCTTCAAGGGATATTTAATGCAGAGGCAAAAACTGAAATTATTTAATTGGGAAGGATGATCTAAAATGCAGAAGGAAGATGAGAGCAGCAAGGCATTCGTTATCTTTTCTGCAACCTGGGAACACTGCAAGAGACTGTCATGTAAATAAAAGAGTTATGGAGCTGTAGCCACATCGCAAGCTGCAGGAGCTTTGGCATGTCTGTATCCAAGAAATACTATGGATTAATACATTGGAAACTGAGGTGGGGAGGGAAAAGAAAGGAAATTGTTTCTCTTTCCAAGTGATAAACTTGAAGCTGTCAGCTTCTTATCAGATGTATTAGCTGGAGGCTGATAGGGAGGGGAAAAAGACCCCCAACAAACCCACAACAAAATTTCAAGGTGGGATCCAAAGACAGCACCTTTGTAAAAATCCCAGGATCTCCTTCCTTCTTGTTTTGGAAATTTGAAAGAAGTTGGGCATCTCTGTGCCTCAGCCTTGCTCACAAGCTTCTTCCCACACTAATGGCCTGTCACAGCTGCCAGTGGCTATCAGGTTATTCTCTGTCTAGAAGATACCTGGCAAATCTCCCCATCCATGTGAGAGCATTTGCTTGGTGCTCAACTTGTCTGGCTGATAAAACACACACAGTTGCAAAAGAGTGGGAGGGACATGTTGCAGGGAGAAAGTAGATTTGCCTTTCCGAACCTGAGAGCTGCTGACTGGATTTCTTAGATGTAAAGTCCAGAAGTCCTGATGCTGTGCTCTCTGCAAGGCAAGTTTTATATGCAGAATAGTAAATAAGGCAGTGGAGTGGTATTACTGGAAGAGAAGTTTACTCTTGCAAATTCCTTAACCATTCACTGTGTAACAAAAGCAAAATTTTCTTGCAGATTTGGGACTATCTCCTCACCTTACTGCCCTCATGGCAGGTGGGAGGCCACTGGGAAACAGCAGCAGCACAGGAGACACGGGTTTCAGCTGCTCACAGGATTCAGGTAACTGCAGGTCTCTTGCTCCCTACTTGGGCAGAAGTTTGCACTTGGCAGCACTCTCATGGACAGTCAGTATTTATACCCACAGATGTCTCCTGGTGGACGAATGACATGAAGCATCTGTTCCAGCTGTTACAACAAAACTGCTGCAGTTGCTTTTTTCCTCCCTTGCTCTTGACAGATTTACTTGCAAAATGCTGCTTACTGGATGATGACCCTCCCTTGGTAATGTGTCCTGGGAACAAGATGCACTGCTTTTGTGCCCTTCTTCAGTTTCTGTTGTTTAGAGACTTTCTCTGTATCCACAAGGAACAGAGCAACAAAGTGCTGTGAAGAATGTGCTTCTCTGTTTCCTATTTTGTAAGAGACTTTGTCTTGTTCATCCTGCAGTGTAAACATAAACACTTGGGATGGTTTCAGCTTATGATTTCATTACTACTTAAGATCTCTCAACTGAAGATGGTTTGGAAAACAAAAAAAGAGTTCTGATGGTAATTTTCTGTCCAGATCTGTCACTAGATTTTTCTGGCAGTTAACTCAGCTACCAGTCCTTAACTACAGTAGTTATTTTAGAGAGTATTTCTGCTTTAGAGACACCAGAGGGGGATCTTTAAAAGGTTGCGTGGTGTAAGGGAGTTGTTTCCTACAATTGGAAGTCTGTGGAGCTGGGATTTATTTTTGGTAGTTGTTTTGTGGTGGTAGCTTTATGCCTGTTGTGGATATTCTGCAGCTGAATGTGATAAAGGAGAGCAGCCTCCTGGTAAACCTGCCTCAGTGAAGAGGATGTGGTGTTACCATCTTGTGAAAGCAGTTTAAACAAATGAACAAAACTAGAGACACCAAATGCTGTTAGAAGTACCTCTGTTGGTTAAGGAGGGAGCACAGTCCATAGTCTGGGAATGGATATACAGTGATCCACTGTGAAATACTATTTCACTTGGATGCTTTTACTGTGAGTTACTGAAGAGCAGAAGGAAGCCTTAGTCTCTCTTCGGTGTTACCTGCTGCATGCAGTACATGATCCTGGGGCCTGCAATGCCCAGTCTCTAATGAGAAGATTTCCCAATCCTTTGAATGAAAACTGACCTCATTCTTTTTCTGTGCAGTGTTTAATTTGAGCTGAAATTTACTCACAAAAGCTGGGTTTAGACATCTTCTGAAGGAACTGCTGAAAATTTTTTGCCACCATATTGTATCCCAGTCTTACTGTTTTACTTGAGGACTCTTGCTCTTTTCAGGAACAGATACAATGCTTCTTGAAGATTATAGCTCAGATGGCCCTCACGCCCCACACTGCGTCTGTCCCCCTCGAAGGAGGAGTTCAGTGACGTTTGAAGATGAAGTAGAGCAAATTAAAGGTGAGTGTAGGAGTAAGTATGAAAATGCTCAGAGTCAACTATATTGTAGGCTCAGGAAGCCTTCCAGGACCTTAAGAATTGTCTTGAAAAGTATCTGACCACTGTTTGCCTTAACAGAACTGATCATTCATGCAGCTACAACAGAAAGCAAAATCAGGTCTTTCTTCCAGATCTCAAGGAGCAGCAGGCAAGGACAAGAGTTAGAAGCTGGGATTCCCTGCAATATATAAAAATTATATTGCACAGCAGTATCCTCTCTGCAACTCCACTCATCTTGGTGGCTGTTACAGTCTGTTTTGTTTCTCAGAGCATATATTTTCCCGCCCTCATATTTTGATTGCATTATCCCTGTGTTTCTCACTTGCTGTCTCTTCTCAACTTTGTCACTTACAGACTTGAAATTATTCCATTTACAGACTTCAATGAACTGAATATAATTTTATTCTGTTTAGTTTACTTTTATTTACTTAAATTCCACTTCACTTTACTGGGTGTGTTCCTCAGCAGGTATGGGTGAAAACAGATGAACCACATGCACTTTTTTCAGTCAACTTGCTTTTTGGTTCTGGGCTGCCAGAATGTTGCTGTGACCATCTGTAAAATGTTGGAACATTAATTTAGGCTGATAGTTACAATAATTTCAATAGAAGACTCGATAATAACAACTGAATTTTCTAAACAATATATGATTGTGGACAGTATGAAAATAAGCAGAATGCCTTTAAGAATCAAGTAATAATAAAACCTGAAATAATGAGAAAATTCTTTCAATGGAATTTATAAAGATCTTGGCAAAATTCCCTTTTGTCCTCTTCCCAGCATGAAATGAATATTCCCTTGTACAAATACATTAGCATACATTTCCCACTATCTTTCTGAGTGATTACATAGGAGCAGACATATAATTTCTCGTCTGAGTGAGAGGGAAATCTTAGTGCTCAGGTCCCCAAAGGTTTAGCAGTTCTCCCTGGTGAGTCTCAGGGTTTTCAGGATCCCCGGGGCTTTAAATTATTTCAGCAGCCTCACTGAAGAGTTACGTTTGGGATGAACTCTTGTGTTGTTCAACATGTTGGTGGGTAGAGAGGTATACAAATGCTACAAAAACGACTGCATCAATGCAGATTATCCCACTCTGAAGCTTTGTGACCACAGAATGGTGTAGGAAGCCTGAATATTGTTGGTAAACGTGCTCTGTTGGGTAGTTATTTTGCAGAGAGCATGATCATGCCTTTACAACAGGATCTATATTAGTTTTCAAGCATTTGCACAGTCATGCCCATCAACTGTTATCTTTTTTTTTTTTCAGAAGCTGCAAAGAATTCTGTTCTTCATGTAAAAGCTGAAGTCCATAAATCTCTGGACAGTTACGCAGCCAGTCTGGCCAGAGCTATTGAAGCTGATGTGAAACTCAGCCTGTTTGGGGAAGATGCTTTACCAGGAGCCCTGTTCCCCTTGCGGACTCTGGCAGGAAGCAGTGGGAACACGCGGCGTGGTGCCAGGCCCCATGCCAGCCAAAGACTGAAGTTGCAGAGCATCGATGAAGGGAACATTTGACACAAGCACTGGAGTAAGAAAACAGAACGAAACCACTAAGGGGGGCCTACTGCAGCTGTTAGTGTTTCACCAGAACCAGGATACCGTGTCGGGATGTTTCCAATATTTTTTCAACACATGGAAACAGCTGAATTCTGGTACTTGCATCAGCATTTTGCAGCAGTGTTTGTTTACTGCTTAGGGTGCTCTTTGAGTCTTCTGCCATGTCATTATCACACAGTGCATAGGAATGCAGGGGTTGGTTTCATTGACGAGATCATTAGTTGAATCTTGGGTCCATTATTGGCCAAAGCTGATACAGGAACAAAACAGAAAACGTATGTGCAGTGTTTAATTCTTTGTTGCATCCATCTTCTTCTGACCACCAGGATAATCAGTTGGTACTTGATAGCTGGAGTGCTCTGATATGAGCCTGTGCATTGGATAAAGCCTTACTGTCAGAGACTCCCAGCTGAGGAACAAGGACTTCACTAAGGGCAAAACCTGAACTTTTCAGAGAGCTCGTGTGGATTATGGTCCTACTTACCTTTGCTGGGGGATATTTATTTCTGTTCAGAATGCCAGATCTGATACTGGACTCTGCTTTGCTTGGCAGCACAGGACTCCAGCTCCTCTGGGTGTAATGGCTAGAAGCAGACCTGGGCTGGGAACAGCATAGAGATGGGATTTGAGGAAATCATTAGTGCAGAATTCTTAGTTTCTCTGAGAACTTCAGTCCCTGGTTTTGCTGTTATTAAAAGGGCACTGAGAGGCCGTGCTAAGCTTGAGAGAACATAAATAAGATATTACCACTTCATATTCAGGATTCATCTTCTAGAGAGAAGAAAGTTGGTTTTGTTAAATCCTGAGGGAATGTAGTATTTAAGCTGTAGTTACCTCAGTGCTTCTATTTCTTTGGAGTATTAATTCAGTAATCTCAAAAATAAGAACATTTGGCACTTACACTGCACTTTGCATGTTCTTAAGCACTGTACAGACATTACCTTGTTAGGCCTTTGTCAGAGGGCTGATGAGCCCTCCTTGCCAAAGAAGGGGAACTCGGCACAGCCAAGCTGCTGGCGGTGAAACAAGCTGTAAAGGTGGGAAGGTTTGTAAGGAAAAGAGGGATGAGGTGGATCATATGAGTATGTTCAGCTTGAGGAACCTTTCTGTGCCTTCCTGGGCTATCCCCTTCCTTACTTTGGTGGGTTACAGCCCTGCCTTACTTCGTATTTCAAAGAGAGGAAGACATGTGAGCAGGATAATTCCTTGGGGGTGGGTGTCAGTAGCAAATGGACTTAAGGACCAAGGATTTGCATTTGTTTACTCTCTCTCTGCTCCTCTGTGCCTCTACCTTTCCCCAGAAGTGCTTTCTTTGTATGAGGTTTTGCTGCAGGTTGTTTGGAAATCAGGAGCAGGATGTTTCCATCTGGGCAAAAACGAGGCGTATACTTGTTTTGTCTTTGTGTGACTTGTTCAGAGGCACAGAAGCGAAGTGTTGTGAGGCAGAGCCTCTGTCCAGTACTGTATTTAGACATCCTATTTGTCTGTGTTCCCGACTCAGAGATGTATTTCAGCACAAGCTTATGTCCATCTCTGGACAAAGCAACTTGACTTTCTGAACTAGCCTGAATCCCACTGCGTTCCCATGTAAAATATAACTGCATGCTTAAAATTCAGTACATGGTTTGCTGATTTAAGAACAGGCTGTTAGAGCAAGAACACTTAAGCTCCAGTAAGATGGCTCTTAGCATAATGCAGGAATAAACCAATTAATAATAGTGAGGTTCTAACTCCTGCGTTTTTTACTTCTTATGTGTTAGAGAAATTTGCATCTGTGGGCACACCTTAGGAAAAAAAGAACCAAAAATCCCAGTATTTGCCGGGAAACACCCTGCATCGAGGTCATTATTGCTGTCGTTAACATTACAATCACAGCTGCTTGTAGTACTGAACACTCCTTAAGCTATACACTTGCCTGGAAGTATTTTGTCTGCATCCCTTTTGTTCCATATTCCTGCTTCGGAACAAGTTGAGCAGAGTCGTTGCTGCATGTCAGAAGGGCACGTGCAAGTATGAATGCATCGTGGAGGAGTCGGTGCTGGCCCAAAACGCTCTTTTGTGTAGGAGAAAAAATTCCAAGGCACGTGTGAAAGCACAAAAGCGATAGTATTGTGTAAAAAGCAGGTTTTTCACACAGGTTCTGAGACAAATACAGCCTTCAGGTAGGTCAGGGGGGTTGCAAGAGTTTACACCGTGGCTGAATTTGGCTGCCAGAGTTAATATCGCTAATGTTGTTCGTATTTTTGTACACACCTTATAACCCTTCCGTAAGTCTGTTATTACCGGAGTCGTTCTCTCACTTGAGTTGTCGTTAACAAAAGCGGTAATTGAGAAATGCACACATTTTGTAAAACTGTATTTCCCATCTTAAATACAGAAGAGAGAAAAAACAACTTATCCCCAGTTCCTGATGTTTGTTTGTTTGTACTATTATTTCAACTTAAATTAATGTTTGAATATTTTACTTTCAAACGTATGTCCAGCTGGCAGGATAGACCTGTTAGCCGCGGCAGCTGGAGCCGTTTCCAGGACGGGGAGGTGTCCTGCGTGGAGCACGGCTCCTCCCTGCGCACCGGGCCGGCTTTGGGAGCGCGGCCGTGCCGGGTGTGATCCCGAGGCGGGGCCCTTGCCCGGGGCCCTTGCCCGGGGCCCGCCCGGCCCGCGCCCCTCATGGAGTGGCCACGCCCCATTAGCGTCTCCCTCACGCTTGTTCGCGCCCCGGAGGGCGCGGGGCGGGCGGGGATCGGGGCGCGCGCAGCGCAGCGCCGCGGTGATTGGCTGTGCCGCGCCGATCGGGGGCCGCCGGCCGGGCAGCATTGGCTGGTTCAAAGGGCTGCCCGGCCATGGAGGCTGTTCCGTGCGCCGAGCACGGTGAGGGGCGGCCCGGGGGGGCCCGGCGGGGTTTGGTGTGGGGGTCTCGGACTGACCAGTTCTGCTTTTCTCCGCTCCGCAGGGTCCCTCTGCTTGCTGAAAACGGGCGTCCGCGATGGCCCCAACAAAGGGAAGAGCTTCTACGTGTGCGGGACGCAGGGCCCCGCTGCCTGCGGCTTCGTCCTCCCGGCGCCGTAGGTGCAGGGCAGGGGGCGGCAGGAGGGGGACTGTGGGACAGGGAACACACGTGCCTGTCCTGAGGGAAGTTTACTGCTGTGTCAGCAGCCTCAAACCTGTTTTCTTACGTAATCTGTGTTTTGTCGCAAGTGATTGTTTTGCCGTGGCAGTTTCCTGGGCAGCTCGTCTTGTCTCTATTATTCCGCTTCTCCTTTCCTCCTTTCAGGGTTCCTGCTTCTCACTGTTTGATCCATGAGGGGTGCGTGGTGGAGCTGCAAGTCCTGGTTCAGCAGCCGGACAGAGAGGAATACCAGTAAGTTCCTCAAATTTTTAAAACCCGTGTGTCTGCCTTAAAACCTATGGTTTTAGGGTAAAACCTATGTTCCTTCTTCCTTCTTTATCCTATGTTTAGTTCTTAAAATAATCTTCTCAAAGTGCTTCTGACTAATGGTCCTTTCGTTTTTGCAGTTAGTGGTCAGAAAACTTGAATCCTGTGATTTAGCAGTTTTTCTGGAATGAGGATTTAACATCCACCTAGGCTGTACATGTGTCCTGTGGGGAAAGGAGGGCTATTATCAGATTATCCCATTTTTATGGTATATTTGAAGACTTACTTTGTAGCATGCTGCCTATTTGAAATAAAGATCGTCATTCTTAGGATCAGGAGGATCTTAGCTCTCTATTATTTATGAGAAGTGAGAGTTGAACTGCCAGCCATTCAAAGTGGAAATGGGGGTTTAATGTGCATGTTGAAATGTTTGGAATTGTTTTATGGTGACTGACTTGCAGTTTCCTTCTAAAATTGAAAAGGGTCGTCGAGCCCTGAGGCCTTCATTTACCCTGTTTCCAAATGTTTGCCACTTCTATTAGCAGTTATATCCAATAGTATAAACCTGGGTCATCAGATAATGTTTGTTTTTAACAGAATTTAACAGGGCTCTGTGGCTGCATTCATCCAAACTTAGCATCAAATTCACCAGTGTTACTTCTGATAAAGTACTTGCAGCAGTCCTGGTTGGCTGCTAGTTTGAAAAAGAAATCACATCCAAAGTATTTCTGTCCCTGAGTTGCTGTAAAGATGAGGTGGTCTGTGCAGTGTAGCTAAAAGAAGAGTTGTTTCCTTACACCTTGAAATCATAAGATGCTTCTAAGGCTCTAAACATAGATGGTATTTTTGCTTGAGCAGTTACTCTTCTATAGCTAAAGCGAAAAAAAAAAACCCCAAAGCCTAGGAATCTTTATCCAGAGAACACTGCTCTCTGTTGCCCATGTTCATGGCCTTTTGTTATGCAAAGGTCTGAATGTAAAGATGAACAGAACTTGTCTGTGATGCTTTTTGGTGCAAAATACTTTTTAAAGAGTGCTTAGAGCTTCTTTACTGGCTCCTGGGGTTGAAATCTTGTTTTAATCCTTGGTAGGTTGTTTTACCGGTGCCTTAAAAGTAAGCTGAATGGGAAGAAATGGTGTGGAAGCGTCCCATGGCAGGTATGAGTGTTTCCTTTGTATTCTAGTATCACCTCATTCCAGCATGATTTTTCATTCCATATACAGTAGTCACCTCTGAAAGTACTTAGTGGGAGATTTTCTGTCTGCTAACTGAAAAGTGTACGAGGCCTGCTGTTCTCTAGATGAGACTTCTCTTTCTCTTAGGTTGTGTGAAGTACTCACTATTCTTCAGTCTTAGAAGGAACTTGGATTTGATTCCTGGCTGTCCTCTTTTCTAGAGATTGTGGTGTTGGGACTTGATCCCAAAAAACAATGGGAATGGCAAAGGAAGTAGAAAACCAGCAGTTTTGTTTTGGATTTCTAATGAAACGTTTATCCTGATTGTGTTAGAATGATAGGAAGGATGATCTTGGTAGAGGATGAAGTCTTGTTTGAGGTGATCAGGTTGTGTGTGTAGTTAACAGGCTTTAATAATTTATATGTTAGCATTTATTCCCTTGTATAAATTACAGGATCCAAAAGCTACCAAAGTGTCAAAAGCCGTGGAATCCCAGCCCAGCACAGCACCTTTCTTCAATCCCACTAGCCAAAGAAATCCATTCAAAGTGCTGGACAAGAATTGTGCACCATCATCCTGGAAACAGATGAAGCAAGGAAATGGAGAGGAAAGTAAAGCAAAAGGAGTTAAAGCAGAGAATGAGAGAGTGTTGGTGTCACATAAAGAAAAGAAATCAACCTCTGATTCCTCCACAGAGACAGAACCTCTAGAAGAACTCAAAAATAAAAAGAAACCATCCACAGGAAGTAAAAGTGACTCAGAATTTCAGGAGGCTACAGTGTCTGAATCTAAACTTGGCCTTTCTGAGACCAGGAAAGGGGAAAATACGCTTTCAGAGGAAGAGAAATATGGTGGCAGTGGCAGGGAATCCAAGAAGCCTTCTGAGCATGTGGACAAGGAGCCAGGCGCGAGATCAAAACTCTTGCCACTAAGTCTTGGAAAGCAAAGTACAAGTACCAAGCCTCCAGTGGAGGAGCAGCTTGGAGACAAAAGCTTAAAAAGTTGTGGGGATAAAGAAACAAGAGAGAAAGATTGCACTGGTCAGAAGAATGGTGGAATTAAACTGGTGTCTAAAGAAGATGCCCTTTCCCCCTCAGGGGCACAGTCAGCATCGAAGTGTGCTGCCCTGAGGGGAGGTGCACAGGCAGAGCTGCCCAGGGCACAGCTTGGACCAGGGTCTCCTGGGGAAGCTTCTGGCAGTGACAGTGATGAAGTACAGTTTGGCTGTTCCTCCTCAGGTAAAAGTAAACCTGAGAAATCAGTTGAGATTCCTTCAGGAAAGAGTGTGCAGGGGACATCTTTGCCAGGAGCAGGAGCATCATGTCACATGGAAGGACCCAAGGACCCTAAAGTGCTTCATAACCATCTTGTAGTCCAGCTGAAACAGAAAAAGGTCATTTATTGCACCTATTTTGGGGGGTGGGGAGGGTGTTATTGTTTTCAGAGTCACTTCCCTTACTCATGACAGGCATCAGAATATGGTATCTCTTTGCAGCACAAACTCAAAATGTGGTTTAGGAAGATGTGGTGCGAGAGGGAATTCAGCCTATGTACAGACTGGTTGTATTAAGCAGATACAAAACAATTACCTATAAGGTAATACAGCCTTCTGCATTTGGGGATGCCCACCTGAGGTTGTGTCTTGTCTTTTACCCTGAAAGTAATTTGCATAAGATGGGATAGTGCACAGCCAGCTTAACTTTTGTAAATAACATGGCTGTTTCTGGTAGCATCTCTTGGCCTTGTGCAGTAGGAGTGATCTAGCTATGAAAGTTCACACTAGGATGAAGTAAACTTAACTACCTGTTTGCTTTTTTTTTTTTTTTTTTTTAAATAATTGCCAATCACTATGTTCTACAGTTTTTACTGTGAACCTCTCTGTTTGCCTAGAGTTCAGAAAAGAACCTCAAAATAAAGTCAGAACTGTTGTTTGTTCAAGTAGGTTAAATGTTGGGTGCTTTGAGAGAGGTCAAGATTGTCCAAGTCACTTGACTACCTGTTTCATAAAAAGGAGTCCCTGTGTCCTTCCATCTTTTCTGAAGAACACTAATGGTTAGTTTATTTTCTGCTAAAAGACTGTTTAATTGTACGGAATGACACTTGAAAGCTTTTGGAGATTACAGAACAGTATCAAAATACAAATCAAAATGAGATAAGATTAGTTCTGCTTAGACTTCTGACCAGATTGTTCTGTGTTGGCAGAGAGCTTGGTAACCACACTCAGGTTTTGGGTTTTTTTTGTGTTTGCAGAGTACATTGGCTACAGTGAACATTCAGCTGCTGCCAGATAAAGGGGAACGGTTATTAAAGCAAGTGCAGGATTTGGAAGCTGCACTCAGTGCTCTTAACATTTCAACAGCAGATACTAGTGAAAAAGGTAGGGATAATTGGTTTTTTTGCCTCCAGAAGTTTACAAAACAATTTCTCTTAAAAATAGTTGTTAATATGGAGGAAATACAGCATAAACTTATATATGGCCTGTGGTCTATAAAATGTTTGTTGAGATTTACTGAAGATGGAAAGTGTAAATTGCAAAATACGTGTCTGGGAGCAGATGAATGGAACAACTCAAAAGTTTCCTGTGAAATGTGGTGGCTTCCCAAGGGAGTTTCCTCGCACCATTTGGATCTAGGTTTCCAGCTTTGGCTACATGACTGAGACAGGTATCTCCATGAGAACATGCCAGTGAAGTGTTAACTCCCTCTGTTGCAGGATGGAACTGTGCTGTTTAGGCATGTTGTTGTGATTGAATATTCCAGTTACCAGATTCAAAATGAGCAGCTTCCAGTGTGCTATTCCTGAGAGAGAAAAGCTCATGAGCTCTTGGCCCATTTGTTCTTGGACGTTTCAATAGTTTTTGTGTTCAAAATATTGACAAGAGAGATCTTCAAGATTAATAAATCGTCTGGGAACAGTGTGCAAAACTGACCTTTTTGCACTACTCTGATCACAGTTGCAGAGTTCACTGTGTGCCTATAAACCACATACTGAGGCTGGAGCTGGACAAGTTGCCTGTCACAGCAGCAGGCCAAGAGCACATGTTGTAGTGGCTCAGGTGATGTGCTAACCTGCTATTAAATTGGTGTCACCACTTCACAGTATTTTGCAAGCAGACTGTTGGGCAAAATGAAGGCTCTTCTCTGGGCTGTAGAGCAAGGCTCTGAGGTTCACAGTGCAACCTTTTCAGCCTGTGCTTCCTTTCTCCTTAAGGGCAGGATAGCATGAGCAGCAGCTGCCACCATGAAGAATCTTTGTCTAACCCAGCTGGCAGGCCAGGTGGTACAAAGCTGATAGCACCACTCCCACTCCAGGATTCTTCAGCAAAGGCCTCTGCAGGCTCACACAGTCACCCCTTGGCTGCTGCTGCTTTGGGTTCCAGTGGCCAAAGGTTTGGAAGTAAGTATAGAAAGACTCTGTCATTACAGAGAACACTGTTGAGTACTATTTCTGAAATAATCCTGCAACTTGTGGATATATGTGAGAGTACTAAACCTTTTTTGTTACTGCGAGCTGCATACTGTCCCTCAGGCGTCTGCAGCCACTGAAGTCAATCTCTGAGGTGAAAGATCTGCTCGGAAAGTTAGCTTTGTAAACACATCTCTGGTACTCTATCTTTGCAGTGAGTGTTGGTGTGCAGAATCTGTATGGGGGAAGAATGACAGAAGACCGAATCAGGGCTGTACACAGGGCCACATTTGAGGCTATTAATCATCTTCATAAATCTCTAGAATCCTGTCCAACAGAGGAGACAGCAGCTGAAGATCCCTCTGGACTGAAGGTGGGTTGGCAAGGATGGAAGCTGTTACGCTGGTGAGTGAATCATAACCTCTGAGTAGTACCCTAGAGCATTCCTTCCTTCCCACTTTGACATACTTTGCATCCTAATGGAAGCAGATACTCTAATTACATTCCATCGATGTTGTTTGTACATGATGGGCAGAACAGAGGTGTGAGGAACAGTCTGAGAACCTCATTTTTCATTCTTCCTGGTGAACTGTAAGAAATAATCTTTCAAAAAAGTGTTGCAGGTGATTGAGTTCATGCAGTGTGATGGACTCCAGAGTAGTCAGTTCTGATTTGCCAAGAGCAGCTCTCTATCTGTGAGGTGATGCAGAACTCATGTTTGAGGTTATATGCGAGGTATTGGAAGGCACATGCCTCCACAAGATGGTGTGTAGATGCATATATGTTGTCACTTGTCACATTGTCTTGGGACCTTTTCAATGGTGGGGAAGGCCACTAAATGTCCTGTGGTGGTAGTATGTAGTCCCTCTTCCTGTTCTAAGAGTCTGTCAGGGTCTTAGATTCAGTGAGAAAAGGGGAAGTGTTCTCAATCCCTTTCCTTGACAGTGATAGGTGTTGTAAGCAAGGTAGTCTGGGGTGGACTTTCCAGCTGAACGAGCTGTTGTTATCTGCTCTCTCAGAGCACTGTGAGGTACTAGGCTGGTTTGTGCATGAGGCATTGGGAAGACTCATCTATGGTACTGCTGACCTCCTGTCTTGAGGAGTTGCCTACCTTAGGTATTGCAATCCATGTGGAAAAAGAACAGGTAGGTAAACTCCTTTTGGTAGGATTGTAGTTAAACATTTGAACAGGATAATTGGAACAGGAAGCAGAAGTGTCTAAATTTTGCCAGGTGTTTCCTTCAAATCCTCTGTCTCACCCCCTCAGGTTCCACTGCTGCAGCACCAGAAACAGGCGCTTGCATGGCTCCTGTGGAGAGAGAGTCAGAGGCCGTGTGGAGGAATTCTGGGTGAGCAACAGAACGGGAAAGTGGATTTTGTGGGATCTATGGCAGCAAAGTTTTGCATGTAACTTAGTTGGAGGCTAATTGCTGGTTATTTTGTAGGCATGTCAAAAGGTCTTGTTTTCTATGCCCTTTTACCAACTACAGGTATTAACCAATTACTAAACCATACCCTGAAATTTTCATCTGTGTATTTTTATTTTGCTGTGTTCCCTAGGGCACTTTCTGTTGTAGTATTTCCCTCAGTGTAGATCTCAGCTAAGGGGGCTCATTTCTGCAGGTGATAACTGGTGTGTGTCTTTTTGCAGCGGATGACATGGGCTTGGGGAAGACTCTAACGATGATTGCTCTCATTCTGGCCCAGAAGCAGCTGAAGACAGAGAAGAAGAAGGAGACGTTAGAAATATGGCTATCCAAAAATGGTACAGAGTTGTTGCCATCCTACAGCACATACATTACGATGAAGTGCCATTTGAAATGCCTAAAGCATTATAGGTTAATGGGTCGTAGAACAACACACTGTATCTGTGCTCACTTTCCTTCTGCAGGAAACTTTCATTTGGCTAAATTTTACTGTGCTTCCTTGCATGGCCTTTCTCTTGATCAGGGTCATTTTTGTCTTCCATTGGATGTGTAGGATTTTCCAACTCATTACTTTATATTATTTGGGGATTTTTTTTTTTTACTGTTTTCCTGAAACAGTTAAAGCCAACATATGCTGGGTTTGCAAAAGGTTTCATAGCTTTTTAAACATATGCATGGTTTTCATAAGGACTTAAAATATTTACTATTCACCTCCCTGTGACTGATCTTTTTTCTTTCCAACTCTCCCCCAATGATTACTTTTATCTTGTCCACAGACATTGGGGATGCTAGTGCTTTTTAAGAGTGTTGCTTCTGTGTCCACAGTCTGTACTGTATCCTCATGGAACTGGTTGGACACTCTTCTCAGTTGTGAATTTCCAAAAATTCTGTCATTGTTCTCATCTAATGTGAAGACATTGAAACCTGTCTGCAATATTTTCTTTTAGAGTCCACTGTTATCCCTTCTAGTTGCACTTTAGTCATTTGTCCTGCATCCTTGATCCATCACTGGAAGAAAGAGATTGAGAGACGTGTGGCCTTTGGCAAACTGAGGATCTATTTGTACCACGGGCCAAATCGAGATAAGCATGCAGAGGTGTAAGTGCTAAACCATAATATGACTAAGAAAAGCAAAGTGCTAGCAAGAGATTGTGTTTATCAAAGTTGAAATTCAGTGGCTGTAAAATGATGGAAGAATGTGAAGTATTGAAATGTGGAAGATCCAGAAAGTCAGGCTGATGTGTGCTGTCAAGGTGTATTTAGTAAAACATTTACTGGCCTGTGCCCACGCTCAGTGGTTCTGGTGGAGGCTTTTGCTGCTTCTGATAGCAAAAAAAAAGGTGTATATTCTCTAAAATACCTCTTGCATGCGAAGATTGTCAGTGGCAGTTTCTTCCATGCTTGTGCTTTATAGTTGTATTTTTTTATCAGCTGTATGTATAGATCAGAATATTTTCTAGACCTCTTCAGGCCATGCTAAGCAATATTCCTGGGTGTCAGGCTCTAAGTAGGGTGCATCCCATGTGGTGTGCATTCTGGACAATGGGCTTTTACTGTCATCTTGAGCTTGCTGTGTCTACTTCCAGTATCCATAAAACGGGGACGATGCAACTTTCCTGTTCGACTGCAATGAAGCTCAGTTTTCTGTAAAAGTCAGCATTTCAGCTCCTATAGAGCTGTGTTGTTCTTAAATGCATTCTTCAGCATGCATTTAGTCTGTCTTGCAAAATGAATTCCTTATGTGTTCTTGCTACTGATTACTGCTTTCCCTTTATGCAGGCTTTCTGGATATGATGTTGTTGTCACAACCTACAGCCTTCTCTCCAAGGAGGTTCCCACAAGCAAAGAGGAGGGGGAAGTTCCTGCTCAGGACCATGATGTGGGGGTGAGAAGCCATGATGTCGATAGGGAATTGCCTTAAGGTTTTATTCTGAGGTGTTGCAAACCACTGTTGTTTCAAGTAGCACCTTATATGTGCTACAGTGAGCAACAGCTTGATTTTTTTTCATAAGCCCCTGTTGATTGTTTTTATAAAAGCAAAGTGATGAGAGAAAGTGTTGTGAAGTGCAGCAAGAATAGATAAATTCACAATATATCTGTTCTGTAGAATTATAGAATATGCTACATTGAATACAGTTGAAATGTCTAAAAAAGTAATTTTAAGAATGCAGTGGTGAATCTTGTTCTCTTTTTGAGGTGAAGGAGCAGTAGAATCTCCTGTTTGATGTTCTTTGTTGCTTGAAGCACTAATGTCCCTCCAAACTGCCAGAAACCTGTTGTGCTCAGGCTCTGGGTCAGTCTGAATTGTGACTGAGGCAGCTTCCATGCTGCCTTGAAGAAACAGCAGTGTGCTGGCTGGGCTATGAAAATAATGAAGTGATTGCTGAGTGCTGACTGAAATGACTGCACAGTGTAGATGAAGTCCCATGCTGGTGTGGATATTGCTGTCTCCTACCTCTGTGCACAGCTCTAGATAAAGCTGTTGAAGAAAACAGGACTTTCCTGAAAACAGGAATTTCCTGAAACTTAGAGGTGGTTTCTATAACATTTTTGAGAGATCAGAATAATTATATGTGGTCCCTCATCTCAGCATAGCAAAATGTAACTGATACGAAACACCTCTTGAAGTAAGAACATTATATGATAAAATGTTAAAAGCAAGAAAATGAGCAAAATACTAGAAATTGTTATTAAGATCAGGCAAATACTTTGCAGTTTTCAGCTTATAAACTTTAAACGTGGAAGCTTTAAAGAGATGATTTTTTGAGACCATTTCTTACATGACAGTGTTGGGGCTGTCTTTCAAACCAAGACAGACTGTAAGAGCACAAATTGCTACTGACTAACATCAGGAAAAGGCTCCTTGCTGGAAAAATGTGTTTGCTTGTGGCTCCTTGGAGAGCCTAGCAAGGTTTTGATCCAGGTTATAGTCTGCTTTTTCTTTCAGAGTGGATCATCTCCCTGTTCCCCTCTGCTCAGGGTAGCTTGGGCTCGAATTATATTGGATGAAGCTCACAATATTAAGAACCCAAGGGTTCAAACCTCTATAGCTGTGTGCAAACTGCGAGCTAGTGCCAGATGGGCTGTCACTGGGACGCCGATACAGAACAACTTGCTGGACATGTACTCTCTCCTGAGGTGAGCTGGTTGCACATGACCACATGGACAGGGATCCAGTCCTAGTAATTCTTCTCTGATGAAGTGCTAAAGTAGTTTCTAAGTTTGAGATGTCCCTAAGATAGGTGTGAGATTAGTTATATTAACACTTGGTACTGGATTGCAGAGCCTGTGGTTGAGGCATTGCACAAGGCTGACCATGTGTCTGCTGTTGCTTGTAGCTTTTCTACCTCCATGGAGGACAAAGGGCAAATTACTTTGTATCTCTTATGACTTCAGGATGAGTATGCACAAAACCAATTTTAATGAACAGAGGTTTTATGAGTTAATCCCCGTTGTTAGCAGGGCAGCCTGGGAGGACCTTCTCAGAGTGTTGTGCTGCAAGGGCATTGAAGGAAAGGGTGAAAACTTTGGATTCTCTGAACAATGATGAACAGGTGCTCCTCATTGCTGAGGGGGGGGGGGAAGACTACAAATGGTGTTGGAGAACCAGAGAGAACTTGCATTTGAAATTAATTTTGGATAATTGAAATTAATTGTCAAGTAAGAAGTTTGACAGATGAATATGCTTTTTGGCAAGTGCCTGCAGCTGGATGTCCTTTGTTTGCTGGTGATGCTTGAAACATTATGGGCTAAGAGGAGATGATGAATCAGAAAGAGGTGCATACAGTGTTAGTGATGGAAAGACATCTGAGCAAACAAGTTATCACCGCCATTACACTGGAAATGTTTTGCTGCTCCTTGGTGATGCAGTTAGGGCATTTGGAAATGGTTTCTTTTGGTAGCAAGGAATAGCAAGGAATTGGGGTCTGGGCACTCCAGAGTAACTGAAGAACTCTTCTGCCCTTGGTATGAAGTCTCCTTCCTTCCTGTCATAGGTTTCTACGTTGCTCTCCTTTTGATGAGTACAAGGTGTGGAAGTACCAGGTAGATAACAACACAAGGAAGGGGGGAGAGAGGCTAAGCCTCTTAACCAGGAGCCTGTTACTGCAGAGAAGGAAGGACCAGCTGGATTCAGCTGGCAAGCCCTTGGTAAGAACTTCACCCTTGACAACTATTGCCATCATTCCATTGTTTTCCTTGCAGCAGACAGTTATTTACATGCATAAATTTGTTAATGGGTGGGGTTTCCTGTCTGTTGCACTCTCTTGAGCAAGAGGAGCAAATGCCTGTGGGATGCTTTTGTTGCTTACCCAGAAAGTAGAATTAAGGAGAATAATGAAACCTTTCAGTCATAAATCACATACAGACAAAAATATGTCAAGTAATTGCATGTAGATGGCCACTTAGTGGAAAGTTAGTCTAGATCACTGGACTAGCTTAGATCTCTGAGAACCCAAGCTGCCACATGTCAAATAGACTTGGTGTGTGCTGTAGCATTGGCTTTCTGCATTGCTTTTTACAAACAGTCCCTTAAACGGAGTATTAGGTCATAGGTGTGTTTTAAGCCTTTAAAATGTATAGTTGTGGTGTACTGTCTGATTTTGAATGGGGAAATAAGCTACTTTACCAACACAAAAATTAATCCCTCTGTGGTAGCTGTCAAGCAGTTCATACTTAGTAGCTCCTGCCTCCTGTTACTGGATGAGTTGGAATAAAGATTTTATCTTGAGCGTTAACCAGGCTCCTTGGAGTTCCGTGAGTGTCTGTGTTGTGTCATAGTTACATTAATACACATGGCTTTAGTGAACAGACAGCTGTCTTCTGAGACCTAAGAGTACTGTGTTAAATCTTGGATTGCTGGTGTTGGTGATGGTCTGTAAGGTTTTTGCACTACGTACATCTGATCCTGTGAATTTTCACTTCAGGTGTCTCTGCCCCAGCGCAGCACACAGCTGCATCAGTTAAAACTTACAGCAGAAGAGCAGTCTGTGTACAATGTGCTCTTTGCAAGATCCAGGTATGAATGTGGGTAGGGATATGGTATTTTTTGGGTTTGTTTCTTTTTGATAGGGAAATCAGAAGAGAAATTCACTTCAGATGAGAGGAGCTTTTGGACGAACTCCTGTTAGTTTTTTCCCCTTCTGATTGATCTGTCTAGTGTGCTTGAAAATACATTGCTTTTTCTGGTAGTAGACAAAACTGATTAATTTCTTTTCTCCCATATATTTATGCCTTGTATGAGCTTTGTATTCTAGCCTTACACTTAATCTCACTGATTTCAAGACTCCAAAGACTTGGAATTGCAACAAGTAGTTCTTAAATGATGATGTGTGAGTACTTGTAAAGGAGAGAATTATCATCTTTGCTCTGTGATTCTTGTACAATTAGAAATTATGCTGGCTTCTCCAGATAGCTGTAATGCAAGCCAGCATCACTTTGTGTTCTCCTAGGCTCTTTCAGCAGTTTCACTGTGAAGACTTTTCCTTCCTTTTAAATATACATTTAAAGGTGTTCTCATACTCAAAAAGCAGACTTGCTTCCTCTTGTGATTTCCAAAATGCATCTTTGGTTTTGATCATACTCAAGTTAAACAAAACGGAGTCGTTTTTTGTGATCATTTTGTGACTGAATGATTAATGAAACCTTCCTTACCTTAATGCATCATCAGCTTGCTAAGCTCGGGTCCCTCTTGCCTTTTTTCTTGCTGTGAATCCCAGTGTCTTTGTCTTGTTTTTCCAGGTCAACACTACAATCCTACCTAAAGAGACAAGAGCAGAAAAATGAAGACAGAGAGTATGATGGTGGTAACCCCTTCGAGAAAGGTTTGAGCACACCCTCCCCTGAAAACATTTGCAAAAGTGGCTCTTAAGTGCACAGTTCAGAAGGGGGAACAGACCTGGGGTCAGGACTTAGAATTTCTTTGGAAAATGCTCCCCTGATGTTACAAAGAGTCATATCTTAATATTCTAGAAGTGTGTTCTCATTGTTTTAGCTCTGGGAAAATACCTTAACCTTCCTGGGACTAAAATTTCCTTTGAAATAAAGGTCCAATTGCTCAGAGAATAGATGTCAGTATTAGTGTATGGTAGATGATACTCTGACTTGTCCTGTTGCTGTTTTTTTCTTCTTTTTTTGATTAAAGTGAGGGTAGATGGGTTCCTATGTTAAATCAGGTATTTGCTTGCCTGTTGACTCTTGACTCCTCTTCATGAACCTCTTCCTGAAAGTGGATGGACAGTGCTTGGAAATGTCTCCAAGAGCTCTTGATGTTTTGTCTTCCTTCCTTGACAGTTGCACAAGAGTTTGGAGTCAGTCAAAAGGAATTTCCAGCAGGCTCAGAAAGTGCCTCCCAGGTCTCAAGTACTGTCCATGTCTTGTCCATGCTCTTGAGGCTCCGTCAGTGCTGCTGCCATCTCTCCTTACTGAAAGTGGTAATTGCATTATGTTGTAGTGGTGTGAGGGGTTTTGTGGGGATTTTATAAGTGTTTATGTAAGTTAACAGACTTGGTAACACCTCTGCTTCTCTTAGCTATGGGAATATGAACAGAGTCAATTTTAGGACTCTGTGTTTTAAAGCCCAAGATGTTTTAGATGGGCTTACCTTTTACCGAAGAGCTCCCCAGCATGACTTACATGGGCAGCTGTGTCTCTAGAAATACCTTTATTCAGATAAAAAGGGAACTAGAATTTTAATGGTAAAAAAGTCTTAATCTTAACCTAGCCTTGAAAAGTGCACAAGTGTAGCTTGTTTCAAGGGCTTGTGTGTTGGAGAGCTCTCTAAGTGCTTTGAGGTTGCCTTGCCTGAAGCAGACTGATCTTTCAGGAGTTCTTGGCTCTGTCACATAAAGCAGCTGTGGAGAAGTTCAGCTATTAGGGGAACAGGCAGGAATTTATGTTCTAACATCTGTAATCCTGCAGTTGTTAAATGCTGGGGGGGGAGTCTGAGGAGACTAGACCACAGGAAATGGCTAAGATCACATGCTTTCCATACACTGCCCCTTTTGGGGCAGAATAAAGGTCCAAAGGGACTGTTGTCCGATCCAGTAGTGTTTCTTAATTGTTCTGTCTTCATATTGCATAGCATCCTTCAAAGCTGGTGTCCTCAGCAGGTATGGTGCTGGCTGGATCAGCACTGAATTTGATCTCAGGCTTGGCTGTGATCCCTTATTATATTGCTTTCTTTCCACAGGCTCTGGATCAAGTTAATTTGAACAGTGAAGGCCTTGCACTCTCCATTGAAGAACAACTTGGTGCTTTGACACTCTCTGAGCTCCAGACTTCTGATTCCAAATCAACAGTCTACCTCAATGGCACAGCTTTTCAAACAGATATCTTTGATATCACCAGGGAGAGCACCAAGGTATTCTGGTTGTGGCGTTCTTACCTTCCTTGAGAAGCTTGGATTTTAGCATTTTGCCTCTTAAGTGGCTCATGAATTGTCACACCTTGGTAATTGCAGATCAGGCTATGTGTCCAATTTAGATGAAATCAGATGAGTAGGTTGATAGCCTGCTGAACTCCTTCTGGGAAGGCTCCAACTACTCAGGTGTTATGGGGTACTTCTAATAAAGTTGTGAGAATGTGACTGCTGAAAAACTGTCAGTGAAAATCTTAAACAACAGATTCACAGAAGTTCAGAAGAGCTTGCATGTGAGACCATGGTGTTTGTGAAGAGCTAGGAAAAAGAGATGGCAACAAGAGGAGAGATTGCAGTAACTTCTTATAGGAAGGTTGGAATCTGTAAGATAGGCTTGTATGAATGGATGTCCTGACCCTGTTTTCTGTGGTAGTATTCTTAACAATGACTATTAAAATCTCTTCATACTCTAAGCACAAAAGAAATTCCAGTTGAAAAGCTGTTTTAATCACTTTCTACTTTAATTAAGAACATGCAAGCATGAGCTGGATTATGAGAGCAAACAGACTAATGTTTTGGATTTTTTTTTTCCTGCAGATAGCTCAACTCTTGGCCGAATTGAAAGCTATTCAGAGTCACTCAGAGCCACAGAAAAGGTTGGCACGTGTGTCCTTTTCTTTAGACATAGTGATGGAGAGAAGCACACTGTTTCTTGACAACAGCAGAAATAGTTTAAAATAATTTAATACAAAACTCACGGTATGATAAAATGGTGACGGTACTGCAGTAGTTGAACACAAGTGTTGAGGAAAAAAAAAAGTCTAAGATAAAAGAGGGGAGTTTAGGATATAGGTAAGTGTAAACATAAGGGAATGTGTGAGAAATCTCAGGCCTTGAGGCCCAGGAAGACTATTCTCCAGAAACAGGGTTGGGAATAATTTGGTTGTGATGAGAAATATTTGCCCACCCCACAACCCAAAAAAAGTGGAGGACTAAAGCAGAGATTAAAACTGAACCTGTTAGAGATAAAGGAATGCATTGATCAGAAGACTTATAGAAAGCTTTTTTCCAGTCTTTTCCAAAAAGGCATTCCCTTCATAATGGGAGAACCAACATTGCTTTTGTTCCCTTTCAAGACACTATTAAACAAATTATTGCCTCACAAACTGTTTAGTCCAAGAAATTGGGGAGTGAGAGGCTATGGGGAATCTAAATTTGGTGTTGCTATTGATTTTTACATTTTGCAGAAGAAGGTCAGTGATGTGACTCAGATTTGTGGTTGGGAGGTGGAAATGTAAAATCCAAAAACAGAGGTGAAAGTTACAGATTAAATTAAATTTATGTGAAGTTTACTGGGTATTAGCCTTCCACAGCAGGTTCTACCACTACACCTACAGGTGCTTCTCTTTCTGAATTGGGAAGGGGCTCCAGTTTGCAGTGGGGAAGGGTGCCTGAATTGTTGTAGCCCCTTGGGTGAGACACTGCAATGACCAAACTGTTCCAGTACACAGAGAGCTGGTTGTGAACTCCCTGTTCTCTCCTGCAGCGTGGTTGTCTCTCAGTGGACGAGCATGCTCAAAGTTGTGGCTGTGCACCTCCAGCGCCTGGGGCTGAAATATGCCACAGTGGACGGTTCTGTCAATCCCAAACAGAGGATGGATGTGGTAGAAGAGTTCAATAACAATCCCAAAGGGCCTCAGGTATGCAGTCAGGGCAGGGAGACAGTCCCTAGTGCTGCTACGAGCAGCTGTGATGTCTGACTTCATGACTGTAAACTGGTTCCTTAACTCTCTTTTGGCCTTTGAAGGTAATGTTGGTCTCGTTGCTGGCTGGAGGCGTTGGCCTGAACTTGACTGGAGGAAACCATCTCTTTCTCCTTGACATGCACTGGTAAAGAGAAATACAAATTCCATCTTGGAGAGGATATTTAGGGAGTGCTGCTTGCTTTCTCACTGCATGTATTGTGATGTCTGATGCAAGTGGGTTAGGAGGGAAGTGTTTAGCTTATAGTAGGGGCAAATGGTTAACTGTGGAAAAGTTTTTACTACAGCCTTCAACCAAGACACTGATTTGTCAGTCCAGTGCTCAGTGCCATGAAATACAGTGCTGTAGGGGCAAGAAAAAATAGAGCATAACAGCAATCCAAAGAAGCACAGGTATGCAGCTCCGTATCACAAAAGGCTACTGGGGACTTGGCAGTCCCTGGCTTAATTTCTTGCAGTAATGGATATGGTGCAGTAATGCCTACAGGCAGTTTGGCTTGAAACAAATTGATTGTGTTGAGCATAGCCAGTAACTGGGCGTAGCTAGAGTACCTTTGGGTTTTACATATGAAAACAGTGTGTGCCAGCTTCTGATATTTGTGTTGTCTCAAAAGTCAGAATCGCAGGTTTTTTCAACTAAATATTACTCATGAGAACTTAAAAAGCAACGTAATGAGCCTCATACAAAACCAGCTGCTGAGTAGCAGCATTAAGGAGATGCTTCTACAATATGGAAGTTACACCAACAAGTATTCCTAGTATTTTGTTAAATGGACCCATTTCTTCTGTAAATATTTTGGAGTGATGGCCTCTTTCACTGGGGTTTGCCTTTCTGCTTCACTCTCTTTCCTCACCAGCTACTTAGCTTTCTCTGAGTACCAGCTGTTGGCCAGACTTGGGGCTACGTGGACCGGTGGTCTCAGTCATGCAGTTGGCTTTGTGTGGAGTTGTAGAATACTTCTACCTGGGGCAAAGGGAAATGCAGTCAGGGTGAATGCTGGCCATCAGGCTGGTAAACCTGAGGTAGTCTGGGAGCAGTTTTAGTTCTACAAAGGAAGAAAACAGAATTCCCTGGAGGCAGGAAAATGAGGCAACTATTTTTTTTTCTTTTTACCTTGCAGGAATCCTGCTCTGGAGGACCAGGCATGTGACCGCATTTACCGTGTGGGGCAGCAGAAGGATGTTGTGATACACAGGTCAGCATTTTACTTAGCAGAATGTGGAGCTGCTCCTTATATACTGTCTGGCTTGAGTCAGTGAGACAAGTCCTTGGTTTCTCTACTTAGAGCTAGACACAAGGTCTGACAGTGGCATTGAGGTTTGGGCACTGAGATAAAAACGTTCTCATGTGTTCTGTGTGGCACTTGCATGCATGTTGCTGTCCTGACAGCTAGCAGGGGTTTCTTGTTTTTCAGCCTGTGGATTAGTGGCAATGTCCTGTTCATTCCTTAGAACAGTTTGGGCACCAAACCATCTCTCTTAATTGAGTGGAGATTCTAACAAGTGGGAAAGTTGACTTTTAGAAAAAACATCTGTAACTAAGTACTAAAAGATTTAACTTAGTTACTCTAAATGCAAATTCAAAGACTGGAATCTAAAATGCTATTTTGGGTACAGTGGTTTTGGTATAATAAGTGCCCATCAGTTAACAAGCAATCATTCTTTACAGGATTTTGTCACAGAATTACTGTTACTTTAGATGACCTGAAGTGCATCAGACTTATATTTGAAATGTTATCATAGTTGTATATGAGGACAGCTGGTTTCTGTTCAGAGGTGTGTTTTGTCAGTCACATAATTTGCTAATTATTAATTTCTAAGTAAGATGAATCTTTCAAAATTTACTGGGGAAGTGTTTTTATAACACACTTTTTCGTCGCACTTGAGATCATGTGGCTTTTTGTCTTTTGATTTTATTTTTTTTTTTAGGTTTGTCTGTGAAGGAACAGTAGAAGAAAAGATCCTGCAACTCCAGAAGAGGAAGAAAGGTCTTGCCCAGCAGGTTCTGTCAGGCAAAGGAGAGACCTTCACAAAGCTCACTCTGGCTGACCTCAAAATTCTCTTTGGCATCTAATTATCTTTTGCAATACCCAACAGAAACTAATTTATACCTACAAGTAACCGTGCAGCCTTCAACATAAGACTTCTGTTTTGAGGTGGTCATTTATTTTGAACAAACAACTACATTTTTGTAACTGTTCTGAAAAGTTATCAACTTCCAGAATTTGTTTCAATACTGATGTTTGATCGTGTATCCAAAGATTAATACAGTTATAAGTTAAGCTATTGTTTTGCAACAAAAGTGTGCTCGTTTCTTGTTTGTATGAATGCCTTCTAGTTAGAAGACTTTCCTTTTCAGGACAGGAGATGCACTGGCATAAGTGAAACAAGAGCAAGGGAGACAGACATGAGGCGGGAAAGTTCAGAGGTTGAGTGGTGAGGTTGGATGGGCATGAAGGAAGAAAAAAAATTGAGCACGATGCTATAAGAAAACTATATAAACTTTAGAATTTTAAGTAACAAAAGTAAGGAAGGACTTAAAAGAATACTTCACTTTCTCCTTTGTTCTTGAGGACTTTTTCTGTTTAAGTGAAGAACCATTTTTATACCTGCTCAAAATCCATACTGAAGCAGAGAAGTAGATTTCTATGAAACAGAACCTGAGTTCCTAATTGTTGTGGGGTTTTTTTCCTGAGTATTAGTTTTGAGGAAATTCTGAAGGTCTAGCATCTACCTCTAGCTGCCATCTCATTAACTGGCAAATTACTGCTACAGTGTGCTGTGAATGTGTGAATTTGGCATTCAAAGTCAAATTATTTTAAAAGAATAATAAATAAGTGGTGTTACTTCAGTTTGCACAGTTATCCGCAGAACTGAGCAAAACTCTAAATACTGTCAGTCCAGGTGTAAGCAGGTCTTTGCAACACAAAATTCTTGGGTCTCTGGTGGAGGGGCTGAGAGTAGCCTTGACCTACGGTCGCTGAGGCTGTGACAGAACAGCGGTTCCTGCTGCTCAAGCGGTGTTTCAGGCACGTCTGTCGGGGGCGTTTACCCAGTGCCTGGAGGCTGTAAGGGGCTGCTGGGCCGCTGTCCCTTCTGTTCGCGTGCTCGAGCCAGGCCGCACGGTGCTTGCGTGTCCGGGGCACTCCGGGCTGCGGCGGAGGCGAATGGGGCCGGCCGGGATGTTTCTTCAGCGGTCAGGATGGCCGAGCGGTCTAAGGCGCTGCGTTCAGGTCGCAGTCTCCCCTGGAGGCGTGGGTTCGAATCCCACTCCTGACATACCTTTTTCTTCTTTTTCGCCTGCGCCCCGTGCGGTGGTTTTGCCTCGTGCGCCCGCCAAACGCGGGTGGGCGCGCAGGGGCCGCCGTGGGTGGGCGAGCGGAGGAGGGAAGTGTGCCAGGGCCATGCGTGGTGCCCACGCGTTTGCGCTTCCGTTCGGCGCGGGCGAGGCCTCGCGGATCGGCTCGGGCCGGACCGGCGCCGCGTGGGCCGTGCGAGTGTGGTCAGCACCGCCCTGGCCACAGTCAGACATGTGCCAGGCTGGAAGAGCTGCTTGCACAGCGGCCGGTTAGCTCAGTTGGTTAGAGCGTGGTGCTAATAACGCCAAGGTCGCGGGTTCGATCCCCGTACGGGCCACTTCTTTTTTGAAGCTTCCCGCTGGTTTTGGGGGCCGCTGCTGCGGCTTCTCCCCCGCCTTCCTTGGGTCCGATCAGCACAAGGGGACATAACCCCGCCCTTTTGCAGGAGCCCACACCTTACCACGATCGCCTACAGAGCCGCGTAAATGCTGCTGCTGCCGCCGCTGGGGCTCCGATTTCATCAGCCGGGGCTGTTCCTCGGGCGGGGAGGGTGTCCAGCCGGGCGTGCGGAAGCGAGGGGCTGAATGAAAGGTGTTGCCCAAGGCTGACCTGTCACGGGCGGTCCCCGCGGGCCGGCACAGCCCGATTTCCTGTCCGAAACGACGACGGGCCGAGACCACAGTCGGCGCTAGAAGACGCCCTCCGAAGCGGCGGCAGCTGAAACCATGGG
Source organism: Coloeus monedula (assembly GCF_965178545.1). Taxonomy (NCBI): domain Eukaryota; kingdom Metazoa; phylum Chordata; class Aves; order Passeriformes; family Corvidae; genus Coloeus; species Coloeus monedula. The sequence goes on from NC_138783.1 coordinate 26,696,530, forward strand.
GACCCTTCAGCCTCTGCGGGGCAAATGACGAAAACGATCGGCTCCCGCTACTCAGACAGACACGATACGGGCAGCGGGTACGAGAAGAGCTGAGCGGAGGCGGGAGGGCGAGCGGCGCCTCCTCCAAAATAAATCTACGAGAAGGCCGGGAATAGCCCAGGCACCGCTGGGATTCGAACCCAGGATCTCCTGTTTACTAGACAGGCGCTTTAACCAGCTAAGCCACGGCGCCGGGTGGGCCGGGGGGAGCCCCGCCTCGCCCTGCCCAAAAAGGCGGGGGCCCTCCCGGGGGCAACCCCTCCCTACTGGAGGGTCTCCGCTCCGAGCTGGCGCTCTCGGGGAGTGGCTCCTAATTTCCTCATTTTCCTTATTTATTACTGGTGACAATTTCCGTTGTGTCAAAAAAAAAGAAAACAGGCAGACAGTGAGCGGACTTCGGACACTGGAGAGGGAGGGAATATTCAGCAGGAGGAAAAGGATCTGCTCGTAGTCGGCAGGATTCGAACCTGCGCGGGAGGATCCCAATGGATTTCTAGTCCATCGCCTTAACCACTCGGCCACGACTACCGGATATATGCACATTTTGGTATGCCGCATTTCCCCGCCTAGGCGGCGGCTCCGCCCCCCTCACCTTTTCCAGCCGTTTCCCTCTCGCGCTTTCCCAGTTCGGCGCCGCCCAGGCCGAGGGGCGGCGGGAAATGCGCGCGGGTCCCCAGAGCGGCGGCCGAGGCGCCGCGAGCGGGGGTGGGGCGAGGCAGCTGATAGGCTGTCGACAGACCCCGTGGGAGCGCGCGCATGGCGGGCCGGTTAGCTCAGTTGGTTAGAGCGTGGTGCTAATAACGCCAAGGTCGCGGGTTCGATCCCCGTACGGGCCAGTTGTTGTTTTTTGGGTGGTTTTTTTTTGGTTTTTTTTTTTTTTTTTGGTAGTGTTTTTCTTGGAGGAGTTTTTTGTGTTTTTTTTTTTTTTGCCTTGCCGTTTTAGCGTTCTCTGTCTCAAACAACTCCCGCGCAAGGCCGGGTCCCGGGCGCAACCATCCCGCAGCCGGGGCCGGGAGGACCGGAGTCGTCTCGCGCCGTCCCGGCTAAGGCGCTCGCAGGCAGCGACGGCGGCAGGAAGAGGGAAAAAAAACAAAACAGAAAAAAATGTTCTTGCCGTGACTCGGATTCGAACCGAGGTTGCTGCGGCCACAACGCAGAGTACTGACCACTATACGATCACGGCCGCTCTACGCCCGGCGCCACCGCCGCGGACGCCATTCGCTCTCTTCGGCGCACTCCTGCAGCCGTGTTCCCGGTAGGAAGGCGATCGATGGGAACCTCACGGGGGAAAAGTAACGCGGCGACGGCGCGGCAAAACGGCATCGCCGCCTCCCCGTCGGGGAATCGAACCCCGGTCTCCCGCGTGACAGGCGGGGATACTCACCACTATACTAACGAGGAGCGCGCTGCGAGCTTCTCGCCCGGTGGCGGCCCCGAAGGCGGGAACCGCCTGAGGGAAATGGCGGCGGCCCGAACGCCCTCAGGGAGCCGCCCGTGCTGCCGTGCCCGAGCCGGCACGAAGGGAGACCCCACCGAGGTTTTCATGGCTACCTGCCGCCCGCGACCCGTGCGTTTGCCTTCCCCTGAGCTCGAAGACGAGGTTTGCGGTGAGTCCCGCCTCACGGAGCGGATTTGAAGGGTGTGGCTAAGAGGGAAACCCACCCCCTGGCCCCCAAATCCGTCGACCTGTTGTCTGCCATCTGGTAATCCACGAGAGGCGTGGTTTGCTGGGTGGTTTACGTTCAGAACTTCCATGTAGTCTCCCAAGGGGAGTTAGTGGCGTTTTTCTTGCTAAAAAGGCAGCACTGTGTAATCGGTTTCCCATAAAGTAACAAAAACGGAGGGGGAGGGAGGGGAGGAATAATTTAAAATAAATTTCCTGTAGCGTTACACAGTCGGGGGGTCAGGGAAATCAGGAACCTCTAGAAAGGTGTCATCAGGAGCTGGCGTTTTTAGGACACGTTTGTAACCAGTTTCTCGCATGTACGTGTGTCGTTTTGCTCCACCTGTTGCCGAAAACGTCGGGATAAATCAAGCACTATTTTTTAGTTTTAGA